>NC_090666.1:16494462-17733212 GCF_013368605.1 Nyctibius grandis
ATTTCTCTAAACTGCATGATATACGTAACATATAGCATACGTAACTGAGATTAAAATCTAACTTTTCGTAACTGAATTTTCATATCAGGAACTAACCAAAAGAACAAGTTTATATTTGTAAAATTCCCCTCTCATTTTTTCTTCAGTTTCTCTGTAATTTCTGATACACATTAAACATCAAAGTAGGAATCTACGAAACAGAAATAAAAAGTGTAAGAAATGCTTTGCCTGAAGATACATATCAGAAAAAAAAAAATCCCAAAAAACAGTGATTTAATTTTTTTAAGAACAGGATTAATTTAGTCAAGTATATTTTCTGATATATCAGAAAAACTGAAAGCAAAGTATTTTTGTTAATATTGTGAAGATGTAATAACAGCTTTAGTATCTACAGTTCTTGAAACACAATAAAAACATCTTGCCCATTCATGTAAACTCAATCTTTCTTTCTCTGAATTGAACAGCATAAATCCAATTGATTTCACTAAGAACAGTTCAGAACCAAATAACAAAGACGATCTTTACTTTTACTTACCCGTAAAGATTCCATGTAAGATTTGTGACAATCTATGTGTAAAGTATGACCACAAGTTTGTACATAAACACCTCCTTCCCAGCCTATTGACACTGCTTGCAGGCAGGAACTCTAAAACAAAACAAAAACGATAAGAAGAAAGGACAATAGTATATGAAGTTATAAAGGTATTTAACACAACTTACTTTAAGATTTAAAAAATATACAGATTTTTATTTGCATGCTATCTAATTAAGAGACATATGTTGTGGAAATGAAAAATCTTATTATAAGTATTTACTTATGCTAACTTACATGGCTGCCATTATACTATTCTTTCAAAAAAAAAAAAGCCAAACACAAGTTAAACCTCTGCAGTTCTTAAGATGACTTCTTTAAAGAACCTCTTATATTACAGCATGAAGATGGCTCTAACTCTACCATCTGTTCCAAGTTATCCCATGTACAAGGGCAATCCAATAAATTTCATTCAGTTTTGTGTGTAACCAAAATAAAAAGATGACAGTTATATAATTAAATCCCAATCTGTTATTAAAATTTAGTGTAAACAGGGTTTTTAATGAGTTGTTGAACAATATTGTATATAACACACTATAAAGGGAAAAGAGACCAAATACTTGTTTAGTGAATTGACTTTTATACTAGGATCACTTTGAAAACATTGGCCTTATTCAAAGACTGCACTTATAGCCCACATGTCAAAAATAAATTTACCTCACACGTAGTTCTCAGAAAATAATGAACTGAAAAAAAAGAGTCACCACTGGCAAACTTATGATAAGGAGTTCTAGAAAATTCTCTTGCCAAATACCTAGCTATAGTCAGTCTAATTACTAAATCTCCCATTTTCCAAAAAAATAATTTCATACACAGACTGAAACGTACATTCTGGTTATGCTTTTAAAGAACAGATAAAGATTTATGGCCACCGGAACTGGGAAGAAATTTTTAGTGTAGACACACCCTAAAATGGTTTTAATGTATGATGCAAAACCAGGGTACTAAGAAAACCAACTCTGATACTTGCATTTTCTCAGGATGCCCTAGCATCTCATTTTTTTTCCTGCATATGAGCAGGAAATCAAAATAAAATTACAAATTCTAGCTACAAGACATGCTCCTGTTTACCTTGCCTCAACCTGGTATTCATTATGTGCTATGACTCTCTCAGGCCATAGAACAAGAAAAACTTTCTCCTGCTGGCTCCTGCATGATTTAGTAGACTGCACTATTAGTAAGGCACGGTCGTATGATACACCTGGATAAGCCCCCCCAGGACAAATGTTCCATTCAGGAAAAGCATTATTTATTGCATGTGTTTAATGGATACTTAGTAGCATTTGCAAAAGAAAAAAAAAAAAGCAAACACCCCAAAAGTCTTTGCAGAAAGGCTCTACTCTATTACTCCTGAGTTCAGAAATAAAGGAGGCTCCAAAGCAAGCCATAGGAGCTTTGCTTTGGAGCACCTATAGCAAGTTATTGATTACAGAGTACTATGTGATTCCGAAAATAGCCCTAGCAATCTAGTATATGAAGTTTTATCTCAAAGTCCTTAGACATACATCTCCATATTAAAAATAATCACTGTCAGTGATTTTTCCTTTAATGGGCAAGAACTCTACTCCCTGACAGACAGCAAGCATCAAACTTCAGCTAAGAAAGTACAAAAGGAATCGCTATGGAAAGAATTGTCCTGTTTTGCCCAATCTGCACATAGCACGTAGCTTTTCAATATTATTCTTCTCTTCTAGTAGAATAAGCTAGATCATGTTTCATAACTTAAAACTTTCACATCTAAGTGAAATTATTCTCTTGCCTCCTGAAATCTGTTGTTAGAGGAAGGACACTTACTGGGAAGGACACAGTTGGTAAAACAAAAGGATTTCTTATTGCATAGCTCAGCTGAACAAAGACACTCAAGACACTAACAGCTGTTTCCATTTTGTGCCAAAAGAAATTTAAGGGTTAGTTCTTTCATGCAGAGACATTTTTTAGCACAGTAGTGACCTGGAAACTTGAAAGCAAAAGTAGCTAATTCAAGTAATGTTTGAATCAGGACTGGAATTTTTGAAAGCAGGATGCATTTGCTCATTGCATTACAGTGTATTTTAGACTAATTTGTTGGTAGTGTTACTGCACAGAAAGGGAAGTACACACTGCAGTGAGATCAAGTTTTTGAGTAACTTTTTGCTTGGAACTCCTTCCATTTGTAGCATGCAAACATGCAAAAATAAAGCTACAGTATTGCTTCAATGCTTTTAGTTACTTCAGCAGGAAAAAATATTAATTAACTATTTGAAACAATAAACAAACATAATCAAGGTCAAAAGAAGAGCTTGTCCACAGATTCTTTCTGAACTAAAATATCTTTTAAAGATGTAAGCAGGAAATAATTTCTGAACAAAAGTTTTACTTCCTAGCAAGGAAATGCATAATATTTGCTTCAGGAGAAGATGCTTTTCTGAAAACATTTTTAAAACTGTATCAAAACAATTATGAAATTTACTCTAAATTAATCTACTCTACATAAACAGGCTTGGTTACAGTTGGCAAATTTCAATTTTCTGTGGATGACAGAGTATGAGCAAGCTAGCAATCGTGTCAAGAGTAAAAATTGCCACAGTTTTTCCTCTTTAAAGCCAAAGTTCAAGCTTCTAAAGGCTGATTATTTAGTTAGATCTTCCTAAGAGCTCATATGTCTCCTGGGGCTAGTCTATAGGAGGTTATTTAGGGTCATAGGTTACATATTCTTCTCCCCCAGAATAATTTCTCAGAACAGTTACATATTATCTTACATGGCTGTTTTATACACTAGCAAGAAAGTCACAGGCAGCACTTCCACAAAGGCCTACAACTGCCCAAGTCCTGTTAAGCAACAAGAATTGGCTTTCAGAATTAAATCTGAAAAGCTGTAATGTGGCTTCGTGAAGCAATACAAAACCCTGCCTGGAACAGCTAACAATGCAAAACAGACAATAACATACCAATTAATGTAAAAATTGAACTTCAGTAATGTTGTGCAGAGTTGAGGATTCAGCAGAAGAGGGTGAAGTCTTCTGCTGGTTCCTCCTTCCCATCCACTCATCCTCCCTTTCTCCACAGTGTCACAGAAAACTGTTACAGGTTAAAACAACTGTTTCCACTTACTCTGTGCTGCCAAAAATACTTTTACCCAATTAAGAGTAATTCCTTGATCAGGTTCTCTGAATGGCCACAAGAAACCTGGTGGTTTGAAAGTAATACCTAAGACAGCAAAACCACATCTCAATCATGTGGTCACATTGAATTGTCAAATATCTTCTTCTAGAGGACATCTGCATGGATATTTAATGACTTTATAGCCTGTAGATACTAGATTCCTATGCCAAAAATATAACTAGGGGAAAGCCAGACGCTATTTAAAAATAAGGACCCTATCAAATGTAAACACTTCATAACTACTGCAACACTACAAAGTGTTCACAGAATGTATAAACGAAACTAAGAGGACTGTAAATTGTAATTTCATTTACCTTTCTACACAAATTTTTTGTAAGCAGTAGTACTGTTCGTATGAAATACTTACATCTTTAAAGTATTGCTGTAAAGTTGTAAGCCTGACATCATGCAGTGCTGCACAGGTATCCCAAGGGTATATTTGCTCCTCTTCAGTAGTTGGTAGTTTCTTTGGCTCAGTGCTATTGCGGCATTGTCCCAACACTGTATGAAGAAAATCAGCGATAAAGAATGCAATGGATAACAATATGCTGAACAATTAAGAAAACAATCAGGAAATGTCTGTGTTCGCGAGAGGGCACGGAGACACTGCACGCAGACCAATATGATCGTTAAGCAGATCTCGTTTATTTTCGTATCTGAGGGTACGTTTATACTATTCTATTAAGGGTACATTTATACTATTCTATTTTTGTACACGCTCTGTGTACATGTCATTTCTATTATGATTGGTTAGTATGCTTTGTTCACACGCCTCTATATTAGTTCTGATTGGCTTATGCTAAAAAGCTATATCTTGCAGGTGCAGCATTCTTTCTTATTTTTCAACTTCCCCATATCTTATTTTTCTCATAGCCAAAGTCCTTGTTCTTTATTATGATTGGCTAGTTCATTACCACCCCATTACCACCCCCTGGACATGCCTGGATATAGCTCGTTCAGTACCTCGTTCCCACCATTGTCCCGTGGGAACCCCACAAGGAAATTCCGATTTGTAACTACAACGAGCTTTGTTGATGTTGCACAGTAAAAAAATTATTAAAGAAACTAAATACTGAAAGTTGTGCTTTTGCACTTGTACATAAAGTATATATACATACACAAACACATATAGACACACCAATGGCTATTTTTTTTTCTTTTTTCTTTCAATACCTATTTTCCTGCGGGTCTATTATATATTTCTGGGTTTGCAAAAGCTAACATGAACTGTTCGCTCTTTTCCCAAACATTTAAAAATTTTCTCAGTAACCTTAGACCTACACATGTGCCTCATGGAGGATCATCCACATAAAAAAAAAAAAAAAAAAAAGGGACTGTCTTTTCCAGCTCCATGAGGCACAACAGTGTTTATGCACACATACTAAAAGCTGCAAAAACACTGCTTGTCCAACAAGTCACACATTCATACCTGAGGATGCTTGTAATAGTACAACTAGCCCTGTAGGTCTGTCTTCAGTAGAAGGACCGCTTTGCCCACAAATAACACAATCATATATTGCCTCAGAAACATGCTGTTCTGATGTAGCTACCTCCATGGCAATATCAGCATCTGGTGATTCTAAAAAGACAGTAAGAAAATTGATATTAAACAGAGGGAAAGAAATCCAATTGCATCTGCATTGAGGTAGTGACAAAAAACCTCCAAAATAATTTCTCTGGTGTATCTACAACTAAAACATTGACAGTTACTTGAAACTAACCTTGCTGCTTCAAAAAGAAAGACACCTACACAATGAAGTACAAGTCTTCCCATATTCAAAATTATTCCCAGTGGAATTAAATGTTCAGTTCAAGTTTTGTATTAAGCTTGATCTCTTTAAAACTTCTATAAAACAGAGATCTAACTTTTATTTCATTAGATACTATATTGAAAACTGAACATACAGAGACGAAGGGCAATGAATAGAAATCTCTACTAAAACCAGATTTGCTCACAACTGACTCTGACAACAATTAGAAGGAAAATGTTAATCCGGAGACCTCAGAAATAATTGTAAGATGCTTAGACAAGGCGAATGAAATACGCAACTAAAAACTGAAGATTCTTGTTAATGTGAAGCTTGGACACTTTAAAAATTTGGGATGCATTAAGAAAGTAATCTGCTGCTATAAACCAGATGTTTAGTTTAACATTTACTGTATACAAGATGTTATCAGAGATCTGGTTTTCTAATGGTCTACATTATTATTTCCTAGGTGCATGGACAGAAATGTTCAAGGTTAAAGACCAGCTTCAAAGTACTGGAGCAATTGCACTTGATGTAGCTTTGTTCACGTGGTGGTGGTTTTGGGGCAGGGGGCTAACCAAAATAGAATTTTATGTTATGTTACAATCAAAGGTAAGAATTCTTTATTAATTGGAAAGAAAAGCACCTTAAGACTAAATGATCCTCTCCTGACTGCTCAGGAACACATACAGTCAGCCTCTTGACCTAGAATATAAGGGTGCTTTGTTTCTTTCCTAGAAGCTAATTTTTCCAAAGGAAAACACTTCCTCCCTACCTTCAACCATGCCCCTTATCTCCTTGATTAAGTAGGCCAAGGTGCTGGATAGAGAACCCAAAAACCTTGAGTGCAGCAACAGTCCTCATGCAGAACTGCTTTTAGGAGAGCTGCTCTCTTCTGAAAGTCCACTACAAGTTCAGCACAGGAGGCCTGCTGCTATAAGGAGAGGCATGTTGGGTGCCAGGCAGCATCTTTCTTTGCTATGAAAAGCTCCATGCAATGCTCTTCACTCACAGGGCAGAATCAAAATTGCATTGTTTCAGTAACTATTGACTTCCCAGTCAGTTATTGAGGGTCATACAAAAATGAACGCCGATCTTCATTGACATCCAGTTGTTAATATTGTACACACGTCTATCACCATCTAGTGGCAGTCAGATATACAATGAAAGAAAAAGCAGAATGCATCAACTGCAAATGTTTTTTATTTTTTAAGTCAAACATCCAGAAAACCTAGGAGCAATTGTTGCACAGAAGGGAGGAATCATAGAATCGTAGAATGGTTTGGGTTGGAAGGGACCTTAAAGATCATCTAGTTCCAACCCCCCTGCCGTGGGCAGGGACACCTTCCACTAGACCAGGTTTCTCAAAGCCCCATCCAACCTGGCCCTGAACACTTCAGCTATTTTCTATATTTAACAGCACCCCATAATTGTGTAACGCACACTCACATATACCTATGTATCAGAAGCACATGACACGAGAATGACTAGAGAGTTCCAGCTTTATTTATCCTTTTCTAAAATATTGTCAATACAACATAAAATATGCATCTGTTCAATATTTTTAAGAAGTGTAGAAAGAGAATATAGCGTGTCAATCTGATTTTGAACACCTCAATGGAAGCCCTCAAAATCAGTCAACATTTAATTTACAAAATACCATTCATTCATCATAAATTGCATATTTTAAACCTGAAGGAAAAAAATAAAGATCTCTGTATTTAAAAGGTGTTTCAAACCAATTCAGTATACGCAATCTATACTTCTATTGACTATGTGCAATAGGCGCATAAAAATCAGGCTAATTTAATCTTATAACTCAATGATCAAATGCATGTTTCCTTCACAGCTACTTAGATCTAGTGCTAGGCTACTTTGGCAAACAATAAAATTTCAAGGGAACTAAACTTCTAGCATCAAGGAAGACTTCCCAATAAAATAATTTCCCCTAGAGCTAGTGAAAGAAAAAGTCAATTTACACAAAATCCGTGGGTAAGAGAAATTTGCAAGAATTTAAACTCTCAAATAATTAAGCAGACAAAAAACACAAAACCCCAATTCTTTTTGAATGGACTATGATAAACCTTCATTACTGGCTTAAACTAGTTGTTAGCTTCTTTGGAAGATAAGACCCAGGCTATGGTTTGTTTGAAAGAGTGCATTTGGCAGTGTAATTCCTGAAGTGAAAATATATCAGTGGTAGTCTGGAAAAAAAGAAAACAAGCTATGCATCTAGCAATGATCCCAATCTTGCCTTCCTGAGTTTTGTCACTGTGGAGCTCCTGTGGAAGCAACAGACCCTGCCTCACCAGCTACATGAGCTACCTGCACTGTCAAGGATCAGGACAAATGTGTTTCAACTCAAAATACTGTTGAGACAAACTCTGTCCTGCAAATTTCCTTTTAAAATATTTCATTAATGCACTGATACTTGTGAATATAAAGTAATTGGGATGTTTCCACTCTAGTTAACTTTCAGTTATATATTTCCTATTTCACATGAGGAAAAATAAAACTAAACACATTTTACTGCCATAGTACTCATATGGAAGCTTAAAATGCCCAGAAACTTCTAGCTCCACATAGTCTTTTTTTTTTCTTTTTTTTTCCATTTCATACAAACAAAAGTGCAGAATTGCTTTGTGTTTTCCATGGCAACTCGTCAAGCATTTATTTAAAATGACTGTAGTTGTAATGCTCTTTTATTCATTTGATTTAGAAAATACAAGTTCTTACCAATTTTTATGGTACGAGCTAACATTTCCTAGCTCCCAGGATGCAATTATAAATAGACAGCTTAATAAAAATTATTATGTTATTAAATGTCCTTTTATATTGAAGAAAAGTCTTTATAGTTAAACATTGATTGTAATATAACACAAAATTCCTTCTATTCTGGCTAGAAACCCCACCCAAAGCACCACCAAGAACTGTCACGTGAACAAAGCTACATCAGTTGCAACTAAAAGGTGAAGAACATGCTAAATCTCCTTATTTTGCTTCCACTGGTGCAAAAACCCCCAAGATTTTTTGCTGACACTTTTTCCCATGAAAATAGCGCGTGTTACATCCCAGAGCAACATTGCCTTATTGAGCACCAAAGGAATCCTTTGCCAGCCATTTGCTAAGATACTAATCTTGAGGCATATTACTCTTCCACCTTTCAAACAGGTTTTGTAGCAGCCTGCAGTTTTGTTTTACGTTAAAATCACTGGCATCCAAAACAAGACATCTCATCACTCCACTGGTGATTCAGGAAGTAGGTAGTGGCAGCAGGAGAACAAGGAAGACCAAGGTGGCTTCAGTTGCTAGGCTGAAGCACAGATTCACTAGCCAGGCAGCAGTCGTACAAGACAGCAAGTGTATTGTACGTCCAGCATTCTTTGGAATACAGTCAAGGATGCTTACAGTTTAGAACTCTGATTCTCCAAAGATTTAACCTAATTGATTTTACAGAGCCTTGTCCTGATAATGTCAATGTGTGTGAAGAAGGAGCAAATGGGAAATACAAGATAAGACACATTATATTGGTATCAATTCACCAAGTTTCTCTCATAAGGTTTGTCTAATGTTGTAACACAGGCCACCCCCTTACAGTGGGTTCTGGGACTTTTCTTTGTCCTTGTGAATTATTTCAGAAATCTGGATAAATGTGAACCTCATTAAAAACAAAGATAAAAACACTAAGGGAGGATGAAAACATTTAAACTGTGACAGAAATCCAGGGTAGTGCCAAACACTATCATTCCCATGGGCTTTTAAAAAAGTTAATTATTTAGATCTTTTGTTGGGTTTATACCAACAGGAGTGAGAGACCCAAAGTTACAAAATCCTAGCTTTTCCTACTTCCTAGCAAACACTGATCAGTCTGCTAAAATCCAGCACACTGTTTTATCACAGAATGCATTGGTGCCTGAATTTTATTTCACTTGCGCTCTCCAGAGTTAAAGATTCACTCTCCTCCATTCCCCTGCCCAGCAAAACCCCAGAACCAAAAGGGCTCTGTAAACACAGTAAATATAGTTTACGATCTCTGTTGACTGTAGTCAACGTTCTTCCTGCTGTATTCATTGTGTGTCAAAGTGGCCCCTTGGCATCAAAGCAACCATTAATATGCTAATATTCTTTGCCCTGACCCAGCATATATATTCTCAAGAGATCAGTACCCAATTTATTTTTCTATCTGGGTTGAGAAGATTGAGCGTTAGGAAATGTATGTCACCTTGCACTAAAACTCTGCACTGGTTTTTAACCCTAGCTAAGGAATGTTTGCTTGAAGGACAAAATGACATCCTGCTGAGACTCTCGCATCATAGGAAAGAAAGACAAAGATCACACCGCATACTTATCAAGAGGCATTTAAAAAAATCACATTAGGCACTTCAGAGACAGCGAAACTACTGAAGGAATGTGAGATACCTTAATATTTATAATTCACACATTAACCAATTTACAAATTTTCACTAAGATACACTTGATTAAGTAGTTCAGCAGCTCGTCTGGAATGGATTATAATATTTCATGTTTATAAAACTTAGATCATTAAAAATATCACTGTAATTTGTTAAAGGCTACTATTAACCCGGAGCAGAGGGATTTATTTTTCTTAAATATAAGAAAGATAAACTGCCTTCACTGAAAGGCAGTGAAGTTTCAAAAATCTCTTGCATGGAGTTCCACATCATGACAGATAAACCATAGCCTCACACTGCGGTAAGTGCTCTCAAAATGAAGATGTAAAAGTAGCTATTACTAGGCGACTACAAGGCCTGTGGAGTTGCCGCTGTATGTGACTATGTGACACCACATTTTTGACTCACTAGACGTTCTCCTCAGATATTTCAAGAGTTGTATCTGCTGCTCTTCGAACCACGTTTCTTGGTTTATTTTTCTACTTTTTACGTTTGTCCTGCAGTGAAACAGCTAAAGACAGCACAGTGGGTTCTGTTCCATCCTAGTTCATTAACATAACTGTTTCTAAATTTCACTTAATTACTTCCAGGCAAGCTTGACTGGCAATGCAGTTCTGCAGATGTCACAGAATATAAATAGAAAGTAACAGGGGGCATAAATGGAAAGGGCTAAATAATCGGAATTTTTTCTACAGTGATCATAAGCAAGAAAAATGCCAACCTTTACTTTCTCAGATGAGGAATTACCTTTACCAATCTCAGATGAATTTGTGAATTCCAGTTCAAATAAATACCTTTTGCTGCTACAATGAGATACACTTAATATTGAAAAATGAACGTGTAACTCGGTAACTTCCTTTTAAGCCATGTTTCATTGCAACATCCCAACAATCAAACAAGAGAAATACCTCAGGGGATTAACAGTGGCTCTGTGCACTAATAATAAACACTCTGGAAACTATTAAGTTTATCGGGTTCTAATAAAATAATCTTTACGCTTTGGCTATTCTCCATTATTCCTATCATCTTCTAGACACATTTATTTTCAGACTATTTTCAGTCTTCTACACTGTCAAAAGAAAGCTATTGTGACATTTTTGAAGTGCTATACCCAAAACCAATTACTCTGGTTCTCACACTTTACCACTGATTCACATCCACATTTCATAGACAGAGAAGTTTCAAAAGATTATGATGATGATGATGATGATGATAATAATTTGCCCAAATGACACCAACTAAATCAGTGACAAAGCCAGGAACCTGAGGCCTCACCATCCCTGCATTCTGACAGCGTTATTACTGTGACAACAAACAACCAAAATTAAGAAACAAACCTACTGCTGAATTTCAATCTATAATAAAAGTAACAGGTAACAGAGTTTGAATGTGCGAGAAGGGAACGCATTTTAACTGACTGACTTCAGCATGAAAGGATTTTTTTGTTTTTCAAACGTACTACTTCAGCACAGCTACGATACAATTCAGGGTAAGACTATTAAATACTTATATTAGTTTTAAATTGAAAAGACTAGTTTCAGAATTCTTACCATTTCTTGTGTTTTAAAATTAGAGTAACAATAATTTCTGCAACTTTTTCAATGATTTGCTGTAACATATAGAGACTGCATTCACAGCTGAACAAATTACTTCAGTTTAAAAACAGAGCAAATTGAAGAAAATATTCCTGGCAAACAATTAATCAGAAACTAAAGGTTCTTTTTAATATTTGACATACGTAGTTAAGTAATAGTGTTCCCAGTCCTCCACACAAATAAATGCTGTGTAATTTATTGATTTAACTAGTGTGCTTCATCCACAAATCAAAGCAGTTACCTTAAACATAGCTTATAAAAACTCAAGCACGGGAGTATTTATGCATAAATATGTATATATGCAAATACAGCTATGACAGGTAAATATATATAGAAACATGTGATTTCATATACAAAAACATCAACTTTAAAGTTGCAATATCAAGAATCCAAAATATAGGTGACTGCAGAATCAAAGTTTCCCAGTCGCTTTCAATTAGCCATGACTGTAAACTGCATGTTTCTTCTTCCCTTCCTCCTTACTTCAACAAATAGATTAAAAAGAAATAGCTACCCATTTAATCAGCATGACTTAAACTCATTTTTATCTGTGCACTTTGTGTTGTATTGCACACTCTCCAAACATAACACCACATGTAGTCATTAATTTGCTAAAGAAATTTCAAATGATTGCTGTATCCAAGACCTTCATAAGTATGAAGGAATAAATCTTCTCAGCAACCTATGAACTGAAGAGAATTTAACAATTTCAAAAACTAGACTTTTTCAGCAAAAACTGTTGTCAAATTATTTCTAACCAGTGCTTAAACTCAAATCAAAACTACATAGTACATGATATTTGATTGAAAGAAGGGAAAAAAAGAGATTCCTGCTTTTTCTTATCTTTCAAAAAGGCTCATTTTCAATGAAGTAATCCAGATGATGAAAGTATTTTCCATTCCTCAGTTAAACAAGTAAAACAATCAAAACCATGTGCTTCTACACAGCAGAACCTGAAAGAACGTATTCTCAAGAAAAACAAGGGTTGATTCTGCTGTAAAGCCTGTACTTGAAATAGAATACAGTGTTACCACTTATAGCAACTGAGATGATGTAAAAAATATACTTTCCTTAATTCTACACATAAATTTAAAATGCGAAACTTCTACCTTACCAAAAATTGAGACTCTATGAAGAAATAATCTTAAATGTTATTATTACAGGTTAAAGAAAATGCAACCTTTAAAAGACAAACTAACTTTGGGACGTTTTATATTAAAAGGTAAATACTTTAAAACACATCTCACACACTTAATAATTTCATCCACTGTATATTAAGAAAAAATAGGAATAAAATTATGTCCTACAGAGAATGTGTTCTCTTTTAAATATTTTCAAGATCATTTAATCTGTTCTTTGGCAATTATGTATTCAGTATTATCTGCCCTAGAAAACACAACTTTAAGCCTCTTAGGAAGCATTTAGTGAAGAAGTGGATACAGTAGTGAAATCTGAGGGGAGGGTTTTTTGCTTGGTTGGTTGAGGGTTTTTTTAAATTGTTTGAGTAAAAACTTTAATACTAACATGGACATTAAAAATAAATAAACAAATAAATAAAAAAGCAAGCAGTCAACCACACAAAAACTTACCAACATCCATGGCAGTTTCCATGAAGCTTTTCTGCCTTGAAGCAAATTCAGCCAACAATTTCTGTTGCCTTTCTCTGGCCTTCTGTCGTCTGAGTGAAAGAAGAGGGGGGAAGAAGGGGTGGGGGGGGAAAGAGTATATATAAAGGAGGGAAAAAAATAGTTTATAGTGTCAGGCTGATTACAGTTGCCACCTTCAACAATATAACTCAAAATTCAAGTTTTCTCTAAATAAAGGATTAATTTTCAAGCCTAAAAAAAGGGAATCTCTTGCTTTAAAAGCAGAGTTTTTTAAGAAATAAGAATTATTTTCTTTTGGGTCTGAAAGAAATGAATAAAATCCTGTCCTAAAAAACCCTTCAGAAAACCAAAGGATCTTTTAACAGATTAGGACATGGCATCATAAGAAAAAAGAACCCAAGACCTCATTCTTGAAAGTTATTTTTCTATTACATAAGGGAAGAATAACAGAGTGAAATGTCAACTATTGTACAAACACAAGTACTCTTGTGAGCAACCAATGTTTACATGTGGTTAATAATAATAATAAAGCCTACCTCATTCACTTTTGATAACAAGCTTGATAACAAGGCAAACAATTAGGAATAATTTATATTCCAGCTAAGGCTCCTCATACTGGCTCCTTCTCCCCCAGTCCACCTTAGATACTGGTCACCAACCGCTTTTATACCTGGACTTAAAGAAGCTTGAGATTGCTTCCAGATTGAAGGCCCTCATCTCCCTGGAGCCAAGCTGACTTCGCTAACTTTTTCCTCATGTTTAACACAGCTCTGGATTTACAAATGGAAGACATTAGAGACTCATTCTTGTCTGTCCTTCTGTTTAAACTGTACTGGTGATCTGTACAAGGCTATATGATCAGCTATTCTATAACTCCCTATATATACACACATTGCATAGGGTAGAGCAGTATTGATGGATGTAAAAAGATGAAGCAAATAGACACTGATTTTCTTCTTCCTGAGGTACCAAGAAAGGATCTTTACTTTGACAAGAGTTTACCAACAGAGGAAATGGGAGAGTTCAAGTGGGAAACCCAAACAAAACTCACACCACAGCTGCTCCTGACATGGCACATGGAAAGACGTACGAGTCCCATGGACGAGGGCTTTACGCAGCACCTCCCCAGGGCACCTAGGGAAGCTCTATTAGAGCTACAAACTCTGTGCATAAGCATTTACAATGAATTTTTTCCCCCTGCTCAGAGATGATTCACATAACTAACAAGGGATTTAAAAACATCACTTGGCATCTGATATGCTGATGGGCTGCTCTTTAGTCTCCAGCACTGTCTGATTATCACTGTCCTGGCACAGGAACAGGCATGCACAGGCCCAAAGCACCTAATATACTGTAACCTGCTATCCCATAGTGGCCTGTTTATAAGTCAAAGCTTCTAACTTGTTTTCTTAAAGGCACCTTAAAAACCCAAGTATCTCTGCCCATTTACCTGTCACATTGTACAGCCACCATTTCTCAAAATAACTGCTATTTGCAACAATCCTGAGATTCATTATTCTGAGGATCATCCCAGGGCATTCATTCAACCTGTTTTTATTTATTTCTCCCTGAGAACTTCTCAATATACACCTTGACTAAAAGCAGAGTGACTGTAAATAGAGGTCTTTAATAAGAAGACATAAACAAACTCTGACAGATTCAGTACAGCTCTGTAATTTTCCATGATGGCCCCTGAGAGTATGACACTGCAATTGAAAAAATACTGCAAGCAGCTCAGGCTCTCTTCTAGCTCTGTATTTCGGTTTCTATGGCGACAACCCATTGCCTGAGTGATGCCAAGTTTGTCGTTATATATTGAAGTAACCTGAAAGGGTGATCACTAAATGCTCACAGTCTGCTTGATCTTCACTAATACAAAACTGGACTTGGGGGAAAAAGAAAAACAAAACAAAACAATCAAAAAAGAAAGCAAAAATTGCCGCCTGACTATATGAGGACTGTCAGTCTAATAGATTAGTCATTTCAGTTATCACACTGTCCATTAATAAACTTCATGGGTCACCAATGCCATTATGGATTTGAGGAGAAGCAAATAGTCACTCAGAACAACAAAGAACTGGAAACATTTATTTTCACCATTACATTAGCCCCAGAATTTAACTGAAAACTTAAAGTGCCCACAATAGATCCTTGACAATATCACATCCTTTATAGGGGGAAAGAAATGACCTTACCCTTTTCTATATGAAAACTTACTTGATTTATTGATTCCCATGCTTCTCCTGTACATAAATCTAGCACTACTGAGTACCACAATAACGAGTAGGTGTCCAAGATGTAGCTGTGTTTTATCTAAAGCAGCCATTCAGTCTGGCATTTTCTGAAAGACTATTTTATGTGCTAACCCTTGACTGTTTCTCTCATTTACTGAACTATTACAAAGGATGTTGAAAATTAAACCATTAACTGACCACTTGTAAGAAAAAATTAATTTTACTTTGTAAAGTATGTACCTTATAAAAAATATTCAATTATTTTTTTATGTTTAATTCTTGAGTACAGTGTAGGTCTTGCATGTACCAGAGAGAATTTAGTGAAAAATTTATTTTCAATCAAATAAAAATAGCAGGATAAATAAAGGTAATCCAGAAACCAACTGAGTCAGACAGCTGCATGTTTCTACCCAAATTTCTGGAACCATAATCATACAGTCTGCCACACAAACCATTCATATAACAAAATACTGCATGGACAAGCACTCAAGAGTATTCTTGTCCATTCCAGCCTGTGCCTTGTCTCTACTTCAGTGAACGTGGTAAGTTCTCTGACCTGACCACCCCATTCTGGTTAACTGGAGAAGTTCCAGCTGACTGGAAATTAGCAAATGTAACGCCCATCTACAAGAAGGGTCGGAAGGATGATCCAGGGAATTATAGGCCTGTCAGCCTGACCTCAGTGCCAGGCAAGGTAATGGAACAGATCATCCTGAGTGCCATTACACGGCACATGCAGGACAATCGGGGCATCGGGGCCAGCCAACATGGATTCATGAAAGGCAGGTCCTGCTTGACCAACCTGGTCTCCTTCTATGACAAAGTGACTCGCTTAGTAGATGAGGGCAGGGCTGTGGATGTAGTCTATCTAGACTTCAGTAAGGCATTTGACACTGTCTCCCACAGCATCCTCCTAGACAAACTGGCTGCCCAGGGCTTGGATGGGTGGACGCTTCAGTGGGTTAAAAACTGGCTGGATGGCCGAGCCCAGAGAGTGGTGGTGAACGGGGCTAAGTCCAACTGGCGGCCGGCCGGTCACTAGCGGTGTTCCCCAGGGCTCAGTTCTGGGCCGGTGCTGTTCAATATCTTTATAAATGATCTAGACGTAGGGATTGAGTGCACCCTCAGCAAATTTGCAGACGACACCAAGCTGGGTGGGAGTGTCGATCTGCTGGAGGGTAGGAAGGCCCTACAGAGGGATCTGGACAGGTCAGATAGATGGGCCGAGACCAACGGCATGAGGTTCAACAAGAACAAGTGCCGGGTCTTACACTTCGGCCACAACAACCCCACGCAGCTCTACAGGCTGGGGGAAGAGTGGTTAGAAAGCGGCCCGGCGGAAAGAGACCTGGGGGTGCTGATCGACAGCCGGCTAAACATGAGCCAGCAGTGTGCCCAGGTGGCCAAGAAGGCCAATGGCATCCTGGCCTCTATTAGGAATAGTGTAGCCAGCCGGTCTAGGGAAGTGATCGTGCCCCTCTACTCGGCACTGGTGAGGCCGCACCTTGAATACTGTGTCCAGTTCTGGGCCCCGCACTTCAAGAAAGATGTTGAGGAGTTGGAAGCAAGTCCAGAGGAGGGCGACCAAGCTGGTGAAGGGTCTGGAGGGTATGACCTATGAGGAACGGCTGAGGGAGCTGGGGTTGTTTAGCCTGGAGAAGAGGAGGCTCAGAGGTGACCTTATTGCAGTCTACAACTACCTGAAGGGAGGTTGTAGTGGAGTGGGAGTCGGCCTCTTCTCCTAGGCAACTAGTGATAGGACAAGAGGACACAGCCTCAAGCTTTGCCAGGGGAGGTTCAGGTTGGACATCAGGAAGAATTTCTTTTCAGAAAGGGTTGTTAGACATTGGAACGGGCTGCCCAGGGAGGTGGTGGAGTCACCATCTCTGGATGTGTTTAAGAAAAGACTAGACATGGCACTTAGTGCCATGGTCTAGTTGACATGGTGGTGCCAGGGTAATGGACTCGATGATCGCAGAGGTCTCTTCCAACCTGATTGATTCTGTGATTCTGTGATTCTCTGTGCCCCAACCTTCTAACCCTATTCACCGTCCCCTCCCTTCAAATGCCATGTTTCAGTCTTTTGCACTAACCAGTTATCAATCTCTTCCCACTGCCCTAACTCCAGCCAACTCATCTTTCTGGCTGGCTCTATCAATCTCTGTCTTACTCATGCTCTCCAGGCATTTGCATTCCTATTTCACATTCTCGTTCTCCTATCAGATCTCTAGACCCCATTCTCCCCCATTAAGATTTTCACTAAAAATTGGTTCTTTCATTTGCTACTCTGCCCTGAGTATTTCTGTCCTGACAACCCAGTTCTTCCCTAACATCCCCAACTTGCCAGCCTGAGTCTTCCCACATCAACTATTCACTTGACCTGCCATCTTCCCTTTACTCACTATTACATTGACCAGAAAGTTTCTCCTTCCAGTCCCAGTCTTCAACTCTTTGTCCCTGCCAGTCCTAGTTTTCAGCTCTATTTCTCAGCTCTAGCCCCTCACCAAACCCACATATAGTAAACAAACAAAAATAATCGTGGTGTAATATGTACATGTGAATGAACAGCCAATAGAAATAAAAAAAATTTTTTACCTCATCTTGAGGTTGCACAGTTAAGCCTCAAAACTTAACACAATCTTAATTCTGTGCCTTTGTATAGACGAGTGGCACATACATGGCAACACGAAGGGTGAGCACCTGTATCACACAAAATCATTATGAAACTTTTCTAATTTAAAGATCTAAATTAGAAAGGTGCAGGTTCTTCCTCAGTACCCATGTAAAATTATGTATATACAATATGGATAAAGAAAAGAACTGTAGAATTAAGACTTGTTCTTTAAATAACTAATTCATGCAAAGACCTGGAGAGAGATCAATCAATAGATGCACAACACACTGCCCTTCCACTGCCCCTTTACTTTGCTCTTAATGTTACCTTTCTTCTTTATCCAAAGTTTTCTTCTCTGCAGAACTGATCTTTTTTGGTGGTACAGGTGGCGTCACCTTTCTGCATATCTCTTCAATTATACGTTTATTCAATCTGCTCTGTACAGCAGCTTTCAATAAAATTCTTTCTACTGCCGTCATTCCATCACCGTGAGAGTATCTTGGAATTTCTGGGTGGATTAAAATATCCACATCATCCAGCCATGGAGGATAGTAAGAGTTTTGTTTTCCTGAGAGTTTGTGATGCAATTTAATCAGCAAGGACAGTATGCTTTCCTTGACTTCTAGAATGGCTGTGGTTAGCTGTGGAGTTGCACCAGGTGCTGACCATTTCATTGATGTTTTGGGCCGAACCACCTGATTTGCCTCACTGGTGTTCCGATTGATGATCTCCTGAAATTTCTTTCTACGTTCTGCGACCAAACTGAACACTTGAGCTGTCCCTGAGTTCTTGGGAAAAAAAAATATAACACTTAATTTTCAAAAATACAAGTATAAAAACATACATTTATAAATTATAGAAAATATTTTAAACTAGGAAGAAAGGCATGGAACATTTTAAGTTGCCTCTCCCCTTCCAAAACATATGGAAATTTCATATAGCAAAATATTAACCCTGCACGTCATATTTTTATACAAATCTGTTATACACAGCTGCATAAAAAGCCAAGTACAAAATGAAATATCATCCATACCGAAGCAACTAACAACTGGCTTTGCTCTAGTCCAACTTAGAATTCTGTTCTGCAAGTAATATTTCCTTACTTTTTCCAGAATATTGATAATTTTGCTATCTTTATGTCATTTAAATGTCTTTATAATAA
Organism: Nyctibius grandis; assembly: GCF_013368605.1. Lineage (NCBI taxonomy): Eukaryota > Metazoa > Chordata > Aves > Nyctibiiformes > Nyctibiidae > Nyctibius > Nyctibius grandis. The sequence continues at coordinate 16,513,568 of NC_090666.1, forward strand.
AGTCTACTGAGCACTGCTGCACAATGTAACACATAATCCCACACAGGTGAACTCAGGTAAGCCCACACATCCCCATGGGCATTGTCCATTTTGTGTGGATTTATCAGCTGAGATCCAGAAGCCACATACCCATATTTGCAAACAGAGCTTGCTATTCACAGCACTTGAGCGTATGAGTGCAGTCACACTAATGACAGAGCCCATTCAGATGTTTCTATTTGGTGCTACCCTTGCTTACAGTCCCAAATTAAGGATACATGGAAGCAACTCACATATACTGAATCCATAGCAGAGAGATGTTTCCTGAATATTCTGAACATGAAATTCAGAACACTTTAACATCTTACCCGCTCCTTCTCAGAAGGCTGGGCAGCCAAGAGGTACAAATACTTCAGAGATCAAATATAAAAATGGGATTCTAAAAGCATCTCACCTACCTTCTTTATGTTTTAATCTATTTCATCTCACCCACCTACTTTAAATTTTGATCTATTTTTCTAACATTAACATGCAAAAGAAATATCCACTGTATTTCACTACATCTGGCATACAGTAATCTGAAGTGCTGGATACAAAAGATACAAAAGCAATCCTGACATAGAGTTATATTATCTACTGGCTATAAATCTTTCAGGATTTCACCATTTGCATATTCATTTTGTTTTCACTAAAAATCCAAATAAACTTGCCATTAATAATTTCAAATGCACTTTTACCATAAGGTTAAACTTACCTAGATTCAAGAAAGCTAAGACTACTCTATGTTATTAAATGTTAGTAGTATCTTGGCAAGACAAAACAGGCCTTAACACAAAGCTCAAGCAGTAAGCTGTCAATGACGTTTTATATTTGATAGAAGGCTTTTATTTCAAAATATGCATTAAAAACATCAGGGCATTTCTTTGCTTAAGAGTCTACTACCTAAGATTACAATAAAGAATATGAAAAAAGCATGAGTCCTAGCAATATGAATTAAAAAGAAACTCGGGAAAATTAGAAGATTCCACTGAATGTTAAGGTGAGCACAACTAAAGCCATGTTGCTAGTTAATCGCTTAGGAGAACAAACTGCACACAGATCTACCTCTCTCTGGAGGCTCTTCCGCCTTGAACTCTGGTAGATTGAGGACAAAAAAAAGTCATTAAATACATCATTTGGAAGGAGGTATCGTTCGAAATAAATTCTATTTCTGTTATCAGTACTCTTAGGAAAGATTACCGGAGGAAAAAAAAAAATCCTAAGAAATTCATAAAAACAGTAAAAAAAAAACAAACAAAAAAAAACCAAAACAGGCAATAACTTAAACTAATCTAGGAAAAGGACCAGTATTTGTGTATACTTACTTGTGATGAAGCTAAACCATCAGAACTCGTACTTGCAGGTGGTTCCCTCTTCACCTCTGGAGCAGTTTCTGGTACTCTTACTCGGACATAGTTAATGAAGTGACGCATGTTAGAAACTAAATTACTACCTGGAAACCAACTATCATGGCAACGCTCTTGTCCGCCTGCAGATTCCTAAAATAATTTTAAAAAATTAGTATACTTTCTCTTACGTGTTACAATAATTCATGTTGCTTTTATAACTGTATTACAGAGGCCATCATCTCTCCTTGAGATAGGAACAATATGCTGAACCTCACTATGTACGTACCTCACTAAAGCTGATACACCTTTTAAAAATTTTGACGTGACTGATGCCTACCGTGAGGATTACAGGTCTGATAAATACATAAATCTACCCATTCTACTTGAATATAACCAAATACATGCCATCAGTGCTATCTAGCAGAAGTAAAAGGAACTACTCAGAGTAATCTGAAGCTGTACAATCTAAGACTAATACTAAAAATCTGAACTATACAGAAGTCAATCTCTGAAAAAAAAGTGGCAGATTCTTAGTCATACAAGCAATGTTAAACAGTAGGAAAAATCATGAAAGTCATATACCATAAGGGAATCTGGAATCACGAAAATAATGGCTCTTTATATTCAAACTCTCATCAAAAGCACAGTTAGCATTTTGGCTAATTCACATATTCTAGAAGATATAGAGCTTTAGTAATAAAATGCTCAGTGATAAAGTTTTCAGTTGAAAATCTAGAAATTTAGTCAAGTTTTAGATTCAACCATCTTAAATTTTTTTGCACCCGATTGCAAGTACTAATCTACAGAGTAGTAAAGCTCTAACCAATCTGTGTTGTCAGGACATATATTCAGAAACTGCTGAAAAACATAACAAGATACTTTACCACTCTTCACAACACTATGCAATTTTCTTATTTTTATTTGCTTAGTTGATCCTTGCTTAAGTAAATAAAGATGTTTTATTCTGATTCCTATGGTAAAGTCATAATTTTAATAAACATCTATTTTTAAAGACTATTGACTCATTAGACAATACTTTTATATTTTAATGAAAAAGATGGTATTTATTCTTACCTCTTCATCTGACTCTTGTTCTGGAGAATTTTCCAACCCTAGCTCAATCAAATACAAAACCATGCAAAGCACATGTTCTGATAAATTCTGATGATCCATTAATATCTAGGCAGAAGAACAGACATTCACATCTTAGAAGGTTTTATCTTTGATACTCTCACAACCCCTATTAAAAAAAAAACAAAACAAAAAGAAGAAAAAAAAAATGCCAAAAACCTGACAGACATCTCTAACCTAAACTGGAAGGTAAAGAAAGTAGCCAGGAGTCTTGTATGAAGAAGCTCAAGATACGACCTGCAAATTTTATCTCCGAGCATGAGCTTCCAGGTTAGCCACACTAGGAAAGGTAGAAGGTCTTGAGCCACATATGTGATTTTTGCCTGGTCTTCTGTGTTTGTTTTTTTTCTTAATTAATCACTGTGCTCGCAAGAGCTGTATCATATGATACGAGTATCAGTTAAAAAGAAAAGACTAGACAGGCAGAACACCATAACAACGCCTGCTACCCTAGTATATTTTTAGTAGACACTGAGCACCAATTTTAGCATTTAAAATCGTTTTCTTTTTGTTGCACAGTAACACTTTCAAAGTCCTATCATATGCATAAAAATACAGCTAGGAAAAAATTATTTTCAAGAGCAGTGAATTGCTTATTCAAGTTCCTGGAATATCTACTCTGAAATATCAGCAAGATATTTTAAACTTCAGTCTTGTTATGACTGAATGCTCCAACAAAATACTCAATTAGCAATTACGCTGTAGGATAAAAAAAAGTTCCAAGTAGGCCAAGAACAGTAAGAGTAATAACATTAATATAGTTTTCCGATAACAGTAGTGGAACACTACTACAGAATAAGACATGTAATTTTGGATGTGATGGATCATCAGGAGTGTTGTATTTAAAAGACAGGAAATCATTATTCCACTCAGCCTATTACAACTTCAATATATCTGAATGTACAAAAAGAGTGTTCCGGATAATATACTTTGGACTCTTCAGTTCTTATTTAATTTTTTAAGATGATTAAAAATTATTTTGAGGTTTAGAAAAAACTAACCTCTGAGCATCACCACAAAAGCAAAATTTAATTTTACATCTCTTTCCAGTCAAACAAACTCATACCTTAAAATTGTTAGTAGTTCAAGCTGTGATTTATTTTAACACCAAAGCGCCAGGTAAAGCTGCACAGATACCGCTACTGTCAGCTACAAGCAAAGAGCTGCACCTAGCCTTCCCTCCCTTTTTCATGTGATCAGACACCATTAGGCCTCATGAGGTCCTAGTCCAACAAGCAATGCCTGGATAACTAAGAATGCCACAAGGGTTAACATGAATTTCACAACCATCTTCACATAATATTTTTTAATTACAAATAATAAATAACCTTATCTTCAAATTAATAAATGCCCATATCTTCCTTCTAACACAGCTTTCAATGCATTGAGAGGAAGAACCAGTGCTTCTGAAATTAAAAACCAGGACAACTTTCCTCTTGAGAATACTCTGATTAAAGGGAAGAAAATGGCAACAACCTGCAAGTTACTAAAAAAGTGGATGAGAAAAGATGTTTAAAATTTCATTGTAGACACATAATAGAAATTGATATTTTCAGAGTGTAGCCTAGTAAAGTTTTAAACACAACTTGGTTATGAAGGGACTAAATTTCATAAGTAGATACACCCATGAGAAGCATTAGAGATATAAAGTTCTTAGAACAAATATTGTTTTACAATAGCTTCTCTAAATTATGTTTGAGCAGCTGATTTAATCAAACCCAATCAAATCTGAAATTACAGAGATTATTTAATTAAAAAGGGCACTCAGTATTACGTTAATATGAAAACCATGTGCAGTTGTACCAGTCAGAATCAAAAGTCACAATCAGATCACAAAAGGAAAGTCTGTCCAGGAAAAGCACTTCTGTGCCTCATCTGCCTCTGCAGCACACTGCTTTGAAAGCACTTTCCAAGTACAAAGACAGATTCAAAGTCCCATTTTCTGATTAACGTACTCTTCAAAAAAGATGCACTTCTCTCAAAGAGGGCAGGCAACTATCAAAGACAAAACTAAACACAATTTAAAGGTGTCAATGAGTCCTGAAAAACAACTGCTATAACATTATCAAAAGCCAGAACGTATCTAGAAGTGATGTGAGAACCAACTGTAGCTATGAGATGTATTTGCCATTTAGGATCTAAAGCCATCAAGGTTACATATGTTTGAAAAGGCTGCTGACGCCTTAAAACTCTGCAGTGGGGGCCAAAGGAACATCACTAACACCACCATGCTCCCCGAGAACGCCACAGAACAATGATTCAAATGGCAACTCTGACAGTTAAGATAGTGTTCCTCAAAGCAGAGTAGGATGGCTCACCCACTTGGGCACCTTAGTGTCTGTATATATGAAATAATCATTCATGAAACAATGAAAATGGTAGAAAAACATCACCATGCTAGACTTACAAAATAAAACAAAAATAAAAACTTTATATAAATTTGAACCTGGCTACTGTACATAATCTATTAAAAAAATAATTCTAAAAACTCCTGTTCTGAAAAAGTGAAAATAAAATACTAGACTTAATAAGAATTATGACTGTACCTTGTAAAGAAGCGTGAACAACACAATGTGCAGGGTTTTACAGTGTAAAAGCTTTATGAGACCTTTGTAACTTGGATGTAGTGGTGTTCTTTTCTTGTAAGGAGGCCATGGGTTCCCAGGGAATTTACCACTTTGCTTTAAACTGTTGAAACAAATGAAACTTATGTTAAACACTGCAATAATGTAGACAACTACCACTGTTGTAAGATAACTATCCTGCATTCTTTTTGTTTAGACCAACTTTAGGATCAATGAGCATTTCTAAGCCACTTAATTTATTTAAGCAGCATTCCAAAAATTGGAACGTATACATAAACTGAATCCAGTCTTATTTTTCTGTGGATTGCCACTGATTTAAATGACCTTTATTTATAAAGTTAAATGAATTTTTAATTACTGCTATGAATTTAAGCTATGAATTTAAGAATACCATTTTCATTCTGAGAGGCACATAGAAGAGAGAGAAAACTTTTCACTTCACCCAAATCCATGTTAGTCAAATATCCAACATAGAAATCTCACATCTGTAGGAACAGATTACAGACAACACTAGGAAACACTAGACGAAATTAGCTATAGTTGACAGTACCAGTGCTATCATATCTATGAACTTAACACTTAATTTTTAAGTTTGATGTGGACCCACATTTCTAATAACAAGCTGGAATCCAGTGCAGTAGACAATACAATTATTTAACAGAATACTACCTAGCTCAACATAACTTACAGTATACGTTTATGATGACCCTTTGACTCAATGGAATGAGCACAGGGGCAGAGGATTATTTCACTAAGTTTATTATAAGGGTTTTTTAAACTTGGATTTTTACTCCCAAGGTGTGAAATAAAAGAGAACCAAATTACATTAGCTGAAATAAGAAGCTGTAAGGGTAAGAAGCTGTAAGGAATGGAATGTTAAGGGACAGAATTAAGACCAAATCATCTTGCTTAGAACTTAAAAGGGTGCCACAAGTTTTTTTTTCCTGTATTTAAATCAGAATTTAATTCACCCATGGTTTCTGTCATGGGTGAATACATAGAAAAAACCCACATTGTCTTCAATATATTTTCAAAACACAGAACACACTAATACTGTGCTTCATGTACCTAAACGTAAAATAAATAAAACCAGATAAGGCTGCTTTCTTAAGTAATTTGTTACTGATTTTTAAACATTAACTTTTGGTTAAGTATTTTATCTGTGATGACATTCACTACTTTGTGGCACTTCAGATGTATTTTTAAACATTTATGGAAGAGTAACAGACTAAGCTAACCAAAACCCTGATACTGCCTGTAAATTTATAAACTATTTACTCAAGGACAAAACGGGGGCCTGAAAACATTGTTAACATGATTAGCAGTACCAGAGAGTGAAAACAAAAAAATTTTTGTGCAACGAGCAAAAATACGATGTTACATTTCTAAAAATGATCCAACTTACAATGCTGTATATCTGTCCATTGCAGACTGCACATCTCTACGGTAAACAGTTCGAAGTATTACCATGACAGGGTCAAATTCCTTATCCCAAACTTCAGCTGTTGTTTAAAAGAAGTCACATGTTAAAATTCTCTTTACAGACCTTACCACTTATTCTAGATTCTCTTCTTAACTGGCTTTAATTATGTAATTTTCTATCATATAATAACTTTTTGCAGCTAAGTACAGTAATTTTTACTATTTCTTACTAATAACACTTACTATACTAATAATTACTACTACTTATCAAGATATCAAAATTTCATCAAAAATATCTTAGTTCCAAACCAAAAAATTAGCAATCTATTAAGGAAGCTTTATTTTAGTGTCTTCTAGCTTTCCTTTCTGTTACATAATAATTCACAGTGTGAGATAAAAGATGAAAAGAAAAATCACATATTTCTGTGAAAATAACAGCTGAAACACTTGCTGAGTTAAGTTTTTGAAAAGAAAAATTCCAACTTAATTTTAAAATCTAAGTAAATGTATTTATCCCATTTTAAGTACACGAAGGCAGTTCAAAAACCTTTTCTGTACACATCTTGTTTTGATCTTTTTAATTTCCATGTACTTGTAAGAAAAGGTTTTAGTTATTTTTTTACTTGACACTTGATAAGCACAAGCCCTCTTGAAAATAGAAAGTAAAGACTGCAGAGCAATTAGCAGGTAGGTGGTATTTAACTATTAAGTGCAGTGAGCCAAATTACTACAATACAGTTTTTTGTTCAGTCTCGAAAACAGCAAAGTTTCTTAAGAAATATGAATTCTTACGAAATAACATTTCATCAGTCCTTTACAGACATGCCTTTGTTTTATAATATCTATGCACTATTTTGGCATAAAAATCTTATTTATCTCTGTTTAATTTAGTAGCTCTAAAGTAACATCCAGAGGGGCTTTTCAGAGCAAGCACAAACAGAAAAGTCTAAACAGACTATAAATAAAGATATCCCATTTAACTGCTACTTTTTTTTTCTGTTTACAAGGTATTAAAAAAGAAAACTAAGTTTCCAACCTAAAGCCAAATGAAGCTGTTCATTCTATTAATCGGTTGGAAGTGTTTAGCTCCCATAACACTGCAATATGAAGGCAAGATTCAATGATCCCATCAAAGGAAGAAGAAAACCAACGGATGCAGAATTTTAGCTCCACCAGCAGGCATAACACAACACAAGTGCTTGCAACATTCTTTAAAGTTTTCACAGGCAAAAGTAGGCAGCTTTATCACACTTTTGAGATTAATTTCCCCCAGGTGGGAAGACAGGTAGTCTATACTCTTATTAACCCCCGCTAATGTTAACAGTCCTACAGATACCTTCCCACACTGCTGAGAGAGAAAGCTTAGCATAGTTTCTACTATGGATGAAAAATTATCAAACTTAGCTTGCAGAAAATCCATTTTTTTCTGAACAGAGTTTACTATTGCAGTCTGAAACACAGACCAAGCTTGTCTGGGATGGTAATGCACAATGAGGGAGTCATACAGGGAATACTACAAATACACATACAGCTCATCGTCAGCACGCAAATTCAGAGAGAACAGGAAGAACTATGTCCTTATTTTGGAAGTTGGTTTGTGTTTTTTTTAACTTATGGTTAATGGAAACAAAATCTGGGGTTTCTGAAATCATAAAGTAGATTTTTTTTTTTCCCCCTAAATTTAGGATCTCAACATGACTTGCCTAAACTGTGACAGGCCACAGACTACAATTCTTAAGAGCAACTGGAATACCACCATTCTTTTTGAGAACCTATATAGTCTTATAAAGGTTATAAACACTTAAAAGGCTATAGTACACAACAAAACCATACTGGCTTTGATTCCTGCACAAGCTCTTTCAGTTTTTTATTACTTTAAGAAAAAGGGATTCTGCATAGTGTTACAAATTACTTCAGTATTCACTGCTATAGATGAGATATTTAAAGGGTTTTTTTAAAGATACACTATCTATTCCAGAGGTAAACTACATTAAAAACCAAACACCAAAAAACCCCAAAACACTATAATCTAGCATAAGATTCCCTAAAGTGTTATAATTAAAAATACCATAATCCATCTTTTTTTTTTTCTTTCACACTGTGTTATGAAAAAGACCAGCATGTCACAAGCTCCAGAAACCAGACATGACATAAGGCAATGCAGTTTACAGAACACTAAAATAAAGTTATTTTAAATACATAGGTGTTAAGCTCCCTAATCACACATCAAGAAATCAGAATGAATCAATTCCCAAAACTTGGTTTCACAAGATTACTTCACTGGTTGTTAATTTGTATAAAAGAGCTTCACTGAGTCATCAATCTCAGTACAAAAACTGGTAAACAATTTAGTACAGTATTAGTTCCTACATTAACAACAACAAAAAAATCCACAAAAGAACACAGCCTACAAACAAAATGGTTTCGAAATTGTCAGACACCAACCCTGACAGTTCTCAAGTGAGGTAACTGGTGGAGGAAGGAGTTAATCTCTCTTCAGCTTTGCCATGAGCTGAAGCACAACCAGAGCACGTGGAGCATTTCAGATTCCTACAGGCTTATCTGCTCAGTGACAGGAAACAGTAATGGAACACTGAGTTCTTAAATTCTTCCTCTCCTTTGATACACCAACACTATGTTGAGTCCAATTTAGATGACAAGCTGGTCAGGGGAAGAAACTTGTCGTTTTTGCACTGTATGCACTGTAGGATTATAGAACAATATTCTATAACCAGTCTAGCCTGAACTTTGTTCTAGACCCTCACTATTGACTGGGAAAAACGTTACAGGCTACTAAGATAGTTAAGCAATATAAAAGAAAGAATTATGCCTCATGATATCTTTAATAATCAAAATGCGGAGAAGTTCAAAGAAAAAAAATCTTTGCAACTAACATCGCACTAGTACAAACGGTTCTAAACTCTGCTGAACATATATCACATTTTTTTAAAAATCACATGAATGATTAAGTATGCAGACTAGTGAAATACAAATAACATAATTTCTCAGTTCTCCATTTTTCCCTTGCTTTCTAAGGATACCTGATTAATATGAGAAGCTTGTTTTCACTCTAGATCAAAATGAATTTATTAAAAACTATTAACAGTCTTCAGCAATGCTCTTAAATACAAGCAATAAACAATAATGAAAAAGTCAAACAAGTTTTGTGGGTTTTTTGTGGTAGTGATTTTGGGTTTGGTTTTTTTGTGTTTTTTTTTTGGGGGGGTGGGGTTTTTATTGTTGTTTGGTGGGTTGTTTTTTGTTTTGTTTTTAAAGAAAAAAAATCTCTGGTTAAGCATCTTACCACTGAGTATGTTGTAAGAGGATGCCAACTACCATACCTTTAGGTGTATACATTCCTTGTTGCATGGAACCTCCAGGTTCAAAAACAGGAGCTTTAAAATCGGCAACTGCTGACAAGACTGATTCAAAGCTTAAGCTTCCTGGAATAATACCACTTTTAGGATTGGGGTTTTCTGGAATGTAACATTTGTGTTAAGGAAAGCAAAGTTAACTTAGTTGCAGGACACAGCATTTCACTTCCCTCTTGACATTTTCAGTCACTCATTTCAGAGGCTACACTTCGGCAGTGCTCTGTGTTTACCACAAGAGGTCTGTATGCTCCAGCTGCTATGGATATGGAACAATAAGTATTACTGAAGAGATTTAAAGCCTCCTGGCTAGGACATTAAACTTTTTAAAGCAAGCCAATTGCTACGTGCTTGGTTCAAGAGGTAAGTATTAAATGAGAAACAAAAACTACTATCTGAGGTGTATATAAAGTTTTTGTACTTGCCTTTATTTACTAACACTTTGGCTCTCTCCATAGCAAGAATATTTTGCATTTACAGCTAAGTGCAGAAAAAGCAAGTAAATAGCTTGGGATCCATAAACACAATAAGTAATTCTCTATCTTGGTTTGGCTATTTCTCATTTTTGGTAGCAATACTCAATTGACTTACTGACATCACCCCAAATCACAAGTAACACTTAGAAATAAGGGAACTTCTGCTTAATGATATGTGATTGCTTGTATAAATGATTCACTTATTTTACATATTTAAGTGATTGAGTTACTAGGTCATAATAATTAATAACTCTTATTACATATTTGTAACACTCAATCTCCTCCTTTCCTATCTGCATGAATTCCTAATATTTTTGCTCAATGTCTGTCCTTGGATTGCAAGCTCTTTTGCACCATAAGCTATTTATTTGCCTACACAGCTTAATACACTGATAGCAGTAAAACCTGCAGGTTTGTATTCAGCTGTTTAGGGACATGAACCGTATCACTGTGCAGAAAGACTTCCTAGAGTTTGCTGTTGTTCAAGTAAGACACTTTCCCCCCATAACACGTGCATTTCACTCTAATTTCAAAGCAGCATTCAGAATTGATATTATTTGCTTTTTCAGCTATTGATAGACAAAGCCAATATAGCATAGAGTGGCGTCTTTTTATACTGGCATAAAACTAGCAATAATCAAAGGCTCAAATTCAGATAAGGTGATGCTTGGCTGAACTTTCTACAATGTCATTGGAAAACAGACTTTTCACCTTACACCTAAAAGATTTTTGTAGATTATTTTAAAAAAAAAATAATAAAAAGAGCAGTTAAGCATTTTGTAACAAAACTAATTTAAAACTATTACAAAGTATTGCATATTTTGTAAGAAAAACCAAAGCTGGAGGAAATGCCTTTGCTGATAAGTATATGCAAAAACATCTTTACACAACTTGTCATAATTATGTAAGGTGAAAATACGTTGTTGAAGCTCCAAAATCCCACTACTATCCAGGTACGTGTCATTCTCATTCATGCACGTTAGTTAATATATTCCAAGGATATGAGATCCAATAATGAACTGTGTGTCCTGTCATTCATACAGAGTTGGGCTACCATCTCTGCTCTGAGAATCTCATCATCTGTCATTCCTAGAACAATAAAATTTAAAAAGCCATTAAAATAGCATTATTTTAAAACAAATATTCAGCATACATTTGTCATTAAACACATCTTAAACTTGATACAAACATTAAGTAATGATACAATGCTGTAAAAATACAGCAAAAGAAAAGGAGGAGGGGGCACAAATGTTATGAGACAACCTCAGTTCGAGAAGACTCAGGTAGAAACTAAAACTGCTGTCTTTCTGAAAAAGATACAGAATCTTCATGTGATCACATACACAAATCAGCCACTTCCATTAAAGCCATTTTTCTCCATTTCCATGTATTTTGTCTATTTCTAATTCATAAGGGATTAAAATTCAGTAACTGGCAAAAATGAAACCAACTGCTGAATGCTTTAAGTTACTACATGGCTAATCAGCTTTATGGTAGCTACTAAATGTTGAATATAAATGAACAGGCAAGTTATTTACATACAAGTACTCCTAAAGCAGTGATTCTTACCTAAATGTAAACGAAGACTTAACAGTAGGACCAAAAACGTTAAGGCTCCTTCCAACATGGACCTTTCATGCTCTGAATCAAGAACCGTATTTTGATGCTGTGATGCCATCGTTAACAGATCTACCACCTTAAATCTACACGGCAAAGAGTAAAGTCAGAAACATCATTCTCCAACATTAAAACACCAATGTGAAACGTACTGATAAACTCAGGATACCATTCACAACAATCCAAAATGAATACAAAATAAAATGCATATAACGCAGTAATACGCAAACATACATGAAAACACTCTTATTTTTAAATTTGGATTTTTATTTAACAACCTATGGAATGTGCTATAAGTGATAGCTACTCCACATGAAAACACCTTACATTTAGGAACGTGTAAAAGCTAATGCCAATTAATTTGTTTTCAAACCCTGATTTTATTCAATCCAGAAAAGCAGACATCCTTTCTCTCTCTCTCTTACTATTGCAGCTCTATTTACATCTATTTATCTACTTCTTCAGATTAGCATATCCTGAAAGCTTGCATACGAACATGTGCAAAACTTAAAAAAAACTGAAGATGCTCAGAAAACAAATGTCTGAAGGTTCACTACTGCACTGTAAATCAAATGCTAACCCTGTATAAAATCAAGGATATACCTTGAGATACCTCTTTCGGTAGAGGTAACACTTTGGCTAAGTGTTAGTTTTGGCTAGGCAGAGTTGCACCACTGAAGATGTGCCTCAGATATGCACGATTTCTCTCACATGGCATAAACTGGTCAACAGCTAGCACAACACTGAACAAGAGCATTCATCTTTTAACCCTACCTTTCAAAAACAGATGAAATAAAATAATCTGGGTCCAGCCTAGAGGCACAGACCTGTGGAAAGAGAATAAGTTCATTTTATTCAGTAGTTTGTTTGTTTGTAAACAAGCATTGGCTTGGCTTCTCAGAAAACATAACTTACTTGCAGCAGATAAATGTCAGGATCAATCATTGAATTGCAGAAATGAGACTGTACGTAAGTCATGGCCTGTCCTTTAATTTGTAGACCATTTCTAACCCACATGTTGCTATGAATTTCAGAAAGACTTGCCTGTTCAGGTAAAATAAAATAAAAATTTACAAACATTTCAGGGATATTCAGCTGTTCAGTTCAACATTAGCAGATCATCAATATATTATCACACATATACATACATACATACTACCCATTTATATAAAAGTATACTTCTTAATACTAATTTACTTCTCCTGGGGAGTGAGGGATGAAAAGGAACCACTGCAAGTTTACGAAACAGATACCATACTTTCATATGAGAGCACATTTCAGACAACAAAAGTGATCAAAGCCAATGAAGTGATTTTATTTATGTACTTATTAAAATCTTGAAAAGTACTACAAAGATGAAGCCATCATGATTAAAATAAAGTTAGATATAAAAGCAGTGAATACAAACATTGCTGACTACCACTTACATACAAATAAATACAAATTTGTAAATAAAAAAAAAAGTGTTGCAGGGTGCATCCATTCTTGAACTCATTCTCAATTTAAAATATGAAATTTTCAGATTCAGGTTTCTTCTCAACTTGTGCTCCATTGGTAGCTATTCTACAAACATACTTTCAAAGGGCTAGTTCCTCCTACCCTTTTGAAAGTGCTATAGTGAATATTATTATCATACTTCTCAAGAGTGTGATAACTAATGCCACATACTAAATTCTGGAAATAAGAAGAAAAAAAGAGTTTATTCTAACTACTCAGTATATTCTAGTTACTATTGTCACATATTGCTTATTTATATTCCACAATTAAGACATATTCCCCCTTGTTAAATACTTCTAAATATATTTAAATGACTGGGGTTAAAAGAATCAGACCGCAACTTTTTTTTTGTTGGGTCTGCATCAAAGTCAGAAGTCTGCCCGTACCTGAATCTGAAGTGGGTGAATCATTAGTTTCATCAGCATCTCCTGATCTGGCAAGATAGTATCCAGATCTAGTTCTTGGCATTTGACAGCCTAGGAACAAAAGCAAGCACACGCTGTACTGAACAATCACACTTGCCAAGGAATTTCCACCTTCTGTGTGACTAAACCACATGCTTACCTTGCTTAAAAACATGGCAAAGTAACGGTGCAGTGGCAAATGAAAAGTAACTTGGTTAGGAGCTGGCTGGAAGTAAAATAAAGATATTTTAATATCATATATTAAAAAAAACCCCAAAACTACAACTGTCTTTGTCGCAACCACCAAGAACAGTATATTGCAGGTCTTCATTTGATGGACTGACTTTCCACTAATCTACTATTACTTCATTCCCCTGCACCTTCCGAAGATTCAGAAATTTCCCTTATTCAGACTGCTGTAGTTAATCTCTTACTAAGCCCCCAGTAGCTAATGACACTCTGAATTGATTGAGAGTACTGCTTGCTAAGGTGCCAAAGCTGCTCCCCTCTACCATATCAGAAGACTACTTCTATTGTGCCACTGCTTCAGCTCTTCATTCAGCAGAACAGTAGTACATCCATGGCACTGCTTTTAAGACTCTCACAGCTTAAGCTCGCACAAGCAAATCTAAATCATCAAGACTCAATAAATAAAGGGTCCTAGGACATAACATTGCAACTATTAACTATAAACTCTAATTTCAGCAAGGTAATCCTTTTTCAATCAGTACCTAGAATGATGATTTAATTTAATGAGGCAGGGGTGTATAATCTTTTAAGTTTAATCAGATTTTCGTAGTACTTTGCTTAAATTCACTAAGGATATTTACCTCATCTACAAAGTTGATAGCATCAAACCAGTCCTGAAGCGCTTCAAGGCAGTATCTGACAACATTTCGTGTGTATTCCTGTGTTTCCTGCAGTAAGAGAAACCAGTGTACTACATGAGCCAAAACAGTTTTAAGTAAGTGTCACTGTTGTTCTACTACAAATAAATGTTATTTATTTCAATTATTTCAAGAAGATTTTTACAGTACATAATTTATGTCCTCATCATATGGAAATTAGTAAGTACTAGGATGGTTTCACTGTTACTTTAAAAGATGATCATTTCAATGGTGAGAATTAAGGCACCTTCAGAACGTTCAGCTGGTCCTAGTGCCTACTGTTGTTTAATTTATCTATTCATTTTTACCAAAAATTAGAGATGCAAGCATAAAAAAAATAAGTTTTTCCATGCAATCAAAAGGAATGGCTAATGTCCTTTAAGTTTTATCTGCAGAAAGGTCCTTACAGCTTGCTAACACAATGCACCTAAAACACAATGATAACACAATACTGCATGGATTTTAACAGTAAGCAAACTTTGTTCGGATTGTATGTTATAACTCTATAACAATGCTCTAAAACTGTAACGTATTTCAGATTAAATCATGTATTTCAAGAATAGAGCTGTACATTGCCCTCCAGGAGCAAAGCAGAGATGTGCAAGAAAGGAAGGCAGGAGGGGAGCTAAACCAATTGCTCTGCGATCAGCAGAACTTACAAAGCCTCATTTCTTATGGACTTTTCCTTTTATCATCCCTTCCCCCTAAACGCAGACTCCAGACCTGCCTCACACTCTTAGGGTACCTATGATAATTCTCATGCGAAAGCCAGCAGTGCTTTGGCCAGCCAGAAGCTATGCAAGTGCTGACGGGCTCAGTCAGACACGTTTCCTCATGAGGAAATACAACAGCCGCACTCCCATGCTGCTGCTCCACCCTCCATGGTGGCCAGGCTCCCCCAGCTTTCCCTCTCCTGTGGGACGAGAGCTGGAATCTCTTCCCACCCATCAGGTTTCACAAAACAAGTACAACAATTAAGCTACGAGATTTCTAAAACTGAGAACAACTAAAGGGCTCAAACACCGGGGTAAAAACATGACAGATGTGCCAACAGGCGGAGCAAGGAATCGTACAGGCCTTAAACAAAAGGCAGACCTTCCCATCCCTAAGCTAAAAAGAAAGGAATACTTCAAAAAGCCAGAAGTTGTAATTCAGTTTTCAAAGATAATTTAGACTCATAAATTGGTATATTCCTAATGTATCAGTATAACTTACATCATGGAAAGGCTTTTGCAACTGCCTGATTTAAACTCTTGAAATTGCATGGTATGCTCGCGCACTTTTTTTTCAGTGAGCAGTTCGATTCAGGTATTACTGTCTCATGAACGTTATCACGTATCTTAATAAGCTAATTTCAAAGTTAAGTATTTATTTCATAAAAAATAACCATAAACTCACAATAAAAAGTTTTTTCACATGTTAAGTATTCCTATGAGCTGATGGATTCATTTTTTACTATAACTTAATATAATTTACAGTCTAGTAACAACTCTTTAGTTAGGAGACCATGAGGTGACAGAACCTAAGAGGCTTTCACCTCAAGCTGTTAGTAAAACAACACAAACCCATAAATTACTCCATCCCCCATCATAATGAAGTGTCTATTTGCAGATACAATCAACATTATAATCACATTAGGGACAACTTATGTATCTCCTTTCCCTCTGAACAAAGGCAGAATGACTCAGAGATATTTCATTTATCAAGTTCATCATCAGAATAGAAGTTATTCCATATGTACAGTCATATGGAATGACTGTACACATCCCAACCACGTAGTCCCTGTTCTGGAGACAATAAATCAGGTACAAGCATGAATTCTACATTCACTATACACAGAATCTGAGTTGATCAGTTCTGTATATTTCGTAGACAAAGACAGCAAAACCCAAGTGTTTTCAAACACAAACCAGACAGACCTTTCAGATTTGAGAACTCTAGAACAAATCATGAATAAAACCAAGAATAAAGACAGAGAAATGTGAGTCTTACCCTGACTTTGCAGTGTGACAGAAGACCCCACATCGGCTGGGCGCAGGCTTCCAGCTCAGCAGCAAAGGCAGCATAGTATGTCTGTGATTCAAACTCCACATGCTCATTTAATTCTCGTTTATTTAAATTCATACCTTCAAAGATTTAAGCAGAGGTATACAACCAAATATTTAACTAGTGCTAAGTGGAATGCAGTATTTTTACTGTTATGCATTCACACACCTATTAAGACAAAAAAACACAAAGTGTAACAATGCGTCTTACCTAGCAGCAGAATAATGGATAAAATATGAGAACAAGCATCAAAATTTGAACAGAAGTAGACCAGAAAAAAACAATAGCTATAGATTGGCTAGTAACTGCAGTCCTTGCTGTTCAGGTGACGTTAACATGGACATCAGCCCTTCTACTTTGAACCTCACTTAGTCAATGGGAATGTTTGGATGAAAAATACCTGGTACTCTTTCTAGGCAGAACGTCTATCAGTAGTGAAAAGCCCATAATTTAAAAATATTTTTTAAAATAATAAAAAAGTTTATTCACAGCAACACTTAGAAAAAGATCCAAATTTATCAAATTAATTTACCTAATATTTAAATTTAGAACTTCACCAGTAAAACACTTCTAGCACAAGTTATGATTCGTACTTCTAAGTTCAACCTGAGAATTCTGGCACCATGAATCTCAGTCAAGTGTGATGCAATTGCTTTTTAACTAGTCCACACAAGACAAAGATCCATTAGATCATTTTCAAATCTACCTGTTTTCTAGAACATACTGTTCTCTTCCAGGAATACAGACTTATGAAAATATTAATGAATTAAATATTTACATACAGCAGTGTAAGGATTTTGCTACTGCGAATGTTAAGCTGTCTTAACATCCTTGTATTAGTACTGATTATAAAAGTCACATACCTTGAAAGAATGATACAAAATTCATCCATGTTATCAAAAGACCATGATCTTCCAAAAATTTCTTTGCCACACTTTGGTGTGAAAGTATGTTTATAAAATCACTAACCAGGGGCCAGTAAGTATTATTCTTCAGTAGTGCTTCCCCACAATTCACCACAACATGTAAACTATTTTCCTCATCTAGATTTTAAAAAGAAAAAAATAAAGTAATACTTTTTTTTCCCCCTTCTTGTTGTAATTTTTAAATAAAGTTATGAGGTAATGCAAAAATACCAATTAGGATTTGCTGTAACGTTGTGATCATAGACTCAGAGAAAACTGCAGAAAAGAATGTGGTATCTGAGGCTGTTTTTTCATCATGGACTCATCAACATAGATCCCACTCCAGTAGGAGACACATAACCTTTGAAAAGCAGTGCATTAGTAAAACCATCACAGCTATGCCTTTTTTGAATACTCTCAAGAAGTATAAAACGACCAAACAATACAATTCCTATTATGAACACCTGAAATCTATTTTGAATTTGACACACTTCCAGTGAGCAAGCCACCTTACAGCATGCAAACAGGAATCTGGTGACCAAAACCAGCACTGGCATGTTGAGTCTGAGAAGGACAGCAGAGAAAAGCATTTCCACTCTGAATCTGGGACAGAGGGAGGGTTTATGTGGCCTTCCTGAGACCAGGGCAGGAGAAGGTTCCCAAAAGAAGGGGAGAAGAAACTGGGGGGGTGGGGGTGTTAGAAGTCTCCTCACTGAATCACAGAAGTACATCCTCTACAGCTGTCAAATAAATCTCTTTATGACATTTTCATAAGAGGGACCCCTGGAAAGACCAGACGGGAAACGGGATTGGTCCTGGATTCATGATCCAAGGGAAATAACTTGCAGCACCCATCTGCCAGTTGCTTCTGTTCAAGTGAACAGAAGAAAGAAAATCTTGCATCTGATGATCAGCCTTGGGGATGGCTCTTGTCCAGTTCAAATGCACTGAAGGACGCTTGTAGTTACCCTTTAGACAGTGAAACGGTCATACACAGTACGGCACAGCCACAGCTAAAAAGACACTGTTATTAGGAGACTCGAGTCTCCGGCTGATGAAGCGCATCTGTATCTGGAGTGGTTCCCTTTGGTATATATGTAAGCTTTTTTCCTCCCCTTTGTTGTAACTACTGAAGAAAATACTTTTTTTCCTCTATTCTGAGGTTGTTTGTTTTGTTGGTTTATTGGTACCAGGAAAAAAAAAATTACTCTCTTGCCTGTTATGCCAACAGGTTTTCTATCTTGAAGTCATACAATATTTTGATCTTGACAAGTTTACTTCCCAAGAACACAGTATAGTCAGAAAAATGAATCAGATTTCAGCCTGAAAAATATGCTCCCTGAGTTGCACACAACTATGAACAGATACCTTCTTGTTACCATAAGGTAATATAGAGCTCCATTTCTTAAGACTGAGTCCTATCTACTACACTGAAGCACTGTAAAGAACAAGAAGCCAGAAGCACTCTGCGCAGCTTCTCAAACTTCTCTGCCACAGTTGATTAAGTACTCTTTAATCTCTCTCCTGTTATCTGGTACATCTGCAAAGAAAGGAAACTAGGTCTTGTTGCTCAGCTGCCTGGCTCCCATGTGCTCACACAGCCTATCCAAGAACAGGATAACATCTTAGTTGGCTCTGCCTGAACCCACTGAAGGACTTTGCAAAGAGCCAACAGTTACATGTTGCTGATACGCTGCCCCAGTATAGATTAGACAAATCCAGAGTTACTTCAAATTGGCAGTGGCATTGCCTCTTATTCAGAGTACTCTACAAGGTCAAAGGAAAAGAGGCGTTCTCTTTTTAAAGGATGAACCATTACCAAAACTTTTTCCTTGGGGTATAAATTCTTCTCCCATTAAAAGTTCAGTAGAAGGGAAGTGCTGACACAGAGGAAAAAAGTCTCTAAGAGCAAAGGGACATAAATTTTCCTAGGGAGCCAGTTTTATTAACTGCACCCATATTTCACCTCCTCATCCTTTCACATGATGTGTGAGAGAGGTAAGCTGAACTAGTAACACTTTCAAAGTTGGTATCAACACAGCTCCTAGGTCAACTCTGTTTCAGGAACAGTTTGTCACTGGGCATCCACAAATACCCTTAATAAACTGTATAGTTTTAACAGGTATCAGCTGTCCCAAAGACAATTAGGACCTGTGAGCAATGCCAACTAAACATGCCTTAGCAGATACAATTCCTGCTCCATGATCTCCTTGTTCCTCTCCAACATGTTTTCTCCATCTATCCATTGGCTGGATTTGTAAACTTTGCCTCATTCCAATACTAAACGACCTACTTGTTTGCACTAGCTGCACAAACAGAAGAATTCTTCTCAATTTACCTCACCAGCATACTTCTAACAGACTTCTCACTATTTCCAGCATCATAAGAGATACCTTGAACTAAACACAGGATGCAAGCCCACAGAACTGCAAAGATGGCCAATGAGAATACAAGAGGGGAAAAAACCCAATAAAGTATTTTATTAAAATGTTTCTGTCAGTTTACAGTATGCCCAACCCCTCATATATAAAGCAGCGAGGAGGAAATGTGAAAACACTAAAAAGCACCAGATTCCATGATGGAGTCTTAGCTAAGACAAATCACTGGTGCTGGGCAAAGGAAACAGGTAACTTAATGTCTTGGGATAGCTGCTCCAGTGGTAAGTCTTTTCTCACAAATCTACCACAAATTTATCTGATGTTATTTAACTTATCAGCTCCAGTTTAAATAATTAATTAACAGTAAGTTTCTTCAGAGAATGTCTAATCACAGTCACAGCCTTTTTCTGTTTGGCTGAAAATTCTGATCCATTACAGAACCTTACCACCATGCTAGCAACATCCCATACTGACCAATAAGTAAACACAACTACTTAAAAGTAGTTCTAAATGACATTTCACCAGTATGGCATTAGTTTAGCAAAAGTCACTTGATATACAAAGTGTTTAAGATTCAACATTTTTCCTTGAATACTGTAAAGCAATCTATGTAGGGCAACAGAAACATTTCTCATGTTGAAGTGCAGCTGAATGAGAGCACTCTTTATAGCTAGATGACTGAGGATTTCCCATTTCAGTACAGTCATTCTGTATTAGGCTATACATAGAGTGAACTCAGAGACAAAATATACTTCAGACAAGAAAAATACAATTTCCTGCAGAAGTTGATGGTACTTATTTGGCAGCAGCAGTCAGCCTATCTAGAGAGTATTTTCAAATTCAAACTAGGATAAAGAGCGTTGAGAGGTCTGTGGTCTGTTAGGTACATGAAAGCATGAAAAGTAGAAGTCAGCAAGATTCATTGTGCAACCCTTTTCAGATACGGTCAGGTAAAACAAGGCGGGTAGAAATAGGACAGCTATTTTCACTAGAAAAGTTACACAGTGTACACTAGTTGAAACTCAAATTGCCACTCTGTCAACCAAAAGCTTGATCAAATGATTGTATTTACAAAGTATTAAATAATTCTCCTCTAATTATATCAAGTTTTATTTAGGCAATCACAGGTGAGAAAAATTTAAACCATTTTAAATACTTCAAATAGCTGTGAAATACTTTGAAAATATTTTTTAAATTAATAAAGGTCTCAATTCGCATATATAATTTCTCATTCAAATGAGCTTCACAAATAGTGTTTACGCACTTTACCCAACAAATGAAGCACCTGCAAGATAAAACTCTGTACTTAAACTATATAACATTCCTACAAAAGAAAACCCTACAAACCAAAGGATAGAACGTCAGTATCACTCTTGATAACTATCTTTACATTTCTAGGAAATTTTGAGCCTCAGCCTCTACCATATATTGCTAGACCCTGTGCATCTCTGGGAAGGGGGTGGGAGGTACATCGACTACCAAAGAGATTGTATTTCCTCTATAATCAATTTATCATTCATGGAAACAAGGAAACAAACATACAAATCGACCTACCTTGCAATTCACTTTTAATAAGGCAACTTTCCATCATGTATAACAGAACAGTGACCATAATATCCAGCAGCTGACATTCTTCTGTTACTTGGCGTGCTAGTTCTTCATTGCTGAACAACTGAACACTGATATGCACAATTCTATTAGACATTGTGTCTGATTCATGGCTTTTCTTCAGTGTTTTCATAATAAAAGCATAATGCTGGACAAAAGTTTTGGTAAAAGCAATCTGCAAATTATAAAGAAATTTTGATGTTAACAAGCACCATACAAAAACTACAGCTTGCTTTCATAATAAAATATTCCCTTGCAAAAGTACAATCAACATATCCTAGGAAACACAAGTTGCCATGACAAACCAAAATTGATGGCCTAACTATCCCATGTCTAGTTTCTAGAAACAGTCCACATGAAAAAAACTATCTATAGAAAGGGGTAACTTATGCCTCCAATTTCATTACCTTATACTAAAATCTAACCTTCTCATTCTATGCTTTCCACACTAAAAAAAAAAAAACAGAAATGTTGAAACAAGGAATATAAGGTCTCAGCATAGCTGTGAAAGCAGTAAAGTCCTAATAATAAATTTATCCTAAATATTTTACATCCTAAAACAGGGACTAATGTCCCAAAATGATACACTAAGAACGAGATCAGCGGTGCCTAATAAAGCTGCCTTAACTTATCACTTGCACCCATCTACCCATGGAGTAAGGTTTTCATTCCTCTGTTAAGGATGACATTTCAACACTGAATTTCATCTGTTATCATAACATCCTACATTTTTTTAATAAAACTTTAGTGCTTTCTCCCAAATAATTAAAGTCACTAGCAAGCTTCGCTATTCTTCACACAACTGTGTGGGTTTTTCTAAACCAGATCAGTATTTAAATGTATCGATATATATACATATAAATCTTAGTACAATTTCTTGTCCCGCTCCATTAGCCTCAAATTGCATTGTAAACCAACCTTCTGCACTGCATATACATGTGTGCATATCTGCCAGCTTTGAAATCACTTCTCACTTAGTACTTTAAGTTCTGAATTAACACCATCTGGACTTCCTTGGCTTAGTAAGAAGAGATAATACAAGCTATGTAGTAATGAAAATTTTCAGCTGAAATTCTAAAATCCCCTGTCTGTTCCTTCTGGAAGTATTACCCTTTCATAAGCATAAAATTAGAAATTTTAAAACCACCCTCAGGCAGCTACATTTTCACCAGACTGTATACAAATGACTACTGCATTTTACCTGTCTCAGACTCAGTGCTCCCGTATTTTTATTATAGCACTACCATGTTATTCTCATTTAGAAAATATTTCCAAAAATATCATAATGCCATAACGCTGCTGTTGGGCAGGAAGACTACTTCTTCCAGCAAATATACTCAATAATAAAGTTACTCATGCAAAAAAGTGGACCAGGGTGGGGATGGGGATGTCACCACAGGAAACACTACCACACTGCTTAACTGGCCCTCCTTTAGCTGGTTCACAGTGATGGAAATCTGTACAATAATTGAAAGTGTCTTCTACATACAGCACCCAGCACGATGGTAACTGTCTTCAGCTAAAGCCTTTTTGGAACAACATATTCGCAATACTTGGGCAGAGTTAGCACAATATCATTCTGGTATTCCAAGGCAGAACAACCTATCACATAATTTCCTTTAAATTAAAGCTTGATACAACTTTAATCACTGGCAATGATACTTATAACAAACATCAAGACATTTACACTATTATGTTAAGCCTCAGACACCAAAGACACACCTGGTATTTTAAGAAGTTAGTACACTAATGCTGCTAGTAAAAAAAAAAAGTATACTTTACTCATATATTACTTTTTCACATTGTATTATTTTTAAACAGGATTCCCACGTTCTGTGATGTAGGAACTACGTTTTACTTGTTTTACACAGCACTCTCAATTCAAGCTGATTGCAAAAACATGGTCCTCCTCTATGGACAAATTTTGGATTTTTTTATTTATTTATTTTAAATCAGCATGCATCAAAACTTTTTGTGCCTCACCCATATACGATAATGAATTTCTGAAAGTACTGCAGATTCACTATCGATACAGTGTAGTGATAGAGATTTTGTAATACACTTAAATAAAGACATCAGCTTTACTCCTACATTCACTTGGAATTTAAACAAATATAACCCTTTCCAATTTTGAGAGGAAGAAACTAAACTCATTTCCAGAAGTTAAAATGCCGAAACACTGTGGTAAACTGCAGTCTGTATGTAAAAACAGCCATAGTAGGCCAAATCAGTCTATCCAGCTCAGTATCCTGTCTTTGAGTGGCCAAAGCTGTACACACAACTAAGGAAAAACACAGAATGGAACAAGAATGCAGATATTGACATAACATGTCTTTCCAAATACTTACTCAAGCTTCCAACCATTTGCAAGAAGTGGCTTCCTAAGACAGACATGTTTTCTCTACATTTAATTACCTTCACTGACTTACTCTCCATGATCTTGTGTAGCTTCTAAATTTCTAGCCTATGCAAAAACAAAGTTAATTTTTTCACCTGGCCTTTCCTCTTGGTGGCCAGTCAACAATCCCAGAAATTCTAGAAGCCTAACATCAACCTCATGTTTCAGTTAGAAATTGCATCTCCCATGTTTATGTTCTCAATGCAAAGACAAATATAGTTCTGCCAGGTGAAAGCTGTGCTAAAATTAAGTTTCCAATAGAAAAACTGTTCTACAGAATTTGTAGAAGAGCATATCCAGTGGTTAGTGAAGTCCTATTGCTGTAATAACTGCCTCAACTTTCACTATGGGAGGTGCCTGACAAGGCACAACATTTCTGATAATTATGTTTGTTGATTCATTATCTCTACCAGATGCTTTTGCATTTCTCTGCTTCCAGTATTCCAGATTTCAGCAAGGCTCCGCTCTTGGATGATTTACACTCTTCCATCAGCTTCCTGTTTATTGCCATCCTCTTCTTTGCCTTCTCCTTGGTCACATGAAGGTCAGTCCTATTTCTCTGGACTTTTGTTTTTCCTCTTGCAGAAATCTTGTCCACATCATAACATCTCTAATTTCTTGGAAGGTCCAGGAAATTTCTCTTCTGTTTTCTTTTTCTTTACCTGTAAGTCTTCCAAGCTTCAAATGTCAGAGTGTTGGAGGGGATGCCTCAGGCACAAATCCTGTAAGGCAAAGACCACACTGTTTGTTGTGCTGTCCCTCTCATATGCAAAAGCGGGGAGTGGGAGAAGAGCTAGTTAACCCAGGGTTTTAGCCTACCCGTTTCAACACCTCTTTTCAATGCTGAGAATCCTAAAAGAGAAGTTTGTTTTCCTACTCAAAAATAAATCTGTGCAACAAAGATTGCTGGTAGTTCACTGACTGCTGCATAGGGCATGGTGGATTCAGACAGCTCTACTACATTTACACTGGAGGTCAGAGATTTCAATAATTTCAGAGCACACACAGTCAGCCAGCTCTGCTCTGTGTCTGGCTAGCTCACTCAGTTTATCAGAAAACCAACCTAGCAGAATTCTGCTGATTTGATGAGCTAAATCAGCTCACAAAGAATCAGACAAATTGCACAACAGCAGAGATACAAAAAATTAAGACAGTGCATGTGGTGTAGATGGGATGGCAGAAAGTAGCAGAGAGCTGAGAGATCACCTGGAACAGTTTATATCCCTACAGGTGTTCTCACTGTTTGAGAATGCAACATGGTTAAACAGCAGACAAGCTTTTCCTTCATAAAAGCTAAATGGAAGCTTGAAAGATAAAACATTCTTCTAATTCATCCCAAAATTGTATGTTCTCTCTGTACACATGTAAAAGGCAGAGCCATTCATTGTAAATTAGCCACAATCCTCATAGACATGTTTAAAATTCATGCACGGATATCTCGGGGGAAAAAAATAGTGTTACTGCCTCCCTAGTATTGCTGTGTGATAGATTTTCTGCTCCGAGTTTCCTTACTATTGAAAAATACCTTTTAGACAACCATAGCAATTAAGCACAGATTCAAAGAGATTTCCAATACTTAGGATTTGTTCTAGTAATAACGTCTGTACATAGGCATTTACTGTTTCACCAAACACAATATGATATTGGTAACAAAACAAAAAGAAGGAATGTTTAAATAATCCTTTCATCTGAACATACAGTATTGGTGGGTGGAAGACGGACTATTTCCAGATAAAGTTGGCAGCCAGTAGAGGAACCAAATATACCATGGTCTCCATTCTGAGTACATAGTGAAGAAAGATTATGAACACAACAAAGAAAGCCACTGAAGACTGTGGCTTGTTGTCAAAGGAAAAAAGATCCCATGATCATTAGAAGTTGTTGTTATTACATAGTATAGTAAAAAGGTAAACATAGCAACACTTACCAGATTCTTCCACATGCTGCTAGCAGTTGCGTGTTTTTACAGGCAGGAGTTTATCTGGAAATGGATCAGGAGAACCGGATGTCCATGTGGGTCTCCAAACATGAAGAAAAATTCAAGCTTCATGGCAAGGGATTATCAGGCAGAAATTCCTCATGTCTCCTCATGCATTAGCTGAATCCAAGACCAAGGTGAATCTACGCTGGTATCCCAAATCAAAACAATGTCTTGACGTGGACAGAGTATTGCTGAAGGCCCATATCTTATCTTTTTCTTCCTTGCAAGTTATCTTCATATCCTTTGCTTTGATACAGCAAGGCTTTAAGGGGGGCATGAATACAGGGCTGTCCCATTATAAACAGACATTTTTGAAGAAATCTGCATGCCTGGACCTCAGGGTTTCTTGATCTTTGCCTCTCAGCAGGGATTGAGAAGGTCCAAAATATTTGCATGGCTCAAAGGTATGACATGATCAGAGCAAAATGTTAAGCCTGATTGCTATGTATACTAGGTCTTGGAACATGTAGAGCAAACAACCAAACCTGGCTCCTCACCAAGATTTAAAACAGGAAGATGACATCCAGTCCCCATGACTCCAGGCCAGGAGACACTTGGTATGGACAACTGCAAAACTCTTTAAGGAAGCAGCTGAAAGGCTGGCAAAATCACCTAGGGCATAGCTGCAGCAAGAATACTCACACTGTAATGGCCTATATAAAGAAATCACTGTCCACTACAACAGTTACAACAGGAATGAAGTCACCACAATTATTTACCAGTCATACCACGCTATAGAATCATTTAGTGCTGATCCACATCTTTTAACTGATAAAAATCCAATTTAAAAAGTAAAATAAAACAAAATCTAACACATGCAAATATGCACTAACAGCCAAAAAGAAAAAAACAAACCATGAGAACAAAATTAATACTGCTACTCCAGAATTATCCATTTTGTTTTGTCCACATCTCTCCAAATACTATACACTTTAGACCTTCTAACAAAACACTCAAAACAAAGTAAAAGATCTACATTATTTTACTGCTTATTATTCAAATACAAACATATGTGGTCACATGCAAGGCACAAGGCACGCTAAGTATGTGAATAAGAAAGGACACTTAAGTTTGAATTACGTAAGGCAAGTACCTTATAATCTTGATCTGGCAGCATGTTGAGTAAGAAAGTCACCATCTTCTGTGGAAACTCATATTTTATTGTCCAAAATAATAATTCTTCTAGAAAACATTTATGCTTCAAAACATCCATGATAGATTGATCTGCGTAAAAGGTTGGAGGAGGGGATATGTAATGTAATAATTGTTTAAACTAAAAACAATGATAGCACAGTTGCATTGTCTTATTCAGTGACAAAAATTTAAGAATATCCTAGTGCGTTCTGTAGATAATTTTTTTTCAAAAACACTGGGAAAATGAACATGGGCAACACTACACAGTGTCAGAGTCTGTAACAATAAAAAAGTCCTCCCAGAGAAGCCAATGAAAGTTTTCAGTACAATTCTACCACACAGAGTCCAGTCTTCATTGAATCGTATCATCTTACTATAATAGCTCCAGTGATTGTTATGAATCACAGCAATTTGCACAATATTTATACAGCCACTTAATCAAGGGAGACTGTTAATATAGACTACTGCTTAGCTGAAGTTAAAATAGCAAAACAACAAAACGCAATTTATGATTAAGTGATGAGTTCTGTCACCTAAGAACACTTACATTCTGTTTACAAAGCTCTGAACAAGTTAAATAGAAGCAATAATGTATCAGTTATTCTTATTTTTAAAGCAATACACGTACTGATTGACCCACCACAAAGTTTTTTGTTGGTTGTTTTGTTTTTGGTTTTTTTTTTTACTATAAGACTTACCATAATCAGATAATCAGGCACTAGCTCCTGATGGTACCAAAGAGACTCATCTTCCCCCATTCTAACTCCTGACCATTCACTCTGCCCCTTTACTCATGCTGACAGTACATCCCTGTGGGGTACCTACGTAGGAATCAAGTCGTCTTTCCCTTCTGTCAGCTGCATTTTCAAGCAGGTCAGTTTTGTGAGTGCAAAGCTGCACAAACTGACCTCTGCTAGAATAAACTGTTCATGAAGCTACGGCTTGACAGAGCATAAATCATATGAAACCCATTTAAAAAAATTGCTAAAATATAAAGACTCTTGATAATCGTTCTTCAAGAGGTTGAGTATTTATGATTTAAAACTACAACAGGCATGGTTCACTCCTGAGGGATTGGACTGGGCTGCTGGTGGCCCTGACCTTGAAGGAATTTAGCAAGAAAACAGGATGTGAGAAAAACAAGATACGGAGTGATACTCCAGCTGCCAACTACGGACTCGTGGCCAGCGCATGATGGCCAATCAGTGGTTGTGGTCGGGCGCGTGAACAGCGAGTGCAACCAATCGTAAAGCCAGCCAGCTGGCGGGGGGAGATATAAAAATGGAGTAAAATAAACACGGGCGCTTTTTGCTTTTGCTCTTGCTTTGCTGCCTGCTTGAAACTATCCTTCCGTGTCCTGTTTTTATTTGACCGCCGTGACAAATAACGACACATCCCATAACATATAAGGACTAAAGAAAATAATAATAATAATGCTCCTTTATACCTAGAAATCAACTAGACCTGAGGATATACCCACACACACACAATCCCATATTCCAATGGGACTGTTACAAAGTGCTCCCACCAGCACAGATTCAAAAACACTTAAGCTGAACATCTTCTGGCCATGAAGACTCGCCTCTTCACTGAAGTATGACAACTTTAGTGACTGCCCTGGATAGCTTTGTGCCTATCCTAAGCTGGATAGCCATTTGTGCTTTTCCTAAGCAGGAATTACCTCCGTTTTCCACCATTACCAAAGGTCAGAGCTCCCCAGCCAAGTGACCAATCAGCCCAAAACATTTCAGGAATTACAAAAGATCATGAGAAATAATGAATAATTTAAATTTTAGGGATCTCCTCAAGACTTTAGCAAGCCACACAAAGACAAGAATATGTTTTATTAATATATTCTAGAATAAGGGTTGAAATAAAAAATTACCTTCACAGAGTCATGAAAGATATTTTAGTATTAAAATATTTTGTAAAGCATTACACATCACCTACTGCAGCAAACATACGATGATGATTTATGTTCTCTTCCTCGTCTCGTTAAGAAATTGCGTATGCAATTTTACCGCCCATGAAAGCTTGGTAGCCATGCAGACTGAAGTCCTATGTCCACAGAACAGACAGCACAGGTTTAGGTACATGCCAAACGCCCCGACTGAGAACACTGGGCATGAAGACAAGTGGCGCAACACCTCATCTGTCACTGATGTGCTGCTTTCTCTGACACATATCACAGTTGAATAGTGCGTATTCTTTATACAGCAGTTTCAGGCAGGGACAGAAGAATATATATCCAATTGTACCTGCCACAGAATTTAAGTAGGCAGAATGCTCTTACCCAACTTGGAAAATTTGTCAGGAACACTGGGACTAAAGTTCCCATTCTTGTGAAAAGCACCACATGATTTTAAATTTCTTTCAACAAATAAGAAAAAAAAAATATATAGTGCCTGTGGGTTTAAAATTGTCTTAAATATCAGGTATTTCAGACGGATGCAGGTTTTAAAACAGAGTAAAAATAAAAATTCTCTCGATACTCAGTCCCATACCTGTATCAGTGAACTTCAGCATAAAACCTGTATTTTCCTTAAAGAAACCTTTTATTCTTTCCTAGTCCCACAAAAGACCCCATAGGCTGTTGTAAACACCTCTCTGGAATATGAGTCTCAACATTCCAAGATATCCCCAGTATATAAATAAACCTCTATGAAGACAGTACCACTAAAGATCTAGGATGGGACAGGGAGTCTGCTTATATGGAAAAGGTAAATCTGTTTTTATTCAATACTCAGTTTTCTAAAATTTTCTTTTCATACTCTTATTTTATACCCTATTGGACATAAAATATGAATACTGAAAACTTCAGAAAACTATTCAATATTTAATAAAAACAGATACTTACCCTTCCCCCACTGGCAGACTCCCTCCTCTGGGGCTGATATTAGGAGCTATCAACATCATGAGCACAGTCCATGTTGGGATGCCTCAGAGGGGGAAGACTACAATCCTGGGGGGAAATGAAATGTTGAATTAAAGTACCACTTTTCCTGAAATGCCACTGCTGATACCGGTTTTCAGATCTGGCAGCTTCTCAGCCTGAGCTTCCTCCCTGCCTATTTCCCATAATCAGTTATTATGCATCAGAAAACCAGCATTTTTGCTTGCATTACCTGACTAACTTATCTTTTAGACAAGCTAACAGCCTCTAAAATTCAAGTAAGAGAGCCTTCCTTGGATGTCTGTAAGTTTCCTGCATTTCTCCAAAACTACCACATCTTCCACATTATTATTCTCTGCCACAATCTTTCACACACCATTTCTAAGATCACCTCTTAACACTGTTGCCAAAACATTTAGTTCTCTGCTTTTCCAGCTTTCCAATCTTTTTCCTTCAATCTGAAACCACTAGGAACAATCTTACTTTCCCATGCTCCTCACAACACCTTCACACCTTTTTACTGACTTCATGAAACCTTGCATTTCAAATTCAAGTTTCAAACCTTCACTCCAAAGCCTTGCCAGAAATTTTATTCCAACTTTCACCACAGTTTTTGACTCAAATGTTGTTTTCTCAGGGCTTGCAATTTCTTTGTGCTTCCTATGTCAGCCTCCTCATACTCATATTAAAAAAAACAACAACACTGTTCTTTATTTAATAATAAGAGTTTAAATATTATTATTTAAACACTTTTTAGCACAAAAACATGTCAAGGGCAAGCACAGGATAGGGCTGATAGAGACCTCGTATCTAGCCTATGGTCATTCTTGAATTAAAATCTGCACTGATCTCAATGTCAGTGCTGCTTATGTTGGACTAGAAATTGCACAGAGGACTAATTTCAACCTAGGACAATAATGGAGTAGTTTCAAAGGAGACTTCATTCAAGTATCTTTTCTTAAACATTACTACCACAGTACAGAAACACCAACCAGAACCAGAGAGAACCATTCTTGCATGGCTGAGAACGCAATCATGCTGAACAGTGACGTAATGAAAAAGAAATTGTTAAGAAAAAATACATTAAAAACTTGTTTGCCAAGCTGTATTGCAACCTTGCCAGCCACACAGTGATAATGGAATGAATTTTTAGAGATCAATTTATGACACGAAGGTGACAAAATGACTGGTCAAAGAGTCCCAGACAGTGGTACTCACTCAAGGGAAATCAAAGTTGCCAATTACCACAATCTAACTTGCTATTCTTTTTTAGACTTTGCTACGTTTAATACCTGTCACATTCAGCACTACAGTGCTTGGGAAGTGAATGAATATCCCTAGATAATTCTTAAGATAGACATAAAGCAACTACAATAAACTCAGATCAGTACTTTATAAATACCTTTGGTGGTGCTGCTTAGTTTCACCCTCTTGCGCTTGCCCACACCTTGGCTACCATCCTGGTCCTCCTGGGGTAGGGGAAGAGTTTAAAAAATTGATAATCGTATATTTAGAATTTTATTGCCAAGAGATGGTATGCTCTCAAAATTCTGGTTTAACTATCAAGCTAAAACAGAAAAGCCCTGTATATACTCTCCTAACAGAAAAATACTTTTGCTGTTTACAGGAACCATGGACTCTGTGCAACTCATTAGAAAAAAACACAATTTTTTAAATTGCCTTTTTTTTCCCCCCTACAGGCAACATTATCATCTGCAAGTTCAGACATCTTCAGCTATTTAATTAATTTTGTAAGGTTACCTGCTTTGCTATCTGAAACTGATTGCTACAAAAATGTTTAACACTACAGAATTTCTAACTGTTGCACATCCAAGGTTTCACTGTATTCATCTGTAAGGTTTGGGTTTTTTTGTTTCCTAAAAAAATATCAGCCAACATATTGGCTATTAAATTTGGCAACTCAGACAATTAGTCAGACATCTGCTAATCAATATAAAGTTTTGATACAAGAATAAAGTATTTTTGACACCTTTAAGAGGCTAATGCTAATTGCTTCTTCCCTACAGAATACTGCAAACACTTTATGCAGGCTCTTATCATCTGAAGCTTTCAAGGCACTCTGCAAACAAAACAGTAAAGGTTCCAAAATCCAATGCAAGTTAAAAACATCATCACCACCACTTTACAAAATCTAACACTGGGCGTTAAAAAGGAATGTGACGTTACAGGACTATATTGAATGCTGCATGGATCTTTATTAACAATGGTAGTCCTAATGAAATAGCGGAAATAAAGATTCCTACTGAATCTAATAAAATGAGAGATAATTAATGCAGGTATCTACTGTTAAAAATAAGTAATCAATATCCTTCTCCTCTAAGAAAAGGCCATATTTTACTTCCAAACTTCACCAGAATGATAAAGAACCTGTTACTCAACAAGTGTCTATCCTTCCTTAAGGAGAAAGATTATTCATATTTTATATGTAAGGACTGACCAAAAGTATCAAGTTAATGAAAGGTCTGAATTTTCCTATCCTTTCAACACCTCCATCTGAAAATTCATTTTATGATGGACACACATTTGAACTCTTAGGTGTCCCGTGGTCTTTTTGTGAACACATGCTACTTTTGTCCTTCAGTCAGGAGCCAGTCAGTTCTCCGGATGTTGCCACTGTCCACTCCCCCATCAGAGGCACCAAGGACTCTAAAGCAAAAAGCAGACCTGCTGAGATATTACTATGAACTGCAAGAGTCTGCAATTTAAGTCTCCTGCTCTGAAGAAAAGGAATCTAAATTCCTGTAGCTAGGAAGTTGATAACTGGAGGTCTCAAGACCTCTTCAGCGGTCTCAGTTAATCCAGAGAGTTGCTAGAGGGGCCTTAACCAGAAAATAATGCATTTGGGTATACAAATTGTGATTAATGTGTTGGATTCCAGCCTCCAACACCACTGCTCTAGCAAACAAAATGCACTTCCCCTTCTACAGTATGAGAAAAATTTAAACGTGTAACAGTCTTCATTGAAACTTTTGAAGTTATTTCACTAAAAAGAAGAAAAATTGAGTGACTTATGAGAATTGTTTTCTTGAGAATTCTTTTTTCATCAGTAGTATTAGACAGTTGGTTTCCATTGCTTCAGTAAGGTAGGATTAAATCTTAATGTCAAGTGCAGAAGTTTCAACAGCCTCAAGATAGTGAGTGCTAAGTCACATGGTGCCTGCCAAGCCCAAGGAAAAAGAGTGAGAGAATGAGTAAGCAAAGGTAGAACACCTTATTTTTACCCATTGGGTAATGTCGTGTAAATATACCCGGATAACAGCAAAGATCTATGTAGATTTACTTTATATAATAGAATATTTAGCAATATGCCTAAGGTGTGCCACACCTGTTGTAAATTCAGATAATAAACTTTATGTAATATTAGATACTATACATAGATTTTTGTACTATTACATTAAACAGCAATTGGAGTCAACAACTATATAACTGAGTACTAAGGCATTCAGTGCTCAGAGCATTCATGGACTGGATTTTATTTGATTCCTTGGAACACAAAAACTTCTTAAATAGGAGGACAAGTTTAGAAAGGGTCTTTTTTTCTCCTTTTGCACAAAGGAAAACATGAGGAATAAAATCTAATAAAGGAAACTAATGGTGAGTTCTCTCCAAAATACCACAGGATGGAACACAAACTATTTGAGAAGTAAAGCACAAGCGAGTCTATACTGTTTCGGGGTCAGGGGGAACAAAATAAAGCTACCCACAACACATGTCTCAGGATACATCCATCCTTCAGATTAATTTTTATCTTAGAGCCATCTACTATTGTAGAAGTGAAACTAAATACTGACCTATGCAAAACTTTTCAAGCTATTTAGTTCCCTGTAGAAGCACTGCTTTAATTTGTAGCCTATGTAAATTTTGTTAGCTAGCCTTCCATCTGTGAAATAATGCTACCTTGAAGACTCACATGGTAAGACAGAATATCAGCCTTTCCAGATTCATCTTAAATGCCAGAGGAAGAAAATCCAGTTAAAAGTGTACTCTTGCCACATTTCTTAATTAGAACATAGTTTTACTCTGCTATAAGAGAGTGTAATAAGGCATAAAAAGAGCTGTAAATGCCCTTAGTAACTTACAGGGGATGGCAGGGGAGAGGAAGAGAAGTCATAAAACAAGACAACTTTTTCCTGATTTCTCTAGGAAGCATTTTTCTAGTAACATAATTTTTCTAATAAGCATTTCAGCCTTCCACCTGCACAGTTCTGTTTTGGCTTTTGTATGAAAAGACTGGACTTTCTTTTCAGCAATTCATATTTGTCAAGCAGACCATAATTAAGAAAAGGATTATAAAATAAAAAATTAACTTTCTTTGGAGATGCCAGTAACTGAGGTTTTTTTGGTTAAAAAAATAATCAAGAAACTTTTGACATTGTTTTTAGTTGTATCCCATACTGTATCGATGTGATTTTAATTAAAGGTATGAAAGGAAAATTCAGAAGTGAAAATATATTCTAAAGAACATTTAATTTTGAGTGCTTATTGTTTTATCTGCGTGTTACTTCCTCATTCATTTTTAAAATTTTCTAAATACAGATTTCAAAACAGGGTCTTGTGCCTTTTTTTTTTTTTTACAATGTATCTTAATAATGTATCTTAAAATTGATTCCAAGTACGTGAGTACGTGCAGAATTTCAATTTAGAAAAATCACATCTGTGGCAACATAATAAAATACCTGCATGTCTATATCCTGGAGATCAGAAAGAAAAATCTCTCTAGAAAACGTGTATCTTTAGCAAGCTATAATGCAGTTGTTGCAATTCCTCCCTTGTTTACTCATAAAATATCATTTCCTTGAAAAAACTTTTCCTGATAAAAAATTTCTTCTCCCTGGAATACACCTCTGTCTCTACCTCCATCTTGGACTTCTTTCCCAAGAGAAATGTCAGTGATATCCAATCTCTCTTCACGCTTTTAATAACTTCAGTTTACTCCCCTCTCCTCATCATTTATAGGGGTAAAACAGAAAGAAGCATGCTGAGCCATTTTAAGTTTATTTGAAAATACTACTTGAGATTATTAACATTAACTTGAATTGCCTTCTTTCATGGGCCTTAAAAGTGATACTGTCAGCAGTCTTTAGCAGGTTTTTTTTTTTTGCCTGTTTGTTTGTTTGTCAAGTGATGGTGAAAAAACAACAAGCAATACTTTGAAAAATGCCAAATTATAAATAGCACTGCTGAAAGCGTAACAGATGCTGTTGTGCTTGCGACAGAGGCAAACATGTCATACAACTGTTTTAGACATACACAAACAATTGTTTTTACTCCAATACTTGTTCACATAGAATTCAATGCAAGCAAAAATCCTATGAAAAACTATACTTTCCATTATTTCAAGTCTGTTATACTACTCTACCAGAATGGCTGCAAAGGCTTACTAGTTGAAATCAGGTTTTAAACAGTAGGGAAAAAAAGAGAATAAATTGATAATGTAACTCTACCAGAATTTAACTTTCCTCATTCCACTTATTTATTACAGCTCAAGCTAAAAGGAGTTTCCCCCCTTTTTACTCCCACTCAATGTGTTTGGTAAGTAAAGTCAAGTCTACACATGGGAATTTACCTATAGAGAAATTCTCACTGCTATCACCAGTTCAGCTAGATTCTCAAGTGCCAAAAACTGCTAACACCATTCACAGCATCACATGCCGTAAGTTTGCTTTAATGAAGCCTAGTTCACTAGATAGTGACTTTTGAACTACCTACACAAGTTTCTTCTACATGACATACATAAATTAAACTGAAATGGTATTAGCAAAAATAAGGATTTTTCAAGAGGCCCTTAGTAAGTCAAAGGCATGAGATCTATTCCTTTGTATCTCCATTATTTCTAATTATTAAAATGGAGAGAATATGCGGTAGATAAAAGAGTTAAGGTTTGTGGGACTTGGCTGCAAACATTCTCTCCATTTAAAATTCCATTGCAGTTCATTATAGTCTTTAAAAATAGTCTCACCTCATCTGAAGAATCCCCTTGTCCTGATGTTGCTGTAGCACCTGCTAAACCTTTTGAAATAAAAAAATTCAGAAATTCCTTTCATAAGTCATACTGAAAAGAGAGTATTTTACGATATTTAATGAGCCAGTACGAAATGAAACACTCATTAACTTTCTTTACGAGATACACAGCGGTGGACTGAGAAGCTGAAGTAAGACTTCCAAGCAATACAAAATCAGGGATTTGCAAGTACGTTCCACTGCAGAACTTCAACGTACTGAGTTAACAAAGACATGTTCTTTCAGAAATTGCAAAAACACTCTGATGGCCTTCAGTGATCAAAAAAAATCCACAGCACTTTTGTAAGAACAGGTGGCTTAACTCAGTTGTAGTGACAAAATTCCACTACGAGCAATTTCATCCTGCCTGCTCAAATTCCACTAATGCTATGACAGGAACATGATGCTTAGTGTATTAGCAACAAACAGTTAATATGCTTAGCTTCGCTGACAGAATTAAAACGAGTCCTGTAATTTGGTGCACTAAATAACAGGTAATTCCTTAAGTTTCATTTAGTTTTTTTAAAAAAATAAAAGAACAGCTTACATAAAAAACAGCAGTAATCAAGTCTTCTCTTAAAATATTTTTCCACACAAACCTTGAACTGCTAATGTGCTAGTTCCAGCTCCTTGTTCCTGCATACCACATGGAAGTTTATACTCAGGAAATGCGAGTCCAGAGCCTTTCAAAGCAATGAGGTACTTTTCATGACTTTTCTTTGCGCACGCATTCTCTCCAACACCTTGAATACATACATAAAACAGTATTAAAGTACAACAACAGCTACCTGGTTCATATACTTCATATTCTATACAAGCAATCTAAAAAATAGTCCACTATGTTTTAATAAGCTGTATAATTATGAGATGTAGAAGCTAAGAAGTTTTTCCAACTGAGGAACTGAAATCCAAAAGACCAGAAATCTTCTCGGTTTTTCCCCTCCAACATGGTGTTTTCTTCTAAATGATGTACTTAATTTCTATTTTACCAGCACTGCCACCATTAACACTACAGCAAAAAAAGGATTTGTTTTGATATTTCAAAACAGTTGGTTTTGGACAGAAAGGACAAGGACCTACGATTTCCAATGGGAAAAAAAAATAACCCAACAAAAACCGAAACAAAACAAAAACAAAACAGTAACGGTAATACACCAAATATAAATTCTAATATTTGGAATTTTTCTTTCAAAGTTCAAGTTTTGACAGCTGCAATTAATGGTGACTATTCATAAAGATATCATCATTTCAACTGTTTGATGAAGCAAAGTCATACTGCATGCTCAGGATAGAAAATTTTCACAAAGAAATGGACTAAAAAAACCACAACAAATTTGTTATATAAGGAAAAAATAAACTCCAGAGGAGCAAATTGTGTCAAGTGTTTAAGGAAAAGAAAACATGAAAAAGATGACAGCATCTTTTTAGCTGTGCACCTTTTGCATTCAAAGTCAGAAGGGCAGGTTTTGCTCTAAAATCCCTTTCTTTGCTTCCCCTACCCAGAAACTACCTACTCAGACACACATATTCTCCACTCCAAAAATCCAGATAAGAATGCTTTACTTCCCATTCCCTCTCTACTTTTCTATCTCAGGAAATCCATCACTTATAGAAAAAGAGAAGTCATTAAATTTCTCCCATTCAAGTATTATTAAACAGGAGAGAAAAAGAGGAAGGAAACAGAATAAAGACAACTGTCCTTGAAGCAGCTTTCCTAAGTGTTTATCCTTTCAAATAAAGATTTGGAGATTGCCTGTTCTTCAACTAGCTGCTGCCCAAGCCAGTTATGGCAACTTAAATCTACACTTATTACTACTTGTTCCACACCTATGCAGAGGACTCAAAATAAGACACCTTCTAATCACAAGAAAATAAGATGGAGTTAATTTATACTATGTGGTTTTGGCTTAATAGTGACTACCCAACATTTTCAGATGCATTGTGATTTGGCACAGGATGGAATAAATAATTGGGGGGGAGGGGAGCTGTTTTTAAGAAAAAAAGAGAAAAGGCCTCCTCCAGTAACCTCTGTGAGAGCAGATCCCAAAATAAGTTACACATATTCCACTTTGAATAAGCTTGATATGCCTCATTTGGAAGTACTAAGCTGCCGTGTTCCGGTCACTTTAAAGAGAATGGATTTATTATAAAAACTCTTTTGAAACAATGTATCTTTATATAGTTATCTGGGACACAGAAGCTAAGAGGCTTGCTCCTATAGGTCTAATAAACAAATGTTTCAGTCACTCCTGACGCCCACCTCCCTTCTATCAACAACCAAAAAAAATCCTTAAAAACATGCATTTTTCTGAGTTTTGAGAAGTCAAATAAAAACATGCAGAAACTGAAGTGATAAACAAAACTTATGCCCTTAAATTCTTCATAAATTGAAAATTTAATTATGAGAAATAACACAAACATACCAGAGCTAAGATCTTTGTAGAACTGTTGGCTAGTCAAAACTTGGGTAAGAACTGATCGCATTGCTCCTCCCATTTTGGTCAAGTCTTCTAGAAAGGAAACATGAGGCTCCAAAACCTGGAGGATTTTATGAAGGTCTTTCTCTGATGGCAGATCGAGAGCTGAAAACCACATAACAAGAACTTTTGGTGTAAATGTAACATGATTTGGCTAATACCTTTACAAGGCAGAACAGCTATGACTACCACAAAAGAAGTAAATATATATTCCTATGTTTTAAAATTCACATGTACAGGTTTCAAATTAATCCTGATTTCATGTTCTGGAAGAGCTCAACACAATGCTAGGTAACCCTGAAAACATACTTAAGAAGCTCTTCAGCAGAGAACAAAATGAAATCACCTAACCAGGCAGTAGCATGGTTAGGAAAAGATGCACAAAATTCACTGATATGAACTATAGATAGCATTCATGTATTCATGTACTGTGTCTTCACAGACTGCAAAGCAAGAGAAAGCAGCACGGTAAGATATGCTAGATACATGCAAATTTAAAACATACCAGGCTCATTATACCCCTCTCTTAAGTGCTGAATAAGACTAAAGATGAACTGTGGAAGAACTAATTCTGACATCATCAACAAGTCTTTCGGGACACATGGAACATTTGAATTTGACTTAATCCGGTGTCTTTTACAAAACCTATAAAACAGATGAGAAAAATGTTAGCCAAGCACAGCTCAGCAGAGTTCACATATACTAAGAAAACCACTACTACTTCCATTTTTCAGAGAGTATATACTTTTACATTAAAGGCGGTGTGGAAATGGTATTCTGAAATTCCAACTACTATGTTCAAACCCATTTTGTTTCCGAGTCCAGCAAATTATAAAGGTGCCAATTTTTTTTTCCTTCTCAAAATTCACGTATCTAACATCCCAGTTTTCTTCCTATACATGTTAGGAGCATCTTCCACTGAACAATTAGAACACTGAATTTTTCCTTTATCAAGACATACCTCCAATTTCTAAACAGCCTAATTGAAAATATTGAACTAAAACAGTTCCTCATCCTTTCTGTGAAATAGTCAGAGGCTGGCCTGATTCTTCAAGTCCTCATTCAGATACTGACTTTTTAAATCACTTTTGACATTAATAAAAACAACTTCCAAAAGCATCAGAGTTTGCAGGATCAGTATTTATTTCAAATGTAGAGCAACTAAGATTTACTTATCAAAGGATGATAGAAACACCCTGCAAAAATTGTGCAAATTGTTTCATTTAAAAATAAAACATTTCTTCTTTGGACAATTCCTGTATGGTAGTAGTTGAGGCTTGGCTAATGCACAATGACACGAGGTTGAGTCAAATCCCATTAAAGCAGACAGAATGATTTCCCACTGACTTAACATGAGCCTGACTCAAGAGCCACTGAATGCTTTGCTGCTCCCAGTCTATTTTTAGAAAGGACATTTACCAACATCAGAGAGTTATTTACCCATGTCAAAAAAGAAGTTAACAAGGAATAAAGAGTCTAAAAATGCATCACACAAGAGTAAACTTTACTGGAAAGATTTACTAGATTTTACCAGTAATTTTTCAACATAAAGATTTGGAAATGGATTCAGCTTTGTTTGAATATGAAAATTGTTTTCTAAATTTATTCATGTCTTCACTATATTTGCTATGCCATATTTTCCAGAAGCCTGCTACTTTCTACAACATAAGCCTTTCTTCTTTGAGGACCATTAAAGTATCACCTTCAAGAGAAGAAGGAAATAAAAGAAGGCCAAAGCAAGTATCTGAATTTAGGAGGAAAAAAAAAAAAAAAAAAAAAAAAAAAGGATACGAGTACAGCAATTAAGAGCTTCTGCTTTACTCTTACACATTACACTTTTTATTAAGAAAAGGTAAACAAGGACAGTGCTAACCAGATGATTTACAGTTTGTACATATAGCCTATCCATCCCGGGGAGGTGGGGGGGGGGCCAGGAAAAAGTGCCTGACAAAGAGCTCAGTGATGACTGATAACTTTCTGTTAATTAATGCACAAATGGATGGTTTTTACTTTTGTCATTCACTTTTGCAAATGATGTTTACAGAAGTAATGAAAAATCATTCACTTTTTCACTTTTGTCATTACCTTTTGTCTCATCCACACACAGAAACCTGAACTGCTATAAATCGCCAAACCTGGCTTGACCTATGCTGCAATATGGTACCTCATGTGTTATCTTAAAGGTACTTGGTTTCCCTTTCACCACTATCCTTATAAGAAGAGATCAAAAGTAAATAAAGACTTAAAAGACACACAAGGAAAGAATTACTATGCAGCATGTTTTAAAGTCTTTTACTGGTCCCTCCCAGTTTCTGCTAAACACGAGGCTTCCTTCCACAGAAAATAAAAAGATCTGCTCCCCAAGAAGCCTATGCCAGCATACCACTTGTGAATCAGCCTATGGATTGATTAACCCAGATTGAACATATCCTGTAGCTGAAGGTTAGGAATCATGTCTTCTCTTGAGATTCCCAAGAAAGCACTATTGACTTACAAAATGTGCTATTATTACTATATTAATACAGGTTCTGGAAAATCAAGGAAGAACCCAAAGCTGATTCACTGAAAGTAAACATCCTTTCACTGTTACACACACAAATTACAGCAGTTCCAAATGGGATGATTTCCAGATTTCCTTAAAGTAGGAATGCCAATATCATTTCACAAGATGAGCCATATTCTATATTTATGGTTCAAAGGCTGAAGTAGTAAAGTATTGTCCGAAATCAATATACTATTGTAGCTGTTCTTAACTAACAGCTAGAAACGTGTACGTGTTAAGGATCCCAGAATATGTCCTTTCTGACATGACTTGCCACTGGACAAACTATTGGCCATACTGAATTTCAAGGGCAAGAGTTAATCTAAGCCACAATGATCCAGAAAGCCAATGCTCAGATTTTATTATTTTACAAATCAGACTGAAGAAATCTTACTGAGCACAAGTTTGTAATATTCACCCATGAGACTCTGTTTTATGTTGAATTACAGAAGACCCCTCCTGCCACCATATGGTATTTCCACAATCCTGAAATACTAATACTTTGTTCTACTCAAAGCTCTATTGCCTTGACAGAGTGCTATACAATTCTTCTACAAATATTGACCAAAATACCAGACAATGACTTGCAAGATCTTCAGAGTTAAAACAACAGCTGATTTAACTAAAGAAGAGCCAGAACCCCAAGCTG
Organism: Nyctibius grandis; assembly: GCF_013368605.1. Classification (NCBI taxonomy): domain Eukaryota; kingdom Metazoa; phylum Chordata; class Aves; order Nyctibiiformes; family Nyctibiidae; genus Nyctibius; species Nyctibius grandis. The sequence continues at coordinate 16,555,357 of NC_090666.1, forward strand.
TGCCAAGGAAGAAACAAGCTGAAACTTCCTATACAGGCAGAAGGAGACACCTGTGACAAACTTCTCCAATGGGTTACACAGTCGCTGGACAGACAGCAGACAAAGCTATTCCATAGTCAGTTCCTCATATTTCTAAAAGAGCTTCCCTGCCACAGCATCAGTAAAGAATTGTCTGTCTACAATAAATGTATATTCAAACACTCCCAAGACTATCAAAATAGGGATTTAATGGGCAACAAAAAGGAGCATTTTCCAAATCTCTCCTGGTAACATCAAGCCTCGGAAGTCTGCAACTCGGAGGCAGGCAGAAGTCCTCTAACAGGGGGTAATGGAAAGTGGATATAAACTAGATATGAAATACATTTTTTCTAAAGAAGCTCCAACCCAAAAATAACTATGGAGAAGAAGACTGACTACATAACCGATAGATGACCTTGATCTAAGCTTTATTACATGATTTCAATATTGCAAAATAATTTTCCCAGCAAGTCTGTAGTTCCTACCTAATCTTTAGTACTTCATATTTCTTGTGCTACACAGCCTTCCCTGTAAATATTTTTACTATTATACTACAATGAGCTTTAAGAATAGGAGTATTTCAGTGAGAGTGCCAATTCATTAGCCAGAGATACTCAAGCCCTATCTCACTGAAAGTCTAACATGGAAGTACTAAAATACAGGTCTACAGGGAGACAAAATCATCATCTTTTTTCGTTATTCTTTCCTCCGACTCAAAAGTATGTTCTGGTTTTTGTTTTCTATGCCGTTTCCGACCTTTGAAATTGCTTTTTCACAAAAAGACAAGGCTAATTCCAGGAAAGGAGAGAATAACACAGTAACTTGCAACTACATAAAAACAGAGATTTAACAAGCAATCTTGTCCACATGACTTCAAATATAATTCCTGAAGTTTCTTACACTGCATTGATGTCTTATTTGTAAGATGTAGAATGACATTGTTGACATCTACATGAGTAAGGAATACCATGTATTATTAATATAAGCAACACTAACATCTTCTGAGCAACCTTCACTTCAGACTTTCCAGATTCATTCTGTTTTCTTCTACTATTTCTGTCTCTAATAATTCTACCATGAATTTCCAAAATGTATTTTAGAAGTGGCTTCAGGTAAAATAACTCCTTTCCTTTAGGTTACAGCTTCAAAACTGCTTAAGATGAACTAGGTCTGTCCTGCCACAATTCTGACTTCAGCCCTCTTGTTTGTTCCAGCACTGGCACTCAATTGATCCTGTGTTAAATCAGCTCAGAAGCTTAGCTAGCAGAAGTTATTCACTAAAAAAAAAAAAAGGAAAAAAAAAAAAAAAGGAATTTCATTGGGCCAGCTGAAATTCACAAGCACTCACAGACCTGCCTCCTTGCAAATCACACCGAAATCCCCGAATCATCCTGCCATCATCCCTTTTCTTGTTCACCTGACAGGGAGCAAAACAGAGATACCAAAAAACCAAAAACCCAACAATGCAGGAGGATGCTGTCCTGGCCAACCAGCAGATCAGGTAGATACAAGGCTTGCTGTGAAGCCAACTCCTCCATTTCAAAGGAGAATTTTTAAACTTCCCTAGTTATTACAGCAGCTGATAAACGCCTTCAGTACCAGCCAGACCACACCTTTACAGCTTTTAAACATTTGCTCAGCTCTCCTTCCACTACATCCCACAGTCTCTCAAGTTTCAGTTGCATTCCAGAAACTTGACATAAGTCCATGCACACACAGTGGGACTCTTTTTACCCTCACTTTTCTCTTGCTATTTTGTCCCCTGCCTCCCCACGTTTAAAAGCCATTTGTTTTAAACTGGATCATAAAGCTGTCAAAAGACATTTTCACAAGTCTTACAGTACTACAGCACTACGAGTACCTGATTCTGACAGGAGCTTTTAGGGACAAGAATCTGGGACCCAAGTGACAGGACCCAAATGAATACTACTGGAAATCAACTCCTAAGCAAAGAAAGTAAACCTCCACTTGATTCTTCAATTCAGTAACAAGTCATATCTAAACTGAGCTTTTATTTCAAACATTACATACATTTCATACTGTATACCACATGACTGTCATGTAATGTTTCATAAAGTATTCAAACGAAATGACTAAGTTTTATAAACAAGAATTCAAGATACACTTTAAGAAGAGTATGCATTTCATCTCCACTGTAAAACTAACATGCAAATACTAATCTTAGATACACTGAATCTATAAAATAGAAGCAAGATGCAAAATATTTTTTGAGTGCTATAATTGTCTCAGAGTTCTTGTGAACTGATTTTTCATTCTTTACATACTGGTAAAGAGTGTTCAAATGTTTTCTCCTGCTTTTGAAGTTCACATATTAAAACAAATCTTAATTCAGAACAAAATATAACTTGCATAGTCAGGATTAGAAAGTTATCTTGATGAAAAAGGGCTTTGATGTATTGTTGCCTTGCTTTATGTAAATCTACTGTCCCTAACCAACAAGCACCACGATGGTAACTCTGAAGAAATGCAAAGAAACAAACTAACTGTTCCTCTGAAAACTAAGTTTTGCGTGTTTCCCCGTGCCCCCTAGTCATTGAATTTCAATAGTTAAATTCCTTTCACCTGCAAAATAGGCTTCCAAAAGTGAATCAATGTGGTACTGACTTCAAGGTCAGAGGAATGACAGCCCTTCTGCTCTTTAAGGAAGATGTAAGCGACAGAGGAGTTCAGAGATAAAACTGAATACTTGCATTTCTGCTATTAGGGACTGCGACAAGAAGCAAAGTTAACTAGAAAGATGTCCATCTAACTTTTCTAACCAGGAAAGCTCCAAAATAGAGACACTAGAGTCGATAAAGGAGGACAATGAAACATGGCAGAAGAATTAATGGCTTCTCAAGAAGAAAAACCCCAAAACACCTTTAAAGGACATCTTTCCAGGCTCCAAGGCTTCATGACAAAGCTGTTTGACCCCGTCAGGAAGCTAGAAATCACAGATTAGACTCTTAGAAGTTATTCCAGTCCTTGCAGAACAGCAGGAAGAGAGGCAGTGAGTCACCAGAAGCTCCCTTGGTGCTCAGTGCTACACTGAGCACCCTTCAGTGAAGCAAGCTCTCAAGTTCAAAGAAAAAGCAGACAAAGCAGCTCTGCAGAAGAGCATTTCTATTGTTCTCTGCTAGTCCTCAGATGTAAACATCTTGTATAGTAGATGAAACTACAATGAGTTTCATTAGTATACAAGTACCCACTATCAATCAGAAACACTAGATGTGGCCGTTTCAATTATAAGACCTTAGAAATACAGTGAGAATGAGAAGGAATGGACTTCTGAGCAGAGCTGAAGCTGAGTCTGTGTTTGAATGGACCCACAAAGTTGTTGAATTTGAGCATTTTGATAGACAATAGAGTAATTCAAAAGAGTAACACAATCTTCTGTTGTAAAAATACTGTCTTTATAAAAAGGGTGGATGCTCTGGGATGTAATTACTGCACTGTAATTGCATCTAAGTACAGCTTACATTTACCTAGTTTGATCGAAAAGCCTCAATTTACACACAATTTAAAATATATTGCACAGTAACAGACACGCAGCTAGCTAACTTACAAAAATAATACTCACTCTCTTTGGTGCAGCTTTTTCAAACATGACAGTGACTGCAAAGTGAAGCCCTTACAAGTTAAAAGGGCCTCAGTTATGCTGCTAATGGCAATATTGAGATCATTAAAATTACCTTAATTCATTCATTTGCATGTATGAATACAGAGTCTAATTATTTTGTCCAACAGGAACTGCAGCCTTTTCAGCTGAGAAAAGGAACAGTATTTCTTAAATGAGCACTTAATTTAGTATTTCACTGTACTGAAGAAGGCATTGACGAGAATACTCTTCAAACTCAACTCTAAAAAGCAATCTTCATGAAGGTTAACATTAAAAAGCCCACAAGAAAAATATTTATATTCAAAATTCTTTCACAGCATGGAGTCTAAAGGTATAATTGTTTGGTTTTTTTTTAACCATGTACCTAAAGATAGAGAAATTAAGACACAATGCATATTCTAGTTCCGAATGCTTAATTTCATAACTTTTAGGATCTGATTTTTCAGAGTTCTTAGCCTTACATAGCATTCACAAAGCAGAATGCCCAGCTGACTTCAAAAAGTAGGTCTGAGAGATGAGCAGATCAGCAAATAGAGTATCTGGTCCTGAGCCCTCATCAGATCCATCTTTGCTTGGCCCTCACTCTTCCCAAAACATTAGTTCACATGCAGTCTCCCTGCCCAGTTGCTTTCAGAGTCCCATTAATTATCTACCTTAAAGCACATGGACAGTACATCTTCTATTTAGAGAACAAAAACCAAGTTTCCAAAATAGAGTTAACAAAAATATTTTTCTGGCTATAAAAATTTTCCCAAGAAAATTTCAACAGGTCAAACATATGGCATGTAATATTTTGGCCCAAATACTTCATCTGACAAAGTTCTAAGTGACTGCTTAGTGCTAGACAAATGTAGAAACAACCTTCATTTCTTCAGGATTTGAGTAAGGTGTGTGGATTTTAATAAAAGCTATCAACTTAAGCTGAAGATACCACTTTGGTCAGGCCTCCAAGAGACAAGGTGCATATATACGTAATTAGCAGTTTTCTTGGAAAGGTAAGTGTCCACGAGTTTCATACCAGAGCTATTATCGCTGCAGGCGCTGTGCAGCAGCAGAGAGATGCATCCTGATGAAGGCAACAGAGTTAATTATACGGTCCTCGTTACTGTAATACCCAAACGGCTATCTCTATTACTTCAATGTAAAGAAAATGCATCATATTATTTTCAAAGCTTACTACCAGAACCCTCCATAGAGGAGGCCACCTAGGATACTATTATTTAAAATCACCTGCAGATATCAGATACCATTCTAGGATTTTTTTTAAATGTAAAATTCCTGATATCCTGCAAGCAATAAGGAAGAATGGCCTGAACTCTGAATCAACCTATATCAATTGTCATTAAGAAAGATCTAAGAGACAAAAGTTCTTTAGGAATGTGTTGCCCAAACATACACCCAAAAATCACGTTTTTTCCATTGCCAACAGATCCATTGACAGCTCCATGTAGATCAGATATGTACCAGACAAATAACATTTCACCCTGACATAGCAAACTTAGAATCCTGGACAGCTGATAGTTTCACAAAGAGAAAAAGGAGCTTTAGAAGTTGGTGGGATCAAAGCAAAGGAACTGAAAATCAACACTAGTTAGCCGAGATCTAAACAAGATTGTTCCCACAGACCTTCAAAACACCTGTTCTTCTTAAATTGAGTATATACCAAGGTATATTACAAAGCGATAGACAAGCCATACAATAAATAAGCCAATTTCAGACAAGGCAAGATATACAGCAGTCGTATCTTGTAAGCTCAATCTTCTGAGTACCGTTCTGTTCTTCAAACCAGACTGGCCCTATCAGCAAAAGCTTTGGGGTAGAACCATCATTTATTTTAAGTTTGTTCAGTGACTAACACAGCAAGAGTTCAGGCTTCTACATGTTTATGAAGTTATGTATACTAATACATCTGAGTATCTTACTGACTCCTTTGAAACAATTGCATGTTATTCCTGAGGCATGTATGAAGTACACAGCACCTAGTCAGGCCACAGTTCTAAAAGCAGTAATACAAAATTATCACTTGGATGTTAACCATTTGGAAAACACTGCAGCAACTAACTTAGACGCCGATGTAGTCCTAATTAGAGACATTCTTAAGAGAAATCAGGACAGGCAGGTTTGTGAGCTGACTGTATGTCATGATGGACTTAATCAATAGTGATCTGAAATCTTTTTTGCTTTCCAAAGATAAGACCTAAGATGAAGCTCTGTGAAAACTACTGAATGTTACTGTGGAATCCTAAGCAGCAATACAAAATATTGAGCTTTACATCTGGGAAAGATAAGGTGGGGCAGAGGGAATCAATTATTTACCACATGGTAACTGTAGTTCTTTGAAAAGCTGTGGTCAGTGTGAATCCCAACATGAATTCCTGCACCTTGTATGTGGAAGATCAGATAGTGGAGTTTTTGTTCTGAAGAGTCGCACCCACCAGAGGTACATAACCATGGGTTTATTCAGACTCTGATGCCAAGCTAACAGGCAGTACAGCTCAGACTTCTCCTCAGTCCCTTCAGCCAGAAGTCCCAGGTAGCCCAAAGGATTTCAAAGTAGAGAAGATGCCTGGAGTTGACAGAGATTCTACAGAACGCCATTTGTACCAGCCCAACGATCCTGAACACAAGGATGTTTTTACGTAGTTTCATAATGCTCGGAGACTAAACTCCTTAACAACGTGTAGGGTCTTCAGCCTGTTGATAAAGCACCTGTTTCAGCAACTCCTTGAAAAAAGGTCCAAAAGAGCACCCTTCCCTCCTTGAGGCTGCATTACCAAACCTAGCCTAGGTCGAGGGGAACTGAAACCTTCTTATCTACTCTTAAAGAATAGAATTGATAGAGTCACACTGGAAGGGACAACCTTGAAGCAGCACCATGCTATATGTATGCTAAACAGGTGATTTGCTGTTGCAAGATACTCCATAAAATAATCACACAATCTACTTAATGCCAGCAAAATAGTTACTACCTGTAAGTCCCAGAGCCCAGCTGCAGGCAGATCTGACTTTTCTGATCTTAAGTGGATTACAGCTGCTACAGCCCAAGATGATACAAGAGACCTTGCCTGATGAACATGCACAGAATACATCCAAAGATAACTATTAATAACAGCTTTCTCAACAGCAAGCCTGCTTTTTTATTGTCACTCTATCTGTTAAAGTTTTCTCAAGTCTAGAAGAGTAAAAAGGTCCTTTAGTCTTACTTAGCAACAGAAAGTAAAAGAAATAGAATATCTTCTTCCATAGCTCCCAAACAGCACAGCAAGGCCATTTGTATTGAATGAGTTCCTGTAAGGATGTGTCTCTGAAAAGGGATAAAATAAGGAATCAAGTCAGAAAGAGGGAAAGAAGGATATGGGGACAGAGTAGCAAAGGTCATCAATACCAGGTACCTACTGTCCAAAATTTAAATTCGACTAAAACTAACTATTGAGTAATACTTACTGAGTGTCAACATTTTAATGCACTAAGAGAGCCAATTCTAAATAAATTAAAGCAGAAGAAAATTAGCAGGCTAGAAACTAAGAATATACTTCTCATACTTGCTGGCAGCGAGAGGAGGCAAAGAGAATTTTCCTGCCTTTTCATAAGGGATCATGGTAGACCTAACAGATACATCAGTCTTCATGAGAGACATCATGAAAAAAGACAAAAAAGCGAAGTCTGATCTAGTGTGTAGCTCAGACAGGATCTTCATGAAACCTACACTGATGTACACTCCAAGACACAGAGCTAAATGGAAAGGTAAGTATGGATCATTAGAGACAGACTGCAGAAAGCTTACAGGTAGGTAACTGAAGGTGCTTTTGAACACACGGTGTAAAGCATCTATCTGTAACAGTTACCTTTCTTAAAACTACAGTTTTTTTTACTTCACACATGCCTACTGATATAGAAATGGCCTGCTATCACAAGTGAAAATTGGTAATTTCTTAGACCCTTTGATATAAGCCATAAGAGAAGGCAGTGCTCTGTATCAATGGAGCCGTTGGTTGCCATAGCTACCATCAAATACACAGCAAACATCAATGCAAAAACCTGTTTAATGAAATTCTTAACCTGGCTTTTTGCCTTTCAGGATATATAACCCTTGATAGAGATATTATTCTCTTTGTACTGTAATGCAGCACTAAAACATCTGCTTCCCACATGATTAATTTAACAAATAAGTCAACACACAGTGAGGCACACTCAGGAACAGGACACGGGGGAATGAAACAGCCAAAGTGTAGATGCTCTCTAGTATTTCAGGTTATTGTCTACAGACTTAAAGGGGAATCAGAACAAGACGGCCACAGAAACAAGACGGTACTCATCAATAACAGATTACTGACTAGTTATACTCTTATTATAGCCACATGGCATATTGCTTTCTTCAAGTGTATTTTACAAACTATCAAGTTTCATTATAACATAAGATCATCTACCAGCCAAAAAATACTCGTCTGAATTTCCCCCTGTCCAACAGTGTGGTTTTTTTTTTCCTCCAACAGATGAACTCGCCTGCTGAACTATGAGCATATGTCTACTACAAATGCTTTAGAACTGAAGATTTTGCCTTCTTCAAAATGTTATTAATTACCTCTGATGGAGCTGCACAATTTCATTTGCCCATGGCTAGATACCATATGGAAGAGGACTACGAACTATTTTCACCTACTGACATATCACTGGATCTTAAAATCTATTAAACCTTGCCATGGATAGAGTTTTTAATACTTTGACAAGCAGCTACATTTGCAAACCGGGATATTTTCTAAAGTCTAAACTACATTCTAGTAGATCAGACCAACTGCAATTAACATAATCATCAAAAGCACTGAAATTTGCATGAGAATCAAAAGGTTCAAGAGTGTGACAATCTGATTTTTCTAAAACAAATGAGAATTACATAAGATACCTAAAGCAAATCAGTATCCCTCTAATAAGCTATATTCCAGCTTCCTTATATAAAGGTATAAGAAAAAAAAATTAACACTCGGTTATCTCTGAAAATAATTATAGATTTAATTAGTAATAAAAGATTAACACACACATCCTTATACCCCAGACCAAACTACCTCTAGATTTACATCAGCCACCCTAAAGAAAATTAAAATATATTCCAGATGCAAAGCTGGAGAGACTTCCTTTACAGCAGATCAGTTAACTAAGACTTCATCAGAAGTATTTTTTGAGATGCATCAAATCAAAAAACTCTGAACATGAAGACCAGATAACAAGAAGCAACAGAAATGAACTACTGTTACTATAATATTCATATACAGTATTTAACAAAACTTTATCTGAGCAGGTAGATGGTAGATAAAGTTCGTAAGCAGGCTCCACATTTGATTCCCTTGCTATTAATAGAAGCCTAGGCGGTGGTGGCCAAGGTTATATCGAGCTAGACACGCTCTGGTTTCCTGAATCTACCATGAAGGCCTCCTAACTTTAACAAGTAAAGCATTACCTTTGTAATTGTGCAATTGATTTGTATAAACGAAGTTAAATCAGTTTATCTAAACATGCAAGCAGTTCAAGTCAACAGGCAAAACTGTGTGTGTTTGCACACATTAATGTTTTTACATTGGTTTAAGCTTAACTTACTTTGTCTTGCACAGCCAGTAAAGTTTCTAGTTCACTCAATTGCACTGGCTTAACATGAATTCTTCAGACAAGCAGAGCGACCTAACGTCAAGTGCAGGCACCCCATGTATCGTCCTCCTGTATGTCCAGGAGGACTGGAAAATCTACTGCTCGAGTCCAGAGTGTTGTTTCTGAACAAACACTATGGAATTCTTTATCTAGAAAGATCAAACCTCCTGAAGGGACCTACCTCACACCCAAGATAAATTACTCTCAAATTCTACTATTAAAAGTAATAAGTAGCGTAAATATAACAGAGAAATGAGAGTATTTTTACTCCCTCAGGGTCTGCATCTGTTTACACTGCAAATTTAACAGTATTTTTAATTTCTTCTTTATTAAACCAGCTTTCTTCAAGAAGAAAACTGTTTAAAATAGAAAAAGACAATTGTGAAAGCTATAAACTCTGGGATGAGAGCAGTATCAAAAGTAGGTAGTATTTACCTACAGATCAATTTTTCTGTGCTCTGTTAAAAGCCTACCACTAAGAGGAGCCCTAAATCTATCCCACATCGAGCACTGGAAGAACTGACATTAAATTTTTTTTCTTACTTCTCAAGATCAAGGGGAAATGTTACTTCAGGGATACTGAGGAAAGCAGAATCACCAGAAGCTGAACAAGAACTGATAAAGAAAGAATCACTTCAGGAGTAGCCCCTTGAAACCACTGAAGTTCAATGAAAACAAAACGAGGAAAAGAATTCTTCCACTGAAGGGAGTCTATCAATAAGAAAAGATTCCACCAAAAAGGAAGAATGAAGAAATGATGAAGGCTGATAGTAAGAGAGACAAAGAAGGGGAAAAAGCAACAAGAAACAAAGAATGAAGCCACCTCAAGGCCTAGACAAGGAGAATGGCGACTACACACACAAAGAATCAGAGCCAAGATGACAACCTTCAAGCAACAGAAAAAAAAGCAGAATTAGTAAAATCTCTAAGTAGAAATGCAAAGAGAGAAGGAATCTTAAGGTGCAGAGTGAGTGATGCAGAATTATACACTGTAAATGTTAAAAACATGAAAAGAACAGAAGAAAATGTTTTCGTATTTCTGTATGTTCCTAGTGTTTTCTGCTAGGTACACCATAACTCAGGATTTACTGGGAAAAGATGAGACAGCTCTTATGAGAGCGTGACACCTCCCCAATGCTAAGACAATCAAAACAGAGACTATTCTACAAAGCTAGTCAGAAGAGAAGCCTCACTCAAGCACTCCAAACTGTCTTCTGGCAAAGTCTTTAGCTCCCTGGGGAATGAAGAGGAACACCAGGAGCTCCAAAAAGACATCCTGTTGTGAAATTTGAAGTTTACTGGCTAGGTATCACCTCCACCCAATAACTGGTTGGCTGATCTCTCCTTTTACCATTGAGTACAAAGGGAACAAAGGAAGGTATAATGAGGTACCACATTCCTCTTCTTCTGACCAGGTACTTCAGTCCTGCCTCCAGTAGGCCTGCATGTTTGCAGAATATGAAGGACATTTGACTTCCCCAAAACCCTGCCCTGTTGTACCCATCCAAGAGTTACTAAATTCCTTAATTTAAAGCTAAGAATAGCAAAAACAGAAAGCAACATGAACTGCAGACTGGGAAAACACACAAAAATGCCTCCCGCTTACTCAATCTGTTCATTTCGGCATATTTCCTCACGTGAAGTCCAAAAGTATTTGGCCACACTTCACGGTTAGCGGTGCTAGGCCAAGGCAGCCAGCTGGGAGCTGACAGGTACCGCCTCCCACGCACTCCGCCTTAACAGCTTCCCTGAAGGCCGGCATTCGGTGCAAGGAGATTTGCATAAGCGGCACACGCACAGCAACGAAGGACACCACCTCGCCGGACCCCCGCCGGGGCTGTCGGCCGGGAAGGCGGCGCTGACCCCCCCCCCCCGCTCAGCCCGGCCCGGGCGCCGTTTCCACAGAGCCTCATCCGTCCCGCAGCCTGGAAGGGAGGGAGGGGACCGAGGCGGGCAGAGGTGCCCCGCTTCCCCCCGGCGCGCAGGGAGGCACCGGGCAGACGCCGAGCGCCGGACACGCCTCTGCCACCCAGCGCGGAGGCCGCCCTCGCCGGCAGGTGCCCACCCGCCCCGCCGAGGCCGCCCCGGCGCTCACCCCGGCCTCCCGCATGACGTTGCTGTCGCCGCAGTCGCAGGCGCCCCCCGCCTGGCTCCGGAACATGTTGTAGTCGTGCCCCGGCGTGCTCGCCCTGTGGAAGCACTCGGCGCACAGGCTCATGCAGGGCGAGATCCCGCACGTCCGGCACCGGTAGGCCACGAAGTTGGCCGTCCACACCAGGCCGCACAGGGTGGCCGGGTCGTAGGCCCGCACGGCTTGCACGAAGCTGTCCCAGGGCTCCCCGCCCGACAGCAGGCAGCGGCACCACTCCAGCGCCTCGGCCGCCGCCTCGCCGCCGCCGCCCGGGCCCGCCGCCGGGGCCAGCACCCGCTCCAGCAGCGCCCGCAGCTCGCTCGCCGCCGCCGCGCCGCTCTCGCCGCCCAGCGCCGTCTTGAGCCGCGCCGCCGTCGCCCGCTTATCCCGGCCGCTGGCGCCGGCCCCCGCCATGATGAGAAACTGAGGAGCCGTTACGGCTGCGCCGGACTCCCGGCTCTGGGGCTCCCCCCGCCGCCCTCTCTCCCCTCCCAGCGGCGCCTCCCTCTCGCGATAGCCGCGGAACAGGCGCCCTCCCCGCCGCCCGCTCCCTCCTCCTGACACTGCCTCTCCCCTCCCCTGACACTACCCCTCCTCTTCCTCTGCCCTCCCCGCCCTGTCCGTGCGCAGGTGCGCGGCTCGCGCTGCCGCCCCACAAAATGTCGCCACCCGCCCCCCACCGGCCTGAAACTTCTTGTTAGGACGGGGGGGGCCACAGCAGCCGCGGGGTGCGCGCCGCCTGCCATCGCGGCCCCGGCCGCCGATCACCTGGAGGGCCCACCTGGGGAGGCCGGTGGCCCCGACAGTAGCGGAGTCGTCTTTGTTACCAAGCCGCTCAGGTACCGGAGCGTACCTGAGTTCAGGTACGTACCTGAGGCTCAGCCGTACGTCAGTTACCGGAGCGCGTCTGCACGCTCCCACCAGGAGAGAATGTACTCGATGTGAGTTGCCATGGCTTACATACTGATCAACAGTTTTAAAGCCCGATAAATAGATTTTCAGCTGTGTAATGGACAAAACTGAAAGAAAAAATCTGTCCCTAAACGAAAGTAACCTTTTATCTGACAGCCACAAAGCCCCAGGTCCCCAAGGCGGACACCCCACTGCTGGCTTTGCCACTGTTTCCCATGGCTGTCCATCGCCTGGTGGCTTGTGTCGCCTTGCGGTTCCTTAAGGGCACGCGGTGCAGTATAGCTCCCTCCAGGATTATAGGAAGGAAAACATATGAAAAGTAAGTAAATCTGTTATGTTTCTCTCCAGGGCCGTCCTTGCCACCGGACAGGCAGAAGTCCGTTTCCTTGCTTTCTGTCCCCAGTGGCACTCGGCAGCTCGACCGCTGAAGAAAGCGCTGGGGACACACCTGCGAGGCCGGGCCTTCGCGAGCACCTCACGGTGCTAACGCGTGAGGCTGTAATAAAGTGCCTCATGGGTGTAACACATTACACCGAAAGCGAACAGTCGTTAATTCATTACAAAAAGGGGAAAGTGAAGGCGCGTTTCCTTCCCGCAGGTCCCCGTTCGCCCGGGAACGGGCGGCGCCCCCGCGGCCTGCAGCAGGCCCGGAAGCGGCTGCCTGGCGCCAGGGGGGCGAGCAGGGGGCGGGACGCGGCGGCTCGGCGCGGCGCCGGGGGCTGGCGGGCGGCGCGGCGGAAGTGCGCGGCAGAGCTCGGCGCGGCCCGGCCCCGCCCCTCAGCCCGCCCAGCTGGGGCTGCGGTGAGCGGAGGCGGTGTAAGAGGGGCGGCCGGTGCGGGGGCGGTGGACGTGTGTGCGGGTCAGCGGCGTCGCGGCCGCAGAAAGGGCGGTGTCGGGCGAACGGCCGGTGTGGTTGGCGGAGAGCCCTGGGGCTCGGTTCCCGCTCCGGTTAGGGCTGCACTCCTCTCTCGGCGGCGGGCGGGGCCTCTGGGTAGGAGCGGAGCCCCGGGCCAAGGGCCAGAGCCCCGGGCCGAGGCGGGCGCGGGGCCTCCTCGGCGTCTGGCCTGGGGCGGGAACAGGTTACCGGCCGTGCCTGAGGAAAGGGGCTGCCGCGGAGCGACACCGGCCTCGCGTTAGGTGGCGCCGCGGTTGTCCCCCGTCATCCGTGCGCCGTCAGCTGGACCCCTGAAAACAGGGGCATGAGAACACCTGGGAGATGCTGAGAGTACAGTGGGATTTTAAATATAAAATAATTTAAAATAATATGTAGTTTGTTTATATTATTGTAACTGATTACACATTGTTTTCCTTAGTTAAACTCTAAACATGAAGAAATTAAAGCTTAAAGAACTGGAAAGCTGTCTTCAACAAGTTGATACTTTTGAAAGTCCAAAACTACTCCTTGAACAGTATCCAACAAGACCTCATATCGCAGGTAGAGGTTACCTACAGCACTGGTGTCTCTTTTACTAGTTCTTCATCAGCACTTTAAAATAAAAAAATAAGTGTTTCTACTGCATTATCTCTTTGAAACCTTTACATGAAAAGTAGTTGAGAAATTGTATCCAGCAAGAATGTAATGAATTATTTTTTAATGATCTGTTAACTTTTCATTATAAGTATACTGTTAATGTACGATCTAAAAATGAAGTAAATTGATTTAGAAGATAATGTTGTGATAGAAACATCTTAATCTATAAATGAGTAAGCTGAAATGCACTTATTGCATGACACACATAAACCAGTAAAAGTGCATATACAGACGCTCAGCCATACCTTAATTATGATTTTTTCCAGTATTTTACATCTTTCTGTTGCTTTTCCCCAAACAAATTCAGAGGCGTACTTTTTCCAGAAACAATGCTCACAGCTCTATGTGTAATCTCTCCACCAAAGATCTAGAGTTCTAGAACTTGTCAAGATGGTTTGGACCTGTTTTCACATATAAATGAAAAAGAGAATCACAGCAGTGAGAACATCAGCTTAATTTTGCATGACAAGAAACCTTTACTTCAGATTTTTCTGAAAGCAGAAGTAGCTTTTCTTGATTAATCAGATGTATATTTGATATTATTGACCTGTGGGTTTTTTTCCTCCCAGCATGTATGCTTTATACAATTCACAATACTTTTGATGATATTGAAAACAAAACAATTGCTGATTTAGGATGTGGTTGTGGCATGCTCAGCATTGGAAGTGCAATGTTAGGAGCAGGGTAAGTATTTAATATTAAGTTCTGGTTGTGTTTTTTTCTGGCATAGAAGAGTAGAAAATAAGATTAGAACATAGCAATGCTGAACTAAACTCATTTTAGATATCTAATCTGGTGCCTGAGGAGGCTATTTAATATGTTTAGGCAGTCAATAACCACTCAAATAGTGGAAGAGATGGACAGTTGCCGTGAATTTGGGAGTCATAATGTTTGCTTTCCCCTGAAGCACTAAATGAACACATGAAGTTTGTGAAGGTTCCTTCACAAACTTTAAAAGAATATTTGAGAAAGGGCACGCGCATTTTTATCGGCACTGAATTTATAGTCTATGTTTGTTACATTTCCTAGATAAAACAAGTTGCGTACACAGATCCCTTCCAAAACTTTACTACAGAATTTAAACACCATGTTAGTTTGCAGGAGACTAATATGTGGCACTTTTTTTATTTTTTAATAGATTATGTGTGGGGTTTGACATAGATGCAGATGCACTGGAAATATTTAATAGCAATATTGAAGACTTCGAGCTCACAAACATCAACATGGTTCAGTGTGATGTCTGTTCTTTATCTGACAGCATGTCAGAGACTTTTGACACAGTTATTATGAACCCTCCCTTTGGTACCAAGCATAATAAAGGTTGGTAATTCTGAAAGTCAGTTAGAAATTATTAGGAATTAAATAGCAAGGGAAGCACTTTTAATGAAACATCTCCCTTCTTTATTACAATTACCTACTGTAATTACCTAGAGTTTTGTTGATCTGGAATCAGTTTCCTAAATACAGATTAACAACTTCAACATTGTAACTAACAATTGCTGGGCTTGAAATAAACAATACTATTTCATATCCCTGACATTTTTCTCTTTTACTAAAAGCAATTGGGTAAGTTTTAGAAATACTTTCTGTACCTTAATGTATTCAGTGCTGTTTCTCAAATAGCTATTACTGCAGAAAAATTGAAGCACAAAGCAGATCTTTAAATCCTCTAGTTTAAACTTGGATTTAACAATTCTAATAATTTCATCATTCTTTTAGGAATGGATATGATTTTTCTGAAAACTGCTTTACAAATGGCAAAAACAGCTGTATATTCCCTTCACAAAACTTCAACACGGCAGGTAAGTCCTTCGTTTTAGTAGGGCAAGGATTAACCGGGCAACGAAATAGCTGGCATTTAATTATGTTGTCTATAGCTTCACTGATTTGCTCACACCTTTATGGGGTATGAAACTTGTTCTGGGTAAATAATAATCATGTCAACTAACTGTGATCTCACGTACATCTAAGATAAGTATGTGTTCTAATGTTTCAGCTTGAAAAACAAAAGCACAGGAGACTTCTTAAATAAGTACAGGGTGTAGGTGTTTATAAGACAGTGGAGAAAAGAGCTTTTAAATTTACCTGTATCTATTTAATATTGTAGCACATTCAAAAGAAAGCAGATGAATGGGAAGTGAAGATGGAAGTCATAGCAGGTAAGATTAATCTGTTGTTAAAGAAAAAAACAAAACAAAACATTTTGTTGGGGGCTAATATCTATAACACTACTAGCCAGTCTTAACAGCCTGAGGTAAACTTAAGTGTTATTAACACTGAAAATGACATAGGTCTTTTGGTCTTTTTTAAAGCAGCTTTTTTTAAAAAAAAATACCTTGCTACCTAGCTAGAATACAAGCAGGCACTTAATAAAGCTCTGAAGAATACATGTTCTATGCAGAAAATTGAATTTCTTCCTGGACTAGATTTTGCCTTCAAGCAGAAGTTACCTACGTTCCTGCTTCAAAAGGAGATTGTTGCTGGATAACAAAATCAAAGTGTAGGTCAGTTCTCATAAAAAAAAGCATCCTGTACTTATAGTCACCTAAGTATTTTTCTGACAGTTGTTCAAGTATCTTCCCAATTCTTAAATATCACCAGCTGGATGCTTTATACAGTCATACAACTTGAGACATGGAAGTTGCATAAGTGCTTGAAACACAACTGCATTTCTGCATTTCAGCCATCCACTTACTGTCTGATGAGGTTGGCTTAAATACTCAGTCAAAACCTAGTCCAGAGGTCAAAACACTTATCCAGTTAGGTGGCAACAGAGGTGAGCAATAGAAGAAATAGAACATGGGTGTTGGGTGTAAGTCAATTGGTTAATAACCATTCTAGTGTAACAAGTATTCTTTGTGCTGTTCACAGAACTTAGATATGACCTACCAGCATCATACAAGTTCCATAAGAAGAAATCAGTAAGTATAAAACCTGAGAAAATGCTGTCTTGTACTAGACACGTAAATAAATTCTACTTAAGAAGATTTAAGTTTTAGAGCCATATGTACTGAATGAGGAACGCTCACAACACTTCAGAGAAGTTCACTCTGATGGCATCAAGTTCCATTGCTGTTACTACATTTTGTAGTTAACAGGGAAAAGAATCATTGTAATGCAAGTCAAAGCTATACACAAAGATTAAAGCCAACACTGCAATTAGATGTGAAAAAGCTAAGGGTAGCCTCCTTGACTCAACTTTTAATAGTTATTTGCTTGATCCTATCTGCAACTAGAACTTAGACTGAATTAAGTAACGAAGGCCAGAGTAATTAGGATTTTAAAGCTGTAGCATTATTTCAGTGTTCTACATTCTGTACTGCAAATAGCTACAGCCAGTGAAATTCCCCATAGAACCATCTCAAGAGGGGGCAGGAGGAAGCTGTGCCCTTCATCCGACAATAGAAGACCTAGTCAGGGCGCTACAGTATGAAAGCTTAAGCCCACAGGCAAGTTCCTGGGTGCTGAATGCTGGCTTAGAAGACATTTATCCCATTACCAGTAATAGAATCCTGGAGTAGACTAAGCAAGATTTGAAGATTGTTAGGTATGTTGAGTAGCAAAGACTAAAAGTTTCACTCAGCTGTAGATATTCTCTTGGTGATTTGAACTTAAATGATTGAAGTCTGTCCTTCAGCTTTGCTACTTCAGTTACAGGTTTATACTACATTAACATCCAGGCTTCAGTAGCAAGCAGTTTTAAGTTCTGAATTTATTGGCAGCTGCTATTTAACGTATCTGCAAGATGACAAAGTCCAGAATCTTTTACACTTGAATGAGGTGCCAGAGAAGGTGAGAGGATCTGACAGTATAAACAAAACTAGAATACAAAAGAGTTTTCCAGGGCGGCATGTTAAAAGTAAGCATGCTCCTTAAACAAAACAAAACAAAACAGCTGTAACCCAATGAAATGAAGCTTTCCTCTCATTGTAGGTTGACATTGAAGTGGATTTCATTAGATTTTCCACCAAGAAACTCCTGGACTGAGGCATGTCTTTAAAACCTATTGAAAATGGAATAATAAAACCAAATTTTTTTATTATTATTATTATTTTAGTATTACTGATCTCCATCTCCATTTTCTGTTTTCAGTTGTTTTGGTGCAGGTTCTTCTTTTTCTGTTTCCTCTAGCGGTCTCTTCTTGGGACTTGCTGGTTCTGCAAGATTGAATATGTAGTCATTTATGGTAAAAGAAAGCATTTCAGTATTATCTGAAATCTTCTGAACAAACAAATCCTTCCTACCATGTAAGTTCAAGGATGAGCCCTAGTTTATCCACTGCCACTGCTGTGCTAGAGGGTTTACTTACTGTGGGCAGGTAAGAAGATGAAGGAATACAGTCTAACAGGAGTAGGTTTCACTGGGTTTTGTTTAAGCAGGTGCCATATCTAATGAACAGAAGCTTAGCTCTTCAGCTTCTCCAAGCTAAATACCAATATACAGGACTATTAGTCTTCTCATATCCTCAAGGAAAAAAAAAAGTCTCCACTCAAAAGACTGGGTCTGTACAATCTGTAATGTTGCCGACAACCCCCATCCTTCAATGCAGAATGCTTTGAACAGCCCTGCAGTACAGCCTCAGGTATCTAGTAATTATTTTAATATGCTTTTTGGACAGTTCTGGAAGGAATCAACCAGAAGACCCTTAAAGTTACTTTACTGATGCTGACAGAGGACAGAAATACCGCAATGCAGAGCCAAATCTGAAACACTTGTAAGAAACATGAGTACTTCTCCAGAAAGTACCTCCACATACTAAAGAAGCTGCATCCAGTGCACAGAATGACGCACAGAATGACATACCTGTTTTAGCATCATCTTCGCCACCTTCTTCTTCATTCTCAAACTTTATTTTCTTGCCCTGAAACTGTACTTTCCCTTTGTGTGCACCTTGAGGTACCTTTCCCCCTCTTCCTTTTCCTTTAATTTTGCGTCCTGTGGGGATATAAGATGTCAGAACTTCGTAATATTTGTCTTTTAACTGGCAAGCTCAAAATAATGCTTTACAGTTAGTCAGTGTTTAGTATGTATTCACTATTTACAGTTACTTTGACACAATGCCACTTCTAGGACTTTATAAATGCTTAAACCAATAAACTGAGGACCTTTTGTTTTCTGTTTCAGCAATTCTTGCTGATCTTCCAATATTTTTTTTAGAGCTTCTTTCTCTGCATCTCCTTCTAGCACTTCCCATGTAACATCCTTGTTCCGAAGCTGTAAGTTTCCATTATGTGCTTCTTTGGCTTTTTCCAGAGCTTCTTTTGCAATATCCTTAAATAGGATAATTCCCTTAAAAAGAAGAGTGGTATTTGCATTTGAATCTTACTGCAAAAACATTCAGCTAGAATGATGAACAACATATCCTGTTAGGTACCTCAGCAAGTTCATTACTTTTGCATGATGTAAAATAAGCCTAGACTGAAGCAAAATACTCAGACTGTCCTAACAAACACTCTCACTCTCAGTTTTGAACTTAGCAACTGGAACCTTTATCTGTTCTTTTGAAAGAATTTAAGAGAAAAATTTAATGGTCTAAATATTCTGCAATTCCAAAAGTCAAATAAATAATTTCTTATTTGATTATATAAGAGAACAAGCATTTAATCATTCTGCTTCAAACTTTAATATAGAGATCTTAACTCCTTCTCTAAGATTCTACTGACCTCCTTTGCACCTCTGACAAAGTGTATCCATTTGATTTCTCCGTGATTAGAAAATACATCATGGAGATCTTCTCTGCATGTTTGATCATCTAGATCACCAGAAAACTTCAAAAGACATCCTGTCTTTTCTTCCAGAGACTTCTAAATGAAACAAAAAAACCCCCACATTTTTGTTGAAGAGGCAAACTTGAATATTCATTTTTTCCCCTCAATACTAAGACTATTAAAACATGCTAGTGTTAAATAAGCAGTTGAAGTCACCCCTCTTAGCACCATCAGTAACCCAAACATTCTTGCTACATCGCTTATTTATGCTGATGTCCAAGTCTTGTGTGCTGTGTCCCCCCTCCTTGTTTTTTTTTCCTTTTTAAAATTTTCTTTGCTTACTGTGATACATTTGTGTGGAACTTTGGACTCCTTTCCTGAAAGAAAGTTACACTCTTAAATTCTACAAAACACCTAGAGGTGTCTAGAGTGACACCTCAGGTTGAAAATCTATATCATACTGGTTAAATCCTTAGTGGATCCTTTAAATACAACAGAAGAACTATCATCTCAGTGGTGCATTTAGGATCACTTCTGAACAGGTAAACATGCCTAATAATTTAAATTCAGGATATGATCCTTTAAACAAAATTAGTCTCTTGAAAATAAGATTTAAGTACCATGACAAAACAAAAGTCTTACTGTAGGTTAGTTGGAAAAGCTGAAGTGACTTTCTAGGAAGTGCTCTATATTATAGAATTTCAAACTCTGCATATCCCACATTAGCTTTACACAATGTAGCTGCAGGAGCATGTTTGTTATGTGTGGATTGAAAATCCATACAAGAGCAATCATTGCATAGTTTTCAGATACAGAGATTTAAGAAACCCATACCATTTCAGCATCTGCTGCTTGTTTCTGTTTTTCTTCTTTTTCCCTGTAGAAAAGTGAAATTAGTTAAGAATTGGTTCAAATGTGGTCAGGTGAGCAAAATGAGGCACTTCGATGGACAATGACTTACTGTTTAGCTCTTGCTTTAGCTTCTACTTTATTTTGTCTCCTTTCTTCATTCTTCTTTGTACAATACTCCTCCCTTCAACAGAGTATAAGCTAAGTTAATACCACTTAAAGTATTCTATTATAATTACTTTATAAGAGAGCAGTAGCCAAGAAACAGTTGAGATTATCTTTCGGAGTTGTTAGTCTCCAAAAGGTGCAGCTATCAATGCCTGTACAACAGTGTAGAAACTTACACTTCTCAGGTCAAGCCAGGTTCTTGTCTAAATCCACTCTTGACCATTATTAATTCATACGTCAGTTAAGTGGACTTACTTGAAAAGTACTATCAGCTCTGTGTCTTTGTACTTTTGGTTTGGGATCTCTGTGAACTTCTTAGCAGATTCAACACTATCAAAAACTGCAAATATTGAGCCCTGTTAAATGGTAAGAGACATTCAGCATTAGAGTAATGGAACAGAATGTTGTCCAGGAGGAATCCCTGCCCCAGGTCTAACTGTTCATCACAAGAGCTACCTTAAATGTTCTCTGCAATGTCTTCCTCATCTGAATGTTTTCAACTGGACCTTTATCCTCAAGCCATTCTTTGATATCATCAAGAGTTGCATCTACTGGAAAGCCTTTCTGCAAAATAGCAACAAGCTTCAATTATATGCAACAAACTGACATGTAGTCAGAAATTATAATCTATCTAGTGTGAGTTAATTCAAGCTTTACTTAAGATTGTTTTCAGTGAAAGTCATGCAGAACAGCACAGAGCAAAGGAATAAGTTTACTTACAACATATACAGATCTGTTTTTAATTGCAGCCTTATACTGGTCATTTAACTCAGGAAGAGGTTTGTTTGGAGATCTTCTGATTTTAGTTTTGTCTTCATTTATTTCCATTAGACCAGTCTTGGATTTTCTCAGTGCTTCTACAATAACACTAAAATCTTTTGAAAGGCGACTTAACCTATTGAGTAAGCAGACACAGGTTATTACAAATATACAGGCAAAGCTGAAGCCAAATGTTAAAACAGCAGTAAGAGTTGTACATGCAGACCAGGACATTTGGCCCCGAATAGAGAGAAGCAGCTGAAAGTTACCCTTCCATCCAGATTATTTGTACTTTGTTTTACCTGTTGAATTTGATCATTACTTCTAAAGGCACCCAGCCATCATCTAGTTTGATCTGTTCCTTTAGGAACTTGTCTCTTGGTAGATTGTGATTGCCAAAATAGTACTGCAAAAAAGAAGGGAGAGAGAGGGGCAGGGAAGGAGATTTGTCTTTTAATGTTCAGTCTTAAAAAGCTCTTTTTCATCTGACAACTTACTGCAGTGGATTGAGACATACCAAAATTCATGAATCTGAACAATTAGAAATTCTGAAATTATTACTTCCTGCTTTAATGTGATACTTTTCCAAAAGTTAGCTGCAACATGTAAACAGTAAAAAAAAAAAACTGTGCTTCATCCGATGGGAGTAATGAAGCAAAGGTAGACTGCAGCTTTGTTTAGGAAAGGCATGAAGCTTATTCTGTTAACATAATTATTCATCAGCCTGATCAAGCTCTGCAGAGTCAAAAGTCAAATTTGTCACCAGATTCAGGTTTCAGTCCTATTTAAGGAATGTATAAGCAAGAATATTGTATTTCCCACACTGAGAAATCATACATGTCAGACTAGGGTTTCTAGGTCTCATTCAAGAAAATACTGAAAGATAAAAAAATTGATTTTATTTTAATTTACTGTGTTCTCATTTTGATCATGTTCAGCATGGGAAGAAAAGAGTGTCACACAATTGACAAATCGTTCAGTTCAGTACAAGACAGACGAGGTAATCAGATTCTTTTGCTTACTAGCAGCCATGTAACGAGGTCAAATACTTGAAGCCATAGGACAAGTCGAAGCCTTTCCACCAATATCACTTTAAAAAGTCAGTGCAGGTTTTACAACAATACCTCTCCCTCTAGTATACCTCAAACTCACATCACCACACATCTAGCTTTGTCAACTATTTTTCCTCAATCTCTGGTTCTTTTTTTTCCCCATAAATAATGACTACAGCTCCACATGCTAATGGGGATTCACACGCAGCTGTATTTTTGTCCTTCAGGAAAACAGTTCTAGATGTATTTTAAGTTATGTGCTCAGTTTTCCATTGTAGGGTAACCCTCCAAGCCTCTAGAGTGAGAATTAATCTAAAGTAGGCATATAAATTCAGTTGTAATTTGTAGCAATAAATTACAAAGCAGTAAATCATAATACCAAGTTATGCAATGTGCTAATATTTTGACCAGCACAGATTCCCAAGTAGAAAGATTTTTTCAAAAAAAAATTAAGTCATGTAGAATTAAAATGCATCTTCCTATTTGCATAGATAGGATAACCCCAGTGAACATAGTAACAAATTGTTTAATGATAGATTCACTTGCTATAGCACCTAAAACACTAGCAAGTTAAACCTTTTGTGTTCTTAAATGGTGGTCTTATAGGCAACTCCAACAAGTATAACTTCCAAATTAGACGATTATGAATTATCTTAAAGTATTAAATACCTGTCGTAGACCTGTGACAGACATTTTTCTAAAGAGCTGAAGATTCAAGGGTAACTCCCCATGAAGTTAACTTCCTATTAGCCAAAGCCCTACCAATGAATGTCTCCAAAATTACATCTCAGTCCAGATCCCAAACTATAAATTGAACTTACCTCAATTTGCTGGCAGATTTTGCTTTCCAAAATAGACATGTTTTCACCATCTCCATTTTCAGCCATTTTCACCAGCTGCGTTGAAGAGAATATAGAGCAAAGGCACTAAGTATTGAATAGTACTTTTTACAGACTTATATTCGTACAGTGTTGCATTTCACTGCAGCCTCATCTAAACAAGGTAACAGACAAGTTCTTTAGCCATACGTTTATGCTTGTGAGCCAACTTTAAACATGACTGCAGAACTCCAAGGGGAAACTATGAAACAACTGGAAAAAAAACAAGGAAAATACTTTGGTTGTTAAGGCAGCATTTGGCATTCTACATTCAAGATAAGTAAAAAAATACTGGCACTTTACAGCATTATTTGTTATTTACCTTTTTCTAGGCACAGATCCTCAGTTGGTACCTAACAGCAACAAACCTGAGAGCCAACAACAATTGTTCTTTAAGCCAAATCCAACCTCTCATCACTAGGCAAAACATCAATAACAAAAATTGTTTAATAGTCCTAAATAGGTATAATGAGAAACTTTTTCTGAAGTTTCTGCCTCCTAATTAATCTTTGAAAGGTCAAGGAACTTATTGGAGGAAGGAATGAAAATATCTGCATTTACTAATACATCCTAAAGATGTCTAGTTCTCTCCTTTACAAACTTGTCTTCACTGCTGTTCTGCCTGAATACCAAATCAAGCATCTTTGATAAGAGGCAAGATGTACTTGAAAATACCTTCTTCCCTTAACTGGCATTAAGCGCATAATCCCAGTACATCAGATACAGTCACTACTGTATGTACTAGAAAGTCAGTGTAAAAGCAGCTACTGGCCAGAAGGTTAACTGGGATTAGGAAATGTCTATCTAGTTGCTCTTAAGATAAGGATAGGTTGTGAAGAGTAATCCTTGAGGAAAAATGCAGCTTTATTAAGCTGTCAGAAATCGGTTTGAATTAAGTTTTGAACTATGAAGCACAGATTTATTCTTTCTCCTTTGGGCACTATCACACTTGTTAAATACAGCTACAGAAGATGAAGCAGTTTCATGGCCCTCAGTTACCCCAGTTCACAGATCAGTGATCATTAAGACTACTGGTGAAGATGGGTTTGCACTTACGTCTTGCATGGTTTATTGGGAGATTTAAGTATACACATGCTGCTCTTCTGCCACTTGCAGGACAGTAACATCTTTCAGAGCATCAAGATGACTGACAACATAGAAGCAGGGAAAACTCTCCTGAGACTCCCTTGTCACAGGAAATTATGTTCTTCATCAGAACACCCACCTGGCAGCCCCATCTTATTTTAGTAGTTTAATTCACTGATCATTGTTCAGCCTACTGCAGTCCACAGCATTCCCATTTCCTCCTCTTCCTGATCTCGAGGCTACGCTGCCTCCTTTGACTTGCTTGTAGTTCTTTTTAATCTAGGCACTTACAGCCTTAAAATTTGCATCACAGTCTCCACTACTGGACTTCCACCTGAACCTAACATTGTAACGCTCTTTAAAGCCTGATTTCAGCGAGCGTTAGTTGACAGCTATGCTCAGGGTGTGATCCATTTGTCTGTAAAGCACTTCACAAAAATCCAGGCCACAGTACACAAGCTAACAGGCGCAGTTACTTTAGAGGTGTCTCACATTAGCCACCCTGACAACAGGAGACTTAGTTCACCACCACTTTCAGGTGCTGGCACTATCTTAACACTCCCCTGCGATGTGGCCCCCACACCTGACTTTTTACATTGTAACTAATTTGGTGTGATTTAGTGGTAGTCTGTGGAGTAGCCTCAGCTTTTCCCATTGGATCAACTAATTGACCACACTTCTTGTGTGCTACTGTAACACCTGATCCAATAGAAAGTCAACCCAGCAAGGAAAGGGAAGAACAGTTTCATTAGCTAAATTTATCACTGACTTGATTCAGCTTGTAGAGAACACTGGTGATGGAGCTGTTAGGGCAGGGAGGACAAGAGAAGGGAAAAAAAATCAGGAACACCTGTGGCAGCAAGCAGTTGTAGTGGGTTAGATTTGACATTAAACTATATCCTCAGGGTCAAAAAAAAAGTACTGAACAGCAGCTGTGTGAATCTTCATATTCTTGAACCTTAGTTTGATGATTTAACTCACATTGCAAAGCCTCTTCTCCAGGTGTGGCAGATCTTTTTTAAGCACTAGGCAACATATTTAAGTGAACCATTTTCTTATGGGTGCTTTTCACAGTACAGCTCAATGTTTAAGACAACATACTAATTTGCTGAGATATGTGAGAAATTTTGCTCTCTTGCATATTCTGAGGAAAAAAATGGATTTTAGTCATGTATCCTGTTTTAAGAAAAATGCATTCACAATACGTTCTGGAACTCTAGAACAGACAATCAATTCAGGGGGATTGGACTAGATGATCTTTCGAAGTCCCTTCCAATCCCTAACATTCTGTGATTCTGTGAATCTGCTGGTGCACACGGAAATACAGATTGAGCTGGAAAGAGGAATCTTCCCTCACCACCTTCCACTTGGTCAGCCAGTCTCAAGTACGCTGTTAAGAGAGAGCTGAGTGGAGACAACTGCTTTGTACTCTTCTGTAGGGTGAAATAGAGACCAGCCTCCAAGTCAGCTGTACCTGCTTGCTCCTTCAGTGGTCTTTGCTGGTTTACCTGTCATACTGAACGGCACATGGATTTCTTAGAAGAATTTTTCCCCTAGTACAACTTGTTAAAATAAAACTTGGGGCCTTTTGGCTGTGTGCTGTCGAGTCAACAGCAGTTCTGCCTCAGTTCATAAGGCGAGGATTACGCAGAGGCAGGATGTCTGAGATAGTATAGTTACAAAAGAATCTGTTCGTAAAGCTGTTGACTTTGCTTTGGTTTTGTCATCTAGAGAGAAGCCCCCTCAATCTGTCCACGGTGGCCTGGCTCTTCTAGCCTCACCAAAAACCACACCAGTCCGAAATACGTAGGACAGCTGCCTTTTTACTGCCAGATACCCAAGAAGCCATTAAGAAATGCCAGGATAATAGTGTTGTGAAGCATAATGGAAGAATGTATGCTGTTGTCTTCACCTAACTTCTGCCACCTAAACTCCTTCAGCCTTGTTACATCCTGTAATACCCCATCTTTCTTGCCCTTCCCCAGCTCTCACAGTGCACCACTCACCCAGTCTGCCTCACTCTGGGTACCAAAATACCCAGAACCAGCAATTTCGTTTTCACATAAGGCTCAGCTCAACTGCTAAGAAGAGATGAAAAACAGAAGTCTATTTCCTTAGCAGTATTTTCATGGTAAAAACCAAACTGTACAGAAGTGTAAAACAGCACAAGACCTGGGACAAGTCCTTCAGATTAAATCTTACACCTAGAAAAGTTTTTCTAGAAAGCACCCGTTCAAGCTGCAAGTAACAACAAACTGAAGGCAAGACTAAGAAAGACTCAAGCTTGCCATATGTGGAATTCAGTTCACTGATTGAGCTCTAACCTATTTAGAGTAAAAGCAGAAGCAGCCTTCTAATTTAAGAGAAATGCTAGTCTTGCCGTACATGCTCACTTCAGACTCTTCAGCTCAGTCATTTGGCACAAGCTAGTTCTTCTGGATCCAACTGCCAGATCAATAGTTTTCAGTCGCTGTGCAGCAATGAAGACTGAAAAAAAGCTAGCTCCATTGAAGAACAATCACGGTCTGAACAGCATGCAAAATCCTACATAAGATTTTATTATAAATTCTTTCTTTGTAGGCCACACTGACTTGTTCCTTCTGTGTGCCAAGTCTGTATCAGCACCACTCAAAATGAAACCAAGTTAAAATAATGCAAGTAGGCATGAGATTTAAATTACAAATGGAAAATGACAGTCAAGCCCTGTAACTAGAACAATTTGATCCTATTCTATATGAGCTAGATCATCCCAAAAGAACTCTCAAGTGGATTTTCATCTTATCAGTCATTTAGTCTCAAGGTCTAGACAAAGCTCAGTTGCAGGCTAACTGCTTTTACTGTTACTGTAACAGAGAGAGTGAAAGGCTTTAAATTAAAAAAAAAAGTTTCCCCAATAGAGTAATATGGAACTGTTATTCATGTAACGCGTTGTTCAGGAACCCCTGTGTAAGAGGTCTGAGCCTTCTGACCAGGTTCTTATATCAGAACTCAGCTTTTTATTTAAGGGAAGGATTAACTGCCACCACTCGTTATCACAGATGTTATTTGCACGGTTCGTTTTTGAGTAGAATGAGTGCAATATAAGAAAGAATTTCTTACAATAAGTATTTAAATAATAAAAGTGTCGGCTCCTGAACCTCATGCCAGGAGACCATCAGTTTGTTCCAGGACACTTTTATGCTGCTATAGCGACAGCATCCCCCGCTCCGCACAGCCTCAGGCCCCGCGGCCCAGGCTCCCGCCCAGCGGACACCTCAGCCCGCCCGCCCGGCGCTCCGGACGGCTCCGGCGGGGCCGGGGCCGGGCCCGGGCCCCCGCAGCCGGGGCGGGACCGCGGGCGCCACATGTGCCGGAGCGGTTCCCTCAGCGTCCCCTCACGCGCAGCGCCGGCCGCACGGGGCACACCGCACCGCGCACATCCCAGCGCCGCACGAAGCGCTTCCGGCGAGTAACCGCCGCGGCGCCGGCTGACCCGCACCGCTGCGAGCGGAGGGGCGGCGGGAGCTCACCCCGCCCCCGCAGGGCACGGCCGGGCCCCGCACCGCGCTTCTGCCCCCACCGGGGGAAAAGGGGCGGCACGCGCTCCTCCGCTCCGGGGACTCCTCCCCCCCGCCCGCCAGCAGCCGTGCTGCAGGCCCCGTCACCCGCCCTGGAGCCCGCCCTGCCCCGGCACGGCCCGCCGCTCCTCAGAGGGGCCCGGCCTGGCGGAGCGCAGCGCGCTCGAGCGGCGGTGCGTCCCCGAGTTGCAGCCGCCCGGCGGGGAGGGAGAGAGAGGTAGCGGCGAGAGGCCACCCCGAGCACAAACCTGCAGCAGCTCCGGAACCCGCCCGCACGCGGCCCCACTCCAGCGCTTTAAAGGCCGCAGTCGGCGCCGCGCGGCCCAGCAGCCTCCACGGCCGCCGCCGCCCGCCCCTCACGTGGGCGCCGCTTCCGGGGCGGGGCGGGAGCGCAGCCCGGCAGCGGCGGGTCCAAGGCGGCTGAGCGGGACGGCGCCAGGCCGCAGCTGGGAGGCCTCCGCTTCCAGCCCCCTTCCCCACGGACGCTCCGCCCCGAGCAGCCCTTCCCGCACCCCTCGTCCTTCGGTGCCCGCAGCCCCGCCACGGCAGGCGCTCCTCGGCGCGGCTAGAGGAGCCCCCGCGCCCGTAACGCTGTAGGAAACGCGTTCGTCTTCGTTTTGTGCATCAGGGAACGCGCAAGCAGCGATGGGAAGGGCTGGCGCCTGGCCGTAGCGCCCGCCGCGGACGCCTGCCCGGCGGTGCGGGTTTTTGTTCACAGGCTTTTGCACCGCTAACAGAAAAAGTAACTTAAAAGCTTGCATTTGTACACTGATGCTATGTTTACATTTATTAAATATTACAAACAAGTACTATAGCTGTGTTGTAGACATGTATAGCGCTACAAACATGGGGATCGCACGAGTAAAAATGTTAATAAATAGTACTGATTTAACAAGTGAACAACTTCTGTATTAGCTCATGTTCTAGCTTACAAGTGAAAACAGTAAAAGTGTCTACCATAATACGGGTCCCATAGCACAATAATTTAGTGTTCACATTCAACTATTATTATTAAAACCACATCACACAGACAGCTAAAAGGCCCCCTGCTCTGAGCTTTCCCCCTCCCGCAGGATGTACCAGTTACTGACCAGGAGCCAGAATCGTGCTTCCTCTCACCAAATTCATATTCCTGCCTGTGCTCCAGACCTGATTGCTACACACTTCTTGGGATGTGCTGTGGACATGAGCTAATTTAAAAGGGCATTAGTAGGTTATTGTAAAAAATAACACCAGTTAAAATTTAAGTGCGAGTCTGAACTTCTACACTCTGTTTATTCTAACGCATTCAAAAATCTCTAAAAAATGGGGACTTACCTGATGCCCTAGGCAGTAATCTCATTGACTTTCATTTACACCAGACCAGCACATACTGTCCTAGCATGTGAGAACTAAAGGCTTTTTTTCATTTGGCATGACGCTGAGCAGCAGCGTGTGGCTCACCTGCACGGTGCCCAAAGGGAGAAAGCCGTCTCTGGCTTCCAGTGGCTGTGCTCCAACCCTGGAACAGCTCGGTCTTTCACCAACATTAAGCACCTAGGTTAGAAGGAGCAGACAGGTGGATGCTGGGAGGTTTTGTTAGTCCTTGCATCCTTTCACTGACTCAAGACTGTCTGTGACAGGACATGGGCCAGAATGAATTTTAGGGCCAGGCACAAGCAGCTGTTCTATGCTCATGTTTTTTGACAAACATGAAGCTTCACAGGTACATCTTTTGCACTGAAACATTACATACACACATTGAGCTCACTGTGGTTTTGTTCAATACAAAGATCACCTTCATGCTCTCGCGATGTTGTCCTTTGAATCTCCACCTGTCTTTGAACAATTCTCGGCTGTGGAGATTTCCAGGAGAAATAAATTCACTTTATTTCTTTTGCCCACCTGTCTAGCCCACACATTTCAAACAGCATCAGAGTTCAATTCCACACCCCTCTTTAAAGTCTTTAAACAAATTACATCAGATCCTTAAATAGCTCTCAGTGGGATGGATAACGAAGCAAAACACTGAACCCATGCACACATGAGCTTCTGCCATAGTAAGGTGATGCACAAAGACATCAAACCAAGAACTATATACACACCACAGAACTTCACATCAAAGCTCAGAGTTGAGTGCCGCCTGCTGCCGGCAGACAAATGCAAGTGAGAAACAGCATAAAAATGTGAAAGAACAAAAAAATGCTGAAAATGCTTATTATCAAGAAAAAGAAATATTACAAACCCAGGGCTTACCTGCCTGGAAAGCTCCTTTCATCATATCTGATAAATCCAATAAACCCAGAATTTCATTGTAGGTGGCAGTGCTGGTGTAGGAAGTTCCCACCACACCCCACCGCAGCCCTGCGTTGTCCCTGCCTCTCATGCCAATGTCTAACAGCTGTTTCTGTGGTCATTTTATAAGCTGGATTGGGGAACTGGTCTGGGCTAAAACAGCCTCTCTGCTCCCCAAATTATCTAAATAATTCTTTATTTAGATCACCACTACCAGACTGCGCGGAGCCAGAGCAGCAGAAGTGGGACCGGGTGAGGGGCAGCAAAGGCGGGAGCGGGAACGCTCCTCACAGCCACCTCCTCGGCACTTGGAAGGCTTTGCCATCTTGCCCTTTCCACACAATCATGTGCTTCCTTTCAGTCTCTCTCGCCCCTCTCTATCCTGTTACGGATTTTCATAAAACCTGAAAAAAAAATGTGTATTTTTAGGGCCTATACCTCCCTGCAGAACACAGCTGAAACCTGACAAGTGAGTCCAGCCTTAGAGGGGAGCTTACACAGGCACAGGAAGCAACACAGTTGCACCTTGATTCCTGTCCTCCTTTGGCTGGGACAAAATCATAGAATCAATTTTCTGTTACATTTTGGTTTAGTTCATGGCCAGCCATGGTGTGCAGGCTTCCATGGTGATCAAGGCCGTTAGCAGTTTTGAGTTAGCCAGATGCTAAAGCTATGAGGAGTGAAAGCCAGGGCAGCTGACACAGGCTGGCCCACAGGTGTGTTCTATAGTATTAACATCACGCTCACTATAAAGTGGAAAGTTTGCTGGGGAGGGCTGGGGCTCTTCGCTTCTGTCTCTCTTCCTGCTCTCCTCAATGGTTGCCATCCCTGGAGGGTCTGGACACCACTATACGGGCTAAGTGTAACTTTGTGTCATTTGTATCAGCATTAGCATTGATAATGGTTTTCTTATTTTATTAAATCTGTTTCAATTTCAACCCTTGAGTCTCCCTCCTTTTCCCAATTCCCTTTCTCAGCTGGGGAGGGGTCACTGGGTGATAGAACAACTGGTTATTGTTTAGCCCTGGGTGTGGGCTAAACAGAGACACTCCCTAGTAACCAGGCTAGTAACAAGCCCCACATTACACTATCTATACAAGCTATGAGGAGAAAACAAATCCTAAGCCGCCACTGCACTAACGATTCAATCAAATGCATGTGTGTTACTACCTATGTGGCAGGATGCAGAACAAGGACTGGTGAGAAGGCTGGGGATGGCAGGGTCAAAACACCAGCTATTTAAATACCACACAGGGGTTCTGCTTTCTGCCGGGGCTGGCACTGCCACGCTGCACTGGGAGCCTGACACGGGAGTCTCCCAGTGAAGAGGTGACAAAATGATGACCTTCCTGCCCGTCTCAAGTTGCTTTCTAGGCAGAATTTGAAGATCTCATATTACATTTTGAGAAAAAAATAAATCCAGTGGACCACTTAGCATTCAATTTCTCCATGCATAACATTTTGACAAGTTTCTTCAGTCGTCACCTTTGCTCAAGTCACAGTTTAGCACTTTTAGAAAAGACTGAATGGTGTTAAACAAAATAGGGAAGTTTGTATCTCAGGGGGATGTTAGCAACTTCACAGTCTCTCTCATTTCCTCCTTCCATTCCACAAGGACGCACATCTTAAATTTGACTGGAAAAAAGTTACCCTGGCAAGGTTTTTCTCTGAAAAAGGAAAATCACCAATACCTGTGCATCAGCCAAAGAGCCCACTGCAAAGCCATGCAGTCCTTTTTTTACTTCCCATGGGCCCTGCCAGTGTGAGAAGGGCAAAGTGAGCACTTTTCTCAGACTGCCTTGTGCTGCAGAGCACTGTTCTCCTGGAAAATGAGTGCAGGCTTTTGGCTTGTGCCCTGGGGCTACTGCATAACATTTCTTCCCTCATTCCCAGCTTGTGCTCTTTTCCACTCCAGCATGTGAAGGTAGAATTAGAAGCATCCTATAACTGCCCATGATTTCTGGATGTGATAACCTGGTTATCCAAGTGATATTGCTCTATACGCTTAGCTTGTGGCAATGAACCATTTCTATAGCTACCTTCAGAGTATCAAAGATTTCATCTTAAACCCAGTAGTCCATAGAAATGCAGAGTATTTTGTTTGGCTTTACTCACCTTAGCACCAGATCATAGTTCCACCCAGTGATTAATGAATCTGTTTTTCACAGTACTTCCTACATAGCTGCACAAAGTATTATAAGAGAGTCATTTGAAAACTTTCATTACAAAGAATGATTGGACTGAAAAATATATGTAAATCTTGTTATCACATTTATATTTCTGAATTGTTTAAAATAAACACAAATTACACAGCTAGTTTTTCACGATGTGTGCTAAGAGATTGTATTAGACATCTCATTCATGAGGTAATCAGTACTATTATGAATACCGCACCTGCTGTTTTCTGTAACAGCAATATGAAAATTAAATGTTTAGACGTTATACACACAGACACATCCATGTGACCGCATAGCACTGGGAAGATTACCTACTGCTTCCCATTTGTTCAGTTCAGGGTTGTATTTCTCAATACTCTGCAGATACGTTCCTTTTGAATAGGAATATCCTCCTGTTACATAGATGCATCCGTTCATAACCACCGCGCCACACTCCATCCTTCTCTCCATCATGTGAGCCATCTGCTTCCACTTGTTTTGCTCTGGGTCATAGCAGTCCGTGATCGTGGTCTGTCCACCCACAAAATAGATCTTGTTTTGTAATGTAATGGAACACAATCCGTATTCTTCAGGAAGAAAGGAATACAGTTCAACTCAGCACGATAATGTTAAGTTAAACCGCAGCTACACGGCAAACACTGGGCACCACTGAGGGCAGCTGAGTTTCTTCACTGAGCTTAGGAGACACCTCAGGATTTTCTGCTACGCTTGGTAAAAGCAAGCTCAAGGCATTACAGAAGATACAGACACAAGCACCAGTACTTAGTGAGAACTGCTTTAAAAACTTACTGTTACCAAACGCACAACACAGAGAAAACCCTTTTAAAATTCATATAAATTATTTTTGCCAAATGCCTATGGATAGATAGATTTTATAGAAAGTTAGTTTACTATATTATTTAATAGAATGCAGCCATTCCTTAGTTCAATATTTATGTAGTGATTTCTATAGAACAGATGCTTGAAGAGGGTCTTCCCTTCTCCTCTCAGAGTCTGGAAATGAGAGATGATCTCACTCTGGCCCTTGCTGCCCTACAGGCAGTGCTCCTTTTATTAGGAACATGCCAGAAACTCTTAAGTGTTAAGGCTTCCAGCTAGAAGTAATCAAATCAAGCTCTACACTCATTACAGAAATTGTTGTTTACCTGGATGCGGACTTGTGGTGACTATACTCCACTCATTGCTTCCTGAATGGTATCTCTGGATTTTATCATAGGTGCAGCTTCCCCTGTACCCATAGTGACCTCCGGTTACGTAGATGACTTCATGCAGGACACAGGCAGTGGCATTTCCAACACCTGTACACAGTGTGAAAGTCACAACACACTTTCAGAC
Source organism: Nyctibius grandis (assembly GCF_013368605.1). Lineage (NCBI taxonomy): Eukaryota > Metazoa > Chordata > Aves > Nyctibiiformes > Nyctibiidae > Nyctibius > Nyctibius grandis. The sequence goes on from NC_090666.1 coordinate 16,589,048, forward strand.
TGCACACAACAACCACAGTCACTTCCATCCATAATCCCATTCAAATGACTTGTTAATTAATATTTTAGGGTGAAATTATGCTTGCAAGTATTTAACTGAATATGAAATTAAATAAACTTGTCAAGACACCTTATTTTATCAGCATAAGTTAAGAGCAATTAAATAAAACTGCAGTAACTGACATACTGCATATAATACAGCCATACAGTATTTCACAGAATTTTTATGCAGTAATTAAAGACACATTGTCACATTGGTTTTGGAATAGGGAATTACTTTCAATATTTCACTAAATTAAAGAGATTTTTAAAAGTCACTCCTATGGCAAGGACAAAGACAATGGGAGTTGAGATCATTCAGTGTCTCGGGGTATCTTTTCTGATACTTTTAGTCTTTCTCATGGTATTATTTATGCTATTGTATAAACAAGGACAAACAGAATGGAGCCATGTTAACTCTGTCTCTAGGAGAACAAAAAATAAAACAAGGGATCTGACAAGATAAAATGGACCAAAATTAGGAAATTAGTGTAGTTTTTTTTAGCATCTAAGTTTCACATAGAAAACAGGACAAAACAACTGCACAGGATGTGTAAGTGCTCACAGTCTCAGTGTAGCATTTCTATTCTTAAAGGAAATAAAAAGATAATAGTAACAATGTTTGTGGAAAACATACAAACAATGAAGAAAGTTGTAGGAGCATAAGGGTTTTTTCCTGTTAGATACCTCCAAAAACTCTCATGTATGTAGAAAAACACTATGTTTCGTCAACTTACAGTAAAACTTTACAATTAATTGTAAATAATTGCATTAATTTATAAAAATGTATGATAAAATGTATACTTGCTAATAATTTTATGACAAAATAATACCCTTAGTTAGGCTGTGATTCAAACTCATACATTTTTAATAGATCACTATTTTGGCTGCTAGAAACAGGTATTAGTGCTTTTCATTATCCACACACTAAAGATTAAACTAAGGATCCTGAACAGATGATAACACTTAAATACAAGGAAACTGCATGCAAGAAGTTCTAAATTAAATGACACCTTTATAAATGATTGCACAGATAATCTTAGTAATCTGGTCTTACATTAAAATAATACAATCCCTTTATTGGAGCTTGCTCTTTGACCATCTACTGAATGGACTCTAATCCCAGGTTTCTGATTTCTAATTTGAACAGAAATTCTACTCCTGAAAGAAGGCAAAATTAAACTGAGACTACCACCTGCTTTTCCACCCTAGTGTTCTGTGGCACAGGCCACCACAGTGTTTGGATGTTTGCAGCTGCTTGACTAGTAAAGACCTGAACCAAAGCCCACCGACATTAACAGGAGATTCCCATAGACTTCACTAGAATTTGGATCAAACCCTAAATGTGTCCATGTCACTTAAAAGTGGCAAACGCAAAAGGATCAACATTTGAGGCAGACACCCTACAAAAGCTTACCTACCTTTGATCATGCTTGTAATAGGAAGCCACTTCTTTTTTAAAGGGTCATAGAACTCAGCTTCTTGCACTGGAGCTCCCTTTCGGTAACCACCCAACGCGTAGATGCAGCCACTCAAGGGAACTGCGCAGTGATAATACCTTGCATCGAGCATGGGGCAGCCTTCTGTCCATTCATCTCTCTCACTGTTATATATCCACACGGTGTCAAGGGCTTCGATGCTCTCTGTTCTATAACCTCCCGTCACGTATATGTCTGATCCCAAGCTGGTGACCCCATAGCTCTCTCTGGTGTGATCCGGCATCTCTGTTCCCTGGACCCATGTGTTGGTTAAAGGATCCCAAACATGCACTTCTGATAAGGGATGCCAATAATATCCTCCAATCACATACATGGCTGCTGTCGGTCTTCTGCAAAGGCCTTTGGGATTGGGGTTCAGGGCATTGTATATGAGTGATCTTATCTTGTTGTCATTAAGTCGGCATTTTTTCTGTAGGCTTAAAGCTGACCTCAAATACATGCTATCTAAGTCCACTTTGATGCAGCTCAGCAGTTCATAGACGTCTTCAATTCTTTCTTCCACGTTGTGTGCAACCCACTTAACAACAGCTTCGATGGCCGCCTCTTCTTTCCAAATATTGAGATTCTCTCTGGAGAGAATAAAGAAGAGCTTCTCCTTGCCAATGTCCAGAAACTCTTCCTGCTTCCACACTTCTTCAAACTGCCACAACAATATCCTCCTGGACTCTTTTTCCAGCTCCGAGCAATCGTGGTATTCGGCAAAGGAGTGCATCCCTATGCAGTTGTCAGTATCTAAGTGCCTCACTAGAAACTGCTCGCAGGCTTTCTTCACTGACACGAACTGGAGGAGGTCTGCAGCCTGCAGCAGGCTTTGGACGTTTCTCTTTGTTATCTGGATCTGTGATGTATATGCGTAATTCACGAGGGCTTCCAGTACGGCATGGCTGAGCCCGGGAAGTCTGATCTGGTTTTTGGATTTCTCTTTCATGTCGGCTGTGAACATGGCTTTAAAATAACTGCTGCAAGCCGCCAAGGCGGCTCTGTGGCAGTGGAAGATGACCCCCGACGCGCACTGCAGCGTGATGTCGGTGAACAGCCCGTCCAGGTAAAACGCCCGGAACGCCTCCAGGAACCCGCCGGGGTGCGCGGGGTCCTCGTAGAGGTACGCGTAGTCCTCCTGCGCGGCCGCGGCCACCGCCATCGCGCACACCGCGCCCAGCACCGCCGCGCCGGGCTCCCCGCGGCTTTGTCCACGCCCCGCCCGGGGGCCGCCGAGCCGCTCCGCGAATCCCCGCCGCCGGCCCGCCCCGCGCCGCCTCCCCGCCGCGGTACTTACGCCGGTGCGGAGCTCGGCCGCGGCGAGGGGCGCTCCCGGGCCCGCGGTGGGGCCGGAGCGGCAGCTCCTGTTTCGGTGCCGCGGCCGCCTGCCCTGCCCGCCCCCGCGGAGCGCTCCGCGAGGTCAGCGCGCCCCGGCGCCCAGCCCGGCCCCCGCCCGCCGCTCGCCCCGCGGAGTCTCCGGCCTGAACCGCGGCTGCGGCCCTGGGGCTCCCCAGCCCCGGGCAGGAGGTTAAAGGGCCGACTGTGATGGTGACAGAAGGCCCGGCCGTGTTAGGGACAGAGGCAGCTGCTGGGGAGCGTCGCCAGCTCGGTGGCACTCAGCCACACACAAAGCGAGGGGCCTTCGGCAGCCACCCACAGCGGCCTGAAGCCGCCCCTCCAGGCAGCCCGCTCCCCCGAGCGCTCGGAGGAGCGACGCTGGGAAGGGCAGCGAGCCCCCAGCGCTCCCACCTTGCAGAAGGACGGGATTCGAGCGGGGAAAGCCACAGCTCTCCTCAAACACCTGAGCCTGGCAGGGCGCAAAGGACAGCCACAAACCGTGCTGACAAGCAGACTCCAACTGTAAGCAAATTATCGAGGAAGGTTATATTGGCTTTTACTGCTTCTGAAAATGTGGTTCACAATTTAAGAAGTCTTTTTCATTCCCTGCTAGCAAAACATTTTCTGCGACGGAGACCTTTAAAACCGTTTGAAGCACCGTGTCCCCTGGGTTTAAGCAGCCGTGCTCCCTCCTTTTCACCTGCAGCAGGACTTGGATCCTTTGGATCCTGCAGCCAGGCTCCCCCTGCCCTGCCAGAGCTCCCCTGGATTGAAAGGACAGGCAGCGGTTTCTCCCACCCAAAGGAGGCGGGTATTTGTTATCACTAGCCAGGTGCCAGCAGTTACCAAAAGGAGAGCTCCTGCTCTACACAGATTCTTCAGCATGAACTGAAGAAGGGATCTGAACTGGAAAGTGTATATGGACATAACCCCCCTGCCATCCTTCCTCACGCGCTGCTAACCGCGCAACAGGACTCAAACTTGCCCTTGGCCTTTACGTAGTAACACGAGACATAAATAAGCTGATCCAAACAAAAAACAACAAACCCTTCACACATCTTTGCCTTCAGTTTTTCAACCACTCTTGACGCATTGTTAGCCCAGGAAATCAGAGTTTTGTGGTGTAGCCCAGGAATTAGGCAGTAGCCCTGCATCTCTGACCTGGGCTAGTCCCTCAGCCACGTTACTCGCTCCGTTTCTTTCTCTGGAGCATTCCCTTGTACAGCCCTGAGTCTGTTTATACATCCCCATGCCAATGGCTCTGTTTTGCTGTGGGTTTGCACTTTCCATTTCATCAGCTTTCTATGGACAAGCAGGAACTCCTCCTAGGTCTCAGCCATCCTACTAGCATGTAATACTAAGGCCAAGTACTCTTCATAGTAGCTGGTGTACAATAGCATATCTGTTCCCATATAGAAGATATCCCATACACACATACGCCTTCCATTATGCATTTCTTTTCAGAATATCTTTACCTAAGTCATCTCCCTCCCAGAGAGCACGTTGACTTAAACCACCAGCAAGTTTGGAGGTCGGCAGCACTGAGTACTGAACACGTCCCTTCAAGGAGCTTCTCCCTTTCTCTTTTGGCTGGGTTACCAGCTTAAACCAGCTTCACCCTTTGCAGATGCTTATCTCCCCTCCCTTATAACCAAATCTGGAAAAAATTGGTAATTGTGGTCCTTCAGAAAGTTCTCTCTTCTATTAACAGGGGAAAAAAATCCCAAGACCTCATATTAGTAGCTTCATGGCCTACATACTGGAATTGAAAAATTTCTTCTGTCCCCAACATGCACTTTGCCTAGCAAATAGCATCAGCTCTACCCTCTACTTGAAGCGATGAGATTATAATTGCTAATATTTCAAGTAGTCTACTTCGCTTAATCTACTCTCAACTCCTGCTTCAGCACTTTCATCAAAAACACAAAAAACACCCCTTTTTGAGCATGAAGATTAATTTCTCCGTTTCTCACTCTCACAGCAAACTACAAGGTAGGTTCCTTAAGGCTAAAAGAACAATAGTTAATATAACTGGAAGAAAAAGCTGAATAATTATTCATATACTAGTTTTTTGTTTGTTTTCTGTTTTATTTGTTGTTTGTTTTTTCTGTTTTTCCACAGAACCCGGAACATTAAGCAGCACATCTTGAACGAAGGAGACACACAACTTAAAAAAAAAAAGGTAACTATACAAAATTGTACTACGCAACAGCCATGACCATTCTTTTGTATGGCCTGTAAATCAGACAACTTCAACCTGTCACAACTTGAGACACACCAGTTCTTCAGATACATGTATCTTCATGCCCTTGCACAAGACAATAGGGTAAGATCTCTAACACAAACATCTCAGGCCCCTATCAAATATCCCTCATTAAAGCAATACTCCTGAGAACTCAGGTATATTATTCTGGACATCTTAGACAACACACTGTTCAAAGCAATCTTCTACAATTCATTAAAACAGGTGAAGGGCTAAAAGCAGGACCATTTACAAGGAAGTAATCAAGGGAAATCTTAATTTATATATGCCATCAGCCTGAAAACAGGCAAGATCACTCCTAAAAATCTCCAACTGAGAAAAAGATGGTAGTGACAACACCAAATATCAGTAAGAAAACGAGAACAACGCTGCACAGAGAACAGAGGAAGACAGCTACAGCAATCGCAGGCTGCTGAGCTACATTTCACACATCTGCAACCGAAGTGCTGCAGAAGTTGGACTAATTTCTGTTATTAAGGCACTTAAGCTAAAACAGACATCAGCTCAATAGCAGACTACATCATCATTTTGGACCTTTTGTGGGACTATACGAAGGAAAACATTTGGCATGAAAATACATTAATTTAACTTTAACAAGACTTATTTTTACTATCTCTGTATGCACTCTTGGGGCTCATCTCACAGCAAGTGGTAAAGACTGCATGTTCACAAATGAGTCCTTAAACTAAAGACAGAACAATTCTGTTAAGAAGTTAAAATGGACATAGATTTCCCTTCCAGCCTGTAAGAGAGGATTATACTATAGATATGGACAAGAGTGAATGGATAAAATCAGCGTAAACACGTATACATGTGCACCATTCTGTGGGCCTGTGCATCGCAGCAGAAACCCATCAACAAAAAAGCACCTGGCTGACTCAGAGCTGTCAGCATGGAAGATCAAACCAGCACTAGCTCTATACGGACTGGCAGCAGCACACTGTCAGGGTGGTAGTCAGGAGAATGGGAGAGTGACTTCTCTTGAAGCAGAACAGCAATGTCCTTACTGCTCTCCAGAAGAGAACGGGTCTGACTGACAAAAGAGATGAAGGTGTTATCCAAATGCTGACACCTACACTTGTGTTCTCTCATCACGCCCTTACAAGAAGAGGTGCCTGATGGCACACAGGCCAGCAGGATACCTCACACAAGTCAGGTGTGTTGCTTTTGTCAGTGACAGTAACTTTTATTGTCTTTACAATACCAGATAATACAAACTATTAAAAAGTAATTTTGTTTGGTAAAATATTTAGTATATTGAAAATATAAATGCATCTTCAGATCAAACAAGATTACAAGCATACCAAATAATTTACAAAATTAAACATTTACCCTGATCAAAGAAGTATAAAAGCCAACAGTTCCAGAACCATGCTCCTGGCACCTAATGTTTTGCAAGTAAAGAATTTCGTTCTTTTGTGCACTAATCCTACTCCTTCTCCTAAGCACGTGGAACAGAAAAGGTCAGTTATGTAGTCAGTAAAGACCTGAGTGGGAGGGGGAAGACTAAGAAAAATGGCAATGCCTCTTGCAACCCCCCTTCTCCACTTATGTTGGAATGTGCACTATGTTAAAAAGCCATTTTAACTTCACTTTCCCACTATTGCCAAGATTGAACATAAACAGTTTTATATTGTGTTTAAAAAACATAAGGTCAGATAAAGCCCAATTTTACAATTCTGTGCTTTTATACACATGCAGTTTTTCTCTCCCAGGAAGATAAAATATATTAGTTTCCTTTTATCATTTGAATTATTTCTTTATAAGTTCTTTCAGATAAGACATAATGTCAGTAGCAGATGACCAAACCAGAACAGAACACTCTACAGGACTGAGATCTTGGGCCAGCTGAGAAATCTTTTTCTCCAAGGTATACCCCTGCCTGGGCATAGCAATATCATCCTTCTTCAAAATCATTACTGGACATAAGTCATTCCCACCATCACCTATATATACAATTTGTGTATAACTGACTCCTCGCTCCAACTGTTTATCTAGAAATTCTTTTAAAACTTTCCTTTTGCAAAGGTTTTTAGGGCACTCTGCACAACAGTGAGCATGGAAATTCTGTACAGTGAGATAGCCCGTACTGCTGAATGCTGCACGGTTTGTAAACACTTCATCAAACACCTTATGGAAGTCAGCAGCTTTCAAAATCCAGTCAATAAATACTGTATTAGAATCTGAAACGATTATGCAGTCAAACAACTCTTTGTTCTCGCCAATAAAACCCAGAAGATCTACCATTCCCGCAGTGAAAGGAATTGTTGTCATAGTTCTTTTCATCTCATCTTCTTTGATGCCATTATCTCCCAAGTAGACAAAGACTCTGCCCATATATTCTGTCCAGTGTCCTGGTCGGTAAGAGTTTCTTAATCCATTAGGAAGTTTTTTCTCAGGAGCACATTTCACAATCCAGGTATCACTATTTTCATCTACGACTGTATGGTCAAAATCAAAAACCAAGAGAAATTTCATAGCTGTCAGAAAATAAGTTTCCAAAACAAACAAACAAACTAGATAATTATTTATAGAAACAAAAGTACTGAATTCCTACCCTGATCTTGTGCTCAGAAGATAAAAACTCCGCAAGAAAATGAAGCATTAGGACAAATATCTAAACAAAGTAAACTATTTATGGCCACTACAGCTATAGGAATTTGTGCTGAAGCTAAAAAAGCAGTCTGTAAAGGTCAAAGTTCTATTTCTGTATCAAACCTCTGTTTAAAATAGACAATGTGAAAGCACCTAAACTCATGCTGCATAGTTACCAACACTTGCTAACTCGAGTCAATCTTCCAGTACCCGTGCACCATCAGTTTGACCCATGGTTCTAAACTTCTCCATCACCACTTGCCAGTACAACCAAACGGGGATCGTCCTGGCAAAACACCTTAAGAGATATTTTGAAACGAAACCACTGCGGAATAGCTGGAGCCAGTATTTTTAACAAGGACACACCAAATCAAAGCAGCCAACAAAAAGAAATAATGCCGGTTGTGGATCTGGGGAAAAAAAAAAAGTAGTCCTGCCGCTTCGGTACGTGCAGCCGGCTCTGCGCTACGGAGACGCCCGGGGGCAGGAGAGCCCTCGCCTGGCTCTCGGAGCCGCTCCCTCCCAGGGAAGTTCTCTCACACCGTAATACGGGCACCGCCGCCTCCTCCGCCCCAGGCCCGCTCCCCAGCGCCCGCAGCCAGCAGGCCGCGCAGCCACATAAGCAGCCCCCTCCCAGCCCCAGCACAGCGGCTGCTGCCGCCGCCGCCCGCCCGGGGCGCAACGACCGGGCCGAGGGAGAAAGCAGAGCAGCCAGCCCAGCGGGGACACCCGAGGAGCTGGCAGACCCGGGGGGAAGCCGGGCGGCAGCACCGCGCGGGGCACGAGGGCGGCGGACCGACAACCCGTGAGGGAAAGGGGCAGCGCCGGCGGGGCCGGGCCGGGCGGCCAGGCCGCGCCGTTACCGCCCGCGGGGCGCGCGCTGCTCCGACCCACCTCCGCGCCCGCCGCTTCCGGCTCCCTCCGCCTGAGTCCCGCCCACCCCTTACCACGTGCCTCAAGGGCACGTCACCACGTGACTCGCCGCCGCCGGGTTGCCTGGCAACGGCGCGCGTACACCGGCGGCGCGGCCCGGGGCCATGGCGGCGGCGCGGCCCGGGCTCCCCCGCCGGAGGCGGCAGCAGCCGGCCCGTGAGTAGGGCTCCCCCCGCGGGCACTGGGACCGGGGGGAAGGGCAGTGCCCAGCCCGCAGCTGCACCGGCTGCGCACGGCTCCGGGAGGCTGCAGGGGGGCGTGTTCCTTGTCCCCGGGCCCAGCGCGGCTCCCCCTAACCTCCCCCCTGCTCCAGACAGCGAGAGGGGCTCTTTCTCCCTCTGCATTCCCTAGGAAGAGCTAACCTGAAACCAGCGGAGGGACAGCACCCTCCCACAGCTGGCACTTTAGGGAGGAACTGGGTGCCCCGCCGTTCGCTGTCTGCAGGGAGCAGCCCTGTCAGGGCACACTTGCTTTGGGCAAGGCTACCTTCACCCTGGACAGAGGGAGGGGAGCAGGTCTAGTCCCCACCGTACGACAAACAGATTAGCAACTGCATTTGAAAAACAGGCTTTGACATCAGTATCGCTGCAAGAGAAAGCCCCCTTCCATTTTAGACACAGCATGTCAGTCTGCTGCAAATCAGATGAACAAGGAGAATTTCTACCAGGACACCACTCCGTACAGAGTGACATTTCCTTTGGAAATACTGGTGAGAGGTTGAAGGGCATTTCACAAAGCCTAGTGATCACCTAGAAAAGCTGCATTTATGCATGCACATGTTTATGCAAGCCTGACACAACAAAGAAATTCTAATCTTTTTCAAAAAATCAAGAAGCTGTTCTACAAGCCAGATCTATTTCAGTAAATACAGCGAGTGTGCAGGACAAGGGTGGTAAGGCACAGCCTGTGCCCATTCAGCCAGCAGAATGGCTTTACCAGTATTCCCCCTTTCCTTATGGGAATGCTCCCCTGTCCCTGCTGTTCTCAGAATCACGCCCAAGCACTGCTGGGAACTGTTAGTTACCACAAGCCAAACCTGTACAGACACACCAACAGGCAAGGGGACATACAAAAAGTTAAGTCATTCAGTCACAGCCCAAGTACACGCACTGGCCATAGTTAGACTACAGATATACAGACCCCTTATTCTTAGCTCTGGGATATGGGGATGGGGAGAGTAAATAATATGATGGATAACTTAGTGTTGTTACTATGCAAAAATTCAAATCCTCATACCGGTTTGAATATAGGTTTTTCTGGTTATCAGGTAACCTCAGTGTCTTTTCTTCCCTCTGCACAGCATTGTATCATTTGGAAGAAAGTAATGTTCTAGAGGGATATTTTCTTCCAAATGAAGTAGATCACCGTCAGGTCATTGTATTGCCAAAAGCAGAATGGGAAAGGATTCGGGACAATCTTGGCAGCACAACTAGAGAAGCAGCACGCATCCTCGCTGAGAAGAAAGAACGGGAAGAAATGCACTTATGCTCCAAAGCTGCTGTAAAAGACTGGCCCAATACCATTACGGCAAGTACAAGATATATTTGTAAACAAGGGGATTCATTTTCATATATACAAAACCACTCACGGTAACATTTCTAGCTGTAATCCCTTTGTTTAACATTTGCTTTTAAATACGTATTTTAACTAAACTCCATTTAAATATATTAGCATCTAACATCAACATAAATTTTTGAATTAAAGCTAAAATGCAAATCTTAAAAAAACAAACATCGAGTACATCACCTTCAGAACAGTTTATATGTTTAATGTGATTTCTAATTTTATCTGAACTGTAGGGCCCAGCACAACAGAAACTTAAAGACAAAAAATTACGTGAAGAAAGGGAAGAGGAAGAAAGAAAGTTACTTGATTTGGAAGAAGAACGGTTCCAAGCAGCAAAACGGAAGGAGGCTATTGATCGTGCAAAAACCTACCTATACCATCAGAATGAAACAGTGAAAGCGTTGCATGTTTGTTGACAACTTACAATTTTTAAATTAAAATTGTACTAAATTTCTTTAAAAACTTCTGAACATGCAAATTACTTTAAATGTTCTCTTCCAGAGTGCACTTCTACTTGCTGAGGTCCTAAAAGAAAGAGATGCTCAAATTGAATTTAAAAAGTTAAAGTCAGATGTTAACAAAAAGAAGGATGAAGAAACAGAACAAGAACATAAAGAAGCTGTTCTCAGAGAAGAAAAGGCACACCAGCATTACATGAATCAGCAGGCACTACGCAGAGATCAGCTGGAACAGTAAGTAATAATCAAAATTAACCCTACTTTATTATTTACTTAAACTCTTATTCTTGCAAATACATTCTATAAGGTTTTTACAGAAACATACTAATAGTTTGATTCACAAATGGGACACTTCAAAAGAAAAATCCAGAATGCCACAAAAGACCTGGCACAAAAGGGAAAAGCTGTGATATACCGTGTCTTTTAGTTGCCAAGAGCCTGCATGTAAAATTGCCTCTGGGAGGCAACAATAGGTTTTACTCAAATCAGTATTCAGAAGTTGTTACTGAAAGTATATTTTAACTCAGTTTTGGTTCCAGAAAAGAAAAAGGTTAAACCAAATTTTCCATTTGCCCATAACTAGATTCCAGAGAACGCATCACGAGAATGCATCACTGCCACCTCCATTCTTTCTCCCAGCTCTTCAAGAAACCTTATGGAGGGCTCCCCAGTGGTATTTATAGGACTGGCCCTGGTGGTTTGATAGAAGGAATCAAATTCCCTGAGGCAGAGGAAGGGTTCAAAGTCTGGTCTCACATATTCCAGGTCCAACACATAAATCCTTGCAGACCTTTAACAGAACGCTACCAGCTTAAGCTGTTGCCTGCATGCCCGCAAGGAGAAGCATAGATACAGTGGGACTTACTGGGGAAATCTTGTTTACTGAGGATGCTGCAGAGATAGGCCGGAGCATTAGGAATGCAATGGTGCTAATGTGCCACCCGGATACATCTTGTCACCACTAGACTGCAAACTGTGAGCATACCATGTAGCTCATTTCTGGTCAGAGGGTTGAGGGCTAGCATTCCAAACAATTATGCTACTTTTCACCCCTGATATTCTACTCACCTTCAATAAGTATCACATTGTTCAGTGCAAGGTACCTATGATTATGCAGAATCTATATCTGTTCCTTACTTCATGCAGTCCCTTGCCCATTTATTCAACTCCTTTTTCCAATTCAGAATAAAGGAGTGGAAGCATAAGGCAGATCTGGCCAAGCTAGAAGACAAAAGAGAAGGGGAACAAATAGAGAGATTGAGCCAATTGTACCAACTGGAAATTCAGAGAAGAATGGAAAAGGAACAGGAGGAAAAAGCTGAACGCCAGAGGCTATATCACGTAAGTAACAGGAGAGCAGACAGTTCAAAATAGTTGTTTCACCTTGGCTGCCTGGAGTGAAACAATAGCATTTGTACATCTAAATGGGCCTATTAACAACAGGAGGTTCACTGACAGCGTCAGTAGCACTGGATCATATGCCTACCTTGCCAGTTGCAGGCCATGTCTGTCTTCTGTGCTTTTGAGAAAGGCCTCTTGGAGGCAGGTCCCTTCTCTTGTCTGAAGGGACATTGGCACCTGATGCTTTGACTGGTCTATGATGAAAAAGTCTGCTATAGACATTAAGGAACAGTCTCCTTGACGTGAGAACTGGATTTAAGTTCCACATACCTGCTGTTTTAAGCCCATTTTTCTTTGTTAGGAAGAGGAAATAGCCTGAGACTGAACAGTATCTTTTTAACTTGACTTTCCGTTTATGATTGGAGAGGTTTAGAAATATAGTCAAGACCTGCTGCCTTCTCTCTTCACCTTTAAAGGCATCTTGCTAAACGCAAATTAGAGACGCCTCAGAACGGTTCTGGCCAGCATGCAAAAGACACTTGTTTTTTTACATAAAATTACAGAAAACTCCTCCTCAGCTATGATTTGGATTAAGCTCTTTGACTGGGATAGTTTTGGATGAGGTGGGCCAGGAGCAGCATGGTCTGTGTATGTGTTGCTGGGGGTTGCAATACCCCATTCCTCTCAACATCCCCCTCTCCCACAAGTGTGAATGGGAGCAAGGGATAATGCTCACTGCATTGCATAGCAATGTGTTTGTGTAATGGGCTGGAGAAGCAGCTGTTTGATGCTCAATTCCCCTTCTCCTTCCTCATATCTACTATCTGTCTCCTCTTCATGCATGTTTGAACAGGGAGGCAGAAGTAAGTGGAAGTACTGAGAATCCCTTTCCTCTCTCCTCTCTTTGAAAGAAGCACAAACAGAGAGAATAGGGAGCGATTCTTTTAAGTTGCTGCCCCAGGCCCAGATTTTCTAAACTTCATCAGTTATATCAGGACCATTTTGCCCATGCAGGAGCACGTTTCTGACCAGAAAATTATCAAAGCAATAGAGGAACAAAAACAAATGGAAGAAGATAATCGGATTAAAGCTCATTTTAAAGCAAAGGAAATTATTGCCAAGCAGATAAAAGAGAAAGAAGCTGAAATGCGTAGGTAGGTACAAAGCTAGAGTATAAATTGTAAATAAACTAAAAATTATACTGTAGTGGTATTCAAATCTTTCAAACTGATGATGTAACACAAACCACAGTTATTCTAAAAATTAAATTCTACTGATAGGGAAAGTAGGGAACTCAGGAAAAAAATGAAATGCTTTCACAGGTTCCTTAGTAATAGGTGTGTGTGGGAGCAATCTCTCCACCCTTCAAAGTACAAAGACTTACAGAAGTGCAAAGCTCTACACCACTGTGTTGGGAACAGTGATTTTCCATATGGTCTGCCAAGCCTCCACCTCCTCAACAATTAAAGTCAATTAAAATCCTTGACGAAAGTATTTTTGGGCAGAAGCTATACTTCCCTGAGTCAGATCAAGAAAACTAATTTTACTTTTTAACTAGGCACCTATATTAATTAATTACATTGGGTTATCATTAAGGGAAGATGGTTTATCAATTTAACATTGAGGGTACAGCTCAATGGATACCACTGAGCCAATCTAAGAGTTTCCTTCTCTTCCTGCTTCTGTCCAATACTCCCAACATTTCTCCCCTGATGGCAAGATGCTAGGCAGGCTCCTCACCAAGTGATCCAGCTCATTATTGCAACAGAAAGCACAGAAAGTTATAAGAATACAGGGAACATTTATTCGGTAAATCAGATAATTGAAAAAAAAAAAACAAAACAGGAGGAATGCAAGGAGATCAAGGAGTTGGGTGGGTTAGCCAGCCTGTGTGGCAAAAGGAGAGAAGACTGGAAGCAGGATTGCTGAGTTTGGTAGCAGTAATGCTTCAGGTAGACCCAGGTGTGTACCCTGGTATGTTATGGTAGCTCATTTCTTCTCGCAGACTAAAGCAGGAACATCAGGACAAAATCGTTACCCAATTAGCTGTACAAATGAATGAGGCATTAAGGAGGGAAGATGATTGTGTTGCTAGAGACATTGCAAAAAAAGAAGCTGAACAAGAAAAAAAAACGCCAGAGGAAAGAAGCAAAAGAAAAGGCAGCCATTAAATCTATTGCTGAACACAGAGCCACTGCGGTAAGAAACCTAGCCTGTTCTTATTCCTGCTTACTCCAACTGGGGAGCCTGGCCCAGATCACAGCTGGTGGCTCTGGTGCCATGCATCAGCAGGCTTCATCAGGTCCGCTGACATCTTTCCTGGGGTCCTCTCTCCCTCTCCCATACTGGGCGCACATCTGCCAGGGCTGCTGAAAACCCTGGGCTTGGACACTGGCCGGCCGCAATGACCACGCTTATCAGAGCACTGATACAGGGCTGCTCTTGCCAAAAGATATGACTTCCAGCTTAGCAAGTTAGCTCTTTGGTTAACTTTTTTTTTGTGTATTTTGTAAAATGCAGATGAAGATGAAAGTGGAAAAGGAGAGAGAGGAAAAAGCAGAGGGTAAAAAAGAACTTAATGAGTTAATGGAAATGAACCGCATATACCTGGAAATGGAACAAGCCAAGAAACAAAAACAACGCGACGCAAACATGGAAGTACAGAAAATTCAGATCCAGCAAATGGTAAATAGAAGAGCTGTACCCTGTCAACCCCTTCAGAAAGAAACACACATCTAAACCAACAGCACTAGCTCCTGCCTGAGAGGAAGACAGGAAGCTTGCTGTGTTTTGTTTGGGGTGTTTTGTTTCTTGGTTTTGTTTTTTTTTTTTAAATCACCTACACTCTGCATATGCTGGTGGTGGGGACCAGCCTGCTCTCAGAGCAGTGGTGCAAGTCAAGGCTGGTTTGCAATGCCAGATCACATCCTGTCCTGTGCCATTATGTGCTACTGCTGCCCTCTTGTATCTTCTGGGCAGGTCACCAAAGAGCAGCAGATAATGCTGATGTTCACTCAGCTATTTAATGTGCCCTTTTTGTGGGGGGTACAGCAGGGGAGAGAAGTAAGGAGGGATGGTATTTGACAAGTATTAACTAACATCACTGCAGATCTCCTGTAACCTTTTACCCTCTCTAAGTTTTAAGCGATAGTTACGTTGTGAAAGAAATACTAAGCTTTGTTATTCCCTTTTCTTCACCAGGCTGAAAAGCAGGCAAAAAACCATCAGGAAAAGCAAGCAGACTTGGACTACGATGCTCAGAGAGAAGTTATTGCACTTTGTAAGGAGCATGAATTCCAGAGCTATGCAAAGCAAGTAATTGAATCAGAATCCAAGACTACACATCGTCTTTATCCTCTTCTCAAAGCATCCAAAGATGGAAGAGGACTTGGACATGGGCCATTTTCCAGAGGAAGAGAAGGAATAAATAAATAAATACTGGTTTTCAACTACAGGATGGTGCTGGGACCCAGTTACCTTGTTGTAGCTGTAGTACCGCTCAAGAAGTTAAAAACATGAAATAATATTGAGACTGTCCAGAAAGGAAAGGCAGAAGCGGTTTTCATGTGGTTAAAATCTTTTTGAACCTATGGGCAGTTAAACTGTAAATGATCTACATCAAATATATACTATGAACCTGGAAGTTCATTTTAAAAAAAACCCAATTGTCAGAGAACTGGTTATATTCTCAAAAATCTCCAGCTTGTATTTCCTGAAAGTTAGTTTATTAAACTTGAGACAGGAATGAATGATATATAATTGACCATCAATGTAACCCATTCCAGCCAAAAGCTCACTGTTACCGTTATATTTTTATTATACGTTATTCTATAAATTCACTGTCCCAGGTTTTTCAGGCCAAGGATATGAATTCCCAGTGCAAAAGGCCACGTTTTTTCACTAGCCCACTTCCAGTTAAGTATTCCCCATAACAGAAAAAAACAAAACAGCTTTGCAGAATCTACAGAGGAAGGAAAACCAACCCAATACATGTGAAAGTTAGAATAGTTATGGTACTGCAGTTTTTATAGCATCTTGCAGCTACCTCTGTAAAACAAATGCCACGCTATAAATTAATTATAATATATGAAAATACGAATGTGATTTGATCACAGCCCTTAAAAGGCCACCTAGGAGGCAAATAGGTCCCAATATAGCTGTAAATAGCTACTGCAAGAAGACGGTGGCAACAAGAACAACATAGTTGGACTGTTCTTCCAAAAAGACTAACAATGATTCAATCTGTGGTAAATAGATCTGTATCTAGAACTGTTTCTCAGATTCCTCAGCTGACTTAACTCTCCAACACCCAAGTCACACACATATCTCGCTCCTTAAGCTTAGTTTCTTTGCTGAAAACTTATCATCGTGTTCCTGCCTCAGACAGAATTAGGGTTTCCTATAATGACTGCCTCCACGAGTAAACTGGGGTCTAAACAGGGTATCCTCCTATTCTGGGGTCCGCTGGAAACAAAGTCCAAGACACTTGAAGCTTTGCTTTGTTGCACACAACCTTCTGTTCCAGCCCCTCAGCTGCATGTCTCTGTTGGCCAAACAAGAAAATGATGCAAGTTCTAAAAAAGAAATTACGAGAGTTTTATACAAAGGATGCTTGCCAATATTTTAGTTTGGAAAATGGGTCTTTTGTGTGCCTTCAGGTTTCTGAGCCTGGCTTCTGATAGCAACAGGCTTTGAAGAAAGCACAGGACTTTGAGCAAGATGTGAGGCTACCTGGAGGCGAGGTCCCTCCTGCAAGCTGAGAGCCAAGCAGAGCTGGTTTTACCTCTGCTGCAGTGTAAAACAGCTGGATGCAAGATGGATGTACTCCTTCCTCAGTGCAGCAGTCACCTCCTCCAGGAGCCTCCTCCAGGTAGGGCAAGGGAGGAACTTTTGGAAGGAGGGAGAGGACCGACCTCCGCCCTCATCCAGCTCCCAGGGCCGCCAAGGGCCTTCCTCGGGGAAAACAGCGCCCGGGGCCACCTTTTCAGGTCAGTTAACGGATAATAGGCGAATTTCCCACAGCCCCAGATACAGGCAGGCCCAGGGGGGTGAAGGTTACCCGTGAGACGCAGCAGCCACCGAGCCAGGCCGAGCCAGAACGCCGCACCACCGGCCGCGCCAAACCAGCGGGAAGAAACGCTGCCGAGGTGGGAGCAGACAGACCGAGCCGAGGCAGAGGGGCCGTCACAGTCTCTTACCGGTACGGGCTGGCTACAGGGAAACGGGCAGTTCACGAACCGGCTGCGCAGGAGGGCGGCTCCCGCTCCGCCCTGACCGCCGCTGCTCGGACCTGCTCCGCCGGCCGACCCGGACCGCGCCGGGGCAGGGGAGCAGGGCGCCTCAAACGCCGGTCCGGTCCGGGCCCCCCTGCCTGAATGCGCGGGCGGCGCCCGCCGGCAGCTCCCCGGAGCGGGGCGGGGCGGGACCGGGCGGAGCGCTGGGCCGGGTCGGGCTGCAGCTCCTCCCTCGTCCCCTGCTGCAGTGTCCGCCGCCAGGTAACGCCGTTCTCCCCGTGAGGGCCGGCAGCGAGCGGGGCGGCTCGGGGCCGGGGCTCTCCCGCGGGCACTGCTCCCCGCGGCCGCCTTTGTTCCCTCTCTGGGGGCGGAAGAAAGCCCCGACTTCCCGGGACAGCCGCGCCATCACCGCCGGTAAGGATCCGTGTCTCTCGGCGGGCTTTGCTGGGGCGCGGCGCTGCCAGCCTGCAGCCTGCCTCCGCGGGGCTCACGGCCCGGCTGCTCGGCACAGCTACAGCAATACCGAACTCAAGGACCAGAAAACAACTCTTCCTTTCAGAACACCTCCAGTGAAGGAGGAATCCCGTGTAATTCTAAAGCACATTGGCTAAATAGGGATTTAGTTACCCAAATTCAGCATGAAAAAGAATCCAGCATGAATCCTGACGTCACTTTATTCCATTGACTTTGAGATGCACATGCTTTGTATGCTTGCTTTAAATGACTAACCCTAGTTAGTAATTCTCTATAAACTAGGCAATAAAACCTCTCAAGGGTTTTAAGAACACAAAGAAATACTTAAGGTTCTAAAATTTTCAGTAACAAAGCATTTTGTTAACACTTTGTTGCCTTCTACAGTTGTCCTACATGAAAGGCAAGAACAGAAAGCTGCTTGCAGGAATAATACAGAAGACTAAAACCTGTTCAGGAAGAAAAGACAGAATAGGCTAAGAGAACAGCTCCTTGTGCAAGTAGAAGCAGATAAAAGCTCTTGAACAGACTGAGATGAGGAATGAACAGAAAGCTGGGCTCATTCAGTCCAGCAATGAGGAGAGTAAGGAGTGATCTAATTAACAGCCTACAGCTTCTTGAAGGGTAGTTACAAACACAGCAGAGCCAAACTCTTCTCAGCAGAGTCAGGTGATTGATCTAACAAATTGTAATATGGGACATAGGGCTAAGTAGTCAGGAAAACCTGCTTCACCAGGAGGACAGTGTGATGACACTGGATCAGAATGGCCAGACATGGTGGAATCGCCACCTGTGAAGGTGTTGAAGATGTCCCATGTAGGGTAGGGGGTTGGTCTAGCTGACCACCAGAGGTCCTTTTCAGCTACCATTTAAAGATGGCACCAAAATACAGGGAGATCAACTGCAGCCTGTAAGAAGGGCAATTGCTGACCTGGAAGAATCTGCTAATTGAGAGGTACCTCTAATCTAATGCCTAGTGTCACTACTTGTATTAATTACTAGCTGAAGTTTTAATTAATAGCTAGCAAATCAGAATATGCTTTGAGAAATAATTTGACTAGTAGACTTTAATTACTGTTTTTGCTCAACAAAGCACCCTCTCAGATGGTGTGCTGCTTCAGGAGGTTGTAGCAGATGAGAAATATAACAGGTGTTGGCCTTATTAGAAGGCCGAGCCCTTAGAAATGCAAGGCAACCCTCAGAGGGACTGAAACAGAGACCTTAAATCAAACTGCATTTTTTCCAAACCTGTCACCCAGCTCTGGAAGTAGAGCAGCAAGTTAAGTTTGAACATGTGGGCCTCCAGGGTCTAACATGGTATTCTCCCAACAGTAACACAGCTGGTACCTGTGTGGCTATGGTACCCATGTAAGACAGTACTGTTATCATGGATCTAATACCACTCCTACCTAGGAAATGGAAGAGAAAGGCTTTCTAAAATGCCTCATATTCTAAGGGAATTTGACTTAACTCCCTGTGCAGCTCTTCACTATTAGCTGTGTTCCAGCTTGGAGTTACTACTCAAGTAGCAGTTCAAGTTCTTTTAACATTACAGTCTTTGCTACTGCTCAGCTCTGAGGAAGTTTGAAGAGGACACCTACCTGGAAACAACGTACCCGTGAACAGAAGAGTTGGCTTCTGGGACTATGAAGGATGGACATTTTCATGTCCCAATACAGACTGGCTGTATGCTCCTGAAAAAGAAAAGAAAAAAATTTTTTCAAAGCTCACTGGTCATGTTCTGCCAAATAATTTGTTCTGTTTCAATAGCTAAATTCTTTCAGATGCTTGTTATTAACTTACGCCTTTCTGGTATCTCTTGAATGAAGAGTGCTATAACTAGTCTGTAACCTTCCTCCTTGTTCTGGCAATGCATCCTTGTCTCTGATGCTGAATCTTCCTTTTTGTTCTGGTAGTGCATCTCTGAGAGAAGGAAAATCCACTACTTATAAATAGCTCTCAAAAAACCCCAAAACAACCCCAACACAAAAAAAACCCTTATTTCTGAAGGCTAAGACTTCAGCGGGAGTTGAAGTGAAGGCCAGAGGTGCGACAAAACCATATGAGATGTCTTCTTTGGAATTATCTTAATTTAATTCCTTTCTATTTAAAATAAATGAAGTTGTGCCATAGGCTTTGTTAAACTTGTAATGTGTGTAGTCATTCCCTTTACACTCCTGCACTGCCACCACTACAATCTAAGCTGCTGTTTGTTTTGGTGTATCACGGCCTTTGGCATTAAGAACTAGATACCTAAGTGGATACATAAATGATTCAAACCTGCCCTCTAATCTGTTAAACCCATCTCTAGAAAGCAGTCTTAAAGCGTAGTTGTTCTTAGCTCGTTGATACTGTCTGGCACAAACCAGCATGGCACTTACTTCTTCTGTGCGTTCCTCATCTCCAATACATTATCCAGAGAAACGAACAATTCTGCGAGGTGCTGAAGGGCTTGAACATCAGAAATGCAGCTCCAATCAAATTCAACATTACATCTCTGTTAACATAATAGTAATTGCCCCCCTCAAATGAGTAGCACCTGGTCTGACTCCTTTTCTATGCAAAGGAAAAACAAGCAAAGGTTAGAAAGCAGCAACATGTACTGGAAGAAGCAAGCAATAGTTCCTGAGCAGACCAGAGACAGGATCAAAGGTATGAGACTACTAAGATCTGGGAAATGCAAATCCAGCAACTGGTAGAGTGACATACTGGACAAAGGAGAAATTGGACTATCTTCGGTAAAGCTTAGATTACATTACTGCTATAGGACAAGCATTTCTGCATTAGTTTCAATTACAATCTATCAGTGCATGTACAATTAATTGCACAGTAGTTACTAGTTACACAGTAAGACTTATGTGCCTGCAAAACCTATCAGTGTCCAACAGCTGAAGCTAACTCTGGAGCAAGTTACAAGGCATGCCATTTGCCAGAACCTGCCTACACTCAGGTCAAGAAACAAGTACCATAGCTACAGCGATAGCTTGCAACTGTATCTGTAACTACTCTAGATTTATTATGAACAAAGCAGTAGATTCACTTTCTAGGAAGTCAAGAGGTAACAACCAACGGTAAACTATCAATTCATCTGTACTGTACTCCTTGAGCATTGCTGGGCCTCCAGGCTTAATTCAAACCTGATGTTTTGGTTTAAAAAAATTCTTACTGAGCAAATAATAAAATTGAGTAAGCTGTTTAAAACCATCTGCCTGTAACAATAAGATCAATGTTGAGTATACCTTTTATCTGTGACAGTTTTCTACTTACTTTTACTTTGGAGAATGCCATGGAAGATAGGAATACTATCTTGAGAAAGTTGTGGCACTGGCTGAGTCTTTAATCCTTTATGGGAAAGAGATGTCTGCAGCAAGACTGTGTGTATCTAGCACTCAAGTTTCTGAACTGACTGTATGGAATGGGAAAAGCACTTTCCTGCTTTCCTCCTTTTCTGTCAGCACAGACAGGTTGCCAGGCTGGGATATTGGTGGAGGTAACTTTTTGATCAAAAAAACTTGTTCTTTCACTCAGTTCTAAACTGACTGTAAGCTGTCCTAGTACAACACTTAAATTCACATCATCAAACAGGTAGTTCTTCTGTAATTAGTGACAACTATTCTGCTTCACACACACAAAGAAGTCTGTTATATTTGTGTAAGTACAAGACCAAAGTTTGCAACTAGCAAAAAAATTAGTGATAAGACACTAGGTCAGCTTCATTACATGGCTGCATTTTTATATCACAGAATCACAGAATCAACCAGGTTGGAAGAGACCTCAGGGATCATCGAGTCCAACCATTGCCCTGACACCACCATGGCAACTAGACCATGGCACTAAGTGCCATGTCCAGTCTTTTCTTAAACACATCCAGAGATGGTGACTCCACCACTTCCCTGGGCAGCCCATTCCAATGTCTAACAACCCTTTCTGAGAAGAAATTCTTCCTAATGTCCAACCTGAACCTCCCCTGGCAAAGCTTGAGGCTGTGTCCTCTTGTCCTATCTCTAGTTGCCCAGGAGAAGAGGCCAACTCCCACTTCACTACAACCTCCCTTCAGGGAGTTGTAGACTGCAATAAGGTCACCTCTGAGCCTCCTCTTCTCCAGGCTAAACAACCCCAGATCCCTCAGCCGTTCCTCATAGGTCAGACCCTCCAGACCCTTCACCAGCTTGGTTGCCCTCCTCTGGACTTGCTCCCAACACCTCAACATCTTTCTTGAAGTGCGGGGCCCAGAACTGGACACAGTATTCAAGGTGCGGCCTCACCAGTGCCGAGTACAGAGGGACGATCACTTCCCTAGACCGGCTGGCTACACTATTCCTAATAGAGGCCAGGATGCCATTGGCCTTCTTGGCCACCTGGGCACACTGCTGGCTCATGTTTAGCCGGCTGTTGATCAGCACCCCCAGGTCTCTTTCCGCCGGGCCGCTTTCTAACCACTCTTCCCGCAGCCTGTAGAGCTGCATGGGGTTGTTGTGGCTGAAGTGCAAGACCTGGCACTTGTTCTTGTTGAACCTCATGCTGTTGGTCTCGGCCCATCTATCTAACCTGTCCAGATCCCTCTGTAGGGCCTTCCTACCCTCCAGCAGATCGACACTCCCACCCAGCTTGGTGTCATCTGCAAATTTGCTGAGGGTGCACTCAATCCCTACGTCCAGATCATTTATAAAGATATTGAACAGCACCGGCCCCAGAACTGAGCCCTGGGGAACACCGCTAGTGACCGGCCGCCAGTTGGACTTTGCCCCATATATGTTACAATATACAGATAGTGAACAGACTATCATTTGTCATTCCATAGCTAATTCCACCAATAACTCAACACTGTCATCCAATTTAGCATGGAATAAAAATCTGACTATTCACATCTTCAGTAAAAATGTACAGATCTCGGTTTAACTGAAGAGGTAGTGTTCTGACATCAAATCACCGTGCCTTGTAAATCTGTACAAACAGTGCTACCACTTCAAAAGGCTGGAGATTTGACACTCGCAAGCATGTTTACACACAGGTTGCACCATATGACTTAGAAGTGAATATTACTCTAAATGCAGAAGACACTAAGTAATACCACAAGAAGCACACATGGCAGACATAGGGAATACACTAGCAAATACACAAAGAAGCATTTATTTCTGAGAAGCACTTTAATATACAAGTTGTACATTTCATATCAAGAACTCATTCTCCGAGCTGACAATTGGATCATCTTCCCTGTTGGGAACTATAACTTACAGAATGTCCAAAAGACTGATGTTTCCAAATACATTGCTAAATACTGCACGCACAACACTGCTTGTATAATTAACCACAGTTCTTTTAGCTGGTGAAGGAAACTGGTTATCAGCTAGTTCCTCTTACCACTGGTCATAAATTAATAGGCCTAACTTCTTTTCAACCCTTCCAACCATTTTTTCATTATCAGTTATGGCTAAAGCAACACACTGACTACTTTTATATACAGATATAGGGATATGTACAGGATATGTAGAAGTGTCTTAACTTCCTGCCAAAAATAGAAAGTTTCCTTAAGTGCTTTGCGCGTTGCAAAATTTCAATTCCAAGTCAGGGTGCTGCATTAGTTCAGTTTATTTAGTCCTTTTAATGTTAGTGTTAGAACTTTTATGAATACAAATATAAATTTTAAACCAATCATATGCATATTTAGCAGTTTAAGATCTGTCCTCTGAACTTACTCTTGTTAACTGCCCTATTAGTTTCACTTGAACAATGACTTTACGATTAAGGACACTAATTTAATTCTGTAATGAAATGTACCTTTACCTTTATGTAGTTTTACTATCTAAACTCACCACTTTTATTACATTTCATTACTGCTATTCCTTTTGTGAAATTTCATACTAAAATTAGAAAGCTTTTTTTGGTATGATAGCTTTTTTTTTTTTAAAAAAAAAAAAAAGCAGGTGAATATTCCTTTTTGCTTTTATGCAACACAAGCTTTGTTAGAATGGTGTTCCTAACAACAAGACTTGTTCAAGGGTAAGAAATAAGAATTATACTAAAAGTACATATGCAACAAAATGGAAAGCCAAAACGTTTTATGCGAGGCAACTGCAGAATTGTACCAAATTAAAATTTTGCAAAATGCAGAGTTCACAGACTTTTTGATATGCATTTTCTTTAATAATTTAGTTAAATACTGCATTAGGAAAATTACTATTTTCAGCAAAAGAAGGAAAGTGCAAGTAACAGTTCTTTACATTTCTGTCACATTGACTCTAGAAGCGTGAAGATTAATTTTATCACGGGTATCCTCCAGGTTAAGTTCACAAAAAAAACCCACCAACCCACTCAACTTGTGGCTGCTGCTAAAATACTACTGCCTTTTCTCACAAAGTTGTTCTTCAGGTATTAGAGAGAGAGAATATATAGATGTTTTAAAGAGAGGTCTTTGATAAAGCGTAGTATGTATATCTCTAGGTTTCTGTTAAGGAAAGTCCTAAAAGCAGGGATATACATTTTTGCCAATCAGACAAGCAATGAGTCTACTATGCCTTTAGAAAGTGTGTCCAAAAATACTTTATTTGCTTCAATAAATCAACATTAAATCATCAGTTCCAGGAAAGGCAGCTAAAGGACTGCTTCTTTTATGTTTACATTAATCTAAAATCCACTTGCCAGACTGACACTATTACAAATTAGCCATTGTTAGGGGATCACTGCAAATTCTTCAGGGCATCTAACAAAGATGAGGGATTTCAAGTAGCAAGTGAGAAGTTTCAGGTTAAAATTTTGACAACCGGATAGAGCAAAGGGTTAAAATGTAACCTTAGCCTTTTTTTTTTTTCTTTCCTTAAAAAAAAAAAAAAAACCACACACCAAAAACAAAGCAACAACTGAAACACTACGGCTGCGTCAAAGAATTAGCACTCAGCAACATATCTTTTACAGGCAATAGTGTCTACACAACCTTACATTATATCCACCCACCCTTAGCAAGAATTTGCCATTCTGAGTAGATGGCAGTACCCAGAAAATCCAACATCAAATAATGGTCTCTTTCTGATAGTTTGGAAAGCTACTGCCAATACTAAATTCAGCATTCCATGTAAACATAGGCTGTATGGTATTAGTAAAATGTCAGTATCTATTGTCAGTACAACAAAGAACGCGTGTCTAACCTTTGGAAATTATTCAAGCCTGTACATACACTTAAACATATGCTTACAAAAGTTAGTCCAGTACTTCCTGGCCTCATTTTACCTTGAGCTTGAGGTTCACAAATTCTCTGGAGTAAGGTCAGTTCTGGGATACTGACAGAAAAAGCTGTCCTCTAAATGTACTACTTTTTTCCCCATTCACAAGGAAAGACCATGAGCATTGTTTTGGTTACCTCTGATACACTTAAGTATTGCTTTCAAATATGCTTCCAGTTCAGTTCTCTAAGCCAAAAGCCAATGACCCGTGACACAGCCGTCAAAGATGGCATTGAGCTACACTGTGACTACAGCACA
The DNA here is from genome assembly GCF_013368605.1 of Nyctibius grandis. Lineage (NCBI taxonomy): Eukaryota > Metazoa > Chordata > Aves > Nyctibiiformes > Nyctibiidae > Nyctibius > Nyctibius grandis. The sequence continues at coordinate 16,614,238 of NC_090666.1, forward strand.
AGGTGGTTACTGTGAGGCTGGGAAAAGGAAAGCTCTGCCATTGAGGGGAGAAACGGTTCCAGGACAGCAAGAGCAGCAGTCAGTGCCTCACAAGGCAGCAAGAGCTCACTGGTGCTTGGGGACATCTTGCTGTCCATGGGACTGTCTTCAGTTCCACTGAATTTTTTATCAGCATTCTCAATTTCCAGTTCGATAAAGAAAAGCACAAATCTGGCAAATCCTCCCTCTTACAAGATTACAGTTGTTGTGTTTCTGTTTAAACAAAGTGACTGGCACTAAAACAATTTATCATAAAATACGATACAGGCAAGGCATGCACTCATCAAGAGATCAAGTGTATCCCACCATGTGCAATTAAAAGTAGCCAACTTCTTACAAAGTACGTTAAAAACCAGAAAAAGAGCTTTGTGCCACCAACTCAGATGAACTTTACCATGCTATGAAAGAATTAGAGCTCATTTAATTTGTACAAATAATTTTCTGAACAAAGAAAAAAATCCATATGAAAGGGTATACAAGTGCATCTTTTGAAATAACTAGTTGCAACTGCAAGCTACAATTGGATATAATCTCCATTTTGAGATTTTAAATTAAAGACTTTGTAATATTTTTTAACAATTCCTATGGATTTCCTTATTGCTGACTGCTTGCATTTTTTTCCCCATCTTCTACAGCAGAGTCAATACAGATGAGGGTTCTTTTGTTTGTTCGCATGCTTATAATGAGTTTCAGTAGTATTGGCAACAATATTCTCAGTAGTGCAAGCGTACTTCTTCAGCAATACTTTGCTTGTGTGTCAGCTCCATACAAAAATAATGAAAGAACATTGCAAACAGACAGTTTTTAAATGAGACTCCATAGCACATGGCATGCAGAGCACAGTATAAATGCACCGAGGGAGCCTTTGTCCAAGCTGTCATACAATTCTCTTAAGCCTAATTTCCTAGGTTTTTCTTACTACAATCCCTGTAAATAGGACTACAACTTCTCCAAAGTCATAGAGAGTTCAGAGTGGCTTCACACAGAACAGGTCTTCCATTCACTCCTATAGCCTCTCTTAAGTAACAGCGATATCATCTACCACCCACGGGGGCTTGGGAAACATTTTTTACACATTCTGCATAAAACGACTGCAATGCAAAATTCATACTAAAACACAGTGGAAAAAAAGTTGATAGCCAAAGCAGCTCCACTGACTGTTCTGCTAAAAAGTAACACTACACATTTCTGTTTTTCTTCCCTTAAAAAGGTTGCTTAGGTGGTTCACAGTCCTGTATTTTGTTTTGCTTTCAAGACATTACTATTTGTTTTCCTTTAGAAAAACTGTCTTGATCACAATGTCAAGACAAGTTTCAGCAATTCTGCTGATCTGCTGTAGACACACACTGATCACAAAGTGGGTTATATAGCAAAAATGTTGACAAACTCGTAACAAAGACAATAAGAACAAGTTATGTCATACACTCAAAGATCTGCCCAAAAAAATCAACTATTAAAACATCGTTTTGCTTTGACACAGCTTTACATTAATGCTTGTCACTTCTCTTCAGGAATTTCAAGATCTGCCAGCCTTTGGTGTGACTAGTTCAAAGGACTGAAGGAAGTGTTGGGGTCTGTACCAAATCTATCCTCTTCTCAGCCCACTACATTAAGTTACCAACATACCGGCTGTTCTTTGGTGATTGCACATATACGGGCACTCCTGCAGCAACACAAGCCAACCTCCTTCTCTTTCATATGAGGGTCTGGTGGTGAGAAAAACAGGGGTGGGGTCCTAGAGGCAGGAGAGGAAAGCATAAGAGGGAGGGAATTGGTTTGAGGAAAACACACATAGTAAAGAACAAGGAAGAATTCACAGTACAGTCTTTAGAATGAGGGGATGCAGGGAGGAAAGCAAATTTTTGTTTTAAAAAGATTAAGAGCCTGTCTTACAACATTACTTTAAATTCTGCTTCAACTACCCCAAACACCAGTACTGGGGAACTGCAATAGTTTTCTCATAGACTGCTAAGAAGCAGCAAGAGTAGAAAGGATTTCCTGGTTCCTTACTCTGACACCCACTGTGAATTCTGGTAATCTGTTTCATCTTGGTGCATCCATTAATTAGCAGCTGAGGCAGGGTAGTCTGAACCATCCAAGCTGAATTTTCTGCAATAGACAAACATGAAAGCATGGAACAGAAAAAGGAGGTTACAGGGGAAAAAATGACACTGATGAGCACTTCAAAAAAATTTTTTTTTAGGACAAAGAAGTAACTCCCAAACACAGATGACTGTCTCACAGCATGAATGAATTCTACTGTTGGCAGTGACAGAAATACTTAAGAAATACAGTGAAGATTTACTTAAAATTAATTCACTTTGTGATTACAAAAAAAAGTAATTTTCCTCTATAAATTAATTTCCTTAGGATTTATACCTATTGAAACACAGATGTAGCAACACTGGGGTGATGGACACCTTGCAACATTCTCCTAGCTTTAAGATGACATGTAGTATACGTGCAGCTTTCTTCTTCACACATGAAACAAGCTTCTTCACAGGCAGCCATTGTTTGCACTAAACTAAGGTCATCAGGTAACAAATAAATGGGGCATAAAAGTTACCTTTCTAGCTGCCAACACACAAGGATAAATAAACCAATGAAATATTTAAAACACAGCACACTGTATTACACATATAATTCATTTTTCATTTCAAGTTTATTAAAACTTTAGCAGTACAAATGATCCAGGTTTTAGATTATCAAAAGACCAAACTGAAGTCCACATCTTAAAAAAAAGCGTTCCCCAAAATGTCTCTAGAACTTTGAGACAACGGAAACATTAAGTCCACACACTCATCCGTGCCTGTCGTCATCTGTTCCAGGACTTGTTTCATGATCAGACTTTTTATCCTTACTAGGGGCACGATCTCTTTCCTGACTCTTTGATTTTTGGTTTATTTCTTTTTCTGCTGAGGATCTGGTCTTTTCCTTTTCTTTACTGCTGAGTGAATATGATTTTTTTGATTCTCTCTCTTTGCTACTCGGTCTCTTTTTTGACTCTGGACTTCTATCCTGATCTCTACTAGACTTCTTTTCTTTACTGGATTCAGGACTGCTACTTTCACGGCTTTTTGAACGCCTCTTCCTTTGGCTTTCAGTATCATTCCTCTTATACGAGCTTCTACTTTCTCGATTTGAATACCTCTCTCTGTTTCTGCTCTGACTTTCCTCCCTCTCTGAGCTCCTTGATTCTCTCCTCCTCCTATTTTCCCTTCCTCTGTATTTATCTGGTGTACCTCTTCTTTCTCTGCTTCTTGATCTTCCTCTTCTTCTTGTTTCTCTATCTCTATTCCTTGAATAGTCTTTACTTCTACTGTGATCTCTGTCTCTGCTTCTCGATCTTCCTCTCCTACCCCTGTCTCGGCTTTTGCTTCGATCCCTTGTTCTACTGCTGGAACTATGTTTTCCTCTAGCATGCTCACGCTCTTTGCTTCTTGATTTACGTTTCTCCCCGTCTTTACTCTTCCTATGGTCTTGTTCATTACTTCTTGAGCTTGCCCTTTTACTCCTGTCCTTGCTCCTACTTCTTTCTTTATCTCTCCCTCTAGAATCATAACGCTTTTCTTTTTCTCTACCTTTCTCATGGTCTCTCTCCTTGCTTCTTGATCTTATTCTCTTTTCATCATGCCTACTGTGCTTAGAGTCTCTTTCTTTACTTTTTGATTTCTCTCGGCTTTTACTGTGGCTTCTAGATTTAGCTCTTTTCTTGGCCTTGCTTCTGTTATGCTTGTCATCTTTTTCTGAATTTCTTCTTGTCTCCCTGTCTTTACTGCTGGATTTGTGATCTTTTTTCTTCTCTTTTTCCCCTCTTCTGCTTGGACTTTCAGAAACTTGTCTGTGGTCTGATATTTTTCTCTCTTTTCCTCTTCCTGGGCTTTTTTGATTATCTTTCTTGTTTTCATTTATTTCACTCCTAGGAGAGAGAAAGATATGATTTTTTAAATATTCTGAATCCCCACCACTCTGAAAAATTAAGTCAGAAGTAAGACAGCTTCATGATGGAAACTTAAATCACATTAGGTCATCTATATTAATAACTATGTATTTACAGTAGCACAATTAGAATCAGACATAGTTAAGTAATGGGATAACCAAGTCAGTGCCCTGTTTTTTTGAAAGTAACTGTAATTAAAATCTAAGACAACAGGTATTACTTTTAATATACAAAAAAAACTTCAATGCATTTACTCTGGAAAGAAATGATCTTACTTGTCCCCTTTTATCCATCTTTCTCCACTAGACACTCTCATTCTTTGAGCTCTTTGCATTTCTTGCCTCCAATGTGGAGGAGTTTCACTGCGTCGGAATCGATCTCTTGACCTGGATCTGGAAGGCGTCCGGTAACGCTTGATGAGAAAAAGAGAAAATTGTGTGTAAGTTTGAATTTCACATGTTGTGATAGCTAAGCAAGATTTTTATCCCTGGCGGTCCATTCCACATAGCACCTAACATGACTCTTCACATGTATATACCAAGTTTACACTGACAAGTTATTAACTTACTGAAAAATACATTTGACTTCAGCTAAAGCAGGAATACAAAATGTCTGATCTAATAACTATTTTTAAGGTAGCTTCTATTTCAGGGGTTTTGTACTCTGCTGAGAGGTCTGTTGCTTTTAATTAGCACAAATGCAACTCACTTTTCTAACAACGAAAATTCTTCTGAGCTTTGCAAACAACACTTCACACTTTTTCTTTTGAGGGATAGAGACTTTTCTTATTAAAAACACTTGCTACAAGCAGTGCATAGCATATGGCTTCACAAAATCAGAAGACCCAATCTGACAGCCCCCCCCTGGCAAAAAGGGGAGAAGTCTTCCCCACATTCCTGGCACTGATGTCGTGCTGGTTCTGGTGTTCACTAGAACCCTTTCTGAGCTAATTCCATTCACTAATTCACAGAATACTACAGCAACACAAAGAAAGCTCCCCCCCCGCCCCCTCCACTCCTCCTTCAAATAAACTCAGTATGCAACAGAAATTAATTTAATTTTCCTTGTTGTCTTCCTTCAAGCCTCAGTCCCCAAATCAATTATAATACACCATAAAGCCTTTTTTTTTTTTTTTTTTTTTTAAAAATCAACCATCCTAATAAAAATGGTAATACCAGCAGCAAGACTGTGCTACCACCTTGTTCATTTTTGGGAACAGATTGTAAATATTTACCCTTGGTCCTCTTCCCTTTATTTTCCTTCCAGATCTGGTCACTAACAGTCTCCTCTGGTATGTTGACTGTGAATTTGATAGATTACTAAAAATAATTTAGAAGAAAGTGATATTGATTATAACATCAAAGAAAGTATGAAAGAGAAAATAAAACCAACTTTAAAACCTCTTCAGAAATTAAACTAAATGAAAACACACATGTAATTTTATTTTTTTATTATCAGTGCAGACAGTAACAACCACACAGTAAAAACTTCAGATTTTGTGACCACAAAATATTCTACAAGATTTCCAGGTTTTTCCATTTTTGAGAGAAGAAAAAATTATAGATTCCGATTGGACAGTTCCAATAAATTCTAAATGCAGTTGCAATGCATTTTACTTTCTTTTTCTTGAATCAGTAATTTCAAATTTTTCATTCACTAAAACCATTTTCAAAGACTAAGCCTTTGTTCTAGGATAAAGACAACGGTTGCCAATAAACTGAAAAAATCCATTTTTCATCCAGCAGTTCTCACAACACGTAGCTGTTTAATAGGGAAAGGACTTACTTAACATTAGAGTCCTAAAACAGTAACATGACCATACCACCGTCAGCATGTAGTCAGACTCAAAACAGATATATTACCTTTCTCTTTCCTTCTCTCTGCTTTTCCTCTCTTTTTCTTTCTCATCTACTTTAGGAGGACTTTTCCTCATCAGGAACCGGTTTTCAGGTACAGGAGGAATTTCTTCAGGACGGACAGTTGATAATGGCTGTGCTTCAGGGTTTTCCTCTTCACTTTCACTGGATGAGCTTTATTTTTGTGTAAAAAAATATTAATACTTAAAGTGAGTTACTTGGATGAGGGAAGACCTTTCAATCTATTTAAATAATTCAGAAATTCTCTTAATTCAATACACAATGATACCACAAGAAACTCAGGAAACAGACCTATTTCAGAAGAAACTTTTTTTTCCTTATGATATCTTTGCTCCAAAATGTATAACTGCAGTAAAATTCTGACCAACATTTTTTATCTATGAATTCCAATGGTGCAACACTGAACAGACATTTACTCTCCACGTAGATACAGCTTTTTTTAAAACATTTATTTTCTTTCAAAAACACTATCAGGAGAGTCAAATTCAGATCTTACACTAGCACATGTAACTGGCTACAAACTATTGTAATTCCAAGTACTTGGTATAAACAAACTTGTGTGAAATGGGCTTAGTTCCACAGAAACAATATTGAGGTAGCATTGCCCTGAGTGAACATTTCTTACGATTTACTGCTAGCTTAGAAAAATGTGACTTACACAACTTGTATCTCACATTGAACTATAAGCAAAACTATTTGATGAGAAATAACATTTTCAGAAGCAAGAGCGCCTTTTGAGTTTTACTATCTTCCAGTGAAACTGCAAGATTTTTGGCATATCAGACAGAAATAAGGTTGTTAAGTATGTCAATTTATGAATTTTTTGTTTAGTTTTGCTTTTATTCCTGCATACTACTTTTTTGTAAGTCCCACTGCATATAATTTAAATGGAATTACACAGAAGTGAGTTTAGGGACACAAGCTATCACCACCCATTTCAAATCAAGCACTCCTCCAACTTTTCAAGCCAAATATAAGTAAGTCTTAGTCTGTTCCTTCACTCCTTTACAAGCTGCAGCATGTATGCACATGGACACTGTCCTTTGCCATCATATCAGAAAAATTTAAGCTTGTACATGGAAACCGATTGTCTCCCAAACTTCAAAATACCTACTTCACTAGTTACAGAATACTATTCTGTAGTTATAGGACAAGAAAATGGTACTGTAATGTGTACGTGTAACAAAACAAATATCAAAATCGACCTTTTCTTGCTTTTCTTTCTCTTTTTCTTTTCTTTCTTATGTTTCTTGGAATTTTTCTTGTGTTTCTTTTTCCGTTTTTTAGATTTCTCTTCTGAAGCACTCTCAGAATCCGATGATGAATCAGAAGATGATTCTGAATCACTTGAACTTTCAGAGTCGCTGGATGAGGAAGACTTGTGTCTTTTCTTTTCTTCTTTCTTGGCTTTAAGTCAGAATAGCAAAGACACGTTTTAATATGAAACATTTCTAAATAAATCTCAGAAAAATCAACCTATCTAGTATCTGCCCAAGCTTCTTATAATTGTGCCATGAGACTACTTCCTCAAAATGCTTAAAGGGAAATTGAAATTTTGAAGAAAACACTGTTTCTCCCAAGTACAAAAAAAGGATATGTCTAGAAATACCTAAGAAATTTCCAACATTTTGTATTTACAAAGCTTTAAAGTATCAAATGTATACTGTCAAGAACTTGTAGAACCGTTTAAGTTTTCAGATGATGCTTTATACAACATAAGCTACATATGAAGAACTATTTAAAATTTATTTAGAAAGTGTTTATAAAAAATTTTCTTTGGCTTCACGTTTAACCTGACTTCATATAAAATCTATTCAAATCACAAACAAGAGAAGTTTTGAAACAGAAAATAAGTGGCATAGACTAAACTGGTTACTCATTGAATTTAGCTCAGAGGGAAGATTCAAATAACCAACCTTCCTGCTAAGTGAAACCATGCTCAGAGAACAGTCCTAATGCTCCAGCTCATCATTTGTTGTTTGGGTTTCTTGTTTGTTTTGTATTTTTTTGCTTTTAACAGAAAGATACAAATAACTTACTAACCATCTGGTACAAAAAGGAACCCTGCTAAAGAGCAGACTAGTCCTTAATTACATATTTCACCATTTCTCATGTGGCTGCTGGAACTGCAAATTAGCAACTTACTGGCAATCTGGTATTAGTCTGACAAGAAATAATCCAAGAACAAACACACCTGTTAATGCCCTTTAACTGACCTGAGACCTAGTTAAACTATTAAAAGTGATGCAAGTATTATTTCAGAGTCACACTAATTTGAAAAAAATATATACAATAAAAAACATACTAGAAAAACTTCACTAAAGGAAGTCTAGGCTTCTGAGTTATGATGCTTCAGATAAATCAGTTAAATGGTATGAATACTCTTCAAAGGTGTTATGAAATTTGTATCACTCCAGAAAATTAAAAGCTCTACCCAGAAAATCCAGAAGAGCACACTGGTTGTCTTTGGACTGCTGTAGTTGACTTTTCTAACTAGCATCAAATATCATTTTATTTTGTCATTGCAAATTGCACAGATAGCCCATCATTCACTACACAGCATACTATAGCCACAGAGAGAAGAAACAGAACCTTTATCATTAAACAGAAGAAAAATATAACAAAAATAAATATTGATGTCCAAACAGCCCGTTTCCTCGCCACAGCAAACAATCCATATTTTAGGAGAACACCTGTTAAGGCCTTAGAACAGGCTTCAGATCAGAGATAGAAGCAAATTTTAAAACTGCGTATGAACCCTAGCTGAAAGTATTAGCCTATTTTGCAAAGCTTTTAATAGCTTGCACTATCCAAAGAATTCATGGTTTAGAGATATTACCTCACCTACATCAACATACAAGCAATTTAAATGCAACCTCCCACGCCCTGCTCTTCTTCTGCACAAGACAAGTAAAGGAAAACATTAGGCACCGAAGACAAGATTATGACTATGCAGCCTGTCTGCATCTGAAAACTACTGAGACTCAGAGAACACAATGTTTTCACATAGCAGAAAACATACAGATGTCTCCCTGAATAGCCTAGGTTTTTTTTCTTTTCTATTAAAGACAGAAATTCAGCTGTTTAGTCTAGCCAAGCATTTCTTCTATTGGCTTCCACTTCTGCCCAACAAGATGCAATTTGTACTTAGCTAATGTGTATCAGTTATTGTTATAAAATAATTAATGCAAGTAATTAGACAAACTCTTGTAAAAAAAAAAAAGGTAAAGATATGTTATAACTTTCCTATTCGATGATTTTTGTCCCTGCTCTACAGAAAGAAAATCCTCTTGGGTATTACTATAACTCAAGTGTCAGAAGATAAAAGATTTCAAGAACTTAAAAGAATTAAGGTTATTAACCAGCTTTTTACTTATGAACAGCCTTGATTTTGTACATATGGATGGGAAGAAAAACTCCACTTCAGAATTCCCTGCTAGCAATTTCTGATCATATACCACACTTACAGGTGTCCAGAAAAAAAGTTAAAGTGGCAGCAGCACCAAATACTAAGAAGTATCTATTAACAGCTATTCAACTTCTAGTGTGCAGTTATTTGGAAAATGAATTCTTTTAATTCTATATAAACAGATAGACAACTGAAGGCAAAAAAAGGTGATACTCATGCAGAGAACTTGAGGCAGAGGAAACACTTCTACGAAGAGCAGATCTGGTAACTGCCCTTCTGAAAACACAAGTGGCTATTTAATGGAACAGTGTATCAATTTTTTGAATTATCAATATTAGACCTTCAGCTGCTTAGCAGCTACTACCCAGTTGACTGACTCTTGAGAGTTATCAGTAGGCATATGTAACTGCAATCATGTGAGCTCAATGTGGAAAATCTGAAGTTCAACACTAACTTGATCTCATTTTTGCAAAACTGCATGATGAGAGGTAGCCGTTTTTCAAGGATGATCAAAAGCAATAAAGCTTACATAAAATTCCTTGCTAAACTGGTCGGAGAAGAGAATAAAAATGAGTCTTGGGGATAATGAGTCTTAGTATAATACTTATGGAAGTATTATTTGTAATAATAAGCTAGTACTTCCTACCAACTTAATTTTTCACAGGCAAAAAAATTTCTCATTTGGTATAGAATGATAAAAATCAGTAAGGACGGATCCATAGTTCCCCAAAACACATTCCCAGTTGCACTTCAGGCATCTTCTTCATGACAGATGATGTGCTGTGGGAACTTCATATTGCCTCTTGGAAACTGGAGATAACTGGGTATGCTTTAGAGTAGCAAAGTTAGGTGTGGATGTATTATACCAACTGCAGAGACAGACAATTATGGGTTCCTAATGGAGGACAGAGTCAGCATTTCTCAGAAAAGCAACAGTTAAGCTCTCATTCATAGCATCATCTCTTAATATTAACTTTAGTTCTGTATATAGATATTGAACATAAACCAGTGAAATCTCAAATATATGAAGTTGTCATATTTTACTCCCGTCATTCCATCTTCTCGTCTACCATGTCTTGCCCAGAACACCTTCTGCCTGTAGACCGTGATGCGTTGATGTTCTAAGTCTATCAGTAGCTTTTAGTATTGTTCCAATGTTTTCATGACAATATCTGTAATGAAAGCTAAGGCAGTATTGTTCTTTATCTTCAGCAAGGCATTGGCTGGTAGCATTAGAACATCTCTTTTGTAGCAATCCAGTATCCTACTCTGTGAGGTGTTCCGTTCAGAATGCAGTGATATATTCACTGGTAAAAGATCTCCTCGTCACAGTGATGCAGAACACTTGCTTCCAAAAGAATTGGCTGAGATAAAAGATCTGGATGACAGCAAGCTAGCTGGGGCTTAATTCAGGTAACAGTGGATCAGATATACGGTGCAGAAAAATATCAGCAGAAACAACTAAGTACGGCATCTTGGCCTCTCACTCTTTACAGATACTTTTTTCTCCTAACATTACCAAATCCCCACACTGGTACAGTGGATGAAATTTAATCCCATTGCACTAAATTGTATTAGTTTTTCAGATTAGCATCACAGACACAAGTCATACCTGTATGACTTCTACAGTGACTTTTTCATGGTCTTCTATGTGTTTATTCACAAGCCTCATTTGATACAGACTAATGAAAGCCTGACAACCAACTGGAACACAACCTCCGTACTTCATAGATTATATTAGTCTTCTGGTCATTTCTGGGTGCTGTATAAACTAGCAAGTTGTCTTACCCATTTAGGACAGCCTGCTGATTGAAATCAGCTAGTTCTCATCAGATATTTTTAAAGCTTCTTGCAAATGCTTTCAAAAGACAGGGGTGTCATTATATTTTTTTACTTCCCTTGTTGTTCCAGACCAAGATACCTGGTCTCTTTTCTCAAACTTCTGCTCAATGTCCTTACTAAAGCGCTATATTTAATAGAAAGTCTCTGTAATATTTTATATGTTTTAGATTGTCTAAATAAATATATACATTTACAGAATGTAACAAGTATATATTTATAAAAGAAAACAGAACAGTTTCAAAATTGATTTCAAAGCAGCTTGGTGTCATATAGGCCTGGTGACACCCAAACAAAAAGAGGAATCTCACCTGAGCTCTAAATACCATGAACATGAAAAGTATTACAAAAGTTAACTAATTTAAGTCCCAAGACACTTTCAAATACTTCTTATCTATTCAACACTTTTGGTTTTGGCCCATTCAACAAAACCCACTGTATTGCACTATACTGTTTCCTACTTGCCTTCAGGCAAAACAAGATGCCTCCAAGCTCAGTTTCAGAAATGTCTGAATAAGGCATCAATAAATGCAGTTATTTCTTGTATTTTCTCCCTCCTGCATCTGTTTTAAGTGTGTCAAAAACTATCAGTGACAGTTTTATCGGCATTCTTGTAACAAGTTTAGGTATGTTATAGTTACTACTTTAAAATGAGTAAGTAATAGATAGAAGTGAAAGTGAGTTAGCGAGCAACTACCTCAACAAACATAATACGATTCTTAACACGCAGCAAATAATGTCAATGGCAGATGTATTTGGGACATCATGTGGCAAGTAGGGAGTGAAACAATGAGGAGGAAAACAAAAAAAACCAAAACCAACCACAAAGCCCAGAACTCTTTACACTGTAAAGACATAGTATCTGGTGAGAGGTTTTGGATGTACTTTCTGGTGACATCTAACTATCTCTGTCCAGCAGAATTCTGTTCTGAATACTGAACCAACCTGGTGCTGGCCAATTACATGTCACAACAACAACGGAAACCAATCCTGCAACATGAAGGTCAGCAAGAGAGACTTCTGTTTACACTCCAACTGTTCCAGCTCATTAACTTTAGGATCAGGTTTAAACTTATGACCACATCTGAAATAGACAGATCACTTCCTGCTCCATTCACTATGACCTATAGTATTTGCCAGGCTTCATTAATTCTATGATCACGCTGCATGGCACAGCCAAGCACTCTCCACATCTCAGCTTGTTACGGACTGCAGCAAGTCTTACGTTAGCCTCATGATACCAGACTCCTGAACTTACAATGAAGAAATGACCTGGCCAGAAAGCAGTCGGGCTCAGGCACAGAAGTCAGACAGATTATCCCATCTAGTAACTCACAGCAGCGACACTTAAATAGTTACGTTATATCAAGTCCAATAACCTGTGTTGGACTACAGCAGCCGCGGAAAAGAGGGTGCCTTTACTTCAGGACATTTAGACAGATATTTTCCCTGATAATTTCTTGCAGTGTTTAATCATCCAGCTGTTCAAAGTATCAGGTCTTTTTTTCTATTTTGCACACATCTTGCTTCAATTATTTTTCATGGGTTCCTATTATGTCTTTCACTGCTTGATTAAGGACCCACTGTTTCTTGCAACAAGAATTATACACAGTAATCAAGTCCCCAAAGATACGCATTATGGAACACTACCGTAATTGACTCTTGCTGATCAGATGACACTGTTACTGTGAGGAGTCCTGTATCACAAATGCCTCTGGATGTAGATGTTTTTGTAGACAAACAACCTACCACACAACTGCAACAGCAGAGGAAGGGGAAAAGAGGAAAAGAGGAAAAGAGGAAAAGAGGAAAGAGCAGCCGAGGAAAGAGGAAAAGAGGAAAGACCGGCAGAGGAAAGAGGAAAAGAGGAAAGACCGGCAGAGGAAAGAGGAAAAGAGGAAAGACCGGCAGAGGAAAGAGGAAAAGAGGAAAGACCGGCAGAGGAAAGAGGAAAAGAGGAAAGACCGGCAGAGGAAAGAGGAAAAGAGGAAAAGAGGAAAGAGGAAAAGAGGAAAAGAGGAAAAGAGAAAAGAGGAAAAGAGGAAAAAGAGAAAAGAGGAAAAGAGAAAAGAGGAAAGAGGAAAAAGAGGAAAAAGAGGAAAAGAGAAAAGAGAAAAGAGAAAAAGAGGAAAAGAGAAAAAGAGAGAAAAGAGAAAAAGAGAAAAAGAGAGAAAAAGAGAAAAGAGAAAAAGAGAAAAAGAGAAAAAGAGAAAAAGAGAAAAAGAGAAAAAGAGAAAAAGAGAAAAAGAGAAAAAGAGAAAAAGAGAAAAAGAGAAAAAGAGAAAAAGAGAAAGAAAAAAAGAGAAAAAAGAGAGAAAAAGAGAAAGAAAAAAGAGAAAAAGAAAAAAGAGAAAAAGAAAAAAGAGAAAAAAGAGAAAAAGAGAAAAAAGAAAAAGAGAAAAAAAAAAGAAGAAAAAAGAGAAAAAGAGAAAAAGAGAAAAAGAGAAAAAGAGAGAAAAAGAAAAAGAGAGAGAAAAAGAGAAAAAGAGAAAAAGAGAAAAGAGAAAAGAAAAAAGAGAAAAGAGAAAAAGAGAAAAAGAGAGAAAAAGAGAAAAAGAAAAAGAGAGCAAAAGAGAAAAAGAGAAAAAGAGAAAAAGAGAAAAAGAGAAAAAGAGAAAAAGAGAAAAAGAGAAAGAGAAAAAGAGAAAAAGAGAAAAAGAGAAAAAGAGAAAAAGAGAAAAAGAGAAAAAGAGAAAAAGAGAAAAAGAGAGAAAAAAGAGAAAAAGAGAAAAAGAGAAAAAGAGAAAAAGAGAGAGAAAAAGAGAAAAAAGAGAAAAAGAAGAAAAAGAGAAAAAGAGAAAAAGAGAAAAAGAGAAAAAGAGAAAAAGAGAGAAAAAGAGAAAAAAGAGGAAAAAGAGAAAAAGAGAGAAAAAAGAGAAAAAGAGAAAAAGAGAAAAAGAGAAAAAGAGAAAAAGAGAAAAAGAGAAGAGGAAAAAAAGCACCATCACCAGCTTCACTTTGAACAGTTTTGGCTAAAGCCAAAACAGTTTATACCTAGTGGCCAGTTCACTAGGAAAAAAAAAAATAATCTGGAACAGAGAAGTCTGAAACAAGTGATCATAGCAACCAGCTTGTGGAAAGGGGGCTAACAAAGATGTTTAACAAGTCCGCAGAAGAAATGAGTACTCTAGGAGTTGAATGGGTAACAAAATAGGAAAGGGAGGATACACAAAAGCCCAGGTAAGAACAACTTACCAGAATCACCACTTTCTAAGACTGCTCTTATTCCATAGATATCCATGATTCTTAAATGTGTAACTTTGTACTCTGTATCAGTGCTTGATAATTTGTACTGATACTTTTTTTTAAAATAAATTGCACTGATAGAATGACCTAATTACAATAATTTCTTTGATGAATTATGAAGGCAGCCATAATCTGCCTTAATTGCAGAAAGTACATCTTTAGGAGCAGTGATTCTACAGGGACATCTATGAAGATCATGAATCAAGCCTAGCACTGCTTTGTGCAGAATCCCCTAGAAATACACTTTTCTTAAGAAATCTTCACTAGAGGCTCTTGTTAAAAGCTGCCCAATGCACAAAGCTGTTTATTGTTTGTTTTTGAATCAGAATGTCAGTGTCTTACAGTCTTGAAAACATCCCAGATATACCTTTGATTAACCAAAGTCATGATCTCAAACAATGCAGCCAGGCTTTAATATTATGTTACTTGTTCCACAGTTTTTCTTGAGAATTATATTAGTTTAGCTAGTCCATAATGACCTTTCTCAATACTGGCTTAATACTTGCTTTCTTCTCCCCTCCCCAGCCCTGGCTTTCAGGATTTTCCCCAGAACTTTAAGATTTTCTAAAAATAATACCACTTGGCCAGAGAGATTCTTCTTTTATAATTTAGCTTCTCTCATTCATTTTCACTAGGTCGTCCAACTTTAAGGAAGAAAAAAAAAAAAAAAAAAAAAAAAAAAAAAGAAAAGGATGACCAGTGTTCCACTTTTCTAGGTGATCATCCTCTCAAATCCCAGGTGAAAGCTTCTGATCTAGGCCTCTGCAATATTATAATTGTGATCGCTTTATCATTCAATTCACATAGCATCCAGTAAGTTCGCTCAGTGAAGTCATCATCCACTCATCCCTAAATCCCTAATCTCTATACAAAGAGATAGATTTGCTTCCTTCATAAAGCACTTCACTTGAATATTGATCACGACACCCAAAAATCCGATCGCCTTTCCTCAACTTTAACCTAAGAGAAAAATATTCACACCAAGAACCTAACTTCTACTGTGATTCCTTCTGCTAGTGCCATCTTGGCTTCCCTGCTGAACCCAAGAAGTATCAGTTCTATTTTCATTCCATAAAGACTTGTCTAATTCCTTCCTTTGTGTTGCCTACCAGACAAGCTCACACAATAAATATTTTAGTTTAAGCCTCCCTTGCTATCATAACATACCCTCCCACAGAAATTCACCATTATGCTTCCCTCACTGGCTACCTCCTTATTCCTTTAACAGCAAATTCTTAGAAGCCATCTCCTCTGGTAACTGTCACATATTTCACAGTATCAGTTCCCTTTTGCCTCCTATAGTAATGTGCTATAAACAGTTCCACTGTTAGATGACTCTCTGTTGATGATCTTCCATGATGCTGCTCACCTCCCAAAAACTGCTCCTCCTATCTGGATTCCCTGGCCTCTTCCCTATACTGACAGGTCCAAGGGCCTCTGCTACTCCATTTGTCAGCTTTGGACTGTGGCTTGGTTAATTTCCTTCTGCTGATGTGATGACAAACTGTTCTTCCTATCTCCACTGCCTCAGGTCAGCACAGCTCATCACTGGTTCCATGTTGTGCATTTAGCAAACAGTTCCAGCCATTCTATCATCTCTCACAGCAGCGGCAGATTTCCCTTTGCAGGTCCTACAGGCAGTCTTTCCCTTTCAATAGCAGGATTCTCCACTCACCAGGATCTCCATCACTCTCTGTTGGGCACCACCTTCATCAGGCTGGCTCCAAATTAGTGCCCATTAAGGCCTGCATCTCCCTGCGCTCAGCTCTGCCCTCCACCTGCCTGGTCCTGGTGCCTAAGGCTTCTTGTTCTCCAAACATTCTGGCTGTTCACCGTTATCTAGTACTGTGCCTTATAGTCAGTTGAGTGGGCTATCCCATTGCCCTTCTAGACATCACAACAGGTGAACACAGAACTGCACCAAAAAGGAGAGGAAAAACTAAACAGCTCAAGTTCGAATGCCTGTATTTTCCATAGGCCAAAGAACAATTATTCTTGTCTTGTGCTTCAATATCCTTGGTGCAACACTTCACAGTACGTATCAGCAGAAGGCAGTACAAATCAAAAAACATGATGATCCCTATCACAATTCCCACCAAACATGCATCCTGGGTTTCCTCTAACGTGATTCTCCAGAGTGACAGCAACATCTTAGATTGAGCCTTATTTTGTAAGAGAAGCAGAATCTCCAATACCATGTTTAGCTCTGGAATGGCAGAGCAGGACATCCCTTCCAGAAAGAAACACACGTTCTATCGTATTCCTGTTTAAGAATATAGTTTATAGCAACTTAAGAAGGATATCTGCAACTCCAGGCTTTTCTACTCTAAGTGCCTGTTCTGAAGATTTACCTCAAAGAAACTTGAAATAAGTTCAATACCTGCAAAAAAAAGGAGCAGTTATCAAATAAAGTCAGATTGCCATCAGTCTTCTTAACACAGCACTCTGCTTTCTATGGGACAACTGCTTGCCAGCTTTGTACTAAAATTTAGCTAGTATAAGGAAATCCAAGACAGGAGAAGCTTTGAAGAAAGCATATGTGATGTTCCTTTAATGTCTTCTGCATCAACACCTTTTAAGTTTTTTTAGAAGATATTGCAACGTTATTCACCTTTTCACCAACTGCCCTTCCATCCATCACAAATAAGTTTCTAAATATTTCTAAATATCAACAGGGAAGAAAATGAGCAAAACTACCTCATAGTTTGCATCTATGTAAATGTAGTGTTCAACTTTACCTTTGGATTTTGGAATTAACTCTCCACAACTCAGTATGCGTACTTCAGCATATGGTTTACTAGATGCATCTGTTTTCTGGTTTTCTATTTCTCTCACAACTTCCTGACCTGAGATGACTTGTCCAAAAACAACATGATGTCTGAAGAATTTAAAAAAAAAAGTAAGAATTCTTAGCACTTAATTTTCTCAAGGCAGTTCCCAAACAAACATAAGAAGATAAGAGATATTTACCCATCTAAGTGAGGTGTAGGTTTAGTTGTTCTGTTGTTTCCAGATTTTAATTTAAAGAGAAAAACAAAGTCAGTATTAGTGGAAAGCAGTCAGCATTTGAAGCATGTCATATACGAAGGTGAAAGTTATTTTGAGTAAACTAATGAAATTGAACAAAACCAATATATATTATTCTAAGTTCGTGTGCAGTTAAAAGTATATACTGTTTTTTACATTAAACTACCTCTTCAATTCATTACTTTGATTATCACATGCTACTGAACAAAAAAGTGCACATAAATTTTTAGACAGCATCCTCATATAGGATATAATAAGTATTCTATAAATATAACCAGGAACAGATATAAAAATTAAGGCAACTGTCTCAGAGCAGGAAAACTGCAAATAACCTTCTATATATTAGAAAATAATCAAAAAATCAAAGGAAGAAAAAAATAACTGTATGTACAGGTTATTTGACATAGAAGTAGAACTGGCTTTCTCTCAGCTTTCCCCTAGATTGGCATTACTAGGGCATACAGATGTCAGCCACGGCAGAAGTAAAAAACTGGGACAATTACAGTAATGATCAGTCAGAAATCCCAAAATATGGGTCTAATGGTGATACCCACAACTCACCATGTTAATTAAGGCCATGAAACATGGGTAAGTGAGGTATTTCAAGAATGTTTTCTGCAGATAAATTAGATTTAAGAAGACTCTACTGTAATGTATTTTAAGAATTTAAATTTTAACTGTAAATGAGACTGCATTGGAAAATTATTTTGTGACAAAACTCCCCCTCTACTACTTTTGAGAACCCCCAGAGCTGTTTTGCTTCCTTCCAGACAACGCTTAAGAGCTAGACTTCAATATTTAAAAGGATTACTGTTACAGCTTACAAATGGCAAACCACACACACATTTCAGGACAGTACAATACTTACATAAAGAACTGTGAACCATTTGTATCTTTCCCTCGGTTGGCCATTGAAAGGAGAAATTCTTTGTTGTGCTTTACAGCAAAGCTTTCATCTAAAGAAAGTGCTTTCAGTTACTTTAAATATACCACGTATGCTTAGATAAATGCTATAATCTAAGTAAACTCATCCTTAAATAAATCTGCTAGTCACTTCAGTAAAAAGTTGTATTAAAAATAGATTCAAAATAATAGCTATTTTTTAGTATATTATTCCTTCCATTCTAAATAATGCAATTTAATAAGGAGAAGTATGAATTAATGGTTTATAGACTGAGAAAAAAAAAAAAAAAAAAGAGTAATCTTGGTCAAGAGATTTGTTTCCTACCAACATTAGCAGAGACCTCATCATTATAAGTTGTTGCTCTATTGAGAGCAACAAATTTGACACGGTCTCCCACAGCATCCTCGCAGCTAAACTGAGCAAGTGTGGTCTGGATGATCGGGTAGTGAGGTGGATTGTGAACTGGCTGAAGGAAAGAAGCCAGAGAGTGGTGGTCAATGGGACAGAGTCCAGTTGGAGGTCTGTGTCTAGCGGAGTCCCTCAAGGGTCGGTACTGGGACCAGTACTATCCAATATATTCATTAATGACTTGGATGAGGGAATAGAGTGCACTGTCAGCAAGTTCGCTGATGACACAAAACTGGGAGGAGTGGCTGACACACCGGAAGGCTGCACAGCCATTCAGAGGGACCTGGACAGGCTGGAGAGTTGGGCGGGGAGAAATTTAATGAAATATAACAAGGGCAAGTGTAGAGTCCTGCATCTGGGCAAGAACAACCCCATGTATGAGTACAAGTTGGGGACAGACCTGTTGGAGAGCAGCGTAGGGGAAAGGGACCTGGGGGTCCTAGTGGACAACAGGATGACCATGAGCCAGCAGTGTGCCCTTGTGGCCAAGAAGGCCAATGGCATCCTGGGCTGTATTAGAAGGGGTGTGGTCAGCAGGTCAAGAGAGGTTCTCCTCCCCCTCTACCCTGCCCTGGTGAGGCCGCATCTGGAATATTGTGTCCAGTTCTGGGCCCCTCAGTTCAAGAAGGACAGGGAACTGCTAGAGAGAGTCCAGCGCAGAGCCACGAAGATGATTAAGGGAGTGGAACATCTCCCTTATGAGGAGAGGCTGAGGGAGCTGGGTCTCTTTAGCTTAGAGAAGAGGAGACTGAGGGGTGACCTCATTAATGTTTATAAATATGTAAAGGGCAAGTGTCATGAGGATGGAGCCAGGCTCTTCTCAGTGACATCCATTGACAGGACAAGGGGCAATGGGTGCAAGCTGGAACACAGGAGGTTCCACATAAATATGAGGAAAAACTTCTTTACGGTGAGGGTGACCGAACACTGGAACAGGCTGCCCAGAGAGGTTGTGGAGTCTCCTTCTCTGGAGACATTCAAAACCCGCCTGGACGCGTTCCTGTGTGATATGGTCTAGGCAATCCTGCTCCGGCAGGGGGATTGGACTAGATGATCTTTCGAGGTCCCTTCCAATCCCTAACATTCTGTGATTCTGTGATATTCTGCACATACTGATCATTGTTTCTTTGGAGCAGCAGTTTTTTAGCTGTGCATTAATTATTAAGAAAACCCTCATTTTCAGGCAGTTTTGTTGTTTTATTATTTTTTAATACACATGGATATCTG
Source organism: Nyctibius grandis (assembly GCF_013368605.1). Taxonomy (NCBI): domain Eukaryota; kingdom Metazoa; phylum Chordata; class Aves; order Nyctibiiformes; family Nyctibiidae; genus Nyctibius; species Nyctibius grandis. The sequence goes on from NC_090666.1 coordinate 16,634,154, forward strand.
GTTTGATAGCAATCCCAAACAACTTCTGTTTGTCTGTCAGATGCACAGATGAACTCATCAAGCTGGCCATCACAAAAATAAGTTTAACCTGAATGGAACCTACTTCTGATGAGCAAATCTTTCTAACAGTTGAAACCAAATCCCAATGAAACTGTGTAATGTAATGACTATTCTTCATTTAAGACATCTCTAACAGATGGTTCTATCTTCCTCCTTTCCCAAAACCTCATAAAGGCTGTTGGGGGATCCAAACTCTTCAGAGGAAGTTTGCTCAGTATTCTTTAGATACAGACGGCAAGAGTAAGCATTCACAAAGAAAAGTATGCTATGTGTAAGGCTATGGTTTCACATCACACCATGTCACTGGCAGTGAAATGGGCAGTCCCACTCACTCTCCAGTCACCTGTACAATTGCTACCTGGCATAGCATCAAGTGTCAATCTAATCCTATGGTGAGCACCACAAAAGCAAAAACTCCCACTAATTGTTTCATACTGTGGCTGAGTTCAACAGCCAGCTTGCAACTGCCAGAAGGTAGGTAGAGGTTTTGTTCCTTTGTCCATCTCCCCCAACCATACATTTCCTCAGATCCAGCTACTCATTTGTGTTGGTTCTGATGCTTGCCAAATTACTGAATTAGGTCCACTCACTAACATGGAAATAAAGCAATTTTTTTTGCCAAAATAGTCTTTGGGCATTTTAGCAAGCTGAATAAGCTAAAAGTTTGATCTAAATGAGAGTCAGTGCAAGGTAAGACCTCCTCCCTCTTCTGGCAGTTGCCAACTGTTGATTTGACTCCAGGTCCGATATAAAATTTCACCCTGGCCCTACTAAAATAGCAAATAATTCGTTTGATTGTGTGCTGCAAGCTCAGACAAGAACCAATGTTAAAAGAAAAGTGGCAGGGAAGAGCATAACCACTCCTGCTGGTGGCAGCTAGCCATCACATGGGTTTAGGTGTAACAGAAAAACTGCTCCAAGAAACACAGAGATGCTCCACTACATTCTAGACAAACACAGGTGGAGAAACACACTGGAGTGCAGAACAGGTACTACTTCTGCAACACTGACTGAAAAAGAACCAGGACTGTGAGAAAACTGACGACCTCTATCATTAATTGCTCTTGGGTTCAGGAAACCAGGGCTTTATGCTTTCTTTTAAATAAATATCTGCAAGCAAACCTGACTCCATCATGACTTTCTCCTTTTCACTGGAAGAAAAGACAATCCCCAACCTCTAGCTAGCTATTCAAGCCAAAAGTGTATGTTTAAAAACAGTTATAAAAATGGAAATCTAGTAAAACAGAAAATTACAAAGGAGTCAGGTTTTAATTTTTCATTAATTAAAAAGTTCCTATCTTGAAAGTAAAATAAAATAACCTAAACTGGACATTCAAAGGCCTCTAAGACCAGACAAAATCTTAACAAAAACAATGGAGTTTAGGTTTCCAGAACAGACACTACAGAATGTAAAGGTGATTGCTTATAGCAACACCAAAATACAGTAGACTGATAAAACTCTTACCTTCAAAAAAGCCACCATAAATGGATTCTCCTCCCCTGCCGTTTCCTTGAAAGAGGAAAAGTGACAGTTATAACTTAAAAGTAGTGATTAAGGGAGTTGCATTATATGAAAGGTGCTTTATAATACGAAATACTGATCCAACTGCATCCAAGTCACTGTCACTATTCTTCCACACATGCAAAGAAGATCAAGACGCATCTTCATAGTCCCAAAACAATTTTGGTAAACATGAAAGTATTCTCCCATGTATTCTGCTATAGTCTCCTTTTTTAATTTACTTCCCAGCAGCAGATATAATATTTTACCCTCACATTTAAACTTCAATAGGAAGTACTTAGTGCACTCCAACTACTGAGATAACAGAGCAAGTGTGTGTGTGCGCGCATGTGTATGAGTTTACGTAAGTTTCTTACATAAAGAATGAACCTTATGTAAAGGTTCTTGCAGAGAAAAAAAAGGGAAAAAACAGTTGAATCACAGAATAATTAACATAAGTAAATGATGCTACACAGAACTCCTGCAATATTCTATTACATAAGCATTAAAGTTTTCTTCAAGATTCACATCATACCTTCACTGAAGTCACCTCCTTGGATCATAAAATCTTTCACAACCCTGTGAAACAGACAACTTTTGTAATGCAATGGCTTTTGGGTGGATTTTCCTGTACCCTTTTCACCTAAAGGAGAAGAGGGGGAACAAAAAAAAAAAAAACAACAAACAAACAAAAAAAAAATCACTCTCGGTACTTGTAGAATCTCCACTACAAGAAAGTGCTATGTAAGCTCTTAATCAAACTCATATACTCAGCTCTGACAAATTAGCTTGTGAGACAGACACATACCTGTAATACCAATAAGAAACTAGCATTTAAGAAAGGAGAGTAGAAGCTACCTTCTGTCTCTACAGTTACACCAGAAGTACTCCTTACTGACATTAGTATACTGCTCTGGTCTCTTCCATGCAGAATGACTGAAATTAAACAGCCAGTTTAGGTTTAAGGTAACTGGCATTGCTCAGAAGCATGCAAGAAACACTCAGATCTTCAGTTACAACATGGCATGGTTAAGGTACCATAAAAGCTCACAACAAAATCAAACAAAGAGGCAGGGGGAAGGAGAAGGAATCTCAATTCCTCCCCTGCTCATGATTACAACTGCCATTTTCCTCCTTTACGTCAGCTCTGGTGCTCAAGACCCATAAGCAGACTCTCTGCTTCAGCTACAACACTATCTACTTTCCATACTACCCTCCAATAGATAAGGTCTCTGCTGAGTCATCAAGATGAATGGCTCATGGTGGTGAATGGTGGTGAATGGCAGAGCCAACCTCACAGTTAACAGTAAGGTAATCAGTGGCAGTAAAGGAAAGTTGCAAGGAAAAGGATCTCTTCCTCTCAGTGCTGGCAAACCATTAGACTGTATCCTCCTATAATTCTATTCTGAGCTATTAAACTGGCAGCTTTTGTCAAGGGCAGTTGCCTCTGAACTCATCTGTAACAGACTGGTGCCTCCATATGGGTCTGATTAGCTAGAAAAAACACTTTTCATACAAACTTTGATAAATGCGAATCTGTATCTGTTCCACTAACTTGGCATATGCCTAACATAGGTATGCCAGGAAAACATGGAGCTGTTGATCCCTGTTTTAAGAAGACAGCATATATTTTTCAAAACTACCCAAAACAAATGAGTAAGAAAAAAAAATACAATCAAAATTTGAATTCATTTGCTGATGATCAATATCATACACACTCTGCCCATACATTTTCCTCACTATTCTTAAATATGTTAAAGTAGTTCAGCATCTGAATTTGACTTTGAATGTCAGCAACTAAGTATGAACTTAGTAGTCCTTGTTCCTGACCTGAAATGGTGTTGAAAGACTTCAAGGCAAAAATTTAAAGCAGTACCAGGGAACTACACCTTTATGCAATAAATCTGACTTTCAGGCAGTTGATAGCAGATCAAGAATGCCATGGTCACATGATAACATATTCACAGCCACTGAAAAGAATCACTTTAAGGTTCAAATTTGTTAACAAATTTTGATAATCTGATTTTGTGCCAGTAAACCTAATGTCAGATCAGGCAGTACCTACATTCCTGCAGACATCATGAATGGTATACCAAGTGTGCTAGCTAACTTGACATGAATGTAATGATGCACCCACACCTGTTTCAGACAATATTATTACTGCTGAGTGACTCAGTATTAACAGCTACAGAGCCTTGACCTGAAAAGCAACAGAGCTGGAAGGAAAAGAACTAGAAAATGCTGAAGACAGAAAGCATGTGTGGTATTTATGTATTCATAAAATTATTATTGTGATAATAAATTTAAGTTTTGCTAAACTGTCAGCACTTTCAACAAAAGCATGAAGTCCACAAGACAATAATTGTTTTTGGAAATGCTTCCAGGAGAGAATCTTCTCAGTATTTTGTTCAAGAAATAATGTGAATTTCCACAAGAGTGGAAATCACTGGTCTCCAACAACAAATATTAAAGAAAAAACATACTAATGAATACCATCAATACCTTTCAAATACCTCAAAGTATCGTAAGACTGAAAAGTAAGTCTGAATGGTTGTCCTCTTATTGGCTACCTTTCAAGACTGGATGATGTTACATAATATGAACAGTAATATCTATGCTAGTAACAGAAAATCAGCTTACTGAGTCCGTATTTAAAGTTGATTAGTATATACTCCCTGCAACATACTAAGCCAAAGCTACAACTGCTTTGATTCTACATCAAATGTATATGAGAAGTCATCTCAATCTCTAGAGATACCAAGAACCAGTGTTTTACGCACTTATTTTTACATGTAAGAAAATGTCAGGAAAAAAATACAGATATCAAAGTAGCTAGCGTGATATTACATTAAAAATTATAAACAAAATTTAAAATATGCAAACCTGTGCAAAGGCAGCGAAAATTCTCACATGTCTTTGGACACACATCTGAAAATAGTTCAAAGACCACTCTTCCAGCTAGAAAAAAAAAGCCATATTTATTATGAAGTTAACTGGTATTTGTATTATTCTTATACGAATATCATGTTACTGAATAGATACGTAATTTTCTTACCAGGTACATTGTTGATGGCTATGTCAAAAAAGCAACGAGGTCTCTGGACCTTTACTCCCATGGCTTCAAAAGTTTAAATACTGTAAGTAATAAAAATAAAATTTAGTTTTTCCTTTTGTGAAGTTACGTGTAAGTCAACGTAGAAGATTTTACAAAGACAATAAAAACTGCAAAAAAGCAAACCTTCAAAAAAAAAACCAGAGAGCAAACATAAGTATTTTCAAAGATCCAGAAAACGCAAAGTATTTTATGTCATTTTCATGTTTTGTAAACCCAAATGAGAGATTTTATTCATCTTTGCTGCAACAATAGTATTAGATTTAGACTTGAATGTCATACTTCAGATGAGGAAATACAAAAAGAAAAGATACTGTGTAAGGTATGGGGATAACAAATCTTGAAGTCTTCTTGCTATCCAGATGGTATAGGCAGTCACCTAAGTTGTCTGCTCCTAGAATTCTATATCCTAGGTAAAATATGCATTGGAGAGCAAAAAACAAAGAAAAAGAAAAATCAGCTTGGAGACCAAACAACTTGAGTGCTCTCAAACAACTTTTTGCAACTGCGTTTCAACTGTTTAAAAAGACTAATTTGCAACCTCTGTTAGGCTCAGTGTTAGTGGCTGAGGAGGCTGCCATCTCCACATGCCAACCCACCCCTCTGGTCAGGATTACCAGCTTCAGATCAGGCCTGTTCTCCTCAGGAATACATCAGCTGCTGCAGTCCACAACCCAGTTCCATTCATCTCAGTTACTATTAATTACCTGGGCCATGAACTACAGCTGCTCAAGAGAAAACATATTGCTTGTCTAGGAGCACAGAAAGGTGAATAGCCCAGGATGGTGAACTTCTTCAGCTGCTGTAGGTGAGTAATAATTGTGCAAGAAGGCATACTTCCAGCAATACCAGAACTTTTGTCACAGAGAATGGTCAAAGAGTGGAAAATAACTTATGATGGTTACCACTTGACAAATCACCAACATATGGTCATGTTAAGACCTAAGCATTCGATTTGTTAGGAATATACTTCCTGGACTCACTGCAGTTATCAGGAGCTGCTCTAATTAGGATCCAAACCATTCTACATGAAAAAAATACAAAGACTTAGCTCTTCCATGATTACTGCTAAGTGGCTTTTTCTTTCTTTTCCTTTTATGTCATTGCTTATCTCTTTTGAGTCACCATCCCTGGAGGTATTTAAAAGACATGCAGACATGGTGCTTAGGGACACAGTTTAGTGGTGGACTCAGTAGTGTTAGCTTTATGATTTGACTCAACGATCTTAAGGGTCTTTTCCAACCTAAATGATTCTATGAATCTTTACTGAGAATTTTAATGCAACTTTTCCCTTATCTTTGAGTATATAAATCCCTTTATTTTTGTGTAACAAACAATGTCTTAATCCTATTTGTAACTCTAGCCTTCCAACATTATGTACAATCATGATATTCTTTTCCTTTTCTGAAGCCCCATCCTCTCTGCATTACTTCAGAGAAGAAAAAAAACAATGTTGGCAAAAGGATCTGTAAGATTGGAATACTCTTCCAGAAGCTGGAATATAATCCATGAATTTTCAGTTCTAATTATTTTTTATTGCCAGAAAACACTACTCAAACCTAGCTGGCATACTGCATACGTCTCTCCTAGAGCTTCATTCATAGCTGTGCAATAGAACAGCCTCAAAGAATTCAATTGTTGCCATCTGTCACTCTCGGCTTATGAACAAGAGGCTGTAAGAAATCCAAAGACAGGAGTGTAATCATGTTAGTCTATATTCTCTCTCCTTGTGCTCAGTGTCACTTCTAATGTTTTCTACACAGTGAAAAATGCAAGAACAATGCAGGACTTATTTAAACTAAACACCACTCAGTAGTTTATCATTCATGTGACTTTTAGCATGAGAAAACTTTGCAAACATGCAGAATCTCACTACATATCCTCTTAGCTGTGTAATGAATACAAAAATTCACACAAGCCAGAGACTCATCAAAGGATGAAGGCAGCAGGCTTGCCTCAGTCTGCTTGCTCCTCTCCCTGAATTACCATTTCTCTTCTATCAGTACAACAAATTTTGTAGCCAGGCAGAGAAACAGAGAAAACACGTAGCTGAGAACTTTGATGTTGTCGGGTTAGCAGAAGGCTGACCAGCTCACCAGGCTGCTGCACAGGCTCTGGGGCAGCACAAGGAAGGTGGTGGAGTGGGCAAGGGAAGGGAGATGAGACAGGTGGGAGGGGACAGGCTGCCTTCAGAAATTAGACCAGCCCAAAGCACAGCCATCACCTCACATTGTCAGCAGCAGAACAGACTATACAGCTGCACAGAGGGGCTGGAGGATATTTTTTCCTAGGAAACCTCTCAGAAGAAACACTACAATAAAAACTGTTTGGTGGTAAAACTGACAGTTTTAACTGAACATCTAAGGACCAGTAGTACCACAACTGATCGATCGATTGTACCCAAACTTTAAACATTTAGCTGTAGTACTTGAGCGAGGAGGGATTTAACTCCTGCTTTACAGGCAATTTGCTTGAGAAATGTAGAGGTATGCATGAATATTTATATACAATATTTTAAGCAAAATAAAGGCAAACTATCATAATATGTGACATAATTTTATTTCAAACATTGATAATGACTAAAGCTAAATGTACAATAAACATCAATATACCTATGTCAGTCAATTTTTAACTCAGTTTTGTAAAGAACAGGGTGGGAGAGAGAAGGAAAAAATAGAGAATTCTATCTGAATCCCTGTTCTCACCATCTTTTGCTCAATTTCATGTTTTTCTACCTCTACGTTGTCTCATGAACAGTGAAACAAATGAAGTTTAGTGCGTGTTCTGACTGTTACCTCCAATGTCCCCTGCACTTTCCCTAAATCCTCCAATAATATCCCTTAAATACTGGCTGCACCTGGTTCTAAACGACAGTTATGTCAACTGGTCAGTATGAACACCCTGACTGGACAAACACCAGGCCATGTAAATATACCTAACTCTGAAGCTGATGTTGCCTAGAAAGGCAGGCTAAAATATCAGTGACATTTATCCCACCTACCTACAAGTCAAGTGAGAGTTTACTTTCCAATACACCCCAGTATTCTTCACACAGTTATCACTTCAGACAGACCTTCTCCTGAAGTGTTACACAGAAAACTACTGAGTTACACATGATCCATAAACTATTAATTTCTATTCATGTAGTATTTAATACCAAACACAATCTTCTACATACTGATCATTTAAAACTTGTCTGTATTAAAAGCAATGACATGGGGTATGAATGCTAAAAACAGAACCAACAAAGAAAAATGATTTGAAAATACCAAGAATAAAATAAAAAAATTACAAGTAAAGCTCAATAGTACTATATGTCTGGTAACAATAGGGCTTCCATGACGTGTATTTTTCTCTTCAAATTTATTTTCAATTAAACATGGACACTCATAACCCACAATACTTTGCATTTTTTAATTGCAAACTTGATGAAATTTTACTAGTGAAGGGAATATGATTTCAAAGTAAACTCAAAAGATACTCATTATATGTACATACAAAAATGTGCTATGCAGGACAATCGACAAGTCACCTCGCTTCTTCCTTCCAAAACTCAGGACAATATAACAACCCAAGTACTTCCCTGAAATGTTCAAGCCATTCATCATTCTCAACCACCTCCTGCTTGAGAAGCCTCTTACCAAGCCTAAGTAGAAACTATGCCAAGAAAAAACAAAAAACAAAAAAACAAAAAAACCCCCCACCAAACAAAAAAATGCCCAAAAACCCACTTCAGTACATCTAACAAGAGAGGCCTGTTTGTCAACAAATACACCAAAAATATTTAGTCTTGTCAGAACAGCTGCATTCACAACCAATGCATCACCAGCTGTGTCCGTCAGGGTTCACATCCCTTCACACCTCCACCAGCCTCACTATTTTGTTCAAATATTTGCAGGATAAAGCTGGCCAACTCATGGCCAGGCTGCAGACAGCTGTTCTCCTTCAAAATGGTCTGTGCCAATGGAAAAAGATAACCATCCCAAACCATTCACAAGCATCTCTCTGCCAGAGATTATCACTCATATGTGTTGATATGCTTAAAAATACATCTTGAGGAATATTTGAAAAATCACCTGTGCTAGCAAGGATCTGCTAACAATACTGTTTAATATAAACTAGCTCCTTTTGATTGAAATGGGCCAGAAAGTACTCACAGACGCACACCAACTGAAGTATCAGCATGTCATGCATCTCACAAGAGCTGATGGCAAGCAGCAATACAGTAGTATTTCCTAGTTTTATGGGGGGAAAAAAACCCTTTATTTGTAACTATGCTGAACAGGTCACTGGACTACCTATTTGTTTCAGTCCCTGAACAGGACAAAACAGATCTGGAGCAAAGATGTATTTAGTAGGAAAATACATACATTGTGTCCTATTCCTTCACTTCTTTCTCTGTCATCATCAGCTCTCCCCTATTTTTAATTTCTCCTTGACCCTGCCTTTATATTTGTTTCTTTGTATCAGCAATTTACTATTATCTTCTGCATTGGTCTTCATTCAATGTCCAAATGAAGTGAACAATAAAGTGCACAAATTCACATTCCTAGCATTTTGTTTCAGGCCACCTACAAATGCAGGAAGACAAAACCACATTGATTTATATTGCAAAGACAGCCACCTGGAATCTTCAGAAATATATTTTTAAGCAAAACTGAGTCCAAAGAATGCAAATGCACAAAGTGAATGCTGAACATATATCACATTCACTAAGGCTGTGGTTCTAGTCACTTGAAGCCAATACAAATGTAGGTTGAAACCAGAATGGAGGGCTCATATATCCACGTGTTTAGCTTTCATACAGGTGGCCACCAGGCTGCATAAAAACTACCCTTCCCTCCAAGAAGAGATTTGGCAGCAGCACCTATCAGCTTAAAGTGACGGTGGAGCCATAGACTAAAAACGTTGTATGTTCATTCCAGTATGGATTAAACTGGAAATGAATTAATGATTGTGAAATGGGAGACATGAAATTTTGTTCATAGTTCCATTCCTGTGTCAGAGCATCCAGCTGTGTTAGGATGATACTGATGTGCGAACAACGAAAATCCACCAGCCCAACTCCCAATCTCCACCATTTCCTCAGCATTTTCCCCAAACAGCAGCATCTTTTCTTCTGCGTTTCATCATCAAAAAACCATGAATTAGCAGCAACGGCAACTAAGGAAATTAATTTTTTTTTTCCACTTTACTAATCAGCAGCACAGAATTTTTGCTGTCAGCAGATTTATGAATAAGGAACTACTCTTGAAGACATTTCAGGTTTAGGATGCTGTCTTTGCAATCACCTGGACTTAACACATCTATAAGAAAAGAAGAAAACATTTGCATTCTACACAGGTCTATTAAATTTATGCAGGAAGACTTTCTACTTATCACCAGAAATCACATATTATAGGTTTTCTACCTGACTACTGCCCCTTCTAATGGTATTTAGAGGGAAAAAGCCAACTGCAAAAAAGACTTTCAACATTTCTGCAAGCAAAAGTGATTGACACCACTTTCCATCAGGCCCCCTTCTGTAGAATAATGCTACAAGTCTTTTTGGGACTATTGACATAGTATTTTTCCCCCCTAAACAAGAAATCAAATTAAGAGATATCTGGCAATATCAACCATTGTCTTCCACGGACATGAGGCAAGAGCGTGCTACCCTCTGAGGAAGATGTAAGAAAACATCATCCTTAGATAGGTCCTGACTAAATATGCAGTACATACTCCTAACACTACTGCACTGTGTAGTTCATTTCCATCACTTTCAGTCTGATTTTTTGCAATTATTAATATGAATTCAGTCTTCTTGTACTAAAGTATATAAGGAATACACACCCAGCTGTAACTTCTCAGGTGGGAGAACATAACATTAAGCTGAAAAGGCAGTAACATTCTTTTAAACTATTTAAACAGAAATACAGATTCCCACTAGATCATGCCCTTTGTTTTATTTTCATAGGATGCAGACACCTACAATGAAAAAGATGTTCAAGTATCTAACCACACTCTTGTCAATAAGAAGTAAAAAGCTTTGTTGCCAAGAGTTAGTCATGATTTTCTATTATCAAATTTATGCAGAAAGTACTTTTTTTTTTTTCTCCTGTTAAGATCTGTGAAAAAATACAGATGTTTTCTCTCAGGTCTCTGCACAAGTGCCTTTGTTGGTGTTCAGTGCTCTCCCAGAAGCAGCAAAGAAATGTGTCCATTTCAATTCTACAATTCATAACCAGAAAGCGGATTAGCATAGCTCTGAAACCATTAATTTATATTTTAAAACTTCTAAAATGCTGAGAAAAGGCAAGTTTTAGCATTGTATGAAAGGGCAAAAAGCTTTTAAAGGGTCTAGTGTAATCTCCAAGCCATTTACTCATTAGAATCCCCAAACGACATTTCAGAAGTGAAATCTCTTCCTCCTCCGTGTTACTGAAGATGAGAATAAAGCAAGACCATGCAACAGCAGGAAATAGTTCTTAATGCTGACCCATAGTTGCCAATCATAACAAAAAAAAGCTTGTTCTATCATCTTTTATTCTCATGTTCTCCTCCCTTCTCTACTACTTTAGCTCTAGAGCCCTTCCCTGCCTCATCCCAGCCTTCTACCTAAACCTCACTCCATTAGAAGATGGCCAGGTTTGCTCCCTGGCACTCACTGACTCTGCTTCCAAATGGAAGATGGCTCCTAAATGCAAACGGCATGGAGGAGTGAACTGGTAGCAGAGACATGATGCTGCAGCAGAGTAAAACCCTCCATTGCAGTACATATTCTTACCTCCAAATTCCCTCACAATCCACAGATTTTCTGAGATCCTAAGAGGATAAAAAAATAAATCTTTTGATAACAGCTTGACAACTGCTTAAGTAACTTACAAAAAAAAGTTTGTTTCACAGAAGAGGACTGGAAAAATGGGAAGTCTTAGTAAGAAATATAGTCCCAAAGGGTGCTCTCAGAAAATTACTGTTGTTAGTATCCTTTATATGTTCCCCTTCAGATCTACTTCATATACAGGAAACGATACTTTTTCCCAAATCTTTATAAATAATTTTTTAAAACTGATAAATCAAGCTCTGCGAGTTTAGATACAAACTAATGCTTCATAAATAATGTGTAATTTCCATACTTTTATCATATTTTTATAATAGTAGCACCCCAAAATTTGAGTCATGCTGGACCCCAATGCATTAATGAATGGGAATAGTGAAACAAAATAGGGGAAAAAAGATAAAGCAAAAAAAAAACAAACAAACCAACCAAAACTAAAAACATTTATCCTTGCCCAAAGAACAACCTCGTCTGCAAGCAATATAGAACAAAAACATGAAAACCAAAATATTCTCTCAGAAGAAAAGATACATCTCAGAAAACAGACTTTATGCATAAGAAGTAGTCTCACGTTCCTCTTAACACAGGTCTCAGGTGATTACTACAATATAATTAACTAGTCAAACATCAGGCAACTACTAGCAAACGTAACTTCTTTATCATCATTATGGAAGATACAATTTACTCACAATTGGAAAAGTAAGACAATGTTTAGCACTACAACAGACATTTCATCCACCGTTTCAATAAACTATTTCATTTTCTCCTAAGCCTCTGCCATTCAAAGCCTCCTCAATGACTCAAAGTACAATAATATATACACCGTACTTATAGCTTGGTCGTGGCTGCAAACAAAATGAACCTGAAACTCATAAAAATCTCTTAAGTGCCTTAGGAAATACTCAAGAGAGAGGCAGAGGACTCTCCTGCCAGCCATGGTAGCTCCTGTAGGCTCCACTTCCCTAGGAGAGGCCTGCAGAGGGGAGAAGAACATGTGGCACGCAGACAGCCCGGTTACTTCGCCTTCTAGGGGAGGAGGAAGGACTCATTCAAACTCCCGAGCAGGCACCGAGCAGCACCCGAGAGGCCGACCGGGGCGCTGGCAGCGGGCAGGCAGACCCGCGGCGTGCACGGCCCGCGGCTCGTCAGGCTGCGGAGAGGCGATGCGCGGCCTCGCGGAGCCGACCACCTGGCGCAATTTTCGCCAGGCCCCGTCCACCACTTCACCTACGGCTCCTGCTCCCACCTGCCTCCGGGCCCCGCTCGCGGCTTCTCACAGGCTCCCGTCCCTCTCAGGGGCCACCCTCACCTGGGATGCCCCGGGTGCCCCCTCAGGGAAGCGCTGGACACTGTGGCCGCGGCCCGCCCGCCCCTCGCACACGGGCCGCTGGGCCTTGCGAGGGGGCGTGTGTGCGCGGGGAGCCGGCGCGGGCAACCGCGACTGCCCCATGCCCGCCTCGGCACGGGGGCCGGGCCGGACCGGGCCAGTCCCCTCGACGGGCCGGGGAGGGGCCGGGTCTCCCACCCCGTCCGTGACCGAGGCTCAGGCCCCGCGGCGATGCGACCTTCACCCCCCCCCCGAGCCGCCGGCGCCCACGCCGCGGCCTGGGCCGCGGCCCTCGCTCGGCCACATGGCGACCGCGCCGGACCCTGGCGGCGCCCGGCTACAGCACCGGCACTCACCCCGCTCGCGGCCCGCGTCGCCCCGCGCTCCTCAGCGCCTAGCCGCCATGTCAGAGCTGGTGCGGCACAGACTGCGTCAGTGGAAGGAAAGGGCGGGAGGAGGCGACCCCGGGGGCGGCGCGGCGAGGGGCTGCGCGGAGACGGGAGAAGCGGCACCCCGGCCCGGGAAGGGTGAGGGGGGGTCGGCGGCCGCGGTGCAGCCCTGCCCGGCGGCGGAGGCCGCTCGGAAGGAAGCGAAGTGGTTGGGGGAGGGGGGCGCCCGCCTCCTCGAGCTCGTCAGCGGCGCTCCGCCCCCTCCCGCCGCCCGGCCTGCCGAGGCGGCTGCCGGCCCGCCGCCCGCCCGGCCTCGCCGCCCCAGACGAGGCAGGGCTCAGCGCGGGAAGGCGCCGGTGTCGCTGGGGCGGCAGGAGGCCTCTGCCTTGCGCCTGCAGGTGCACGAGTGCTTTCCAGCCAGGCGTGTCCGGGGCTAACGCTGGCCTTCGCTGATGGCGGGACACTGGCGTGGCTCAGCGAAGAGCCCGGAAAATGGCCAAGGGATTGGTAAATGAAACGTCCAAAACAGTACTGAAAGGGCTTAGGGCTACTCCAGCAGCACCTGGCACACGTCGTTAGGGGTTGTAAAGAACTAAAATGGGAATTTAGACCAAAAAAAGTTCCTGATAATCCTATCCCATATATCTGTATTGCCATTCAAAGTTAATTTCAGTTTATCTTAAAAATAGGGACATGAAAGTTTATGGCAATATATAAAGGTGTGAGCACCATCAAAACTGACTGAGACTTACACAGAAGTTCGTACCTCCTTGGAGAGGTTTTAATTCAGACCAGTGGGTATTGGGGTCAGTAATCATACGTAACGGGAGGTAATGGAAGTCCTGTGACTGGCTGTTGAGAAGTCTGTTGAAAGCAGGAAAACAAATTTTCTCCTTCTGAATTTCTGGAAAAGAATTTTACAATGGAGAGATTGACCCCTGTGAATTCTAAAATCCTGAAGAAGCTGGTGACTGGACTTGGGTAAATCAACACTGGCTTCAGCACAGCATGCTTTGATAAATCTTGTTTTCTTCCCCATGTGTCCAACTGAAAATTTAAGGTAATTTTATCTAGCATTTTTAATTTGGTTTAGGCATTATTAATTGATTTCATCCAAACGTACTTGACAAGTCAAAAGTAAAATGTTCAGCATCTTGTAAATGAAAAATCCGTATGATTTGCAGAAGTCCCCTTCATATGGACATGGAAGTTTTCCTCTGAAGTGGGAGATCAGATGCCTTGGAATTCTTATGTGAGTCTGCACTAAGCCTGAGATTCTTGAAAGAGGTAAGTGCCTCTTTCAACCCTTTGAGCTCACCTGACAGGGTTTGGGTTGCACTCTGTTACTTGCATGGCTGTGTAGACTGTAACTAAGGCAATCTGAATTTGCTGGCAGATGGGTACAGGAGCTGTTCCAGTTACAAATTTTACAGTTAGAAAAATTGTTACAAATCCAGTTAAAAGTTTTACTTGCTGTTTTTCTAAAACACTACTGACCTATAATAAATAAAATAGGAGCTATTTTATTAGTTTGAATGAGTTCCATATTCATACGCATCCAATATATGATGAGGTACACATACGATCAACAACAGACAAAAAGTAAAAAACCCAAACCTTTGATAGACAGCTGCAAAACAGCTAGTCCAAATTGGTCACGGTAATAGTGGTTGTGATTTTAGAATTTTAGAACAATCTGAGATTGTTATCATTCTATCTAAATGTCTTCATTATTACCAACGGTGGTGCGAAAAGGTTCAGAAAGATGACCTGGAGCTATATGTATACAACATAAGCAATATACATGTTGCAACGTATGTTAGATTTGTGTTCCAGAACTCATACGTTTTTAACTTTTTTTTTGCAAAGCGTAAAAAAATTATAATGTAAAATAAAGTAACGTTAATTCCAGTACAGCAAAGCCAAACTCTTGCACTTCACCCTTCACTTCAGTCCCTTTGTGATTTTTCTAGGCAGGGAAAACTTTTTGCCCCTCAGAATGTGTTATATAAACGTTCATTTTATTAATATGACCTCAATGATCAAGATGACCTTGGAACTTTTTGATTATTATTTTTATTTCCTTTGTAAGGTCTAACTGGCAGGACTTTCCCCTTTCTCCCTACATTTCCTGACATCTCAGCTCATGGGAAATGCTGTCTTGGGGCACACACACATCAAATAACAGTGCAGAGGTGCATGGAGTACTGAGGCTAAACCACGTGCTTGTTTTGAGTGCGCAGTATCCATCTGTGGCTTGAATGCAGGAAGGGTCTGGTCAAAAAGTAAGCTAAGGAGTTCTCAGGTTGTGTTCTGCGAGTGCAGGGAGGTCTCAAAAGTTGCCAGACGACACCGATTCCTTTGTTTTCTTATTTAATCTAGCTGGGCGCTGGACTTGGCCGTTTCCATAGCCCTCGCTTAAGCCAGCGCCAGCAGGCACCTCGCATCCCGCGCCCCGCCGGCGCACACGCGGGACCGCAGGCCGGGACGGCGGCTTTCGCCGGCCAGCGGCTGTGCTGTGCCCGCCGCCCGCCCCCCTGGGCAGCCCAGCCCAGCCCGCCCCGCCTCCGCTCCCGCCCCGCCGCAGGCGCGCAGGGAGCCCCGCGGGCCGCCCTGAAAGGCCGCCGCCACTACCTCTCCGCCAGGCCTGAGGAGAGGGAGGGTCGGGGCAGCGCCGCGCTCCCGCTGCACTCCGACGGCGGCTGCCGGTACGTGAGGGCGGGCGGGCTGGGGCCGCGGCCCGGGACCTCTCCCGCGGGGTGGCAGGGCAGGCTGGGCCGCGGCGGAGCGAGGCGGTTCCGGGCTCGGAGCTTCCTCCCGCCGAGCCCGGCGCCCTCTTCCTCCCAGAGCGTGCGCGCTCGGCGCAGGCACCGTTCGGCTGAACGTGGCCGACGGAGCGCTGGGCGGTGGCGGGAAACGCGCCTCACGCTGCGGTTTGCCCCTGCGTGCGGGTGGGGGGCAGCGGGGCCCTGCCCGCCCCCTCCCCGCCCGCCGCCTTGAGGCCTGTGTGGCGGCTCAGCCCGTTCCCCCTCTCCTGATGGAGCGCTTCTGGGTCGCAATCTCGCCGCAGGAGAGGAGGAGGCGAGCCGCAGGTGGGGGCGGGCCGTGCGCGGGTGGCCCGGCGGCAGCGCGGCGCGGAGGCAGCGCCGGCGGTGCGGGCAGAGGCAGGAGGTGAGGTGGGCCGCTGCTGGTACCCCTGTGACAGGGATGTTGTTCTGCCCGCAGCATGGCGCACGCAAACTGAGGTGACTCTGGCAGACAGGTGGAAAACACCCTATACCGCACAAGCAGCGCTCTTAGCACCCAGTTAGTTACATCTTTAATGCTTCTGCTTGGGGAGTGGCAGGCGTCCACGTTTTCTCCTTTGCGGAAGACTTCCTGGCTCACTGTAATACAGCCTTGAAAATGCTTATTGTGTTTCAACTGATAGGAAATTATTTTAAAGAATTTCTTGTCCTTTTAGTGTATATTTTGCATGGTAAGTAGAACGCTTTAGAAATAGTTCTTTAAGTAGATACAAATTTTCTGGTTTCAATCTATGTATTTGTAAGTTTCAAAAACATCCAACGTTTACTATTGATTTCCTTTTAATAAGATCTTAGAATTAATTCCAATTTAAAATTGCATACAAGTTTGTGGTAAATCACTTGTATCTGCTAAATACCTTCCAGAAAGAGAAATATTTGGAAATTTCTTGCAGACTGTTTTAGATAGAGATACTGGTTCCCAGTCATTAGGATATGGGACGAAAGGTCCACTGCAGCACAAGAAGGGGAAAGGATGTGTTACCTGGGCTTACAAGGAAGTTATTTGAGCCTGAACCTCTTATATTCTCTTTAAGTATCTACTTTATCCTGTGTTCTGGCAGCTTAGCATGTCAGTACTGTGGGGAGTAAATGTGGATTGTTATTGTAACTATTTTTGCCATCAGATGGACATATGAAAATAGAGGAACAGTAAGCAAGACAAAAATACACTAATAAAAAGCCTTTGCTTCATGTTCTATAATACAGTACATGAAATCTTAAAAACAAGTTTAAATATATCAGTATTCTCTTAAAGGTATTTGATGCTGTCTTAGTTCTCTAAAACAGTATTAAGAAAAAACCCGTTAATTTGCAGCTAAGATTCTGGACATGATCATACAAAAAGGTTAAAAATTTGTGCTGTTTTTCAAGCTGTACTTTACTATCATGTCATTAGAGGGGAAATGCTTTTTTTTCTCTCTTTAAACTAGGTAGTTTGTATAGTTCAATAATTCTGATAATGCTGTATTGTGGCTTCTGCTTAGAAGCTGTTGGTGGAACAGTCAGTCACTTCTGCTTTTGATTATTGTCAGTGTATCTGATTTCCTCCATCTAGATGCATCTACATGACAAAAGGGAACAGAAAAAGTATTTTTAATTAACTGGAAAATCTGTGGGGTAAAAAAATTGTCAAATGGTCTGGTAAATGTGGTTAATTTAGTACTTGAGACTTTGTGGAAGATTACTAGAGTGTGATTTAACGGTGGCTTGACCAAACTGATGTGTATTTTAGCTTATTTAATACACATTATAAAATCTCATAAGAAGTCCCAGCTACTTCTAAAAGCATGTGGCTGCATACTAAGAGGGAAAAGCCAAAAATACTTTTTATGGCGATTACATGGAATAAATAATGTCACACGACTTTTCTCAGTGATAAAATGGAATAAATTTTTTCTACAGACAACTATCGTATGGAACAAATAGAAGCAATAAAAGCAATCTCTGAAAAGGGACTGTAAAGCAAATTGTTATTATAAAAGGTACTTAACACATAATATCTAGAAAATTTGTACCTTTTATTTTTGTATGCTTTCATTTTGCATAGGGAAGAAAACATTTCGTATTATAACAGATCATAAATTAATATGACTTAATTTTAGCTTTCCTTTTATCTGCCCCAGTGTCAGCGACGGCAGTGTAGTACAATATGTTATGTGGCTTTTTATTCTCTGAAGCTGATTGTGCAGAGGTCAAAAGAAATCCAGTTATACCCAATTTTGTGGAATGATTTCAGTACCTTACATAGACTGCTCAAATAAGAAGGTTTTTTCTTTCTCAGTAGGCCTAGTGCATGCTGTTGCCATCGCCTTGATAACGTTACGCTGATGGAATAATGCCTGCAGTTGGAAGAGCGTTCAGGTTTGCTGAAGGTATGGTATGTTGATAATTTTTGTTGTTATTGATTATATCTTCTAAAGCAAGACTTTTAGACTTTTCCATGATCTCTGAGTTAAGGGAATTTGATGGGTCTTTTTTGGTGCACTACAACATTTACTGCCAGTGGTTTGTGTTCTGCAGCTTGGAAAAAGTTTTGTAGGTTGTAGAATACATAGTTGTAAGCACTGTGTACAAGTTGGGGGATATATTACGAAAACAAATTAATACTTACCAAATTTCAATAGATAAGTCTGTAGCTTCCACTATAATTTGAGAAATTGCGTTGCTTTTCTTTTGCACAGTGGGTGATTTCAACTGATGTGTTGTGACTGATCAGTATCCTATATTAAAAAAGTGGTCAACCTTCCTGACTAGAAGCCATATACCAAAATCTTCATGTGTTTACAAGACATAGACCACATACTAAAGAGAGCAGAGTGGAAAGGAAACTCTGGGAGAGGCTCATAGACAGGATACAGTCGATATCACCGTGGGATGGATGCATACATAGAGCCAGAGGAATCCAGTGATGCCAGCTCAGGAGCTCTTGCCATCTCACTTCCTTTCACCACCAGCTGTTGTATTTTCTGGCGGTTTCCAGACCTTAGTTTGGGTTTATGGAGTGGCCTTGTGAGAGCAAGCCTCACTTGACTTAGTCATGTAGCACCTGCATGTTAAAAAGCTTCTCAGTAGTAGCATGATAGCACGTGTGCCTTTTAAAGGCAGGTTTCTGAATTTGAAAACTTACCAAGTGTACTAACTTTTCTTAGTACTTGTGAGCATGTTAGTGTTCATTGTTAGGAGCTTCTCTGAGAAGAATCCAGGCTGTAGGTTCTTCTCAAGCTTACCTTACTCAGAACACTAAAAGGTAGAGACACTGATTTTTGGCTAGTTATGACTGTGCTGAACTGCTTTAATTCTATCTCATTACAGGTACCTCAGAATTGAATTCTTATTAATACAGTGACCATACAGGATGAAAGAAGAATGATCTGTTCTTCAAATACTTGAGTTTGTCCTTTGTAACAACGTGTTTTACTGTGAGAAGTGAAAGAAGAATCTTTCTGGACAGTTTAAAGATACTGGTAGGCATAGCAAAATGCTTTGCTTGAGGCAGGTTTACTTGTTTACTCTGAGACATTACCAAGCTCGGACTCTGAGTAGTGATCTGCTTTTGAGCCAGATAAATAGCTGCACCCATGAAGATGAAGTGTTCAGCCTTGTTGGAAGGAACAAGGCCAGGCTTTCTGAGAAACATGTGGGAATTGCATTAAACATGCTGTGGCAATTGCAAAAGAAGAGGCCGCTTCTCTTAAGGACTAGTGACTATGTAAGAAATCACTCCCAGTTTCTTACTCTTTGCATTTTAGCAGAAAACAAGGTGGAACAGATGGAAGATGAGGCCGTAGTGGACACCCTATATAGTATTCTGAGGTAAGCAGTGTTATGCTGAATTCCGCATCTGTATGTTTTGTATTTGTTAATAAAAAAAGATGAAATTTTGGCTACAAAGCCATCATATAAGGAGATTGGGAAATTACCCTGTCCCAGCTTCCGTACTCTTTACTGTGTGACACGGACAAGTTAACGTCCTGTGCCTCAGTTTTTGAGATGTGGGCAGAACTGATCTGTTTTGCACTCCCAGTAAATGGAGTTATGATTATTAATGCACAAATGTTTATAATCTGTTTGAATGGAGGGAGTGATAGGAAAGTAAAACATGATAAATAATGAAAGGGCATGTGTCTTATTTCTTTATAACTTTTGAAGCAAACTTCAAACTATTATGTCTTTCTTCTGAAGGCTCAATGTTGAACACCATGATTCTCTAGCAGAAGTGCTTGTTACAGAAGCATGGAAAAGATTGGAAAGGCAAGTACTGTACTACTGTGTTTTGTGAAAAGTATAAGTTGCAAGTATGGTTTACTTCATGTGAGGCTACACAGAGTTCTTAAAGTATTTATGAGATGTTTTAAACATGTGAATATTTTAAATGACAATTGTATTTTTGAAGGTTTTGGAAATTATTTTTATACATATGGAGGCTTTGAGTATTGATGGACTTTGCTACACAAATGCTTGAGAGATTCAGATACAGGGACCAACACTTAAGATTTTGAAATATATTGTCTGTGTAGCTTTATGTGTTTGAAGTAGATTGCAGGTTTTAATATTTACAGTTTTATCTTAGAGCTTGCTGTCCAGCTCTTGAATGATTGTTGGAACTCTGCTCATCTCAATTTTAGTAAAAACCTTTTCTATTAAAACATCAACATTTTCCCTTTGTGGGGTTGGTGGTTGTTGTTTTTTGTTGGGTTTTGATTCTTTTTTTTTGATATTGTAATTTTCTTTCTTTAATCTCAAGTTAATGGCAGAAGCTAGTGTCAGTCTTGGCACCAGCATCACTGAATTGCCTCTCCCAGCTTAACACCTGGGGCATCTTGACAAATTCAGTGTAGCTTGAACTCAAAATGACATTCAGATAACAAAGTGCTTACATTCATTTTAGCTATTTCACATCATTGCTTGAGAACGTAATCTTTATAGTCATGCTGATCTGGTTAAATGAAAAACTTCCAATTTTGTACAGCTCTGTATGCACAATATGCTTTCATATAAAATAACCTAGGTGTTTTGGCTAAGTCCAAGGTATCACTATAAGTGATGAAATAGGAAATGCTTAGATATTTTGCTTTCTTGTTTGTGAATTTGAATATAATCTTGTCTTTTATATAATTGTCGAAGTAGATTTTTGTCTTTAGTTATTCACTGGAAATAAAAGGTAAATATTCTGTCTGTCTGTCTTTGATGCCTTGACAGGCTTAGTCTGCCAGCTCTGTCTAAATTTGCACTGTGTTTATACAAGCAACGCAGACATCTCAGTCCCGTAATTGGCAAAGTAGCTCATATTGTGGACATGAAACTGGATTCTATACAGGATATAAGGTAAGTGTCAGGACGAAACTGAGTAGCTGGAGAAGCAATATGTCACAATTCCTGGGCTGCCTTTGTTGAATGCTTTCCCTTTTTCTCAACTGGAGGTTGTTTTTTTCCAGTTTGGGGTTTGTGGGAAAGAGGTGATTTGTATTCGTGCATTGATTTTCATGGACAGGTCTGCTTAGGTGAATGCATTTTCCCAATGATGTTGTGAAGAATTTCTTTATAACCAATTTAAACACTTAATTAAAACTAATGTTCTACTTACAGTGGTAAAAACGGTGGATACTGCTTTATCCTGATTCTAAATTTTACACGGACTTTTTTGAGAATTTAGAGGCTCTTGACTCACCAGAAGATGTTTTTCTTCCTTGAGATTGATAGTTTCTCTACTATGACATGGATTTAGTTTTCATGCTATTGTGAATAGCAATAAGGAGTCTTAAAGCAATGTTATTTATCTTCAGGGCATTTTTTTTTATCAAGGTGAATTAATCAGTTCTCTTGCGAGCATGTCTAGTGCATTACCCTAATATTAAAATTACTTAAACCCTGGCCCTAGTCAAAGAAGTGCAAGCTGCTTTTTCTTGCCTGTTCCCCCTGGGCCATTATAGCAAAAGCTGCTCTTCCCTTTTTCTGCTTTATAGAGCACCAGCAGTCCCAACGCTTATTTTTGTGGATGTGAGGAGCCTGCTTATGAAACTCATTGAATGGGACTGCATTTCTTTACAGAACTGACTCTCCCTGTGGTTGTAAGTTTTATTCCCTTAGGAGAGGATTCTTTAGGAGTGACGATGACTCTTCTCATTCTGTCACTTGAGAATTGTTTGGGTTTCTTTAGTTTCCATTGAACGTTAAAGATCTTATTGCAAATTTGAATCAGGCAAGTCAGGGTCGTGCCTTAGGCAAACACTTTCATCGCATACATCTTTGTAGAGATAGCTGAAAGATCTCAGTCGTTTCAGAAATTCACTGAAAGCAGAATTTTGACTTTAGTAGGAGAAATGTTTTTTGCTCATCTGTTTTTTCTGCATTAGATTTAAAATTCCTTTTTACGCAGAGGTCAGTAACACCCTGACTAATGCTCCTTTCTTTGCATAGTTTATTTAAGAAATCTAAAATTTATTACTTATCATGTTCAATGTCTAAGTGTAAAATCTTTTGAATTTTTTAGGATCTTGTCAGTTTTGATGATCAGCATCTCTGATGTTATCTCACAGAGTTTTCAAGGTCGATTACTACACAAGGCTGAACAGCTCTTGGAAGAAAAGGATGAAGTCCACGTCAACTATGCCAAAAGAATACTACAGTTTCTTCAAAATGTTAAACTGACGTATCATCCATTGGTAGAAAAATGCAACAAGATTTTCCTTAAAAGTGCCTCCCATCTTGATATACACGGTATTAGTCTCATTTTTGGACTGTACGAGCAGATGGGTTTTGACAATGCTGAATTCCGCTTGGTTGCTAAACAGCTGCTGACTGAAACTATAGATGATTATTATGATCCTGAAACCTTTGCAAAATTATTTTTTACTCTTGGGCCTATGGCAGGATCCAAGGTAAGAGAAAGGTAAGTTTATTAACAATTTTGTCTTATTTATGATATATACATAGTCTTGCACAGAAATTCAAAATGTACCGGTGTTCGGAGGCATTTTGGAGCCTATAGGTGAGCTGAGCATTAAGTTTCCTAGTTGTAACTTTGTAGCAATGTGTTATTTCATTATGGAAACACTGCTTAGCAGTTTGTCTTAAAATAGTTGCATAGAAAGCTGGATCTAGTAATCAAGGGATATGTGAATGCTCTTATGCAAGGCATCTTGTAGCTCTGTCTCTTAGACTACAGCTTTACTTTCATAGTGCATGGTAGTAAAAACTTTCTGTCTTTCTCCTGAGAAATATATGCAGTGGTATGTATTGCTCTTTCCTTTTTAAGACTAGCAGTAGCTGAAACAGCCTGAGTCTTGTCCTGTCCCAGTTTGCTGTAATCCTGTTCTGTACGAAAGGTCATCAGCAGGGAACACTTCAGCATTTTTTTAACAATTAGAGCATAGTATTGTGTGGCAGATTTTTCTCTGCCTGTTTTTCTTGTGCTACAAAACCTTATTTGGGGGTGCTATTAGTCACGGGTCTCTCAAAGTCTGCAGTTTTAGGCAGAATTTGCTGTATTAATTACAATTAGTCATGTTTTCACACTTTTCTTCATGAATGTTTGCCTCTATTGAGAGATCTGGATATACTGCAAGCCTGTGTTGGTTTTGCCATAGCCAACTTAGTTCCAAAAGCTTTTCCTAGATTTTTAAAAAATTTATTTTATTTTTGGTAAAAATCAGTGTGAGGCAGAAGTCATTAGCTTTATTTGCCCCAGAACCAATTCAACTCATGTTTGATTCTGTTATCTGTAGCTTGCTGATTGATAGTGAATTGTTTAGTGTCTTAGTGTACCTTCCCTACTTCTTGTCTACATTCAGAATTGTTGGACTCACTAGTTTCTAGTGTCAGAGCAGTATGTACTGATCTAACACACTCATGTCTCTCTAACTGTGCCATACAGATCAACTGTTTAGAAGAAGGGTCCACAGAACAAAGGTCTCTAGTTTAGAGGAATTTGTTTTCCTGTATTTCCTGAAGTAGTCTATTGGTTCTTTCCTTCCTAAACAAAGAAAATGGCTGCAATCTTTGGAGATTTTTCAACTGTTTTTCTTTGGAAAATATATGTTTTTCTTTTCCTCTTTAGGTTGCTAGTAACTGCAGTGCACATGGCAGAAGAATTTAGCAGTCGTCAAGTATTGTTAATACTGAAGACTATGCAGAAAATGAAATGCAGAAATTCTCATCTACTCAAAAAGTAATTTTTCTGATACTACTAAGAAGTTGTATTCTCTAGGTAAACAACTTCCATTTAGTATGGAAAATTATATAATATCCAGTAAGTTGGGAGTGGAAAGTGCGTCACTTGCACACGAACGCATATGCACTATATCTAATTAGCTACTACAGATTTTAGAATAGCACAGCTTGACCCAGAAGTAATTGAGGCAATTTAGGAGTTTCATAGAAGGGCATTTCAACGCTACAAAGTTAACATAATATAATTTTTGGCTTATTTACAAATATGTCATACTGTTTGAGTAAACTTATCTCTAACAATTACTGTAAACTGGTGAGACAAATGAGAATATACTAAGTTGCAGAGAATGTGTCCTATCTAGGAGATCCTGTTACTTATGTGAATCGTTTCTTCAAAATTTATTGTGCCCTACTTTGAACTATTAAATCTTGTGCCTTTAAGAACCTGGGCCAGATTTTCTGCAGTTGTAAAGTGAATGTTGTTTATAGGGAGAGGTAATATCTTTTGTACAATGATGGGAAAAGCAGTTGAGGTTTTGGGCACAGAAGATGTAGCATCAGATATGTCACCGATGCAGCAGAGTTAAATGCAGGTTGTGAGCAGTAACTGTGGATTGAATGTAGTTGTATGAACCAAATAGAGCCTTGGAAGAAAAAGGACAAATAGTACTGTGGAGCAGAGTGGTAATAAAGGGAAGATCAGGTGAATTCATGCTTTTTCTCCTTGAATCTCACTGTCTAAAGAAGGTCTTAAGGTATTATTTTTCCCTATAAATTAGCCCCCTCTTGCAGCCTTAGACCAACATAGCTGTAGCAACCACTATTATATTGTGAGTACAGTGGTGCTGAACCTGGTGGTGCTGTTCTACTTTATCTCATTCTCAGTCCACTCTAAATTTAACTGATTGTAAAATCTGCAACAGAAATTATTAAAGTATCTGGTTTGCTGTGATAAGGGCTTTAATTTTGCAATTCACTAAGTGGAGAAAGCCTGCTGTGTCTTAGTGGAACACTGTCAGAACTGGGGTGGAGAGGAGTGCAGGTGTGTGCAACCTTCCACCTGGGTACTGTGCTCCACAGGACACCTCTTCTTCATGTGGGATGTTGGGTTTTGCAGTATCTTCTGTATTAGCATAATACCATGTCATCTTTTTCTCTGTATTAGAATGGCTTCTGTTCTGCACAAACACTTGGATAGCTATCATCTATTGCAGTTGGTGAAGTTAACGCAGTACTTGGTGGCCTTGCGTTACCACAATCTGGAGCTGTTTGCCAAACTAAAAATGTTACTATTTGGGTAAGTGTGTATTCTTGGAAATGTAGCTATTTAAGTATTAAACAGTTGGCTACTTAGCTTGTTACTTAAAATGTTAAGATGTTAAATTGTTCTGTTTCCATAAAGTATGAAGAAGTAACAAACTGTTAAAAGTACTTGATTCTATTAAACACGTAAATCAGACGATAGGAAGCGGATATTGACTTGACTGTAGACCCAATGCTATCTGCTAATAGATATGATGTCTTTTAAAAATCAATTTTTTGGCCCCTTGCTCCTTGGCCACTGCAATATATTGACACTGAACAGGAAATTTTGATTGGTACTTTATAGGAAGGGTAGGTATTAATGTCTTTGATGTTTGGAGGAACAAGTAATGAAAAATATACAGTAGGGATGCCATGGTTGGGACAAGTGAAAGTGTGAAGCAGTACTCTTCCTTTGATTGAAGAACTGTCTAGTTAGGCTTGTACAGTCACACCATAGAGAGGGAAACCATTTCTGGAGTTGTGGGAGAAGAGATCTGCCACTGTTGCTTCCATTGCTCAGCCTCTATAGGAATGCAGTGGCCTAGCTGTACATGTTTTTTGTGGATGATGCCTTCACATTCCTCCAGCACCTGAGAACCTGATGCTCCCCAGGACAGAAATCACAGAAATTATCCAGGCCCAGAATCCCACAGACTCGGTTAACAAAGGTGGACCTTCTCCCCTTACTAAGAGCTTCTGTGTTTATCAGTAACACTTGAAGCCTCACCAGCTGACTGAGATGCTCCCTGTCTTCTTCCCTTTTTTCAGTTTTGAAAAAAATAGAAGGAAGAAGTTAATATCAATGAAAAAAGATGGTAGTCACTAACTGTGATTTTCTACTATGTCATTAATATTCTACTTATTTTATATTTGATGTGCAGCTTTTGACTTTTAAAATACAATTTTCATGCATGTAATTTATTTGTTTTTTTTTTAATATTTGCACTTTGTCAGTACTGATAGTCTGTTTTTATTTCTGTCTCCCAGTTTTTTAAAATCTAGTGTCATACCTGCTGATACTGCTGCAATAATTCGTGTTCTGGCCATGCTTCCTTCCTTTCAAGTGGAGGAAATCATTATAAACAAAGCAGCAGCAGTTCTGCCTCAATGCAGGCTCCATCATTTGAATTGCATTGCTACAGCTCTTGTCAAATGGAATCATTATGATCAGTTGCACCGGCAAAACAGTTCTGAGCTATGTGCAAAGCTTCTGCAAAAACTAAGTGACTGTGGATTTCAGAGGCTTCAGAAAGCCAACAACTTAAATCTTCTGTTGGAAGAACTTACGCATGTGAATGGAGAGTGGTTTGAAGAAGTCCTCAGTGAGGAAATTATGGCCATATGTCAACGCTTGATAGACCAAATCACATGGGCAAATGTATTTCAGTTGTCTTTTTTTCTCATAAAAACAAACCACTGTTGTCCTTCATTACTTGACAGAATAGCTTCTGTGACTGTTGAAAATATAGACAAGGTATTACAATTTTTCTTTCTATCTACTGTAAGTTATTTAGTAAGAAAGGACAGGTTAGTAGTTAATGTGTTTCAGAGCACAATCCACACAATGTTTCTAAGTTTTCTTCAGTGTACCTCATTTGGAGCTCCTCTTTTTCTATGTTCACTCAAAGCTGTTTGGCTTCTGTGTATATTATTTTGCACTTACTTCTCTTTAATTTTTCTTTCTTATTTTATTTTTCAGTCAGTTAGTGTTAGGTCAGCCGTAATCTTTGCATTCAGCTTTACACTTGACCATCTTAAATAATTTTTTTAACCTCTTTACAAATAGTCACATCACACAGTGTGTATTTTTACATTACTCATTCTTGTGGGGATTTCCCCAATAGCCTGTAATTTTGGTCAAAATTACTGTTTTCTTGCTATCTTTTTTTTTTTTTTTTTCCCCTTCTTCTCAATCTGGTATTTATACAGATCTTTGATTTTATTCTATGACAGTTCAGTTTCTTTAAGAGCTTTTAATGGGAAACCTTTTTAAAAGCTTCTTAAAGTCTAAATATACAGAAACACTTTGATCATCTACATGAAACAGATTTTAAGTTTTAGCCATAGCTGCAAATGTAATGATTTCTGCATTTTATTTTTTTAATATTTTTCTCCAGGAAAAGTTGATCAAAAAAACCCCATAGAAAATAGCACATCTAGTCTTAAATCTCCCAATTCTGAATGAACTGTAAAACCGTTTTTTATTGTAAAGCAATATTAGGATGTTTTGCATTGACTTAATTTAGGATGTCTTTTTTTTCCAGATCCACCCCTTTGAAATCTATTTTATTCTCTTCCTTTTTTCTGCTCTGAATTATGACCCTCCTGCCACTGAAGAGTTCTTTGAAAGTTGTATCCAACATCTTACTTCTAACTTGAGTAAGCAAAGATTTTCTGATACCAAATAAATGAGTATCACTGGAAGATACTGTTTGTACTGAATGAAAATGGGAATAGAATAGCATTTTTTTAAGCAAAGAAAAAATTGTGTGTGTTACTCCTAATACTCTGCCTACTGGGGTTAAACCACAACAAAGATTCAGTGTGTGCTTCTGTTGCGTTTTCTAGCTTCATTTCACCCTTTAAAAATTACTGTTGATATGGGACTAGGAAGGTATCTTGAGCGTAGTAAAAAGCAAGTGCAAATTGTGATTAATTCACTGTGCTGTTATTGGATAGAATTGTTGTGGCGTTCCCCAAGGAATCCTCATTTGGGGACAGGATATACTTTGTGATTTATCACAAAGAAATGGCTAAATTGTAGAGGAAATGTGTAGAGACTTTTTTTTTTTTTTAATTGATGATACAGCCTCACAGAACTGTGAAAATTTGCTGGCTACTGAAATATTGTGGAGTTACCTTTTTTTTTTAAGACTAACTAGTTTCCTCCTGCAAAGACCTGGCAAGAGTTACCTTATGCCTTGGTGCAGTTAGCAGAGGTAGTCGTTAATCCCACCTGGGTGTTCATTTAGTACATTAAGAAAGAAACATGGATGATTTGGGAGGGCATTGCAAATCCTTTCAACTTTGTCATGTGTTAATGTGAACTTCTGTTTGGTTTTTAAAGGTTGTTTTGAAACTCACCACTTGGTGCTGCTTGGTCATGTTTTGGCAGTGGCTGGGTATTTTCCTCCAGTTCTGATAAAGAGGATATTTAATGTTTCTTTCCTAAGTAAATTGGATGCTCAACTTGAAGGTAAATATCTAGTGATCTGTTGAATTTGAGTATGTAGCATTTGGCATAAAATGGAATTGTGGACCTATACATGACTTGAGAAGTAGAATTACTCTTTAAATGATTCAGTTTTCTGGAAAGACTCCTCTATATTATCTAGTCATTATTTGAGTGCCAAAAGGGAAGGAATGAACAAAAATTTGTGCGTTGTTTTATTTAAAAGCGCAGACTTGTATTGCAGATGAGAGAAGCTCGTTTAAAACAAATTTTATAGTCAGCTTACTGTACTCAGTAATTCTTCAACTTTATTAGAAATAAAATTACCTGAGTGTGGTACTTATTACTAGAAATAGTCACAAAGCTCAAGAAATAACGTGGGATTCTTGTCTGCAAGAAATGAGTCCCACCAGTCTCTTCTCTCTAAATAAGAGACTGCATGTTTGACTTTTTCCTTCCTCTCTACCTGTACGTTGTTCACTATCAATGTACTGTTGCCATTTTACCTTCAACCACTTCACTAAAAGATAAATGACACAAGAGAGTTTAAATTGCTGCTTTCTTCTGTCTTGCTGTTGTTCTTAATATTGAGCAAAACTGTTATTTTTCATTTTTTCCTCAGGGATTTTGAGAACCTTTCTAAGATTCTGCAGCATGAATTTTATAAATGCCATACTATACAGATATTTGCATCTGTAGTGAAGAATTCAGAGGTAGCCATTTAGTTCAATGTGTTGGATTTTTCACATTTCAGTTCACACCTTTTTACTTTGTTTAACTCAGTCCTGCCTGATACCCTAAAGCAGAGAGTCCGCTCGCGCCTCATGAAATTGAACAGAGCAGTCTGTCTGGAATGCCCGGAGTTTCACATCCCTTGGTTTCATGAGCGCTACTGCCAACGTGTTTTTCGTAGCAGTAAGTAATTTACGAGAGGAAAATCTGCCCTTGTTACTAGTAATAGTCTGTTTTCAACAATCTGCTAGACGCTTCTTGTAAAACAGTCATGTTGACACTAGTGCACAATAGAAGCTCAGAAAGGCACATCCCACTATCTGCTGAGGATGTGTTCTTGAAAAGTGCAACCGCTTAATAGTGTGACAGAGAGCAAAGCAGTTTTCCCTGTGAGAATTAATGTAATAGAGAAGGGATATTTCTACATAAGAAATAAAATTTAAATACACAGGAACAGTATATATAGCATGGAGGATGGAGAGGCAGGAAGAGGATCATGAGGATTGTCTACTGGAGGAGATGGGTCACTTTGATCCCTGCTTCACTTACAAGACTGAACATTTGACTTAAATTTTTCAAGGTGAGCATTTTTGCTGCCTCCTTTTGAACTCACTGCTGTCTTCTTCCTCAAAAGAATCAAGATCCATCAAGGATGAGAGGTGGAGAAGCAGGCTAGTGGTCAAGTCTAGCAGCTGAGATCTTTCAGAATAGTGATCAGTTCAGAAAATCCAGCTGATGCAAACTCAGTATCTCCTCCACTAATTCTCATGGGGGGAGATCTGCTTTGCTATCTGTCAAACTCAGCTGCTTTCTCTCTGACACTGAAGGTGTTTAATGAAGCAAGGTATTAAACAGTCTGCAACAGACAGAGAAGTGACAGATAGTGGGGTGTGCCTGTGATAGATGTAAAATACGTAAATACCTATTTAACTGTCTTAAGCACAATTAAAAGCAAACAAAATCCAAAGGTAAAAACTGAAACTAAAGTGTTTGTAGTCTGTCAATGGGAAAAATCCTGGGATGGAATGTCTGGATTTGAAATTCCTGCTTAATAGGCACCTGTCAGTTTCCACCCAAAAGATGATCACGTGGTCTCTGAATTATGATTCAATAAAGGCAGGGATCTCTGGAAAAGCTTTAATTCAGTAGGCTGGCTGTCAAAAATGCAGTGTCACAAACTGCAATTTTCAAAACTTTGGCTGTGGAAGTTTTGATGTATGAATTCTTCATTTTGTCTTTGTAGGCAGTAGGCGAATAAATCCACTGCAACAGCATGTTCACAGAATGCTGACAGAGATCTTAGGAGGGAGCAATTATGCAAGAATATCTGTTCTCACACCATACTACTATGAAATAGGTGAGAAGTTAGTCCTCTAAGGATTGTTATGGAGACCCCCAATATCACTATTATCACCAAGATTTGGAAGCCCATGGCATGTGGCCACAAGATATTGCAAAGAAGGAATTGCTGTATAAATACAGTTTCTAAAAAGTTCTGTGTAATATAAATAATGTTGGGTATCTGTAGTTATGGTCATAGCTTAGTTTTTCTAGAGTAAACACTGTACAGATCAAGTTCTTTCACTTTTTCTTGTCAGTAAACAGGTTTGTTGTGTTTTCTCACAGATTTTGAGTGCATTCTGGATGAAAATAAAAAGCCTCTTTCCTATATGGCTCAGAATATACCTTTGGATAATGTGGAGGGACGACATTTGAGACATGACATCAAGGATGAAGGGAGAAAGGCTCTGCCACCGGGAGCTCAGAGGTTAGTACACTGAATTCTTGCACATTAGCTCTTCCAAGCTTCCAAGTTTGGATCAAGTTTAGACCAGGTTTTTGATGCTTATGTCCTCAATGGTTGTTGCAACCCCTGGGCTATTTATTTTTCTGTGCCTTTTTCCAAAGCCACATGAGGTTAAGCCTTCCTACGTGTGCTGGGTTTACACCAGCTGGCAACTGAGCTCCCACCCAGTCAGTTTATTAGTGAAGAGAAGCAAGAAGAAAAAACATAAAAAGGGAAAAGAAAACAATTCATGCAAAGGCAGTCACTCACCACCAGCAGACCAGTGCCAGAGCAATGACTACTTTGGAAAAACTCCCCCCGTTTATTGCTGAGCACAATGTTATATGGTGTGGAATATTGCTTTGGCCAGTTGAGGTGCCAGCTGTGTCCCCTCCCAATGTCTTGCCAATGCCAGGTGCAGAGTGAGAAACAGAGAAGGCCTTGATGCTATGCAAGCACTCTTCAGCAATAGCCAAAATATTGGTGTGTTATCAACACTGTTTTGGTCACCAGTCCAAAACACGGCACCATACGGGCTGCTATGAAGAAAAGTAACTCTGCCCCAGCCAGACCCAGTTCACAAGGGCAGACAGGGCATTCACTGAAATGTGTTTCATAAGATTGGAATACTGTTTTCCTCTGACCTCTTCAAATGTAAGCCTTGAAAGGGCTGGTTAGCTGTTTTTGCCATTTGTACAAAAACAGATGCAGGGAGGAAATACTTTCTCTAAATCATGTGAAGTTCAAGTATCTCTAGATAAATATGAGGAAGATGTTTTGTCTAGTTTCAGGGAGTTGTTTGCTTTTCTTTTTCTATGAATTGTCAAAATTTATCTAGTAATAGTCTTGCTGCAGCTATCAATACTGAACTAGAAATACCACTTTTCACTATCCAGGTAGAACCTGAAAGTAAATGCACATTTTTGTTGTTTGCAGAATTGCTTTGGAATTTCTTGATTCAAAAGCTTTTAGCAAAAATTCACATCACCTGAAAGGAGAACCTGCAGTGAAAAAACGACACCTGGAAATGCTGGGGTACCAGGTAGTTCAGGTGAGCAGTCAGCTATATTTTATATCTGTTCTGAGTTGTATTGATAGTGCAGATTGATACTTTTTCCTTGGAACAGATTTAAAGATAGTTTAATAGTTAAAAGCACCTACTGGATAAGAACAATTTTTGTATTTAGAGGGGAAATTCCAAGCTGTTCTCAAGATGGTGTAAGGACTTCATAGAATTTGCACCTTCTCTGAAAGTGGCTGCAGCAAAACTGAAGTCAAAAGGCCTCAGTCTTACCTTAGTCTAGGCAAACCAGCAATCTCAATGTAGCCTGAGTAAAGGAGAAAAAATGAAACAAAAGTTTCAGTTCAATTCACCGAAGATTTCTACACTAGAAAAAGATTGAACATACCCTCCTCGAGTGATAGGGAGACAGTTACGGCCGCTGCGAGATGGGATATGGATGCTGGCTGTCTGCTGCAGTGATAGTGCTGTGACAGGGAAGACTAGTAGCCAGAGATAATTCGCAGCCTTCGGCATAGGAACATTTGGATAATGGAGGCTCATGAATGCGGATTCTCCTGTATATATTATTACTCACCTACTTTAATTCTAGCTAGGATCCCTCTTCAAGTTTAAGTTTGGTGTTTGTTTTTTTTTTTTAAACAGGATAAACATCCTTTCTCATATTGCCTTGACAGTAAATGTTATGCTACTGATACACCATTCCAGTTTGATACATTAACATTACAAACTATAGTCACCTGGGGTTTTTCTCTTGATTTGGATTTCAAAAGGTGGGAGATGGTGTAATGAAGTTGTCATAGCCTGTACTGCGTGGGCATCTGCTTTACATCTCTGCAACTGTGCTACTTCTTGGAAGCAAACTGATAGCTTACGTGAAGAATCTTACATTGATAAATTAATCTTTTCAGTACTAGAGTAAGCCTAGCTTTTAGAAGGACACAGGTGATCAAATATCTTCAAGTGGAGAACAACAGGTATCAGAGAGCCTTTTCTTTGCTGTAAGATGGTATGTGGCTTATACCAGACAATGTTAACACTCGGTTTGTATGATTCTGTTCTACAGATTCCTCACTTCGAATGGAATTCTATGGTTCTGTCAAAAAAAGGTGAACAGCTAGAATATCTGAGAAAGCATCTGTATGGAATACAGTGATGTCAGACATGTAGTCAAAAGTATTTTTTCATACAAACACTTCATGTACCATTAAACTTCTTGTCATCCTGGAATACATACTTTCAAAAATCTCTTTATCTGTGAGTCAGCTGGACCAAGGCTTGCCATGGGGCATCAGGTGTCAAGAGATTTAATACTCAGTTTGTTGGGGATTGCAAAAGGCAGGTCACAGTGCGCCATGAAGATGTGATAAGGATGCTTAAAATCTCCCATTATCCGGAAGCTATTTAAGTACATGAGTCTGTGACAGTTTTGCCATAAAATTACATTATTATCTCCTAAATAAAGCACAGAGGCTTAGCCAGATATAAAACTGTCCAAAGAAAAAGTTGGAAATACTCTTGACAGTGAGAGAGGAGGCAGCAGATCTACTGGAATAGTCCTCCAGCATGTGATAGAATGAGCAATAGGGATCAAACAGTATCTGTACTGTGAAACCAAGAAACCGAAATGCAGATTTACTAAGAATAGGACTGCTCTGACAGCCATTCTGTTTCCATCTGCAAGAACAGAGGTACTGTGGGTGACTGTGGCGGGGGCGGGTGTTGTGCGGTGAGGAACCTCCAGCTGCTTCTCCTACCCTGTGATGTGGCGTGTGCAGAAGAAGTACGACTTGAGTCTTCTGGAACACCTTCACATACTAGGTAGACTAGTTTTAGAGGTCTGGCAGCCACTCAGACCCTTGAAACACCTGTACTCCAGTTAAATGCAACTTGGAAGGGATACGTGAAAGATTTAGACAAGTAGAAAATAATGCTTATGTCAGACATACATAGGCACTTACTAGCAACTAGATAATTAATGAAATTTATTATTATGGCATTATGCATTGGACTAGCCCTTTCTAATAGAAATAAACCAAAAGTAGACAAACCATCTAACCTGCCTGTTCTGTAAATAAGGCAGTGTACAAAAGAGCAAAATTAGGCTGAAAATTGAGACCAAGACCAAGAAAAGCCTTCAGAGAGTGACAATCACCTTGGTTACTGGTGGTGAAAAGCATTGCTGGTTTATTTATCATGTTTCAAAACCATCTGCCAGTGACCAGGCTTCCTGTGATTGCTCTCAGCCAGGGTTTGTCTCAGGAAGTATAAGATGCTGGGATGTAGAAAGAAAAAGTGGAATAGCCAGGAGAATGTTCATTGTAGAGCAGTAACTGTAGAGTGGTCATACTTCTGCAAATCAGCCCATTTTCAGAAGCAGCCATGTTGTGACTACAGCTGCCATTGTCTCATGACGACTGCTTAGCTGTGCCCATCTCTTTCACACACACTATGTTTTCTTGCCTTTTTAGTAGAAGCAACAGACTCTTTTTTTACCACTTCCTTTGAAACCTGGCAGAGGTAAGCAACTGCATTTCTGAATTGACTGTTATGCACATGGCTGTCACTTTTTTTTTACTACTCAGTAGTAGAAGAAAATACTTTTCTTGACAGAACACAAATCAGGACACTAATGAAAAGCCTGGAAAAAACGACAACTGATCTGAGCTGCAAGGTGCTTTCCTTCTGAGGCAGCCCTCACGTTTGTGGGATGACTGAAAATACTCATACATGGTTGTCTGCTTATGACATCAAACGGACAAGGGCTCCAAGACATACAAGATGAGTGCTTTGAGGAAATGTCGTTGAAGGCACAGCCATATAGAAAGATTATATGCACATTGTATTTTGTATAAAATGGAGAAGAGAATCAAATATAGGTTAGGATCTCGGAAGGTGCGCTACAAGTCAGAGGGCTCTTGTACGACCCTGCTTCTGTACAGATGGCCCTCAAGTAGCAACCTTGGAGCGTAAGAAAGGTGGCAGTGGCAGCGGCTGTAGCTGAAGTGGTCATGTGTTTGAGCTGAACCCTGCTTTTCTGGTATCCTGCGGTCACTCTGTGCCAAGCCAGGAACCTTCAAGTTACGTATGGGTAAAGTTAGGAGTATTCACAATGGGAAGAGGATTAAAACTTGCTATGAGTGGATTCAGAAAGGGCATCTAAGAAAAGCAAAATACAAGAGTATTTCAGTAAAATGTGCTGCTTTTGATCCTTTGCAGTCTTTCTTTCTAAATTAAATCAGCAAGTGTCAGAGCAGATGGGCTGGTGTAAACCAGTGATTTAACAGGAGCCAATAAAAAGACGCTAAGAACAGCTGAAGGTGGGGGTACTCAATGCGAAAACAGAAAAGATGTCCCACAGATTCAGTACCAGGGTACAGTAACATACTGAAATGAGCTAGGATGGCTGTACCTTTGCCATATGTTTACCTCTGTCTCCTAGGAAGGCAGTGCAAGGTGTTATTTGGTAGTTAGAATTACTATTCAGTCAGGTGTGGTGGGCTTCTCTTCCAGTTTTCCTGCTACATCAGTTGGAATTAGATGTAGATTTATGACACCCTCTTTATTCAGTGGAGAAATCCTTTGAAGAGATACTCTATAGAAATGGTGGGAATGCTCTACTTAAGAAAATGGAGGGCAAAGCCTGTACTAAGAAATCGATGATGAGCTGATCACTAAAAGACACCATCAAGTCATACTTTTATAGTTTTAAAAACAAAGTTTAATTGTTAAACGTTTCAACATCAAAATGCATCAATTCTTTATTAGATGGAAAAGTCCTCTCTGCCGTAGGTATTTGCTGATTATCAGTTCTTCTAGGACTTTTTCATGAATCCTTGTTAACGACCTCAGATTTCTGAGAAAAACTTCTATAAAATATTTGCTTTGGAAATAAATATAAAAGCATAAAAAAGTGGAAAATCCTTGTTACCAGAAGCCTAAACATCATAAACGAATCAGTAGAGCTATTAACCTTGTGAACTTTGCTCTTTCCTCACATTGGGCTACTAGCACAGCTTTGGCTGAGGTTGGTGTTTCTTAGGCCACATAGTATTAGGCCACTTTTGTTTTCGATATGCACTTCAATTCCAAGCTAAATTATTTTTAGAAGGCTCTAATGAAAATATTTTCAAGATATGGCTGAAGAATGCAGGATTTACATACATTGCAGAAGGGGGAAATCAAGCTGTACAAACAGCCAGTTAGAATAAAATTAGCTACCTACTAGTTGTATTTAACTTAACAATTAATTTGTGGGCACTGTTTGGAGGACAGGTGACGAATATCCTGGATTGTCTGAGTGTAAGGAAGTCTTAACTAGTTTTACTGGCAATTTCACAGAGTGAAAAATGGAGTTCTCTCTGAAATCTTCATTTATTCTAATAAATTGTAATTAGAATTCTTCAGGATTTTAAACACTGGCAAAAATTCAGTTGTTGATTAGCTAGTAAATCTCTTAAGACTTGGACAGACAGGTGAACTGTTATACCGTTAACTGTTAAACTAGTATGCTGCTACAAAACTCTGTACAATTTGGGGACATTTTCATGCAACAAAACCAGAAGAGCCTATTGAAACTCCCTCACCATATTACATCTTCCAGCATTGTGTTTACAGTTTTGACAACTTGAAGAGGTTTAAGCGTGTAGCCAGGCAGGAGGCTCCAGCAGCATAACGGATCTCTTTCAGTATGCCAGTCCATTCCTTCTTTTCATCATCGTACCTGCATTTAACAAACAAAACAAGGTCAGAACACAGCTTCTTGAAATTTGAGTTGGATGCTTCATCACACATACATGAAAAGGAGGATCATCCATGTGTTGCAAAGGCTGGTAGCACCCACGTGCTGAAGGATGCCACAAGAAGGATGCTTTTGTCCTCCAGAACAGAAAGCCATTCTTGTGCACGTGAGTTGTCCTTTTCCTGGTCCCTAAAGCTTGTTGCTGGCCGGTGTCCTACTTCAATTGCTTCTATAAAAGCTTCTTCCTTGTGTTCAGTATCTCTTCTGAATTCCTTCAGATTCTTACATATAAAGGTGGATTTTCTGGGAATCCCTCCTATCCCGACAGTTAAAATTCCTGAATTTAC
Organism: Nyctibius grandis; assembly: GCF_013368605.1. Lineage (NCBI taxonomy): Eukaryota > Metazoa > Chordata > Aves > Nyctibiiformes > Nyctibiidae > Nyctibius > Nyctibius grandis. Next base: position 16,671,440 of record NC_090666.1, read on the forward strand.
CTTAGCAACTGAAGAGCCACAGCAGAGATGTGATGTTTCATCACTGCTTCCATGATTTAGATTAAAAAAAAAAAAAATCTAGGAGATAGGGATTTCTGATGATCTTGGAACAATTAGTCATTTGACTATTAACACATGAGTATGTACAAGCCTCTGTGTATACAGGCTTTTCTGTATAAGAATGTCACGAAACAGAGAATGTTTTTGTGGTACACTTACAAGGCTAAACCTGCCAAGAGATACAGCAGCTTACTCTTTTAAAGAGTAAAAGAATCTGAAGATCATGACTCAGACTGTTCAAATTATTAGTAGGTGGAAGTAGTCATTAGATCCAAATCTCATGTTCATTTGTTACTTTCTGACAAACATTTCTATCTGTCAACAAGTGCCTTACAACTGGTGCTATGGCTTATTTCCGGAGTTAAACAGAAAACTAATTTTACCCTCCAGTGTCTACAAACCTCTGTTTCAGATATGGCTTTCCACTAGGAAAGTGTGATTGCAATTAAACTTACTTCCATATGTCAGTGACTTCACTGGGTGCAAATTCTTTAGATTCAAGCTGAATCATTGCAAAGCCTCCGATAGCATACAAAGCTCCGCTTAAGGTGACTAAACTGATGGAACTTCTCTCTTGAGGAAATTCAGGCATAACCTCCCACCTAAAGATTAAAAGAAAAACCTAAGTTAAACACACACATGAGAAATATTCTAAACTGAATGCACTAAAATACACCTCTGGGTGACACAGATTCAGGTAAACAGAGTAAACCAAGAGAAGAATCTGCAGATTTTTCAGACCACAAGCTGGAGGTGTTTGTGAACAACGGAAGAGAAGAATGTGCAAAACATCATGGTGACCTTTACTTTGCTTTCTACAGAGCATGTAAAGTCCAAAGTTCCCTCGTAGAATTACTTCTTGCATAATTCACATTTTGTATTGTTAAATTTTATAAGCAAGTCTCTTTGGGATAGCATACATTTGAGTTGAAGCTTTTGTTGTAGGTTGATGGCTGCAATGCCAGCTGTCAGTGAAGATGGCACAGCCAGATGTGTTTATATACAATAGAAGTGCTTATTAATAAAATAAAGGTGCATCCAGGACCATTTGCAAGTTTGAGCTAACATAATAAAGCTTTATTGATATTATTTTAAATGAAAATTTGTAAAGAGATGATAGGAAGGAAAATTAACAAAAGTAACAAAAGGAAAATTAAGAGTAGAAAGACACAGATAGAGAGGGTATGAACTCCTGGAAAATCATAAACAGTTGGGGGATGCTGACTGCAAAAGATTCTGGCTGTGAGGAAGAACATTGGAAAGTACCTGGACCAAATAAGTGAGCTAATTCCAAGTATGAGTTACTCTCTTTTGTCATTACTTTTTCTTCATAGTATTTCAGAGCATGCACTTAAAACGGAAAGTCTTCCTGGAGTTTTCATACTAAATAAATAAGCAGAATTATCTGCCTGTCACTAACTAGTGGTAAATGGTATTTGCTGTGACAAGGTAAGTGAACAGCAAGACATCACAAGGCCACGTACCCGAAGGCCATTGAGCTAGTCCTGTTCAGGCACCTCATTTCTCTTGCCCGGGTTTCATGTTTAGTGCCAGTGCTGCTTCAACTAGATTGTGTGGCCCTTGCCAGTCTCTTCCACTTCTCCCCTATTATGCCAGCACACCTGTTTATGTGGCTGTGTGGTCAACTACATTGGGAAAGTAATCAGACTTTAAACAAAAATAAAAAAATTAGAGGGTGGGTTATTTTTGCTACACGAGCTCTTTGATCGTGTTTGCAATGTAGCTATGCTCGCATAGAAACTGCCTGTGGGGGCAGGAAAAACAGACAGAGATAGGGGCTCTTTAAGCTGCTGCTGCTGTTGCTAAACATGTGAATGTAGACCAAGTGTCTCAGTGGGAGTGTAGGCACCTGAACACCCTTCTGACTCTTATCTCAGAGTTCCTAAAAGCTTAGATGATAAAACACTTGCTTAAAAATAGCTTGAATATTGCACTCACTTATTGGTGGTCAGATCAAAAGCTTCAACAGATGCAGTAAGGCCTTCTTCAGTGACACCACCTGCAATGACAATCTTGCCCTTATGGATAGCCGTTCCAAACATCGAGCGAGCCACTTTCATTGGAGCCAGGTCTCTCCAGTCTCCTTTCTTGGGATTGTATACAAATAGTCTATTGGTGCACTTCCTGGGGAGGAAAAAGATCCTATGAGCATTCCTGATGAACTTCTGGCTTGTTCCATGTAAAACCTAGTTGGGGTGGATTGTGTGGGTTTATGTATAACACCTCCTTCCTCTCCATGAGATCCTTTCCTGTATCTAATCTTGGAATCTTTGCATGTCTGCAAAGCACCAATCACATCCATACAACTAAATCAAATGTTAAATCCTGCTTACACAGGGCAGCAATTTCACTGTACCTTACAGGAGAAAGACAACGTCCTTTCCCAGCATATCCTGTCCAGATGGGTTTGTGGAGGAATGTATGACAAAGGTTACAAAAGAAAGATTATGCTGCTGTTTTGGCTGATTTGACAAGCCTGTATCTTAAATGTCCCCTATACAAACACTGAAAAATCACCACCGTGTGCTCAGTGTGAGTGAAAACTTTGATTTCCCCAATGTTATGCCCATTAAGGTAAAACAGGCATCACAGGTCAGAAAATTTTTTTAAAACCTGACACAATAATTCCATGGCACCTAAGTAGTTCTATCTGTACGGAAATACTACTTCAGCGCTATCGATTACTAAGGTGTCTGCAATGTAAGTAAGAATTTGCCTTGGAAATAAGTACAGTTATTAAAATAACTAGTTAGGATTACAATTCATATGCAATTTTACCATATCATGAAGAAGATATCCTATATACCATAATGTGTTCCCCTCTGCCAATGTGTCAGCAACCTTAATCAAGACATGAAAAAAGGGAAACCCTTATTTCTGAATGTGAGGACATATAATCTATAAAGGACCAACCAAATAATGTTACAAATTGTCATGAAAAGACTTAAGAGACTCACTTATCATCAGTTTTTCCCCCAAGACAATATATCAGTCCATTGTTTGAGATAGTAGCATGGCCATATACTTTGATGGGTAATTTTTTGATCTCACCCCATTTCATTGCCCTGGAACGAGAAGAATATCACCGTTAGGCTCGTTCAACTAACAACGGGCTATTTACATGTCCTTGGTGGGCATAATTAAATTTTAAACATACACAGGATCATAGCACAATACTGAATCTAGAGACTCCTCAGTGCGAAGGTCCTTGCCTGCAATCACATAGATCTTGTTGTCCGACTCTCCCAGCCCGAAGAGACACCTGGCTGATGGCAGTGGAGGAAGGGCAACCCACTCGCCAGCGATGCTATCCAGCTGCAATGGCATCACAACAGGAAGCGTTAGGAAAGGCAAACAGTACAAATCCGCACAACAAACACTGTTCTACAAAATAAATCTACTTGCACCCAGTGTCTCTCAACAGCTCATCTGCTTGCCTGAACAACCTACCCTGCCCTCAGTGCAGCTAACAAATGACTTTTACCCACCCATGCTTCATGGTGCTGAGACCTAGCAGAGTCAATGCCACACAGCGCTCTCTGCATCTGCTCACCCTCCTCACGGAGTTTCTTTGCCTCTTTATTAAGCTCTTTGTCCTTGTTCAAAGGTCCCTCACTCTCTGGGTTCCCCATCACATGTTGGAAAGAACACGTTGTTGTTCTTCCTGCCTGCAGGGAGCAGACACTCCTGCCATTTCACATCTACACATCTAGCTGGTTGTGCTCATCGCTACAATGAGAGACGCCAGGCATCCTCACGCCATTCCTCTTCATGATCAGAAAACATTACATGGCAAATGGCACAGATGTTTCTTCTGCAATCCCTAGAGCAAAAGAGGTGGTGTTTCATCACAAATACCCTCAAAAGCTCCTGAGATCTCTGAAGGCACAATGAAAAAAGACTTCACTCCTAAGCAAAAAAGGCAGGCAGTCCAGCTCCAGTGGCAGTAATATTGATGTCACCCCTACTGAAGTACTCTCGCAGCTGTCTCAATTCACACCCAGTATGCTGAAAACACCTAAGGAGAAGCAGCAGGAGGACAGAAGAAAAAAACAAATAAATGAACCAAAATAGTATTTTCCTAGAACTGCGGTGCTTAATTTTTGTTTTGGTCTGAGAACTTACAATTGAAGCTGAATGCTCCCTAACATTCAAAAAGAATATTTTCTCTCTTCTATTGCATACAGATTTGCTTAACGATGTATAGGAAGGGAAGGTAAAATGTGAGTTTGTATGAGTGTAAAGGCATTTGACAGAAAGCGAGATAAAGTTCAGTCAGAGTAATCAGATCTGGGTTTAGCACAGTGACATCCTTTTTCCAGAAGCGTGTTCCACAGTCAAGGTCTCCATGCTAAGTGCATCTCCCAAATTCACATTTTTGAGCCAGTGGCAGCTTTGTTTTCTCCTGGGTTGCTAGCTACCAAATAAAATGGTAACAGGTGCTTCACTGGGGGAGAAAGGGAGATCAGCAAGTGAAAATCGGATTGGCACCACATTAACATTTTTGAGGGAACAACAGCCACATGGGTAATGCAGATAAATATTTTAACTATAGGCAGTAGCAGCAGCAAGCCAGCTCCGAGGTGACAATCAAGAGAGCAGGATTTCAGGAAAGGGATGTAGACATACAAAGCAGGATTCTGAAAACTTCATCAAATTTTAATATCAGTCTTGAGGTTTAGTTTTTCAGAGGTCCCTTTCTAATAGCCTGAGACTTATAGACTATCAGTTCTGGATTATATACATTTTGACATCAACACAGTATTTCTGTTGGAAGAGTATTCCTGTAATAAGTTTTGCACTTCAGTGATTAGTGTTTTATATCTACATAGGGAAATGTAACAGTGCTACTCCCTCTCTAGCAAACTAAGACTTCCCTCTCATAGGTATAACAAATGCCTGAAACCAACTTTTTCATGGTGTGTGACACCAGTGAGCCATACTGCTATAAACACTTAACATTTGCATTTTTAAAATATCTGGAGGCTTTAGGAGTCTATCGCTGCTTATCACTGCTTTACTTCCTACTAAAAAAGGGACTACTTTCACTCCTTTGGGCCAATGTGCCTAAAGACAAGACATGGCCAGCAGCATAATTCATCATGGGATAGTTTAAATATCCTCCAAAGCATGTAGCCAGGTAGTTAAAACCACAACAGAATTAGTTTATGGTGTAAGCATGCCAAATTGTATTTTTGCTGATTTTCTGAAATACGTTGTGGAAGTTACAATTTGTATTAACTGGCCTTATATTTATACAGATTTACAAAGATATAAAATTATGCTCTCAGTTGAAACGTAGTGTTTGGTCTACTGACATTGACAGTTTGCCAAGAAAGCAGCCTACCATCTCTAAATTCTGTATTTTAGAATGCCCTTAGGCTTTCAAACGTAGATGTGAAAAAAGGACTTCTGGAATTTTAGTGGCCGAAGTGGCATTTAAAATACGCACATTACTGCTGTCATAAAAATATTCCAGATGCAAAAAAAGAAAGACATCTCATTAGATCTAAAGCAGCTAAGCGCTCAACCTTCATGGAAGTTAACAGAAGTTCACAAAAAATATTTCACAAAAATATCATTAGGTTTAAATTTAGGCATCTGTACCATGAAAAATCTGGGCCTTAAACAATGAAAGCCAGTGCCTAGATATAATATACTAATCCTTTAATCTTTTCTGAGACCTCACCAGGGGCTTGATCTTGAAAGAGAAGATGCAAGTCCCTTGGTTTCATTTATCTTTCTGAGACAGGAATAGCTCTCTATAGATACTTCTCTCCATTGACCGTACAGAGAGACTAGACAACTCATTTGCATAGACTCAAAATATTTTTCAGTAACTCTTATAAGCACCTATTATTGCACCAACAATTATAAAGCTTATACCTGGAAGAAGTATGACTGGAAAGGCTGATCCTTGTTCTCCTCTTCCACATACAGTCCTCCAACAATGTAGACCTGATTTTGTTTGGTGACTATACTGGAATGATTTCTGGGAATCTGTTCTGCCAGGGCTGCTAGATAGCATTCATTTTCAAGAGGATCATAAGCTACTGCAGCGGTGTCATTAACCAGAAGAATTAGGTCTTTGACAAACATGCCGTGCCTGGGAAGGTCATTTAGGTAGCCAGGCAGTAAATCTTCATCTCCTACATCACCATTCACCTCCCCTTTGGTTGACTTTTCTGTACTTTTGCTAGAATCAGGCAGTTTTCCAGCAAAAGCATCCTTAATAACCTTTACTTTTTTCTGAAGGTCTGAGTTGCCTTTAATTATATCATCCTTCTCAACGTGTTCTTTGAAATATTTTTCTGGCATAAGACGAAAACGTATGCAGTCAAAAATTTCCCCCAGGCTCTTTACTCTGTTCTCCTTGTCTGTTCGGACCCATCTCATTACTGCTTCAAATACCAGTTCTTCCTTCTCTACATTTAAGCTGTCAGGTGAAATAATGGAGATAAGTTCATGTGGGGCAAGCTGCATGAAGTCCTCTTCTTTGCAAATCTGCACAAAATGATCTGAGACAAAATCGCGGGCAGAAAATGCAAGTCTTGGGCAATCAAGCAGAACACCTAATCGAAGGATGGCCAGGCAGTTACCAACAGCAAGCCTCTTCTGAAGATAGGAGACACACACAGTGAATACAGAAGGGATCTGAAAGCGACTGGCCAAAGCAAAAATATCTTGCACATTAGAATCATTAAGATCAATACTTGCTGAATAAAGGTATTTGACAATCATATCCAGGATGTTGGGGTCAACATTATCAAGAACTACCTCTTTCTTTTTCTCTTCATTTTGCTCGGATAAGAAATACTCACGAAAGTAAGGGCTACATGCCGACAGAATCAGTCTGTGGCACGGCAGACTTTTATCACCAGCTTTTAGAGAGCAATCTATAAACTTTTTCTCTTCAAGGAGTTCTTTGAGGCCATCCTGAAGAAGGGTGGATTGGTAAAGTCTGAGCTCTTCAGTGAGTTCCCTTTGGGAATCCATTTCGCAAATACTTGGGAAAGGGGAGGGAGCAGAAAGCTTTAGCTGTTGTCTGCCCAAAGGTCGGTCTGTAAAAAAGGCAGACCAATGTGCTTTGCCCTGCCTGAAGCCTCTGCAACTTAATCTCGCTAGCTAAATATAGGTGCATACTCTTACAGGTTGGAATTTAGGATGGATCGTTTGGAAAAAAAGAGCTGCTCTCGCAGCTGTCAAAGACTGAAAGAAGCAACTGTTGCTTTTAGTCACTATGGTCAGGTTTTGCCATCATTCTCCACATTGAATCAATGAGATTACGTGCAATGTAAGAAATTATTTGACACGAGTAAGGACAGCAGAATCTGACGCTCAGTGAGACAGCTATGAGCAAGATTGTAAATATACATGTACCAAGTATTCTGAAATAGAAATATTATTAATCAAGTTGTCAGCTGCAACTACTGTTCACTTTTTCAGAGTTGCTTAATACATCTCATTGCTGCAGTCATAAAGATATTAAAAAACTCCAGAACTTTGCATCAATTTTCTATGCTGTAAGATTTTTTTTTACATACCCATATCACATCTGCAATTTCTTCAGATACTAAGACTTTGAAATTCATTTTGAGCTGCTGCTTAATATCCATTTGGTTGTATTTATTTGTAAACAAAACCCTACTGTTTAGACATAAAATATACATTATTCAGGTAAAGTTCTGCTTTCAAAAATAACTTAAAATGAAGTCTCCACCCCCCTTAAACACCATTCTTCATTTCAGATAATATGTAGATGTTATCAATCCTTTCAAATTCGACTGTACTAGAAATGGTGTTAACTGCTGTTAAACTAAATCAAAACAGTACATAGGAAAGGTAGAACAGAGAATGAAAAACATGTAATCCACCATATTAACATTATTTAATGGATGTGTAATTTAAAAATAAAACTAAAAAAATTTCTGAATTTAAACTAAAAAAGCCCCAAATCAGACAAGTAGTTTGAAAAGTGAATGTGAATTTAGAAAAATTATGCATATGTTGAAGGTTTCACAATTTAACAGATTCAAAACAAATTTGAAATTTTAAGTTGTTTAATGTACCTTGATGAAGGACTGTATTTTGCCCATCTAGAGAATGCTTTTTACCCATATGGTAAAATGTTCTTTGAATGTAATGGAAACAGGATCAAAACATAACTATTTGAATTCAAGATCTACAACGAGGTATAACATTATCGAAGTTTATTGAAATCATAATTGCTTTTCAATACACGTAGTATTTTATTAAAATATATACCTTGAAAGATTTTCTACAAACACCACAATTATATTCACACCACAGTTACTTTACCATAACAGTCAGCTGCTAAAACAACAGCTGAGAGGAGAGCTCATTTCACTTTTTCCACTTATAGAAAACAGCGCAGAGGTCTTCTCTCACTAGAAAACGTAACAGCTGCATCTTCGTTTAAACAATAAATGACTCATTTCCCTCTAACACGTAACATCAGAAAGGTCTAATGACTCAGACACAGAAGCTATTTGTGTGTGCACTTTTTTCTAGATCATTCCTTAAAAAAAGTGCTTTAGTCAAAAATAAAAGAAAAAGAAAAAACTGTATGAGGCTATCTGGATTACAATTAAGTACCTGGAACAATATGTGCTGAACATTTAACAAAATTATAAGACATGAAAACTAATATTTGGAACAGTATTGCTTTTTGTCAAAGTTATCCGTAACACAGCACCGCTGCAATGACACAGCCAATATGCCTAGATAGAAAATACTCTGCATATGATAACCTGTGTTGCACAACATTAAACAAGTTATGGAAATTTGATTTAGATATAATCATTATAGGAAAGTACATCACATGTACATACATGTACATACATGAATACTTTAAATTGAGCATCAAACTATATACCACATACCACTATATACCACACACTGCCCTATCACAAATGGTGGCCTCCGTGTAGGTAGGAAGAGGAGGCTTCCCTGTCTGACACACTTTCAGGTAAAATGGCAGGGGGTGGCTGGTCCTGGCAGCCAATCACAGGGCAGTATGTAAACACAGGGGTCATGAATTTGTAAATAAAGATGGTGGCTACCTGCCATAAAACGGTGGCTGAAACACCATGATGGACCCTGTGTTGTTAGGGGAGGGGGCTTCCTGCGCTGACAACCTCCTGGGGGAAGCAGGATGGGGTAGCTGGTCCTGCCAGTCACACTCCTGAAAACACGTGGGCTACAAGTGTGCCAAAACCCACAGTCAGCCAATCCCAAAGCAGTGTGAAAACGTGGGGTCTGACATTTTACATAATGGCGGCTGGAATAAAGTGGCAGCCGCCATACATGTAGTGGGGAGAGCCTTCCAGGTCCTTACAGCCTGACAGAGAGGAGGGACCTCTCGGGTCCTTACACCATGTGACCAGAGGAAGGGCGGGACTTCTGGGGCCTGTGGAACACGTGACTGCCTGCAGGGGGCGGGGCTTCCACCAGCAGCGCGGGCCCCACACCTGCGTACATTAGATGTTGGTTGTCCTCCCACTGCTTACAGAAACAGTGTAATAAATAAAAAACGAGGGTTTTGAATCATCTTTCCTTTATGACATATCCTGAGGGCATATTATCTAATATTTGCCTGTATTTAGCTTTGGCATGTTCTTTCTCTGCTACTCTGGTATTTCTAAATTATCTTCTACAGATCTCACAAGCCCAGTAACAACCGAGAGTCCTTCCGTGCTTAGGAAACAAACACGTGCCAACTTAAATCACGTCATTACTTCCCAGAGTCCCTGGAGTGTGAAGCCGTCCTTTAGCTTCTCTATTGCAAGTCCTAGTTCTTCTGAAAAAACAGGCTCCCCATCATGTTGCTTTTTTGAATGCATGAGATATGAGAGAAAATAAAATAAAGCAGAAGGTACTTTTTAATTTTATTATCCCATTTTAACAATATGAATTTGATAGTATGAAAAAAGATGTTCTTACCTTGTTTTCATCAGCAAAGTAAGCCTGCAAAGGAAAGAAAAAAAAGAACTCACAACCTTCGAAAAAAGCAAGTTCTAAAACCAAATCTGCTAATAATTTCCTGGGGTGGAAAGTGTACTTGGTAAGTTTTCTTCAACAAACCAGTCTGTATGGTTTTTATTTTTGTTTTGTAAACAAGATCAGAGTTTTTTTCTATGTTGAAATAATATACAAAAGGGTTCTAACAGGACTTGGTGATTATGTTATTTTTCATTAAATACCAATTTTTGAGTGTTCCATCATAATAAACAAAGATTTTTAAATGGTAAAATTTTCATATTACATTTGTTACACTGACAAATACTTCATAGGAAATAAAATGTTAAAATGAAGGCAAACTGACAGCATCCTAGCATCTTCTGCCTCACGTGCAGCAGCATTTATTATTCAATTTCAAAAACTAACTTAAAATGTATATAAAAATTCAGTTAACATCATACTCTATCTAAGAAATGAACACAGAGGAACTAAACAATTAACCAAATTTTTCTACTCTCAGACAGAGATCTGGGGAAGAGATACAATCTTTCCCATTCTGTGTGTGTGGAAATTAAGGATCAATCTCTTAGGAAATCAGATCTCTGAAAATACCCACAGCTCTAGAAGTCTCTGGACCAGCAGGCTCTAGATCTTCACATTTACCAAAAAGAGCCTGATCTTGCTTCAGCTGCCCCCGTGGGCTGGCGAGAGGCAGCAAATAAAGCGTTTTGCTGCTCAGCTGGATCTCAAGCTATACAAGACTCTACAGAACAGCATCACAGTCATCACGTGTCATGAATATTGGTGTGAGCCAGTCCTTGGGTCCTGGACCATCTCTGTCTCCAATAGCAACAACCTTCTAATCACTTACAGCTTCCAGGTTTTGTTTCAGAATATGCAAAGCACAGTTATTTAATCCAGGTGACAAAGGCACCAACAGAGCAAACAATCTACCTTTAAGGAAAAGGTAAGTCTTCCTCTATGTTGAAAAAAAGTCAAAAAGTGAGGAAAAAGGAGGGAAAAGAAGAGATCAGAGCTTATCTGCATAAGTAAATGATAGCAAAAGAAAAGAAGGTGGAAATAAGAGCGGTGCTAGCACTGCTAATTTATGAAATTTCAGAGATGAATTAAGAAAACGTGTCAACTGGCAATGTGTCAAGGCTAGCACTTGATAACATGTGCAGTCTACCTGTGCAGTCAGTCATGCAGTCAAGTGTTATTGGGTTGCACAGTAAATTTGGAAATTCCTAGAAAGAAGGTCATCAAGCAACCTAACGCATTTAAAAGCAAATTTTCCTGAAATACTAGGAGACAGATACTAACACAGTTTTCTAAACTGGTACTGTCAGGAGTGCAAAGGCTGTCGGGAGTAACTCAAAATTATTGCTGCCTTTATAAAAATCTTTCAAGTTTGAATCTCAGATGAATGTTGAGAGTACAAATAACACCATCTATTAATCTGCTCCAAGAGAAGGAAGACTTGTTTTAATATAATGTATTTGATTATATAATACTGCTGGTTTTCAAGCTATTCCTGATCTTAATAGGTTGAGAAACTACATACACCTATTACTTAAAGTATCTATTACTATTTATTTTGAATAATAGTTTGTTCTTGAGTTAAAAATCCATACACAAAATAAATTCCTGTAGTAATCAGGCTTTTGAATAAAAGGCATGTAGGCGTGTTTTAAATATAGAAAGTTTTAGCTTATCTTTAACAGAGGATTATAGATGTACATCACCTACATTTGAATGACCAAACAAGAACTATTTTATTTTTTAGTTTTCTGTGGAGCAGCTTACCACAAAAGCATCTGTATGCTCATCAGATTCTATTTCCACATCATCTTGAACCTGCTCCACTCTTAGGTCTTCAAGAGGTTGAGGCTGCAAATTAAAACACTGAAGTAAGTAAATCCACATATCTAATATGTTTAATACATTTCTACTACTGCTGTTAACACAATATTGTATCTAATTTAAAATAAATGAGTGGAGTACCTTTTCTTCCATTTCATAATCCACTCCAAATATAGGGTTAGCTGAATAAACTCTGTGAAGTGAATTAATTTCTTTCACTGCCTCCTGTAGTTTCTCCACAGGGTCTATTTTAAAACCAAGTACATATCCTCCACTCTATATAACAGAGAAAAAAGAAGACATACATTTATTAGTGTTGCTTATTATTTAAACAACTTTTTCCCCTTGACAGGGATTTGCAATTTAACGATAGCAAATTTCAGTTTGCTCATAAAACATTATCTGTGTGTTGGTATTATCTTATTTTCATTCCACCACTTAAACTGTGGGTGAAGTAAAACAAATGACAATGTTTCTCTATGAGGTAAATAAGCTTTTAATTGTTAGCCCATTATATAAATGGGGGACAAACAGAAAAACACAAGCAAACAAGGGTGGGAGAAATTCAGTAGCTAGGAATTAAATCATTAGTATCACTTCTCAGCAAATGTTTAGTCGGTTAGATCTTGCTGTTGTTATTAAAGAAGCTTTCAGATACACTAAATAAAGGTAGTTGAACTTCCTAAAAAAAAAAAAATCACCATTAAAAGCATTTCTGATTAAGGTCAAATTGAAGAAAAATATTTTTTTTCTCTCACAGCAAAACACATATGCAAATGAAAAAGATTAACAATAGTGGCCTTAATTAAGTATAGAAGTAATTAGATCCCAAAGATAATCTGTCAGATGACACTGTTTTTAACAGTTATTTTAGGGTTTTTCTAACTAGTCATGCTGGCCTATTGTTGCTTCGCTTAGAGAAACCAGAACTCACAATAGCCATATTGACCTTAACATACAGACATCTTAAGCAGTGCAAAGAGGACTTTTTAAAAATTGTGTTCAACAGGCCACACAGAAGAAACACTCTAAGTACCTTAAAATTAGCCCTGTAACATTTCAGAATTAGGGAACTATTATATATAAAAATGTAACCAATGAAAAAAAAGCTTCTTACCTGCTGAGAACTCTCTATCACAAGCGCCAAGCCAAACTTTGAGTCTCTCACTTTTATTGAACGCTAATGGTAAAGAGGTAGAAACTGTTTGTAAAAATTTTGGAATTACTTGATAAAAATCTGCTTTATCTTTTTTTTTTTTACACTGTACTTATTACAATTACTGGTTCTGGAAGCTTGGCTACCAGCATTCCCTCCCATTTACCATTACAAATCTGAACCCCTGAACCTGAGGAAAAAGTGTTTTTATCAGAAGCGGTAACAGTGGTTAACAGTTCATTTCTGAACATCAGGTTCACAGATCATTAATCCCAGTGTTATGTAGGTGGCATGAAGCATCATAGTAAATAGTTTGAAAATTGGAAATACAAGCCATTTTCAACATCTGTACCTCCCCATGAAAGCCCCTAGTTGATCTGGACAGAAAAAAAAAAATCTACACTGTAGTTGATGCTGGTAAGACTAAATTCCTCCCTGACTGCGGGACATGAAATACTAATTTTGGTGAGCTGGGAGTTTTAACTAAGACTTGAACTTATGCCATTTCATTTTGAAAATGGTTGTTTTAAGATACTTACAATTTGTAGATATGGTATGCTGACATTAAAGCTGTCATTCATATTTGCATGCCAAACTATTCTCACATTAGTAATAAAAAACGTTCCCAAATTTCCCTATTAAAGAAAAGGTATATTAGAACTGCTTTGAAGGATAGAGCCTTTTTTCCAAACACGATGATTACTGCTCTCCATTTAAACACAAGCAGGATACAGCTTTGTATTTATTTCAATAAAAGCCTGATTCTTTCCTACCAAAACCAGTCAAAATGCTTCTATTGACTCCAAGGAAGCAAGATCCAATCTTTAAAGGATATAGCACTCAAGCGGTGAAAATAGCTGGGAGTACCTATTACTGCAGCAAAGCAGGATCAAATCACGGCACAGCAGACCTCATGGGAGTACACAAAGCATCTGAGAGTGTTCTTAACTGTACAGATCTGGAATTGGCACATAGCGTAAGTGTAATGGCACGTGGGTTAAACTTAGGCGACTGTGGAGATGTGTGCCAAGGGAACATAGAGAAAAGAACTTTTTAGCTTGTCAGGATGGATCCTATTTCCATTCTGGACTAAAACTGCACAGACAGAAATAACAGCTCCCATTTTGTTTCATGGCTCTGGGAAATACTTGCAACTAATGCCCTGTAAAATAATAGAAATGTTTTCTATTTTTTCCTTAAAGTCTTTATTTTTCCATGTTTTAAGACACAGATTCCTATTCCAATATTTTCAATTTCCAGTAATCAAAAGACAGTATAGTCTTACACTGTAGTAAAATCTGCATGTAAACATACAAATATTCAGCAAAGCAGTTTGGAAACATGATTGTCTTTCAGGATGATACAGAGCTTTAGACTCATATCTTTTTAACAGGAATGGTATATCTAGTTCCTTGCATATTAGCTAAGTCACATAGGCTTCAGGTTGCCAAAATAAAGACTTTGTTGTACTGAGTAGCAAATATATGGGATCAGCTTCTCTGCCTGCATCAACTGATGAACTGAATTAAGGGTAATTAATTCCTTTAAGGCTACAAAACTATGGTAATACCATTGCTAGATGATTACATTTTAACTTCGCTGTAGTCAGCATAGTCTCATTTTCACTATACCTGGTCACTTGATAAATTCCAAACTCCATTGATTTTATCATATATTTGTTCTTGTGGTAATAATCTCAGTTGCTTGTTTTGAATCAATGCACTTCTCAGCTTCAGGTCACGATACATTTTAGAAGTTTCATAAGCTCTGCAAAAAATAAAAATACACATTACCATTTCAGTGTTTTCTATTCTCTTTAGTGTTTGTTTTAGCACCAATATGACACGTTGTACATTTTCAGCTTTTTTATCACAACATTGCACAGAAATGAGAGTACTATTAAAACATCATCAATGTAAACTGTTATATTTCAGCTTTCCTTAATGAAGTTATCTTTAAACTTAAAAGGATTTTTTTGACATCTGGTGGGATGTCCTGTACTGTTCATGTGTATACTATTTCTTTCTTTTCCTTAAGAAAGACAGTCATGTCCCAGCCTCTATTGCAAAGCGTAAGTCTTCTGGGTCCCATGTTATACATAGCATGGACATCAAGAACCCTTTATTTTTCAGTGCTGGTTAAGTCACAAACACCCAATATACATACGTCACTATTCCATAGCTCTTAAATAGAAACCTATGGTAATGGATTATGCACACATTCATTCAGATGACTTATCTTTAGGTGGGAAACATCCACTGTTTTGTACTCAATTAGAGTTTTGACCAGGATTTAACGCTTCATTTCCATTACATGATCCAAAATTATGGGAAATTACTATATACAGAAATTATAGATGGAAAACGGACGCTGAAATTAGCTCTTTTGTATTTTTATTTGTTTAGATAGTTTATACGCACCAGGTGTATAAACTGTGATCAATGTATTAATACACATTCATTTTCATTATGAACAGTTATCTACTAGAATTTGTGATCATTCTCTCCCTTCCTTCCAGAGATTGTGTTCTCCTCTTTTGAAGTTTTCTGAATGTTACATATGGGCAGTTATACACTTGGTCCATCAGCAGTAGTAATCCCACAGATCTGATTCTTTGCATTTTGTAAATGAACAAACACTATTTTAAGTATGCTACCTGTGTACAGCAATAACTGAAGTGAAGAGTCTGGGACTCCCGGGGACAACATTGGTAAATATGAACTCAAACCGTGTATTGTTACATTTAGTCAATATATACAGAGCTTCTGTCTGCCCTCGTAATTTCTGTAAGGAAAAAATGAAATTTAACATTTTGCAACATAGTAGCTTGACTGTACAGGCAATAAATAATCTTGACATATCTTCTAAATTCTTGTTCTAAATAGTATATCTGAAGGTGTAATCCTGACTCTACCACTGATCTACTGCTGCCTTCAACTGAACTCAGTTTTTTTGGAGAAACTAGCACTTCCATCAACAGTAGAACTAATGAAGCCTGCCTGCTATACATGTAAAACTCTCTCAACTTTTAAAACTAAACTTCCATTACTATTCTATTGCTGTTCTTGCAAGTAAACTTTCAGATTATTGTTGATATAGTGCAATAAGTATAAACAATGAGTTACAGCTTCTTTTATTATTTTAAAAAGTATTTTTTGAAACTTACTGAGTTGGCAGTTCTTGTAGTTATATTTATAATGCAGTTGTAACCAACAGCTAAATGTTAGGGGAGAAAAAAAACAAAAAACAGTTTTGAGAACAAGAAAGAAGAATAGTCAAAATTACAAAGTAAAATACTGAATTTTGTAGCACAGCTTTGGATGCTATTTGTGAGAACTACACATTGTGGTTAATGATCTGGGCCCTCATCACAAAATCAAAGACTAATTTAAGCTGGAAAGGACATTGGGAGGTTTTCTGGTCCAATGCTCTTCTCAAAGCAGGATCAACTTCATCTGGCTGCTCAGGGTCCGGTCCAATTGAGTTTTGAGTATTTCCAAAGAATGAGATTCCACAACCACCCTGGGAGCCTCTTCCACTGTTTGACTGCCATCATTGTGAACATTTTTCTTCCAATATCTAATCATAATTTTCCTTGCTTCAGCATTTGACTGTTGCCTCAAGAAGGTCTGTTTCATCATGATGTTGTCCGTAAATTCTACCTTTATAAATAAAACTTTCTACATTGATATAATACTTTGTAGAAGAAGAGCTAAGGGGATGACAAAGAAAAAAAGCAAAATGGAAACTATAAAGTAGAGAAGAAACAAAAAGAAGAAGAGGAAAAAACAGTTTCAGGCTGCGTTTCAGCAAATTAAATTAAATATGAATAGACCTGCTAGCTACCCATACAGTTAAAATTAGAAACTTATTCAGAGCTTATAATAGTAAATTTGAAAAGGCAGGTACTTGTGGGGAATAAACACTGTAGGACAATACAGAATGTGAATAAACAGGTGGCAACAAGAGGTACAAGTAAAGCACGGTGTGAAGAAACTCAAACTTTTGTTTCTTTCTAGAAAAACAAATGAATCCCACATAGGCCAAATGGAAAATACGTCTGAAGTACTCTTCAACTTCTGTTCCGAGAAATTAACATGGAATATTAGTATTTTGCTATGCATTATACAACAGTTCCTATATTACAAATAGATCCATTAGTAACAGTTTATTGCAGACTTTACGGAGCAACAGAACTATACTTTACTATTCTGTACTGTAATCAATACTATTGTGAAAGAATAGCATGCAACCACAAAGGAAACACAAAATTTGCAGTTGTTTAACAGGAGATGATACTTACAGAGATTGACTCTGGGCAACGACAACGAGCGCCAAATAATCCGCAAATTTGTCACAAGCAGTCTACCTGGAAATAAAGAGTGTAGATATTTTTAATCTGAATAATTTTCATTAAACTAAATGTTCAATTCAGTGGTACATATCTACCTCTAGTTTTGAAACACCAGAATATTCCTTCCCCTTGGTAGGAAAAAGAAGAAAAGCACAGAACACCCCAGCAGAAAAATCACTAATCACCTTTTTTTTTTTTTGAATGCTAGGAGAGAAAATCCAGCAAGGAACAAATGAAACAACCTCTAACATATATCAGCATTCCTCAAAAAAAACCCAAGAACAGTCACTGATTTCACATTCACCTGCCTATGGTAAAAATGCAGAGACACAATCAGTGCAGAACTGCTCTGGGGAGGAGAAGGGGAAGGCAGTGAGTTAACTATCGCAGCTGTCTTCATGAATAACCTCACCCCTTTATGTCACATGCAAATTTCTTCGATTCTGTACCCTGTACAGCAGCACATCCAACCCCAGGAAGGGTCATCTCAGCATGCTGGCAGCTTCATGCCCTTGCGCACTATATATATATATATTCCTGATTCAGTTTAAACGAGGTTAGGAAAAACTAAGCATTAAACAGGATTA
The DNA here is from genome assembly GCF_013368605.1 of Nyctibius grandis. NCBI lineage: Eukaryota > Metazoa > Chordata > Aves > Nyctibiiformes > Nyctibiidae > Nyctibius > Nyctibius grandis. The sequence goes on from NC_090666.1 coordinate 16,689,462, forward strand.
CAGCAAAAGATCACCACAATGTTTATAAATGGGTTATTCTTACAAGGCTTTCAATTCTAAACAAATTCTGAGACAAGATTATCACCTTCATATAACTTTGAACACGAGATCCTATTTGAAAATACTCCAAGGGGAAACAGATCTGTGAAACAGGCAGGATCTGTTTTCTGCAACAGACCATTGATACCAAGTTCAATGGAAACCAGACAGGGCTTTCACGAACCTACACAGGTTAAATATTAGAAAGTTAACAATTTCCCTGAGTATGCAGTTACCTCTGTCTCCATTGTTTCCTTTGGTATCTTCAACAGACTCTAAGCAGTCTATAAGGACCTCTCCAGGTCTCATTTTCATTTGTCTAATAGAAAAAAAAGAAGAAAAAATTACCTAGTGAAAAATAGATTAGATTTATCCTCCAAAAGGCGGCCATTTATATTTCCCCCCTTTGCTTTCCTTTCTCCTTTTTTTGCTTCGTGCATCATACAATGAAAAATCCACATATGCACACATACACACAAATCAACATTATATACCTGAAATAGTTATCACTACATCTGGCAAATAAGAAATATTAATACCTTTATTATTAAATTATAACAGTAAATAAATAATTATGTAGGAAGTGTGACCAAGCAAACTATATCCCAAAACAGGGATAAAGTGTGTGAAAACGTTAGGCAAAAAAGTTGCATTCACATCATTTTTAATGGATAGAATTTGTTGCTTCTTGCTGTACTTTTTAGGTCATAAGGAGTGGAGCTAGGCTCAGGAAAGAATAGATGCCAGCAACGGAAATATCAGATTTATACCAACATGTGAAATGCTCTGCTAAATTCTCCACAAAGGGTGTGGTTTGGGTTTTTTTTTTTTTGTTTTTATTTGTATGTTGCTTGATTTAACCAGTCTAACCACTTTTACATAACAACAGAGGTAGTATGACATTTTTCTGTATTTTGATTCTATTGTGTAAAGCAGACAAAGCTCTTCAGTGTATCTGCATGACAGAAACAAAATGCATTATCAGGAGAGGAATTCCATGAAATACTACTGGAGATGAGGATCGAGACACTAGGTATGGACTCGACAATACATCACCAGAACAGCACAAAAGATATTAGACAGGAGGTAGCAAGAATAGTAACATTAGCGTTAAAGAAAATATGGAAGCAGGCTCTGTCTACATGACAATTCTACAAGAAAATAAGGCAGAACTACTTAAACATCCAAGATACAATTTAATGTTTATAAAATTACTGCAGAGCGCACATCTGAGAGACAAGGAGTGTTCTCAGTAGGGCCAGCTGAGTAGGAGGGAGATGAAGCACGATAGTACACTTTCAGCCTCCATCCCCAAAATCACCACCAACCAGCTTCTATAGCTGTAGATATTACAAAAGCTATGCAAGGTTTTGCCGCAGGAACCAGAGAAGAAGTTTTATGTCTCGGGTAAGGCTGACAGCTCATCAGAGGTCAAGGCCCGCACCCGCCCGCCGGAGTCTCAAGGGCCACACAAGCCTTTTCCCGCCCTGCCAGCAAGAGCTCTCCCCGCGCCGCCACAGCGGGAAGGCTCCCAGCATGCATCGCGCCACTAATGGCGGCCGCGCTCAGCCTACTGGCAGACCCGGAGGGGTCCGAACGCCCTGCTGTAAGGGCAGGGCAGGGCAGCGACACTCACTGCGGAGAGATGTCGAAGCGGACATCTCTGTCCTCCCACAGCACGTCCAGCACGGCGCTCATGGCTGCCGACCGCGGCGCAGGGCCCCCCTCCCTCCGGCAAGTCCGCGCACCGCCTTGGCAACGGGGGTGGTGTCTCGCGCCCCCTCAGCGATCGGGATTGGCCGCGGAGCTGCACGTGGGGCACCCCCGCTCTCTCGCCTGTCCTAGCCCCGCCCCCGGCTCGGCTGAGGGAGAGGCTGCGTGTGGCGCCGCGCTGTGTGGCCGCGGGGGCCGGGCCCGCCCGGCGCCTGCCCCGGTCTGGCCGTCGTCCCTTGTGGCCGGCGCTGTGGCGGGCTTGTGCAGCCTCGGCAACGTCGACGGCCTGGCATTTGTTAACACCGTGTGAAGGAGAGCGGAGTGCTCTATGGCGTTGGAACGTGTAGTAGCTGCAGCTTTTCCGCTCGTCTTAGTTTTGTCTGGAGTGAGGCAACACCTGCGTTGCCGTGGACGATCGTTAAACCAAGCCCCTGTGCAGTCGGTAAACCTAAAACCTGTGAAACCCTCGGTTACTCGGTAAATTACAGCTTTTAAGTCCAGTGGTTTTTGTTTTTGTCGTGTTTTATTTTTAACCTAGATGGTATGTATCATAGTATTTTTAATTTGGAATAACTTGACTATTTTATCTAGCCAAATTTTAATTGCAGTATCCTACCGCTTTCAAATTAAAAAATACTCTAAACTTAAAGCACGAATCACAGGAAGAAATTTGTCCTTTGACAGTTCTTCCCGTGAAGCTGCTCCCTGAGCTGGTGAGGAGGCCGTTGCGAACCCCCTGGGAGCCGATACAAGCCCCGTGAGGTACCAACCGCTGTGGGCGCCGCCCGTCCCTCCTGCGGCCCGTCCCTCCTGCCGCCCGCCCCCGGCGCTGGCGGGAAGCGCGGCCCGGGGAGCGCGGCCCGGGAGGGTACCGGCTGTGTGGCTTCAGGCCAAATGCCTTTTTTTGTTGATACGATGAACTTGCCATTTGTTGAGGGAAAAAACCCGCACAAACCCAACCAAAAATGATCCTGGAGTTTCATACGCAGGAGCGCCTAATCTGAGCTGTTCAGTGTTGTTAAGGGCTGTGGCAGAAATCCAGTTACACCATCAGGAGCACATTACACAGTAAGTTAGCTGTGAGATAAGCTTTTAGTCCTGTAAAGGTACCATTGTCCATTCTCTATCCTGGCAGTAAAACCAGAAATATTTTATTAGAAATAAGCTTGTAAGTATGTAAGTCAAGTAATAGGAAATACGTTACATACAGGCAGACATAAATGTAAAAAGCAATATGGCAGTGACAGGCAATAAAGAATAAACTCTGTGCTGAGTTTGATGTTTTGAACATAAGTTTAAAAAGTTTTTTAAGAAAGAGATGCAAACACTAAAATGCATTTAAAAATTAGACTTGGTTTTCAGAGGAGAAACACGTCAAACATCACTTTAGACCCAAACTAACCTAATTCAGTGATGCCAGCTATTGGTATAGTCACTCATATAAATCAGTGGATATGGTTTAACTGCATTTATCATATATCTTTCTAACTAATGGGAACTGAGGAAAGCTTACAGAAAAAAGGACTAACTGTAACTGTGATGTGGTTGGGAAAGGTGGGTAGCTGAGCCTCCTCCCTGTCTAGTGACCTGGAGAGCACGTAGGCCACAAGTTGATGCATTTGCTTTATTTATCTGTACTGAGTAATACTCTGCATGTAATTTAGAAATTGATATTTTATGCTTGAAATATTAAAATATGATTTGTGGGAGCACTTTTGCTTAAAAAAAGTGAAGTCTTCAGTGCAGAATCCATTCCAAATATCAGATTTCTGTAACAGAGAAAAAACAAATTACATTCTTTTAATGACCAAAGATTGCTTTCCAAAGCCATATACATAATTTAAAATGAGGTATAGTCAGTGATTGTACAATGGTAGCATTTAAAGAATAGGTGAAGGAAGGGCAATTACTGTGGCAAATACTATACTGGTCTTACTATACTTTAGTAAAAAGGAAAATTTGTACCCTGGATACTGCTGAAAAATATCTATTTCGTTATATAAGGACTACATCATACAATATATGCAAAAAGAACTAAAGTGAGCTTGCATAGGTAGACTTTTTTTTAATTAGTGAGTGTACGACTTCATAATGTTAACAATCTTTAAATTGGTTTGGTTTTACATACTGTGCTGGATAATTGCTAACAAACCCAAACAATCAATAGCTTCAACTTGCTCATTATTAATGTAGAGATAAATTCCTACCTCCAAAAAAAAGTACGCAAGCCTCTCTGCATTCGTCTTCACTCTCAAAGCGGTTTGCATTTCCATCGCAGCCACCATACCAAAACTGAGCACAAGCATTGGCTTGTTTATCATAATACCATTTAATGTTATAAACACGGCAAGGCCCTTGATCCAGCCTTAACTTGCACCGGAGGTCCATGATACTTTCTAAAGAAAAAAAGGAATAGAAACAATTCAGTTTCTAAAAGTCAATTGTATTGCATAGATTTTAACTTTTAAACACTTATTTTATATTTTTCTGTTAATGTTATACAGATTCACTTTTGCTTCTAAAGATGTTAGCATTGAAGGTAAATTAAAAGTACATCTTAGTTGGTCAAGTAAACTGTTCCTTTACTGGCATGGTTCTGGTAACTCCAGAAATAATAGTATTATCGCTCCATACAAGAAGAGTAAACAAATTGCATCTGATAATTTTGAAATCTAATTATCAGCAACCAGTCTTGTGAGCAACCCAGAACTGTAAGCCAAAGATCTCAAAGCTGGTTGCATCTGCTGTTTTCAAACCACAGGTATGACCATCATCCTTCTGCAGTACATCGCTTCAGTACATTGGTTCTGTGGTGTGGGGGAAGAGGGGTTAGAATAGTGAGAAGAATATAAACTTTGGTCTTTCTTTTGTAAGATGTTTGTGCTACTTATCTAATACAATGGTAGTAATTATGTACATGCTCGTTAAGTTTGAATGCAAAGCTGGTTGGTCTAACGATTCATACAGATATGCCTTAGAGGACTGTGACATACTAGCCTAGTCTCACTCACTTTTATAATACCATGAGACAGAAAATACTTTTTCTTCAAGTTTAATGTTGTGACATCAATATTCTGTCTTCGGCAACTGATATCTTGACACTTTAAAAAAAAAGTTATTGCCAGAGACAGAATAATAGTCATGCCCGTTATAGCTGACCTTGCTTCTGCTGTAAGTGGAGCAGTGCGATTTAGAATTTGGGAAGACAAGAACTGGTGAACAGGCTGGATGAGAACTGCAACTAGATCTGTTATAAAATCCTGAAATGGATTCTCTTCCACAGCATGGCCTCATGAAAACTTCAGAGAATGGAACAAAATTACTCTGATTTAAAGCCTTATGAAAAGTTAGTATCAGGATAAGAGGGAATAAAATTAAAAACAAGTTATGATCTATAACCTGGTCTTGGTGTGAGCCCTGTAGTTGAAAGAGATGATGTCATCAATTTATCTGATGATGATGGTTTAGATGGCAATAATGGTACCACAGCTGCAGTTGAAACGAAACAGAATGAAACATTGATTTTTGGTCAGCCAAAAATGAAGATGAAGAAATGGATGACGATAAAAATACCTCTAGTGTCCACTGTTAGCAAGGATGACTGTTCCTCCTCCTCTTGTTCCTCTTCATAGGCTTCATATACTACCACAGGAGGTACTTTGGTCTGAAATAAGCATTTGATTTTCTTTGCTTTTCAGATATTGTGAAGTGTCTCAAAATGAACAAGCCCTTCATCACTTAGAGGTTTTCTAATGTTTTTCCTTCCCATTTACCCTGACTTCAGTGTTAAGAATCAGGATTTTAACCTTACCTGGTTGGTTTACCAGAAGGGTTGTCAATCCTAAACCTGGTATATATATATCATTTTAGTTGACCTTTACAGAGTTTTATTTATAAACTTAAAAATATAGACTACAATTGAGTTTAATTGCTGTTCTTAGACTTAATTATTACAGGGTAATTGCATTTTAATAACGTTATGTTTCACACTGTGACACAAATATTACTGTATTAAACACAGGAATAATAATCCTTGTAACAGTATCAGGAATAAATTGTAGCCATTAGATAACTGCCTGCATGCAACATCTTACTCGGAACAACCAGCTCTGAGCATACCAAGTTAAAGCAGCTATTACAGTACCTGTCCTGTAGAAAAGTAGGGGGAAAGTTATGTATTACATCAGGCAACAGAGAAGGATATATACATAAAACTTTTGCTCATTAAAGCATGCTGAATTTTCATACCGGAGCTAATGGCTGAGGAAGATTGCCAAGACTCGGAGGTTTTTCTACTGTAGATACTCCAGGTGTCTGTGCTGACAGTGATTGTCTATTAACATTGTTGTTCTGAAGTATGTAATGTAAAGAACTTGCAGATACTGAATGGAAAGATGGTCCACTTATGCTTGCACCATTTCCATTACGGTTGTATATTAAGGTACCATGTTCATCTTCACAAAATTGGTTGACTAATTTGGACTCCAGAGCTGTTTTAAAAAAGTAAAAAACTCATACTGAGAAATTCAGTATATTTTTTGAATTTGGATTATTTATATACGTAAATAATACACATGTAATCCAGTACTCCTTTGTATTGTTTATATGCATGTAAGATGATTATTCCAGGTTCTCTGGACTATGGCCTTTATCTGTCACAAATTTGCCAGCCTGTAAGTCCTCTGCATGGTACAAAATACAATGAAGTCACCTAAAAGTGTTCATCTGAGCTTAGTAACAACTACTAGTTGGTAGTGGGAAAATAACCGCTTACCTTGCTCATTGTGAATAGCCCAGTGAAAACTGGGAAAATTTCGCAGTGAAAGTGAATAAGTAGAATTTACCCCAGTGGGTTTGATTCTGGTTTCCAGTCCAGCAGATTTACAGTGCATGAGCACTTACTCGGCTTGCAAAGCTAGTTTAAGCAGCTGTTTTCCTGCACTGTAGGTGACATCCCTGGTTGGCGTGATGAATCATTGCCCTATAACGTGACTCCTTAAAAGAAGGAAATCTGTATCTCTAGGTTCCTATTACTTTGTACCTTGTAACTAGTCCTGATCATCATCAAAACATAACATATCCACAAAGATAATGCTTCACCCCCCACCCGCCCCATTCTGAGAAGCATCAGATACAATGCAGAATAAAACTGCAATGAACGCACCTGGAAGGGTATTAAAGTCATCAATGAGATACATGTGTTCTCTGTCTGGATCTGAAGCAATCAGATTTAGTTCCCGCACAAACTCAACCTGTGTTGGATCTGAAGTATTTACAATTCCTATTGCATACATTTCGATGTTTGCTGCATGAGCCTCTCGAACGACAATATCTAGTTTTACAGCTTCTCTCTTGTCTGCTTGGCCATCTGTTAGCACAATAGCTACTTTTCGCACTCCTGTTCGAGCACCAAAAAATCCTTCCTGGGTTGCTTTACGGATAGCAGTTCCTGTGTAAGTGCCTTCTCCCATGTATTGCATTTTTCTAACTGCTTGCTTAACATCCTGTTGAGTTGTATACTTGTTGAGACCAAATTCTAGCCGAACTTCTAAACTGTATAACACAAGGCCAATTCTGGTAGCATTTCTGCCTACGGTCACTCTGTCTACTAAAGCAGTTACAAAGTCTTTGATAATCTCAAAATTTTCTGGTCCCACACTCTCAGAGCTGTCAATCACAAATACAAGCTCCATAGGAATTTCCTTACATTTAATACCACAACCTGCAAGGGAAAAATAAAAGAACAGTTCATGATGACTTGACTTGGTATCCTTTTGGAAAAAACAGGAATACAAATATAATGAAGCAAAAATAGAATCTGAAATTAAAGATTTCCTGAGTACTTACCACATATCTCTTTAATTAATTTAATTATATCTTCTCTCTGGATATGAAAAAATTAAATATAAAAATATTTTACAATTTGCCTCTTTCAAATTAGGTATAATATTGACACTACCAAAGATTTTGTTTATAAAGAATATCTGTATCCTACAGGGACTTAATGAAAAATCTTACTGTTTGACTTTCAAACCTGACCTTCCAAGCTTGGAATGAGTCCCACATTTTACAACGAACTATTTTATATGGCATATAAGAATCATTAACTTGACAACACAGTAACGCCTCTATCTAAAACAATTAACTACTGTTATTGTAAAGAATGTTTTGTGATGATTTGGTTCTCATTAAAACTTAAAGTCAAAACCCATTCATAATATGGATATCCCTTTTAGATGTATTGAGAGTGGAGAAATAGACCCAGCTTCAGGAAGCGTATTGCTTGTAGTGAGCTGGCGTATGGCAGAGAGCACCAACACAGAATGGAATTGGGATTTGTGAACCCTCGTGTGCCTGGCCCACTGTATTACCCAGCTTTCAGCAGCAAAAAAAAAAGCTGCTGCCTTCAGAGCTGTCTGCTCAGAGAAGTGACAGCTTCTGTGACATGCAAACAAAGTGTTTCTCATTATTAGAGCAATCGTTTGTTCTATTTTTTGAAGTGCATGACAGGACTCATTTGGCATTGAGTCAGTCTTTCAAATACAACCTTTTGCTACTGCTGCTCAGCTTCCATCATCAACCTCAGTACTATTTATGTACTCACTGACATGCTTTATTGAATTTGGGTCTAGTGCAGTTCAGGCTTAGCAGAAATATAATTAAGTTTATAGCATGATAGACCATGACAGGTTTGAAGATCTTTGCTCTTTAGACTCTTAAATACTTTAAAAAAACCTTTCCTGCAGCAGGTACACACCTGGGTCATCTGACAGTAACTGTAAAGGAACACGTAGCAGAAAAATACCTAAAATCACCAGGAACTTTTAAGTTCCATTTCAGCATAAAGTAGATGAGAAAAAGTCAGAAACCTTTGTATGATTTCTTTCTATGTTATTAGTGAGACCACTTCTAGTCAAAAAGCTCTTTCCAAAATAATTAACCTAGGATACATTTCATATGATAGTATCTTGTGTTGTTTATATCTTGCCGTAATGGGATTTAAATAATTGAAGTTGCTTACTGTGAGGCCTTGCTCTCCCTTTGGTCCAGTTTTGCCCTGTAACAGGGGTTGTTAATTAATCTGCTGCAATTAGTTAGTAACATTATAATTCAGAATATAACTTCATCAATACCATTATTAGAATAATATTTGGCCAATAAGAACTTTGGCTATAAAAAGTAGTGTTCTTGTGATATGACCTTGGGCACGCAGTATCTACAGCCTCCTGAAGTGGTGACGTTTTTATGGGAATTGGATAACCTCAGGTCTCCCACTGGATCACTGATTGTCAGTTTACATTAGAAAGGGAAAACCTGTGCAGAGGTATACAGTCAAGAGACTGTATACCTGCCTGACACCTGGAATGATCAGAATTCTGCTTCATCATATGTGAGTCTAATAGGGGCAGTTTCAGGGCAAGAACGGCAATGGTGTTTATGTATCCCTACTTAATAGTATGCAGATGTCAGAATACAAGGGCACCACATTTCGCTTTCCAGCTTTTGGGGACCTGCCCATCAGCAGAAGTTACCACTTTGCCTCCCTTCATCTGTTCATCAGCTTTGAGGGAAAGTCTGAGCTACAGTTACTTGGTAGCCATAGAATGGAATTGCATAGTTTTGTCCTAAAACATGGCAATTGTCTTTCACTGCCTTAAGAAAGAAACCACATCTGTGAGAAGTGAGGTATTCAGCATGGAAATGCCTTCTTTATGCTTTTACAGGTTTTCTTAGTTTCAGTTTCTTAAGTATTTCAAATTATATGTAGTTAAATAGCAAGAAGAACACACACCCCAGCTTTATTTTTAAGCAGTTTAAGAAAACAGACATGATAAACCTGAGCTACTCACAGGTTCTCCAGATAAACCAGGGTCACCCACATCACCTTTTTCTCCTTTTTTCCCCTTTTCACCTGTAGCTCCTCGATCTCCCTTTAAAACCATGTTGGTAAGCAGACAGAAAGTGTAAGTCACTTTTTATTACACTTTTCACATTTTTCTCTAGCTGCCTTTGTCGAATTCACCTTCAGTTTCTGACATGAGTTAGACGTCTTTGTTAGAGATCATTTAAATCAATTGGTATTTGTGAATTTTGTGAATAACTTGTAGTATTGGCTAAGCATTTTTATGGGAAAAAATAGCTGAAGCAGTTTGAACAATGAACCATCTCAAACAAATACATGCAGACAGAGGGGTTTCATGGGATATTGCATGATGGAAATTATTATCTGTGTCTGAGAAAAATAAGGTAACATTAAGGAAATTGAGAAGAAAGGCAAGGAGGTAGTTGGAATCAATAACGGGAATATCACTCTGAGAAACCTTCTGGCCCAGAAAAGGTGTTTGGAATAGCAAACAGGTGAATTAGTGCCTCCTGGTTTGATTTTTAGTTGGCTATGGGACTTTGTACAGCCTTTCTGAGCCAATGTGTTCACATTCAAAAACTGATTCCAACCCACATTTCTCTTTTTCTTAACATTGATGTAGTCCCCAAATTTTGCATAGTGGGTGGGTAAAAGAAAGGCAGTGATAGTAAATGTAATATCTATATTTCTTCTAATTGCAGTAGAAGATAAGCCTCATATGGTATTAAAATAAGCAACACTGAAAGAGATGCTGCTATAAAATATTAAAACGATCGTGTGAATGACTGGTGTTTTCCCAAATCACCGTTGGCTTTTCACAGAATTCACATGCCTTCAGTGAGAGCTGACTGTAATGAGCATTTTCAGTATGTTGGCTTCTGTCTAGGGCATTATCTCTGATTTAGGTATCATACCTTCTGTCCCAAAAGCCCTTCTCCAGGGGGGCCTCGTGGTCCTGGCATTCCTTGAATTCCTTGTTCCCCCTAATGATAATCCAGGTAGTTATATTAACCCTTTGTAATCATTCATCATGCATTAATTTTAAATGTTCAAAGAGAAAGTGTTTCAAACTGCATTTTAACAAGTTTCTTGAGGCACTTGAGTAGTAGTTGCTAGCTTATATTTCTCAAATGCTTCATCAGTATGTCTACTCTAAAGCCATATAATATTGAAAAAACGCATGATCATTATTGCTTCTAATTCTCCTGTTCCCTCTTTCCATCCTATTTTATTCCTTCTAATTCCCCCTTTCTTATTTCTGTCCTTTGAGTCTGTCTCATCTGATCTATCTTTTGGGTAAAACTGCATATTACAGGGAAAAAATAATGTTCCACATAGATTCAGGATGGAGACTTTCTCTACCACAGGTGGTAGTTCATGTAACTACTTCAGACTGTCTCTCTGTGCACGGGAGTTGGGGAAGAGGGAATGGTATTTTTAATTTTGTAAGGCTATCTTTCACTGATAAAAGATGCCCCTGCTTCCTCCTCTCTCAATACACAAACCCTTGGGCTTGTTTACAGACTAGAGACAGAACACACTTCATAGGTGCTCATGTTATCTTTCTCATTGTCTAGCCTGAGGCTCTCCTCATATAAGAAACAACGTGAAATTCCCTTAACACTGTGATGGTCAGATTGACCACTCAACACAGGTTAAATATTGAACACACTGAGTCTTTTTACCTTGATTCCTTGAATACCTTCACCAGGAGGTCCCAGAGAGCCAGGCGGCCCTGGGCGTCCTATGGTTCCCTAGAGAGAAACCCTGCATATGTTAAATACAATATTCCTAACAAAAATACACAATAAATTGTTATACCACCATGTAATTTCTGTCCATCCTCTACCAAATTGATGTCTTTTTGTAAGCAGTGAAGACAAGATTGCTCTAGCTGACATAGACTCTTTTTATCCTTTATCAGATTATTAAAATCCATTTTATACTTCAGAGGAGTCACTCAGGGCTTAATGCTCGTTGAACATGAATCAGCTTGCTGCTAGAGATATTTTTTATTGTCTACAAAGCAAAGACACGGTAGTCCTTAGTTATCTTATTTGTCAGATTAGTTGTTTCTAGTGAAGACAGAAAACATGTAGATGTGTATGCATGATCACACATTTTTAAACTATACTTTTTTTTCCCCTTTTTTAGAAAATAGACAATGGGAGACGTAATTGTTTAAATGACTTACTTTTGGTCCTGGCAGGCCTTCTCCTGGGGGACCTGGGAGGCCAATTGGTCCTCTACTACCAGGATCACCCTGAAAGTTGATACTTCAAAAAATAAGTAGCGAATACCAAAGTTTAATTTATCTGTAGAATTCCCAGCATCTCTTGTACTCAAATGGGACAAAGAGAGGAGAATTATTGAACAGCACAGTGCAAGTCTAAACAATGCTAATGCATTAATACTACAGGCAGGACAAGAAAGTTATTGGGGGTGAACAGTGGCTAGTGGTCTAAACATATTCAAGACATGTACTGTCAAGTATGTGATAGTTACACAGGAATTACAATTCCTATATCATAAAATGAACTCCACGTTCCCCAAACCAAAAAAAAAAAAAGGTTTTGCTTGCTGCCTGTTAGTTGAATCAGACTCTGTGTTCACATTGGCGCTGTTCTAGCTTTTTTCCTATCAGTGCCTTCAGACAGCTAGGGGTTTGAGGTGAGTGGAAAAAAGATGTATGTCCTTTTAAGAGACATTAAGCATATTTAAATAGCTGTAGTCAATCCTTCAATTGCTTGTATAATTCCAGTAATCCTGCAGTCAGCGTCAGGAGGAATACTGAAGTGAAGCTTGAAGATCTTCTATGGGATCTACATTTTATACACTGATGAGTAAGTTAAAGCTGGATTAAAAACGTATTCTGACTGTGACCTATGGGTAGGAATTGTATCTGCATGAAGTGGAGTGCACACATGCATTTACTTTTCTAGAAGTTAAGGTCTGTACCTTAGGTCCTGGTAGTCCAGCTCCATCTGGGCCTTGTTCACCAGGAATCCCAGGAAGGCCAGGCAAGCCCTGAAATTATATGCACAGACAGAATATTAATTTAATTTACAGCTATATTGACTACATGCTTTTGTTAACATTAATATGGTAGTATCTTGAATATATTGTCTCTTAGTGGGATCACTGTGGTCTACAATCAGTTAAATTCTACTCTGATAAGCTGGAAGTGGTGTCAGTGGCATTTGCATGTGTGTTTGAAGACAGAGGAGCCTGATTCAGAGAGGCAGGTGCAGAAGCAGTTCTGCATTGGATTGCACAAAAATGTCAGGAAGTATTATAAATCGAATTCCAATTTCCATTTTTACAGCCATTAATTTTTATTCCTTAGTGTGGCAATTGCATGCACTTTTACTGTTGTCTTTAGCACAGAGAAATGCTAGTGTATCACCAAACTCTCTGACTCTAGCCAGCAGTCTGCCTGGGACTTCTTCACTGCACAGGCATGTAACTGCCAGGGCTGGTGAAGCACACTGTTGAGCAGACTAGATACGTGAGGCCCGTGCTGCATACGTGTGCGAGGAAGGGAGAGAAAGGAGCCTTTTCTCTTCGTATCCTTTTTGCGGGGTTTGGTCATATCTACCAGTAAAGACCTCTGTAAAGGGCTGTAAAGTACATCAACCAATTCTTTGCCACACCTGGAACAACCTGACGAATAGAACTGAGGATGGTTTGCTGTTCTGGCTATTTGGACAGTAGTTGCTTTTTTAGTGGTTCTGGAAGGTAGTGTTGCCCTGAGTTTACACCCATGTGTATAGACACAGCTGCTTAGCTGGGCTATATTCTCCTGTTTGGGAATAAATTTTGTGTGGTTGGGCAGAAGACAGTATCCTGCATCAAGGTATTGAGGGAACTGATTGAAACATCAGTGATACTATAGAAAAAAAAAGCCCCACTTGGCAAGTGTCACACTGTGTACTTAGGAGGAGTGGAGGGTGTGGAAGGTCTTGGACTACTTCAAAGGGATATTTCTTTTTCCTTCTATGCTGAAATGCATTTCCACAGTTGAGGAGCTTTTTTAGGCTTTTAGACCAGCAAATCTTTCCCAGCATGTCAGCCATGGAGGCTAATCACTTTGGTGTAGCACCTATTTGTTCCCAATTCACATAAAAAAAATTGTCTATAAACTTACAGGTGGGCCGGGATAACCATCTCCTTTTGGTCCAAGGGGCCCGGGGGGTCCTGGAAGACCTCGGTCACCCTGATGAAGGCAGGAAAAACAGCTGAGGTGAATGCCAATGAAATTGCTAGCAGGAAATTTTCCATGAAAGTGAAACTTCTTTGACAAATATAAGTTGATTTTATCTGTCTGTCTATCTGCTAATATATTTTACTATTTGAATGATGTTGTAGGTCGTTAATCCTGGACTTAAAACCGGGATATTTAATAGTGCTGAGTATTTACAGGACCTTTCACTTCTAAGTCACTAATACGAATCTTTTTCAAGACCTCTGTCTGTTGTCATTTGTGGCCTACATATAAGAAGAAATGACTTCAGTTGCATTCCCCATATTTTTATCATGATTATTATTATTCCAGCTTTGGAGGAGCGAGCCCAAATCGACAGACAGTCTAGCATGGGAACTGAATTACTCAGTAATTCAGCTACTTTATACAATTCTTATAATTGAAGATAGATAAACTGCTGCAGAGTATGGGGAAAACTGTGTAGCTTCTGCACATGCCGTATGTTTCTGTGGTGAAATGTAGGGCAGGGGACAACAGTGGTTTGTGTGGCCAATTTAAAAATGTTGTTTTCTATCACAAGATTCCTGTCTTTGTTGTTCCAGAATAGTATTTTCCTATAATGCTGTGGAACATCATTAAAGCTATTGAGTATAACAGGAGCTTCCTATCCGAGACATACAATTAAGGTCCTTTCATAGATCCAGATAGCTGAAGTATCTCAGGAATAGATTTACCGGGGCAACTAGGAGGACTTTAACCCTCCCAGCCATACTGGATGGTGCAGTGAATTGCTCAGAGTTACAACCGAATGGATAATCAAGATTGTGTTTGTCCCCATAGCTACCCAAAATATGGGCATGCATAACAGTGGCAAGCGAAGGCCCATCCAAAATAATTAAAAAAAATGAGACTGTAGAAGGTTTTACCCTGTGCTTAGGGCAGATGTGTGTCTGAGAGTGAAGCAACAGCAAAACCACTAATACTGACAAACGCAGCAAAAAGTGAACAACATAGTCACAGAGACATGCAGTGTTGCCCAATTGAAAGCGCTTTGGGGGCTCAAGGCTGAGGGAGAGAGAATTACAACTCTGAGCAAAGGACCTGCTTCCTGTTGGTTGATTCCTCTTGGATTCCCAGAAATAGGATAACATGCAGTTGCCTGAATTAACTGGACTGTACCAGAAAAGTACATGATTCCATCATCATCATCTCCTCCTGATGATGAAATTAAATTTAAGGAGCTTGAAAACCACTAACTGATCAAAAAGGGATAGAGATTGTTACATGTTTCTCCTTCTGTTACTGTGTTCAATTCATTGAAAGAACAAGGGATAAGGGCTATACTATCAAATTCACTAAGTAAAAAAAAAGAGGGGGGGCAGGAGAAACACAGGTTTATATGTCTCATGTTTCTTGGTGTTCAGATAAAATCAGCCCTGGAATGAAGAGCAACTTAAAAAAGTTGAATCTAGGTAACACTGAGGCAATACTAGGGAAGTACTAGAGAGAAGTCCTTAGAGATTAGCTACTTGTTAATGATGTTCTTCCACTGCTTAAGGCATCTCTTCTCACATTGCCAGTTTGGCTCATGTCCTGAGATCTTTTTGGAGTCTGTGGATTACCCTGTGTCAAAATTAGGAATGAAGCAAAGGAGCCTGGCTGAGAAAAACTAACTGTGCTTGACAGGTAGGCTGTTGTAAGCACATAAATCAGGTGTTCTCTATGTATTCACTTCTCATCAGTTAAAACCAGTAATTTTTCTCCTGGTTCTCTGCCACGTGAAAGCTTATGGTTCATGGAGTCTGGAAGATTGACCCTCCATGGTTTTCTGGCTCTGCAAATCCTTATACTCTGCTGGTGTTGTACGACATATGTGTTAAGAACTGTGGAACACTTGGCCATCCTAGGCAATTTGCTGTTGCTTCACTGAAGTCCTGCCTTATTTTTCAGATCTATCAGAAATTAGTTTACCAATTTAGGAGCTACCTTTGCCCCAGGAAGCCCAAAACCTGGTTCTCCAATTGGTCCAGCAAGACCAGGTAACCCAATGTCACCCTGCAATGAAGAAAATATATACCCTAGTTATGTATTTTATTAAATGCCAATCACAGTCTGTGTTTTTGGATTTCTGTTATACAAATTTATGTATATCAAACATAATAACTAATTTTATTTATTGCTATTGAAAACATTAAATGCCAAAAGCAAAACAAAGAAATGAACATAGGTATGCCACACCTCAAGCTGGCATACAGTTAATACCAGGGCATGGTGGTAACTAGGCTGGATACAATCCATAAGTCTGTTCAAAGGAAAGAAGAAATTTTAGTTGACCTCATAAGGCTGAAATTATTTACATGAATTAATAGCACGGCCTACTTCACAGTTTTCACCCCATGTTTATAAGCACTAGGACTTAGAGTGTGGATGTTACCTTTGGTCCAGGCACAGCTCTTCCAGGAGGGCCTGGCATTCCAAGACGTCCTGGTGCACCAGGCTCTCCCTGCAGTGAAGGAAGGAGAGCAAAAATGACATTTTTTTCTGAAAGTGAGTATAAGCATCTCATAGAGAAGACATTTATGCAACAATGTATAATATTCCATTAAAATTCTGTTAGAATTTCTAATATTCTATTCTATGTGGAGTGAAATATAACTATCTGAAGAACTGATAACAAGCATATTTTGATTTCTCAATGGAAATGAGATTATTCTCAGTCACTGAACAAATATATGTTATTAGAAATCCCTTTCTTAGTGTATTCGAGACTTGGTCCAGCACATCCAGCATTCAAGGCTTCCTGCTCAGCTGTGTAGGTATGCTAAAAACATATATATTTTTCTCTTAGAGTAGACTTTTTGGAGGAGAAACTTGGAATGGCCCTTCTTTCACTTTCAGTGAGTACTGAGTATTTGAATAGAAACTCCGAATCCATAAAAGAATATCAGCCATGAGTCAGTGTAAGGGAAAATAAAGTCATGTCACACATGTATGTGCCATACACCATGCTATATCTTCCCAGATATTTCAGCATAAAAATACCAGTATTAGTGTCCCTTAACTTTTCACAAACCGACAGGGAAGCAATATGGTAAATGCAAAGTTTTTTTAAAAATGCTTCTAGATGTTTATAGGGATCACGGTGTGTCTTGCTAAGAGAAACCTTAGCTGAACTTTTTTATTTTTTCATTATTTTTTAAGAAGCAAGTTCATTCCGGGACAGTTGTTTCTGAGATCTAGAACAAAGCACAGCTTTGGGGGGCTATTTTACACATATAATGTGGTAATAAACCTACTTTAGCTCCAGCAGGTCCAGGCACTCCTGTTGGTCCTGTTAATCCACGTATTCCTCTCTGACCTTGATCTCCCTACAAAAATAGAGAAGACATGTCACACATACCAAATAATATTAATTGTAAATATTAGTGAAATATAGTGAAGTTCTATTTCATAGCTGGTGCACCTGATCTGTTCCTATTGCCTTCATTGGCAAGTCAGTTAATTCTGCTCAGTAATTGTCCAGTTTTGGATTTGTACCATTAAAACTATGTAGATTTCATCTGAAATTAAATTAACTGTCTTACCAGTGAATACTGTGAAAAAAATAAGAACCAAAAGGAGTCTTAAAGATTGCATCCTTGCAGCTGAAAAATCAAGTGAAGTAATTACATGAAAAAGATAGTGAGAGAAATAATCCAAACAGGAAAAGATAATTCACTCAAAGGTACTTTTTTTTATTCAAAGGCAAATAGGGCAAATCAATTGATCACGATGCCCTGTCTGATCAATCAGCTTATACGTCTGGGCATAAAAAGCTAAGAATAGATAGTGTAAAGTTTGTAAAGGGCTAACTGCTATTTAAGCATATTATTAGGCTGTAATAATTATAACAAAAATAGAACAGCTACGAGTCCAGAAGAATTCTGAAAGAGTTCCAATACAGTAATTAATTTTATTGCTGCGTCATGTCATCTGCGTGTATTCCCTACCAAAGTAATCTGAAAACAGGTGAATGCCTTGATTTTCCTTCCTACAATGCTTTTTAGGCCTTCCAGCTTCTTGCAATTGTGATACTTAATGTCTTTATTTCTCTTCTATTGTGACATTTAATCTCTGTATGTCTTGTCCAATGTCTTGGACAAGTATTCCAGCAATTTCCAGTGTCTTTATTTCACAGGATGCAGATGCTGATATGAGGAACTGGAATTACTTCTCCGTCTGTGGATCAGTACAGAAGACCAGTACAAGAGCCAGAACCTAAAAGATCGACCCAGTTATTCCTTCTAAGAGAAGCAGTATTCCCAGTTAGCTCTTTGTGAACTTCTTGGACCAGTTACTAGCACAGGTACTAGAAATTGTGAGCCACTGAACTGTTGTGCTGTCATTTCCACAAAAAATTTATGAAGAAGATGTCCTGGGTGGTCTTTTATTAACTTCGCTATTTAAAAAGTTGTTTTAGGTTGAGGCTGAAATAAACTCTGCTCTTAGCCGCTTTTAGAAACACTCATTAACCTTGGGGTATATTTTTTCGTTACTTACAATAGACGGAAAAAGAGAAAGCTTTGACAAACCTGTTCCTGGAACATTACAATTTTGAATGTCACCTTTAGTAAAAAATTCTCACCTTTTCCCCCTGTATTCCAATCCCTGGAGCACCTTCAGGACCTCTAAGACCAGGTAACCCTGGTTCACCCTGGAATAGAAAAATCAAAGCAGCATTTCAGAGTACTGCATAGACATGGTGCAAGATCAACTCTGTATTCACTTGAATAAGCTCATTAAAACCATAAACCTTTTAGAGTCAATGGCAAACTCCCACTGATGTCAGTGGGCCCAGGACTTTTTTCTCATATTTAGAAGCAACGATTGTAAAACTCTGGGCAGAACGCATGAAGTAGCATGTTCCCTTAGTGATGACTGAACACTGAATATATAATCTTTAAATATATGGTGTTTCTGATTCTAGGAAAATACCGTGATCGGAAGGCTTACAAAAGGTTGCCTGTAGCCATTTTAGTGGTTTCTCTTCTGAGTTGCAGGGCATTTGGTGGATTAGAAAAAGGCAACAACTGTAAACAAGATAAGACAACCCCCCACCCTGAAAAAAAAAGTTTTCCCTAAAAAAGTATGTTTGAAAGAGAATTTTTTTCACTGAAAAATGTGCTACTTTTCCCCTTGTCCATGAACACTCTCTCTTCTAGGTTTGGGTATCAGCACAGGGAGAACAGTAGGAATGCTTGGAGGGAAGCAGGTGGACTGCAGACAGAGATGAACCAACCTTTTGTCCAGGGGCTCCATCTTCTCCTGGAAGACCAGGCAGCCCTGCCAGTCCTGAAGGGCCTGGCTCACCCTGACATCAATAAAAAGTAAGTCCTTCTATTAAATGAAGACTTAATACTATTATTTCTCTGAATCAAGGAAATCTATTTTTAAATGTTTACTAAACTGTATATATATTTATAGCAAACATTTATGCGTATGAACCCAAATCTTGCCTTTTTTTATAAAGACAACTGTCATGTATCTGAAACTATCCTACCATCTGATTGTTTGAACTGTGCATGTTATCTATGCAATTAATATTATTAGCTATTAATGCTCCAGCTCATTCTTAAAAAATAATGCCATCATTTCATTAAGTGGCAGCATTTGAAGTAGATACCAGATAGAGCTGACTGTGACATGATGATTGACATCTTGCTGGTGAATATTGGTGCAAATCTATTAATGGCAGTGGAATTGTCATTGGCCTATTTATGTACAGGTCAAGAGCCTGACCTGGTTTTAGATGAAATGGGATCATTTGGGGTCAAATGGGTTCACTCAGCATTACCATATTTTCTGAAATTAAAGAAAGAAATTGAATAATTTCTTTACTTTTCCAACCCCTGTCCCAAATCCCTAACAAGAGCAAAACCAGGACAGCCCTGTGCCTTTCCACTATCACAAAAGTACTTTTTCATCTGTTCTCATATTTTATGTTAATCTGGCTGTTAATGACCTAAGGACTGGCTAATATCTTGGTCACTTTAGCACTAAGATAATCTGGTTACAGCTTTCTTTCCTCTAACCAAGTGTGGTTTCTGTCTAGTAGCACAGCTTGTTTCCCATATGAAGGGGTGAAGGGTGTAGCTGCTGCCCTATTTACGTCCTGTCCTGTGTGAAAAGGGAAGGAGCAGCACAATAACCACTGTTCACCAGCTCTGGCTATAGCTTAGCTTATGCTGGGGACTGAGAGTTCTGGCAACTGTTTAATATTCTGGATGGTTTTCTGGACAGAGCTGTAGGTGAGCTGTGTGCAACACTGACTTGAGCACGGGCCAGACACGTGGAAATTTTCAGTCACAATAAATCTTACTATTTCTGTACAGAACTGGTGTATTTAAAATATGCCCATTTCTGGAGGTTATTGAAAGTCTGTGTTGAAAATTTTAAAGACTAAGAACCTAAATTTTAGTTCTAAACCTATTTTTAAGTGCCTACAGAAAGAATACTCAGCAAATACAAATTTCAAATCCAAATAAATAAATAAATAAATAAAATAATTCCTCTATTAACAATGTACCTTAGAACCAGGTTCTCCAATACCTCTTTCTCCTGGTATTCCAGTCTCTCCTGGCAAGCCTTGTTCACCCTTAAGTAGAAATTATTTTTTAACAGCATTATCATGGAAAAATATAAAAGCATATTCTTGGTTGCTTATATTTAAAGAAAGATTAGTGTGATATTGTCTTTAGTATGATGTGTTAAGTCCTTGGTCACAAAGACTGTGAATCTGCAGCATGTTTTGAGCTGTCACCAAAATGTTGTTGGTGGAAATGATTAATGCTGTAAATTATGATATAAATGTATGTCCCTGTGAATGTTTTTCTCCAAAGTAGCTGATATTTCAGGAGCCTATCTGACATCCACAGACAATTCACCCTTCTCTTTCTTTTTACCAGTGGTAAAGCATATCCCTGCACAATCACTTAAAATGTAAGTAAGAGGTGATCTCCGATGCTGCAAAATACTTTACCTGGCATGGACCCTCGACCCACTTACACCTCTAATTCCTTTATATTATGCTTTAATAGCCTTCAGTCATTCAGAACTTTATCTGTTGCCTCTTTCAGAAAATCACTTTAAATCTCCATTCCAAACACTTCAAGGGTGACATCTTTCATTAACAGTTCTGCATTTTGCGAATCAGTCAAGGCTAAATTTTTCTGACAGTTTGCCTTCAACAAAGGTGATATTCATTATACGTTGGACCATTCTTAACTGCTAGATACGGTAAATACACAAAGTTAGGTGAAACAACAGGCAGACAATCTGTAAGGTATGTATGTATTTTTCTGGAATGGAAACAGTACAGTGAGGGTAAAAGATGACATTGAAATTTTGGTGTTCTGTGTTAAGTGCAACTACTTTTTGGAATTGATTCACTGCACTTGCACCTGATGTGATGAAACTGCAAGTTCAAGGCAGACAACCCTTTCTGTGGAATCATATCAGACAAAGTACAGTTCGCTGTCTTATATGTAGTACCTCAAAGGTTCTGTGGTGAGCCAAGCCAAAACCTAAATAGGTAGCTATGGCATTGGTTTATCAATGCTTTTCAGTGGAGTAGGATCTGCTGTACAGTTTAATAATATTAATAAAGAAAATAATTTCCTGCAGCTATGTCAGTACTTAGATTGGTTGTCAGCACTTTAACAAGCATAAGGTTAGTAACAGATCATTTCTTAATCAGGAGACATAACAGTAAAAACAGCACAGTAGCTTTTACTTCAGAAAATTCCCTAACCTTTGGTCCAGGTAGTCCCTGTCCAGGTAGCCCTCTAGAGCCAGGTGGTCCTTTTGGGCCCTCCACTCCCTGAAAAGATTAGTTGAGTAATTATTAAAAATAAAATATTCTCTGTTACTACACATTTAAGTGTGGGGTGAGGGGGAAGTGAAAACTGCACCTTCTCTCCTTGAATTCCAATTCCAGGTAATCCAATTGGCCCAGGTAAACCAGGAGGACCGAATTCACCCTGGAAAACAACGTGGAATTGCTTAGTTGTGTAAAGATACGGAAACAATCTGGGACAGCTTCTGTGCTAGTACATGTTGACTTAACCTCCCTTGAAATCAGTGAAGTTGGGGATCTGACCTTTTATCTTTTATTTATGCATTTATTCCCGCCTGGTTCAGTTGCAAACAACGGCTCGTCTCTTTTTCCCTTTCTAAACCTTAACTTCCCCACAGAATCGTATGCTTTTGTAACATTTCATATTTTAATATGAAGATATGTTAAAATAGGTTGGGGGAGTTTATTGGGCATAAATCTCTCTACAAAATACCTTATTATCCAGGGCCTATTGTGGGTTCCTTGCCTCATTACACCTTTTGTAGTGAGTATCAACCCTGTATTCCCTGTATTATGTAGATTTATTGGCGCTTTGTTAATCCCCTGGTGGGTTTACTGCTCACCTTTTCACCTTTTATGCTGATGCCTGGAAGTCCACGAGGGCCTTTTGGTCCATCAAAACCACGATCTCCCTACATGAAAAAATCGTATGTTGTTAACTGTAAAAAACACACAGCTGTTCTCTCTGAAGTAACTAGAGTCACTGTTTGCTCTGTCATCGTGGAAAATAAACCAAGAAGAACCAGAAAGTAGCTCCTGGATCCGTTTTCCAGGATACCAAAGAGGTCATCTTTTCAAATGAGCTTGCTCTGCAGTTTGAAATTGCTGATGAAAGAGCTGAACAAGCTTATTTTTATCTTTCTGCCCACCTCAATTGCTTAAGGTCCTGTCCTGCTTCCCCTCAAATCAATGGCAAAACCACAACTGATTTATATGTCAGCAGGGCTGAGTAATGAGACTAACTGAAAGCTGCATTCTGCTTATTTGTCTCATGGATTAATCTCATTAAAATGTGGCAATGAGGATCTGGCTCTCACTAAGAATTTTGCCAGAATAAAGGCCAGGCCAAACTGTATTGTTGTAGAAGTCTATTTGTAAATGTCATTGTCTTTCTAAATGTTTATTTACAAAACAGTGGTCTTGGGAAAAATGCAGGTTACTAATAAGGACACAAATATTGTGCTTTCTTGTACTTCTGTTAATAAAATGTCTAGAGACAGATGTTAGCTTGTATAAATTGTCATGGAATCACCCAAGACCTGTGCCCCAGACAGGTCTTTCCTCTCCCTAGTAACCAATTCCATCATTTTTACTTTGACTGAAATACACTATGTTGATTTCTGTTTAAAATAACATTCTTTACTCCTGATGCTTTAGAACACCTGCCTTCATTTTCCTTTTTACTGAACTATGAGTTTGTAGTAAAAAGATTCTGAAGAAAGCAACTGTAAAATTTGCCTTAGATTAACAAATCACCTATCTAAAATGTGTTTAAAACCAGAGAGCTGACATACTTGGCAGCCATAAATAGGATTAGAGATATGTATAGACTCTGTTGATACATGCTTGGCTCCAGGTCAGACTTGGCAGTAAAAAGTAGTGCATTTTTTATAGAATGAAGAGTTCCAACAACGCTGGCAGAATTCCACTTTGATTATTTTATTCTGTCTATCTCAATTGCTCGATAGTTTTGGTCAGCTTACGCGTTCTTCTGTACTTGTTCCCACTGTGCATTGTGGCTGTGCTTTGCTTATTAGTTGTAGTGTTTCTTCTCACGTGAATTGGTATTTCAGTGGCGATGGAGTGATTTCTAAATGCATTTTCTTCAAATTGTTTTTTTGTTTGTTTTCATGCATGAGATCAGCTAAGCAAATACAAGACATCAAAAATGTGGTTATATAATTTATATAATTATTCATAAAATATATACTGGATATTTGAAGATATTATGTTGCTAGCAGCAGTTAAATTTAAGCCTAGCTGACTACAGTACTGTGCTAAGCAAAAATCCTAAGACTTTTAGTAAAGGGACAGTTGGGGTCTGCATCTGTGAAACAATTTTTTTGTTTTCCCAACCAAAATTGCCTTGGTGCATGCATAAAGACGAGTGAACCGTTTAGTTATTTATTTAGCTCAGGTACAAGCTGTGTCGCTTTGTTATTGTAACCTGAGGTCAAAGTGACAACTCAGCCTGGGAGTTATTTTTCAGTGGGCAGCAAAAGGAGCTAATAGTGGGTCTAGTGAGTCCATCCATGTAGGTGCAACTACTACTGTCATTACTTCCAGTGGATCTGAAAATTAGTAACAGCAGCTCGCTTTTCCCACAAACTGAATTCAGACTTCTGCTAAAATGCGTAAGCCAGTGGCTGAGGTACGTAAAAAGCTTAGAAGCCTGTCTTTAGTGACAGCAAAGATCTCCATATATAAGGATTTAGAAAAAAGCAACAATTAAAAGCTATATTTTTCATCTAGGAATCACTTTTATACTTTTTTTTTTTAAAGTCAGATGCTTGAGGCTGTTTTAAAATTATAGCTGGAATTCTTTCCAGGCTTGAATCCCACAAATAAAGCATCAGGTGAATTAAATACCAGCTTTACAGGCCCCAAAGGCTACCTGTGCCTAGAAGTTGTGTTTGGACCAACTGAATTCTATGAAAATATATCGGGTTAATAGATGCCAAATTTTAATATTAATTTACAAGCTACTTTCTCAGATTCCTGTGTTTGCTATGGACTTGTTTTAGCATGCACTCATTTAATGGTGCTGCTCTGGTCTTAAAACACTTCAACTGCTGTACCTTTGCTCCTGGAAGCCCTTCTCCTGGAGAACCTCTTTCTCCTTGAACACCTTGTGGTCCTTGAGGCCCCTGTTAACATAAGTTTAAAATGGCCTAGAATATGTATTAATCACTCAAATCAACAGCAGCATGTTCTATGTCATTGTCAGTTTTAAGCACATCTTTAAATGTTGGTGCAGTTATAACCTGTTAAAAATGATACAGTAATACGATATTCACAGTGAATAAATGATGAGCATTCTGGCCTGCAGCAATAACAAGGCAGACAGTTTTACTTTTCTGGTTACTTATGAATCACAGGTTATGTAGCTGAAATTCCTATTCCTTATACTTCTGAAATCTTCACTCTATGAACTTTGGTTTAAAAATTTTTACTGCTCCTTATTAAGGTATCAGTATAATCATGAGAGACAGGGAGAACCCGATTAAAGACCATGCAGAGTAGTACTGAAGAAGATGTAGCTGCAGAGAGATTTGACTGTAATTGGTGAAGAGAATAATAGCATGCCCTTCTCTTCTTGAAAGCAGATCTGATAGGAGCACAACGGGCAAGTAAGACAGCTAAAACCTTTCACTGCATGCAAGTCCAAAACCTGGGCATATTGAGCCTGCTTCACAGTGTTTTCCGACATCTGGGTTTTTTTTCCTCTGATTTGTTCCTTGAGATTACACACATATCACAGAATGCTGGTGGATTTGGCTCTGCATAGTCTAAATATGCTTCTGCTCCTTCTGGATAGAGCTTTAGAATTATGCCTAGTTCTTAGGTAAAGATAATTACACTGCATTCAGCCATAAAAAGAAAACTCTTTTGAAGCAAATACACTTTAAAGTAAATTTTAAAACCACCTTTAATATATTTTTTTAAGTTGGAATCTCTTGTTATACCAGTAGAGCTGTTGTGGCTATCAAAGATGCTAATCACAGGCACCTCTTTCCCCATGAAGTGGCTCTTTTCTCTATGCTGTTATTGAAGATACTCAGGAAGCATTACTGACCCACTTTGACTGTCACCACTGGCCTTATAGTAATGCTCTTTTCTTTGGACTCTCCAGTAGCTTATTTTCAAGCAGGTTTGAGACCAGTCAGTTCAGTTACCAAACCATCTTTCTGTTTTTCATGGGACCACCTCTTTTGAAATGATTATTACAAATCTTTCCTTGTCAATGGGGAAAAGCTTCTTGTGAAAAAACTGCACAAAATTTCCCTCATGGTTGCGCTAGAGGTCTTTCATCCAGGTGATGAGAAATGAATTTGAGTCTGCTGTATTGTAAATAGCTCAGTAAAAGGTGCTGTCTGACACTTTGGAAAAAAAGCGACGATAAAATTGGCATACTGATTTTCTGAATTACCACAAAGAGGTTGAGTTTGCAACTACCAGGAGGAGGAAGGGAAGGAAAAGAAGGAAGAGACTTCAGAGCCAAACCTACTATAAATCCTGAAAGTAAATTTTTTTTTAATTTCTCCCTCTGTTATCTCCAGTAAAGGTAATACTGTTCAATTGTTGTCTGGGACCACTTATGCAATCTGAATGTCTTTATGGAGGTTGTTTAGCTATGACTGTTTCTAATGTTACAGTTGTTGAAATGGAGTCTCTCCTTCAAAGCCATGCTGATGTTAATGTCCTAATGATACTGAAAAGCAGTTAACTTTGAAGTTACCACATGTGGATTTGAATCTATCAAGGGACATATTTATTTAAATATTTATGTGTTTTTGCATAAGGTGTTATTTTTTCATAGCTGTTTTGGAGACTAAGATAATTAGAAAAGGTAAGGAACTGGAAACATTTCCTGTTTATTGAGGGAAATGAGTGTCAGACAATGTAGGATGTATGAGAGTGAGAACTAGTGGAAGAAAGAAAAGAGATGGTATCATTTAACACACATATATCCCTTTTAACAGGGAAGCACTGAGAATTTTCACTTTCTGTCCTGCTTCCCTCTCACCAAATAAAAAAATAGACATACCATAAGTCCTGGCTCACCAACTCCGGGTGGGCCAACAGGGCCCGGTCTTCCTGTCAAGCCGGTGTCACCCTTCAAACAAAGATGAAAATGCCTGATTTAGGTATTTGTATGTGTGCAGCACATAACAACTCATCAGACATTCCGTGCTTGAAATAATTGATGTAGGAGAATACAGGAATGGCAGAGAAAATCTGAGTGTCCTCAGAGTCATAAAGCATGCAAGGCCCAACAGACATTGAACTGGTGCAGTTTCACAGCATTAGGGGACAGCCTCAATTCTGCATTTGAGAGAAGACAATGTTGAATCTAAGTGGTTAATTATTCCCATCATATTTCTAGTACATTATGTATCACTTATTGTCCTTTTCCAAGAAGTCAGTATTTCTATCATAGTGTTTCTGTTTTCTTTATGCCAGTCATCCAAACCAACAAGCCTATTTTTCACAGGATAATTTTTGTTTAAGAATATGTATGTGTTTTTACTCAGCCGTACATGGCTTGGATTGAGTTATGTTAAGCATAAGAACTAATCTAAAGAAGTCCTTTAAAGTACATACTTAAAATGCACTTTTTTTTTTCCTCAAAGAGTTTTGATCAACATACAAAATACCTTTCCAGTACCATAAAAACAGCATTTGGGGGCTTGAAGTTTCTCATGTACCAGCAAGTATATTATCTCAGCTGTCTCAGTCTTCGTTTTTATCCTACAATACATGTAATATAGATGATGAGAGATGCTTGTACCTTTGGGCCTGGCAGTCCTATTCCAGTCTCTCCAGGCAAGCCAGGTGGCCCAGGGAGACCTCTTTCACCCTTTTCAAAGAATGAAGAAAGAAACAATTCTGCTTATAAATTGGTGTCTAGGGAAATCAGTTTAACTCAGTTTTTAAGTTCACTTTTTGTATATCCTGAATTTCAGCCCATTGGAGTTGTCTTACACAGTACTTCACCTGTTCACCCTTTCAATGCTTCAAGATTCCCTTTATTAAGAGTGTAGATATTTCCTGTACAAAGTGACACCAGATTAAACAAAAGGAAAAATGTTTTGTTTCATGTGGGATATGAGTTTTGACACCCAACTACTCTATGCCTCACTGTTGGCCAGCAGGCACTCTAAATATGGTGCAAAGGAGATATCAAGGGAGATATCAAAAACGATAATGTCCTTTATAAACTTATTTTCAAGTTTTTCTCCACAACAATATTCCTTTCAGTAGCTGAAGAACCCATTAGCCTTGGCTGAATTACTCAATTTAAGGTTTTTCTGAGAAGCAAAGTGTAACTGTGGTCTCTCTTAATGAAGTTAAAACACTTCCCATAATTGTCTGTAATACCCAGTGATATTTGCATCTTCCATTAAACTACTATGATAAAGATATCAAGTCATCACAGAACCACAGAATGAAGTAATCTCCATTGGTATACATGGAATTTGCGGTGGGGGAAGTGAGAAGTAAACCCAGCAATTCTTAAGGATTTAATAAATGTAAATCATATCTTTTTCATACAAACAACCAAAAATATTTTATGTTTACATAGGGGACTGGATCTTGCAGTGAAGCACTGGGTGATTTCTGTGGCCCACCTTCAGAGGGCCTGTTGCAAGACTGTGTCCTGAATTGCACTTATCCTCATGACTTTCAGATATATTCTGCTGAGCATCAGTAAACAGTGGGACTACTAATTTTGAGCTATAGAATTCTTCCTGAGAATGCACAGTTTCAAGAGAAGAGTTTGTTTGAGATCCCAAACAGAATTCCTGCTTGGCACTTAGGGAAACATATAGTTTTAAATTGAAAACTGAAGAAATGCAATGCTACACTGATGCTAAGTAATATTCTGTGATACTGCCATATTATAACTGTTTGCGAGAAAAGTTTGGAGTGTGATTTGGACCTGAATCCAATACAAAGAGCAAATGAAGAACTTTGTTAGGAACCTTGTAGAATACAAAGAGTATATGATTTGCTAGCAATGTCACATTAAACTGCATCCCCTACAAGAAGGTTATGGGGTGTAAGGATAAAAGCATTATTGTTGTGAGGCTATATTAATACGTTTTAACATTAAGAAAGAGAAGAAATAATGCAGTTCTTGCCTTTGATCCTTGCAGGCCTTCAGGCCCTTGATCTCCAGATTGTCCTTGTGGACCCTATTAAAACATGAGTGGTTTAATGAGATTTTTTGAGCTTTCAGAACAACGGCAGCTTGAAAAACAATCTCTAATTTGTTGCAGTCTGCATGAAAATATGAGTTACAAACATTTCAGAACTGAAGCTTTGTTTTCTGATGCATATATAGATTCAGCTACTTGACTTGGTTGGAGCTGGGTCTAGTAATTGGGGGAGAGAATTTGGCTCTCCCTTTATTTGAATACAATTAAAGGTAATCTATAGTCAAGATTTACTGAAACATCTATGATGGGCTAAGCTTCATGGCCTTCAGCCTAAGAATATTGGGATGAAAAGAGACTAAAGTGTTTCCACGTACTTCTGTGAGATAATGAAATAGTTAAGACACTGAATGGGAAATTAGTGATTTTGGTTTTTTATAGAACTGTATTTGCTGTGGTCTTTGAGACTGAATGAATTATAAGGATGATTTATTTGTCTAGACTACTCCTCCAAATTCTTGTTAATTTTTGTGTTTAAGAAGATAGATTTTGGATGCCTTGAACTCTGTGACTCCAAGATTCCATGATGGATGTGGTGTGATACTATTTCAGAGCTTTGAATCCCAGGGAACCAGGTATTGTTGTTTTTATAGTTTCTTTCTTTTTGTTTTACCTGTAGCCCTTTTGTTCCTCTGGGGCCTACTGGACCTTCAGGACCCTGAAAAGCAAGTGAAAAAAAGGATACATTTATGTGTATTTAGATTTGGTTAAAACCACTTTTAGATAACTTTTTACTAAGGTGTCTTATTTAGATGTCTTTGCATTAAAATAAAAAATAAAATCAAGAGAAGCTCAGCAGCCAGCAAGTATTGAATAAATATATTAAAAATGGACTGTGGTAATCAGAATATAGAGTAAGAATGAGCAGAGTTAATTAGCAAGGACCAATAATCCAGGATTAAACTCTGTTTGTTTCATTTAAGATATTCACAGCAATTATACACCAAATCTTGAATATCAGTGTTAGAAACCTTGATTTCATTTTCACTCCTCATTCCCCTTGCTTACTACTTCAAGCCTTATTCCTCTGTTAAAGTCAAGTAGAGTTTTACTGTTGTTATAAACAAGTTTAGGATTGGGCCTTAAGAGGAATCACATGAAAATGCAGAAAGAGCTGAGAAAGTTACTGAAAATGGTATCCTTGCTCACTTCATTTTTTAAAACTGTCGATTGTTAATTTCCCTCAGCCTTAGAATTAATATTTGCCTTAAATCTATCACCATGGTTGTTATTCAGCTAATTGTAGTTTTTCTGTATTTTAACTGCGTTTCCTGAAAGTGTAACAACTTTGTGGCTACTTACTCTGTCACCTTTTATCCCTGGGATTCCACATTCACCTCTTTCACCCTGGAACGGAACAGGAATAAATATTTATGAGGTATATTGAGCATATCATCCTTATTCTTTGGGTGCCTTAGTTGAAAACCTAAATTTTACTCTATTCATGACATATTATAGCATTTGTGCTGTAAGTTCATTGGGGAAAGGACACATCTTCTGTTAGAGCTTGTGCAGCAGCTGGTAAGATGGTGGTATTGTTCATTTAGTACTTATAAGTATTTATAAGAAATATGGCACTACACATAATAAATAATAATAACATCAAATATCTATATGTAAGCAGAACTTCTGACTAAAAGTAGTACCTTCTCTCCTTTATATCCAGATTTCCCCTGGAAAAAGAAAAAAGCAAAGCAGGTTGTGAGGATATATAACCCAAATGTAAGAAAGTGACTATTGGCGCTATTAACATTCTACTCTCTCTAGAAAAACAGCATTTCAGGTTATAATGAACAATTAGGTAGAAAAGGTGATCTCTGATAAACATGGCAATATGACTTTAAATACTGGACCTACTGGTCATGATAGATGCTGCTGCATGTGTGAACAAATCTTATGAAAGTGTCATTTTAGACTGGGATTTTGATGATGTAAAAGCAGATCAACTAGAGTTCATATTTCCATCTTAGTGAGAAACATGCTAAAATAAGAAAGCAAGAAAAAAGTCACTAATTAAAAAGGATGTACTGAATAAATAAGAAAATATAAAGTAGAATGATTCATATGTGAATGAATTCAGAGTTAAGCACTATGAGGCTGGTCCTACAGTTACTTCCTGTATGTATTTCATTCAACTTTTTCACTGCTGTTACACACTGGACCCTTTATTTGCCAAATGAAAAATTTAAACTGACCCATAAAGATGCAGGCAGTGTCAGTTTCTGTAATGTTCTTAGATTATCATATCAAAGCTTTTCACACTTTTTAGCAGGGACTATGTATTATTAAAGAGTATTTTCTAGATCACTCTTATAAGAAGGAATTATGCCCTTTTTTTAAGCAAGGATAATATTTTCAGTTCTTCTAACGTTAATGAATCATTAGCTGGTAAACCAGAACTGAAATTTGGTATTATAATTTAAAAAAAAAAGGGGTGTTTTGCTTTGAAGGAACACTGCTCATTGGAGAATAAGGGAAAATAATCTTTTTTTACCTCTATTCCATCTCGTCCTGGGATTCCATTAAGACCTGGCTCCCCCTATGAATAATGCAACATCAAAATCAGTGAAATCAGGATAAGAAAGTATTGTCCTGATTATCTGAGTAGATATCTCAATGCAATACAGGAAGCATACCAGCTCCCTCTTTTTACACTCTGATGACTTTATATGTGAGATATAAGATTTTAATTGGTAAAGAATCTTAGTCTTTACTACAGCAAAAGAGAGCAGATGAAGTTTAAGAAATTCACAGGTGGAAAGTACAATCTTTCTCCTAAATCTGAAAAATCACATCACCTTTGCTCCTTTCAGGCCTGGAGCTCCATCATCCCCAGTGCGACCCTTTTTACCCTGAAAACAACAAAATAAAATTCTTATAATATATGTTAGTGAAATAATTTTATTTTACAATATATACACTTTAAGAAAATATTTAGGATATTTGCTTCCTATAGATTAATTTTTAAAACTTTCTGCATTTACCATAACCTTAAAATTGAATTTCTGGGAGCAGCAGGACCAACTCAATAGGCAGCCATGTTTCTCTTTTGTCTTTCTTGTAAACAAAAATTGTTCAGGTCTCCTCTGAAGAAAAGAGGTGATCAGGTGTTTTTGTAGCTACCCAGCTTGCCAAGTGGGTCTTTTGTTTTCTTTTGAACTCTTTGAGGTGTATGCTTTTGTTTAAGAGGTACTTGCACTCTCCAAGCAAAGACATGGAATAATAACCCAAACAAAACTACTGTTTGCACACAAGAGGCTACATTTTCAATTAAAGTGTGCTGTACTGTGCAGGATAAAACCGGTGTATATTTCTGTTTATGTATGTATAAGATGTTCAGGTCAAATGGATGAGGATGGACAGATATCTAGGGTTCTCTTTCAAACTCTGACACTGTCCCTTCACCTTGAGCAAGAGCTATAAGGTACTATGGTCTTTAGTTCAATGTTAGGGATACAATATCAGACCATTCAACTCTGAGAGCTCTTTCTGAAACATAAACCCTGCAGTTTAGATCACCAAACCTTGTATGAAGCAATCCCCTAGATTTGCTTAGGGGTTCTAGTTGTAAGACTATTCTGAAAGAAGTTCAGTCTATTTTACTCTCTTTACAAGTCTGTTGTCTCAGTTGTTCCTAATGCTTCAGCCTCTTGCTCTCTCTCTTGCTTTCAGAGAGCTTTTCAGATATTAATGTTTGATTTGGGGGTAGACCCACCTGGTCTGGTTGTCTGATTGTAACAGGTGAATTATTGTTCCACACAGGAAAGTTGCTCCTTCCTGCTTTTTAAACTGCTGTGGCTAAAAGGAGGGTCTCACCATATCACACTATTCTTTTTTCAGAGGGAGTGTCTCATGGCATTCTCATGTCTCTCTGTGCATTTCCTACTGGTGTGACATTTCATAGAATCATAGAATCATAGAATGGTTTGGGTTGGAAGGGACCTTAAAGATCATCTAGTTCCAACCCACCGCCACAGGCAGGGGCACCTTCTGCTAGACCAGGTTGCTCAAAGCCTTGTCCAGCCTGGCCTTAAACCCTTCTAGGGAGGGGGCAGCCACAACTTCTCTGGGCAACCTGTTCCAGTGGGCAACCATTTCCATGCAATGTAACTACGGAAGACTATGTATTGAACCTTGAACTTTTGTTGTCTCAGGATTTGTGTTCAAATAATATCCTAAAAAATTTCAGCAATGAAATAAATCTTGATTCATTCTGTACACGAGTTACTTGAGAAATGACAGCTACTTACAGCAGGGCCAGGAAGGCCTCTTTCCCCCTTCTCACAGTTACATGTTGCAGCCTGGGGACACTGAATGAAAATAGTTCAAATCAACTCATTTTAATAGAAGAGATAGAAAACACATGGTTTTAAGTTACTGTATGTCTAGTCTGAGAACACCAGTAATGACCAGAAGACAGTTATCACCTTGATAATGGCTTTACCTCCAAACTCTTCACAAGGCTGGTTTATTGGTATGCTGTGTCTAAGGTTGTAGATTTGTTTTGATTATTAGTCACTGTAGAGATAGCCAAGACAATGGGGTAAGAAAACATCTTGCATCCTTTTTCCACTTTACTCCCCCATATGTAGGATAGATCATAGTTTAGCTCTAGCTTGATCTATAAACAAAACATGTTATGGATGTATGCTTTTATCTAGTTGATGCAACTTGTTATATTAGTTTCTAATCTTTCTTTTTCTTCTGTCATCTCTACCATCATGTGTCCCAGTCAGACATCATTATGGTATGCAGTTATGTGATTTTTAGGATCTTTTTGAAACTTTAAAACCATTAAATAATACAGAATTATTACACGTATGGGGGTTATTTTTGGAGGAGGAAAAAGGAATGTTGGTTTTATTTTTGGTTTTATTATTTATTAAACCTCCACTCAGCTTGAAGATGTCTAAAAGTGAAGGGTTTAAATATCATTCTTATCTGAATTTCCCAATTAGTAACAATATGTTTTCAAAGGATAACATTGAATGTCTTACTACTTCAGCATTTATTTTGACAGAGAAAAATCAACATACTAGTGGAAATGAGTGAAACATAAAATGCTTCAAGTTTTGCAAACACTCATAATATTTAGCCATTTCCTTGAGCTGCTCATCAGAACAGTCTTTGCCTGAGATAACTGTACCTTAAGTAGGACTAACATCTTTAAAAGGAAAGCTAAATTTATTCCCCCCAAAATGGCAGCCAGTCCTACCAATTCCTGCAGTTGGGGTGACACAGTGTGGACAAACTGGAAAAGTGCAATGGTGGAGCTTTGTTCGAGTTCCTTCCCTTTTTTTAAACCCTATTACATAGGATGAGCATTAAGGGCTAGTACTGCACCACATTCAGCTCTGTGTCATGTTTCTTATCCACTGAGTCTGTTGGATGATGTGCTGAGATGTATCAGAAAATTCTTGCTAACCTGAATACTCACACATTGTTCTTTTTCAACTTTGAAAGTAAATGGAGGGAAAGTAAATGACATTAGGATAGCAAATTAAAGCTCTGTCATGCAAATACAAAAGCATGTTTTACTTGAAGGCAATCCCATTAGACTCAATATTTAACCAACTTCCTGAGCTATCAGTTTTCTTGAATTATGTTTTCATGTAATTGTAAATGTCTATATTAAGCAGTAGTTCCGTATAGTGGAAAAAAATACTTACCTCTTCCTCAGACAGATCTTTCTGTAAAGACAGATATTCAAAACAACATTAGAAACATAAAGTCATAACTCAGCTCTACAGAAAGGACACTGAAAGATGTTAAAATAAAATGCTTCAGCAGCTAGTAAAATAAATTATGCAATTAACACATTAACTAACATTAATTAAGCTTTAATTTCTGGGAAACATTCTAGCAATCTCTCCATTCTAAAAATGAATTTAAATAATTTCAATTCCTATTATAGATCATTGACTGCACAAATCACTGACTCTCTTTATACAGCCATAATTTGCTAAAATTACAACGGTAAACAGACCTAAAACAATATATTTAGGTAGGTATATGGGAAGAATGCACCCAGAAACTACACTGTTTCCAAAGTGCTGAACAGCAGCAGCTCTCTAGTAGGAGGGAATGATACATACTCTGCTCTTGAGAAAATTAGAAGCT
Organism: Nyctibius grandis; assembly: GCF_013368605.1. Taxonomy (NCBI): domain Eukaryota; kingdom Metazoa; phylum Chordata; class Aves; order Nyctibiiformes; family Nyctibiidae; genus Nyctibius; species Nyctibius grandis. The sequence goes on from NC_090666.1 coordinate 16,724,237, forward strand.
CTTCTGTGCATACTGTTAGGCACACACAAAATGAGCACAGTAAGAACACCTTAGAGAAGATTTGACTTTGATAGTGATCACAGGAGTTATCATCATCAAATTAGCTTTGTTATTTTTTAGAAGATCTCTACAGCTGAAACACCCACATACAATGGATTCTTCCCACTTTTCACAACTAATGTAGTCTCTGGAGAGGACATAAATGTGTTGATGAGCAGCAATGCAATACACATCTCTCAAATTCACATGTATGCACATATAATTACGCCAAAGCCATTATTTAAACCAGACAGCAGCCATGTTCTCAAAAGAAGGCACCTGAGGATGGCTGCCTGTTTGGAACAGGTAAAATAAAGTGTGTTTAGTCACTTGAGAGGTGGTTGCTGTGATAGAGAAGGCAATGGTAGTACCAGAGAAGATGGGAGGGTGATATGCTGGGAAACCAATGCAGAGTGGCAGGCTGTCAAAGTGAAGGACAGACAGGAAGGACAGCTTGGGTGTAGAGGGGTTTTTGGAGGAGAATGGTCATGTAATGAGCCAGAAGTATGAGAGTATGGAGTGAGGGCCTAGCTGCGTGACAAGATTCATGTAGCTAGTGTCAACAAGCCGACCTTGGAGAGATGAGGAAAAACAGTAGCTGAGCAAACAAGAATTGAGGGAGTAGCCGGTGGGAGCCGAACACGGAGGAGAAGAAACAAGAACTGATGGAGCCAATTAAGAAAAGACCAGTGGCAGAGCAGTGACCAATCAACACATCAAAGAAGAGTATGTTTAGTAATATTAACCAGTAGCAATGCACATGCTTACAGCCAGGGAAAGTACAAAATGCATAAAAGGGACAGCTTATGCTTAATAAAGTGTCTTCACTTTGATTCACATTGGATTGTGTGGAGGCGTGTTCCTTCTCCTCAGATGGTGACCCCGATGAGACGCTGATCAACGGCAAGTTCGGGGAATAGCCCAGAAGGAGGTACACCGGCTGGAGTACGGCTCAGCGGGACTGAAGACCGGGGCGAGCCGGAGGACAACTCGCAAGAAAAAAAAAAAGTGCGTTGCAACGGGATACTTAGTGAGGTGAGCAGCCGGGGAAAAAGGAGATGGGCCAAAATATTTGTAAAGAAGAAAGTGCAATAGTAAGGCTTCTCCTACATATCCTCTCTAAGAGAGGGGTAAAATACGATGAGCATTTGCTCCGGAGACTATTGATGTAAATAATTGGTGTAAATAATTGTAAATTATGGTGTAAAAAGAATAATTTGCCAGCTACGGCGCAGACTGCTTTCGAAGTTAGTACATGGCAAAGCGCTGGAACTTCTCTGTTTGAGGCTGCCTCAAGGGGGGACAAGATCGCCACTGTGTTGTTTGACGACGTGGAGATTAGTTATAGACTCACTGGAGCAATTGAAGGAGGATAGAGAGGCAAAGGTGGCGGCTGAGGCGGCTACAGCTCCTTTCACAGTGACTTCGCCCTCCGCGCCGCCAGAGCCCCCCCCTTCACCCTCTGTGCCGCCAGACCCCCCACCGCCCAGGGAACAGCAGCGGAACATTGATCCTTCTACTGTCCTGTTACCCGAATCTGAGACTGAGCCACCCTTAATAGACCTTTCTGAAGAGGTGGAAGCGGGACATAATTGCTGCAGAGCCCGAGGGTCGGGAAAGTCAGGCAGTAGCGTGGAGGAGTTATTCGTGCTGCAGCCAGTCCAGGTTACTGTGTCTGGCCCGGACCCGGCCAGGTTCTGGAGAAAATTAAGAGAGCACGCACTTGCGGACGGTGATTTCGGGGCCGCGTCTGCTATGGGTGGCGGGGTATTGGCTTGCTCGGTATATCGAGGGGACGGAAGCGGCCCACCCAAATGGGAGCCATTCAGTTGGGGAGTGATTTGCCTTAGACAAACAAATACAAAACGGGGCTGCTAAAGCAGCATTGTTGTTACGGTTAGCGAAGGACAACGCAAATGAGGATTGCAGGAAAGTTATTGCAGGGATGGCAAATCGTAACCCCACCTTAACCGAACTAATGGATGCTTGTGGGAAAGTAGGAACCACCACATTTCAGATGGAGCATTTAGCAAAAACTTTTGCAGCAGCAGTTAAGGTAGTTCATCGTTGTTATACATGCGGGCAAGAAGGTCGCTTCAAGAAAAACTGCCTTAAGAAGTCGAAGCGGAGTGGGAGAGATAACTCTGTTTTGATGTGTCATTGCTGTGGGAAGCTGGGGCATCTTGTGAAGCAGTGCAGGTTTAAGTATAATGCTCAAGGTCAGCTGATAACAAGCAGCTGCAGAGTGCAGGGAAACTGGAGAAAGAACGCGGGGAGGAACCGTGTGCTGACACAAATGAATCTTCCCAACCAGTTCCAGGCCTAAGCAGTCTACTCGCAGCCTGAACCGCAGGGAGCGCCAGGCTGGATGTTACCACAGCAACCGCAATCACAACAGAGAATAGCAGAGTGCCTAAGGTACCACTGAATGCCGTGGAATCCACTGGAAACGGGTTAAGTGCACTATTACTCGGATGTCCTAGTGTAACCTTGCAAGGTCTATTTGTTTTACCAGGAGTTATTGATGCAGACTATACATTTTGGTTATTGATCTGAAAGATTGTTTTTTCACTATCCCTTTACATGAAATTGACAAATGCTAATTTGCTTTTTCGATACCTAGTAGGAACAACATGGTGCCTTGTCAACGATATCTGTGGACGGTATTACCGCAAGGCATGAAAAACAATCCCGCAATATGTTAATGGTATGCAACAGAAAAAGGTACATCGTGTGGATTTAGAGACACCAGTAAGTTTATATGTAGCCATTGCCAACTATCATCCCATGGGATTACTGGGCCAGTGGAAGGAGCGCTGGCAGGATCCGGTACACGTTATAGAGTGGCTGTTTTTATCCGTTCAATAACAAAAAAACAAACCAAACCAAACCAAAACAAAACAAAAAAAAAGCGTGCTGGGTATGAATGCAATTATATACTACTGTAAGACAAGGACCCAAGGAGCTCTTTTTATCCTTTGTTGAGAGGCTACAAGAAGCAGTCGAAAAGCAAGTTTTTGATGTTGGTTTATGAGATACTCTAGTTACACAATTAGCTAGGGATAATGCTAATGCTGATTGTCAAAAGATCATTGAAGCTTTACCTGGAAAAACAGATTTGAATGCTATGATAAAGGTTTGTGCAAAAGTGGGTACTGTGGAACATAAGACTCAGGAGATGCAATGTTTTGGATGTGGAAAGAAGGGACACACTAAAGCGCGGAGGTAGAGCAACTGATTACAGAAATAGAAAGCAGGCTACATTCCAAATTTGTACATCGTATTGATTTGAATCAGGAAATACAAATTATCACTTTGTTTGATAGGCAAATTCTGTACGCAATAATTGGTCAATGGAATTCAGAATGGTCAGATTTGTTACATGTATTGGAATTGGTTGTTTCTACCTTTAAGAACAAAGAAAACTGTCCCCATGATTGCAGAGCTATTGGCACAGATTATCATCAAAGGACGGATGCGATGTCAGGAGCTTGTGGCCAGAGATCCTGCATCACTAACCGTTCCTATTGCAGCTCAATATTTTGAGTGGTGTATGGCTAATAGCTTTGCTTTGCAAACAGCCATGGAGAATTTCTCGGGACAGGTTGTTTACCACTTGCCCTCCCATCCTGTTATAAAAATTGAGTGCGGAACTTCCAATTGCCACAGGAGTGTTGTGCGCAGACACTCCTGTGGATGGAATTACCATTTTTATGGATGGATCTGGAAAAACAGTCAAGGTGGGCCTTGTCTGGTATTCTGATGGCAAGTGGGAATCTATGGTAGTACAACAAAAGGGTTCACCTCAGGTGGTAGAATTACGAGCTCTATTAGAAGTATTTCAAAATTTCCTCACTCCCTTTAATTTGGTTACTGATTCAGCATATGTGGCTGGCATTGTAAAGCAATTGGATAGATCTGTTATAGAGCATACATGTAATCAGTGTGTTTTTGAATTGCTGCGAGCTCTGTGGCAAGAAATTCAAATCCGAACTGCATTGTTTTATGTTTTATATGTAAGACATCATACTAATTTGCCTGGGTTTATTGCAGAAGGCAATGCTCGAGTGGACTCTTTGGTTTCTGATCCCACAAATTCTACTGCAATGACTGTACAGGTGCCGGACATTAAACAGCAGGCACATATGTCACATGAGTTTTTTCATCAAGGACATCGGGCACTGCGACGACAATTTCATTTGTCACACAGTGATGCTCGGAATATCGTGGCCATGTGTCCTGATTGTCAGCAACTGCCGCAACCTACGCAGATACAAGGAACCAATCCTTGAGGACTGCAGGCCTTGGACATTTGGCAAACAGATGTAACTCACGTTGCTGAATTTGGCAGGTTAAAATATGTTCCTGTAACAATTGACACTTTTTCTTCTTTGATTATAGCTACAGCGCAAACAGGCGAATCCAGCAAGCACGTTCAACGACACAGGCGTTCTGCTATTGCGGCCCTGGGCATTCCACAGACGATTAAAACGGACAATGGCCCAGGCTATGTGGCACGCGCCACACAGGACTTTTTCCAGCTGTGGGGTATAACACATGTAACGGGCGTCCCACATTCACCAACGGGACAATCACAGAATCACAGAATCACAGAATGTTAGGGATTGGAAGGGACCTCGAAAGATCATCTAGTCCAATCCCCCTGCCAGAGCAGGATTACCTAGACCATATCACACAGGAACGCGTCCAGGCGGGTTTTGAATGTCTCCAGAGAAGGAGACTCCACAACCTCTCTGGGCAGCCTGTTCCAGTGTTCGGTCACCCTCACCGTAAAGAAGTTTTTCCTCATATTTATGTGGAACCTCCTGTGTTCCAGCTTGCACCCATTGCCCCTTGTCCTGTCAAGGGATGTCACTGAGAAGAGCCTGGCTCCATCCTCATGACACTTGCCCTTTACATATTTATAAACATTAATGAGGTCACCCCTCAGTCTCCTCTTCTCTAAGCTAAAGAGACCCAGCTCCCTCAGCCTCTCCTCATAAGGGAGATGTTCCACTCCCTTAATCATCTTCGTGGCTCTGCGCTGGACTCTCTCTAGCAGTTCCCTGTCCTTCTTGAACTGAGGGGCCCAGAACTGGACACAATATTCCAGATGCAGCCTCACCAGGGCAGAGTAGAGGGGGAGGAGAACCTCTCTTGACCTGCTGACCACACCCCTTCTAATACAGCCCAGGATGCCATTGGCCTTCTTGGCCACAAGGGCACACTGCTGGCTCATGGTCATCCTGTTGTCCACTAGGACCCCCAGGTCCCTTTCTCCTACGCTGGTCTCCAACAGGTCTGTCCCCAACTTGTACTGGTACATGGGGTTGTTCTTGCCCAGATGCAGGACTTTACACTTGCCCTTGTTATATTTCATTAAATTTCTCCCCGCCCAACTCTCCAGCCTGTCTAGGTCCCTCTGAATGGCTGCGCAGCCTTCCGGTGTGTCAGCCACTCCTCCCAGTTTTGTGTCATCAGCGAACTTGCTGACAGTGCACTCTATTCCCTCATCCAAGTCATTAATGAATATATTGAATAGAACTGGTCCCAGTACCGACCCTTGAAGGACTCCGCTAGACACAGGCCTCCAACTGGACTCTGTCCCATTGACCACCACTCTCTGGCTTCTTTCCTTCAGCCAGTTCACAATCCACCTCACTACCCGATCATCCAGACCACACTTCGGCAAGCTATTGTGGAGCGCACGAATCAAACTCTGAAACACCTTTTACAAAAAGAAAAAGGGGGAGAGCCAGGGCTATCTCCTCCTGACAGGTTGTGTAAAGCGCTTTATGTACTAAACTTTTTACGCTTGCCACAGGACTACTCTGTACCCCCAGCGGTAAAACATGGTGCAGGGTTAAAGGGAGGTATGGAGGATTTTCAGAAAGAACAGGAACAAGCCAAAGTGATGGTAAAAAATGGGGTGACTGGTGTGTGGGAAGGTCCAATGAAATTAATAACGTTGGGTCGAGGGTATGCATGTGTTGTTACAGATACAGGAGCCAAATGGGTACCAGCTAAGTGGGTGAAGCCGTGGCTACAAAAAACAACCTGAACTACAGGAGCCAACTCAGGATCTGCCTCGGAACACTGACCTCTCGAGAGATCCAGTGCCCTGACTGCGGGAAGTGTGAAAAAAGGTTTGTGTGGGAGGTATAGAAAAGGGAGCAAAAGGTGCAGTCATGATGAAGCAAGGGGTTGTTTTTTCTGTGTTAAGCCTGCTTGGGATCGTGGACCTGACAAAAGGTCATCAACCGATAGTCCTTCCGCCGACACCGTGGAAGGGGAGTCACAATGTTTGGGTGACTCTGATGCGGAGCCTGAACCCGACACAGTTTTGTGCCTCCTTAGCTCAGCCTGAACAACCCTTTCATACATGTCTAGTGGGGGTCCCCTTAAAGGGATCTGAAAGCAAAAATTACCAAAGGGTCTATTCCTAATTTGTGGGGATAGGACTTGGCCAAAGTTGCCCAGTAAGAAACTGGGAGGTCCGTGTACCATAGGTAAATTAAGTCTACTAATGCCTACACGAAAAGTCATACTAACCATACTAACCTACATAAGGCCAGGTAAAAAAGAAGTGTCACTAACATAGGGATAGAATGTAACAATGCTGACCAAGGGTTAACACTATTGTGAAATTTAGCTTGCTATGTTGCAAAAAGAGCTAACCAAACTTCTAGAATTTTAGGAACATTAGCCAATGACGTAGATAGTATCCGACATGCTACCTTACAAAATAGAGCTGCTATAGACTTTTTATTATTAGTGCATGGATGTCAGGATTTTGATGGGATGTGTTGCATGGATCTGAATGATCACTCCAAGTCAATTCATAAGCAGATCAAAGAGCTCATGGATACCACGCAGAAAATACGGGAACAACATGGGTTCCTGGATGGCTGGTCGGATTGATTAAAATGCTATTGATGGGATTGTTCGTGGTTTGTATTATCATGCTTGTATTACCGTGTTTATTCTCCTGCTTGCAAAGGGCCCTGCAGCGGATGATAAACATGGCCTTTCTGGCTCAAGAAAAGAAAGGGGGAATTGTAGAGGGGTTTTTGGAGGAGAATGGTCATGTAATGAGCCAGAAGTATGAGAGTATGGAGTGAGGGCCTAGCTGCGTGACAAGATTCATGTAGCTAGTGTCAACAAGCCGACCTTGGAGAGATGAGGAAAAACAGTAGCTGAGCAAACAAGAACTGAGGGAGTAGCCGGTGGGAGCCGAACACAGAGGAGAAGAAACAAGAACTGATGGAGCCAATTAAGAAAAGACCAGTGGCAGAGCAGTGACCAGTCAGCACATCAAAGAAGAGTATGTTTAGTAATATTAACCAGTAGCAATGCACATGCTTACAGCCAGGGAAAGTACAAAATGCATAAAAGGGACAGCTTATGCTTAATAAAGTGTCTTCACTTTGATTCACATTGGATTGTGTGGAGGCGTGTTCCTTCTCCTCACTTGGGTACACGCTCTAGGCCTGTATGGTATCACTTAAGTGTCAGTTTGACCGCAGAAGTCTCCTGGTTATTCTTAATATTTCTATTTTATATCTCTGTGCATGTTCAGATCAGGACTTCATCCACAGCTTGTGTGACCAGATTTATAGGCTAGAGTAGGGCTCTATTCTCCATACTTGGCAGAGAATGTTTTCTATAAATGAAGTTCACATGTAGAAAAGGGGCACGCAAGCAAAACTTCAAGCTTAATTTTCACATTTCCTCATGATTATGTGGTAGGTTTTCCATGGAAATTTAAATATATCTATGGCCAAGTTCAGATTTTCTCTAAATTGATGTATCTCCATTAAGGTCTACAAATTTATTTTCACTTCTGTAAGAGCTGTATCTTTTTTGGTACAAAAGGCAATGTCACATTCTTACTAGCTACTGAAGAAAGCACTAGGATCTCAAAAATTAGTTGTTTTTTCAAGAACGGAGGTTTAAAATATCTTTCTTAAGAGGAAAAACAGAGATAAAAATAACTTCACAAAAGGTCTCTTTAAGTCTAATTCAGTTTCCAACTTCAAATATTTTGGTTGGCAAGATCTGAATGGCGGGGAGAGAAAGGAAACCTGTACTTTGGCACAGTGGTCTTATTAATAAGTGGGCCATTTTAACATGTAAAAAGTACAGGTTTCTTCAATAGCATAAGCATTTCAAACTATTGGAAATAAGACCATTTTTTACATATGTTCCTATAGCTATTTCAAATTTTTTCTCATACATACCATTTCTTTGAGAACCTTCTCCACAGTTTCTTCCTCCTGGAGATTGAAAACGAACCTGGATGCTGGGACACTGGCCAGGAGCCGGAGCTTGGCAGCATTGCTAACCTCCTCAGCCACTCTGGTCATTCCCATTGTGAAAAATACAATTCCTTGGTGTTTAGCATCAGCTGTAGCTGCAAAAATATCTGGGTTTCTTGGATGGTCCACTCCATCGGTGAAGAGCACAGCTACTTTCACACTACCCGGAGTCCCTTCAGTCATGTAGAGCTGTGTGAGGTTAGTTATAGCATAAGTTGTGTAGGTGCCATGACCTATGTAGGTGATGGGAGCAATGTGGAATTTGAATGCTTCGGGACCTTTCCAGTCATGGAAAGTTTGCTCTATGAAAACAGTGCTGCTGTACTGAAGTAAGGCCATCCTCCAGCTAAGGGTACGTCCAGAACTAAGCTGCAGACTTTTCATTCTGTCTACTGTTTCCAGTACAAATTTTTTCTGCTGTTCATGATTATAGTCCTTAGCACTTTCGGAGCTGTCCAGTAAAAAAGCAATTTCCAGAATGCAGTCTTCATCTAGAATAAATAGGTAGGTAGGTGAATGGAGTGATTTCATACTAAATCTCATCCTACCCTTACCCTTACATGTATTTCAGGCTTCAAAAGTGGGAGTGCAATTATGGAAATTTTTGAAAACATCTGTGATCACAAGTGTGAAACCCTCATGAAGACAGAGCATATAGAGGCTGAGGAATTTGCTCCAGAACAGATGCCTCAAGGAAAAAGAAACTGAAGGTGAGGTTATGTCATGTAGTATGAAATGAGGAATGTTGTAGTGGTTTTATACATTTGTTCTGTCCTCTTGCCTGGTATTTCACTGAATATCCTACCAGGATGAGGACTGGAAAGGTGGAAGTCATCTACAGGAAAATGAGTCTTACTGAATAAGACACTGGAATGTGATTTGACAGAGCTAGATTTTGTCCCTGCTACTGACACTTGCATCCAGTGACATAAAAGTTTCCAAAAGCAGGATCTGCAGAGTCTTAATTTTCTGAACTACTGATGACATTACTTCTATAGAAATACAGTTATATGGACGAATATTCTTGTTGTGACAGTAACAGGCTATCAGCCATATAATTAAAAAGCCCAGAAGTAATCTCCTTTTCTGAAATACACAAAAGGGGAGGGAAAAGATAGGAGTAAAAAGATAAAAGTGCAAAAATAAGGCATGTGAAAATGTAGGATGAGGCAAGCCTAGCAGATTTTAAGCAAAATCTTAGAGGGCAAGTTAGCCATGTAGTCCAGAATCCAAATAAATGAATCAGCAAAAAAAACCCACACCTGTTTTAAAATGACAATATTCACCTTGATCACTTGGGCTGGGATATTTTTCTACAGTATTTGACAGAATGTGTTTAGGTTTTGGTCTTCTCAATCCATATCTTTTTTCTTCTCTGAGATTTTCTGCTAAAAACTCATGGTGTTCAAGTATCCACAAAAGCCACCAGAATCTGAAGAACATAATTTGTTTGGTTTCCGTTTCCTAAACAACACAAATAGTAATACAGAAGTACAGGAGTACGAGGACAATAAAACATTATTCAATTTTGCTTCAACAGGTTGCTTAGCAGGCTGTATTTTAAAATATAGTCTCCCAAAATGAGCTGATTTTATTTTCTTTTGGTAAGATCTTCTCCAAAATATGTATAAATAATAAACAGAGACATACTGGAGTGATTTTCAAGCATAGTGCATATAGTTGGAGCACATGACAAACTGGAGACAGATGTTTTACAAACATACTTCAGTTCTCTCTCACTGCCTGGTAGTGTTTGTACACTCAGCACTTCTCAGAAACCTTAACCTTGGCTGTACCCATGTGGATGCAGTGTGAATCCCAAGTATAATTCACAGGGGTGTGTTTTTAGAACCCGCTTTTTTCCAGAGCTGGCATGGAGAGAAGGAGGTACAGAGGCAGACCTGAGTTTTTCCCTGTTCTGTTTACTTAAGAACTGAGGGTCATGCATACTTCTCCTTGCTATCACAACCCCCCTGTCCTCGTCAGTCCTACAGAGGAATAGTCATGGCCTGAGGGTGCTGTCCAGGCATGAATGTACCTGCTGTGCAACCCTGGGGATATGCGGGCCCAGAGTGCTAAGCCCAGGCTTGACAGCTACTTATTGATAGGACTTTTTCCTTCTTCAGGGACGGGAGCTGTTTGTCCTGGGCTCACAGACACACCCAGAGCTCACAGGCTGCTCACGGACTGCCAAGTCAGTCCTACCCCGGTTGCTTTCATTGTCATCTCCCTGCAAGCTCTCCCCGGTTAGGCACAATGCATAGCAAAAGGGCAGCTCAGTGGCAAGAATGAACCTGCCAGGACTGAGCATCTCACGTAAGTCCCCTAACACAGCCATGTCTGCAGGGTTTGTCAGCTCCTGTTAGTTCAGGGCAGGAATTCTGGTGCCCACAGACACAGAGAGGGCAGGGGTCCTTACCTCAATGTTCCTGATCAAAAGGCTCTGCAGAGATGCAGGATGCTACCCTGGGCTGGCAGCTGTGTTGTCCTCCCTGTGCTGGATGCTCTGTGAGGAAAGGAGGGAGAAGTTGGGCTGCAAACTCCTGTGAGAATCGGTGTCATGTGTCAGGAGGGGCCAGCAGAAGGCAAGGAAAAAGGGGAAGAACAGCAATCCTGGCTTCCCCTTCTCTGCACCCACCCACTCCTCTCCTCCTCCCCAGGCTATGCACATGCATCCTAGATTTAGTCCCCCACAGCCCTTTCCACACATAAATCCTCATCCATACTTGCACATGTATGGAAGAGGACTGTTCTCACCCCAGCAAACTTCCCTACACACCAGCCCAGTTGTGTTCACTCTCTCCTCCCATTGCTACCACACACTTTTCACCCTCATAGTTCTGCACATCTGTCATGCTTTGTGCAAGGCAGCTTTTGGTACTGGACATCATGTTTTCAACATCATCATAGAGGTCCATGTCTGTAGGGTCCCTTTCAGACCTAAATGAATCTCCTTATAGTGAGGGATACATGTTACTGCTCTAGTAGAAAGATATTTAGTCTCCCATGGACTGGGCCAACTGAAATTTCAGTTGCTGGTGAGATTGCCCAGCATGAGGAGGTCAAAAAAGACAGACCAGTCTGAAAGCCATACAGTTTCTCTAGGCTTCTCTGTCACAGCTATCATTTCAAAGACTGTAACAGTTAAAGAACAAGTATGATGCCTTCAAAACCTAAGCTAGGTGGCTATGGATCCTGAAGGCTATCTTTTTTACTAGTGATTGCAACTTGTCACCTAGTTCTTCAAATATCCTCAACAATCTTTTGCATTACAAACGAACATACTAAGCAAGTAGCTCTTTTCCACAGAAATACATACCTTTTTTTTTTCTGTGGACCCATCATTTTCCACCTACATGCACACAAAGAGGACCCAATGCTACCTGCTGTCCTCCCTTCCATATTAAGTGTCCACCGGCTCAGCCCGCCTATGATAGTCACAGCCAAGGAGGCTGAGGGGATTGTAGGGAAAGGATGCACCTTTGGCTCCAAATTAAATAGTCGGGAGGGACTGGTAGGACAGTGCAGCTGGATGCTGAAGCCATTTGCTATGGTTCTAACCCTGTTTTCTATTTTCCATCTTTGCCAGTAATTAGTGCTAAACTGGTGAACTAGGATGGCTGAAGTGCAACTCTATGTATTGGATGGCTGCTCATCCTTACCTAAGCTGAAACTAGCTCAGATACAGCTATTTGTGCTACAATTACAGCTAAGAAACAATCTGCTTTCAAGGCTGCAAAGAAATGATATTTATTTCTCTTCAGCTGCTTTTATTTTTCCATGCTTACACTGAGATATTTGGATTTTGATTAAGGCAAAGAATGAAAAGGCAATTTTTTTTGCCCTTTAGGGAATACAAATAATATGGTGTTTAACTGAAATAGATATAATAAATCTCACATAGCCCCTAAATCTTACTGAGAAAAAATCTAATTCTAGCAAGAAAAAGCATGTTAACTATGGTTGGGATTGTGTGCCTCCCATAAGCAAAACATTGTCATTCTTTCATTTGCACTGCTAATTCCTACCTTAAAACATAGCTGGCAAATAACTTCTTAATTAAGTAACTATTCTGCTTGTATGTTTAGAGCAAGTTCTTTGCTTCAGGATATTTCCTTTTATTAATGAATGATGTTTACCCTCAGGACAAATTTTTTCTTCTTTTTTTTTCTTTTTTTTTTTTTTTGTCCAGGTGCAGCTTTAAAAGCTTAGTGGGGCCTCCACATTTTTATACCTGTTTGCATGGGATGCCTGGTATTATTCTGTCCAGAATTCCAGGTATGTGACATACCATACAGTACACTTCTAGACTTGCAGTCTTCTGAAGTTGTGATGTTCTCAATACCTGCCCTATTCCCACGGTGACAGTTTATCAAAACCTAAATGATACCAGTGTAAAATATGTATGCATTGATGCATCTGAGATAACTTGTAAAAATAAAAATTAACAGGAAGCTTTTTTGCCTCATCTACTACAAACTTTACCAAGTGCTTATTTAACGTTTTAATGGCATTACACTGATGTATTTTTTAAATAGAGTAAGTGTCTTAAAAGCTATGATTAGGAACATTCATGCTGTCATTTAAATGTGCTAGAATTCAATTCCTTTTTTTTTTGTAAAGGAATAAAAAAGTTTCATATTTTATCTTAAGGAATATAGACATAGGATGCTTCAGCATACAATTAATTACATTTCTATTCACCTACTATTTAAACATATTTAAGTATCTTTGATGTCTCTGGGAGATGACGCTACAGACTTGCGTACTTAGTTGACTAAGTTGGGCCCAGCTACCCCAGCTCACATATGCTTCCAACATGCCAGTAGTTGGCATTAAGATTGGTAATCTTTGCAGGAGTCAAAGACCGAAATGAATACAAAGGCTATGTTACAATTGCACCAACTGAAGCTGAGGTCACAAATATTGCTGCATATCCCTATCTTTGGATTTTTTCCATCTGTGTTTGAAATCCAAGTGTTCTCAGCTGTCTGATCTCAGTATTTCAATCTAAGAAATGAGGCCTAACTTTTTTTTTCAAATAAGGGGGTATATGGGAGCTATTTAAAACCGCAGCTAAATAGGCTATACTCAATCAAAGGAAATTCCTTATCGTTTTAGGACCATGAGAAGAGATATCATGAAGAAAGATACACTCTTTCTGCAAGTGAGTGTGTTTAAGCACTATTAAGAAGGGAAACTAAAGTGATATTACACCCCTTTGTCACTGCCATTACCATTGCATAGGTGGTGACAGCTTCAGAGCTACATGAAGTTGCAAGGCCACTTCAAAGGGACACTGAATGAAGAACTGGGGCTTAGAGATGCCAGTTGCTGTGGTGCAGCATGACCTTCTGTGTCAGCAACAGCCCTCACTATCACTTCCCAATGTGCAGAAGTAGCAGCAAGCCAGACTGTTCCAAACTTTTTTCCTGCTGCTCTCTTCTTCATCTGTCCCTCCCCTCTGTCTGTGGGTACCTCTCTTACAGCCTGGTCTGGCTCAATTGTGACTGCTTCATCCATTGTTTAGCAAAATTCAATACATTATTGAGAAGCCTTGAGTAATTTCTGTTAAACTGGATTAACTAGTGTCTTCTAGCATGAGATCATGTCACTAGAATGTGACAGAGCCCTCACTAGCCCTTCTTCAGCTGTCCAGCAATTCTGCAACAGGACTGGAGATGCAGTAATCAAGAGCCAGCATAGCTGGCAAAATGCCATCTGAATATTTCTATATGCTAAAGGAATACTCAACCACCAGGGGGGCCAGTTTTTGGGAGCAGCGTGAAGCAGACATAACATGCTTCTGATTTTCCTCTGCTCTGATGGTATTTTTTTTTGTCCCAAAGAGCTTGACATGACGCTTCTGAAATGTGTTTCCACTTTTTTGCCACCTCAGTGTGGTTAATGCACATATCTTGTCTCCTGTGAACTGTTAAAAATACGCACATTTCACACAATCTTCTTCTAGTGTTTCATGGCCTCAAGATAGTCTTGACCATTTAACCTGACTGCATCATGCTGTAATGGTATTTCAAGGGTATTTATTTCATTATACTATACATGTCAGTACATGACCAAAGTGCCCAGAAGAAACAAAAACCTACCTGACTTTAACTTGTAAAATAATGAAAGCACACCATTTACAATATTTTGAATCTTGATATTAAAGAGCAATATTATAAAGAATGTGGTTCACAGTCCCATAAGTTGTATCACATGTGTGAATTTTAGGAAAAACAGTTCAACAGTTCAAATACTCAAAGTAATTGAACAAGAAAATTTTAAAAATCAAAACTTAACTTCACTGAAGATTGTATCTGAAGAAGGATGAAATAGAAACCTGTATTTTACCTTTTGACTGCAAAATGTGTTTTAGTGGATTTGACAGCTCAGGATTCAGGCTAAGTCAGCTGAGTACAGTAAGTCTTGACAAATTGACTTCTATTTGCCAACTGTTGTGGCTGCAGTTTTAAAATTTTTTTAATGTGGACTTATGTTCTGTGACAAAACCTGATTGTCCTGTATGAAAAATGATCTCTTAATGGCACAGCCTTATAAAAACCTATAATGAAATCTTAGCATACACAAAGGTGGTGGTAGAACTATTGATTCCAGTGAGGCCGGGATTTTGTCTTTGGTTTTTGGTACAAATCTTGAGCATGTAGTCTGAAAGAGCTGATCAAAGCAAATCAGCTTTATTGTGGTTTCATCTAAACTGACTGTCACAGCAAATGCTGTAAGCAAGGTCTTTGATGGAAAGAGTTACTCTTTGTGTAGCTCCCAACAGATTTTAATGATTCTTTGGGACTGGAGTGGTAAACATGGCCTTCTGTTTTGCAGGTGGTATGAACCTGGTTCTCCATTTCCCCCATTTCTAATATTGCTCTTCTGCAACATTTTTCAGAAGGTGCAGCAAGAAAACTTAAACTCTAATAAGGCATAGAAGGGAGGAGTCTGTCTTCAGTACTTTCCCATTTTATCTCTATACAATACAGCCAAAAGCTCACTCTCAGCATTTTGGTGGTAAGTAAATACTCATACTCTGTCTGGGTGTAATATCAATATATTAACTTTGGTTCTGTTTTGAAGGTATTTGCTTATTTCTACTTTTATTCTAATAGTTCTCCTTTCATTTTTAGTTTCCCTATTTTCTACCTTACAGCGTATGTATATAAACACATCTATACACGAGTAACTGTTATTTTCAAAAGTATTTGTAGCATTTACCCTAACAAGGGAATGAAAGCATATGAATAAAAGACTACAGATACATTTTTAACATACTAAATATTTGACTGAACATTTGATGATATTTAACATTTAACTAGATCAAGAATACTCTTAAAATGAAAACTAAACCAAATCTTAAAGATTTTATTTGCTATGTTGGTGCCAATGAAAATGTACTTAGACAAGTAATTGTGAAGTATACCTTGCGCAACTATGTTCTTCCACCTGCCTGATTTTCAACAGCACAATAACTGTAATTAGCAATACAAAACTCTTTTACACTATTCCTTTTTAAATACAATACTGACATTTTTCAGGAGTGGAAGCTCATATATTTTGATGGAGTTGCAGTAAAAAGCAGATCCTTTGCTCTCACCTAGCACATTTAGAGAAGATATTGTCTGATAACTGGAAAAGGAATTACTTTGCTGAAAATATATTCAGCAAGTTAAAGCATGTTGCTCTATGTAGCACACAGTATTTTGCAAATGAAAATGATAGAGATTTGGTAGAATAAGTCAAGTTCCATCCAGTTCTAAAGTTGTCATCCTTTTAATATTGGGAATAGATTTTGTCTTTTGGAGAGGTGATTATTTTTAGTGTTATAAAAAGACAAACATTTATCTTACAACCATTGTTGTCACTATAACCCTAAACTTGTATAAATGTCAGAATTTCACAGAATCACAGAATCACAGAATGTTAGGGATTGGAAGGGACCTCGAAAGATCATCTAGTCCAATCCCCCTGCCGGAGCAGGATTGCCTAGACCATATCACACAGGAACGCGTCCAGGCGGGTTTTGAATGTCTCCAGAGAAGGAGACTCCACAACCTCTCTGGGCAGCCTGTTCCAGTGTTCGGTCACCCTCACCGTAAAGAAGTTTTTCCTCATATTTATGTGGAACCTCCTGTGTTCCAGCTTGCACCCATTGCCCCTTGTCCTGTCAAGGGATGTCACTGAGAAGAGCCTGGCTCCATCCTCATGACACTTGCCCTTTACATATTTATAAACATTAATGAGGTCACCCCTCAGTCTCCTCTTCTCTAAGCTAAAGAGACCCAGCTCCCTCAGCCTCTCCTCATAAGGGAGATGTTCCACTCCCTTAATCATCTTCGTGGCTCTGCGCTGGACTCTCTCTAGCAGTTCCCTGTCCTTCTTGAACTGAGGGGCCCAGAACTGGACACAATATTCCAGATGCGGCCTCACCAGGGCAGAGTAGAGAGGGAGGAGAACCTCTCTCGACCTGCTAACCACACCCCTTCTAATACAGCCCAGGATGCCATTGGCCTTCTTGGCCACAAGGGCACACTGCTGGCTCATGGTCATCCTGTTGTCCACTAGGACCCCCAGGTCCCTTTCCCCTACGCTGGTCTCCAACAGGTCTGCCCCCAACTTGTACTGGTACATGGGGTTGTTCTTGCCCAGATGCAGGACTCTACACTTGCCCTTGTTATATTTCATTAAATTTCTCCCCGCCCAACTCTCCAGCCTGTCCAGGTCCCTCTGAATGGCTGCGCAGCCTTCCGGTGTGTCAGCCACTCCTCCCAGTTTTGTGTCATCAGCGAACTTGCTGACAGTGCACTCTATTCCCTCATCCAAGTCATTAATGAATATATTGAATAGAACTGGTCCCAGTACCGACCCTTGAGGGACTCCGCGAGACACAGACCTCCAACTGGACTCTGTCCCACTGACCACCACTCTCTGGCTTCTTTCCTTCAGCCAGTTCACAATCCACCTCACTACCTGATCATCCAGACCACACTTCCTCAGTTTAGCTGCGAGGATGCTGTGGGAGACCGTGTCAAACGCTTTACTGAAATCGAGATAGACCACATCCACAGCTTTACCATCATCTATCCACCGGGTTACGTCCTCATAAAAGGCTATCAAGTTGGTTAAGTATGACTTCCCCTTGGTGAAGCCATGCTGAGTGCCCCTAATGATCCCCCTATCCTTGATGTGCCTAGAGACAGCATCAAGAACAAGTTGTTCTATCACCTTTCCGGGGATGGAGGGGAGGCTGACCGGTCTATAGTTACCCGGGTCCTCCTTCTTGCCCTTTTTGAAGACTGGAGTGACATTCGCTTTCCTCCAGTCCTCAGGCACCTCTCCCGTTGCCCACGACTTAGCAAAGATGATGGAGAGTGGCCTAGCAATGACTTCCGCCAGCTCCCTCAGCACCCGCGGATGCATCCCATCAGGGCCCATGGATTTATGGACGTCCAGATGGCTTAATTGGTCCCTGACCCAGCCCTCATCTACCAAGACAGATTCCTCCTCTATCCTGACTTCTTCTGGGGCCTCAGGGGTCCGGGGCTCCTCAGGACAGCCTCCAACAGTATAGACAGAGGCAAAGAAGGCATTCAGTAACTCCACCTTCTTTTTATCCTCTGTCTCCAGGGCCCCCACCTCATTCATCAGTGGGCCTACATTGCCTCTAGTGTTGGCTTTACCTGCAATGTATTTGAAGAAGCCCTTTCTGTTGTCCTTGACCTCTCTTGCAAGGTTTAATTCCAAGGAGGCCTTAGCTTTCCTAGTTGCCTCCCTACATCCTCTGACAACAGACTTATATTCCTCCCAAGTGGCCAGCCCCTCCTTCCATGATCTGTACACCCTCTTCTTCCACTTGAGTTTGCCCAGCAGTTCCCTGTTCAACCATGCAGGTCTCCTGGTACCCTTCCTTGACTTCCTACTTGTTGGGATGCTCTGATCTTGAGCTCGGAAGAAGCAGTCCTTGAATGCTAACCAACTATCTTGGGCCCCCCTTACCTTCTAGTACCCTGTCCCATGGGATTTCCCCTAGCAATTGCTTGAAAAGGCAATTTGCATCTTTTGACCTATGGATTTTTTAAAGTGTTTATAAAAATATGCATTAGAGCTCATAGTGGTAATTATGCTAGTAAACTAGCTCTCAGAGCCCTTAATGCACCAATAACCCATAACGGTCCTGACCAGCCTCACCTGATACCCCCACCCACACCTCTGCCCATGGGTCTGGAGGCTCTATTTCAGCTCAGCCTGAGGCCCCCAGTCCTGGCCCTAGTAGTGCTGCATGATGTTGGTCACTGGCTCTATCACAGCGTTGTCTGGACATGCTGACCTGTGGCTGATGTCCCATCCTGTCCTGTCCCTGTAGAGGTGCCTGATACCCTGGGCTGGGGCTGCCCCCAGCCTACCCAGCTCCCAATATATTTATAGTGTGAGTTTTCAGCTGATTTATTTTTATATTATGTATGCTATAGAAAAACTGAAGTTTTTCAAGTGGTTTTCAGAAGAGAAGGCTGAAGGTCTGGAGTAGAATTTCGCTGTGGAATTTCAGTTGTTTTTTTTTTTAAAAAAAAATCAGTTAAAAGATATGGCCACGGGGTGTCAGTCTTGACTCAAGTATGAACGTTTTGTGGGCATTGCTGACTGCAGGGATTTGCTTTGAGATGACTGGTAGAGCAAGGCTATTAATATCAGTACTATGACTAATATACTTATTTTTAAAAAACTTCAGGAAATTGATCTGTCATGTAGGAGTAACGATGCTATGACTATAGCCACTCTGCTTCTAAAAGAGACCAAAATATGTAATGTGGTGGTTTTATAGTTTTGTTTTTCTGTTGAACAGTCTGTTTGGGCATTGCGCTTTACTTATGGATCAGAAATATGTAGGTGGAATAGCTGATCTTTCCTCCTCCCTGACCTGTGGAATGCTATCATAAATAACTGCTGAGCAAGCACTGGCCTGTAATAGAGTGTCGGCCACTGGAGGGGTCCTTGAAGTAAAGAAAAAAGGAGGGTGAGAGTTAAGATCTTCTGTATGACTAGCATTGCGTGGTGGAATGACTGAGATACAGGCTTTTTTAGTTAACCAAGCCTGCTTAGTATATTACTGCCCTTTGCATGCACTTTTCCTTTTTACAAGAACTTAGTCCTTTTTAATCTCATGTGACACATCTTTAGCCTTCTCTTCTGAAAACCACTTGAAAAGATTCAGTTGTTCCACACTGCAGAAAATAAAGTGTTTTTTTAAAGACAGCATTTCTACACTCTCTTCCCGAAGGTATTCTTAATTGAGCTTTGGATATTGTGTATATGATAAAAGTCTAAGGCTATATTACATTTCCTTATGTTGTCCATATCCCCACCTGACAGGGAGATAAAATAATTACTTAGGGAACATCAAATATTAGTAAATGAGTTTTGCCAAGCTCTGTTTGTGAATGGGGCTCAGACTATTAGCGGTATTCTGTAATGTTTTCATTGTTGAAATTAATTCTGTTTTGAATCGTCTCAAGAATATGAAAACTTTCAGAAAAGTATAATCAAATTCAAGGGAATGTGTAAAGCTATAATACTAGTTAAGCAAAATTAATTTCAGAACCTATCCTAAATGAGCAAATTACAAGCTCATCTTTCCTCTCTTTTTTGGAGATCCAACGGTAGACTAACAGTCTACTCCTTCTCCTGCTTCTTTTAATTACCTGCATCTATTGCTTATGTTTTCAGGAAGTTTTTTTTCCTGATCAAACTACTTTTCAAGAGTGAGGTGGTAGTACTGACAAAGCTGACATAACTGGGAAGGAATGTTCCTCACAGTTAAAGTTAAGAAACTTTTCAGCGCTGGATTTCTTATATTCTTATATACTTCAAATATATGCTAGCTGAATATTAAAACTCAAAGTACCTTCTGTGAGCAGGATCCTGAAGCATCTTTGTTGTGTCTTTTATGTTCTAACTAGGCAGTTTTTTATGTTGATGTCAGCTGCAGATACGTATCTTACAGATTAGTGTATTTTTTTGTGGATCACCTTTAATTGCTTCACATTTGTTTGTAGAGACTAGAGATGCTGGGGGCGCTGTGGGACAGAACTGCCCAAAATATGGTTCAAAACTCACTTCCATTAATTATGTAATGAGAACTATTACATGCCTGTAGAGGTTGCTGAGTTCTGGGATGATGCTTCTAAGCTGTAACTGGGAATTGGGAGAAGATGAGTGGTGCAGCAAGGTTAGGTTGAAGGGAACAGTGGTACATTTTTTTTCTGCGTGCTCACGAAGCCTGACCTAGACAAAACAGCAACCACTTATACCTGTGGTGCCTGTTGCTTTTAGTGTGGTGCAAAGCAGTGGATCTTAGACCTTCTTGCCTCCTTGGCTTGAGAACCTCTTGAGAACTCTGCTCTGGGGTAGAACTTCTTATCCGACTCTAAACAGATAAAGTTCTAGTGGAAGGATTTTAAATTAATTTTAAAAAAGTGAAGTTGCTGAACTAGAAGTGGTTGCTCCTGGTTCTGATCATTGTCTGTTATAAAGCATGCTGTGGCATAGTTAAGACAGTTACTCTGCCAGATGCAAGCAGGAGGAATTTGCAGAGTTTACAAGGATTTTTATGTAAGATTCTTTGAGTATTGTGTTTTTCTTTCCTACAGCCTTCCCTGTGTCAGGTATTTGGTCCATCTCAGCTCTGTTGGTAATGGTTACTATCAAGAGGAAGATAAAGTCAAGAGGGAAGAAGTCCTTTGCAAAGAATGAGCCGTTAAGTGTACTGAATGCATTACTATTTTATTTGCTTTTAGAAGTCATTCATGCCATAGGCCTTCCTGAGTAGACCCTTGCAGTCCATGTCTGTTTCCCAGGTCTGTTAAATGTCACCTCAGAGATCAGGAAAAATTTCTCCTCCTCCCCTTAAACCCTTTTAGCCAGGGGCAGCTGAAGTGAAGATCACTTCAAAGGCCAAGCGTGGCTTTTATTTTTTTTACTTGGCATTGCAGTGGCAGTAGATGGTAGCCCTAATTTTATTGTCACAGTTAAATGTTATGACTATGCCTGGTTCTTCTCATATTTGTGCATATCAGGAATATCTCTTGTAAAGATGCTGGAATTGCAGTAGCTTAAAATTGGTGTTGTAGAAATGGGATTGTTCCCCATATGTGATAAGAACTCTAAGGCAGAAAAGGCATGTGACTCAACATCCCTTATCTTCAGCTGTAACTCCTTTCAGGAGTGCTTAGATAAGATTAAAAGAACCAGGCTTCCTTCCAACCATCTCCCACTTTTCCACCTGAAGAAATTTGCTGACAAAAGGAGCAGACTCTAGCTGCAGAATTTGAGTCAGCTTCTAGCATGTCACAACGCAGGTTCAAATTCAAGGAAAATAGGGCTCATTTCTGCAAATGTGCATGTGAAGCTGAGCTCTCTTTTAATGCTGCAATTGAGTTGATATATAAAGATTCTGTTGACACCTTTTTGTCATTCATTCTCTGTGGAGAATAATATAAACCAAATACTAAAAGAACTGCAAACCAAAATCTGAGAGGATTCTGCCAGATAGTTTAAACAAACCAAAACTAAATTCAACAGTTGCAAACTTAAGTAGTCTAAAAATGTAAATGCTACTGTTGCCCACAAAACTTTACCTCTGGTCCTCCTCACCAATGTATTTTTTTTTATCTTAAGGAAACAAGTGACAGTAGCAAAGATGTCTGCTTTGTTTGGCAGATAGGGGAATGCAGACATAAAGGTCAAAATAACATTAAAACTAAAAGGGAACATTTTATTATCTTGTAGGGTAAAACCACCAAACCAATATTTAGTATATTCAAATCGTTTGTAGTGATTTGCATTTATTTTTGGCCTCTCCCTTCTGTGACTGGATTCTAAGCTGAGCAATGAGTTACATAGGGGCTGCAAGAGCAATAGGGCGTGACGAAGTCCCTAAAAATGTTGAACCATTTTTTACAGAAGCCTACTGTCAACTGATTTTGTGCTTCAGCAAGCAATCGTGCCAGCAATGTATCAAAACATAACAAATGCAGTATTCCTGTAGGTGTTTAAATCAAGGGCAAAGCTTCTGTTTGGGAATCTGATGTGAGAGTCTCTGTGTTGTATAGCGTGTTCAGACTGAGCACGTCTGGGAGAATGGCCTGTGGTGGAGGCACTGGGAGGTGCACCCATGCTTTTTTTCTTCTTCCTTACTCCTCTCCCCAAATCACCTAAATTAACACTGGATTAGTTCTGTGCTCTTTGCTGTAAAATTTACTGGTATAATTCAACTTGTACACTGAGTCAACATCACATTTGTGTACTCTTGTTCTTAACAAATACAAAATGGATTGAACCCAATCAAGATATTTTCAGTTAAACTTCATGAAATATAGCTGTGTTCCTGGGTTGTCTGTAGCGATAATGCGTGTAGTAAGGGCTGCTTATAGTTGTGCCCTGCCCAACAGCTGGGTGGGCGAATGCCATAGAAGAGAGGTAGTGAGAGGAAGGAAGGGAAAAAGGGTCTCTGAATGCCATAGCCCCTGTAAATCATCCCAATATCTTGTATCTTGGAGGCTAGTTTGCTAGTAGTGATTTGATATCAGAATTAAATCTTAGTCTGTGGACTGGGTTTTCCTATCATACAAATTCTTGTCTGATTTTTAGACACTGCTAATGATTCTTTAAAATATAGTAATGGCTTTTGAAATTTTGAAAGCAATAGATGGAACTTAGCTAGCAATTGCTATGATAGCAGAATGGTTTTATCATAAATCTGTGTAAGTAGGTCACAAGCATCAGTTAATATATTACTGTGTTTTACAGAGCAGGAGATGGCATTTAAATTTTGTATTTAGAATCTGTGCATGTCCATATGTAAAAATCAAAGTATATATTAATATCTAGACTACTTAAAAATACTGGAAATACTGGTGTCCACTGCAGTTATTATTCAGGCTTTAGTAATAAAACAATTATGAGAATTTTACATGCTTATTTGATAGTGGCACTCAAAGGTTCAATTAGGAGGAAGAGTTAATTGGATGCAATAGTGTAAAAATATGATTAGGCTCCAAATACTAAGTTTTAATGAAAAGCATTATTTTAAATATACTTGTGTCCTCTCTACTTAGAAACAGGGAAACATGAGCAGGGATGATTGATAGATTCTTTAGCCTGATTTTGGGAATGTGACCCATGGAAAACTACCTTTTGCTATGGGGAAAAAAAAGGCATTTCCTGCAGCATATGACTGAGGGCATGAAGTACAATCATGTCCCTGTGGAAATTGGTCAGTTGTTGACAGGTTTCTTAATCTCAAAAATAATAGTGGTTCTCTTTGGTATTCTAGAATATGGAAAATCCCTTATTCTTATATTTTAACCCTTAACTGAATCCCAGAAAGAATGATATTTTTAATAGCTTTCTTCTAATTTTACCTGATTATTAAACTGATAAAACCTAAAGATCAAACTAAAATGGAAAACAGCCCACAAATCCTTAGTCTCTCGCTGTGTTTAACTCGGGATGAGTGGGGGATGATGACAGGTGGCTTTCAAGTACCTTTTGTCCTTTCCTAATCCTGGTTTATGGGGATTTAAACATCACTGGCATAGTAAGTAGTCAACAAACTGCTCTATCTCATACATAGTTGTCCAGGGATCACTGGGAACTAGGAAAATATAGAGGCTGTAGTGTTGTACCTTCATCTCTTCCTGGTATGCACTCTAGTCGTGGTCTGGAGTAGGATCTGCTCTGGTGAGCCTAAATCATATTCAGTTTGTATGAGGTTTTTATACTGGTAAGTTAGTTCAAACCAGCAGCTTCATAGTTGTGAATCTGTCCTTATATCTTGTACTGCAACTTGATCAATATGTCAGTTTACATAAGAAGTAATTGTGTTGTGCTCTAGGAAGAGTAGTAAGAACTACTGCACATATTGATTACATTCTTTTTGTTTGCAGTCCTGTTTGCTTTCTATCTCTTGTAACTTAATCTTTAAAGAAGCAGATTAATGCCTGCAAGGAGATATTAGGAAGACAAGAATATACTGGGAAGGAAGGAAAAGGAAATGGCAATTTAGAAGAATATGTGATCCATACTGGGGTAAGTGAGGGTATAAACAGAAATAAACAAAGGGAAGAGCATGATGTCCATTAAAAGAACAGTAAATGGTTCTTGGTGCTGTAGCTCTAAGAGCAAGATTTGGCTTTAATGTTCTCTGTCACTAAAAAGGCCCTTGGTGCAGAAATGAAAGAGTGCTGGCAATAACATTATATATAATTGGAATCTCTGCTGATTGTAGTCAGTGCTTCAGTATTTGAAACTGTTGTAGTCTAATGACATTTGTAAAAGTTGGATGATAGTAAAACATGAGAAGAGTTTCATGTATTTTGCATGTGTTCTGTAAATTTTATTAAAGCTCACTTATCTGAATTGATTTAAAATATGAAAAAGCTTGTCTAAAGCTAATGTATTGCTACATACATGAGACTTATCAAAGCCCAAGCAAGATGGAAGCAACAGTGATTATTAGCAATAGGTGCATAAAGAAACAGATATGACTAAATCATATTGCAAGGATGATGTGGGATGCCTGTGTTGATCACTGACAATGTAAATGTTTGTCTTGAATTTTCACTAGGTTTCATTGGTTGCTGATTATAGAGAGAGAGACCTACTTCTGCTGGAAAAGGTAAACATGGATCAGCAGAGTTTCTATTCATTAGTCTTTACTACAGCATTTCTTAGTATCATCTGCCCGTCAGATGATGACAGCTTTTTAAATGAGAACTTCTCCATGCGTGTATACGTGCCTTTGCTCTTCAGTTTGAATCACTTTATTATGCTCGAAAGGTAACAAGCCTTGAAGACCACTCAGAAACAACAGCTAATAAAAATTCAAGGGACTGATTGTCTGAAAGGTTGACTGGAAAAACTGATGTTGACTACAATTAGTTCCTGCTTGTATCTAGGACTACTAGATATCTAGTTTCTAAAGTTAGGCATGGGTTTTTGCCATCTTTTCTTGAAAAATACCTTCTTTTCTTCTTGCAGTATATCTAAGCAACTTGTGTTTCATTTGAATAATGGCTATGGGGAGCTGGTCACTGACTGCTGATGAATCTTAGCTGAAACTACTGAACTTTGGAGTTTTCCCTTGTTAGTGTAATGGAGCCAGAATTTAATGTCTAAAATTTTTTTAATCCAGAAGAAAGCTTTTTAACTGTGACCTGTGGAAATCATCTGAACGTTCTGGGAACTGAAGACATACTTATTGGAATGTACTTGATCACCCATCAGCTTTTCACAGGTAGACGGCAATAGCAATATATCAGGACTGCTGAGTCCCCACTCCCCTTTTTCCGTTGTGCAATAATTAACTGGGTATCCAGCCTCATAATTCAAAGGTCTAAGGTTTGAAGCTTGTCCTTTTAATTATTTCTGGAGTTTTGACTACAACACTAGAATATGAATGAAACATTAGTTTCAGGTCAATATGAGGGTTCAAACTCATGGCCTTCAAATTAATGAAACAACTTCTTCTACTGTACCTAATCAGCCACAAAGGATTATGGGGACCTAGGGCATTTTCGTTAGTATCTCTTAAAGTGCTTGACACAAAGTGACATATCTCCAGTTTTTCTAGAAAGGCTAAACATGAAACAGTCATTCTTAAGGAACAAAAGGGGGTTTAATATCTAGGGGAATGTGGTATGTGACCTCCTATATACTTTTAATAGCTTGTGGCTCTGACTTACAATGACACTTAAGCACAATTGTTTACCTTAAAGAGGGGAAAAAAGCAATGAACAACCCCCCAAAGTCTTCTCAGACATCAGTAATTACAACGGGTATGTTGCATAGCTCTGTTTTCATGCAGTTTTTCAAACTCACAAACTACTGTTCCAGTGGAAATTTAGGCAAAATGAGTAAAGAATGCGTTCCAGTTTCTTGAATGTGCCCTTCAGCTTGAGTTTCTAGTGCAGCTGCACTGCACTGTGTTACGTATCTGAAATTTCTTAAGATAAGCACCTTTCCTGTTGGTTTTAATTTAAGATCTCATCCTGGATAATGTTGATCACTCTGTACTCAAAACAGTAAAACAGCAGGAGGTACCCTTTACTGTGCTGAGGTCTTTAGAAGTATCCTAATCAGGAAAAAATCTTAAATTTTGGAACTGGATTATACAATAATAACTTCTGTATGCAAGAATGAGTGCTGAGAGGAAGGAGGAATTCAGTTAGATATCTTGCAAAATACAAAACACACCATTAAGCTGTTTTTTGATGGCAAACTTCCACCTCACAATTCTGTATTCTGTGAAGTGGCTATAAAAATAACATTGTGTGCTCTCCTGATGGTAGCTCAGGTGGACCTAGCTTCTCCAGGCATGCTATCCTGTTCCTCCTTGGTTGTAAAGTACAATCTGATGAGATGTTGGCATGAGCAGCAAAGTTGGTTTAAGGGTGTTGTGCCCCCTACTGCCACTTGCAGCTTTAGCCCTGGTTTGTGGGACTGTGCTGTAGGGCAGGCACAGTGCTCAGTGCTCTCTTAAGGTCCTGCACAACTGAGGGGACAAAAGGGAGTGTGAATTGCAATGCTGCAGCTGTGAGGGAAGATGGATAAAGGGGGAAGGGGGGACTTCTCAAGCCAGTTACCCTGCTTACCAAAGTCTGTGCTCACTGAACTGTCCTATATCTCATTCCTGTGAACAAGTCCCCCAAGGAGGAGAGAGGTTGTTTTTTTTTTTTAATTGTTGTAATCCTTTTGACCTCCTGCATTCATGACTTTGGTCTCTTCTTGTCAAAGTAGTTTTGCAGGTTGGCTGAATCAGGTATTTTCAAAGCAAATATTTTGGGTATTGTTCCTTAGCAATCAGTTAAGAATTGCTAAAATGTGGCTTATCTTGAGCTATCGTTTTCTTCATATTTTTCGTTTTTTTTCTTTTTTTAAAATATAACAAAATATATTTATACTATAAATATCTCAATATACAAATCAGTGGTTGGCATGCACAGGGTGTTGCAAGGTAGCTATATTTTGGTCATGCACTGAATAACTTCTTAGACTGTGTTTCATAGGCCTATTGCTGACTAGTCCTCTTTTTCAATAAGCACGAAGGCTTGTTCACAAAAGTCACAGAGTAAGACCATATTTTCAGCTTTTCTGTTAAGTAGGCAGTGGTTAATCTCTGATGCTCTGAAATACATATCAAAACTGTGAGAATCTGTCACCTGCAACCCCTATACTGCTAAACCATGTTCTCATTTGCTTACTGTTATTATCCTGGGTTTGGCCTGAAATTCTAATTAATGTCACTGATCAGAAGGCTTATTGTTTATCTTTTCTCAGGTTCGTTTGATGGACTGCTTTTGTGATCTCTCAAGCATTTCATCCTGGCTGTTGGAGGAACAAGACATAGCAGTTCTTAGCATGTGAGTGTCACACTTACGAAGGTGTTTATCGTGAACAGACGTCAAATCTGTTAACTAATAGGGATGTATACCGATGAAAATAGATAATTTAACATATGACACATGGTAGATACTGTTGCCTATTTGGTAATGAAGTTTCTAAACTAACTCTGTGGGAAGTGAGAGGAAAAGAAATTTGTCAGACATTCTAGCTTGAATAATATATAAAAGGATAGTAATCTTGCCTCACACTAGGTTCACTCAGTGTTCTCTTATAAGCACATCTGTATTTACTTGTAACAATAGCCAAGATAGATGGTATACTGTTTTCTGCTATCTTTTATACTACTTATTTTTCACTGAGAAGCAGTTTACTAATTTCCTCTCAGATTTTTTTCTAGTTCTCATCTGTAAAGTGCTTGAGAGATTCATGTAGGTTTATGCATAGGGAATTGATGCACAGAATCAATGGTTAAAATATCCTTTGGTTTTGGAGGGTTTTTTTGGTACCTCAATTAAGATATCAAGGGCTCAGAGTTTCAGAGTACTTGGTATGACACCTTTAAAGCACAGCTCCCATCAACTTTGGTTACAGCAATGAGCACTCCAGGTTTTGCTAAACAGGCCCAGGTGTCTTAAATCAGAAAATAATGAATGCTTCAGAAGTTTTAAGTGACTTCCTAACACATAAAAAAAGGCTGTGGCCTACACAGAGCTAGAGTAGTGTTCCCTAGTGTGGTAAACTTCCTTTCCTTCTTTCTTGTTTCATTTGTTATTACGTTTCTACAATACATGAGGCAGGGGCTTTCCTTCACTATTTTATCCTCATTGATTACCCAAGAGCAGTCTGCGGGTATATTGAATGAGTTAGAGTCAAGTGTGGTTGGAAAAACATTAAGAAGACAAGGACTCTAGTCTTGCTTTTTGTCAGTATAGCGCAATCTGCTTTTGTGAAGGGTGTTCAGAGTTATTCCAGTCTATCCTATTTCCAGTCTATCCTATTTCCCTTGTTAGTACCCTAAAAAGTTTTTAGAACATAAGTAATTTGTTAAGTAAGACTAGAGATATAGCTGGGGTAAAGCATACTTGCCCTTACTTTGTGACCGTGTTTCCAGGATAGGGCACAAGGACTTGCAGACTGGACCAGACAGTGCTGACCAAAGGGTAGAGGGGAAAACTAGAAGCTGTTTAATCTTTCTCTACTTCCTTCTGCCTTCCAGGTAAATAAACTCTCTCATCTCTATGAGAGAGTTATTGTTAAACTCCATCACAGGCCCAGTTCTGCAGGTGAAATACACAGGGGGTTGTTTGTAAGCTATTTAGTGACTGTCTCTCTTCCAGTCTCACTTGTTCAGTGGCAGTGACCAAGCAGGCGCATGGTTCCCATGCACTGCTTTTTCTTCCAGGGCACAGTGGTATAATTCCAGGTTGAAACAGAGAAGTCTCCTAACCAGGAGACCTTGAGGAAACTTCTTCCTGCAGTGCCAGCTTCATTGTGCAACCCTGACTCTGTGATTTCTGTTCTGGCCCAATTCACATCCCCTCAGTTTAATGTTTCTCACATTCATGTGGGCTGGGGATTCACCTTTGATCCAGTCTTCTGGAAATCTGCGCTCTAGTTATGAATATGCATTAGATGTTTGGGGACTATATCAACTAAGGCCTTATTTTTCTTAGTTTGAGATTGGGTGGGTTTTGTTTGTTCTTTAAATCCTTGGAAAAAATACTTTGCTGGCAAATAGCTGCCATTGTTTTAGATACTGTGAAATGTGATGTGACTTATATCAGAAACTTGGTGAACTCAGGGCTGTTTTCTGCTTTTCTCTTTCACATGTTGTAGAGTTGAAATCAATACTGGTTCTCTGTACAAGATGCAGCTCAATTCCCTAAAACATGACCTTCCTATTTATGGAAACTTCTGCTCACACTACGTGTACTTGGAAAGATTAAGTGGTGAAGTCCCATGAAGACAACTAAGTCTGCTCTCCCTGAAGTCTGATGGCTTTGATGCAGACTGAATTGGGCCTTAGGTGAAGGAAATGCCTCAAGAGCTGTACCTCTAAAGAGACCCTCCTGCCATTAATAGCCTGTTGAGAAAGGAAGCCTCTAACCCACACAAATATTGTTGCTTGCTGTAAAACAGAGATTCAGTTAAAGAAATTTTAATTGTAAAACAGCAAAGATGGATGACATCTGAAGAATTAACTGCTGCTCTTGGGTACTTATATTATTACCCAGGCAGAGAGACAGAGTCTTTGGTTCAGATTTGTATGACTTGTCATTACCAGCGTTCTCTCAAAAAATGAGCATGGCTACAGGTAGCCTTGCTTTAGTATGATTAAAGAAAAGTAACAGAAAAGCTTGTCATGATAAAGGCATAGGATTTAATCATGAAACTTAAATGTGGAATTGGAAACACAGCTTGTAATGCAAAATGTTTCCTATATGTGGAAAAAGCTGGGTTTATCCAAGGACAGATTGATTACTGAATTCTTTTTTACTGAATTCTTTTACCAAAGATTACCGAATGCCAGTGGCAATTACAGCTTTATTGGATAAGGCACTGGGCAGATCCTCAGCCTCTGTAAACTGTCCTAGCCCTGAGAAGTTCAGAAGAGATGAATTTACAGGTGCAGATCTGGCGAACTGTTTCTTTTAGTGAATGTAGCTTTTTTTCCTATTAGCCATCAGCTTTTTATATTTATCTAGTCTTAAATCAACCCTGGTCTTTCTTTCTCTCTGTTAAGAATTGGATGAGTTTGGACACTAAATTAGAACTGAACCCTGGTCAAAAATCAAGCCTTTTAATCTTTAACTTCTGTGCTTAGCATGCATCTTTAATGTGTAAGCAACATGATTGTTCGTTCTAAATTACACCTTTAACAGCTTTTCTGATTGCTTGCTTACAGCAATAACCAGGCAAGCAAACACATCCCAAACTGTATTTTGAATTAAAAGTGGACTTCAGTGAACAACTGCATTGCCTATGTTTTTTCCCTCTGACCTTTTAACAGATGTAGTCTGTATCTTCTTAAACCTGAAATAATCAACTAAAAATCCCTAGATTTTGTTCAGTCAGTAAACGATCAGCTGACATTTTAGTCAACAGGAAGCTGAGAGGGAGGGAGAGGTATGTTACACTGACACAGGCAATTTTGGATGTCGTTATGGGAAAGCCTTCAGGTGTTTTGAATCTGATCTTGCAGCTCTAGTCTTGCTCAAGTCCCATTTGATGGTGTCCAGCAGGACAGGGTCAATCCAACTTTGGTTGGATGCCGAGGTGTCATGGTAAAGTGAGAGGAGAAAATTTTAGATTAAGTAAACGGAGAACAGCATTGTCCTATGCTGGCTCCTTAGTGACTGTCATTCTACAGCAGTGAAGTGTCTGGGCTGATCAGTTCATTTGCCTCTGAGTGCAGATTTTGTCTTCTGAGTGCAAAGAATAATGGGTGGGGAGGGCTTGAGCCACTCTCTCAGCTAAGGGCTTCCCTTCACTATCAGCGGCGTCTCCACCATTCTCGTTTGGGAATCTCTCTTGCCTACCACCCTCTGGGAAGTATAGATGTGTAGAAATGGTAATGGTGAATGGGGCAGGAGCACATCTTCTGGCTACCAGCTGTGTGGGAGTGAAATATAGGTAGGTGCCTCCTGAAGCTTGTATCCAGGTCACCTCAAACATACAGTAACAGAAGAGTGCACATAGCTCCCCATGTGGGGTTGCAGCTCCCAAGCACTGTTTGCCCTGTCTGCGTATTGCTGGGGTGTGAACTGCTTTAAACAATCCCCTTCTAATTAAGTACAGTCAATCTGTGCGTTGGCTTTTCAGGCACCCATCTGTACAGAGCGGATCTGCTTGCTCCCCTCTGAGGATCCCTTCCTTCCCTCCCCATCGGCGTTGTTGGGGGATTAAAGCAGCGGCGGCCCCATACACAAACGCAGCTGGTTCCGTTTGGTCAGCCTGAGCCTTGCTGTGAAACCACGACAAGAATTCCAGTAAGTTGGCAACACTGAAACACAAAGAAAACAACAATAGGAAAAGTCCTTCCGTGCAGAAAGGAATGTTTCAAGCACTGTTCTCCTACAGTGAAAGGAGAGAGGGTGGGAGGGAGGAGAGAGATTTGAAGAGGGCAGGTCTGTCCCCCCCCCTTCCGCCCCCCTCCCCCCCCCCCCCCCTTGTCAGCTCTGGATCTTGTGATGTAGAGATCTTATCCTCTCTTTGTGATTCAGAGGTGCCAGGAAGCTAATTGAATATTCTGATCTGCCCCCAGTGTTTCTTGTGGCTTGACCCCGGTGCTGTGTCGTACCACTACACCAAACAGCCCTGAACCTGCATAAATCACAACCTTGCCAAAGCCTATGCTCCACAGCTTCTCCCCCTTCTCACCACCTCCCCTCCTCTTTTCTATCTTGATAGATAGAAAACCTTTACAGAAAGGTTTAGGGGAATTAGTGTCCTACAGGACCTGGAGAAAAATCACGATTTGTTAATAAGCAACAATATGTTCCTCCACAACTTTTGCAAGAATAATGCAGGCACCTCTACACCTTAGTTGAAATTGCAGTCCATGGCAAAAAGAAGAAGAGTTAATGCTTTGAAATATCACTTCAGTTCTGTTGCAGCATCAGCAAGCACCCATTGCAGTGTAATGAACAGGGCATGAAACTAACGTAAACAATATATGGAATTTATAAAGGTGGTGTCATTAAAATTAACCTGACAAAGCCTCTTGCAAGACAAATAGACCCATCTTTCTCCCATAGTATGTATGCACAGTAGTTGTTGTTCACATGCATGTATATGTGTGCACATATACAGAGAAAGGAACAGCTTGGCATAACTAAATTTTCTACATGGAAGACTATTTCTGACTAATATAAAACAAAATAATGATTTAACTTCACTCAGTTTACATATGATGCTTCTGATCCTGCAGGCAAAGCCTCCAAAAGTCTTGCCCTTTTCCCAAGACTGCATTCCAGCCTGAAGTATTAGGGTACCTTTATCTTTCCCCGGTGATACTATGCATTGTTCTACCCTTGTTAGTAGGTATATGATTCCTGAAATGGCAGCAGTAAAGCACAGGCAGACATTTCGTGTCTGCTGCACACATTGTTGGAGAGTTAGAACCAGAGTAAGGTGTCTCCAGCTGATATCTCAAGCATTCACAGCCAAAGCACTTTACCAAACTGATTTTTATCTGCTAAGAAAGTGCAGAAGTTAAGTTTCATCTCTGCAGTTTTCCTTTCACAATATTTATGTGAGAAATAATAACAAAAAGTTCTGAGCTTTATCCGCTGCATTGGTAAGGAGGTGGTGATGTTTTTCAAAGTTGTCAAAAATACTTTTCTTGTTTGGAGCATGCCTTTGGGACACTAAAACCTGGGACATATTTCACTTGCAATCTGAAATTCCCTTGATGTACTCAAAATATGCAGTGTAACACCAATGGACTCTGATATAAAGTCTGCAAAGTGCAGGGACTTGGAAGCATCTTGCCTACCCTGCAAAGTGTGGAAGGAGGGGCAGAGGCAGCCTGTGGCTGCAGGGCCTGGAGCTGTGCCTGATTCCCTCATGCTAGTTCCGGGGCCGGCGGGTATAAAGAGCTTTATGCAATGTCTGGAGGGTGGGAGTTTATAGAAAACGCGATGTCTCAACAGGCGAGCACGCCTTTCTTCTGCAACTAGCAGGATAAGAAAAAGACACCAGGCTCCTTGTGTTGCTGCTGTGCAGATCAGTATCCCGGAGTCGAGGATCCAGCTTCTGAGGGAGCTGGAGCATCCCAGCCCAGATGGGACCTCACCATCGGATGGATGGAAGAGCAGCAACTGCTTGCAAACTGCTCATATTATTCACTGCATGCATAATGCAGGGCAGTTGCCAAGGTAAGTGCTATGCTCTGGCCTCTCCAGAATGGGACTTGCACCGCAAGGAGCACATCCCTGTCCTGGAGACTTATTTGGGAAAAAGACTAAAGTGCCTGAAAGTAGAGGGTTAACTGGAGCGGATTCAAGGAGTTCTTTATAATAGCTAGGGGAGACAGTTGGCTGTTTCCAGGAGTCATTTGATGGAGTCAATTTCTGTTGTGGAAAAGGAAGTAGTACCTTAAAAAACACTACAAACACCAGTGGCTCTTTAGCTTCACTTCATCTTGGTTTTAAATTATCCCAGCATGTCTTTTTCTGATTGTTTTTCTGGTTCGTACAAACTTATTTTCTGGTTGTACAAGACAGCAACACGCAAATGTTACTAAAGTTGGAGGGACGGCTCAGACTTTGCAACTCCATGGTCTAAACTCAATTTTACAGAGATGCAAGTTGGCAGCTTTTCCCGTAGCGACTGCTGCTTACTGGCTGTGGGTAAGGTTTAAAAAAAAAAAATCACCCCAGAGTTTTTGCATTTTTTCCCTGCAATCTTTGTGCCCTTCTTGCTACTGAAGTGTGGTTGGTTTTGCAGAGCAGAGTTCACCTGCATTCCAAGAGCAGGTTTGGTGACCACTAAGATTGTAACAGGAGTTGTTTTTGATGAGAAGTGCACGGGCGGCGGCACTTGCACGTAGACAGGTTGTGCCTGGGTGGGGGGAGTTGTGCGTGGACAGGCTTGTGTACGTGTGGTATATGCATTTACAGAAGGCTGTAAGAAAGAAACAGATGCTTAGTCTGGAGCACAATAAGCTCCCCTCAGTCGGTCTCGGACGCAGATTTGAAGTTGAGAGAGGGAGAACTTTCTCTCTGGGCTTTGCTGTTGCTAGGCGACATGTGGGAGCATGTGACGGGCAGAGCAGGCTGAGTGCTGCTCCTCTGGTACTAATCTGGCTGCTGGGGATGGAGTGGCCGTGTCTCCACTCCTCTCCCCAGCCTGTGACTGCAGCCCATCTCTTCCTGTCTCCCCCTCTTCACGCAGTTTAATTGCCCTGCAGTGAAAAAGCAGACTGGCTTGTTGGAGCGAGAGTGGCCGAAGTGCATTTCCTCAGCCCCGTGTATTGACCCGGCAGTGTGCTGGCTGTGTGTCTGTGTTACGTGTGCGTTCAAATTGTTAATCTGCTTTCTTTGCTCAACTCTTAGTTTAAGCTCCTTAGACAGAATCAAGTAAGTAATTATACAGCAACTGCTGCTTTCAGCTCCCACTTACGAGCAGGGAAATAGGAGATAGCTAATGTGCAGCAGGAGACCTGCAAAAGCTCTAGCCGAGGAGGTCACACTGGGCAGAGTTAATCTGAGGCACTATTATTTTACATTGGATAGAATGGAAGCTGCAGTGCTGATCTAAAAGCTAATTTCTTTGCTCTACAGCCACTTCTGACTGTTCGGGATGTGCCCGGTAAATGACATGACAGGATAAGCAGGGGGAAGCTTTGAACTGGCATCCATAGGCAATGGAAGTACAGAAGTTTTTTACTTTGGGGGTGTGTGTGTGTGTGTCCCTTCAGAGTAGAATAACTGTGCAAATGAAACAGTGTAGTTTTAGTAGTGGGTAACCGATACTAGTAAAATCTCTGGATAGCAATCATCTTGGCCACACTGTGATTATTATTGTGAAATATTTGGTGTGCTTAAGTTCCAGCTCTTTGAATGTTGAGATCATGTCAGACTCTCATTTCAAAAAAAAAAAACAACAAAACCAAACATTAAGAGAATCATGAAGGTAATTCCAAGGCTCAGAAGGAAAATGGTGAAAATCATATGATCTTGTCTAATCCTCAGTATTTTCAAAGGTGCATCCATGATGTTTTTGAAGGTTTTTGTTGGCAATACC
The DNA here is from genome assembly GCF_013368605.1 of Nyctibius grandis. NCBI lineage: Eukaryota > Metazoa > Chordata > Aves > Nyctibiiformes > Nyctibiidae > Nyctibius > Nyctibius grandis. The sequence goes on from NC_090666.1 coordinate 16,759,753, forward strand.
TGAGTGTTCCCAGTATAAGCTGGATGTTTCTAGAAGTAGTTTCACCTGAGCACTTGCTCAAATGATAGTATCATGATTCTTCCTTGATTTATCTAATCCTGGATTTACTGGAATTAAACATAACATGTATAAACTGAATAAAAATACTGCCTCTTGTAATTGCCAGTAGTACAGGGCCTGGTTCTGCAGCCTTTACTCTATAAGCCTTGTAGCCTGTGGGGTAACTGTTATCAGAAAAAATTGTAGCTGGAATCTAAAGAACTGCCTAAATGAAGGTAGTGTCAAGAAGGAGCATCACGGGACTAACATTAATGTTTGTTTTGAGGAATCTGAAAGTACTTCATGCTCATGGTCATAATCTAGATTCACTGAATGGATGTTGTATTCTCAGCAGTTTTGCAGAGAGCAAATGAGATCACTGGGGCATTTTGAACAATGAGTTCTTTAATGTTACTGCAAAGCATGCCAGATCTACGTACTCATGCAATATTCCATGTAGTATCTGTTATCAGGCTCACCTTATCTAACATGGAAGGCCAGCTGTACTTTTTTTGGTGAGGATTTAGTACCAGAGAGTGTTTGAATTTTTTTCTGTTCTTAATGGTTCAGCACCAGAGGAACTGTTAGCTTAGTTTCTTTATAAAATCATTCATATATATAAAATCATATAAAAATAATTTATAGAAACCTGCTTTTCTTTACAAGAAAAAGAACCCTTCTTTCTAGACACAAAGTGTTAAGAACATTCTTCACAGATCTACTGTAGTTAATATTTCTGCAACCTATATATTTCAGATCACTTAAATTTCCTTTGTTGCTTTTTGGTGTCCCTTAGGTCCTGATCACCTACTTTCAACAGAGATGATGCAAATCTTCCAGAAAATAAATGTATTGGTATAAATATATGAATTATTTAATAAATGACATTGGTATTGATTTTTGTCACCAATTCTGTTAAATTAGTGCAAGTTACAAAACAATGCCAGCATAATCTTTTTTCAGACTTGCATGTACTTACACTGAAATTCTGGCTTTGCTGCAATTTATTGCAAAGTACCAAATTGCTGTGTGAAGGCCAGGATTTCACTGTATTGTGTAGTTTACAATGTTTAAATTGCTATTTGCCTTCCCTGTCTTTCTTGTGGATACTTCTGAGGATCTTTTTATTTCTTTAGTGTGCTTCATGTATGGAATCAAAGATGACAGATTCACATTGCTGTGAATTATATGAGTTCAGTGATTGCTTAGCCAGACTGTATATTTTCCTTGCTGATAATCATAATATTGGTGTAAACTTTCAAATTCTGGAAATGCAGCTGGAAATGCAAGCATCTCCATTAATGGTCTTTCTCTCTACGTATATGCTAATCTTTTTGAACTTTTGGATTCTATATTGAGTTAAGAGGCCAGATCACAGCTAGGTTGACTTCTAGTATTTATTTTTTGCTCCTCTTTTCAGTAACTCATAGTTTACTGACTTTTTTTTAAGGTTTCTGTTGTTGATCTCAAGATCAGAAGACTTTTAATTTAAAATATTTTTTCTTAGGAAAGCTGGTTATCTATTCTGTATGCATCTTGGCAAAACATGATTTGTGCAGAAACTTTGCTGTAACATAAAAGTTAGTGCATCAAATTTGATTTATATCGTAAATCTCTGCAGTCTCAGCTTAAATGCATCCCAGGCATGCGAGAAAGAAGGCTGTTCTAAGAATGAATCTATATGGTGTGATACCGTATCTCAGAAATCACAATGAATATTGGCATGAAGTGAGGCCAGTAATGAATAGGTACGATAAGACCAAGTAGAGAAGACCTATGGCAGCTCTTTCTATAATAGCATGGAGAAACATGCTTTTCCATCAAGCATTGTAATAGTTCAATTTCCAAATTAATAATTCAGTGTTTTTTAGACATTGCCTTCACTCAAATGTGTTTAATCTGTCTGTAGGATGATGTATAATGACATTGCTGTGGGCGACAGGCCAGAGCCAGTATTCATACTCCCTTGTACAGTGCTGTGCACATTTAAATGACAGAGGAGCCTGTCTGTAAGATTATGCGCTTACCAAGATATGGTGTTTGAAGACCTTGAGTGAGACTTTCCTTGGGGACTGAGGATTTGGGAGTAATGAGAAGGGAGAAAGGATGACAAAGAAAATGAGTATACCAGTGCAATCCTGACGTACAATTTAATAGGTATTGTGCATGACCCATGGGCTGCAGTGTTCATGTCCTGCGCTAGTATAATTTTCTTGGTTTCTCTTGGAGATGTACTTGCACAAAATCAGGAGCAAAAATCCCACTGAGTGTTCATCTACCTGGCTCTGAACTAGTTTATTTCCTGAGGGCTGACAATTTAAAGGTACCTATCAGTGAAACACATTATAATCTTCTCACATTTTAATTAATGAGTGGTATTTCTGTGCACTGACAGTCTTTTTTTTTTTTTTTGCATGGTTCTTTTTAATCAGTAGCCCTCTTTTTAATACATCTCTTGAATTTTCTTAATAATTTACTCTTTTTCTGTATTCTGTTCAGCAAAGCATATAAAGAATTTGCTAAGTAATCAGCTAAAGTGAAGAATGGGACAAACCCCAGAATTTTAGTTAAAAATTGAAAGCAGTAATTGGATGACACCTGGTTAGATTTAGGTTCTATGCCAAATGCTAGGATTACAGTAAATAATTAAGCTACAGGAGTCAAGACAAATAGAGACAGAGCATCTAAGGAGATTTCAACTAGGATAAATGTGTGATGTATGCGATGCTTCTATTTCCCTGCAAGACAAACCAAAACCTTCTTTCATATATTGAGCTGATTGGAAATTTGAGCAATGAAATCCTACTTTAATCCAGATTTATTTTCCATGTGTTTTGCAGGAAATGAGCAAAGATTCATTTGGGGGAAAGGTAGAATGCAATTTCAGTGAAGTCTTTTAATTCTTTTCCTTTTGGGCTTCCTGGATTGAGATGAAATCAATCACACTGTTTGGAGCCTTTCCCTCTCCATATGCCTTCTTGCACTGTTAGATTATTGCCAGATCAAAGCCCAATGGTGGTTTTTTTTAACTTCTCATTGTTTAGCACTGAACCTGGAGGTTCTTCTGTTGAGATTTTTTTTTTTTATCTGAATACTCTTGGTGTTAATTGAGCAGTAAACAGGCACATTGTAGAGGCGGTTAATTTCGTCTTTATGAATTTTGGATCAAATGCCGTTCAGTCTTCCTACAATACTTATTTTTATATCTGAGAGCTTGTGAGAACTTTTCAGATAGACAAATATGTATGTAACTTTGAGTCATATTGTACTATCACTTTTTTAAGCAGGAGTTTATAATGGTTTCTCCTTTTTCAGAGCTCTGCTTAAAAAGTGCTGGAACCATATAGCACTTTGGGTGTTTCAAAGGAAATTACACTTTCTAGAAGTTTTCATTGTTGAAAAACATTAAAGGTCCCTTGTAATTAATGATCTACAGGTTGACATCTATTTAAAGAGAAGTTGATGTTTTTATTCTACTGTGGCTAATTAGCGATGATAATCAGATAATTTGTCAGCTTCTTTTTAATAGTTTACACTGAATGTGGCAAAGAAAGGACAGAGCTGGTTTTGAAATTATTTAGAACTGAAGTGCTTCTTTATATAATTTGATAATTATACTTTATTTTTAAAGATAACCTTAAGCTATTTCTAGATGAAGGAGTAACAAGGTTTCTTCTGAGTCAAACCAGTGCAACTCTGTTAATTTCAAAGAAATTATCCCTGAGTTGTACTGATCTAAGAGATAGAAAATAGGATTCAGTGAAGAGTAAACATCTCTTTTAATAGCTTATTATTGTTTGAGATCTATTTTGAAGTCCACTTTCTTATGATAATGTTCATTTTATTAACTGCTTTTTGCTTCCTTAACTCAGCACACTATTAGAACAGTTTAAGAAAATGAAGTTTAATGAGTAAGCCTAGAAATGTTTAATGGAATGGATAGCCTTTAGTGGATTCCATAAGCTTTTACTGTTGGTTTCAAGGCTTTTAATGTTTTCTTTGTTTTACAATGCTTAAAGTGGATTAAGATCTAAGGATCACTGTTACAAGTTTCCTTTTGGATTAATGAAATGACACATAAGAGTTGACTGAAATTGTTCTACTTTCATGACCTGTTTTATTTTATGCTTTTAACATGAATGTTACCTTTGTTTTTCAATCAAGAAGCCAGATCTTCAGCAAAAGGGCACTGTTTACAGCAGTTGTGTGTCTGCCCAATTATTTTCTTGCACAAGCAGGTCATGATACTACACCCTGCTGAGTAGAGTCAGAGAATGGGGGTCCGTTCCAACAGGGACTCCCTTTGATGGGGATTGCAGGCTCATGGTTTTGTGGAGCAAGAAGGATGGGGGTTTTAGTTGTGTTCTGTGGCATCTCTTAAAAAAAAAAAGGCATAGTCCACAAGATATTCACTGGTATATTTAGAATCTAGGTCATGGTTTTTACCTTCAGAAACCATTGTGCACATTATCAACTCAGATAAATATACCACAGAGAGTTTAGTTTAGTTTTGTTTGAGGAAGTATAGGGCCTGCAGAACTGGAGTACATAAATATATCAATAATCCTCCCCAAATTTGCCCAGAAGAAGGAAATTTACTAAATGCACATCATTAAATACCAGTGGGAGACCCCATTTAGATCTGATCAAGCCCTTGTCATACCTTGTCATCTAAGGGTACAGTTTCATGAGAAGTGCTGAGCCAGTTGAAGAGTTCACTGCTGCTGGAAGCAGGAGGCCCCACTCTCCTTCCTTCTCTCCTCCAATGTCCCCTTCCCATGTTGCTGCCAGCCTTGAGTTCTTGCTGCTTGGTTGTGCTAGCACCACTGCTCATTGGACCTCTCTGTGAGTTGCTTTCACGTACAAACCTGGAGGAAAACTAAACCAGGCCTAGGGAATTAGGTAGTTTCCTGGTGGCTTAGGAGTTTAGAGCAGCATGCAGAAAGGTCTCATAGTTAATGGAATTTGGAAAAGAAAGTGAACCTTGGCATCAAGGAGATGAGAAGGAGATGAGTTGGAAAGAGGGCGAGACCCGTTTTTCCTATGGTAAGTCAGTGGGTTGGCTCAGCTGGCCATGCAACCACTGCTTAATGCTACTGCTGAGAACATATAGGAAATGCTTGGCTGGCATGCTAGTTACAAGATTGGTCCCATCAGGGCCATAGTGAAGCAGTGTTAGCACTGCAGGCAGCTCTTTTGTAAAGTTGTCCGGTGTAAACAGATGGCTTGACTTGAATGGGACTGCTCACGTGTTCGCTTTTGAGCAGGATTGTAGGGCTGTTCTCAACCTGCCATGCAATAAATGAGTTGGATGATAACCAAGCACATGGAATGCTGCTGCGGTTTTTGTTGGCCGCCTAGCTAATAAAAATAACTTTTACTACTGTGAGGTCTAATAGGTTTTTAAACCATTTCATGTGTAACAAATGAGCTCCAGTTTGTGTCTGAAACAAGCGACAAAGTTTGTGGTGTCTTCTGTATAAATATACGAGCTGTTTTTATTAGCTTTGCAGTTTTACTTTTCTGTATGAAGTCAGCCACAGAATGCCCTTTAAAGCCCCTCTGAAAACAAATTTTTTGTTCCTAGTATTCTGTAAATGTAGCAAAGTACTAAAATTCCTTTTGTTACCTCTGCAGTGCATGAAAGGTATTTAGTGGTGTAATTAAACTGCGTCTACTTCAGTTGTTAATCTGAGCCTTGACAAATTTCTGTTGGCTGAACCAACAGGAAATCTGAATAGAGCCTCAGCCACGGCTCCATTGTGGCCTGTCTTTTTGCTCAGGCAGGCCGGCCATCTGCTTCACCAGGAGCTCTGCCTGCCTAAAGAGGAGGGCAACAACAATTGGGCCCCTTTGGCTCTTGCAGAAGTGATATCCTGTCGTGGAATTTGTGTTCTAACTGCAGGCAATTGAAAAAAATGACGATTTAACTGTGGAAATGCAAAAATGCTGTCCTTACTAGCTTTTGTTAGTTTTGCAGTTTTTAACTTTATTAAGCCTGCCACAGAATGCATTATAAAATGGTTATCTTACAGTGAACAAAAAAAAATAAAGCTTTAAAGCTGAACTTTAAATCCTTTAGAAAATTGGATAGCTCTTGGATTTGTTTGAGGGAAAAAGAAAATAAATGACAAATAGTTAAATTCAATAGAATAATGAAAAGCAAAATTTAAATTAAGAGTGAGGTAAAAGCTCCAACCTCGATGAAGTACTTTATCCACACTAAGACTTTATTACCTATTAGGTAGTAGAAACCATTCCTTCCTGGTTTTTGTTTGGTTTCCTAAAGAGAAGATGCTTTAGCAATCAATTGCCTTTTTAATTTTTTTTTTTTAGGTGTGCAATACTTTTTAACTTGTTGGCCTATTTAACTTTTTCTGGTAGGAACCAAGAATTCTCAGAGACTTATATCTCAAGAAATTTCGTAAGTAAGGGAGAGAGAGAGAGACACAAATTATCATCCCGTTAAGGGAAAATCTCACTCATTAAATATTCCATATGAAGATGCTGACTCTGTGGCTGGCAGTATACCAGCTGTGGTTGCAATCTTCTTCCTAGCAGGCATCTTGAAAGACTGATGGAAACTATTGCTATGAGGAAGGGATTACAATTTAAAGGTTGCAAGTTTGCAGGCGAATGCCTGCAGTTCTGTGAGCAATGTTATTTATACGTTGTGTGCTACCACTGTGAAACTTGGGAGACAACGTGTGCCTTTCCTGTGCTTTTGTGCGCTTGCTTCTGGGTGTAAGTACATAATATGCAGTACTTGTATGCTCCTGTGTTTCCAAGGATGCAGCAAGTGTAGGGCTTATCCAGCTACACAAGCCAGAGCAGGAGACCCTTCTTCCCTGCTTTTTACCTCTGTGCCTGGAATGCTGCTTAGAGTAGCTAGCTAATATAATTTAAAGAATTACTTAAAATACTATGCTTAGCAGCCACCAATGAAGGGAAATAGTGCAGAATCAAGCATCCTTAAAAAATCCAAATGGGCAAGTAAATATGACAGTTGTAGAGTTTGGCTGGTTAGAGGAGATCTAAGTAAAATGCTTCCATTGGGACTGACAGGAAGGGTAATGTTTCAGTGTGAGATATTTCTTGTATTTATCCTCTTCTGATGAATTCAAAGACTGTCTTTTTAATTTGACAAACTCATTAGTATTCCTATTTGGGTGAAAGGATTTTTTGAAATTATTTTTTTAAACTGAAAACTATAAAGAAAATATACCACGTTTAAAAATGAAATAGCCAAAGGATGATTTCATTCTTATTGTTAATTTTCAGGTCTATTAAGATAAAGTTGCATTTTGTGTGAGCACATTGGACAACATTGTTGTTTCCGTTCAGGTGATCCTTCCTTTACTCAGGCCTGCTTTAGCACATGGAATTTCCTTTTCAAGAAGCTTGATAAGGAGTGACCAGCCATAGCTATTAGCTGCTAGCAGAAATTGAGTCACTGCTGAATAAGGGAGAAACATGATGAGTGTCAGTGCATCCGAAGAAATATATGTAGTTCCTAATGTCATGGGCAGTAGTAAATAGCGTTAGAATGTCTATCTAGGCACACTAGATGCTTGTAGCATATGATCCATCTATTCTGTATTGACACTTCAGTTTTTCTGCTTTTCTGAAAATATTCCCACATGTTTAGTTTGCAACAAGTAACAGTCACTTTTTTGAAGTGCAAAGTGATGACTACCCTGTGAAGCTTTGGGACACAGCTTAAATTGTCTTTTTTATCTAGAGTCCCACTAGTTATGATGGCGCTACTCAAGTAGTAAGAATTTTGTTCTAGATATGGGTTCTGTGGCGGGAAGAGAGAAGTAATGTTCACTTTATGTGCTTACTGTGTTTATTATCTGTAAGAGAAGGTAGTTTATTTTTTGCATGACAAGTTTCATTTTTCTTTTAATAACTTGTGATATATTTCAGTAAGGTTTATGATTTGACAAAGTGTTATATGTTGCATAGCAATTTTCAATCTAGCAATAATACATAAAAGAAATATACAAAATTACACAATTTCACTGTCACAAACTGGATTGGAAGGCTCTTACTGAGGCTGATTCCTACTGCTACAATGACTCATCAGCTTTCCGGAGAGCATGGCTGAATTGAATGCAGCTCACCATCTCAGCATGGGGTCTAATTTTGAGAACAAACAGCACATTTGCTGGAAAATTTATTTAAAAAACAGTACAGCTCTCAAAATGAGATTAGCTTCCTGAGAAGGTTGTTTTATCATCTGCTACTGCATCTATCGGACTTTCTCAGTGGTATGTACTGTAAATGTTCTCTCTAAGTTGTTTAAGCACACTTTTGCATTTTCCACACACTGTGTAGTTGTAAGTCCTTCATAGTCTTGGAAGATTTTCCTCGTTTGGTCATATTTCCCCCCTCACTGTGTTACCCAATTGTTATTCTACAGCAGCCTTGGGGCCATTAGCAAGGTTCATTCTTATGAAAATGCTTGGGATGCTTCCTTCTGTGAGTTACTGGGGGTCTTTATTTCTACTGTGTTTGCTTGTTCTTCCTCTTTATGTAATTTGGTCAATTAGAACAGTTTTTTTGCATATTTAATGTACCATTCATGAAAAATAAGTTTCTGGGACTTAGGAGAGCTCAGACGTGTACGCTTTCCTAGAGATCCACAGTGCTTGCTTCGCTCACCCAGCTAACACAATCACAGTTGATTTATGTGGATTAAGACACCTAATGTCAAGACAACTGGTTGAGGTTATACAATTTAGTGCAGAACATGTTCTTTACATGTAAAGTGTCTGAAATACATTTTTGTATTGTGAAGGCTAATCTTTCAGTACTGCAAATACTGGTTCTCTTGAATTTGACCGTACAGATAATAACTTTACTAAATTCTCTAAGAAAGGAGTACAAATAGTTTTTATTATTTTCTCACCTTGGAAAATACTTTACATACAGTTGGGGTCAAAGAAAGTGTCCAACAAAAATCAATGGCTGATTCTCAGTTATCACTGAAGTACGAGGAATTTGACAATGATTTAAACGGAAGAAGGAACCTGGTCTGTTCAATATAAGGAATATTTGCATTATCAGTATAAAGGAGTATCACTTCCTGTCTATTAGAATTAGCCCTTGCTTAAAAGGGTTATTTCTTATTTCTGCTTTGTTATAGGACTAAGAAGATAGTAAGAGTTTATTTGTTGCTTTTTAAAAAGTGAGTTGAAGCAAGATTATAAAGGAACTTACTTTTGATTAATTTACTTATAGTACCGTATGATGGTAAAGATGCATAGTATGGATATGTGCTGTTTGTGAGCTGTGTGATAAATAAACTATCATGATTTTAAATTTAAGAAGTTTTTTTTTTGTTTAGGATCAGTGTGAATAATTTTAAAAGATTGTCTATCTTAATTTTTTTTTTACTTTTTTCCAGAATGGCTGGTTTTAAAGTGATAATATAGAAAACCATAGTTATTTTGTTCTGAATACCAGAGCTTTAAGAAAAAAAAAATATTAAACCTGAGTTTTTTCTAAGAGGTCCATGTGTGGTTTATCAGAAAATTAGGAGTTTGTTCTCTTTATTATTAGTTCAGGCTTATACTTGGAAAAAAAAAATTGAATAGATATTTGTTAAAAATTAATTTATAAACTGTTTCTATTTTTATCAGGCTGTTTGCAATCGTTGCTTTTTCAGTTAACAAAGCTAAAGTGAGGTAGAGAGGATGAGGATTATGAATATCTTTAGCGTTGCTAGGAGGCATTTACAGTGTCATTCCTTTGAACTTGATGTCTGCGGGAGACTTGAACACTTTTTTCTTTGCAGGAAAGCTTTCCTGCTTAGTTTCAGTAGATTAAAATCCTGAGTTTCTTTAATTCTTGGATTTATATTGAGGCATTAGCAGAAATGAATCTATAGTCCTTATATAACTGTACTGACTGAAAACAAATAGTTTAACATAGAATACACTAATTTTAACTATTTTTTAAAAAGATTTTGCATGTAAGCATTATTAAAATAAGATTTGATGCTTTAGTTTTAACAATGGTTTTAGTTGACCAGTGTCTGTATGTGCAAGAGCATGCAAACACAAGGCACAGAATAGAATGTAGATTTTACTGTCTCCAGACTTCCTTTTTTTTTTTTTAACTACTTGGCAAGTGGTTTTGAAAGGGAAACCATAAGAATCTGCTGTTGCTGCAGTGAAACATGGCATTTGTAAGTCCATACTGAAAGACAAAATTTTCACTTTTGTTCTTGAATTTTAAGGTGCTTTTTATTAAAAATCAGTGCGTAAAAATTTAAAATGTAGATATTGGGTTCTACTCTGACAGGCAAGATCCATTTATTACAGCTTCTGATACCCATCGTTCCACTGAACTCAGGACATGGTTTACTCAAAATTTCCTCTCCTGTGAGTATGGAATATCTAGCTTATTCATCTGAGGTGGAAATAGACTCTGCATATCCAGGTAGGCTTATAGAAAGAAGCAAATAAGCAAAGATTAAACTTAAATTTCTCTTCTGTTTTCATTCCTGTCACCCTCCTCATATCAGTTCTATTTATAATCCAATAATATGTAAAGTTCTACATGTGAGTGGATTTTTAGGGAGAAGGGCTAGAACTATCGTTTTCTGCTGTTTGGTAGAGCAAAAGCTATTTTATTATTGTCATCAATGGATTTCTGCTAATTTTTGGGGAAGCTGTGCAACTGGGACTTGGGAGCCAAATCTCTTAGCTCAGTTAGCATCAGTGGAGCACCAGATCTGTCGCTTCAAGTTCAGTCCTTTATAATTTCCACATCCACCCCTCCCCTCAAAAATAATCTGAAATTATCTATATGATTTGTGTACCAGAAAGTTTTCTAAAATGGCTGCATCTTTGCTTGGGCGCTAGGGAGGGCATAATAAAACAATCAAATTAAATAAACACATTACTTCTGCACATGCATCACATGATGTTGTTGGCATTCAGTAGAATATATGGACTCAAAAACAGAGTAGACAACTTTTGTGAAGAGTGGTGCGTTGATCACTGTTAAACACACCAGCATTAGAGATGGAGTCTCTTGCTAGGAATCCTTCCAACACCAGTTGGTAGAAGGCTGGAGGCCCTTCCATAGGAAGGATCAAGGTGTACGTGCCTTGTTTCTTGTGCTGTCTAATAAATATACCAGCAAGTATGAGTGTGCCTCTTGTGTGTTGTGACTTCCTGGAGTGCTGCTGGAGAAACCGTAGAATATGAATATGCGTTGGTGAAGGGCAGAACAGCACCATTTGGCCTTCGCTTGTTGACATTGGGGCACCCAGGTGAGTTCAAGTGCCTATCATCTTTATGCTGCAAACTATCCAGGGTATGACCCTTCTTTTTGTTAAGTGTTTGTACAGTGCAAGGCACAAAGAATCCTTGATCAACTACTGAGTCTGTAGATGCTATTTCACTAATAATAATCTCTAATGTGTAATTGGATGATAATTCAGTAAAAGATCTCCTATACTTCCCTGTTAACGTTGTAACTCTGCCTCTCTGGCACTGCAGCTCTTCTGCTTCAGATTCTCCCTTCACTAGTCCCTTGTCCACCTATCAATCTGTATACAGAGATCTTAGTCATGTGAAGTGGGTGCAGACTCACATTTGTACTGTCTTTTTGTTCATATTGTCAGTTAAAATTATTTCTCTAATATAATCTAGTTTAGAGATGTAGGTACAAAAGACATTCTGTGTTGCAAGGTCTTAAAGACAAGATAAAACTTGTACTGCTTTCTGTAATACCTATAAATACTCATGTGGTCTGTGGGTTTTTAAAATATGAATAGTTCGTATTCACTGGAGTTTGCAGAGTGTAGAAAGACTGAAAGTTAAATATTGTCTCAAGGTATATGAAATTTAGCATAATTTTATCAGACTCTATTTTTCTTTATATTTTAAATAATCTTTGTTCATTTGCCTATTATTATTGCTAGCAGAATACTACTTTTCAATATCACAGGGCATTTTATAATAATAAGCAAAGGTTTTTCCTGGACTATGGATTTTACTTCTTTCTTCATTAGTGTGGGGGAACAGAGATGGAATTTCCAGCAGTTCAGCTTTCCCTCCCTGAGCATTCCAAAACCTCAGGCTGTTTGACATGTAATTAAGGCAGGCAAAAATCTCACATCAAACTGTATGGAAGGTGATTCTCCAGGATTCTTCTACCTGCAAAGCCACTGGAGTGGACTGTTCTGTTTGGGGGCCAAATGGGAACAGAGAGTACCCTTTGTTGTGAGGCAGAAAGGGAGAAAAGAGAACTTGTCACTTATTTTTCTTTTAGTAAAATTTGTGTGGAAGAGGCTTATAATGTACAGTTTGTTTGCACTTATTTGTTGAAAAACTGTGGATGTATTAAAGGTGGAACTGTTCAGTTGAAAAAGTGTTGCCTTGAAGAATGTTACTCTCTTAAACACAAAAAAATCTGTGCAGAGAGGTGATTCCTGAAGTGTAAAGTAATTGCAGCAGTGTAAGTTTCATTTTTGAGTGGACAGTTTGAGAGTGGTACAATCTACCCTGGGCTTAATACATTCTTCATTACTTTAAATCTTTCATTCAAGCTTAGCTGTTAGAGGTGTTAGCAGTTCTCAAAGGTATTGTGAGTACGAGGAAGAAAGAACGAATGAGGGGTTTTGGTCTGTTCTGTATAGTCAGAATAAGCAGTCATGATGCCCTTAATCTGTGGATGACAAATGTAATTCAAAAGATTTGTAGTCAAAGTTAAAAGTATGAGGGACTTCAAGGTTGAATGAGCAGGTAGAAAATGTTTGAAAAGAATTAGAAAAGACTAGAACTGTTCAGAGAGGAACTGAAAGGAGTCTAAGTAATGCAAAGAGTGGCAGAGAGTAAGGCAGTATTGGTTTCCATTATCAGCCAAACATAACATTCTGGTTTTAATACAAGAGGATTGAATTTAAGCTTTAATTCTCAATCTTAATATTTCTGCACAAACATATTAGGGCAAGTGAAGCACAGAGGAGATTGAGAGGGTGTAATGGACTGCCTTCCTATTGAAGACTGTAGCCCTATGGGTTAAACCATTGTGCTGTGAACTGCCTGAAGCTATTAACCTCTCTCTCTTCTGCTGAAGTTCCATATGACTTAATGTGACATTGGGTAACATTCATTAGTGGTGTGAAGGTTGACCACCATCCTGTAGTGGCGGTGGGGTTTGTCTTTGGCAGTGGTTTAGCTTAGGGTACTTCATTCCTATGCAGGCAACACTGGTTGGGCAAAACTTGTCTTGCAGAACATAAGGTAATTGTATTGGACAGTGCGTGTATTGCATTATTTCCTTTGGTAAGGGATACATTTAGTTTTAATAAATTAAATGCAAAAAATGGTATGTCATTTGGGTAGTATTTTGTTCAATCTTTGCTCTGACAAAATCGCTATTATGTTGCTTTATTCCAGAGGAAAATGTCTGCCTGGTGTAATCTTTGTGCAAGCAGCTTACTCGGAGCCAGTCATATTAGCCTTCTTGTTTTTACCTAAGCAAATTGCAAATCTTAAGCATCCACTCAGGAGTCTCGTATAAAAGAGAATCCCAGACACAGAGAACCATGGGAAGTCTAGTGGCAAAGTTAGCATAAAGCCAAAAGATAGTAAGTATAGCAAGAAGTTTAGAAATAGTGCTTTGGGCTATATGTTTCCAGTGACACTTCTGATCTTTGGTTTGCATCTTTCAGTACTAGACTGGTTTATATTAAAGATGATATCATGTATTTGTTTTTTAGTTGGTGTTTTCCTGAATACTGAGCAATTGAAACAGATCTTATCTTTCAAAATTATTTTTGTTAATGCCCAGAGATTCTTCTTTATGTATGTTCTGGTGTGATTCATAAGGTGTGCTGTGTATTTTTTAGTCTGTATTTTAGTAGTGCTTTAACCACAGTCAGAAGAGTAAAACTGAATTATAGTAAAAGAAGAGCAACACCAAAAATTCAATCATTTCTGAATTTTGAACTTTCAAAAGTCACCTTGATTCTTTTCTATTAGCAAATTTTAAGCATGACAGTGAAGACTAATTGTTTTACTGATTGTTTTTAAACTCAGTGGTTATTTCCTACAGGAATCCTGCAAAGAGGATTCTGTTTGCCTGAAAGAGGTGTCTGGTTTTATGAGCATCTGTCAGAGTAAATCAGAATTTCTATGGAAATTAGCTCATTAGTATTAATTTTTGGCAATGTCTGGCTGATTCATGAGCTGCCTTGCTTTTTAGTAAAAATATCTTACTGAAAGCAAAACCTTCCATAAAATTACTAATGACTAATCCTTCAGTGAATCGAGGCTTCAAATAATGGCAATAAACCAGCAGATACCCCTTGTCTTCTGACAGTCCCTGCTCTTGCTGGAACCCAGGTGCTGTAGGCTCACATTGCATAGCACATACCAATGGAAATAGCCCTTTTGGACTCCATGTGCTTACTCTGTGGATCGTTACTAGTCAGTGCAAGTAATGCCTGCAATATTTTTACTTAAATTAATACTGTTTAAAATGTATAACTAAATTCATAGTAACTAAATCACAATTCTTCAGATCTCGTAAGTTTCCAGGACTTGTTTTTAGCAGGATATATACAGTTAAGTTTTGAGAAAACAGTCTCTGTAGTTGTCTATAGTAACAAACCTAGTTATTGCTGACATGGTTATTTTTCTTTCATTCTGGATATTTCTCCTGGGTATTCGTAGTAGTAATTTTGGAATTTCTCCTTTATCAAAGTTAGAATTGTTTTTGTTCACAGTTGAAACACAAGCTTTTTAGAACCTTGGTGAGAAGTGCTCTTGATACTGCAGATGACTTTTACTTCTTCCATATTACTTTTTTTCAAAGATTGTCTTTTTAATGAATTAACATCATTATCTGCTGTGTAATTTTCTTTGTTCTAAAGATAATATAAAACAGTTGTAAGTGAAGTATGTCTTTCATATTTTTTATAGGTGTTACAGAGCTCTTTGCCTTCAGTTATAAGTAAGCATGGAAGATAACATTTGAAAAGCCTAATGCTGTAATTAAATGAATTATAACAGGTCTGCTGAAGAATTGTATAAATGGACATTGATACAGCGCTTACTGTATGTAGGTGTGAGCAACTTAACTTAAACTAAAATTCTGCAAAGTATTACAGAGTGTAGGAGACCTGCGTGATTTGCAGGTTTTCTTTTAACATTCAGTTACCATTTCTCATACTGTACAAAGGCTGCTATGTTTATAATACTTTCTAAAAAGTTTATCAGTGTTATCTCCTCATTTTTATCACTATAAGGGTATGTTTAACTATAGTAACTTAATACAAGATAGGCAAAATAAATTAGCAGTGTTGTACATAGTGCTTGAAATTTTTTTGGCTAGTTATTATGTAGTAGTAATACACAAATTGCTCATATTGCTGGTTGATAAGCATCTATTTCATTAGAAATTCTAATCATGTGGAGGCAGATTTAATTCTGTATTGTAACCTTTTAAAGTAAGTGGCTATGAATATTCCAGTGGTTTTGAATAGCAATAATATAGTTAATATACAAGCAGATTTAGTATTTGCTTTGCATAGTAATTCCAGTTGATAAATGGGGGTTTATGTGTTATGTTTATTGGAGCTTTAACTGCTAATCTCATATGGAAATGTTGCTTTGTAGGGCAAAATTCGGAGAGAGGGCCTGGGATTCCAGAGTGAACTTGTACATTCCTTCAGGGCATTTTTGCAAGGGAGGTTGTTGTGTTTTAAAGGTAGTTGATAAGAGACCTGCACCACCAACCCCAGACCTGCACCACCAACCACCATCATGCATTAGTCTATAGAAGGTATTTGGGTGAACATACTCCTGTACCACTCTGTACCACCATTTATCCAAGTGAAATTTTTGACCATTTCCAGGATACATTATAAATCAGGATGTCACTACCAGACAATCAGATTTGAACATTCCTTGCATAAAGTAGCTTGCCTATATCCCTTAGGAATACATCACTTAACTGTGTTTATGTGACAGTGTTGATATGCCTGGTTTTACATGAAAGTTAAGGTAGCGTGTTATTTATGTCATCATGAATTCAAAAAGTAGGTGGTTGTGCTTTATGTATACTGAGGTTATCTCCTCTGGACAAATCACTCAGAATAATTGAAAGATGTAGTTTTATCATATGGCTATTAATTAAATCAGGAAACAGGATTTTTTCCTTCAGAGTTGGGCTTTGCTACTGCCTCAGGTTTTTTCAGTGTTCCCTTCTCTGAGGTGCTGACAACAGATTAACATGAAACAGAGCTCTGTTGACCTAATTATGTTATAGCTCATTGTTTTGGGGACCTATAAAACTGTTCACTCCTTTTTTATGAGGCTGTAGTCACAATGAAAGGCCATAAACAGTGCATTTTCTCTTTCCGACGGGACTGGAGATTTCATTAGTCGACTCTAATAAAGGCCTGATCCAGTTGCATTTACACCTCAGAATGAATGTTTCTTTATCAGGTCTTAATCCTTAGTAGGTCAAGCAGGAGGGAATGACAGCAGGATAGCTTTTAATCAGCCATAAATGTCTGAAAGCTTAATTTCTTTTAAAATTATTTGCTATTGAAATGTTGACTGAAGACATGCTTTCCTGTACTTCAGAGGAAATATTTTAAATATTAGGGCATTATTAAAAAACAAAACAAAACTGAGGTCTTTCTATACTTTCAAGCAGTCACTGCTGAAACAACATTTACACATCAGCTGAGGAGATTATTATTAGTTTTTTACATCCGCAGAGACTCTGGGGAGGACTAATGTTTAGCACGTTTAGCACTTAGAAATAATGTGGAAAATGATGCCCTACCTTTATTTAAGTCTATACTGCTTGTGAATTTAAAATTGATACATTCCTGCTAAACAGGTTTCTGTAGTGTAGGTGCTCCTCTGAGATTTGTTTGAGTTATTTTTCCTTTTTTTTTTTTTTTTTGTTGTTTCTATAATATAGAAATATGAAAATTATGGGAATTTTCTAGCAATTTAGTTGGGAAGTGTCCTGTAAGATGTAGAGCTGGTTCTGTTCTTGTTTATGGTTGACTGGGTGTGTAGAGATTTTTTTATATATATACTTATTTATATTTTTGTATTATTGTAATATTCCATATTTTATATTCCGTGCCGTTAAGGTGATGGATAGATTACCGTTGACAGGAGTGCACTCCACTGTCTGTTTCTGTGTGCTGGTACTGCTAACCTGCTTGTTACTCTGCTTTACCACAGGATGTGAGCGGGGGCAGTTTCGCTGTGGAAATGGTCGCTGTATTCCTGCAGATTGGAGGTGTGATGGGGCTAGAGACTGCTCGGATGATACAGATGAAGCTGGTTGTCGTAAGTGAAACAACTACAGAGCAACTTTTTTGTAATATAAGAAATACTGAGATCCCAATGTGCTCAACTGTACCTGTGGTACAAGAATGAATATTGGAGGGTGAAGAAACTCCTAGGTGTCTTGAGATGACTGCAGAATCTGCTTAAGAGTCATATTTGTTGAGTCCATTGGCTTTGGTAGTCAGAAAATCAAGTAGTGCTCAACTTCTAACGTGACTTAGCCTTCTCTTAAAAATCTGAATGTCCAATAATGCTGTTTAATTTGATGACTAATGTTCTCAGTAGATGTAGAAATGCATTGTATTCTATTATTGCAGTAGTCCTGAATATTGGATGTACATTTAGCTACCACCAGCATCACTTGCGCTCCAAATCTTTGGATCTTTCAGGCCATAGACAGCAAGCTGTACCTACTGCACCTTCAGTAGACTCTTGGTTAGTTGTCTAGAGTTGGTCGTGTTATCCTTAGTGCCAGCAGCTCAGGGACAACAATTGCATTCAGATGGGCTGTAATATCCATGCACAAAGATTCTCCCAAGCTGAGTGCTAAAAAGTTGTGAAAATGAAGAAATTTCCTCCACAGTCTGTTTTCAGAAACTTGCCTGCATTTTACCTTCTCAGTTCTAGTGTTCTTGTAGGCTGGTGCAGTTATCAGCCCACTTACAGGTTAGGCCAGTTTTTGCCCCTCAGCCGATGGGGAGCAAGAAACACTAATTTATGTTGGTTCTTTTCACACTGGATTTTTTCTTTGCTGCTTGACCCATATAATAATTGGAGGTCATTCACACAGCTTGGCAGTCTGATTTGTTGCTTAGCACTTTAGCTAGCTCCAAAAACCAGTGCAGTTCTGGATGAAGAATGCCTTAAACTGGCAAAACAAAATGGTGGTGTCCTATAGCTTGCTATTTCAGCTTAGTTGTGAGCTGCAACTGGAAAGATGTGGTTGGGCTTTGAACAAGAAGTGGGTAAAATTCACATTGACTTTGTGGAAGATTTAAAAAAACAACCCCGACGTTACATTTGCCATAGCTATAAGCATGAAGTTGAGTTGTTCTCATTTTTGTACATGTGATGAATTAGGAAGATGAAAATTAAACTTTTCAGTTTTTTTCAGTTAGTTGTGCTTTTAAAAACTATGTGTTAATGTGCTATAGGTAGTAGGGCACGTAAGTGTCTAGGAAGATAGTTTTAAACTGTTTAAAACTGACCTAAGGTTAAAATTATATTATGAGATTATTCTTTGGTTCTTAAAACAGGAATCGGAAAAAGTATGCATGAAGTGCATTGTGTGTAGTATGTGATCTATTTTATCCCTCTAATTACTTTTCCTGTAATGTAATTTTGTACTTCTCAACTCTAAATCTACAAAGTGATTTAATTTTCTCCCTTGATGCTTTGTTTACATTGGTAGTTGTGCTTGCGTATCATCCCATGAGCACAAAATGTTTCTAGTTAACTTTGCAGTACTGCAAAAACATGATCCTGAGAAAAAAGATGGTTAAGACCAGAGTCCTGTCAACTGGACTGTGTTGTGCTAGTGATTCTTCCCAGGAGTATTAACTAGGGACAGAGTAAGCTGCTACACAGTTTCAAACATTTCTTTTGCTCTTTCTCTCCAATGGGCCCTGTTGTTTGGCTATTTGGAAAGTACAGAGTGGAGCTGGGACAACAACATTCAGATTGTTCTGACCTGACCCTCACTTTTGCCTCATGAATTCACAGAGAAGAGTTATGAGCTTGTTCTGAGAGACCTTCTTCCTACGTGGGATAGAGTACCTGAGGTGGAGTGAGAGCAATTGAACAGACCCTGTGAGACTAGGGAAGCTAGCATGACTCTGTATGGAAGTGAAAAAAAAGAGCCTCCGCCAGAGGGCAGTTCAGACCCTTAAGCTTTTGCTGTGACCTGCCTTCTAGAGTAGAGCATGTGTCTCCAGGAGAGGAAAAAACCTGAAGATTCATATGCAGGAGTTCACTAAACTAAATTTTGTCTTTGAGCATCCTTCTGCTGGCCAGCTTTCCCCTCCCTGCTCTGTCCATTTTCTTTGGTTTGTCAAATGCTTCATGTGTTTAGTGGAAGTTAGTCAATCGACACTTGAACCCTGAGTCATTTTTTCCCTTATTTAACTGTTTTCTTTGAAAGTGCTTTCCCAGATGTCTGTGAAATGACAATTTTTTTTTCATTGCTTACACTAGCACAACCTACCTGTGAGGGAAATCAGTTTCAATGTCAGACTGATGGCGAATGTATCCCCCAATCATGGGTTTGTGATGATGAGGAAGACTGTGAAGATGGCTCAGATGAGCATCAGCAATGTCGTAAGTATTTAAGTTCTAATGTTATGCCAGCTTTGTGAAATAAGATAACTCACATAACAGCATACTGAGAATGTACAGAAACAAGCCTGCTCTAAGTACAGCTTTTACCAGAAAATTCTAAAGTAGTTTCTAGAAAGGAAATAATCTGAAATCTGGAATCGATAAAATACAGAAAATATGTCCAAAAAGACATATCCAGGTCTTGAAATCTGAAAATTACTGATGTGTCAGTTAATTAAAAAGAGAAAAAACCGAGAGAAATATCCAGTGTATTAGTTTCAGAGTTGATACAAAGTTTAGTTAGTTTAGTAGGCATCTCAGAATTGTTAAAAAAACCAGTTCATTTCTTTCTAGAAGATTTTGAAATTTATATATGTATAAAAAAGGAGGAATTATCAGTCAGTTGAAGTAAACATTGCTAAAGATTCTTGTACCATCTTCAGTGATGCTATTTAATGGCATTATTATTTAAAATGACCAGAGCTGTTCTTTCTCATATTCAGATAGGAGGAATACCAAAAGTCCTGGTATGTGCTGAAAGTCTAGTCTTTCATTATCACTTGGACAGCTTAAATTTATGACATAATTCCTGTTAGTATTTCACTTTAATATGCTGAACAGTGTATTAATAATTTTCAAATTGCTGTTTTAAATTAATGTGTTTAATGTTCTCTGTATATTTTAGAGCAAAGAAATCATTTAGTAGCCTAACTGCCATAGCCATAGGCTCTTTCTTTTTTCAGTATTGATAGAAAGATAAATACTGATAATAATAAAATATGTTCCTCTCATTTTCGAATTTTGTGACGAAGCAGTTTAAGGGCTACATACAGTTAAGTACATGCCGAAGTGATGAACAGTGAACTGAGATGATTATTGCACCAAATTACATTCTCTGCGTTATTGCATAGGACAGGAAGAACAAGTGTTGTAGTGTTCTGAAGAACCGATTTCATGCTGCTTTTAGTATTTGAAGTTACTGAAGTGATGAGGATAAGATTGGTTGATTTTGCTTTTGATTCTACGTATAATTTTTGGATAACTTCTTTAAACTGAACAGCTCTGGAGTTACTCACTAACCCCCCTGATTCTGGGGAGGTTCACAAGTTTAAGTTTTGGAAGGATTTTACTCACAGACTTGGTTTGTGCTTTTATATCTTGATACTTGGAAAACTTGGAACTAAGGTTAACTGCCTTTTGCTCCCCTCTTTCTCCGAGAAGGTGTCAGCACAACTGCTGGTTATGTTTTAACTAAGGAGTCGACTTTTGAACTGGGTCACTGGAACATTGTTCTCCATGTACTGGTTAATCATGAGTGTTAGTAACTATACAGTGGCACTGTGCTGCTGCTGCTGCTGTTTTTGAACCATCTCCTGGTATTTCTCCTTATTCTTCTAAAGGGAGACCTGTCTCTCTGCTTGGGAATCCAGGAGGAGCTTTTCCTTCTTGAAACATTAAAAATTTTTCCTGAGAAAAATGACCGACAGCTCTGGAAGTCACACAGAGTTAAACCAAACTTGTTTTACTTTACTGTCTTACTCTTGTTTTTCCTCATGACATTGGTATCCCAGTAGCTGATCTTACTTTGGGAACACTGCTGACAGAAGAAGGAATAGAGAGCCCCTGTAAAGCAGCAGACCAGATGCCAGTGTATAGACTGGGCTGGTGTTGTGATATAGCATGAGCTTGGAAGAAGCAAATGTGCAGGTGGCAGAAGGGAGGAAAAGTTAGCAGTAATTTAGCCCTTCAGCTATATCTTCACAGATTCAATTAATTTGCCTAAGAAGAACAGAGTTGAATTTAGCTGTAGTGGAATCAAAGTGGAATTGCAGAGTTTTATGTGGTTGCTTTTCACTGACACAGCTGTCACGAGAAGAGACATAATCATTCTTGATCCTCTATTAGTTATGAATGTAAAATATTCCTGACTGTTGAGGCCCTGGCTGTATTAGAAAGCAGAGTCTTACCTCCAGCTCTGCTGTGTTTACATTGTGGCATTCTAGTTGACCAAATAACTTACTTACAGATTTTGATCCAGTAAAAAAAATAGTAGAGAAAACTATAAAACAGCAAGAATTGGTAATTTAATCTTTAGGCAGAACAATAATAGGGAGGTAGTTTTTAACCTAGGGGTCAGCCCCTTCAGTGGAGAAAAGCAGTGACCTTGCAGGCTACAGAAGGTCTCATAGAGCTATGTTATCTGCCATGTGCTTGTCAAATGTTCTTTAATCTCCTTGAATACACAAATGTACAGGGGGAGAAAGTCTTATGCTAATATTTGTGAGAAACATGGAGTAGCTAAAGAGGAAGAGGGAAAATATTTTTGTGCATAAAAAAGTTTAGTTGATGGAAAAGACTTGATTGAGTGCCTGTTTCTTACAGCGGGAAGGACATGCTCGAGTCAGCAGTTCACGTGTTCAAATGGACAGTGTATCCCAAGTACATACTGGTGCGATCGAGTAAAGGACTGCACTGATGGAACAGATGAAAGAGTCTGCCGTGAGTCTTAATTCTTAGCACTAGATCTGGTTTCGTCTCATCTCTCTGTGGCATTCTAATAAATTTGTAAGATTAAAGGGCTTGTTGATGGACAGGATGACCACAATATGCTTCTTGTTACGAGAGTTTCATTTCAGATTCTTTTGTGTATTAGAGCTGATGTTCTGATACAGATCCATTATTGCAGAACTCAAATGCAAGCTGCTGCCATAGGATCAGGGTTTCTTGTTTGTCATTGTCTGAAAGATAATTAATATTCCATTGGAAAAAACCCAACATGTTTAAATGGCTTAAAGACTTGGGAGACATAACAGTGTGTAACAGCATGTCTGTTCATTGTTAGTATTAAGGAAAAGCTTTATACATGTCATGAGTGACATGTAACATATGAGCCTCTATTCCAGCTGTTAGAACTTGGTGTGCCTTTGGGAAAAAGAACATAATTGTAAACTTTGCTCAGAACAACACCTGGGGCAGGAGGTGGGGGAAGAGGCTAGGATGCTAAGGAATGGATAAAAAAGCAAGAAATAAAGTGTTGTTAACGGGAAAAAAGGGCATATGCACATGCTGTGTAAAGGAAAACCAGCATATTACATGGTCAGCCAACTGCTAGTGCGTTTTATCCCCGACTCACAAGTGGCTAAAATGTACATTCTGTAGAATGACAGGTGATTTAGAACTATATGGTACCCTGGAATAAAAGATTGCTGAGACAGCCAGCTTGGAACTTTTCCATGTGACAGACCCACAGCCAATTCTGAGGTCATCAACACAATGGCTAAAAGCCAAGATACAAAGTACCCGCTGTCATTGCTGGAAGAGTATCTTCTGTAGCTTGGCATTTTCGCTCTTAAAGTTTAGAGGAAAAAAAGAGATTAGTAACTTAATTTAGCAAATCTATGACACATTAAAAAAATACTGTAGAAAAGATATTTGCAGACCTGTTGGAGACCAGCGTAGGGGAAAGGGACCTGGGGGTCCTAGTGGACAACAGGATGACCATGAGCCAGCAGTGTGCCCTTGTGGCCAAGAAGGCCAATGGCATCCTGGGCTGTATTAGAAGGGGTGTGGTTAGCAGGTCGAGAGAGGTTCTCCTCCCTCTCTACTCTGCCCTGGTGAGGCCGCATCTGGAATATTGTGTCCAGTTCTGGGCCCCTCAGTTCAAGAAGGACAGGGAACTGCTAGAGAGAGTCCAGCGCAGAGCCACGAAGATGATTAAGGGAGTGGAACATCTCCCTTATGAGGAGAGGCTGAGGGAGCTGGGTCTCTTTAGCTTAGAGAAGAGGAGACTGAGGGGTGACCTCATTAATGTTTATAAATATGTAAAGGGCAAGTGTCATGAGGATGGAGCCAGGCTCTTCTCAGTGACATCCCTTGCCAGGACAAGGGGCAATGGGTGCAAGCTGGAACACAGGAGGTTCCACTTAAATATGAGGAAAAACCTCTTTACGGTGAGGGTGACCGAACACTGGAACAGGCTGCCCAGAGAGGTTGTGGAGTCTCCTTCTCTGGAGACATTCAAAATCCGCCTGGACGCGTTCCTATGTGATGTGGTCTAGGCAATCCTGCTCCGGCAGGGGGATTGGACTAGATGATCTTTCGAGGTCCCTTCCAATCCCTAACATTCTGTGATTCTGTGATTCCGTGTTTAAAAAATGCATTATCTGTGAATTAAAAAAGAAGGACTGCTCAGCACCTCTGAAAAATCTGTGAATAGTCATTGAATACAATGTGGAACAGCCAGATGAAATGGTGTGATCATTATAACGCAGTACATCTGTGGCAGACTGGGAGTGGAGTCTTAAAGGCAATAGTCACAATTCTTTCTTCAGACTAGAAGCTTCTGTGATGTTTGAAAATTGAAGTGCACATTTTGTTTCATGTTTAACATTCCTAACTAAATAAATTTAAAAGGCAGTTTGGAAAGGGGCCTCTAGATACCTTAACAGTAGTGCTCTATTGCTGTGTGGGAAACCCAGTCGTTGGTGCATCAGCCAGTAGGCCCCATGACTGTTGTGAAGGCAGCATATTTAGCCCCAGGGAGGGGGACTGCCTCATATCATTCAACAGCCTCTACTCTGGTTTATTAGAATATGTGTTGACAGTCCCTCTAAGACAGAAGAATGACTGTGACTAAGAACATCGAAGGTAGGAGTGTTGGACTAGTTTAAAGAAATGTGATGGTGCTGAAGACAAGAGAATCAAGAAGAATGTAATGACAAGACCCTTCCAGAAAGGCTGGTTAATTTTATTGCTTCTCTGTCTTCACAAAGCCTGGAATTTTAAACAGAAGCCATAAGATAAAATTAATAATAAGGTGATTTAATGATTAGCTGTACAGTAGGGATTAGTGTAAGTGTTGGATTTTACTGTTTTGAAGCAGATTCTAATACTTGCTTTGGATGTTAATTTTTCCCACTGTTTCATCGATTTTCTTTTCCACACTACCTGATATAAAAAAATACAAGAGGAATATCTCTATTTTGGCCTTTTCCTTTGTCATTATTTTCCCCTTATTTAATTTACAATGAAAGGTTTTGTAAATAAAAGTGAAACATCCATGAACAATGAAAGAAAAAAGCTATTTACAATTTATTCTGTAATTTCACGGAGCATAACAAAATGCAAATTTATCATGTCTGTTTATTTATGCCTTGCACTCACTGATCTGGAAGCAGATTTAGATTGTAAAGATGATAAAGTTTTGTTACTGAATAAGTTATTTGAATGCAAAATGCCACCAATATGAAGTAACTCAGCAATTAAACATGTAAAAAAATAGAACAAAGGAATTCAAAGCCTTAGTCCATTTTACTGCTAATGGGATTAACAACAAGGAAAAACTACCCATGCAGAGGCTAAGATAAACATCGGAACAATGTTTCAGCTACAGGTCATGTAATTAGGTCATTGAAGCTGTTTTAATTTCATAAAATTGTGGGGGGTTTGTTTTCTTTACATATACATATCAGGTTGTTGTTCAAGCTTTTTTAATAGTCAGCACCTGACAAATACTTTCATTTTAAAACTTTAGAAATGTAGAGTGAAATGGCAGACTTTTTGGGGTAGCAAATACTTTTTGGGAGTGAGCAGCCAATACTGGTGTAATTTTTCTGTTTTGCATACTTTATTTCTTTCACTTAAAGGTTGAATTCTCTCTCCTGCCTCAGCTTTGTAGTTGAAAAATGAAAATCCTAGCCATGTCCATTTTGCTTTGCTGTGACTGACAGAATAAGCTTCGTGGGTACAGCTCTGGCAGCTGAGCACGGCACTGAGGCCATGAGGGAGGAAGGGGGAGTATTTTAAAGACGTGTTGTTTGAGGCTGGTGGGCGGAGTGCAGGCCCAGAAACTCTGGATTTTTGATTCTAATTTTGATGTTGAGTTGCTGCCTGTTAATTCCTGCCTCTTGTTTGCTACGCTAAATAGCTGTTGTGGTCAGGAAGTGGGCAGCCAGGTCTGGGATGAATTTGCAGAGGTCAGGGTAAAAGTGAGCAAGATCAAGAACTGAAGAGATCATAAGGGATGTAGTCCAAGAAGTAAGAAAAGGGCCATGGTCAGGGGCTAATGTTACTCATGTTGGACAAATTACATGTAAGAGCTACAGGACAAGGCAGAAGTTCAGGCTGAAGGAAATACCTCCACCAGGGAGAGTTTGGGACAGGGAAGAAGCAAAACTGGTGCAAGGTAAGAAAGGCAGCCAAAGACTAGAATGGCAGGGATCAAGATCAGGAATTAAGGTGAGGAATTGGGTCTGGTCAGTCTGACAGCTCTCAAAGCATCTCTGCTATGAGCACTACCTGATAGCATTTAGCTCATAGGACTCTTGGGCTTGGGGTAAGTCCTCCTCCTGGTGTCTCTGATAGGCTCTGAGCTCTCTGGGCAATGATATGTCCACTGTGAGGTGGTGACTCATGGCAGTGAGTTAAAGGGGTTTAGTTCATTTTAATTTGTAAAAATGTTTTGAAATGTTGCTGCTGTAAAAGAATGACACTTGGAAGTAGGAAATTGCCCTTTTTTTTTCTTTCTCCTTCTTGTAACATGAGTTAGGGTTAGAGGAGGTTACAATTCCTGACTGTGTGACAGAAGTCAGTGTCTGCTGAATCAAATACTAGTTGCAACTGTTTCCTGTTACTGTTTTTGTATGGATTTATTTCCAGCTTGCAGAACAAAAGTGTTAGGTAGAGAGCAAAATAATGTAGTTTTAGCAATTCCTGTGACATAGCTTTCAAGCATCTTCCACATGTGTACATTGAAACATGCCATTTACATGTGTTTGCAACTGTTGCCCCAAAACACTTTGTGGGTTACAAGGAGCAAGGTGCCTCATCTGTCATTTATGCTGACGTTTGTCAGTTCTTTATATTTTGCAACTGGAGTGCTGGCATACTACGGGGAGACAGATTGTGGAGAAGTATTTTGGCTGAGCAAAAGAGATGCCTGGGAGGAAGGGGAGAGAAAGAAGAGCTCCCTTTCTTCCTGAGCACTGCAATGAACATAGCTGGATTTCCCCCTGTTTTCACAAAGCTCGTATTGTCTTCTAGGAACTGTGATCACTAGGAAAAGATCTCTTCTTTTCAGTTTTCTGTAATTAGCCAAAGGTTCTGGGAAGGAAAAGATAAAGGAAACAATGTTTGTGTTAGAGGCTCTTCACAATTAAAAGCAAGGTGAAAGAAAACAGTGTTTATATTTTTCTGTCCCTTCACTTTTTGCTCCTAATCCCATGTTCAAGTCTTATACTATCTTCTTTCACTCTCTCTTGTACAGCTGTATTATCAGACCTGCTTAGATGCAAACTACCTACCTTGTCGTCCTTTTAACTCAGAACCTTATCCTTCCTTTTTAGCTCTTTCTAATCCATCTGTTACTGATCTAGAAAAAAACAACATGTCCGAATCCCTGAAAGAGAACCCTTCCTTTGATTTTTACATAGTTCCAGGTCACTCACAGAGCGCTGACACTTTTTCCATGGGCCCCCTAGAACAGAGACAGTATGATCAGCTTCTCTGGTCAGTATCAGTTCTTGCATAGCTATGGGTTTTTTATACCCAAATGCATTGCTCTGGGATCAGGTGTGTACAATGAAATCTTAGTTTAAAAAAAAAAGTCAAATAAAAGCTAGGAAATGCATGTTGTGCAAACCCCAAATGCGGTAACTAATTTGACCTTCCCACTTGAATTCAAAATGTCACGATATTCACTTTCCAGACTTTCTTTGCTGGAGAGCTTTTCATTAAGATGCATTGTATAGGTCTTCCAGTTTAGGGGGTTCATCCTATTCCTGCCCTCCCCACTGCCAAGGTCCAGATTCTTCTTTTCCTATTCAGAACTTTCCATTTGGTCATAAGGGAGTAGAAGAACTCAGCTCACTCATAGCTAATGTTTTCTAAATTTTGGAGAGAAAGAAAGTTTAAGTCCTGTTTTTTTTCACAAGTACAAGGACCCGCACTCCTTCCTTTTCAGATATCCTAGTATTGTTATGAAGTTCTGGTTTGGCTTCCTTCTTCTCTCAGCGTTGACAGAGTCCACCACAAAAACAATGCCATAGGTACATCTTGTGTGTGATTTCCACAGAGGCCTTAGCTAGAAGCTGTTTGAAAGTGTAGCACAGTGGTTGGCCCTCAGGGAAGCCAGCATTTCTTGCTTGATTCTTCTATCTTTGCTACTTCTCCTCCCATAAAAGTGCGGATGGCTATCCCAGCTACTGTGGAACTATCCTGATGGCACAGGTGCTCCTGAACACTGCAGTGTGTTGGCTACAGCCTTTGGTGTAGCTCACAGCTTTGCCATTATTCATGAGGATTAGTTCTTAATGCCCCAAATAATTAAAACCATTTTGTTAAAATAATATGCTATAAGGTACAAAAACTACAATGTACAATGCACAATGCAGTGAAAAATATCTTCCAGATCAGCGAGAAAGCTGTGATCAGAACTATAATTTACTAAGCTTGGTCTTTAGACAGAAGATTGGGAGTGTACAGAGTTTAAAAGTTAAATTCATCTCCATCAGGTTTTTCAAAGAATGTCCTTGCTTCTGCAACTACAATTAAAATAAAGAATCTGTACAGCAAGCAGATTTGAAAAGAAAATAAGGAAAAAGAAGCATTTGTTCACATTCTAGTAAACCACCAATGTAGTCAGAATGTGTATTTTGAAGTGTCTTCAAAACATCTGTGCCCTGCTTGGTGTTTTTATAATGATTTGCATTTATACACTAGATTATATAATATAATAAAGATTTTTCCAGACTGAGGACTTCTCCAGGCTTGCTGCAGGAGAGAAAACTGACAAAGCCTCCCTTCTTCTGAGGGAGTTTAATATGAGCTTGAGAAAATCTTGTTACTGAGTAGGTCCTTAGTTTCCTGGGCATTCTTGAAGAAATGGGCAGTCCAAGGCAATGGGCTCAACTTCCTATTTGTTTGTCATTCAGCCCATCAGAAACAGTTTCTAACATCACTGGAGGTATTTCTGTGGAATATGAAGAAAGATGAGGAAAATTACATAACTCTCCATTATAAATCCCCTTAAAAGCTTTCCCACTTCGGTGCAGTTACAAAACAAATACCTTTTATTGTTCTTTTTCTTATATGTGCCCCATAATACTTACAGTACTCTTGTACTGCCATAGCTATTTCCTGCTATGCTGTAGAACTCCTGATGGTTCCTCCCATGTGATGGCTTCTCTGCTTCCAGACAGGGAAGAAGCATTGATTCCACAGTGAGTGTCAAGTGTGGCCCCCCTTTCTCTCTGTAGGCAGAGTTAAGTCTTCAGAATCCATGTTGATTCCAAAGCTTTATGGGTTGTTTGTAAGCCCAACCCAAGCAAGAAATGGATGAGACGTCTGTGTTAGAAGGGAGTTTGTCTCATTGAGAAGTGAGGCTAAAGGATGCTAATCATGTTAAGGGCATGTGTTGTCATGGTCAGTGCAGGCTTTTGGAATAGAAGGTCTGGGAACTAGCACCAGAAGGTCACAGGTAGGAATGCTGTAGCTGGAAGCCTGGTAATCTGCAACTACCGTTCTCTGATTAGGCACATACTGTTCCTACCTGCCAGTTGCAGACTTATATTAATTGCAGTGAAAATGAAAGAAATGTAAATGAATCAAGCGGGGAGATAGATAGTCTGGCTAGACTTGTAGTGGACATCAACACAGCTATTTATGCTCTCATATTAAGAACTTAACAGTTAAAATCATGTAAACCTATTCCATACGTGATTGAAGTTTAGTGGGAATGTGATGATACATAGAGCAGCAGAAGCAAGCAAAACCAGTTTGTTACTGCCTGGAAAAACTGCAGCTTTTCTGAGTTCTGCTTGAGTAATTTTATAATCCATGTTTTGAATTCCAAGAGTATGAATGAAAATGTGCCGAAGTGAGAGCCTGCTCTATCTGCTTTATTAACTCGTATGGAAGTAAAATGGGGTAAGAATTCAAACTGAAAATCTAAAAGGTACAACATGAAATTTGGTTATTCTGTTTCTTGAATTTGTTTATCTACCTGTATTCCTGCATAGAGGCAAAGTTTCAATAAATCTCACTTCTAAAAATAGCAATTATTTCCTTTCATACTTGCCATTTGACTGAAATAAGTCACTTTTGTCTACATGGCAATGAGCTAACTTAAGCTTATATTTTCCCACTCAACTCTAGCCAAGTGCACATGCTTAATTTGTTGGATAGTTCCACTGAACTCACCGACTGCTTCTATGTATAACTATTTTCAGAATTGGTTTTAAGTTGTTTGAAATAATCCATTGTGTTGGCCTGTAGGTCACCTACATAAGTAGAACACCCATAAACTGAAAATCCATTTGTTCTGCAGAATCTTTTTTGGTTTGAGAAGGGGAAAACAAGTAATAAAAAACAGAGGTCCTAAAGTTGATCATGGACTTGGAAGTTTAACATCCTTGGCTTAATTAGAACAAAACCAGAAAAACCTAAAGTCTCTGGGTTTGAGAACGCACGACATTCTAAGAGGACCTAGGAAGTGTAAATTTCAGGAACTCCTTTTCTACCTAAGCACTTTTATTAAGATCAATAAAGCGTAAAACTGAGGAACAAGTAAATAAAGTAAATGTTCACTGCTCGCTCTCCTTTCGTGTTGCATTGTTTTCTATCACGTTGTAAGCTGTTTGGGTTGCAAATCTTTTTGCAGTGTTGGAAGGCATCTGATTTTTCCCTTGTTTCTTGTGAGGTTTTGTAGCATCTGTCTAGAGGATATTCTTAAATATCTGTTGGAGGAGACAGTATAGTGGATAAATGGATTGTTTGTCAGTAGTATGGGAAGTTTTGTGTTCCTTTTTTTTTTCGTATAAATCAAGATATTCTGTTGAAACTGGATATATAGGACTGATTATAGTCTAACATTCGTGCTAATACTGAAGGATTTCTTATTGTAGATTACCCAAGATGTGAACAGTTATCATGTGCAAATGGAGCATGTTTTAATGCAAGCCAGCGATGTGATGGCAAAGTTGATTGCAGAGATTCTTCTGATGAATCTAATTGCAGTAAGTATCACATGCAGAGTGATCCCAAACAAATATCCTTTATAGACCCTCTTTTAAAGTTAAAGATTTCTGTAGTTTTCTGACAGATTTTCTGTATGCCTTTCGATGCTAAAATCTTTTTCAGCACATGAATGTACCAGTGCGCAGTTTCAGTGTGCTAATGGAGAATGCATCCCACGAGCCTTTATCTGTGACCATGATGACGACTGTGGAGACAGGAGTGATGAAAACTCTTGCAGTATGATGTTTTTGGGTTTCTTTCCACTTTCTTTAACTGTTTTACTAAGAACTGGTTCAAGGAGATAGCAGGAAGTAGATTGCTTGGCTATACAGCCATCAAAAGCTAGCCACTGTTCTACAAGGACTTTTTTTTATGGAAAGATGAAAATTGCAGTGCTACTTTGATAGACTTTTTTCAGGTTGTCTTTGCTGCTAAGTGGCTGGGTGTGTGGTTGCTATTTGAATTTACTGGATTCAGTGACAGTTTGCTTCTTAACACAGAGAATTTCATTTCTCCATGTTGTTGTCATTTTCTTCATTTCAGTGTGACCCAAAGGTAGTTCCTTCACTCTGAAATCTCAGTGAGATACAGCATGCTATTGTTTTTTGTCCAAATTTGTTTGGCTCTTTTTCGCATTTTTATTTTCTGATAGATGGAATGGATCTTCTAGAATTATTCTCAGTGACTATAACGTACAACTTTACAGATAGAAAACTGTACAGATAGTTGTCCTTTAGAAGTTCACATAAGGTGTTTAATTGGCTGTTCCATTTCTGGAAATTTCTTGCTCATTTTTTCTTCACAATCAGGGTATCCCAAAGTATTGCATCTCCAGCCAGAATCCTGGCTGTAGAGTTATCACCAGTGTGAACTATATATTTACAAAGGTCCCCCACTGGTTATAGGATCTAAAAGTTAGTTCTATATTCTGCATTGTAGGAAGGCCACATGTTGCTGTTTAGTTGCTCTATCCTACCAAGGACCTCACACCAGTATGATTCCAAACCCCGCCCCCTGCCTCGAATATTTCTCTTTTATGTCTTTGGCAATGCCTGTCCTTTGGAAGACCCACAAATGTTTCTGAACTCTTAGCAGGGAATGCTTCGCAGCCATGGAGGGCTTTGGCATAAATGTTCATTGTTTTTTTTTTACTCTGTTTTTCTCTGAGTACAAGGCAAACAAATATTTTACCTCCTGATGTCTTGAGTATCATCTCCTTGTCATGTCCACCTTGAGGAAGCTTGTTAATAAAGCTGCACAATTAATTGAGAAATTTAGCCTTCCCTTTCATTTCTGTAAAGAACCGGAGCATTCTAAAATAAAGTTCAGACCTAAAACCAGAGCAAACTAGCAGTGTTTACAATATATGCAAGAGATGGAACTGGCTCAGTTTTTCAAGGGAGATTATAATTGAATATTAATCTACGAGCCGATATTACTATTTCTAACCTTTTAGTCACTTAGGGTAGTTTTATTTTTCTCGTGTTTCTTTCCTTAGCTTACACGGCTTGCCGAGGCAACTTCTTCACTTGCCCAAGTGGCCGTTGCATTCATCAGAGCTGGATATGTGATGGAGATGATGATTGTGAAGATAACGAAGACGAAAGAGGATGTGGTATATATTAATGCTAACTTCTAATGATGACTTTTTCAGGGGAAGACCTCACTAAGCTACTTCCATGAAATTTTGACTGATCAAGATGTTCTGAATCCATGTTTATTCTGTGAAAACCTTAGAATTCCGTCTTCACCTGTTTGGTTTTTTTTTATGCAATATTTTTTTATTGTTTTGTGTGTGGCAGTTATAGCTGTGATACTGAATATGACGCAAACTAAGTTTAGCATATAGCAACATCTTTTTTTCTTTTACCTCCTCTCTTATATCTTTTGTTTTTTTTTCCTGTTGAGATTTTTCAGGTCGTCTATTAAGAGACAGGAGACTCCTAATAGCCAAAACCAATTGGTTGAAAACAAAAATAACTCAGTTCCTGCCAAGATTTGTCATACAAGAAACAGAAATTTTAATGAATCAAAGTGTGGGCTTTTTTCTTTTTCATTGGCCTTTTCTACGATGAGCATTATTCTCTTTATCCAGACAGCCTTTGCGTGTTTTGAAACCACAAAACTATAGTTCCATTTCTGGTGCACCAGTTAGTCTAAAGCTACGTGGTTTACGGTTTCTAACAACACAGAAAACTAAAGGGATTCCTGTGTCTGCACAAGTATTGTTTGCATTGTACTTTGAAGGTAAAAGAAAGTGTGACGAGGAATTATAGATGTTTCTTTTCAAGTCTTTCCCAGCTGTGTGCAAGAACCAGAAACTGAATAATGAAGGATAGAGATGCTTTGGGAAGCTGGTAGGGAAGAAACTCTAAGTATTATTTGAAACATACACCTCCATTATTCTTGTTTTTCTTTTCCACAGAAAGTGGCCGCCATGAATGCTACCCGGGAGAGTGGGCCTGCCCTGGGACAGGGCATTGCATTCCAATTGGGAAAGTGTGTGATGGGGCTGCAGACTGCCCTGCAGGAGAAGATGAAACTAACGTCACTGCGGGCAGACATTGCAGTATGTATTAGAACCAAAAGTATACAGAGAATAGTAGAAACATCAGCACTGATAGCTTTTTACATTCACCTTTTGTCTCCTAAACAATGCTGAAATTTTGGAAGCTCACTGTTTTTGTTGGCACTGTTTTGACTGGATGGTCTGAAAGAGGCATATATGCTGTGAACAGACTGTTCCTTTTATAAATCTGTACATGAAGTTTCACAAATAAGAATTTTAACTCTCTGTGTCCTGATGTGTTCAGGAAGGCAGGGAAAGGTGTGCTATATGCCTTTTTTGTTTAAATATCTGTATTTTTCCCCTTTTATAAGTAAGAAGGAGTATTGTGTGCTGGTCGGAACACAGGACTGAATTAGTGTATCCTGAGCCTTGGCTAAGTCACTTAGATTAGCATTTTCAAAAATATCTTTTCACTTGGGATGTCTGATTCTCCAGTTAGTGGTATACTGGGCTTTCTGTGTTGGAGGTAGTGAGCATGCATAGCTCCTGTTAATTTCACTCTTATGAACATTGATTCCCTCTGAGAATCAGAACCCAGGGTATTTTACATTTTTAATTTCTGGGAAGAGAAAAATTCCTATTAATAAAATCAGGTCTTTTTGAGTAGGAGTGCAGAAAAATAATAGGAAATTAAACCTGATTGTAAAAAAGTGTCTCTTGCTTTGCTGAGTGGTTTAGTAGTAACATCAGATGTGGGCTGGAAAGCAAGGCATTTAACAGAAGAAATCAAGGAAAAGGAAGGAGGTGGAAGTCAGCAAGTGCTTTACAATCATAGTTTGATCATCTGTCACTGAGTTGTTTATTAGGTAGTAGTACAAGTAAAGGGAGAAGTGGTGAAGGAAAAAAAGAAGAAAGAGAAGAAAAGGATAAATAAAGAAGAGTTTCGCCATGGACACAACCCAACCAATATAATCTAATATATTGGAGTAAATATACATATTCTTCTTAACATAATGTAGTAGAGTTTTCCTGCATAAAAGAGTAAATGATGAGGTTATGTGCCAACAGATGGAGCTCGAGGATGTGTTGTTCATAAGTAGGTCTTGTGGAACCAGAGAAAGGTATGGTGCAGGTGGCTTCCTCTGTGCAGCTTTTTACGTAGCATTTACCAGTGGTGGCTCATGTAAGATTGATGCTTGTCCTTTAGCTGTGTTCTGAAAACCTAATGTTAACAGTAGCTTATCTTCTGTCTTCCATTTCCTTGCTTGCATATATGTGAGCATATGTGATTTCATGGCACTTTAGACATAATTTCTTGTGCAGATTTGTTTTAAGAAGCTGTTCCTGAAAATGTAGATTCATCATAGAAAAGACTATGGCTTTGTAACTGCTAGTAAGGCAAAAAGCTGTTCTACTGCTAATCCATGTAATTGTATTTCTGAACTATTTTATTTCCTTTTTAGACATATCACACTGTGCTGCTCTGAGTTGCCAGTATCGCTGTCATTCTTCTCCATCAGGAGGGATGTGTTATTGCCCTGCAGGATATACAATAAGTAGCAACGACAGTCGCACTTGTATTGGTAAATACGGTGATTACAGTGCTATTAAAAGTATGCCGAGTCCTCAGTCTCTAATGAGATTTCTGTATTTTTGAGAATACGGGGTGGCCTAGGGGTGTATGGGCTGCAATGGCAGCATGGTTACTCTTAATAGAGAGGAGGAAGCAATGCACTGGCTCGAGGCACAAAGTTTACTCCCTTCTTTCACTCTCATGTGGGAAATACATGAAGGACACATTTGCAAACCTGGTGCAGTCTCAGTGAGTCTTTTGTTTTTCTCTGACTGCCATGTAAACCTAGCTATCTGATTCTGGCTTGTAAATCTGAGTCAATGTATTTTGGTTTGCCGAGATCTAGGCACGTATTTGTAGCAGGAGCAAGACTTGTCATGGGGGAACGGCTCACAGTCAGTAGTGTATAATCCAGATCTTAGTTTTTAACACATATGGAAGCTGGAAAGCTACTGAGAACAACACTTTTTCAGTACCAAAATGCACTATCTTGGAAATATTTCATTTTCACTTATGTGTTAATAAATGTTTAAAACCAGAAGTTCCAGTAGGGAGAATATTTAAGATCTCATTTTCTCCTTTTATGGCTTAACAGTAGAACTGCCACATTCCAGCAATATAATGTACTGATTCTACTCAGGTTTTCATGTGATGGGGGTCAGACTTTTAATGTCAAAACCATGTTGTAAGTAGTGTCAGGAATCTCCTGGCCTTTAAATAACAACAGACAGGATGGAACACCAGACAGTGTGTAGATCTGTTTGGTTTTTTTTTTTGAAAATCAGAATTTTAAAAATCCTTGGTTTTAAAAGATGACTAGTTAAATATTTCACAATTTTAGAAGTAAAAGATTCTGCAGCAACCCTAGAAATTGCTTGTAGAGCACATCTGTGAGAACTTGCTGGGTCATACTAGGTGCAGACTCTACCTGTATGGTATTTTGCATGCCAAAGTGAACTTCTTTGTACTTGTTGCTGGCTGGTTCTGGTGCACAGCCAGCTTTTAATTGGAAATTGGACACCTGTTAGCATGGTACCAAGTCTGAGCTAATACACACTGCCTTTTAGCAGGACCTATTAGCTTGAGCACTGCACTGACATAAAGGTAGGGCTCTCCTTCAGAGTGGTCTTAAATCCAGCCAAGTGTTGTGTGCAAAAAATACAGATCTGTTGCAGGAAGAATACTGCATAGACATATTCTGTATTGTGGAAAGTAGACAATGACATCCCTTCCAATGTTTTTTCATCTTCTGACAGGTGTGGGGTTTTTTTTGGGGTGCGGCGGGGGGAGGGTGTGGGTAGGTCCCTGGGCAGCAAATGTCAGTTGTTTTATTATCCAGAAACAGAAAATTGAAAAAATTGTGGAAAAACATACAAAACTTTTTTTTCCCATGCCACAGTTTTGCAAACAGATATAAACCAAGCAGAGAGGACAAACTTTCAGCTTCCCAAATACAATTACATCCCTTTTGTAGAAAGCATTGTTTATAAATATGCCATATTCCCTTGGCAGATTTTGATGACTGCAAAATGTGGGGTGTCTGTGACCAGCTGTGTGAAGATCGTGTGGGACATCACCAGTGCCACTGTGTAGAAGGTTATTTCCTAGAGCATCATCGGCATTGTCGGGCCAACACTTCAGGTTAGTGTGCAGCAGTGCAAGTCTCCTGCTGTTGTTGGACTAATAGATAGGGCTAGATAAAATGGGGCAGTTTGCATGGCTATGCCATACAACTGTTTGATTTTAACTTAACTCTGGCCTTAAGGACTTAAGGTCAGGACAGCGTTCAGAACATCAGGAAATACCAAGAGACTCTGCATCTGCTGGCACCTGTAGGCTGGTGGAGTTGACTGCCTCATCAGGGCTGCTTCTCCTCAAAACAATGTCTTCTGGGCTCCAGTGCTTTCTCAGCATTCCTGACTTCCACAGAGTTGGGAGGTCGTTGCCAGAGCCCTCCTTAACAGACAAAATCTTGCTCCTGTGGGAGGCAGTTTCCTGACCACAGAGAGGAGGGATCAAGAAATCAGGAAACCTCACCTTTTCTAGAAGGACTATGCCATGCAAGAAGATGGTTTTGCGGAATGGTGAGCTCAAACACTTGCCTGTGAGAGAAAGCATGCTCCTGGCTTCTGGTGTCCCAGAGTCTAAACTCTGCAAGAATGCTGGCCTCACACAGAGTGTGGTTCCCCATCAACAGTAGACAGCTGTTCCTGGTTGTTCACCTCCTGCTCTGTTCCGAAAGCAGGCTCTGGGAAGCCCTTCTTTGTGGAGATGTAATAGCCTCACAGGCTTTTGTGTGAGGCAGGTGTTCCTGCCTGCAGGAACTCAGTGGGAATGGGAGTCCCTGCCTGGCATAGCTGATTAGCAGTCTTGCTTCTTAGAAAAGCATGGGCTGCCCAGTTCCCTCCCCCTTCCTTCTTTCTTCAGCTACGTCTGCAGAGCAGTCATCATCTTGCAATTTTCTAAGTATGTCCTCAAAAAATAGGGAATTTCTTGAGCTAATGAAATATGCTTGACTGTATTCAGACACGCATGTGCCAGCACTGGGAAAGATTGTTCTGTTTCCAGGAAAAATCTGTATCTTTCACAAGAAGCTTTCCATTCAAATTAGTGTGACTTTTAGGCCAGTGAGTTTTTTGTAAAGTGTTGATTTTCTATCTTATTAATGGGGGAATTTCTTACCTGCTCTAAATCACTTTCCCTGGATTCATTTTTGCTTTAATTGGGAGGGTTTTATGTGTAGGGTGAATAGGATTTGGACTTAACTATATTCTTGTCAGACTTACACCAAGCCTTTCAGCAGCCATCTACTTTGAAAGTGAGCTTTCCTTCAAAGTTTTGCTGGAATCTCTCTTCTGTTGTAAGATACAGCAAAGATTTTTCTGATGAGATGAGAGAATGAAGAAGGTGGATGAGATAGAGTAGTACATAAAAGATAAGCAACGTGGCCTGCCTGCTAGAATCAAGGAATATCTGAATCTCATGGGGCAGAAAAATCTTAAGAAAGTTTTTACTTGGATTAAGGGAGCTAAAGCAAGGAAATAGAAAAGTAGAAATAGTCTTTTGGAGTTTAGATGCACAGGGGTTTTGTAAAAGTTTTACCTGGTAGGGCTTTAAATACATATTCCTGCCTGGTTTACTCCAAGTCTAGAAACCAAAGGCAAATAAAAGCAAGTTAGTACTCAGATAGAAACATTTATACAGATTGTATAATAGAGCATCTATTTAAACCTTTGTGTCCAGTGTGTATGAACCACTATGTATGTATTTCAATGCCCCTTTGCAAAATAGCTTGCCAGCAGAGTAGTCATATGTTTGTTACCCCTGCTTTCAGCTGGTGTTGCATCAATTATTTTCTCCAATGGCCGTGATTTACTGATTGGAGATCTTCATGGAAGAAGTTTTCGTACTTTGGTGCGGTCGCAGAATCGTGGTGTTGCAGTTGGAGTGGACTTTCACTTTTACCTGCACAGAATCTTTTGGACCGATACAGTGCAAGATAAGGTCAGTAGAAATTTCAAGAATAATATACTTTTGTGTATGTGGAAGCAGAGGACTGCAAGAGGCAGAATGTGTTGATAGGCCTTCATTTTTGAGAGCAGAAGCTGGCTGTATTTTTGTTTTCTAACAAAAATCTCCTTGAAATGTTTCATGTTAATGACCGCGTTTTTCAAGCTATACTATTACATGTGACATATTAAACAAAGAATCGTATTATATGGGAAAGTCTTGAGCAACTTTTAATGTTACTTGAGATGGAGTCCAAAAAACTAATTAAGAGAAATAGTAGACATTCTTTCAAAACTGAACAAATTTTTCTTGGTAATTTTTTGAAACATGATCATTTAATATGTAAAAGCTGTGTGCCTTCCAAGATGATAAAAATCAGATTTCTTAATGTACTTCAAATGGTGCTGTAATTGAGCTTGGATAACAAATATTGACAGTATTTTGTGTAATGAGCCAATATTTTGTTACTTTTTTTTTTGAAGAGGAAATATTTTAGCTTCAAGATACAGTAAAACAGAGTAATTTTAAAAAACACTCTGGAGACCCTTGTGAAAGTTGGACTTCACCCTTGTTCTTTTTCACTGTGCATAACTTACTGAAACAGAAAAAGTCCTAGGTCAACTGCTGAAACTCCACAGTCTTCTTCCCCATGTTGACTGTCATACAGAGCGAAGGAGAATCCGTGGCCTGCCTCCTGCTTACACCACATACGGATCAGTTTGGTGTCACTGTCATTATTCTGAACCTACCCATAAGCTGTAAACTATAGTTTCTACTACAGTGCCATGTTGGTTCTGTTGGAAAGCACACTGCATGGCTGTCAAGTAGGACAGGATTTGTATGTGCAATTTTTGACTTGTTCACAATTCTGGCATTTTTATTTTCACTGCAGTGGGTTCCCATTACTGCAGTTGCATTGACAGTGGCTGAATTAAGTCAGGGTCAAATCTGAACTTTCATGACACAGCAGATTTATGCTGCCTCTGTAAAAGGTATAAACAAAAGATACTATGGGTTTTTTCGATGCACACCCCAGATGGCCAGGACTGCCTTTATATCTGCCCCCAAATGGTTAGATCCTAATTATTTAATTAGGATTAATTAATCTAATTAAGTCTTAGTTATAATACCCAGATGAAAACAATGACATTAAGAATTTTCTTACATGATGCGTATTTCCACCTGATGTCTTAAAATAAAAGTATTATTAGGGTATTTGTTTTGGTTGTCCTTTTTTTTTTTTTTCTTAAGATTAAGATGTAAACTAAACCAGAAAATTGTGGGTTGTGTTCTGTGTCATCTTTATCTCATTTAGTGTACTGCCTGATAACCTAATGCCCATAAGCTCTTCTGTCAACAAGGTTTCCAAAGAACAGAATAGACAGTGAAATGGTTTGCTTGATTATTGTTACCTGGACCTGAAGAATACTTAAAATGATACAACTATTTCAGCTCTTATTTTTCTTGCATATATCTACTTGTGGTCATCTGTATTTTCATTTAAATACATGCTGTTGTTCCAAAAAAGGGATAAGGATTCCTAGCTTTTCATATTACCCAGTGTTATAATCACGTGATTACTGTATATGTAAAATTATCGTGTTTATACTGTTTGCTTCATGTAGCTCTGAGCTTGCTTGTAAGATAACAACACTATTTCTTCTTGAGCATGATGCTGTTAAAATTAGCCATAAATAAAGGAGACCAGAAGCAATGCTGAGCCTTCTCCTTTCTGTGAGAATGGAGAGCTTTCCCTTTCTTTCTTCACTTTGCAATTTTCCCCTTAGTGGCTGATGCAGTAAGAGCTCCCCCTCTTGTTTCTGGTCACTGATAAGAGCTTTGCTAAAGCATGTTCATTTGTTTTCAGTTAATGAAAGTACTGGGTTTTGCTAGATTCCAGGAAAGAAAGATGCACTTTCCTCATCTCTTCTTTATTTTTTTTTAAATTTTTAATCCAGCAATTTGTCATGTTTGCTAAAGCACGAGGCTGTTTCAGTCTGTTACCTTGTCCATTTTTCAGAAATGCTAGTTGAAGGCAAACTTCCGGTAGTTTTTGCATTGTTTTCCAAATTTTTGCAAAAAACCCTAAGCTAAGCGCTAGCTTAGTGGGTAACTTTGTTGTGTCTAGTGGCCAATTGTGGATCTGTGCTCAATGAGATGATAAAGGACAAATACTATGTGTCTTGTGATGAGCAAAACATCGTGTGGGCACTGACAATATTTGTCTTGTTTTCAGGTTTTTTCTATTAATATTGATGGCTCTGATTTCCAAGAAGTTTTAAATGTTTCAGTTGACACACCTGAAAATCTAGCAGTGGATTGGGTTAACAATAAACTCTATGTGGTCGAGACCAGTGTGAACAGAATAGATATGGTTAACTTGGATGGAACAAACCGTGTGACTCTTATTGCTGAAAATCTTGGAAATCCTAGAGGAATAGCACTTGATCCAACTGTTGGGTAAGTGATACATGTCAGGTAATAGTAAAAGATGTCAGAAATTCCTTTATTCCCATGCAAAAGGAGGAGAACTAAGTCGTAGCTAGGGTGGTCATTTCAGAATCAGATATAAAATGTTTTAAACATTACATTCTATCCTAATCTGCTCTACACCTTAAATTGTTATGGGAGGGCTGTGCACTGCTTTTATTCCCGGTATGCAGAATCTGTTTTATGGCTACAGTTGTATGCGCATGAGCAGCTCTGGAAACAGGGGAACTGTGAAATTGCCCTGCAGAAGAATAGAAGTCATCCTGAAAGATTTCTGTTGTGATACCATCCACAGACCCCCGACTACTATCTGAAATAAAGTGGTGGAGTGAAGCCAGGGAAGCTAGTGTCTTCCAACCCAACAGGCTTCAAAAATGTATGAGCACCATGAAAACTTGGATCCTCAGAGAATGGGAAGAGGAATTTCATGCACCTTGTAGTGATGGATGCTGCTTTCATGATGGATCTATTTGTCACTGGTTTATTTCTGGCAGTACACTTAAGTCTGTATTTTACTAAGGAAACTCAGTATTTCTGAGGTTGTTTGGGTGAAAGCGTGTTTCTTTCTAGCTCCATTCCATAAAAGAAGATACAAATTACTTCTTGGGCAGGAGGTATAAAGTGTGTTTTCATAGTATGCGAGCTGACAATCAAGCTCTGTCCTGAAAGGGTGCCGGTTTTAAATTCCATGTAAAATGTTGGGTTTTTTGTAAAATCTCAAGGAAACATGGGACTTTTTTTTTTTTTTTCTTTTTTTTCCCTTTGTAGTTATTTGTTTTTCTCAGACTGGGATAGTCTGTCTGGTGATCCTAAAGTGGAAAGGGCCTTCATGGATGGCACAAACCGTCAGGATTTGGTAAAAACAAAATTAGGCTGGCCTGCTGGAATAACTCTGGATATTGTATCAAAGAGACTTTACTGGGTTGACAGCCGGTTTGATTACATTGAGACTGCAACTTATGATGGGCTTCAAAGGTAGGAGAAATATTATTACTTGGAGGTTACAGATACACTGATTATTTTCTATCTAGTTCAAAGAAAGATTTGTCTAACAAAATGAGATACACAAAGGATGAAAATTACAACATAATGAATGGGATGCACCTTGCTATCTATGGTGTCATGCTATTTCTGGACAATCCTTAATTGCTCCATAATTTTGTACTTTTACTACCTTGAATACCTATTGCACTTCTTTTATAATGTACTTTTTTATAGTCCACCACTGCAGTACAAATTTTATAGCATTTGCTTTTTATTATTTTTGAATTGTATGCATTGTCTTCCATCATAATTTCTTTGCATCTTTTTCATGAATGAATTTATTTGAAATATTCCACTCCAAAGCACCACTTTGTGTAATGGGTATTAAGTGCTCTTCTTACATTTTATAAATCTTTGCTGTCAGAAATTAAGTCATCACTCACCCTGTTGTGATGCTGGGGAAACTATATCGCATCATGCAAGAAAGTAGTCCTCGAGTCTTTATGGGACTGCGTCTTACAATATAGTGTTTAGAAGCTTGCTTATCTCTGCATCTGTGATTAGTCTCTGTTACTCAAGCATAAGAAAAAAATTGTCCCCTTTCGCATACCTCCTACATATTGACTTGAAAACCAGTCTTCTGCTCATTTGACATGTTTATTGCTCAATGTATTTTTTTCACTTACAAAATTATAAAAATAATGCTAGTATCTTTGCTTCTTTATCAGGGTTTAGTAAGACAAGAATGTATTTAGTAAAGACTTTGGTTTTTAGAGATAAAAACTTATCACTCACAGCAACACCAAAAATCTTGTAGATGTTGTGCAAGTGGGCAAGAGGCAATGGCATAGTCTGCAAAGAATGTTAAAATACAGCTTACTGACCACTTGTGTCACATCTTGCATGCATACAGCATGAACCTAAATAACCCGGGAAACTGTTCAAGTAGAGCTGTAGAATTAACCCGATTTTGTAGACCTTCCTTCATGACTCTGTGAAAATAATAGTGTAGTGTTATTGTTATGTATTGTATGATGACTTAAATGTCTCTCTTTATCTATGTCCTAATATTTATCAAGAAAAATACTGTCACAATATCTTGCATAGAATACATACAATTTTTTAGCATTTGCTGTTCTTTGGTTTTGCATGAGTGATTAGTCCAAGTTAAAGAAAGTAT
Organism: Nyctibius grandis; assembly: GCF_013368605.1. Taxonomy (NCBI): domain Eukaryota; kingdom Metazoa; phylum Chordata; class Aves; order Nyctibiiformes; family Nyctibiidae; genus Nyctibius; species Nyctibius grandis. The sequence goes on from NC_090666.1 coordinate 16,802,709, forward strand.
TTTTTTTTCTTTTCTTTGACTGCATACATAGGATTTTATTTTTGGCCAGTGGCTGTTACAGCCATAAATTTTTTGCATTCAAGGTTTCTTGAATATTTCAAATTGCTACAGATTACAAATTCCTCTGTTTGGTCCCTTTCTTTAATTTTCCTCCATAATTACGAATCTTTTCCTACATTTTTGAGTTTGTCATCTTTACTCACTGTGTTTTCTTGGACATTGCTAATGCTTTTGATTGCTATGTTTTCACTTCTGTATCTTTTATGTTTATGATGTATCCTGTATGTTCAGCTTCATCTCTTCAGTTTATTTGGTCTTTTTCATTTGTACTTTGGTAGCTTCTATGTAGATGTAAAAGCCAGTGAATTAATTAATAATCCTATATCCTTTCCTCTGTTAATAAAGTTATTTTCTAGATAATATTTTGTAAATAATTGTAAAACTATCTTTATAACAGGAGAACAATAGCTCATGGAGGCTCATTGATTCCTCATCCGTATGGAATCACTTTATTTGAACACAATGTTTATTTCACTGATTGGACCAAAATGGCAGTGGTGAAAGCTAACAAGTTTTCAGAATCTAACCCTCAAGTGATCTACCAGTCTTCGCTGAGACCTTATGGAGTGACAGTTTACCATGCTGCCAGGCAGCCATATGGTAAGACAGTAAATAGATTATTAAAGGAGGTTTAGGAACTATCTTACCAAAGGTTGGTAAAAATTATGAGACTGTTATTTTGCTATAAAGAACTAATAATTATGATACATAAATTTGTATTGTAAAACTGGACTAGTTTTTATCACACTTTGGTTTCATCCAGCTCCTGTAGCTAATAAACTGCCAAATGCAACATTTAAGAGTGGGGGGGCTTATTAAATATATTGATATTTGGAAGAATCAAACTTGTGCTTATGAGTAGTATTGGTGTTTGGGACTTTTTTCCCTCAACACTGCAATGAGGGTGCAGTTGGAAAAGGCTACCAGTGTGAATGAATTCTGAGAGATGTAATTCTGAAGTAGGTCTATATGTGGAAAACTGTAGCTCAGACTATGGCCTCAATGCTGTGTGCTTGAGTATCTCTGTAAAGAGCTGAATACCTTAATGTGATGTGCATTCCAGGGTAGAACTGGTGGTGTATGATTTCCATGTGATTTAATTCCCACAGAGTCCACGTGATTTATTGTGGATGTTTAAAAAATATCCTGAAAAATCAAGATAATGATGCCATTAGGTTAATAGATGAAGTTATAGTCCTGTCTGTATTACTTTCCAGTAAGAAATCCTTGTGGAAGTAATAATGGGGGATGTGAACAGATCTGCGTTCTCAGCCACAAAACAGATAATGATGGACTAGGTTATCGCTGTAGATGTATACTGGGATTTGATCTACATGTTGATGGACGACGTTGTGTTGGTAAGAAAATGCGTTATGATTTTGGAAATAGCACTATTCCATTAGTTCTAGAGTTATTTCTAGAACATCCTTCCTCTCTTCAATAGCTTTGTGGGTTCAGTATGCCAAGGACTTCATGTTTTTACATCATAGCTCTTGTTGACAGCTTTAAATGTAATAATTTCTGCTGATGTTCATTTCAAGCCACAGAAACTTAAACTCATCACTTTTTATGAGTGTTTTAAGAGTTAGATATGGAATATGTGTAGACAGCTGTATGATTGAGCTCTTGATTCTGAAATCAAGCATGGATGCTTGCTAATATGCAGATTTTGCATTGTTTTGAGCACGTAAGCCTGCTTTCCTGTGCAGTAATGTGCAGATTAGGTTGATCATCTCCTTTTGAACACATATGGCAAGAATAAGAGATTCAGTTTTGGAGCTGTGGTCTTCCATCAGCAATCTGCTGCTTCCTGTTTGAGTGCAGAATTGTCACTGATGGGAGGTTTACCATAGGTATCTATTAGCAAATTAAGCCAGATATGTTGTCTATAGTTCTAATATTTGACCATGCATTTATCTGGCTAGCTCAGATATGGTCTGGTTATATGGTGGCTCCACAAAGCCCGTGAGTTATTTTTTTATAGATGATTGTAAAAAGGTGAACACAGAAGATGACTTCTGCTTCCATAGGGGTAATGTTTTCTGTAAAGGTGTATTAGGAACACAGTAACAATGCAAGAGGAATACTTGACCACATCACCTAATATTCTGGGTTGGGTTTTGGTTTTCTTCAGTTTTTAGGCCTGTGTATATTTAAATTCCTATTTTCTCATTCTTATTTTTTCTATTTCCAGGCTATTAGTGTTGCCAAAGGAAAATAAAGCTTTACAGTTAATTAATGCTCAATTATCTCACCTTGTGAGTAAGTAAAGACTGTGTCTGATCTTTTCTTTTGCAGCTGTGCAGCAGTTCCTGCTGTTTTCATCCCAGCTGGCAGTGCGGGGGATCCCATTCAATCTCTCTACCCAGGAAGACGTGATCATACCTATAACAGGAAGCCCTTCATACTTTGTTGGAATTGACTTCTGTGCTCAGGATGACACCATTTTTTTTTCAGACACAAGTAAAGACATGATCTATAAACAGAAAACCGATGGTTCAGGTGAGAATCATTCTTAGGAACTGTAGAGTAACTGTGGTAAGGAGAGTAGAATATATATTTCTAAAAAGAAGCACAAAAAGTCACATTGTGAGAAATACATATAAATCTCAGTGTCACCCCAGTAGTCTGGAAAAGTTTGTGGGAAAAGTTTGTCAAAAAATTTTGTTCAACTCATTAAGCTCGTCGAAGTCTCCTGTTCTTTGACAAACTTGCTGAATGTGTTTGGGAATGAACTATTTGTAGCACTTCTCACAACTAGTATTTGTCATCACCAGTCTGTTTATACAGACTAGTATGCCTTTCAGTAGCATGAAACTGAGTTTCTATTTTTAATTTCCCTATCTGGAGAGCAGGTTGTTTGTTATGATATTGTAATACAGAAGAACAACATTATGGTTGTGAGATCTTTGGAAGTCCTATTTATAATAGTGTGAAGAATGTTTCTCTCCAATTTATAATAATGATCACGTATATATTAAGTCAGCATATAGTCTTCTGAGCTTGCTTGCTGTGTTGGGTTGGAGTAATGGTAGACTGCAGCTGACCATTACTATGCAAAGAGTAGGTAAGGTCTGGCTGTTGAGCAAGTTGTCCTTACTGCACTGACATTACTGACTGTCATTCATAAAACTTCTCTCAGTGTAAAGTTAGTGACAGTTTTTTGTCTTGTTTTTGACTAGTCTATTTCTCTCCTCTTTTGGGTTTATGGTCTCATGAACATATACCTCCTTTGCCTGGAGCAAAGGGCAGCCCCCTCCCCTTCATTATTGGTCTTTATATAAAGTAGCACAGAGGCAGCATTTTTATCAAGGCAAACCACTAGTTTTGTGAACAGAATACTGCATTCACGTTATTTCCTCTGTTCTTAAACATTTACAATCATTATGTGTGTTATAAATTCTAGGAAGAGAAATCCTGACGGCTAATAGAGTGGAAAGTGTTGAAGATTTGGCCTTTGACTGGATCTCAAAGAATCTATACTGGACAGACCCTAGATACAGGAGCATTAGTGTGATGAGGCTGGCAGATAAATCTAGGAGAGCTATTGTTCAGAATTTAAATAATCCTCGGTCCATAGTGGTTCATCCTGTTATTGGGTAAGTTTAGCTTGGATTCTCGCTTGAAATTATATGAACAAATTTATGATTTAAGCAGAATTGTTGAGGGTAGATTTACATCTGATTCTGGATTTCTGTTTGGACTTGTGTTCTTTTCCAAAATACCATCTCCTTCCATTTTTCTTGTCTTTATTTCGTTTTATTCTGGCCTAGGATTCAGCACCCAGAGGAAAGGGCAAGGTGATACAGATTCCACATGAAAGAAGCACTCAAAAGAATTCTCTTTAAAAGCATGTGTTTTTTTTTGTTTACTCCTGTGTGTTCATAAACAGGCAAAAGAACTTTGTTTCTTTGTATCACTCAGATTAGAAAGCTGTTTCTCATACTTGAAAGATAGTTTTCTAAATTATTTTTAATATACTTTCAATTCTCAGAATGCTAACCTTGGTTCCTTTATTTTTTCTATCTGAATTTCTTTATTTGAAACATATTAGATACTGCTGGCTCTATTTGATACAGACCTTACAATATGTGATTCTGTGTACAGAAAATTAAGCCCAGCTTTTCTTTGATGGAAATGCTTAACTTCAAATTCAGTACTCTATGTTGTTTGGCCATGCCAAAACAGTGTTCCTTTCACAGCATAGTTCAGCTTCCTACTGCCATACTATTGAATTTCTTAATTCTCGGATATTGAATTTTCATGTTTAGTAACCAAATATACTGTTTTGGAAGTAATCTCATAAGAATAGTGTTGAACTTGGATCCTTGCGTATCCCAACCTTTTTTGTTCATTGCTTTGTAAAGTTATTTAACACTAGCTTGAACTCTTTGACTGTAGGCATAAGTCAAAAGGATCAGGAGAAAATTCTTTGTAATATTCATGCTTACTTGTAAGTATTACCTGGAAGATGCATTTTTGCTTGATTCTTCCTCCCTATCAGTACTTAAATGAAATCCTTAACAATTTTAACAAAGTTACAGGTATTTTATGTCTAAAGGGACAAACCACTTCTGAAGATTTTGGAAGCTGTTGTACATAGTGGTACCATCAATGAATATTTATCCTACCAACTGGGGAGAGGGTCAACATACAATTGTATTTTTTTCAAGTATTTGAAGATGCGGTACAAAGAAGAATGTTAATGCTGTTCAAACATTTGCTCTCCCACTTGGGAGGAATATAAGTCTGTTGTCAGAGGATGTAGGGAGGCAACTAGGAAAGCTAAGGCCTCCTTGGAATTAAACCTTGCAAGAGAGGTCAAGGACAACAGAAAGGGCTTCTTCAAATACATTGCAGGTAAAGCCACCACTAGAGGCAATGTAGGCCCACTGATGAATGAGGTGGGGGCCCTGGAGACAGAGGATAAAAAGAAGGCGGAGTTACTGAATGCCTTCTTTGCCTCTGTCTATACTGTTGGAGGCTGTCCTGAGGAGCCCCGGACCCCTGTGGCCCCAGAAGAAGTCAGGATAGAGGAGGAATCTGTCTTGGTAGATGAGGGCTGGGTCAGGGACCAATTAAGCAATCTGGACGTCCATAAATCCATGGGCCCTGATGGGATGCACCCGCGGGTGCTGAGGGAGCTGGCGGAAGTCATTGCTAGGCCGCTCTCCATCATCTTTGCTAAGTCGTGGGCAATGGGAGAGGTGCCTGAGGACTGGAGGAAAGCGAATGTCACTCCAGTCTTCAAAAAGGGCAAGAAGGAGGACCCGGGTAACTATAGACCGGTCAGCCTCACCTCCATCCCCGGAAAGGTGATGGAACAACTTGTCCTTGGTGCTGTCTCTAGGCACATCAAGGATAGGGGGATCATTAGGGGCACTCAGCATGGCTTCACCAAGGGGAAGTCATGCTTAACCAACTTGATAGCCTTTTATGAGGACGTAACCCGGTGGATAGATGATGGTAAAGCTGTGAATGTGGTCTATCTCGATTTCAGTAAAGCGTATGACACGGTCTCCCACAGCATCCTCGCAGCTAAACTGAGGAAGCGTGGTCTGGATGATCGGGTAGTGAGGTGGATTGTGAACTGGCTGAAGGAAAGAAGCCAGAGAGTGGTGGTCAATGGGACAGAGTCCAGTTGGAGGTCTGTGTCTAGTGGAGTCCCTCAACGGTCGGTACTGGGACCAGTTCTATTCAATATATTCATTAATGACTTGGATGAGGGAACAGAGTGCACTGTCAGCAAGTTCGCTGATGACACAAAACTGGGAGGAGTGGCTGACGCACCGGAAGGCTGCGCAGCCATTCAGAGAGACCTGGACAGGCTGGAGAGTTGGGCGGGGAGAAACTTAATGAAATATAACAAGGGCAAGTGTAGAGTCCTGCATCTGGGCAAGAAGAACCCCATGTACCAGTACAAGTTGGGGGCAGACCTGTTGGAGAGCAGCGTAGGGGAAAGGGACCTGGGGGTCCTAGTGGACAACAGGATGACCATGAGCCAGCAGCGTGTCCTTGTGGCCAAGAAGGCCAATGGCATCCTGGGGTGTATTAGAAGGGGTGTGGTCAGCAGGTCGAGAGAGGTTCTCCTCCCCCTCTACTCTGCCTTGGTGAGGCCGCATCTGGAATATTGTGTCCAGTTCTGGGCCCCTCAGTTCAAGAAGGACAGGGAACTGCTAGAGAGAGTCCAGCGCAGAGCCACGAAGATGATTAAGGGAGTGGAACATCTCCCTTATGAGGAGAGGCTGAGGGAGCTGGGTCTCTTTAGCTTGGAGAAGAGGAGACTGAGGGGTGACCTCATTAATGTTTCTAAATATGTAAAGGGCAAGTGTCATGAGGATGGAGCCAGGCTCTTCTCAGTGACATCCCTTGACAGGACAAGGGGCAATGGGTGCAAGCTGGAACACAGGAGGTTCCACATAAATATGAGGAAAAACTTCTTTACGGTGAGGGTGACCGAACACTGGAACAGGCTGCCCAGAGAGGTTGTGGAGTCTCCTTCTCTGGAGACATTCAAAACCCGCCTGGACGCGTTCCTATGTGATATGGTCTAGGTAATCCTGCTCCGGCAGGGGGATTGGACTAGATGATCTTTCGAGGTCCCTTCCAATCCCTAACATTCTGTGTGATTCTGTGTTTAATTATGGTATATCATTGGGTATATGTGTCTTCTGACATGTGTGTGTTCAGGTATATATTCTGGACAGATTGGTTCCGTCCTGCTAAAATCATGAGGGCCTGGAGTGACGGATCCCATGCCTTGCCAATTGTGAATACAACGCTAGGCTGGCCTAATGGCCTAGCCATTGACTGGAGGTAAGGACAACACAGAAGCTTTTTGAGCAAATGTGTTTCTTCCTTTAAACTGTTAGGGATTAAAAATAAAGGAATTGTGTCAGGTTGTGTGCACTGGCAATTTCATATTGAAGAAAGACCTTGTTTTTAAATTTGTTGAAAAGCCGGTAAAATGTAAAATTTTCTCAGAATCCCTCCCCGTGCACCTCAGTAGCCTCTTGTCAGGTTTAAGATTCATACTTGAGAAAATGTTAGTGCTTCCTAATGGACATAATGTCATTTGAAGAGATATGACATTTTCATTATTTCTAGTTCTCTAAAGCTGTACTGGGTGGATGCCTTTTTTGATAAAATTGAGCACAGCACCTTTGATGGGCTGGACAGGCGGACTCTTGAACGTATTACTCAGATGACTCACCCGTTTGGCCTTACTATTTTTGGAGGTAAGTCTGGCATTGAAAAATACTATCATCTACTATAACAGATTTTTTTTTTTAATATGATGATCTGTGAGTATGTGAGAGAAAATAACATGGCATTTGTAATACTGCTTTTCCTATAAAAAAACACTGTTGAAAGTTTCTATACAAAATATATATTCATTACTTCTTGCTCCTTTTTCGGACTGTTTTTGTGTATATTTGTGTTTAAATACTTTGAGGCAGATCAGGTAACTCTTTTAGTGCAACAAGGCAGATATGCTGTACTAATTATAGCTTCCAAGGTGGGCTGCTTGTGCTGGACAGAGAAGGTAAATCACTTCCCTAGAGATGATCAGCAATTTCAGGATTTTATTACTTGTATGTAGAGTTTATCACTGGATTTATGTCTTGTGTGAAGAAAGATGTCAGCATCTGACCTCTTTTGATTTTGTGTAAAAAATATCTTCAAAAATCGAAAATTTTCTGGAAAATTGTCTTAATGAATGACTTTTAAAATTGCCTTGGAATTTGAAATGTCAGTTGAGTCTGTTATATCTCAATTTAAGTGAAATGAGAGAGGGCTTGTTTTTCTGAGTTATGTCTGTCTGTCACTGAAAGACGCACGTTGGCTGCATTAGTGATAAAAGCCGTTTTGTCTTTTTCATGAAACAGTTATGAAAAATTATTACATTTACATGAAAAGCCTTGCTGTTTTTTCTCATGGTGCTTGATCTTTTATGTTATATTGCTCTCTAATAGTTGTATGTTAAATCTCTTTCAAAACAGGTTATGCCTATTTCACTGATTGGAGACTTGGTGGAATAGTTCGAGTGAGAAAGTCTGATGGAGGAGAAATGACTATTATTAAGAGGGGCATCAGTAACATTATGCATGTTAAAGCATACGATGCTCATTCCCAAATAGGTGAGCGCTTTTGTTGTACAGATGAAAGACATGAAATAGGGAATAAGAGACAAGACATCGGGACAGCAGGTTTCCACTCTCAATTTTAGAAATGGCTTTACAGAATTGTAACTGAAATGCAGGAAAGGCAACACAGGCAATTTTCCTCCACCACTTCTGTTACTTTATTTAATAACCTTGTAAAATAAAATTATGATTCCACTGTGTTTTGTGTAATTGTATTACCAGTTACATCCTTGTATTTTTCTTTTTTCCAGTAGAAGTTTTAGTTAAAGTGAACTGTTTATTTTGAGGAATTGGGCAAACGTTTATTAATCAAACTTCTATTCTTTAAGTAATCACTGTGCGTAAGTCTAATTTTTTCTTCTTCTCACTGCTGAATTCTATGCAATCCTATGATCTAAAACAAGGATTTGATATTGTAGTTAATGTTTTAAAACACCCAATGCACTTACCAAACATATGATCAAACTGTGTGCTAAGGCTCACCACCTGTTTGGTGTCCAAAGATTGGATCAGGTCTCCCGGCCTTGCTCCAAGCTCCTCATTTGTGGTGGTATACTTGTTTGCAGACAGTTGCTGAAAATTGGCAGAAAATTGGGTGAAATGTGATAGTATGTTCTTGGCTTCCATAAACATTTGTGTCAATGAAGAGTATATGGAATGCTGGACTTCTTATTATGATTTTCTACTACTATTACTGTCGGTGAACTTGACCCTGTTTTGCAGTGTATGCAAAACCAGGATTTGCTACAGCATCTTTTTAGTAAAACATTCTTTTACAGTTACTGTGCACTTTTAATAGTTCCCAATATCAGTATCAGTAGTGTATACATTGATCTTCTCTATCACTTTTTAAGGCTCTAACTTCTGTAACAGAGGAACAAATCCGAATGGAGACTGCAGCCATTTCTGCTTCCCTGTACCAAATTTTCAGAGAGTTTGTGGTTGTCCTTATGGCATGAAGCTTGCTGCAAATCAGCTGACATGTGTTGAAGATCCATCCAATGAACCACCCACTTTGCAGTGTGGGTCCTACTCATTTTCCTGTGGTAATGGAAGATGTGTGCCTCGATACTATCAGTGTGATGGTGTTGACGATTGCCATGATAACAGTGATGAACACAACTGTGGTTCGTTAAGTAAGTAATTCCTGTAATTTACAGTTAGTATTTGTTGTTTGCAGTTCAGAAAGTTTGGGTCTGTCTGATTTCATTGGAATAAACTCCAATTTTTTATGGTTGCATCTGTGGATAAATCCTGAAATCTACCCGGGAGATTAGTTACTTTGGAAATTATTCAGATAACTCATGGGAATACGGGATTCAGCACTGGCCACCTAAAGAATGCATGAAAATATTCATATCTCACTTGTTCTCAAAATTCAATTTACAGAGTAACAAAAATTTATCTTCTAAAGAAAAAAGTTGTCTTTTATTCTTATTTTTTTGTAAATTTTGAAAGATATTGGAATATCCCTTGCTTGTCTTATTGTGATGAATAAGGAGGGACAAACCATCTTTTTATTAAGATGAAGACATTTAAAAAGTAGCACCATAAGAAAAATAACAATCATATGCATTTTCTAACCTTCCTCTAAGATTAGAGCAGCATCTTTAATTTAACATCTGAGTAGAAATTTTACAGTTTTCATTATATTTGGGCACTTCTGGACTATTTATTACATCTTTATTTTTACAGTGAAGTGGATTGAAAGCACATTGGTTCATTTCCTGGTTTTACTGTAAAGTATTTCATACAAAATATTTTGTTGATCAAGTAAATTGAGAGAACAGTGGGATAATTATAGTTGCTAAGTATTGAAGAGTTCTTGGCTTTTATGACATATTTGGTGCTTCTTTCTTCAGAGTTAATTCTTTCTTTTAAATCACAAACAAGAAAATAGGACATGTTAATAAAATGTGCTCCTTAATGCATAGGACTAACTAGTATGACTAAGGTATAAACTTTCTTATTAGTGAGCTATTTTAGAATAACTAGAATGTCTTTTGGAGAAAAGGAAACTATAAAGCAAATGGCCACTTGAAGAAGTTATTTTTCTTGTCCTTCAGATTGTTTTGAAGTGCTCAACAGTTTAGTTTTATATTGATACTTGCAGTTTAAAACAACTTGGAAGTATTCTGTTCAGTTCTGCAGCATGTTAGCATGACAGACGTTTGCATTTTAAGCAATGTGCGTTTTAGAATTTGATGCATATTTTAGACATTCTGTAAGTATACTAAATGTACTGAATACACTGGCAGGGAAGGCAAGTTTTGGAGATCTTTATAAAAGTGTCCTCCTGTTTTGTTTTTTATTTAGACAATACTTGTTCTTCATCAGCTTTTACCTGTGTCAGTGGACAGTGTATTCCAGGTCGCTGGCGTTGTGATAAACATAATGACTGTTTTGATGGCAGTGACGAACTGCATTGTCCTACACAAGGACCCACTTCATGCCCTGTAACCCTGTTCACCTGTGATAATAATAGATGTATTCCTAGGACCTGGATATGTGATACTGATAATGACTGTGGTGATGGGTCAGATGAAAAAAACTGCAGTGAGTATCACAACTGTTTGTTTTTTAAACAACTGTGTATGTCTACATAGAGATGTCTGTTGGTATAAGGATGATAAATGAAATTAGGAAGAAAGAACTAATATCTAAGTTAGACTAATATTTTGCAGTCCGTAAGATGTGGAAAACTCATCTAATTTGAACTACCAGAGCCAAATAGAATGCAGAAAAGTAATTACAAATAAAAAGGGGCAACTGTGATAGTTATAATCATGGTGCTGCATAATGTCATCCACTGCAATTTACAGCAAAAAGCAGCTAAAGCACTTATTTCATGAGTGATCTCAGTAATGACTAATGGTGTAGTTGGCTAATCTAGTCTGGAAGTTTTTAACAGAAGTAAGACAGTAGTTTTTCCATATACTTTATTTAGCATAGTTTACCACTGAGTGGAATTTTCTTTTTGTTTGCATAAGTCCAAGACTATATATGATCAAACAATTACCTGGTAATAGTAGTAATTAGTGCTTGTAATTTATATGATTCCTAGTTGCTGCATTAAATGCTGCAAGTTATTAATAGCGTCTTTCTACTGTCTCAGTATTATGCTGATTTTAGAAGAGAGAAAAGAAACACATCTGTGTTTGTTGTTGTTCTTGATAGCTTTCACAGGTACTTGTGAACCCAGGCAATTTCAGTGTCCGGACCATCGCTGTATTGACCCATTCTATGTCTGCGATGGAGACAAAGACTGTATAGATGGTGCTGATGAGCATGACTGCAGTGAGTGTAACTTCGTTGAACGCCTCTTTATTGTTTCCTCACTTTTGCCCCAAGGGGTGTCTTTGGTGACCTCATATTACCAGCTCTAAGATAGAAGAATGCATAATAAACCTATCCATAAATTAACCCTGTTTGTGATGCTTGTTTTAGCGTTTTAGTAAGCCCTTTGATCTTTAGGCTGGTTGCAGAGGGCTGAAATCTGTTTCCTCTGTCTTCTGTATATTCCAAGGTCACTGTGTTTTTTGTGTCCCAGGGAAATCATGGTCTTCCGTGCAACTTGGACTCCTGATATTGTATCTGACTTGGTCACCTGTAGAAAAATTGAGTACAGTCTAGCTCTGTAAAATAAATAACATCAATATTTTTTTATTTTGTAGTATATAACTGCAGTGCCACAGAGTTTAAATGTCTAAGTGGCGACCAGTGTATCAGCACTTACTACCAGTGTGATGGTGTTTTTGACTGTAATGATCACTCAGATGAGACTGATTGCCGTAAGTATATTGACGCTGAAAGAAAGGCTTCAGTTATTAGGTGATGCTTTTGAAAATTTCCTTTATCTGCTATATCAAATAATTGGCACTACTGTCCTTAAAACCTCAAAATTCTTTTTAGGGAAACTTGTCTGTAAATTGTTTTTCTGAGCAGAAATTTGAAACACAGTAGGTTCCAGCTCAAGAGTAGATTTTTCTGGCAAAAAATAGTTTGCATTCCTTTTGGCTCTAATGTTTTGTTTTACTTGGTGCCTCAGTCTCAGGGTTTAAAATAAAATTAAGAAGTCTATTTATCTAGAAAACTGGAAACCTTGTATCCATGAGAGTTAGACTGAAACTTTTCCTTGAGTAATTTTTTTACAGTGAAGTTAGTTAAAATGTTACAATGCAGGGTGGTGAAAACTTGTTTCAGCAAGTAATTTCGTATTGCTTTGGGAATGTACATAGATATCAATATACATAGATATCAATATGTGCTTGCTCAAAATATAACAATAGTTGAATTGCCTTGTTCACCATATTATAAAGTAGGAGTTAAATTTGTCAGATTCTGAAATGTCCTGTAGATTGACTGTGATTCTATGGCCTGATCTAAAAGCAACACAGTTCTTCATAGTATTGTAACTACTTACACAAGAGATGAACTGAACATAGTGATTTTGCTTCTGTGTCTAAAATTGAAACAGCTTCTGAACTGTTGAATGTCACTGTTTTAGCTACAAGACCACCAGGGATGTGCCACCAGAATGAATTCCAGTGTCAGTCAGATGGCAAGTGTGTTCCTGCTAACTGGGAATGTGATGGCCATCTTGACTGTGCAGATGGCTCAGATGAACATCATAGATGTCCTGCCAGGACTTGTCCTCCATCTCTTTTCCGCTGTGATAATGGCAACTGTGTCTATCGAGCGTGGATCTGTGATGGTGATAATGACTGCAGGGATATGAGTGATGAGAGAGATTGTCCTACTCAACCCTTCCGGTGCCCCAGCTGGCAGTGGCAATGTCCTGGTCACAGCATCTGCGTGAATCTGAGCAAAGTATGTGATAATTCTGCCGATTGTCCTAATGGAGCTGACGAATCCCCGTTGTGCAGTAAGTTACCGTTCAAGCATCTGCTATAGCCTACTATGTGCTACGGCTTCAGAAAGTAATGGAATATTCAGCATGCTGTATTTAGCGCAGCAATATTTCTAGTAGAAGTTGTAAGCTTGCTGAAATTAGAGCCCAAATTACTAAGCGGAACTTGCTTGCAGTGAAGGGAGACTACGATGATGACTGATGAATTCATTAGCGATGTCCAATCTTGTGCTCTGAATTCAAATGTGACTTCCACTGACTTCAATATACATTTTTATATAGCAATATGGGAATGAGCTTTGTGTTTCTGAACGCATTTGCTAAAGCATGGTATGCTTTAAGTTCATATGAAATGTGATTCGGTCCTTAATATTTTCTTTTAAATTTCTAACTTCAAAAATCATGAAAAAAATCTAAAAGCTCACATGTAGCCAGAATTTGAATTTATGTCGATTATGAATTGATTTAAGCATAACCTTTTTCTGTCTTCCTTCCTTCCTCCTTCTTTCTCTTTAATCAATGCACATGCTCAGATGAACCCCAGCCAGGTATGATTATAAATTATTAAAATTATTGTTTATTAATACAATGTTAGGTTTGGAGTGGTACAGTAAAATTTTATATATTTCTCGCTAGTGTTGAAAAATTTGTTATAAATTCTTAGGCAGCCTTCTGTTTAGCATACATTTAATGGGATTCAGTAGTACACACTGGGTTGTTATCTGCCTTTATGTGCATTGTGGGTGTTATATTTTGCATAAGAGCCTCAGTCCAGTCTCACGTTGCATTACTGATGATTGTGCAGTCATGTTTTAGCAGCAATTTTAGGCTAGTAATGCAATTGCAAAATATTAAATTTAGCATAAGAAGCTTTTGTTAACTATTTGCTTATTTCCTTCCCCAAACCCCATTTCAGATCAGGAGAGCTGCTCTGACAATAATGCTGGCTGCACTCATGAATGTATTCAGGGACCCTTTGGAGCTCAGTGTACTTGTCCTCTTGGATACCAGCTTGCAAATGACTTCAAGACCTGTGAAGATATTAATGAATGTGACCCTCCAGGCTTTTGTAGTCAGCATTGTTACAATGAGAGAGGATCTTTTAGGTGTTACTGTGATGAAGGATACATTCTAGAAACCAATGGGAAGACTTGTAAAGCAGCAGGTGAGGAACATTGGTGTCAACCTAAAGAATGACAACAGTGTCTGGAAAATGTCCAGCTTTGCCATTTTCATATTGTTCTCTTTTAAAAGAGCCGATGTAAACAGCCACTTAAAGTTGTTCATGGCAGATGACTTTTAGAGTAAAGAACTGTCAGCTGGGAGGTTAATTGGAAACTATTATTTCCTTGAAATTAGGTGTTTAAATTAACACTGTAATTTTTAACCCTGGAATGGTCAAAAATAACATTGTGGAGAAAAGCAATGTGCGTGCGTGTAAACCATATGTTAAAATTTGCTCAAAGTTCAGTGCTCACAGAGTGTTTAAATCTCAGCCTTTCACAAGACTTACCTAGTGCCTATGCCATACTTTGCTCATTTCTAAAGAGCAAACAACACTGACACAGCCTAGCTGTCTGTTACTCTGTATATCTCTTACGTAGTACACTGACAGTATGGGGGAGCCGCGTACCCAGTGGAATTTGTCACCACAGGTTTCCTGGTTTAGGGATATACACAGGTTGTGGAAGACTCTTGCAATTACCTGCAAAGAAGCCTGGCCCTTGCTAATAGGGAGTTTCTCATACTTTGCTCTCTTTATGGTTGCTACTTTTAATTTGTTTTTCAGCAGCTTATCAGTGTAAGCTGCTGCACAGCAATCAAACCACAGCAGCCTATCGCTTTCCTGTAATCTGTTTATTCTCCTCCCTGGTCCCCATGCAGTCTCAAGGGGAAAAAAAAGAGCAGGCTGGCTAAAAAGAGGGAAGAAGACAGGCTACATAGAGTAACTTTGGGAGCTGAATTGAGGACTGGGAGTTGAGAGTGGCTTATGGAGGAATGAGGGCTGGAATGTCAGCAGCAAACTGGTTGGACAATGGGGAAGAGGACCCTAAGTCCAATATGAGACTGGAAGGGGACTCTAGTAGAAAGAGTAAATGATGGAGAAAGGGTGGAGAAAAGCCATGGTAGATCCAAAAGTCAGGATGGACAGACTGGATGTGATAAAATATCTTGGCCTGAGAATTGATTTGAATTTGTCCTTTCAATATGTGTACCTAGATACAATAGCTTGATGCTGTAAAGCCATGTCAAATTACTCAGTGTTTCTTTTTCTTACAGAATTACTGTTGAATAGCTGATTGGTTTATTTAATTTCTTTAACTTTGACAGAGTCTGGGAATCTCTTCTGCTGGTGGCAAGTCGTAACCAAATCGTTGTGGACAACATTACCTCTCAGTCGCACAGTATTTATTCTCTGGTTCGGGACGGGAGGAATATTGTGGCTATTGATTTTGATTCAGTCACAGATCGTATCTTTTGGTCTGATACAACACAGGATAAAATTTGGAGTGCTTGTCAAAATGGGACTGACCAAAAAATAGTAAGTTTCACTGAGTTATTCTTGTCTCTTCATTGTGGAGAGAAAATTAAGACACTGTATCTCCAGTTAACAAAGGGGAAGAGGGGAATCCCAACCTAGTAAGAAGAGAGATAACATAGACAAAGTGAAACAACTTTGTAGATACTAAGCCAACAATTCATATAGTTTTTTGAAAAAGAAACCAGAATGCTTTCAAGAAGCCCTTTTTAACATCAGGCTGTAAGTTGATTTTCCTATTAGTAGATGCTAATTTCAACAGATCCACTGAAGTTAGTAGGAGTGTTTGGGTATATGCTTTGTCAGCGCTTTGAATATGTGCATTGTGACTAATTCTGCATAAGAGACCTAGAAAATGTTGGAGCTATTGGTTCCCCATTTTCCCTATCTATAGAAATGTAAAGGGCTAAAAATTTAATATCAACTAGTTTGTTCTCTCTCTCTCTCCTTTTCTTTTTAATTTTTGTTATTAAACATGTGTTGACAGTGGTGTCACCGTGACTGAAAGTATAGCAGTAGATTGGTTAGGTCGCAATCTTTACTGGACAGACTTGTTCTGGAAACAATTCTGAAGTCTCTAAAATGGATGGGAGCCACAGGACTGTGCTGATTAGTGAAAATATAACAAACCCAAGGGGACTAGTGTTAGATCCCAGAATTGAGTAAGACTTCTTTTTATGTTTTGTTTTGAAAAGATGTATATTTTATGATCTAACAATATTCAAATTTGAGATATGCCCAAATTGTATTGTAATTGTAAATGACAACTGAAAAAGAAAATTTAAGACATTTTTTTAAAATAGTATGTTTGCAGAGTTGATTTAATATTTAAAGTCATATGGTAATTATTTTGGTGTATGGTAATCTGTTGCCTCTGTTTCACTATAACAGGATTTTTTTTTTTCCTGTAAAACAGATTTTCTTACATTTACTTCCTAGTTAAGAACTATTAATTCAAAGTCTTATGTGTCATTATGAGTTGGTGGTATACCACAAACTTGCATGTAATATAATGTGGTATGCCTGCCTGGCAAGGAACAGTTCCTTCATAGCCCCAAGTCTAAAATAATTTACTGTACTGTATTTTGTAATGTTATTACAAAAACATCTTCCCATTTCAGACAGGAAGTCAGCATAGAGTAAATGGAATGTTTATGATTTTGAACTGTTCATGTACAAACTTTACTGTTTTTTTGAGCTCTTCAATGGCTTGAACTCTGTTTACTGCCAAGCCACGTGGGGCTCTTCCAGCTACAGCACTGTTAATGTTATTGATGCGTGCCTGTTAAAGTACAACCCATATCAAATTATTATTTAGCAACTGGAGACTCAGATCATAATCAATGTTGAAAAACAGTGATAACAGTAGCTTCTGTATACTGGTGTTATTGACAAATGAAAGGCAGTAGAAGTATTAAACGAAGTTTTACAACAGGAATTATGGTACTATCTTAAGTAAGCATATTGCTGAAATGAATAATTTCAGTATCATTGCATAGGACTTTTCTTAAAAAGGTTGTTTCTTTTTTTTGGCTAATGAGTCTTTGTGTAACATTTCTCAGTAGGCAGCTAGTTTTTTTTTTCAGATTGGTAACCACAATTTACTTTTTTCAGTGCTCATGTAATGTTCTGGACTGACTGGGGCCAAAACCCTCGAATTGAAAAAGCCAGCATGGATGGCAAAATGCGAAGAGTGATTATTAACAATAAAATCTACTGGCCCAATGGACTCTCCATTGATTACCCAAACAAACTTCTCTATTTTGCTGATGCTTATCTTGATTATATCGATTTTTGTGATTACAATGGAAACAACAGACGACAGGTGGTTGCAAGCGATCTGGTAAGACATTAATATGAAACCATTGTTTTCCCATGTCCTTGCTGATAGCACTTAAAAACATATTTGCACTGTCATAGACTTGGATGTACTTTTCTTCAAAATACTTGGGTGAAGCAGATATGAAGTATTTTAGCTGCTTGCTACAGCTGGAAAAAGAAGAATTGCATATCCTATTCACAGTCTCTCAGGAGATTTTCAACAGAACCTGGACCTGAGTGTGGACTTAGTGCTTTAGATCATTCTTATTTGTTCTGTCTGCATGCATGAAGTCTAAAGGTGACATCTGACCTGCTGATACAATATGGTGCATTTGCTGTAGGCAAATACAGTACAAAAAACCTGAAGAACTTTCCCTGATCACCTTCTGTGAGTGATGATTGCTACTATTCTTGACAGCAGTGAAGGGTTTTGTGCTGCGAGGACTTGCTGCGTGCAGGGCACTTCATGAAGACCATCCTTCTTACAGGCTTTCTCCCAAAGCAGTGCTGCTGGCAGCTTGTAGCACTGTCCCTGTACCAGCATAATAGTTCAGATGTTCAGCTGGTACACATAAACTGGTATAAATAGCCACGTGTATATGTTAAAAAATTGAACCTTGGGGGTTATATTTTTGGCTAGAGAGACAATCCCTGTGAATTAGGAGCTGGTGCCATCTTTGTTGCCTCACTCCTAGTTTTCCGAAATGTAGATAAGCCGCCTTCTTTGACCCTTTGGTAGATTATAGGGGAGCTTATCAGAGATGCTAGGTCTTGACAGGTCCATAACTCTTATTAAACGTTTCCTCTTGTGCCCTTGAAAATCTACAATTGGGTCTTTGTCTGTTGGTTCCCTGGTTCTGCCCTACAGTTAGACTGCTTTGTTAATTCCTCATGCTGTACATCTCACAGGGTCTTTTTAGCATTTTCATTTTTTAAAATGTGTATTTCCCCAATGATTAATGTCTTCTTTTCAGGCAATAGGTGATATTTCATATTCTTTTGCTGTAAAGCATCTTTTAAGACAAAGCTGCTTTTCTTCTTATTTTTAAAAATTATGCTCAGCTCTGTGGTTACTTCATTGCAAGCTTTACATATACAAATATCCAGAACTAAACTGGTAAACATCCTTGCATTTTAGATACTGCAGCATCCACATGCTCTAACTGTCTTTGAAGATTTTGTGTACTGGAGTGACCGCTATACTAATCGAGTAATTCGGGCCAATAAATGGCACGGAGGAAACCAGACAGTTATGATTTATAACATTCACCAGCCTTTGGGGCTTGTGGCAGTCCATCCTGTAAAGCAACCTAACAGTAAGTTCAGCAATACAACTTTGGTAATTACAAAAAGAAGCTATGCAGTAATGTCATACATAGGCAATCCTGGAATCAGTCTTGTCAGCAAATGGCTGGCTTAAAACAAGCAAATAATTCATACTACTGACTAGCAACTGAAGGTCCTTTCAGCCTGTCCAACCTGCTGAACCAGCCTGTCCCACCTGTGTTTAGGGCAGGTAACCTAGGCAGCATGTAAGCATAATGACTAGCCAAAAAGAATAATAGGGAAGTAGTATGTGCCATTTTCCTGCACTTCATTTTGAATGTTTTTATAAGAAATTTGGAGCATTTTAATTTTTAAAATTTGTCCCTGTGGCATACCAGACTCAGTTCTTTGTATGTTAATAATATAATTCTTTTAGACAAGATTACTGTCATCAACCTTCTCTGAAAGCACTTTTGCATTGTTTTACTTAATGAAATAATAATAATAAATAAATCCCTTCATTGCATTCAAGATTCCCTGTGAGATCATGTGCAGGTGATTTTTTTTCAGATGAAAGGCTAAAAAAAAAAAAAAAAAGAATTTTTTTTCTTTTCTTTCTGTTAGGTAGAGTTATCTTCCAAATAAGACTTTTTGTCATTTCATGGCATGACTTGTAGAGTGGGAAATATATTGACAGGAATATTGTCGTTCATTGTTTCTGCATATTTCTTGTGTATAGAATGTTTTTGATTAATAAATATTACAATTACTTACTTTTTCTTTTTCCTGAAAACTTTCATACTGGAGAGGGTGGAGACTTGCATCTGAGTAAGGGGCTAGTAATTTCAGCACTATATTTGTTTTGGAAGAAAACCTTCCTGAGTCATGTTCAGTGCTAAGCGACTTAGCACTCTCACTGCAAATTGTTCAGTCACCAGAGGGTACCATTAATTTATGCATCATAGTTCTGGTTTAAGAGGTTTTATTTTACAACCCAAGGTTTAAAAAACTTTCTGCCACTGATGGAGAAAATTTTTTATTTTTCTTCATTGTATTAAATCAGTACATTTTATGATTTTTCATTTAGAATTGTTCTATTGTACTTTATGTGACCAGACAGAGAAGAAGGGAATAATGCACTTGCAAAAGAGCAAGACATGCTAATGTTTGCAAATAAAGAAATAATTATTTGCTGATTGAAATTCCAGATGCAGTATTAAAACTGTCATCCGCTCTTCTTTTTTTTGTAAATCATTAGATCTCACACCAACTAGAGTTTAGATTCGTTATGCTCATGAGATGAATTATTTTCTTACAGTTTGAGTTCTGAGTTTATGCCAGTTTTTAATTGTCGTCTAGTTAATTTGCTTTCAGTTCTTTTTAGTTTTTGTATTAGGATCAACTGTGATCCTGGAACTTCCAAGCTGCTTAGAATAAAGTCTGCTGCAATTGCTAAGGATATACTCAAAATCTGATTTTTATTTTCTTACATCCTGAAAAATCCTCTTTAGCAGCAAGTTTGTGGAAGTGATCTAAATGGTTGAATTTTAGTGTATAGTAATAATAGCAGTCAGTAGAGACCTCCTTCACTGTCCTTTTTACATTTTACAAGCATAGACTGACAGTTTCAAAGTGATCCAAGAAATTATGCATTGAACTCCCACTACCTTTGGACGAGATGTAGGCAACTATTTTATCTCTTTAGTTTTCTCCAAGAAGCTTCAGTAAATAATTTAAATCCCTCACCTAGAAGAGTTATAATGATCAAAGACTGAAAATCCTGCAGAACTCCTGGTGCAGTTAAGAAAAGTTTGAAAAGGAGTTTGAAAGATTTTGTACAATGAAAAAAAATTGAAAAGACCACTGTGATCATGATTACTGTTTTTACATGAGAAATTATGTCTTGTTACAAGTGTATTGTATTGCTTGTGGTTCTTGGAAATAAATTTTTTAATTTTAAGGAAATAGCAAAACTGATTCAGTGGTGGGTTGATATTATCAGTAGCAATGACATTGAACATTCTTTCCAGTCGCTCATATTGTTACAGTAGCTAATACTTCCCTTTTTCTTTTCAGGTATCAATTCTTGTGCATCATCCCCCTGTAGCCACCTCTGCTTGCTTTCTTCATCTGGACCACTTTTTTTTTCCTGTGCTTGTCCTTCAGGATGGATGCTTTCCCCTGATAACAGGAACTGCATGAGAGGTAGGGCAGTAATAATGAGAGATGAAAAAAAAGACCTGACATGGTCAAATCCATCCCTCTGTCAGGTAAAAAGCATCCTTCAGATCTGTGATCTGCTGCTCATGAAATCAAAGTTTGGGGCCATTCCAGGCAGACTTCATTTAGGGAGCATGGAATGTACTTGGCCTAAAGGTTTGGAGCCAGGTTCTGGAAAGAACTCAGTCAGAGATTCAGATGCTTCATTTGGGGAAAATGGATGAACTAAATTTTCTTTTAAGCACTTTAAAGAAGCCACATTTTAAAATTTCTCAACACATTGAATGTTTTGCTGTTGGAATACATCTGGAAGGAGCTTAGTATCAGTTAAAAATGAAAACATACTCTGGCAGAATGTTGTCCTCATAAATATTCAGCTTGGAAACCTGTTTTTAAGGGTTGCAATTGTAAGTATGTCGGGATGCAGGACTAGATCTTGGTCATTCAAGTCTGTTTTCTTCTTGTCCTTGACTACCACATCATATGTCTCCTTTTACCAGTTAAGCTCCAGTTTAAAATTGCTTTGGTTTCTTGCCCCTGAAGCTCACTGAACCTCACAATTTTGGTATTGGGAAGCCTTATGATTTTCTGTTCAAATATAATCTTTCCCCAGTTTATGCCCATTTCTTATGCCATTTTTTTCCTTCAGGATAAATAGCGTCAGTAGTCCCCCTTCATCCCTGATACATGTTCTGTTGTATATATTTGAATTGATTATCTCATTCTTTCTCAACCTGTATTGTGCTAAGAAGTAAGTCACGATCTTTTGGTTTCCTCTAACCAGGAGAGATGCTCTCCCTGTTCCTCATCACTGTCTTAAGCTTGTCTGAACTAATGCCATTTGGAATTCAGATCAAAATTTCACAGCTTGAGCTTTTTCCTTCTCCAGTGTAAAAAATCAGTATGCCAAATGCAGGAAGTCTGGAAACACAGCCTAAAATTACACATGCTACAGGTGATGCAGCTGTAACAGAGCTAAACATTGCCAACAAAACTTCCTATCAAAAAGTACCACTGAACTTTCTTTGAACAGTCCACAGACCTCAATGATTTGTAAAAATCATTTAGCCAATTAATTTTAAAAAAAGTCACAGAAATTCAAATTACTGGGAGGCTGTTTGTGACCAGAAATTTGACCAGATTAATTTTATCAGATGAAGCATTCATTATCAAGTTTTCTATCAGCTGTACAGATATAAAGTGTGGTTTGGTGCCTCCCTAATAAGGAAGCTTCAAATCACTGAAATTTAAGTAGAAATTATCTGGGATGAGCTAACACTAGAAACCTCTGTCAGTCCAAAGATCCTTTTCTTTTAAAACTATCTAAATTTTAAAAGCCATGTCATGCTGTTTTGCTGTTTGATACTTAGCAATGTGTTCTTTAAAGAGCTGTATTGCATTCACATTTTTCTTAGCAGCAGTAAGAAGAATTACCAGTTTATAGAATCTGAAATGAAGTGCAAGCTTGTTTAATCTATTAAAAAAAGAGGGTTTCTTTTAGAAATATGTACTGGTTTTAGTATGTGCAGGCTTACAGAGAGGGATCATGATGAAAGAAATGGAATATGGCAGTGATAAAGCACACGCATGTGTAGAGGTTGACCCAGTTCTGCTACTGAATCAAGCTATTGACAGTTCTTATTTCCTGAATGTTGCAAAGTTCCCTGTGTCTACTTATGTGCAGTTGTGGCCTTTTTATAAATTACATAATTGCTCCATATAAATTGTGTAAGAGAAAAATAGAAATATCCTTCTATGAAGCACAATTCTTCTAAACTATATGGACTTATTTTTTATTTTTAGATGGAATTTATACATTTAAAACAATATGTAAAAAACATCTACAGATTTTGGGAATTTTTAAAAATAATGTACTTGCTGAAGGTCAGCACATCAGAAAAAGTTATAAAAAATATGCTGATTCCTTTCATGGTAAAAGATTTCAGTTATTGCTAATGATTACAAAGGAATAGGCATTTGCCACTTCTCTTCTATGTTTACAATGATCCTTATCCTTGCTGTCATTGTTTATGTTAATAGGCCAGCACAAAAATTCAGCAGAAATATTAAACTGAGCTGCATGCATTTAGTTGCCCAGTGTCTCTACAAAACAATGACATTGCTCATCTCTGCCTACTTAGCTTGTGTATTAAATACTGCTAACTTTGTGTTGATGAAAAGGCATTCATTCTAGGATTGCACCATTTCTAGTTTTATGTAAGATGAAGAATGCTAATAATATAAGATTGCCTTGGCACTTATTTTACTTTAAACCGCACTTCAGGTTGATATTAAAGATGGTAGTGTAGCAAGCTGGCTTTGAAACAAAACAAGGAATTTGTGCATATTAAACTATTGTATTAATATGCTACATTTGCATATTTAATATAACAATACATGAATTTTACATGGATGATCATTTGTCATGCAAACCTGTATTAAGTTTAAGAATTGCAGATGTTGTATTAATGTCTATCTGATCAAGTTACACAGATTTTAGATCTGTATAGCTCAGCAAATTTGCTCTGTTGTCCGCTATACAAATGAAGAATAATCAGACTATATAGATTTGCATAGGTGTTAAACTTAAAGGAAGCAATCAGCAGAATATGATTTGTTTAAATGAGACTATCCAACTTCTAAAGTACAGTCTAACCTAGAGAATTCACATATCTGTATTTCAGCAGGATTCAGTGGTGTTATACTGTGTACAATTAGAAAGGGAATAATGACTCCAGGGTCTTGTATGCATTGGAACAGTTTCACATGAATTTAACTGTTCCTTGCAAATGTTCTATAGAAGAGCACTGGTGTACCAGATTCTTAGGAAAAAAATAGAAGTCCAAGAATTTCACAGTCAGAGCTAGCTATATGTCTTCGACAATTTTTCGCCAAGATGTGATTTTTGTGCTGAGACAAGTGATATCTAAGCTTGTGTCAAATTTGACAAATAGTTCCAGCTGCCAGAGAGAAACACAGAGAATAATTTTTGAGACGTGCAATGATGCTATGATTTGTGGTTTTTCATGTCAAAATTTTCACTGCAACATTTATATAAATGTATTAAGCAGCCAGTGAAGAAAAACAAAACAAAGTCTTTGATCTATTATAAAAGAGGAAATGGGTTACTGCTACCTTCTATGCAGCACCAGCCCAGTTACCTATCAAGTGGTAGCTTGTGCCTATGGAGAGAAGAGGCTAGAATTTATTCTCCAAAGGCAAAAGCACAAGGAAGAAGGGAATTGGTGTTCAGGAGGTGCTCTTCCGCTACTGCCTAGAAGATGAGAAATGAGGTTGCTGACTCACACTTAATACAGTTCTCCAATGCATTTTCTCAGATCACCTGACTAGATGCCCTTTGTTAACAAGATTTAAGCATAAGGGTACAAGTTTACCTAAAAGTAAATACACTGTAAGGGAGTATGTCTACTCCCTTAGAGATAAAACAAGAAAACACAGTACTGCAGTTATATTTAATAATAAAGATCAGCGATTGTCACTGTGACATTGTACCTTCCTTGTGAGTCCTGCTCAATAGGCATTAGAACCCATCTCAAGGGGGGAGAGGGGAAGCATATCATAATGCCATTTTCTTGATCAGAAACAACTCTGAATTACATTATATGTTTTCACAGTTGAACACCCTTTCCTTATTGCTGTAAGAGATAATATAGTTTATGGAATTTCTCTGAACCCTGAGGAGAAGACGAATGATGCTATGGTTCCAATAGCAGGAGTTCAAAATGGTGTTGATGTTGACTTTGATGACTCTGAACAGATGATTTATTGGGTTGAAAATCCGGTAAGTTAGTACTTGTGTTCAAAATGTGCACTAAAATAAGGCTTCTGATTCTAAAATAATATTTTTGACTGAAATATATTAGCATTGCAGGTAAGAATTTTGATAAATATA
Source organism: Nyctibius grandis (assembly GCF_013368605.1). Taxonomy (NCBI): domain Eukaryota; kingdom Metazoa; phylum Chordata; class Aves; order Nyctibiiformes; family Nyctibiidae; genus Nyctibius; species Nyctibius grandis. Next base: position 16,827,545 of record NC_090666.1, read on the forward strand.
ATGGAAAGGAATGAAAGGTGTTTTTGGTGGTTTTTTTTTTTGTTTGTTTGTTTTGGTTTGGTGTTTTTTCCCCCCTAAGATAAGACAAAGAAGCTTCATCTCCTTTGTAAATTAGTTTTCATCTTTGTCAGCTGAAATATTGAGTTAATTCTATTTCCGGCTCAGCCAGAAACATGAACAGGAAATATCGGAAAGCATTGACAGAACCATACTCTCAGACCTCTGTGCTTTAGTCCACTCTTTCTACTCTCTCTTGACTTAGGACTTAATTCTGCAAACACAGCCAGAACACTTCTCCATGGGAGCAGTACATTGGTCAAAGTGGCACTAAACATTAGAATGAAAATACATGCATTTAGTCTGAGCACTTAATGAATCATAGAATCACAGAACATAGTAGAGAGGCATCTTTTTCTTTAAATAGAAGAAAACGGTTGCAAAGTCACAAAAATTTCCAGGTAGCACATATGAGGCTTGTAGATCTAAAAAATAGTTTGAACTAATTTTTAATAGTTGATTATAATTGTTTGACTAGCCGTTTTTAATGCTTGTCCTGAACTAAGAAACAATATGTGTTCCCTAAGGCTAACTTGCCACAAAAAGTTCCCAATTTTTGCAGGATGGACACTTCAAAAAAAATATCTGTGGCAGTCTGGGAGATGAATGTGGTGGGAAACTGCTGACTCAGCAATATGTGTTCACTCTTGGAAACTTAAAAGAGGTTCTTTTTTCGGGAAAAGCAGTGGTTAGGTCCTGGAGAAGTATAATGGTAGATCAGGAGATTTCCATGGTTATGTTTTACAGAAACAATTCACAGTAAATTGTTACCTTTCATCCACACAAGATTTACATTTTTTTCCCAACTCATTTCCATTACATTTTGTAGGTTTGAGGTAAAAATAAGTTTAAAAATCAGTCATTTTAAAGCCTTTTCTGTGTCACTCATAAGGGAATTATAATTTATTTAATTATTTATTCTTTTAAAATTAGAATGTTTAGTTCCCATGAAGTATTTAAATAGACCTATTTAAGCAAACTTTTGCCCAAGGAACTAGATGAATACTCGGGAATCTATTTGATCCTCCATGCAGTCTGAAAAAATGTTCGTGACAGATCTCAGCCAGCAGATACAGCTGACATTTACAAGAGGTTGAACAGTTCTGTAGGAGGTCATGGGCTGATATAACAGAGCTGGCAAGTGAAATGCCAGATGCCTCCGCAGGCTGAGTGCGGGTAAGTGCTGTATTTTAGTTAGGTCTTGATCTCCAGCCTGACAAATGCGTGACTGTGGGCTGTGCCCCTTACCTGTACCCCTGACCTGCAGGTCTCAGGCTGCTGTTGTTCCCAAACACAGCTGAGACACCTGTGTCAGTCATGGCTCGTTCTCTGAAAAAAGATATTTCTCTAGTTTCTAATGACAGAAGCGTATTTGCCTACTTAATTGTAATCCTTGTCCATTACCACAAGGCCTCTTCCTTAACACCCTGTTTTGCCTCCATCCATCGCGTGTTTGAGTTTTCCGGGGGCTGGTCTACACTTGCGTAGTTTGTAGCTGTAATTTCACTGCTAGTGTTGACAACAGTTGAAGCTGTAGTTAGAGCTCAAGTGAACATCCATCAACTTGTTCACTCTGTCTTAAGAAAACTCAGGGAACACAGATAAATATTGGAGTCCTCCCGATTCTACTTGAAAAACACGTCCCAAGTATTTTTATCTTCAGCTGTTATGTTCCATAGGTTGTTAATTGTAAATGTCAATAACAGGCAGGAGAACTCCTAACTGTCTTTGAAGTGCCTATCATACTATACACTGTTGTAAATATTCAACATCCATCAGGCTCTCAAAGTAGGGTTTATGTTGTACCACAAGTTATCCTACTTTCCTACTTTTTTTCTGTAGAATCGAGGACAGGTTAATTTGGAAATAGCACTACATTTTTAGGATTCAGCAAGCAGCACTCTACCAGTGTCTAAGAAATTGTGCCTATTTAAGGCAGCAGTGAATTTGGCCAGGAGTTCTTGTTCAGGTTTTTGCCATCTGATACATTGATTCCTTTCGGAAATACCATTTTCAGTTCTGCCCTGAGATACTTAGAACTGGGGTAGTGGGTCCCAGTGCTACCTTGTCTGGGAGCCTGCACCCACGGAGTGAGATCTTCCCAGGACAGATGCAGCATGTCTGCATCAGTGGAGAAGGAAGTAATTAGTGAGGGGAGAGAACTGATTTCAACTCTCACTCACAGCTCCCCTAACCCTACAGACCTCTTCTCCAAAAGGTTTAAAAAAGTGCGATAGCTGCTGGTATTTCAATTCTGCATTAATGCTAGTTGTGAAAAAGTCGCATGATAATATGCAGGACTTCTGCAGAACTCCTTCAAAACTGACATAACCTGAAGAAAGCTCAGGAAGGCAGCTACAGTAACCACGTCAGACCTTTATCTGGCTTGTCTCTGTTTAGTCCTTGTTTGTATCATGCTTTAGCATCACACACTGTAGCTAATACCATAGAATCTGCAAGTGATAAGTTATCATTTCAAGGGTTACCTTTATGAAGAAAGCTGCAAGGATAACCTTAGTCTTGATTCTTGCTATTACAGCTTATTAAAAATTTGGTTCTTAAATATTTATGCATGGAGAGAACACTATTTTCCTTCACTTGATTTCAGGTGTATTCAAGATGGTTAACTTGAGGTATCCTGGTAAAAATCTTTTGGTAATGAAATACAAATTACAGAAGTGTGACTGTACATAGCTTAAATATATGTAGTTCAATCTTTTATAGTATAGTAATTTTATTTCTGTCGATCAGGTTTTGGTTGGTGAATGGTAATGCCTCTTTACACTGGATAGTTATGATTTACAATAATATTTTTACCATGTTTATGCATTGAGCATATACAAATACATTTCCCTCTACTAGATTATTGTTTTGCTAAGAAAAGATTGTAATATAAAGTAAGTGCTCATGTAGTCGGAATAAAACAGTGTTTTCTGCTCTTGACTTTTTTTTTTACTTTTGTTCTCTTTTTCTTCCAAGGGTGAAATTCACAGAGTGAGGTCAGATGGAGCCAACAGGACAGTTTTTGCTCCAGCAGCTGTTATTGGTGCTCCTTTTGGTCTGGCATTGGACTGGATATCTGCAAACCTGTATTACAGTAACCCAGGAACACAGTCAATTGAGGTACTTAAATAAGAGGGACAATCAGAAAGTAAGAGCCTAGATTTTTCACTGCTATGTATACAGGTTGAAATTAGTAATATTATTTTTAGTGAAAAGCTGAAATTAGATTTATTTTAAAATGCAAACAGACTGTAGAAAAATATTTTACAAACTTAGAGATAAACCTAAATTTGAGCATAGTCAAAAAGATTGAAAGCAGTATATTCTGGGAACTTTATTTGCGCATAGGTCTCTTCGCCCCCTCCCCCTTCAAGTCCTTAGGCTTCTGGTGTTTGACACCCAACCTCTCTGATCAGTAGAGTTACTATTGTTATTACTATTATAACTTCAAATCAATGAACCCAATGCAGTGCCTCTGAAAATAAAGGAATGTTGCCATCAAATGCAGTAAGATCCACTCCCAAATGCTTTGACATCGTATTATGTAGCTTTCTGGAGACTAGCAGTCTGGGGGTATGTGAAGGATAAAATTGCCATTTAGTGTAGAAAAATAGAGGATAAGCAATATAGAATACAGTGAATAAGCCCGGTCATTGATGTCCTTGTCCCAAAATATAAATACATACTATTAAATTAAAAGGCAGCTAATTTAAGCAAATAAAATTTGTTTAAATACTTTCTAAATCAACGTTTTGTCAACCTGTTCATCCTGTAATACTTTCAAGATATTATGGAAGCTGAAAGATTAACTATTTTTATACCTAGGATGCTTACTTGTTAACATAGGCAGGTTGTGAGCTGCAGGCAGCTCATTCAAGGGGTGCAACGTTAGAGAAGGGAGATGGTTAGGGTACAGAACAATGTGCTTTTTCTTCGTAGTATTTGAGAGAGTCTTTTGCAATTTCAAGTCCCTGTAGATTTAGGCTTCCTTCCTTTAATTTGGAAATCTATCACAAGTTCTGTATTACATGCTCTGATGAGTTCAATGTTTGCATAGGTCCTGAAGCTGCATGGTGACGTAATGTACAGGAAAACACTGATTACCAATGATGGCACCTCTCTGGGCGCTGGCACGCCGATTGGTTTGACAGTTGATCCAGCAAGAGGGTAAAATTCCAAAATTGCTGTTGTCTTTGCACATGAGTATGTTCTCCACATTTTTCTTAATTTTTAGAGTCTTCAGCTTCCATCCTGGATTTGACATGGTTTTGTTTTCTTCATATTTGTGCAGAATTTATTTACTCTTTTTAAGCCCTAGAAAATAATTTCCTGGCTTCATAAATTGTTGAATAGATGTTCATTCTCCTTAATTTACCATATACTTAATTTTTATACGTTATTTTTTTTAATTTAAAAGCATCACAGAATATTATGATTGTGAAAAAAAATCTCTGGAAAATGGGAACCCAGAGTAAAGAGAACTTTAAAGACTTTCTTTATAAGATATTATAAATATCTTGTGATGTCTGTTTTGAGGCTTGTTTGTAGTAGAAAGACACACTACATGGGAAGAATGTCACATGTTAAATAGCATTCCACTAAATAAGATTTTACTGCTCTCTCCTAAAAAGAGCTGTAATTTGCTTTTTTTCCAACAGAGTACTCAAAATTGCAATATGACGCTTTTTTTTTTTTCCCTGAAATCACTGTATTCTGTAGGACCATATTAGTAATGAGAGAGTTCTGCTGGTGACTTGGCAGGCTTTCAGATAAATTGATGCCTGGCTTTTTGTCCCTAATTGGGAGTCTGGCTGCCCTGTGCCCTAGGTGTTCTTCAGCAACTGAGGCCCGAGCAGTGCACGTATCCCCCAGAGCCAGATGATGGAATTCTGTTTTATATAGATTTTTTGAACTTGTAGTTTTAATTCCAAGTTGGAATCAAACTCACTGCTGAGACCTTGCAGCCATCTGTGAAATAGAATTATTATTCTCCTACTTTCTTATTGTAGTCCTAATACTCTACTGAATTTACCTGCTGATGGTATTGTGGGTGATGCAGGGGAGGATTTGTATTTCTGAAAATGATTTGACAGGCAATGTTCTCTTTTTCAAGAGAAACAGGCATTTCTCTTTTTCAAGAGAACAAATATTTTTCTCTTTTTTCAAACAAGATCTCTTTTTCATTGTGTCCCAGTTCAAAGTGATCTCTGTTCAGCATGTGCTGAAGTATTTGGCTGAGGAAGGAGATGGATTTAAGCATATGCTCAAGTGACTCTGGTCCATTGATCTCTGTTATCAGCTTTGCTAACAGATGTGATAATGTGTGTTAAAGGAAGCTGTACTGGACAGACCAAGGAACTGACAGTGGAGTCCCAGCAAAGATTGCCAGTGCAAACATGGATGGATCAGGCATACAAACCCTCTTCACTGGCAACCTTGACCATGTAGAGTTCATTACCATTGACATTAAGGAACAGAAATTGTACTGGGCTGTCACAAGCACAGGAGTGGTAGGAGATTTTTTTAATAATTACTTTTTTACCTGTTGATCTGTCTCTGTGTCTGTGGTTCACATGACTAATTCAGATACTTTAGTTTACTCATGTAACTAGGAGTTGCAGGATCAAGCAAAATCTGAATAACTGTTGTTACTAGTCACCATTAAAAATATGTGATTAATTTGAATGAAAAAACAGAAATCATTATTGGCATCCTGTTGACCCTTTCCTTCCTACCTTGTACATAAAGATTTCATGTACGAAGAGATTTTAGTAGCATATGTTGCATTTTAATTTTGTATTGTAACATTGAACTTTTATTATAAGAAATGTAATATGAAACTTTAAACTGATTTCTTAGATAGAGAAAGGCAATGCGGATGGTACAAATCGTGTGACTCTGGTGGTTCATCTTTCTCATCCGTGGGGAGTTGCCGTGTATGATACGTTTCTGTACTATACTGATCGAGATTATGAAGTTATTGAACGAGTTGACAAGTCCACTGGAGCAAACAAAGTAGTACTGAGAGATAATGTCCCAAGACTGAAGTGCCTACGTGTGTATTACAGAGAAAGTGAGTATTTGCTACAGAGATATTTCAAGATATCCAACTTGTGAAAACTCGAACTTTCCTCAGAGACAGAATGCACGCTCTTTCAAAGCAAATGGTTTGATCAGGCTTTCAGGAAAAGTGTCAGAAGCATTTACCTGGTTTTGTTAAAAAGATGTTCCACCATTCAGTTAAGGCATCTATTGGCAGATGTAATTTTACTAAAAGATTATCAATGTAATATTGAGTAAATAACAAATTTTGGTGCTTTAGCTTCAAATTTGTATATCCGTTTTATCTGATTCTTGGCCCCATTGATCTTAGATGACAAGAAACCAGCAAATCCGTTGCTAACACTTATGTGCTAAAATGTATAGTGGTTAAGATCTTTATTTTTGTCAGCTGGTTGTTAATACTATGCAAGTATATGAATTTGGTTATAAACCTGTGGGAGTTTGTGATGATGCAGTTCAGATTGTTATGTCTTGCCATGTGTGTCTTTCACAGATTCTGCTGGTTCCTCAAATGGCTGCAGTAATAATATTGGAGTTTGCCAGCAGCTTTGCCTGCCCGTACCTGGTGGATTATTCTCCTGTGCCTGTGCTACTGGTTTTCAGCTAAATCCTGATAACAGAACCTGTGCCCCATACAGTTCATTTGTAATTGTTTCTATGCTTTCTGCAATTAAAGGATTTAGTTTAGAGACATCTGATCACTCTGAAGCCATGGTACCACTGGCAGGAAGAGGTATGTGAATATCATAGTAGGAAAAAATTTTTAATGCCCAATATTTTTGGCATTTCTTGCTGGCATAGCACATATTTTAAATAAGTTAGTTTATATCAAAGATAATTACTACTTTTCAAAATGTTTCAGGACGAAATGCACTTCACGTGGATGTTCACATGCCATCTGGTTTCATTTACTGGTGTGACTTCAGTAGCACAATTGCTTCTCAGAATGCAATACGTAGAATTAAACCTGATGGTTCTTATTTTAGAAATGTTGTTACAAATGGAATAGGACGAAATGGGATCCGTGGCATTGCAATTGACTGGGTAGCAGGTAAGCATAGCTGAATTTAGAAGAATGTTATTCTTTACAGATTGTAAAATTTTTAAGCTACATAAATGGATCCTAATGGAACTGTTTTGAATCGAAGTCCTATGATTCTAACTTGTGTGTCTATGGACTGATTTTAAAACAAGAGGAAGTAATGAATAGCTCTTATGTTTATATATATGTGTAAAAAAGAAAGCTTATCAGAGCAGATATATAGAACCTTTTCTCTCGTGATGCTTTCGTATTTGTCTTAGGTCTCTTTTCTTGTCTGTGCATAAGTAGCTCTTACCCAGTGTACTACTACACTTTACTACCATAGTGGAAAACATGTACCAGAGAAGAGTGCACAAAAGTTGTCTGATGACATTGTTGATAGGAAAAAAGGATCCTTCACCTACCCTCAGATTGCTGTGTACAAATCCTATAAATCCTAATGAAAAGTAAAGAAAACAGAAGAAATACTTTGTCTTTGAACTTTAATTTTCCCACTTGCATTTCCTGTTCCTATATATTAAAGATTAATTCAAACATTAACTCTTCAGAAAATGTTCATCAACTCTAAGTAGCTGACCATTGCCATTAATGCCTTTACTTTATATGTATACAGACTATATGTATATTTTGCAAAAGTTCTTCTGTTGATTGATAGGCTTGTTGGGGTGAGTTTTAGAATAATCATCTACTGTATACACTTAACTTAGTTACTGTATGCTGTGCCATAACATGGATTTCATAGTTGTGTGTTGTAAAAGGTAAAGGAATGAGAGTATGGAAGGGCAAGCCGAAGCTTAGATTAAAAAAAAAAAATACACCTAAAGAACAACTGTAGTTAATGTGCTTTTGATCTTATACCGCTGATATTCACTGTGGAAATCAATAAGGATTTAGAAATTAATTGACTGTTGTCAGTTTGGGTGTCTTCTAATTCCTCAAAGTGTAGGCAAGTACCTTATGCTTCCAACTACTAAGATGTTTATGGATATTCGTTTTATAGTTTAGTTATTTTATCAGCTCATGTTTCTCAGGTGCTGATCCTATATATTAACTCTTGGTGTTTTGCTTTGTTTTCTTTTTCTTCTTTAAATACAGGAAATCTTTATTTTACAAATGCATTCCTGACAGAGACTTTTATAGAAGTTTTGCGTTTAAACAGAACTTATCGCCGTGTTCTGCTTAAAACTACCATAGATATGCCAAGGCACATAGTAGTTGACCCAAAAAACAGATATCTGTTCTGGGCAGATTATGGGCAAAATCCGAAGATTGAACGTGCGTTTCTTGACTGCACCAACAGAACAGTTCTTGTGTCTGAGGGCATTGTCACACCTCGTGGGTTGGCCATAGATCACAGCAATGGTTACGTTTACTGGGTGGATGATTCCTTAGATATGATTGCAAGAATTCAGCCTGATGGTGGTGATGTTGAAATTGTGCGTTACGGCAGTCGCTATCCAACTCCGTATGGTATCACTGTCTTTGGAGATTCTATGATCTGGGTGGATCGGAACCTGAAAAAAATCTTCCAAGCCAGCAAGGAGCCAGGCAATACTGATCAGCCAACAGTAATAAGAGACAACATTAATTGGCTAAGGGATGTTACCATTTACAACAGTCATTTCCAGTCACGTTCACCCTTTGATGTCAACAACAATCCTTGTTTGGACGACAATGGAGGCTGTTCTCATCTGTGTTTTGCCCTGCCTGACATGCAGACACCCAAATGTGGTTGTGCCTTTGGAACTCTAGGCAGTGATGGCAAGAGATGTTTCATTTCAACAGATGATTACTTGATTTTTGCTCTTGAGAATGCCCTCAGAAGTATCCACCTAGATCCTGAAAATCACAGTCCTCCCTTCCGCACAGTCAATGTGTTAAGAACTGCAGTGGCCCTGGATTTTGACAGTCTAAACAACCGAATATATTTTACACAAAGTTATCCTTCAGGGACAGGAAGAATCAGTTATGTTAGTATTCACTCAGGAATTGGCTCTCCAACAGTAGTTGCATCTGGTAAGTGTGCTGAAATGTGATACAAAGTAATTGGATATTGAAAAAAATGAACTGCAGCACCTAGAACTAGCTGAGCAGGTATTTTCACGCTAATGGTCAAAGTAGACTAGTTAAGATATTTGATGAAATGCTCCTTTTGACTCTTCTCATCAGTTTTTTCCTCTTCTGAGAGTCTTATTTCATCTTGATCACAACGAAGTGGAGATATAAAACTGGTTAAATATTATTATATATATAAAAATTATATGTAATAGATTAAATTCTATATAGTAAATTAATATATTTATAAAAATTAATAGTATATAAATTAATATTAAATAGCAACCAGAACTTAGGTCTATGTGAGGAAAAAGTCTTTGTAACACTACTGTATACAGAGGACTGCCCGAGTCCTAAGTATTAGTTCTTCAGATCTTTAATGGACAAATTTGCATTGATACCAATGGCATTTCAAAGAGATCTTTGGTGTTGCTGCGTTATAATAGGCGAAGACTGTAGCCATATCTCAGGAAACCGTACTGAACTTGTGTATGTGTGTTTGTTTGCATGTGTCTAAGATGTGGGGACTCCAGATGGCATAGCCTTTGACTGGATCAACAACAGAGTTTACTACAGTGACTACCTCAATCAGACTATCAGCTCAATGGCTGTGGATGGCTCTAACCGTACAGTGATTGCCCGGGTTCCGCGACCAAGAGCCATTGTATTAGATCCCTGCAGAGGGTTTGTGTTGCACTTTGTATACTTTATTTGACTGCAGGTGAAACTACAATTTAAACTTTGACGAAGACTGCCAGATACTTCTTGTTTCTCAGCCCCAAGTTCCAGCTGTGCATAACTGTCCTAGATCTAACTCTTCAGGTTTAAGTTTTCTAAGCTGTCGCAGCCTCAGAGGTTTGAATTATCTTCTGAGATTTTTAGAATGTTTATGAATGTGTAGTTCATGAGGCTCCACTTGGTGCGGGTGTGGAGCCAGGTACTGGGGGTTGTCACGGTTTAAAGCTGGGCCAGGCTATTAAACCTGCGGCAGATGCTCTCTGTTATCCCACCCCCGCCCCCCAGAGGGAAAGGGAAAGGGAAAAGGGAGAGAGACCTTCTGGGTTGGAAAGTTAAAACAGTTTTAATAAACTATAATAATGAAAAAGAAGTGTAATAACAATAATAGAAATAATCAAAATACATACAAATATATATACAAAACACCAAGATTGAGCTCCCCTGAAGTCAGCCACATCACCACTGGCACTGCAGGCAGGCTCCGGGAAGGCCCAGGCTGGGCTCCTAGCGACGGTCGAGAGCTGGATTCAGGGATGCACGGATCGGGATCGGGAGCAGCAGGAAAACAGACGGAGTCCTCCTTGGACACCAGCCATAGCAGAAAGAGAGCGAGACCCTCGTGATCCCCCCGCTTTATACTGAGAATGAGGTGTATGGGATGGAATACCCTCGTTGGTCAATTTTGGGTCACCTGCCTTGTCCGCTCCCCCCTGCAGCTGCGACCCCCCCTTCGGCTCTTCACTCGTAAGCAGTGAGGAATTCAGCAGTGACCTTGGTTTCTCTCAAGAATAAGTACAGCAAGAGCCTTTCTGCACAACATCCCTACCGGTGCCTCAGTGATAACTACAAACTTTGAGCGTTATCAGTCCTGGAAGCAGACACTGTCTGCAAACATGCAGTTAGTTTTCAGAAAATGCAGTTACTTAGAGGAGACTTAGCTGAAAGGAAAAATCACTGAAAGGAAAATCGGCCTGGTTTAGGCCAAACCAGGACATGGTAAATGAGAACAATGTTCAAAGCAGGCGTTTGTCAAGCAACTAACCATCCTCTATTTGCTGAGTAAAGCAGAAAAACAATGGGTATTTGTTGAACTAAGATTTCTTTGATAATATCGTGTCATGATAACCAGGTGGCGCTGCCAAGAGATCTCTCTATTTAGAGTCTTATATGATCTTTCCCTTTTTCTGTTGTATTTCCTGAGTGCCTCAGAAGACTTCTTGCTTCAGTATCAAAACATTCCCTCAGAGGCTGGGGGCATTACTGTATTATACTGTATTTCTGATTTCATTACTAATTATACTGTATTTCAAATGAAGAAGGAAAAGAAAGAGATTAATTGACTTTACTGGATTCTCATAGGAGCGGGAAAAACTTTTCTGAAGTTCACTGCAGTGAAGCCCAGTGATCCTTACTAGTAGATTCCCTTGTCAATGTGGGCTGAAATAGAGGAAGAAGTTATTTTCCACTAGTTTTGCACTGCACACTTCAGTGAGAGACACCAGGGTGGAAATACCATGCAGTAGATAAGAGCTTTGTGAGCTCTGTGTGCTATAAATATAACCTTGCAATTATGTTATTGACAGGTATATGTACTGGACTGACTGGAGTTCAAATGCAAAGATCGAACGAGCTACACTTGGAGGAAACTTCAGAATACCTATTGTGAGCACCAATTTGGTATGGCCAAATGGGCTTACCCTGGACTATGAAGAACAGCAGCTATACTGGGCTGATGCAAATCTGTATGTATTGAGAACACACTTGTTGGTTTACATTTGGTCAATTTTTTAATAGATCTATTATTTATTTTTCCTAATTTATTAAACCATTTTTCAGCATTTCAATTGAATTTGGTACTTTGTATTATAAAATCTTAAGAGCTACTTAATAGCAATGCAATGTCAAGTCTTGGTATTGATGTGGGACTACTGTGCAGTAAAAAGTTTTGTTATGCCATAGTGTAGATTTAGTCCACTGCTTTATGGCATTTGTACCCACTGGCATTTTGTTCATCTTACATGCAACTCAGGACTTTTATAAGCAAAATTGTATAACAAATATAATCCCAGTGCACACTTTACATCATTCATTGCTCATGGTTAACGCCTGTCACTTGTGGATTTGGCATGATCTTGCTGTTGCCTACCAGACAGAACTCTACCATTCAATTATGCCACCAGAGATTTCTGCCATCAGCAGGAAAGTTTTTAAAAATAATTTAGTTTGTATCCATTCAAGTTCACCCATGATCTTGGACAAATCACTGCAGCAATCAGACCTTTTCCCTCAGGTTCCTTCAGCACAGCAGTTCTTTTGCAGGCTTCTCCTTTGCTGTGACAGAAAAGTGATGTCTGTAATGTAATAACTCCTATGGTCTGTGCCTGTATGGGATCTTCTGGGAGGAAGGCATTCTTATTTGGATTCATCTGTGTGCGGAGGGCAGAGCACCTGTAATGGGGACCCTCTATTTTAATGGGAATGCAGGATGTCAAATGAGACATCCTCTTTTCCTCTTTCAGACTCCAGTTAATGGAGGTAGGGGAAACATTTGCTTAACCAGTGTGAAGTCTTCTTTATGCTGACTTTCATGGGGAGGGCCTTTACCTCTCCAGAGGGACAGATACCGGCATGGGGTAAGATATGACGACCAGACACTCAGAATTGACAACGATCCTTAGCTCTGTATGCACCAAGGGAACACAAGGGTGAGCTGTATATTCTTCTGATGAATGAGGTGGGGGGCCCTCGGAGACAGAGGATAAAAAGAAGGCGGAGTTACTGAATGCCTTCTTTGCCTCTGTCTATACTGCTGGAGGCTGTCCTGAGGAGCCCCGGACCCCTGCGGCCCCAGAAGAAGTCAGGATAGAGGAGGAATCTGTCTTGGTAGATGAGGGCTGGGTCAGGGACCAATTAAGCAATCTGGACGTCCATAAAATCCATGGGCCCTGATGGGATGCACCCACGGGTGCAGAGGGAGCTGGCGGAAGTCATTGCTAGGCCACTCTCCATCATCTTTGCTAAGTCGTGGGCAACGGGAGAGGTGCCTGAGGACTGGAGGAAAGCGAATGTCACTCCAGTCTTCAAAAAGGGCAAGAAGGAGGACCCGGGTAAACTATAGACCGGTCAGCCTCACCTCCATCCCCGGAAAGGTGATGGAACAACTTGTCCTTGGTGCTGTCTCTAGGCACATCAAGGATAGGGGGATCATTAGGGGCACTCAGCATGGCTTCACCAAGGGGAGGTCATGCTCAACCAACTTGATAGCCTTTTATGAGGACGTTACCCGGTGGATAGATGATGGTAATGCTGTGGATGTGGGTCTATCTCGATTTCAGTAAAGCGTTTGACTACGGTCTCCCACAGCATCCTCGCAGCTAAACTGAGGAAGTGTGGGTCTGGATGATCGGGTAGTGAGGTGGATTGTGAACTGGCTGAAGGAAAGAAGCCAGAGAGTGGTGGTCAAATGGGACAGAGTCCAGTTGGAGGTCTGTGTCTCGCGGAGTCCACTCAAGGGTCGGTACTGGGACCAGTTCTATTCAATATATTCATTAATGACTTGGATGAGGGGAATAGAGTGCACTGTCAGCAAGTTCGCTGATGACACAAAACTGGAGGAGTGGCCTGACGCACCGGAAGGCTGCGCAGCCATTTAGAGAGAGCCTAGACAGGCTGGAGAGTTGGGCGGGGGAGAAAACTTAGATGAAATATAACAAGGGCAAGTGTAGAGTCCTGCATCTGGCAGAAGGAAACCCCATGTACCAGTACAAGTTGGGGGCAGACCTGTTGGAGAGCAGCGCAGGGGAAAGGGACCTGGGGGGTCCCTAGTGGACAACAGGATGACCATGAGCCAGCAGCGTGTCCTTGTGGCCAAGAAGGCCAATGGCAATCCTGGGCTGTATTAGAAGGGGTGTGGTTAGCAGGTCAAGAGAGGTTCTCCTCCCCCTCTACTCTGCCCTGGTGAGGCCGCATCTGGAATATTGTGTCCAGTTTCTGCGCCCCTCAGTTCAAGAAGGACAGGGAACTGCTAGAGAGAGTCCAGCGCAGAGCCACGAAGATGATTAAGGGAGTGGAACATCTCCCTTATGAGGAGAGGCTGAGGGAGCTGGGTCTCTTTAGCTTGGAGAAGAGGAGACTGAGGGGTGACTCATTAATGTTTATAAATATGTAAAGGGCAAGTGTCATGAGGATGGAGCCAGGCTCTTCTCAGTGACATCCCTTGACAGGACAAGGGGCAATGGGTGCAAGCTGGAACACAGGAGGGTTCCACATAAATATGAGGAAAAACTTCTTTACGGTGAGGGTGACCGAACACTGGGAACAGGCTTGCCCAGAGAGGTTGTGGAGTCTCCTTCTCTGGAGACATTCAAAACCCGCCTGGACGCGTTCCTGTGTGATATGGTCTAGGTAATCCTGCTCCGGCAGGGGGATTGGACTAGATGATCTTTCGAGGTCCCTTCCAATCCCTAACTTTCTGTGATTCTGGTGATTCTCCATTTAACTTTTGCTTATTCTCATCTTGGTTATGCTAGTCTCCCAAAGGTTGTATCCCTCTTTCTCTAAAATAATGTTTCTATCCTTTTGTTCTAGACCTTCCTGTTGCCTTGTAAGTGTCGTGATACCATTGGGCACATACGCAACTCTTGAGATATATCTCAAGCAGATGGAACATATGTGCTAGTGGTACTCAGTTCCTTTCCCATATCTTCACAGTTGCTGCATGCAACATAGTAAGAATCCTTCACCAGATAGCACGCTGACACTTGAGAACTATGTACAGGGGTCCCCCTGGAAAGTTCCCTGTGTCATGAAAGAGGGAAATTACCTGAGCCTGTATTGCAGGAGAGTTGCATTTGAGCTTCTTTTCTATTTGTAGAAGTGCAATTTCATGGAAAAGTGCCTTCCTGCAATTTTCCCACGACTGTTTCTTTCACATTAAAGCTTTGCCTTATAAAGTGTCTGCCTATTATTATTTTCCCGTAATAATTACTAAAACTCAATTTTTTCTTCCCCTGCTCATATGAAGATGCAGGCTTTTTCCTTCCTACTAGTGATGACAAAGTGGATGAGCTGTTCAGCTTGTTGAGAAATTTCTTATCTGCTCGTTTTCTCTCATTAGCCATTTCCATTCTTATTCAACCCACACTGTCAGTCTAGTAAGTGCCTTAAATACAATTGGTAATAATTAAATTTTTTCTCTAGTGGACACGTAAACATACAGTTGCTTTTGAGGTTAGATAAAATAAGTTCAAATGATTTTCTTCCTGCTAATGCTAAGTTGTTGGAGCATTTCTGTGTTTCTGTGAGAACTCTTTCGGTGCCTTGAACCAAAGGGTGGAGGTTCCGCTTGGAGCCTCCAACAACAACATTTGGCCCTTCTGACTTCACAGGCAAGAGGTGTTGGCCACACAATGATGAACAGGGAGAGAAGCTGCTAGCAGGAAGAAAATCACTGGGTATGATGTCTTTAGTCCCACAGCTTCCTTATCCTTACCCTTCATACAGCCATTCTGGGATTCTTATTAGCTCCTTTTCCGAAAGCTTGTGTGTGAAAGATGCCACAGCCTCTTAGAGAATTGTTCTGTTCCATTGACATTCTGTAAACACCACTCCTTAGGCATTATGCCTTTATGCATCAGCAGAGACACTGCCCTTTAGAGATGAGTATTAAGGACAGGGCAGTTGAATGATGCCATACTTGATGGAGCAAAGACAACCCAAAGTGTGTTCTTTCTGTCAGTTAGTGGTTGGCAGCCTTGCCATGGGGATATTACAGTGTGACTGAACAGCAAGATGCTGGGAGCTGGAGGCAAGGAACAGCCTTTATTCCATGCTCATTCTTGTTCTACTGTCTTCAGCTTGCTGACTACCTTATCTCATTTTCAGCATTTACTTATACCGTGATTTTTTTTTGTCTAGCTCTTTCTCTTCCTTTGGATAACCCCACCTATTACTTGTTAATCCTTCTCTTGTTATCCTCATTGCAACTAACTTTTGAACATCCACTGTTTTCTCTCATTCTTGTATGATCTGCTTATCTCAGACAGGAATCTGTGCGGTAAAAGGAACCTCTAACGCTTACCATTTTATAAACAATGTTTAGAAATAATGTCCTTGCATGAATAGTGCATATTGAGTCTCCTGGCATCAGCATGTCTTTTCCTGCTTCCCCACTGACCTTTGCTGAAGTGGTCATTAAGGGTGGGAATGGCTGAAGGGGAGAGGCAGTGACAAGGTAGTTGTGGGTCAGTAGTGCCATCTGTGCAAGTAAAGAATGGTTCACGTACAGCGGGAACAAGTCTATCACAGAACTTGGAGTTAAACCCCGATTTTCTGGGGCTCCTTGAAGTCTTGTTTGTTGGAATTTTGTTTATCATTGCAAACACTGTTGCTAAGGTAAAATCATAACTGGCAGATCAACTAGGAAGAAATGTTTATCATACACTCTATGTTTGTGGCTATTATATATTAGAACTGTCTTTCCCTCCTGTATTCTTACGTGAGAAATAGCAGAAAATGCATGTTTATAGTCTCGTGAATTTGCTTGTATTTCCTGATTGTGTAAATTCGGATCGGCAGAAGAAAAAACAAAGATGAAAACACGTCCCTTTTCATGGGACTGTTGGTTTTCTCCTGGTACATCCTTAACAGTCATTAACATCATGCCCATTCCAAAAGTATATTCTGTCATGAAGTTTTGCATTCATTTTAGCTCTCAGTAGCATAGTTTAAACATTTGAATCTTGAGTCTGATTACTTCCAGTACATTATTGTGTCAGTATTACAGAGCTGCTACTCTTCATCACCATTGAAACCATAGATTGGAAAATTTGAGATTACTAACTCATAACAGCACCCTACATATTGGTGTGCATTACTGAAATGGTGGATACTAGTTGCAGGACTAATTAGGGTATGGCTTTATACATAAGTTAAAAGGCTTCTTTCTTTTAAGATGTAATCATTTCTTTGTTATTTTAGGCAGAAGATCGAGCGATGCACTCTCACTGGTACAAATCGTGAGGTAATTGTTAGCACTGCTCTGCATCCATTTGCAATGACATTGTTTGATCAGCACATATATTGGACAGACTGGAACACACGAAGCATTTACCGAGCTAACAAGTATGATGGTTCAGATCAGATTGTAATGATAATGAATCTTCCACAAAGACCGATGGATATTCACGTCTGGGCAAAAAGTAAGCAGCAGCGGTGTACCAACCCTTGCAACCAGTTCAATGGTGGCTGCAGTCACATCTGTGCACCAGGTAAGCTGTTATGCTTGATGACTGTAAGCTGTGGGTGTTGCCTGTGTTAGAGTTCATAGTACAACAGTTTTAGTCACATGGGGACAGCTAAAATATTTCTTAGTGTTCCTAAATGTTTAGTATTTATTTTATTTGTAAATGGAATGAAAATGAATGCAGTTCAAGGTCATGGTATTTTGCCAACATACCTGAGGGTTGTGTCTGAGAATCCTCACAAATAAAAATTATGGGTTTCTCTAATTTAAACCAAAACATTGTTTTCTGGGGTTTTAACTTTTTTTCCTCTGGGGTGAGACATGAAGTGAGCTCTGCAGCATATGATTTCCTTAGGAATACATACTGATACGCTGTATACTGAACAGGTGTTTCCGTATTTTAAAAATCTTTATGGTCACTATTTCTTTATCACATGATATTATGAAGTCTTTGCCTAATGATTAATTTCCAAAATAAACATTTCTATTGCCTCATTTTAAATGTTGGACAATTACTAAGAAGATAGCACAAACTGATTTCTGTCTACACAGTAGGGCAGATGTCCTTTTGAGTCATGGACTCCAGAAACATGCTCTGTATCATCAACTGCATATTGGGGTGAGACCTGAGTGTCATATGCATCCCATCTTGTATCTCTCCTTGTGCACGTGTAAGGAGAGAGTTGAAGTGCTTCAACAGGTCACCAATCCAGATGGCCAGGAAATCAGAATGGCAGTGTACCCCGAACAGCATACCTGTTACAGAGCTGATTCATGTGTTGTGGATTTTTGGAAGTTATGATCCTTGACTTTGAAAAACTGCTTTAATTTTTAGCATCTTAAATGCCTTTAAAAATCTATCTTGCCTGAAAACATCTCAAACTTCTCATTGAATTAGAGAGGAGCAGTTAGTCTAGTGCAAGAAATTTTGAAAACCCTGTTTTGATTCCGAGGGATAGAGCTGCAGGTGGTGTAGCTCTGATATTTGAAAGCATCAGATGCCACCTTGCTGCCACCCAAAAACTATTTGGACAACAAGCAAATATTAAGATACTCCAAGTTCTGATCTCAGTTCCTCTAGGGAACTCTGAAATCACTCTTGTGGGTCTTAGTGGGTTTGCATATGATTAACTGAGATAAAAATCTGGCTAAGTCACCACACTTCTAAGTAGATAGATCTTAGAGGAGTTGTGAGAATTTCATTGCCTTTTCCAGTGTTACAGCTGTGAACGATTTCATAGACCCCTATCTAAAGCATCAATGTTAAATTTGTTTCATTTTTTCATATCTTTTTTTTTTTTTTTTTTTTTAACTGTCAAATGTAAATTTAGGTCCAGCTGGTGCAGAATGTCAGTGCCCCTCTGAAGGTCGCTGGTATTTAGCTAATAATAACAAGCACTGTATTGTGGATAACGGTACTAGGTGTGATACTGGTTTCTTCACATGCCTTAATGGACAATGTATCTCCGAGCAATGGAAATGCGACAATGACAATGATTGTGGTGATGGCAGTGATGAATTGGAAAGTGTGTGTGGTAAGCATTGAAAATAACTGCATGAGAACGTGATGCAGACTCTGCCTTGCCTGTACTGTATTCTTTATCACTTTTATGACTTTATGATAATGGATTTTGTGGCTGTAGTTTGGAAACGATCCCTTTCTTGCTCACAGACTTGAGGTCTGCATAGCAACTGATTTGCTCTAGAATCCAGAAGCGCTATAGTATTGAACTTTTAATCATGTGTAGCCAGTTTCTACTTTGTTTAATTCAAATATGTATTTTACTTTTCATGCAGTCCGTTTTGCAGCTCTGTTTGCCCTGGCAGGTAAAACATTGTGATTTTACTTGTTACTTTGTCAGAGAAGTTAGGTTATGTTTTATCCATATATATTCTTTTTTAAAAATTATTATTATTTTTTAATTTCCTGCAGCTTTCCATACTTGTCAGCCAACAGCTTTTACCTGTGGTAATGGGCGATGCGTACCCTACCATTACCGCTGTGATCACTACAATGACTGTGGAGATAACAGTGATGAGGTTGGCTGCTTGTTCCGAACTTGTGACTCCCACACAGAATTTACCTGCAATAATGGAAGGTGTATATCTCTTCAGTACGTCTGCAATGGAGTAAACAACTGTTACGATAATGGCACGTCAGATGAGAGAAATTGCCGTAAGTTTATCCTAATTACCTAGTGCTTGTTTGAGTCTGTCTCTTTAGACCAAAGAAGAGGCAAATGTTTTTGTGTGTGAAGAATTATGACAAAATCATTGAAGAGGATAAAAGATTTATTTATTTATATTACAGATTCTGCTTTGTGTTATTTGAAGCAAATAGAATTGTTAAAAGATATTCTGGAGTACCCTAAGATATTACATAATAACTATTGCTTTAAATTTTCTGCCCTGATACAACAAATGCTGTTAGGTCTTGTGAGTAATCCCATGGAGTTCAAAAAGATAATTTCAGATGAATTGGATGCAGGGCTTATATTTTTGCAGGATTAGCCTGGAGTTTGGCAGTGGGTTTTTATTTTGCGTCATGCTATATTAATTATACTAGATTTAATCATCATGAGTGTATATTGTGACGCTTACACAGACACAGTTTATATTTATTCTATTTAAAATTATATTCCTTATAGCTCTCAAAAAGTTATCAGTTTTGTTTGTTTTCCTTAAGCTGTCAGCTGTGGTTAGTTCAATATTGACTACTATTGCAGTTAATCAATCTAATCATGTCTTTGCCCTAAGATTAAATTCCTCCATGGAAAACTTATATCTGGAGTTACTGAAACTGATGAAAATGTATTTAGAGAAGTTTGGGGTTTTTTACATATTTTGTGTGCACACAGATTTTTTTTTTTTTTTTTAAAATATATTATTTGTGACAATTTTTTATTTGCTATGAAATCTGAATATTTGAAATTCCTGGTCTATTAGTCATTGCTCTGATGATTCATACAGTACAAGCTGGTTGCAGATGCATGCATTACAGTCTGAATACATGTCAATTTACATTCCCTCACCCCCAAGTATTGGCATGTATATTTTTGATCATGTTTTTTGTCAGGATTTTTGTCAATAAAAGCAATTGTCTAATTGTTTCCATATAGCACAAGCAGTATGAGTGCACTCTAGCAAGTGAGTGACATGGGATTCTTTTTAACAATATTATATGTCCTTCAATGCGATACAGCTTAATGCTATTAAAAAAAGCTCTAAAGAACTTTTGTGTTTTTTTTCTCCCTCCTTAAAGCGGAGCGCACTTGCCAGTCTGGTTTTACAAAATGTCAAAGCACAAATATTTGCATTCCCCGAATGTATTTGTGTGATGGTGATAATGACTGTGGAGATATGAGTGATGAGAGTCCTACTCACTGTGGTAAGTTAATAGGGCCTCGGTTACTTTTCTTGTACTTCAGTAATTTGTTCCACTGGTCTTTACCTTTGACATAACTTCAACTGTTCTCAAAACATCTGCTTTTGTAATACTGAAGAGTTATGAGCTATATGCATTGTATTATTAGCTCTCAATTATCTAATTCATGCTTTTATCTAATAAAAAAGATAATAACTTTTTTGCAGCATTTTTATATAGCATTTGAGGGATCATTCCTTTTGCTTATTCTGCTCTGTATCCTTTATGATTTTACAAGGTAATTGGTGCTTAAGTATATAGTGAATTGGCTTTTTCTAGAACTTTAACATTAGAATATTTTTCCTCCTAATCAAATGAAATTGTGTACAGTCTCAAATGTAATTTCTTTTAGTTCTTCTGTGTAGCTATGTGTGCCTTAGCATATGATTCGTTGTTCATTGTAGCTTCCAGTTAGTGTATAAAAGTGTCTAGTTTTCAATCACCCTTAATTACAAACCAGCTTTCTTTGCTAGTACAGACATTTGTATTAGGTAGTAGCTAGGTAGTACTTTTCCCATATAAAATGTTTTGGATCAGTTTGTAAAACATAATGGATATTTTCAGATAATGATTTATTTTTAGCATTGCCTGAGTGGATTATTTTTGCTTTCACTAGTTTTCCTAAAGGTACCTGCCTTTAATTAACTGTGCTACAGTTTTTCTAAAATATGAGTTTAATTTTTCTAGCCGGAACATGGCCACTTTTATCTATGGACTGCTACATGTCAAAGATACGTGGCTATATATACAGACATAGTGAGTCTTGTGCTGCTCATAAAAGGTGTGCTTTGTCCCTTCTACGTTTGTCCCAGCAGCACTGCTGAATTACTTAAAATGAGAAGCGGTGAAGGGCAAGAAAGAGGGAGAGAAAGGGAGAATGGGAGATGAAAGAAGCCCTAAGACGTTAATGAGCAATGTGTTAATTGCCTTTGATTTCCATCATTAAAGGCACAGAGAAGAGCAAGTTAAAAGGCCAGACTAGGTCCTTTCTAGTATCTTGAAACCATCGGAGTGTACAGGAAAGTACCAGTAACTACTGAAGAAATTATCAAACCCACTATACATGCCAGGACCAAGGGGCTCAGCCATAGTGCAGGAGTATTTGCAGTGTGCTTAGCTGGAACTATTCAGTGTTACAGTTTGTTCTTCACTGCCATTAAGAAAAGACTTCTACCTGCAAGTGAAGAAAAATCGGTGGGAGAACAAGGAAAGCATTATCTACCATGAGATATTACTTCCTTACTGCACATTTGATTCCTTGTAAAGCATGGAGTCTGCTACCGCCTGGTTTGGTCACTGGAGAAATTAGTGTATTGGACTGTGGTCATTTTTTGTGCACAAATCTCAAGTATAAACGTAGAACATATTTACAGTTGCTGCACGCAATCCTATTTCCAGGGCAAATTCTGTCTACTTATTAGCTGATATATATATATACCCAAGGCGAGAACTAAGCCCATTTTTTGCATACAAAGATCAAGCTAGCTTGTACAATGAACTCTTTGCAGATAGGCTGTGAAAAGACATCCTTCCTAGCATAATTTTTTCTCTTTCTTTTTTGGGGTCTGTAATATTTTTGCGTAACATGGACTCAAAAGCAACTTAAAACAAGTTGGAAAGGTAACAGAACGAAAGAAGTCATACATAGGTTTTTTCTTCCAGTCTCACTGACTTGCACAAATAGTGAGTTTCGTTGTACATCGGGACGTTGTATTCCTGCTCATTGGTACTGTGATCAAGGAATAGACTGTGCTGATGGCTCTGATGAACCTGCCTCTTGTGGTAAGTTTACACTCAGAAGATACAACACAATGGGTTATGGGAAATCAGTGGTTTCTCTTGTAGGCAGCAGCTTGGATCCCGACTAGATGGAAAATAAGTATCTTCAGAGGTTTATTCACTGACTTTAAATAATCCGAGTCACTGAGTAATTCATGTCTTAAATACTTAAAGCTGTGTATGGAATATGAAGGCTTTTAATTGCCACAATTGATTGATTGCTCTTGATGTGATTACTCTTAATGTATAACCTCCTGTCTCTTTATAAGACTGTGATGGTGGTGAATCAAGTGACAAAAAGTAGCAAGTATTTTGATACTGTTTTGGATGTAAAAGCAGATGTCATGCTGTACAGGAAGTGTGTGCAATATTGCCTTTGGGGAAATAAGGAATGTGGGATGCAGAGGAACATTGTTGATACAGTATGAGGTAGAGTATCATAGTATTACAATAAGCAAATCCTGTATGTACAATAGAAACTGATGGTAATAAGCAGCGGAGGAGGGAAGAAGGTGAAAAGTAGTAATCTCCAGGGAGGAAGAGGTGGGGCTGATTGGTCACTGAGAATTGATATTAGAACGTAGTCATTATTCTCACTGTAAAAGTTAGCATAACACAAGGCAGAACAGATTCTTCTATGATTAAAGCAGGGCTGATAGCTGACTTTGCATATTGCTGGATTGCACCATGAGCTTAAGAAAATGTCTTGCAGCTTATACCTTAACTGTCTTACACTTAAGCTTCTATTTTACTTTTCGCTATCATAATATTCTCCCTAAAATACCCTCCTCAGTAGATCTTCATGGCAGTGCAGGTTAGTTTAACGAGCAGAGTGACTGTGTTCATTTTTAAGTGCCCCAAGTGCGGACTTGTTCAAGCGACCAGTTCAGATGTGATGATGGCAGATGTATCCCAGCAACATGGATCTGTGATGGTGATAATGACTGTGGGGATATGAGTGATGAGGATCAAAGACATAATTGTGGTAGGTGTTTAATGCAAATAGATACTGCACTTTCTTTGTTTGTCCTGCAGGCATTTTTTAGAAAACAACCAACCAACCCCTGAATTCCCACCCTCTGCCAATTTTTCTATCCATAAAGGTGCACATTAAGCATGAGGTACACTCTTCCTGTAGCTGCAATTTCATTATATTGAATTAAAATGGAATATTTTACTGGTAAAAAAAAATTGTTTTAATTATGTGATTACTCTTCTTTGAACTGTTGAGTTGAAATGGAGATATAATTAACCTTGGTTGTTTGTATGATCTGGGCAGCAATAGCAGCTTCAGTAGAGATACTCCCTGATTGTCACGCCCTACATCTTTTGCATATTAATAACCACATGGTTTTGGCATAATTCCTTTAAAAATTAGTGAGCAACATAAGTGTGGCTGTTTAGAGGGTGAACAAAGGGAAGAAAGTTCACCAAGCCTGGTCCTGCTCCTTGATTCTTTTAACAGCAGCTGTATACACTTGCAGTCCTTGCCCTTTTTAACTGCAGTGGTGCTCCCTCTGCTCCCTGGAGCACAGAATACTTGAAGAAAGCAGGGGGTAGAGAGCCTAGGCCTAATAACTTGTTTTCTTCAGTTCCCAGAATATCTAGCCAGATACATGAAAAGCTTACACTAAGCATCCTGCAAGATCCAGAGTTCTGCACATGCCAGCATTGCCTAAGGAATCCTAAAGTGCTTTGGCTCCCAGTCAGCAAGGCTCAGTGAAAATTAGTGGGAATGCGTTTGAGTTTTGTGTATGAGAGGGTGCAGTGATATCTCTCTCTGCATGTGCAGCAGATAATGGCTCCATTGTGGATTACAGGAGGATATCCAGGCTCTGTGTGTGTGCAGCAGGGCAGGGTGTTACATACACAGAGTATAACCTCGTGTGTCAGTGAACATGCTTTTCTTTCAGCAAACCGCAACTGCACAGCAGCAGAGTTCACATGCTCCAACAATCGACCCCCGCTCAGGAGGTGCATTCCTCGGGCATGGGTCTGTGATGGTGACGCTGACTGCAGTGATGCAATTGATGAACTACAGAACTGCACACGAAGATCCTGCACAGAAAATGAATTTACTTGTGGTAATGGCTTGTGCATCCGAAGCACATACAGGTTTGTTAACTACCTGAGCCGTTGCAGAAATTCTCAAAATTGGCTTAAAGTGAAGGAGCTAATTCAACCTTTTCCACATTATTTAGTTGTTAAGTAGATCTGCATATTGTAATGAAACTATTTATCTGCTCTGCATTCATGTGTTAGTTTTAACTTGAAAATGCTCTGGAATTTTCTATGTTAATATCCCCAGTGCTCACTATTACCATTTAATCCTTCTTATTGTGCCTAGTAACCTCTCCTGGAGTGATTCTGTTCAGCTTGTAATGCATACGGGGAATACAAGCAGGACTCACAGGATCAGACTATATATAATATGACCCTGATTTCTGAAAGCCTCTTCCACTGGAGGCAGTAATATCTGACCTTCTCTGGAAATCAGGAGAGTGAATCTATCTATCTGCCCTAGAGATAGCGATTGCCGCCTTAAAATTGAAAAAAGTGTTGTTCATTCTTCTTCAGATGTGACAGGCGGAATGACTGTGGTGACAGCAGTGATGAAAGGGGATGCATCTATGAACCATGTCAACAGCACCAGTTTACTTGCCAGAATGGGCGCTGCATTTCCAAGGCCTACATCTGTGATGGGGATAATGACTGTGGTGATGAATCTGATGAGCTGGCACATCTCTGTAGTACACCAGAAGCGACCTGCTCTCCCCATCATTTTAAATGTGACAATGGAAACTGCATTGAAATGGTTAAAGTCTGCAATCGGTTGGATGATTGCATAGATAATAGTGATGAAAAAGGATGTGGTATGTGTAGATTTGTTTGTACTGTCTTATTTAATCTAAAATGCTTAGGCAGCTTTAAAAGAAATTAACCCTTAAGACAATTGCTTAATTACAATTGTATCTATTCCATGGTTGTCTCTCAAAAGGGTTATAAGAAATGTATATATCTAGTTTTTTGTTTTAATGAAATCATACTTATTATATACTGTTTTAACAAACCATGGAAATTAGCCAATTATTATATAAACTAAATATATTTTATACATTGTTAGGTATTGCCCTTACATTTCCGAAGTACACCATTCATGTGTGTATATTTTGCACTCAGTGTGTCTGGTGACAGACCTCAAAGGTGCTAGAATAATTTTAGATTAGATTAGATTAGATTCTTTTCCTTGCTCCTTTATTACAGCAGCCCAGCATTTTTAGCGGGTAGCAGGGAGAGAGAGACAGAGAGAGTACATTGGAAAGTGACTGCGCTATCTTCTCTGCTGGTCAGTTCCTTGAATAGAACTCCTTTCCTTCGCCAGGTATAAATGAATGCAGTGACTCTTCAATCAGTGGATGTGATCATGACTGTACAGACACACAGACAAGTTTCTACTGTTCTTGTCATCCTGGATACAAACTTATGTCTGATAAACGGACTTGTGATGATATTGATGAGTGCAATGAAACTCCATCAGTATGTAGCCAGATTTGTGAGAACACAGCTGGCTCCTACATCTGTAAGTGTGCCCCAGGCTATATCCGGGAGCCTGACGGAAAAAGTTGCCGGCAAAATAGTAATATCTCCCCATACCTTATTTTTAGCAACCGTTACTATCTGAGAAATCTCACAGCAGATGGCCAGTCTTACTCTCTAATTTTGCAAGGACTGAGAAATGTGGTGGCACTGGACTTTGACAGGGTGGAAAAGAGATTGTACTGGATTGATGTGGGGAGGAAGGTCATTGAACGAATGTTCCTAAATGGAACAAATAAGGAGGCAGTGATAAGTGATGATGTGCCCAACGGGGAAGGTATCGCTGTTGACTGGGTTGGCAGGTAAGAAAATACGTTTTCTCTCTTTCTGGGCTACTAAGGAAATGATGTGTGAGGGAGTTTATCTTAGGGTTTTTCTCCTGCTTCATATGACATTCCCGATGAGTGCTGAAATAGTTTTGGATTGTCTTATACAACTGCTCTGGAATTGTTTATCAGCATCTAATACATTACATAACACTTTTATTTAATTGCTCTTATATCTAGTATATTGAGGTTATATCAGAGTTGCTCTCTCATCAGTAATAAAGTAGTGTATATGACCTTTGAGAAAAACTGTTAGTAAACCATTAATGAACAGACTAAGCAAGCAGGCAGGTGGGATGTGGCCATGGGGATGGGATTCTGAGCTTAGACTCTTTATTCCTTTGCTAGCAGTTGTTGGGGTTGGGATGCAGGCTTCACTTTATGCATAAACAATGTTACAATAAGTAATTAGATTCCAATGAAGTAAGTAATAATAAATATTAATGAAATCTAGCTCCTGTACCAATGCGAAGAGTGCGTTTCTTTTGCTCTTGGTAAATGCATCTTTAACTGACACTCAAACAACATCATCCACATCATTTGCTGTAAGGAGGGCAGTATAAGGGTCAGGTAGTTGGAAAGCACTTTGCATTATGGTCATTTTTAAATTGCCTGCTGTGTGTCAAAAAGCAGTCTGATTTACTCCCACAGAAACTCTGTCCTTATGTGGTGGCCTCTCTGACAGTGTTCTTGGTTGTGTTTCATCAGGTTTTGCTGTTTGAGTGCAGTATTATCAGTATGAAAAGTTTAAATATCATGGATCAGACTGCAAAATAATGAGAATGGTTCAAAAAGTGACATTTGGAATTTATATGAAAGTATTTCTATGACTATGTCAATATAATAGTTTCTATTTTTAAACCACTTTGTCTCTAAGCCTAATGATAATTAGTGTTGCCAGCAGTCCCAAATGCTTTATGATTCATGGAGAGGTGAGGAAGGAAAAGCCTAATTTTAGCCTAAGTGGTCCTACTGCTCCATGGCTAATACAGTTGCTGAATTATTTCAGCTACCATTGGTTATGTCTTCAGTCAGGTTTTGTTTAGGTATTTCAGAAAGGCTGAAGGTCGATACAGTGGTAGATGAGGATTTCTGCTCACTTTCAGTACAGGGAGAGGACTGGAGCGTGCCTTGAGGTGCAGGCTGGGGAAAACTACCTTCTCCTCCTCCCTGGTGGGAATGATACTGCTCAGGGTGGTGCAGACAGAGACTGTATCTGTCAGGCTGTTTCTGGAATGACCCTGTGGACACTGGAGCTGACCAGCTGTGCAGACAATTTAAAAGTAGCCTGCTCTAGTTCTAATTAAATTAAATGCATTGCTTTGTTGCAGGCTTTTTAAAATCATCGCTTCAGCTTGCATGATTGCTTTGATTGCAGCTGTGTATAATTCCTCGACAAAGTAATAGAAGTGTTAGAAAATTCTAGGTGAAGTTTAAATTAGGCCATTGAACTGCTTAGGAATTTTCGAAGGAAAACCTGGCAACTGTTCTACCTGTTTGATGAGAACAGAGGTGGCAGCATGGAACAGATGATGATTCTCGCCAGTACTTTACAGCCCTGGTCACAATCCATTGCACTGCATGTCTGTTTTCCTGCTCCTCTTTGCTGGCCGTTGTTGGTAGGAGAGCAAGGAGGGGCTAGAAATTTATAGGCAAATGGCATATTATTACTCAACTGGGCAGCTGCAAGTTTGAATTTGGCACCAATGACTGTGAGTGCAGGAACGGCAGGAGTGAAAAGGGCACTATGGAGCATGGTGTAGAAGAGATGTCAGTACAGTATGTGTGTTCTTCCTTTATATTGGATATATTGCTTCTAGGAGAAAAAAACGTGCAATTTAACATGCTGTGAAGCAAAATAAGCAAAAAAAAAAAGTAAATAAGAGTAAATAAATTAACTCTAAAACATTTCAGAAAATTGTACTGGGTGGATGCCTACAAAGATTGTCTCTACGTCTCTGAACTTGATGGAAGATTCCGGAAAAAACTGGTGGATGGGTGTGTGGATGCCAACAACACTTTCTGCTTTCAGTACCCCAGAGCAATTGTTGTTCATCCAAAATATGGGTATGACATTTCAAGAGTGCTTTTCCTTTCTTTTGCAAATAGTCTTGCACTGTCTGTGAAAATCTGAAATAAATTTTGGCTGCCTGCACTTAGATTTGCGTGACGTTAGATCTTAGTTGCAGCTTAGGAGAAATAGTAGCTTGCCTTTCGTAAGTATATATGCAGGGCTGTCAGATATTGAAAGTGGAATTTGGTTCCATGTGGACAAGGAAGTTTTGATTGCAAGGCTGAAAAGGTTGATAGAAGTGTGTGTGGTTTGATAGTGGGGCTGCCAGCTGCATTATTTAAAGACAATTGCGATCACACAGTTGTCTGCTGTAGCAGTTAAAGTAAGAAATATATTAACCTTTTTCTTATATCTTCCTCAATCTCTGCTTTAGTTCTGTTGCAGGAAATACTATATTTGAGGTGTGGCTTCTACTATTTATTTCAGCATATTTTTACTACAATCCTAACTATAAGTATTTATTTAACAGACAGATTTACTGGACAGACTGGGCAGATCGAGCCTATATTGGACGAACAGGCATGGATGGCAAGGAGAAGATGGTGATTATCTCTACAAAGTTAGAGTGGCCCAATGGACTCACCATAGATTACACCAACGACAAGCTCTACTGGGCAGATGCCCATCTAAATTATATTGAGTACGTACGCAGAAAAGAATAAAACAACTGAATAATTGCTCATGTCAGATTGCAGTGGTAGCATTTATAGATGCTGTAAGCATTGTACGCATTTCTACCCACTGACTCTAGGAAACCAGAGTCAGAAAGTCTGAAGTAGTAGGCAATGCGAATCACTAGATGATGCAGTAGCCTAATTCCTATATTTGCATCCTAGGTCCCACTGTAAGTGGTCCAAAAATTATAGTGAAAAGAGTCATAGTCTGTACTTGAATATGCAGTTTCTCTAGGTGTACAACCTGAACCAAAGCAAAACTGAGTATAAAATCACTATTTTTTCTAATTATCTTCTTTCTGCCTATAGATAAGAGTTGAGCTGTAACTAAACTAGTTATATGCTAATAAAATAGTTTATGAATCATTAGAAGATGTCTGAACGTTTGTCCATAGGTATGACATGGAATTTTCCATTAGCATATGAGGTTGTTTTGTTAATCAAGAAAAATCTATTAATTGCTTCTAGTGTTAGAAAATTTCCACTTAAATATCAGTAAAAATTAATAAATAGTGTTCTGGTTCTTGTCAAGGCATTGAAATACTTTAAAAGCAATCCTTTGTATTTATATTATTATTTACATGTGTATTCATATTTACATGTACATTTAGATTTACATTTACTTCTATTCTTCTTTACATTCATTCTTCTGGCAGCCTTTTCTATGCTGAAGTCTTAAAAATGTCTTTTTTTAAAATGTATTTTAATTATATGTATGTTTCTCTGTCTCTTCTTCTCTCTTGTGTTTCCTAATTTCCCCCTATAGCAAGGTGATAGTAAAAATATAAAATCTTATTAAAGATATCTCATCAGAGGAGGCTCTAAATCAGAAAGACATGTAAAATTTAGGAATACAGAAGGCCTATTATTAGCAGTCTGAATGATCCAGCTAGTCTCCTGTGTGACAAAAATAACTTGCTGTAAGGCAGTAAATGTGCAAAATTTCATCGGACTAGCTGGTATGCCTCTGTGGGAAGACTACATTTCAGTGGATATTCCTCTATTCTGTTTATTTGCCCAAAATAACCTGTTTTACTTTCCTGCATATCTTAAAATTAATTCACTGAGGACAGAGTTCTATCAGTAAGGACTAAGGAAGCTGCAGTTCCACATGGCATCATCCTGGTTACCAATAATGAAGTACCATAACCATACATAATAAAGATGTGAAGATGTTTTAGCATTTATCTGAATGTTTTGCACATATTTTTCTTTGTGTAGGTACTCTGACCTGGATGGACACCATCGTCACACAGTATATGATGGGACTTTACCTCATCCATTTGCAATAACAATTTTTGAAGACACGATATATTGGACTGACTGGAACACAAGAACTGTTGAAAAGGGAAATAAATATGATGGATCAGACAGGACTGTTCTTGTGAACACCACACACAGGCCATTTGACATCCATGTTTACCATCCATACAGACAGCCATTTGGTGAGAAAACAGAATTAGATTTGCATTTAGAGGGTCAGCTGTTATCTGGAGACTAATTGTCTAGGGTCCTGAGTGCACTCAGCTTTTGCCTTTGCTGAGGGGAATAAAATGTAGGCCTCTGGTTTACATTTATAAAATGCCTTTTCTTTAAAATGCATTTTAATTTAGTTTCTAAGACATCATGGCTTAATAGCATACGTTTCCCGTATGTGAAATCATACATATTTCTCTTGTTAAGTGCCTACTTACCTAGGTTTTGTTTTTCAACTTATTACATTTAAGCTTTCAATACAGTATTAGAGGAGTCTGTTGTAGACTGAGACCTTTCTGTCCTGGGGTTTGCAAAGTATGGTGATATTTATTCTTCTGTTTTACCAGTTAATAATCCTTGTGGCAGCAACAATGGTGGTTGTTCCCATCTTTGTCTAATAAAAGCTGGTGGTCAGGGTTATTCCTGTGAATGTCCTGATAACTTCATGATAGTACAGTTCGGCAATACAGCCCACTGCCTTCCAATGTGCTCCAGCACCCAGTTTCTCTGTGCAGACAGTGAGAGGTAAGTCCACTGCTCACCATCTTTTTCCAGTGTCTTTTTAAGGGTATATTTTACAGTTTAGTCTCTTCAAAACGGCATGAAATTAGGGATTCCTTCTGCTCTCAGTATGAGTTTGTGGTGTGCCTGCAAGGACAAAGCCAGGACCAGACAGGCTTCCATTTTGGAAGAATACTTCTAGACTTATTGTTTAAGTAGTACTTTTTTCCTTTTCTTCCTGTTATATGACATTGCTAATGTAGCAAAGTTTGGGTTGTTAGAAATGTGTACCTCCAGAAACTACTGTTGAATTCACAAACCTGGAACCTTCTCTTATTTTTTGTACATTTTTTACAATGTATATGTTGCTGCCAAATACATGCTGTCTGCCAGTGGCCCAGGAAAGCCATTTAGCTGATGTGGGGGCACATTTCCAACCCTTTTTCTGAGACAAGAGCAGTAGATGCAGAGGAATGGTGATATAAGAGCTACTGTGCTGATATTGTATCACTGGAGCCTATGAGGCAGGTGTGCTTATTGGGTAGCCTTTTGAAGCAGTGTTATAATGATAATCCCTAGGGAAATTCTTGTGCCAAAGTTCAGGTGAATTATTAAAATGTTACCTCATTAAAAATCCAGTTGAAGATTGATTTTAAAAAGCATGAGAGATGGTTACTACTAAATATACATAAATCTGTATTAATTTGCTGTGAACTTCCTGCTAGAGGCCCACCAATATCATCTGTTTCTGGTGACAGTATTCTGGCATGTTTTGCTAGCGTTTGACATATGAACCAGAAGACGTGAAATTCCAGATGTCTTGGAAGTTTCAAGAAATAACACTGAGATGAGACTGTCTTTTGTGCTGTAAAAGGATGGTTGTATATCTGCAGAGACATATCCTCAACAAAGAAAACACTGTTTTCTCTTTGTAGGTGTGTTCCTATCTGGTGGAAATGTGATGGACAGAGGGATTGCCGAGATGGCTCTGACGAGCCACCTACCTGTCCACACCGGTACTGTCCTGTTGGTCAGTTCCAGTGTAATGATGGGAACTGCACAAGTCCACATTTCTTGTGCAATACCCAGCCAGATTGCCATGACAGATCAGATGAAGATCCTGTACTTTGTGGTATGTTACAGCTAATAAATTTAAGTATTTTGCCTGTACAAAACATGTAAACTATATATAAATTTCAGAATCATTGTCCCTTTTTTACAGATGAAAAGGTGAGGTAGACAGATGCTGTCTTTTCTAGTCTTGCACTTGCTAGAGCAATTCATCTCAGTGCAAAAGCAGGGTAAAACAGCAAAAATGTGCTATATCAAGACACATTTTCTATACCTTTGAGACAGATTTGCACTGGTGTAAATTACAATCTGAGGTATAAAATACTAGAAGCCGGACCCACTTTGTTTGGTTCCGAGTAAAGCCATGGTGAATATGAAGAATCTAAGGCTTCCTAATGCCCAGGTCAGTCTACCAGTTGCGCTTATTTTCCCTGTATTCTAGAGCTTTGCATGATGGGACAAAATTATTTCACCCTCTGCATTGCAGAAAATCCTGTGCGTGTGGCAAGGTTTGTTTTGGAGAGCTGTTTGTGGTGGCAGTATTTTAGAAATATAACCTAGTTATGCTTGTGGAATAATGTTATTTCCTTAAAAACCTGTCTTATTCCACATACTTATGCCTAATTTATAAAAGCACATCCTTAGTTCTCTTTTTTGTAAATAATATAGTTCTGGCAGTTGCAAGCTTAGTAGCATAAAGGGGAGGTGTGTGTGGGAAAGCAGCATGGTTGTATAATTAATAGTTTCATTGCATTCCATTAGCAAAGTGTTTCTAACAATGACAGAATTAAATGAAATGTCAATTTTACCTGAGTTTCAAATGGCTAAGCTCTTAAGTGTGGCACAGGGGAATATTAAATAAGTAGAAATGTGGCAGCTGCAAAATTTGTCACCGGTTTTAACGTACTGGGTACAATAGAAGTCAGTTTAGGTCTATATAACTCCTTCTGCTCATCATCTTGTGCATGGGAATAGAATCCTTTAGTCTAGAAAATGTACGGAAATCCTAATATGCTGTTTCCTCTCGAACAGTTTGGCAGTATATGTGAAAAAGTAGTAGGGTGGTGTCCAGGGAGACATACAAAGTCTGGAAGCAGAGATCAGTGTTGACTCCTATTTTCACAGATGTTCACAGATCCCCCAGTTTGCCAGCACTGCTGACAAAGCATCAGCTTCCAATGCTTTGCCCTCTGGAAATAGAGGCTGTACATTTATAAGTTGTGGAGCTGTTATTAGCATGATCTTCTGCTATGTTGTCTGACATGTTCATTCTTAGTCAGAGGAACAGGCTAAGCAGGAAACATACATCTAAAAGTTGGTAGCATGGCCAGATCCACAATGTCACTTAGCTGCTCTGCGAAGTG
The DNA here is from genome assembly GCF_013368605.1 of Nyctibius grandis. Lineage (NCBI taxonomy): Eukaryota > Metazoa > Chordata > Aves > Nyctibiiformes > Nyctibiidae > Nyctibius > Nyctibius grandis. The sequence continues at coordinate 16,861,032 of NC_090666.1, forward strand.
ACTGGGACCCCCTGCGTCAATCATATTTGAATGCTGAGTTTACTCCTCTCTGCTTTAGGAGAAGATAGAATCTGTCTCACTTCTAGAAAAATGTAGAGCCTTATTGAGCTTGTCTGAAGATGCCTGTGGGAAATGTGCCGTGTGACATTAGAAATCTGTACATGAAATGGGCAAGTAAATGTGATGTTTTAAATTTTTACTGGCTTTCTTTTTAACTTCTGGTGTAGACATGATAACCGCTCAATTGACGTAACAGCAGCAGACCATTTCTGTAAGTTTCAGTATCCTAACAGAAAATTTGTATTCTTTCAGCTAATCACCAGTGTGAAACTCATCAGTGGCAGTGTGCCAATAAACGATGTATCCCAGAAGCGTGGCAGTGTGATAGAGAGGATGACTGTGGTGACAACTCTGATGAAGACAGTGCTCACTGTGCCAGTAGAACCTGTCCCCCAGGCCAATTTAAATGTGACAATGGCCGCTGCATCCCACAGTCCTGGAAGTGTGATGTGGATGATGATTGTGGTGATAACTCTGATGAACCACTCCACGAATGCAGTAAGCACACAGCTGTAGTAAGCTGCCTACATTATAGTGCACCAAAAGCAGAGCAAACTGCATTACTTAATTTTCCTGAGGTTGAAAATTTATTGGAAAGGAATATTTTCTGCAAGCTAATTGCAGTCATGTAGTAAAGAGTGTTAGAAAACACAGAGGCTATGTGGTAATTCACTACTTTCTTATTTGTGAAAGGGAGAAAGCTTATTTATGCTGGCCAGATTATCAAAAACTGACAGCGTCTCACTCTGACTTGCTTGATGCTAGCAGCATCCTTTGCTTGACCCCTAACAACACTTTATAAATAGGTTACATGCTGATGCACTGCCTATGGGGAAGCAGTGAATGCCAGTTCACCAATTTTCACCTTTTTCCACTTTGGAGCATGACATATGTCATACTTTTTACAAAAAGTAAAGTTTCATTTCTTGAAGCTAAAGTTTCTCATTGTGATAGGCACATGATTTGGAAACAAAAGCTTACAAGGAGAACAAACGCAGAGCACAGTCTAAGCCGATGTTTAACAGCAGGATTTTCCTATGTGCTCCAGCATGTCTGTTTGAGTTACTGGTCATCTGGAAGGACTTGTGACCAAGTTTTGCCATCTGGGGACTCTGGCTTCCATGTGTGGGGCTTCTATTGCCACCATTACGAGCTCTAAATACTTCAGGGAAAAACACACTGAATGTCATTTGAAGCTGTCATGGGTTTGTAGCATATGCAGAATACAAGCAGCATAGATTGGAAAATATAGTAAATTAAGATACATTTAACGCTTTCTCTTTTACAACACTGAAGTTAGGAGATAGATAGCTCTTTTTAGTAGAAATAATTGACTATAAATCATAACAAATTTTGAAAGACAGCATAGCAAGGACAGTTTAATGGCTAAGTAACACAACTAACTTTGACAACTGCCTCTTTCAGTGGGCCCTGCCTATCGGTGTGACAATCACACGCAATTCAGCTGTAGAACCAACTACCGTTGCATACCGCTTTGGGCAGCGTGCAATGGGAATGATGACTGCAGAGACAACAGTGACGAACAAGGCTGTGGTATGTTTGGAGAAGAAGGTCATTTCAACATAACTTTGCACCTAAAATATTTCCCCAATTTACAAACACCTTGGTTTTCTGGAAGTCTTCAGTAATAATGTACATGGGCTTATTTTGTTTGATATCATTTAATTACGCTGGTAGTTATTTGTCTTCAGGAAAAATTCTATGATGTGCAGCAATTCATTGTGCAGCTCATATGTTTATGAGCTCTGAAGATCAGGATTTTATTACTTTTCCCAATATGTCATCAAATGAAACAGGAAATTTTTTGAGCTGAACTATTTTAGACAATTAAAACTGTCAGTGTTTTCTACAGTTACTTAATTTACCTCCTGTGCTGGTGAAATCATCTGTATGGGAAGTATGATAATGCTTTCCCAGACCCTCACATTTATGTTGAAACCTCTCCACAAAGCTTAGAGGACATTGTATCACTGTATCAGAAACAGAAAAGACTTGAAAGTGTAATACACCATGAGGTCAAGATGCCCTACTTTGACAGTACTAAGTTTATCTCTTTGTGTTTCCATCTCAGTTCTCTGTATAGTTATTTCAGCTGTTTCTTAATCACTTCTGTATTACTTGGCCCAGTCTGTGGCATGAACATCTCTATCTTCTTCCATTATCTTCTGTGCATTCCATCTTATCCAAAGACTATGCTAATGTATGCTGTTTCGTTGGCAAACTGTGTACACTGCAGAGGAGATGACTTGCAGTCCTTTTGGAGATTTCCGTTGTGACAATCATCGATGTATCCCACTACGCTGGAAGTGTGATGGAGATAATGACTGTGGAGATAACTCTGATGAGCACAACTGCAGTGAGTTTTTTTGGCTGTCATGATATAGTCCAGCTTTTGACTTAACTGTCTTTCTATTTCTTATGAGAATGGGGCAGACAGCTCTAAGCTGCAACCGTTCAGTTGTTCTACTCGATAGCCTGTCTTGTCTTTGCTGAAATACCACAGTGATGTCACAAGGAAGCATTTTGGATACATAAAAACATTGATAAATTCAGTCATCACAGTAGCACAAATTCCTGTTTTCCACTGAGAAGTGACATTTGAATTCTGCCCTGTGTGCAAATATAGTAGTGTATAGTTCCTTAAACAATGAGAGTGGATTTTTTTTTTCCTGATTTGGAATAAAAATTCCTGTATAATTCTGTGATGAAACAAAATCCACAACGAATTTCCTTTTTTCCATGTCAAGAGGGACATAGAATGTTTAACATAATTAAAGAGTACTGGGGGAATGCTGTTTTAACATCATTTAGTTTTAAGGATTATACCACATTATCTGCCCATATTACTTTTGTCTGGTTTAGTGAGACAGGTGTGGGTGTTTAAATCCACATCTGGGGAACTTTTCATATTTGTACATTCATTTTAAATGAAGGTCCTCGTGAATGCACAGAAAGTGAATACCGTTGTGACAATTTGCGCTGCATACCTTCCCGGTGGATCTGTGATCACGATGATGACTGTGAAGACAATTCAGATGAACGTGACTGTGGTGTGTATTGTCTGGACTCTTACATGTTTACACTTTTGTTTCTAATGTGATAAATTAGTCTGCCAAATGGTCTTTTATGGGAAGCATTTTTAATGGAGTAATGTTGACTAGATCACTTTAGTCATTCCACTAAAAATAGAGGGTACCACAGTTTTAATGGTCTGGGATTTTGTAGTCTTTTTTACAAAGTTGTTCTCAAAAAGTAAACACTTTGTCTGGATTTGAACAAGAAGATGTTTCAACAGTTACTTCTGAATCTTTTCAGAGCTGAGGACCTGCCACCCAGGTTATTTCCAGTGTGACAGTGGGCACTGTGTTGCAGAGCGCTTCAGATGTGATGGAAATGCAGACTGCCTTGATTTCTCTGATGAAGGAACTTGTCGTGAGTTTCAAGCTTTGCAATTGGTGCTCATTAAGCTCACTTCCAGAAAGATTTTCACTTTTCTGTCTAAGGGAGGTGACTCCTTAGAGGTACAGAATTCTGCAACACTCAGTGATGTCAGTAAAAATTCAGGATAAGTATAATATTTTGAATCAGCTTTTTAATATAATAATGGGTTGCCATCTCTTACACTGATTGTAAACACATTCCTAATGCTAGGAAATTAATGTGTTTACAAAGTCCAGTGGAAGATACACATGTGATCGAATTAAAATTTTTGACTATCCCACAGACACTGCAAGATCCACTGTTTTAGTTGTACCGTATTCTAACAAGGTTCTGTAATGGGATTGTCTTTTATAATGCTCGAAGGTGTGTGTAGTTTCCTAAAGTACCAGTGAAGCCAAGGAATTAAAATACTTTTCTGTTTCTGTCTTCCTTCTGTACATTGATCCACTGTGAAAAAATGGCTATACAGTGTATCTTGTATGGAGCTTCAGCTCCAGCTGTTTACCCAGGAAGCGTTGTTCCCAGTAGGCATGAAAATATCACCTTTGTGCTCTATACATGCTGACTGACATTGGCTTTTTAGGTGATATTGAAGTGTTGGTTCTGACTTACAAGTTCAAATGATTTTAAACTGTAGTACTCAGAATTCCTTTCTTATCATGTTGGTATCAGGGTAGTTCTGTGTTTCCTATGTACTTAATTTTAACACCAGTGCTTTAAGTAAGAAGAGGCTTCTCCGCAGTAGGACCTTTATTTTCCTGATGGTAACCGCATCATGGAATGTACATTGCAACAGTTAATCTTTCAGAACCTGAGTTACACAACATTTGGCTGTTCTTAAAGGGAGGAAAAAGCTTATAAGAAGCCATTGAAAGGGCAAGGGTATTTATGTAGGTTGGAAGAGGTCATATTTTGATTACTCTTTGCTCTAGTTAGTTTTTTTTCACAGCTTTTACAGAATCTGGGTATTTTTTTTTACTATACCAACATAAGTCCTTTTGTAATTAGATATCTTAGGTACTTCTTCATTCATTCACGTTTGGTGACAGTGACATTATTTACCTTTATTACTGAACTAGATTTGTCAGTAACAAATTCACGTAGCATTTGTTAAATTAATGACGGTTTCTTTTCAAAAGCTTCTGGGAGTAACTTATGGTGTTTCACTATTCGTTCAAACTTGAATTAATTATGTTATAGCTACTAAGAAGTCCTCAGTCCTTGCAGTCTGTTGTTGCTGTAGACCTTTGCAGTGCCTCATATTATATCTCCTACTATGGAGAGAAGGGTATTGAAAAAATAATATAGGTTTGGGCTGAGTGTTTTTCAGGAAAACCTAAAATTTTCATTGTAAATGAAAATGCCATAATAATTTTATTTTCTTCAGCAACACGCTATCCTAATGGTTACATACTGTCCGCCCATGGCTTTTTGAATGTAAAAACCATGTCTGTATCCAGCCATACTGGAAATGTGATGGTGATAATGACTGTGGAGATGACTCTGATGAAGAACTTCACCTTTGCTGTAAGAGAGAAAAATTATATTAAAAAGAACAATATGCATAATAAAATCTCTAGTTACAATGGAGAGAACAATTAGAAAATTTAAAATATTTTCTTTTCACTGGAGATTCTCACAGACTTAATTCAGGATGAGTGCTGATAATTTTGCTCATATGCAAGTTCATTTCACCTTCCTACAGTATGTTTCTCACTGCTTTGCAGATGTTTGTATATATGGTTATAAATGTAGGGAGAAACATCAAAGAGATAAGGACACTGTTTCACATTTTCAGGTTAGTTATCTAAAATAAGAGCATCAATTGCAATTAAAGATTAATTTGCATAACGTATATTCTGAAAGGTGGTGGGCTTTTAAACCTATCAGTATAGGTATCTTTGTAAATATGGTTGAGGAGTCCTGACTTTAGCTCTAAAGATGAGGTGTTGGAGGTGCTACTTAAATGATTTTTGTCAGTTATGCACTACATAGCCACTTAAATAGCATGTTGGATTTTCAATCAATTTACTTCATAAACTAATCTAGAAGCTTCAGTGTTATATGTAGTCATAGGATATGCCTTTGGCCAAAGATGATGTACTGTCTTCTGACAAAAAATGTGTAATGGCCTAACATACCATCACCAAAATGTGGACAAAATATTCTTTCGGGTCTGAATGCCTCCTGACCTTTTAAAATATAGGAAACATATAAATGTTACCAGATTAAAGTGATTGGGATAATTTGTGACTCAATGGCATAGTGTCAAAGTGTGACTGACTTCATCTCTCTGGTTTCAGTGGATATTGCTTGTGACTCTCCATTCCGTTTCCGATGTGAAAACAATCGCTGTATATATAGTCATGAGCTGTGCAACAAGGAGGATAACTGTGGAGATGGAAGTGATGAGAAAGAGGAACACTGTATGTTTACACAAAAATGAGCAGCAAATTCAGTAATTGTGATGTGCTTAATGTTTAATAATACCAAAGGACTACAGAAATGTCAAAATTAAACATAAATTATGAAAACTAGAGCTCAGTACGAAATAATTTGAACTGTGATTATTGGTACTACATATTTGCAGCTCTCCATACAAGTAGCAAAAATCAGCAAACATTTGTCTGAAAAGTAGAGCATGATTTTCAAAATCATATTGTGTTTTATTATGAGAAGCAGCTAAATTGTATCAACTTCTTATGAACTCCACTTAAAATAAGGAAGAAGAAAGAGTTTGGCTGTATCATAAAATAAGGATGGGATGGATAGCTGGGACTTTTGAAATAGAGAAACGGGTACTTCTGAATTTGTGGCACTGTTACGCACATAGTAAGAGTGTTGACATTTAGGCCCAAATTCTGCAGCAGCTCAGTTAATATTCAGTAGGTTTTTGCCCTCAGATATCTTATGTAGGTCTCATTGACTATGTTGATTTTTATATTATTAAGTTTAATAATTTCTTTGGTTACTTAATGATATTTGCTGGCTTTATTGTGTAATATTCTTAAAGTTAATATATTTAGTAATATCTCAATAATCTCTTGAAGTCTGCAGTGGATGCATGAAGTATATCATTAAAGGATATTAATAGATTGGTGCTATTAAAAAGGAAGTTCAATCAACTATTAACAAAAAGAGTTTTCCTTCTGTCTTTATAAAATGGAGGGGCTTCTTTCAGTTTATGGGGATGTGACTAGAAGTCAGGAGGCCCCGGTTATAGTTTTAGCTTTACGACAGACTTCCAAAGTTACTCAAGCTGTTATTTTACCAGATTGCATCAGCTTCCTCATTAGCAATGTGGAAAAGTTCTGTCTGTTGGTACTATGTAGCTGAAACTGAGACAGAGGAGTGTTTCTCTTCTTGACTGTAGGTAGAGAACCAACCCCAAGACCTTGTACAACTGAAGAATTCAAGTGCAGTAATGGAAATTGCATTCCTCTACATTATGTCTGTGACAATTATGATGACTGTGGAGACCATTTTGATGAAATGGGCTGCAGTAAGTAATAATATAAATAAAACACAAAATTACAACACTCTTGAAATAAAAAATTCTGAAACTGGTAACAATATATGTTTCTTCTTGAATAGCACACTAAGAAGTATTATTTTTAATTAGCCTGTGCTAGGATTATCCAGTTAGTCATGACTTCTGTTGTCCTTCTTTTGGGGAAAAACCTATGAAATTCAGCGCTCTGAACGGTCCTTTTTAGGCTTAGAGTATTTATGCATCACAAAAAAAGCATTTGATCTTGTTTTTCATCTTGGTTTGAAATGAGTTGCATTATGGAGGCAAGAACATTTGGGTATTTCAATCATAATTGCAATAGGCCAACCTACGGAATTATTCACGGGCAGACGGTGGACTGGTATCGGTTGCACTAACCCTGTTAAAAACAAAAGTATATTGAGATGCTTCTATTTACCTCTTTACAGACATGACCACAGAATTCTATAAGGACAGCCGGTCCTTAGGCTGAGGGCCCTCTCAGATCCTCTGCACAACTTTTATTAACTATGCATTATAAATTTACTAGCATCCATTTAGATGCAAAAGCTTTGACTTGAACTTTGAGGCAAGAGAGAGTATTCTCATGGAATCTGGAAAAAATATAATTCCTAACTTTTTATATCAATATATAGACAGCTGCAGAGTGATAATATGAGCATATACTTGCAGTTTCAATTTGTCAGACTTTGATGGTTTCAGGTTAAAGTGTGTCAAATGACACACTGGTGATTTACAATCCAGCATGCTTGCAAAACGCAAATAACTCCAGAGCCTATAGTGCAGTCCATTTTGAAGCAGCTGATTTCTGTTTCACATACTATCCCAGTAGTCTTCAGGCAGTATAACCTAATGCCATGACTTGATGAAAATATCGAAGTATAAAAAGGGTATGAAACAATGCAAAAACAGACACCTTCTGTCAGTCAGTATTCTACTGTTGGGGGATAGATGTGAATCCAGATCAGATGGTAACATTTGTAGCCTTCCCAACATCAAATACCTGTGTTATAGAGAAAACAATATTTTTTTGTGTGTGTGTACAATCAATTTATGCTTCTGGATGTATATGAAATTGAGCTGTTTAAACTTAATTTAGTCAGCACTGGGATGTGTATGTATAAAGGAGATAATCAGCTTAGTGTAATGTCTTTGCCATACATCTGTATTTTTTTTTCATCCTCTGTCAGTAAACAAATTATTTATCTTTTCTACTTATATAACAGATCAGAGTTTGAAAGTACTTTGTATGTGGAGTGTGTTAGAATCAATAGAATTCTATATGTACTTTGACAAGAGTATAATTTTCATTATCTGTTGCAAAGTATCTATTATCCCTGAATTACCTTTTCCATTATAGGCATGTTTTAAAGGGCAGCACATTCTGCGCGATGGCCTGTATTGACTTCAGTAGGCTTTAGGTTAGGAATGGCATGAACAAGCTGTCATCTTCTCTCTAATTTCCACATATAAATAATGTAGGGCCTGTGTTACGCATGATAGCAATTGAGAACATTTTTTGTTTAGCTGATAAGAAAGGACTGGGTAAGAAAGATGTAGGTCGGCAAAGGTAGGAGTTAGAGTCAAGTGTCTTAAATAGTTTCTGCAGTTGCTGCAGATTGGTGGTAATGTAGAATGCCATTTCTCTTAAGGAAGATGAACTTGGATGGTTCTGGCTCTTATCCAGACCCTGTTCACTTACTTCTAGAGGTTAGACTTCTTAGCTGGCAGCTGCCTTGACCAGCATTTACCACCCTCTTCTAGTTAGTTATGCCTTAGAGAATAGAGTTCACATAAATTGAGTTTCAGTTAGAAAAAAAAGGAAAGAAAACTAATGATGTCTACTTGAAAACCATTTTCAATGATGATAATGATCAAAATTATGACATACCCCTCCTCCTTATCACTTTATTTTTTGGTTATAGTTGTATAATTTCCTTCTTTTTCTCTCCCACCAGATCCTGGAACAGCGCGAACTTGTGCAGAAAACATCTGTGAACATAACTGTACCAACCTGAATGAAGGCGGCTTTATCTGCTCCTGTAGGCCAGGGTACAAGGCCAGTGAAACTAACCGAAACTCCTGTGATGGTATTTTCAATCTTCTAAACATCTTCTCACTGATAAGTGTTCGGTGACCTGTCACTTCATCATTCTAATGTGACTACCCATTTTTGGATTCTAACAAGATTTTTATACATTTAGCAGATGCTTCCTAAAAAGTTTTGCTGCTGAATCTTGTTTTCTAACATGCAGGCCTCATTCAGCAAAGAACTGGCACCGCAGTTCAGACTTGTTTTAAGCTTTTGGTGGCTGTAGGTATATTTTTTGCTTTACTGTATATAGATTTTGTCATATGTTTGCAATCTGAGGGACAGAAATTTGCTAGGGTTTTTTTTTCCTTATTGAAAGAAAACTTACTGAAGGTTATAGTCCTTCTGTTCTGCTCCAGAACAGACATCCAGTAAAGGTCTGTTGTCCCATATTTTTGCCCTGGTTATATGCGGATAAAATTATGGTGAGGAGTCACCCAAAGGACATTGTTTTTAGTCATGGAATATAGTACCTTCACAGTTACCATTTCAGTATGATTTGATGAGAACACTTCTGTTTGTTGCTCCCAGCTCTTGTGGACAATTTGTGTAGTTTTATTAAACATGATCCAAGGCCACCCCTCCCTTTCCTTCCTGCTAATATTGTTTCTGGAGACTAGGTATCTTTGCTTCAGCATTTCAAGAAGGCTTTGCTCTTGCATCTCATTGTAGTCATGCCTCATCTTTTGTCTTTCCTTGGTGATTTAACACAAAAATACATGATGAAGAATGTCTCTCTGAAAAGCAATCTGATAAGTAGGAGCAATGCAGTTATTAGCAATCTGTAGTTAAGACATGTTAAAACAGTAGATGAGTGATGAGGAGTTCTGTTAGCTAACAGATGCTGATGTTAAAGATCACTTACTAGGTCACTGATATTTTAGAGTATGTGGGAAAGGGACAAACCTGCCACTTCATGGACTAAAGGTGACTAGCATGTGGAAGAGAGAGATTAAGCTTTAGGTATCTTTTCTTTACTTATGTCTAGATATCAATGAGTGTGAGATCTTTGGAACATGCACCCAGGACTGCAAGAATTCTAAAGGAAGCTATGAATGTTTCTGTGCAGATGGCTTCAGGTCTGTGGGTGATCAACAAGGGAAACAGTGCGCAGCTAATGGTATGTTAACTGATAGCAAGATTGATTGCTACCTGTAAAGAGCAAGTGGAGTATAGCAACTTAATGAATATAATCGTCTCTTTTTTAGGAAGGGGATAATGAAAACCAAACTTTATTCTCTAACATAATATTATCTGTGTGTTCCACCTCTTCCATAATCAGGAATATGGAAGGAATGGAAGTGTTCATCCCTGCTTCCAATTGTAAACATTAAAAATATCTTGATTTGGATGCCTGCCTTTTCTCCTGAAATTTTCTGCAAACAAAAACCTGCTTATCCTGTGGTTGTCATCAGAATGAAATTCATGTTGCCTATTCCTGGAGTTTAGGTTTTCTCAACAAAATAATTCATCAGAAGAAAGTTGCATTAAACTGGTACAAATCAAAGGCAGTTTGACGACAGATTGCCATTCATTGTTCATGGGCTGATGCACACAAACAGAAGGACTTTGGCCAATGTTTAATGTCAATCAATCATTAGCTTTTTATCATTCCTCAGTGCAGTGACTACAGTGTGTAGCAGTCATTGAGTAGGTGGAGAGTTGATTCAGAAAATAATAGAATAGTAATAACAAAGAGCTGAAGAAAATAGAAAAAAGTGATAATGCAGCAGTATTATATAAAAGACAGAAATAATATTGTATTTAGAAAAGTACTTATACTTTAACAGCTTTAAGAGATAGCATGATAGAAATGTGGTGTGCCTAGGGAAATAGTGAAATCTTCAGAACAGAATGCCTGTGACCAAAAGTGCGTGCTGCTGGAGGTTTTGAAACCTAAAAATTATTTGTAATATGGGAAATGAGACAAGAAAACCAGGTCTCTGGGTTTCCAGTCCTACAGGGACTGTAGGCCTGGAATTAGGCACCCTTCAAGGGGCCTAATTCAGCAAATATTTACTGTTGAGCATGAGACTGGAAATACAAAAGGGCATTTGCACCTGAGTTTCTGCCTGGCCGCCTCTTTCCGTGCCTTTGTATGAAATCTAGTTCTTTGAAACCCTTCTTCATAGGCTTTATTCAGGACGCTTCTAAACACCCAGTTTTCAAGGCTAAGTGATAGAAGATAACATGATTGTAGCTGATTGGTAACATCATGAAATTTGTTTTGCCTAAAGTTCTATGTATGCCCAGAACTCCACCACTCTTTGTAGTACAAGCTCACAGCACTCATTTATGAGGGCTTCCTTTGCCTGTGTCTGCTACAGGCCTGATCAGTAGGCATTTTCAGAACGCACATAGAATATTAGGTCCCCTTTTTCCTGTAATAGCATATATATTGGAAATACTCTCAGTTTCTACACTGAATCATATGTTCATTAGAGAATAGAGTCACTTATCTTATTCTCCCATTGTTGGGCATGACTTAGAAGGAAACGGATTGTGTTCAAGTGAACACTTCATAGAAAATTTAGCATTATTAGTTGGAAAAGGCACTGGTAAATGAGATTTTCCTTTCCCAGACGAATGCTTTGTCATTTCTCATTGGCTCTGTGAAGATGTGATTAATATAGGAGAACTTCTCTGGAAGAAGGCCTATGATTTAAGTCCATGACTCCCAACTAGACTTTGTCCTTAGCAAAAGGGCTGAACAACTAAATTTTCTCACCAGCAAAATCAGCCAGGTGGGACTGATACTCCCTATAGTCAAGTTATTAGAGTACTGTGGCTAACCTGGGGGTAGGAGAACATTCATCTGAATATGGAGACGTTAGGATTTAAAGGCTTTCAGGTAGAAGAACTCAGACAGGTTGTGGCTCAAGGTACCAGCAATTTATTCATACTTGCAAAATTGTTTCCGGTACTTGGAGGGTGGGGTGGGAGCTGAACTGCATAGTGTATAGTGGCATTCTATTTTTGAGATATGAGGTGGTGATATGCCAACACTGTAATGTTTAAGAATTTTTAAGGAATTATCCCTTAATGATTACTACTGCACAAAATCTATGGTGCTATACTGTCCCCAGCGGTAAGCATTTCCGGAGGTTTTAATGAATTTTACAAAGCCAAGACATTTTAATAGCTCTGAAGCTTTAGAAGTGGCCCTGTGTTCCTTCTGCTTTTCATGTGGACAGAACTTGTGAAAACCCCAGTTTAGTTTTGACTAGAAGTGACTTTCATCTGTTTCTTCTAAAATAAGAAATACATGAAAGTAAAATTCATTATTGTTTCCCAGGTAATCCTCCATTGTTACTGCTGCCAGATAATGTGCGGATTCGAAGATACAATATCTCATCAGAACAGTACTCTGACTATATTGATAACCAGGAGCGCATTCAAGCTCTGGATTATGATTGGGACCCTGAAGGGATAGGCCTGAGTGAGTATGTGTAGAATATTATTAATAGTCAACCATGCAATGGTTGGTTTAAAAAGACGCATTTCTGCAGCATAGGTATTTAATTTACGCTGGAAATCAAAATAAAATTAGATTAACTGGCCAGGTCTTGTTTGAATGCGTCGTTCCCCTCTACTTATTCTTCAGCATCAGTGTGGTTCCATTTAATGCTTTAATTTAGTTTAGCTAGGATTTGTTCTGTGTGTGAGTTCAGCTGTGGAATTGTGGCTCTTTAGGATTATGTAGTAGTAGAGGATTGCTATATATGAACCCCTTCCTTTCCTTGTGCCTCTGCCAGTCCCCAAAACTGGCTCAAGTCTTGCAAGAACTAATCCTTATACTAAGCAGGAATGGCCAACAGATCCCTGTATTAGCTTATGTCTTTGCCTCTTTATCGGCTTCCCTGCTTTTGTCTTTTTCATAGGGCTGCTGTCCTGGGCCATACTTGGTCCTTAGAGTCATGACAGTCTAAATTACTCTCAATCATGTGCAAAGGCTTCAAAGCTAAGACCCTCTAGTCTTGAAAAATATGATACGTATTTCTTGATAATCTAGATCAAGATGATTTTAGATGTGCATCTTACCTATGATGAATGGCTTAAAAATTTACACACACATACTCACAAATATATATATATGAAAAAAATAACATAATGTCATTTAATTGACCAGACAGCTGTGTTATTCACAAATGAATGGGTCTGGTATCTTCACATAACAGCCTCAGAAATATTAGAATTTTCAAAAAATATGGAATAACTAGACATTAAAAATGATCTTCGTAATCTTTTTTGAAGGTATTGTGTACTTCAGCATTCTGGGACAGGGTTCTGAGTTTGGAGCCATCAAACGTGCTTACCTGCCCACATTTGACAGCAGTAGGAACAATCCTACAAAGGAAGTTGACTTGAATCTCAAATACATAGTTAATCCTGATGGATTAGCTGTTGACTGGGTTGGAAGGTAAGTGCACTGAAAAGCTAGAAAAATGCTGTACATTGAATGTGGCAAGGGTCTGATCAGGCAGTGCAAAATCCACTTTTTTCTTCCTTATGAACTGCCTCTGAAGATATCTAGTCTCAAGGTAGTTCAGAACAATATAGTAAGCTCTGTTTGCCCAGACAGCAGGTTAATAGGTCAAATGCATGTTGCTCTCTGTATCACATATTCTCTGAGGAAACTTGCATTACTCCACAATTGGCAGATCAGTTGTGCATCAGTAAAGTGACAATACACTGGCCTTCATGTCAGATGGATTCTTCTTCAAGGACTCAGGTAAGCTCCAGGGAACAAGCTTTCTCTGCTGTTGGAAGGAGACCTCCCCAGTTCATAACGGAAATTGTCTTTTATCTTTGCTCCTTTCTTACCAGCCTTGTGCTATATGAACTAATCCCAAAGCAGAAGCAGCTCTGAAGTCTGATGAATACATGTGTTTTCTCAGAAAATGGTTATATTTTTGTAATTGTGTCTCAGAGGTTTTTCTCCCTCATTGGCTGTGGACTTTTTTAGGCTAAAACACAGCAATTTTTTAACTTAATCCTAGAAATCATGTCATCACTGCTTATTTTCCCTCCCTTGGAGAAGAGCTGGGAGAAAGTTGGGCGTGACTTTTGGGAGTTTGACTCTGATGTCGATGGTGTAATTTCTTGTTTGCAATGTAACTGTTAAAGGATGTGGTGGATGGGCATAGTTGTAGTGCATTTGGTGTAATGTTGAGAGGATCCTGATTTTGTAGATAGACACTATGAAATGTAGGCAGGATTCTGTTTGAAGCTGAGTAGACAGAAGTTATAGAGATGAGTCAATCTTCTGAGCGCTGGTGACAAATTTTGGATGTTCCTGGTAATCCAGTCAATAGGGTTAAGAAGGAGGATGTTAAGATCGTAGTAAAGTATGACATTTCTGGAAAGCTGAAAAATAAAAGAAGGAAACTAGCTATCTTCTTCCCTCTGTCATGTGGTTATCAACTAAGTGGATGAATACCATTTGTGTTCTCAATCAAAATATAATTGGAAGGTGCTTAAGATTGGGATTGCAGCTAGGTAGCACTTAACTCTGAATTGTGTTTGTGGCAACAGAGATTTTTTTTTTTTTTCTAATGATTCAAAAAGCTATTGTACGAGTGGGCAAAGATTGGGGAAAGACTTATTCCAGTTTGGGGCCTGATATGTAGCTTTCATTATCTAGACTCTTTGTGTTAGGTGATATATGCTGTCTTAGGTGTTGTGTCCTATGAAATAGTTATGGCAGTTGCTCATGCAGTATGTCACCCTGATTTCCAGAGCAGGATAAAGCCAGTCTGTCTGGCTGAAGTGATTCACTAGCCTGAAAAATTGTTCCAGTCATTATGGAAAAAAAGAAGTGGAAAATTGTATCTTCCCTTCCAGCAGTTTTTAAATATGAGATAGATGTATTAAGGTCTAGGCTAGCCTTCAGCCTTAAGGTTATTTTGCTGTTTACTTTGTGAACTGCAGGCCGCCTGGAAAACCAAATGTCTCTGAGGGCAGAAGGGAGTGTCTGAATTTCTAATCACAAATCTATATGGTCATGAGAGCAAGGATAAAGGATATATATCACCAGCATCCTGGTGAAGCTAGCATTTTCAGCACTTCAAACAGTGTTACACTGATTCCAGAACAATGTTGAAATGTATTTTTAAAAAACATATTTATGTGTCTGCACATTATATAAAAACTGATACACGTGGTTTGAGACACTTAGTCCTTCTTCCCATCTGCAAAATAGGAATTACAGTATTTTCTCACATTCCCAAGCCAATTATGAGATAATGTATTCCATCAGAAGGCACTGTGTGATTAGTGAGTGCATAATGAGTGTGTCTGTTATCTAAGGTGGAAAAAAATAATAAAGCCATGATGATAAAGATAAGCAAAATTCAAGGAAGAGCAGAATGAGTGCCCTGTTTGTAAGGACTAAAAGCAGTTGTGTTTGATGTGGTAACAATTTATTCATTAACATCTCTGTTAGAAGAGGAAAGTCTAGAGGAGCTGTGGACTAATAAGCTGGATACCATCAGAGTTGCCATATAAATTACATGGTAGATAAATTTTTATTTGTAATGAACCTCATTGCCTCCTGGAAAACGGAATCTTTAAAGATGAAAGTTCTCAGTAGCCCTTTAATGAAGATTATTAGATTATTCGACAGGGAACAGAGGCAGCTGCAGAAACTTTGTCAGAGGAGAAAACTAATAAGCCAATAAATAGATCACATTTGCTAAACACCTATATTTAGGGTCTGTATGTTCCAGACTGAAAAAATTCAGATGTAATCAATGCTACTTCATTATATTAATTTTGTTTGGGTTTGATATAGCTTTTCTTCTTAAAAAGATTTTTTTTTTTTTAATTCCTCTCCCAAGTATAAACTATTTACTTTTGGAATGTTTTGTGTTTTTTGTAATTCAGACATCTTTACTGGACTGATGCAGGGACTAATCGCATAGAGGTGGCAAAACTAGATGGACGGTACAGAAAATGGCTTATCTTTTCTCTGCTGGATCAACCAGCAGCTATTGCTGTCAATCCAAAACGTGGGTGAGTACTACAGGACTTCCCAGAATTATTTTCAATGCTATTCAATACCAAAAACACCCACAATGGTAAACTTTACAGGAAAGACTAAGGGAATCCTTTCTGGAGTTTCCCTTTACTAATGTTAGGAAATTTGTATTTTAAGAAAGTATTTTAGCATTAGCTTTCATATGAATGCTTGTGTTGGTGACAACACCAGGTATGTCAAATAGAAATCCCCTTTCTACAGTATTGTTTGCCCACCAAATTTCTCTGTTACTACTGAAATAGGGCAATTAGTGAGAGTGTCTGTTCACCAGCTCCAAGCAATACAGACATAGCCTCCTTCACAGTGGAAAGCAATGTAAATGCACTGGTACTTTCAACAGCTGTGCTTGCTACAGCTTGTATTATATGATGGATCACCAGATATCGTGATATGTGCTTCTCTCAGCTGGAGTAAAGCAGCACGGCTCCCTGAAGTCACCTGGGCTCTGCAGCTTTATCGTGACTGATGGATATTCAGTGTTCACAGTCATTTTTCTTCCACTGAGAACGAGAAACTGTCATTAAAACCACTCTCTCTCCAAATCAGGGCACAAGATGCAAACATTCATTCTTTTGGTTAACTTCTGTACTTGAAGCAAGCTTGTTCAGTGAGCTCTGTGTGACTTCCCTGATTACATCTGCAAAACATAGTTTACTGAACAGCTTTATGTTCCACAACTGACCTTTTCCATGAAACTCCAGAGGATAATCATGGTGATCAAATTCTGAACTATACTAAATTCTGGTTCTGTCCTTTCAGGCTCATGTATTGGACTGACTGGGGAAGGCAACCAAAGATTGAATGTGCTTGGATGGATGGACAACAAAGACAAACTCTGGTCTCTGAAGACCTTGGCTGGCCAACAGGTCTTTCTATTGATTATTTGAACAATGATAGGATCTATTGGAGTGATTCTAAAGAAAATACTATTGAATCCATGACACCTGATGGGACAGACAGAACTGTAGTATTACATGGAGGTAAGAACTTATTATGCAATTAATATAATGGTAACAAAGATGTATGCTAAAAGCACTTGATCTTCACACGTGGGGCTAGATTCGGGAGCTTTTCAAAGAGTAAGTCTTGGTAGTGTTTTCTCCTCCTTTATACAGGGATAAATGGCACACCAGGTTCGGAGTTCATGATGCTTGGTAACTAGATTCCCTGAGGATAATTTACAAGACCCAAATAGGAGACAATGTGGAAAATTGGATTCTTGCTTTTTTATGTATATTATTAAGCAGTCTGCAGGGACAATAGCATGAAGTGGTCAGGCACATGAGGATGTATATATATAGCTGCAAATATCTTATAATTAAAGGATTAGATTATATATTTAAGCTGAAGAAGAACAGCAGTTTTATCACTTCTGTTAGAGATTTGCTTGCTGACAGCCTATTGTTTGGTTCCTTTGAGAAGTAGGCAGTCCATACAGCCTTGATGTCTTTGAAGGCCATTTATATTGGATAGCTAAAGAACGAGGAGAAGTCTGGAAGAAAGATAAATTTGGAAGTGGGGAAAAAGTAAAAGTGCTGACTGTAAATCCGTGGCTTACTCAAGTGCGTGTCTATCACCAGCACAGATACAATCAGTCAGGTAGGTAATCAGCATCCTGGTGAGCCATTTCTTGCTATAAGATCAAAGGTGGTATTAATGTCTTCAAAGACCTTAGTGATCTTCTGATAATGCATCTATCAGTATGTGATAATATTCACTTCTGAAAACCTAAAAATGGAACAGAGGCTGGCAAGTATTTTCTGCGTACATAAAGTGAAATCAACAGTGGAATACCACGCACTATTCTTTAGAGCCTCTTAGTTTTAAGTTATGACCCTGTCCTTTCTCTTCTTCCTCTCCATCATGGAGTTGTCATAGAGGTGGCAGTCACAACATGAATTTATCCTGGTAACATACAAAGTGCTGGCCAATTAATACTGCCTCCAAGGGGGATATTTCAGCTATGACATGTCCACAGTAATCTCAGGGGAGGATGTCCAGGGGAACATCCAGCATACCCCTCTTTAAAGGTGTTATAGTGTTCAGAATCGGAAAGCTCCATGTTGCTTGGAGATGTTCAGTTTCTTCTTGGTGCTGTGCTGGCTCCCAACAGTCATAGCCTCTTCCCTTGAGAATGTAAGAAAAAGCAGAGAGAAGGTTTTGATATAAATGTGGTATCTGAGCATCAGTTGTTTTAAAAAATGGATTGAGACATGTTGAATTGTTTATATTTTTGGTGGGTGATATTAATGAGACACACTACTGACTAGGGAATTGCCCGGTGTTACCTCAGGAATATGATGCATTGCTTCTTCAACTGTCTTTATCACTTTTTTTTCAGTGCCTAATCCTTGTAAAGATGTCTGCAGCCACCTCTGCTTGCTGAGACCAGGAGGGTACACCTGCACTTGTCCTCAAGGGACTCGATTCATAGAAGGCAGCAGCACAGAGTGTGATGCAGGTAGAATAATTTGTCAAACTGGCAATGAAAGCAAAGCAAATTTTTCTTTAGGAATGCAAATGCATTACTGAATTAGAAATATGGAGGGATGAACTAGATGATATGATAGATGCTGGTAAGTCAGGACATCAGACTTTTATTCTGAGCCATCACTGATTTGTGGTCTCCTTGTGCATTTCATTTAATCTCTTTACATGTCATTTCTAAAATTGATGTGGATATATCACTCCAACCAGTCCAGACCCAGCTGCAAAATTGGTCACAGTTTCTGATTTTTGTTTTGAAATTCCAAAATATTTTATTTTCATTTTTTTCAAATGCATTGATTTCAGAACTAGAGAATTTCTGACAAATTATGGTTTACAATTATGTTGACAGTTCTGTAGAAGGTATTGTTTGATCAGTATAATAGAATACAACAGAAACTTGAAACAAAGCTTACAGAACTCACAGCGTGAACAGAGATAACTTCTAGAAAATCATCATACGCTGGAAAGCCTTTTAAGCACTAGAATTCAGTGCCTGGTTGTTGCATTGCAGCAGGACCAACCCCCCGCAGTGCTTCCAGGAGCACCAATAAAATAGAATTGTTCAGCCTTTCCTGAGAAGAAAGGGTATACCACTGCAGGATTTCTATTTCTCTAGCTGAGAGTCTGTGTTCTTAGCTTACAGTGATGTGGGTGGTAGCTAGATATCCTTGTACTTGTCCTTGCAACATATCTCTAATAAATTATGCTTTATAACATTATGTCTGGGATTTTTCCTATGGTTAATCTTCTCTGAATTCTCTTCTTTTTGCATTAAAAGAGAAAATATCATAATTTTTTACACTGCCTTACCATAAATTACATTTTCTTAATAATTGTTAATGCTCTTCCTATTGCCACATGGTGTGAGCTGCAGAAAGAGGAGCTGGTAATATGATGTAACAGTGAATGGAAGTGTTCAATACATATTTAAATTAGGGATCAATAACACTGTTGATGGCATTTGCTATTTGCTGTTTATTGCTCTGAAGATACTGCATTTGCTATTCTTTGCTGAATCTGATTTACATAAAATGTCTGGGAATTAAGAACTGTGCTTGATCTTATTTTAAGGAAAAGGAGGAGACAGCAAATAGTATATACAGTGCTGTATCCATTTTTGAACTTCAGTTTTTATCTTGACTTTAAGCTAATATTTTGGCCAGTGAACAGTGACTGTCATAATTGACGTACTGACCAAACATAGCTTTTTAATATACATTTGGTTTATTTGATCTTTTCCCCATATTGCAGCTACAGAGAAACCCAGCCTGTAAGACCTCTGCATTTTCCCTTTTTGTATCCCGTTTATTTGACAGGAGTTTTACCTGTGAGAGGAGCATTGTAGCAACAGACTTCCTCTACCTCTGGCTGATAAAAATTTTTTGGCGGAAGTATTGTGATCTAACTTATCAGTGTAAGGCAGACTGTCAAAGTCCATCCTTAATTTATAGCCTATAATGATGTCTAAGATCCAGAGCTTTTCCTATGTGAACTACACTTTTCTGACAGCATATCCCGAGCTCTTACTGAAGGCTAGTACAACTTCAAGGAATTTCACTTTTTTTTTCACTTGACTCAGCATTAGAATAACATCAGACCCTTTGTAGCTCTGTGTTTGGGCCAGCTCAGGCAGCACTGCCACCTGGGCACCTCAGGGCTCCTGGGGTGCAGCTGAGACACTGGCATGATGAAGGACAGGCTTCTGTGCTACCTCATGCCAAGCCGTCAGCCCATGCTCTGTACTGACAGAAAACTCTGAGGAGTTTGGGTTTCTCTCTCGTTCTCGGTGTCAGGATGTATGAGAATTTAGAGGGCCTTGCTGTACTTGCATTTCCATCCACTGCTTTTCTTCATAAGTAAATGCCTCACAGTTTGGCGCTCTGTGTGCAACTTCAAGCTGGTTGGATGGAAGAGTATGGGCAAAGGAGATAAAGTATTGCTGCTTTCAGAATGGAGAGCTTTGAAGGGTGGTGGTGGGCTGCATTGCATGGGCAAAAGAAAGTGATGGGACATACAACTTTTGAGCTGTCTATGCCTACTTTTACTGAATAAGTTGTTATTTTCCAAGAACGGGTTTCACTTCAATTAAAATAAGTTAACTTGGCAGAAAAATAAATATAAGGGCAACAAATGCATGTGCTATTAAAAGCAAAGCTTCTGAAAAGTAACCTGTGAATTTGCATACATAAATTCTGTAGAGATAAATAAAATGCTTTATGGTAGTGTTTCTTTTGTTGAAGATGTTTTCATAACATGTATGTGGCTTTTGTATTTTGCAGCTATTGAATTCCCTCCCACAATGCCACCAGCATGCAGGTGCATGTATGGAGGAACATGCTATATAGATGAAAGTGGTCTTCCAAAATGCAAGTAAGTCAGTACGTTGTTAGGGTAGTCCTGGGTCAGATTGTGCTGATTTAGTCTCACAAAACAATTAAACTCTTTGAAATGTGTTGGAAATGCTTCAGAAGATGTCATACATCTGCAGTAGCATGTTTGTAACAATCACAGAAAAACACATATATGCATAAAAATATCAGCAAAACCAGAAAGGCAAAACTCTGAAGATTCTAATAAAAGACCACCAAAAAATTGTAACGGAGAAGTAATGCTCAGTAAATGTAGCTTGGAATAGCCAGTAGGTGCCACCGATGCTCTGCTGAAACCAAATCTTTTGACTTCAGTGACTAGTCTTCTGACTCAGCACTTTTTATTTCCACTTTTAATTCTATGAAGATAGCACACATACTATATTTACAGTCAGTGAAATATATAGTTGCTGAGCATGGAGTTAAATTTTATGTCATGTAGATAAACGTTACAGAATATAATAATAAAGCTGAGATCCTAGACTTCATAAAAGCCATCCAGTCAGTTGTCCCTCTTAAATTTACAGGTGTTCTTATGGCTACACTGGGAATTACTGTGAAATAGGACTGTCAAAGGGAGTGCCTCCTGGAACAAGTAAGCTTCAAGTATATATTACACTTGGTATTTTGAGCTAAAGAATGTATAATACCTCACTATGATACCTGGTCAGAGTCAAGCTTATAATTCTTTGATTTTAACACTGAACTATGCTTGCTTGAATGTTTTCTTATTCTTCTGTCTTTGACAGCAGCAGTAGCAGCATTGCTGACAGTCATACTAATCATAATAATCGGAGTGTTAGTGGTTGGAGGCTTTTTTAACTACAGACGAACAGGTTCACTTTTACCAGCGCTTCCCAAACTACCAAGGTATGTTTTGAAGTCTTTCATAGCTGAAATGTCTGTGCATGTTACTAAGTATTTCTGAAAAATCAGTTTGTTTGCCGTGTGCCAGTTCTCTTGGAATATGGGAAGTGCAATGTTGCAGCAATTCTAGTGGATTTTTGATTCCAAGCAACATCACAGATGATCATTATTTTGTAACAAAGCACTATTGTAAAACTCCTCTACATTCTAAATTAGCTTTTAAGGAAAGAGCAATATAGAAGACTCTTTACGAAATCTGGAACTGGATATTCAGTTCAAAAAGATACAAAAGACCATAGCTACATATGTTCTAATTTTTCATAAAACTTTGTCAGAAGATGATTCTTGCAAAGAGATCTTTTTAACATTGAAAGGCTGAGCTCATCTGCAACACTATGTTCATCTGTTTAAAAGTAATATGGGGCATGTGTAGCGAACCTGTATCTGTTTCCAGTGCCTGAGAAATCTGGGCTTTTTGTAGGTTCCTGCTCTCCTCACAGTCATACTGTCCAGTGAAAACCAGCTTTCTGAAATATCATTCAAAAATATTTGATATTTTAAATAAAAGGAAGATGAAGAAAAATATTCATAATGATTTGAAATTATTTTTTTTAAAACGATGTCAGAATATGATGCTTCACATTTTTTAAGCTTTAAACAAATTATGTCTTTTTAAAGGCATAAAGCTGCATCTTCATAGTCTTTGCACCAATTTCACAGTAGTAGCTCTTAAATCAGTGTAATTAAATCATTGTAATCAGTAATGTGGATGTAGCTATAACTGCTTCCTCACTGGAGGATTACACTGAACTAATTAAATTTATTTATGACTTGACATAGTTAAATTGGGGCAAAATTTTTGGGCGGACCAAGCCTGCAGGACAAAGAGTTTGTAAGAGATCTCTGATATTTCTCATGCAAATCTAATGTGTACTTGTGATTACCATAAATCTATATGCAGATTGAACATTTGCTCATATGAAAACAGTATCCTGTAGGTATCTTCATGATTTGCATGCATAAACATCTTTAGTATAGGTGGTGTTGGAATTATATCCACAAATTTGTATGCCATTTCAGCTGCATTTTTTAAAAATCAGTTTCAATAAATTTGAATAACTGAGTGGATTCATGCGTTTGTCTGTAAATCAACACTGAAGTAAGAGTAATCAAAATGTAGGTAAATTTGGGGGAATTGTAATTCATTGAGTTCATTTGATGTCTACAGCTGCACACATAAAGATAGTTGAGATAATTCTGAATGGTCTAACTTAGGTTAAAAAAACCTGTTGAACTAATGCAGGAATACTACTTCTGGTGCCCTCCCTAGTTTGCTTATAGCCAGCAAAAATTCCAAGTGATAATTATGCTTAGAAGAACAACAAGAAGAATCTGTTTTATAAGCTCTCTCTCTTTTTTTTTTTTTTTTTTTTTTTTTTGTAGTTTAATCAGTCTTGTAAAATCTACTGAAAACGGCAGTGGGGTAACTTTCCGATCTGGAGCAGATGTGAGTATGGACATAGGAGTCTCTGGCTTTGGAGGAGACTTTGCTATAGACAGAGCAATGCAAATGGTAAGGTTTATTTCTGAAATAATTTTTTAAAACTGTTCTCTTTTAATGTCATTTTCAGCTGATAGAGGTAAGTTTTTATGTAAAAAAAGATAGTGAGAAGATAAATGTGTTCTAGAAAAAGAAGTGAACATTGATTGATAATTTCCTGGAATAGATTTTTGTAAATTGAAGACAAGGGCAAATGCAGGCAGTTCTTCAAAATAATGTGACTTTTCTCAAGATTTATATGGTAGAAATTAAGTCGATTACCCCTTTTCCTACTTCAGCATATTCATGGAATATACGGGGAATGGATAGGCAAATGAAAATATTGTAAGAAGGAATTTTATGAGGGCTTTTGTGTTCCATAGAACAGGTTAAAATGTGTGGTTTTTAAATCCAGACTGTATGTTAGAAACTTCAGAGGTAAAACTCAGGCCTAACCACAGGATACACTACTTTGCACAACAAATTATAAATTGGACGGTTTCTTATTCTAGTAAGTTTAAACAAATCATGTTTAATAGTTTTGGGGACATCATAAAGTGTAACTCTACTTCATCCATGTTTTGTTATGCACATCTGAGAAATAGCACATCCTTGTGTTTCCTATACTGTATAGTTTTTCCATGGAAAAAATATTCCCCTGTTTACCACTAGAAGTACAATGTGCAAGAGATTTTTACTTATAGGAAACAGATCACAGGTACGTTTGAAAAATAAGCACTTACTGCAAAGTCTGTGCTGGAAACTCCCTAAACTTTTAAAGTTAAAGATAAATTACAGAATTAACTGACAGTAAATTAATATGAAATGAAACAGCTAGTGAAGATAAGCTCATAATATATGTGTATGACCTTTTTCTAGATGAAGAAACACACTCTTTGTTAAAAGTAGGCAGCTTGTGTAATGAAACAATCAATGAACATTTCAGTAAACACTGGGAAAATAGCTTTAGGTTTGAATATTACCTCAAATCTTTTTAATGCATGAAAAACTTTACGGTACTTTCCTTTTTCTGGCCTAATATTGACATGCTGAAGTCCAACTGATGCAGTTTTTAAATTGCGAATAACAGGTCTGGATACACACTATTTCTCCTTAAGTGGCATTAATTCTTCCTATGTATTCATAGTATAAACAAAAAATTGTATAATTCACTGGGAGAGAAATGAAGGAGTTTGGTTTACGGCAGGGAAGAACTGTGGGATGTGCCTCTTAAAATGTTAACATCACATACGCATGAGTAGATGTTAGAGGGATAGTTTTCAGTGTGGCTGTTCCTAGCCAAGCTAGGCTCATTTGAGGCAGCCGCCAAGAGTTCACTATGTGGTAAAGAGCTATGCTCTGATAGCACAAAAATATGGCATGAAGCAGTGTTTTGTAGAACCACTTAAGGCAGGCTTAAAGGACTAGCTGATGTACTATTCCCATATTATTCCTCACTATTCCTGTGATGGGGCTGTGACAAGGAGCAGGACAAGTGAGTCTGAAGGTGGGTTTTGCTTTCATTACCCTTCTACCTGTTGATAGTTAGCTGGCTAGCCCTGGGTGGCTATACTTATGTGGCACTAAATATTTTCTTAAGAAATACTTAACTCGGCACCTTTGCCCACCTTCCGCGAGCACCGTAGCAGCAGATCAGGGTTTGGCACAATATGTGTGAAGTAGCTGCTCTCTACACAGTGGTCTTTATGCATGGGGCAAGTATTGATTTATAATAAGAGATACGCTAAACTGTGAAACATTTTATTTCTAACATAACTCATATGTTATAACCAAGGGAATGCAATTACTGCTTTGTCTCAAAAAATATAGCAATCTTGCTGCTGAAATGAATGACAAAATGAATGAATCCCATTCTTTTATATTTCAGATAGTGCTTATTAATTTGGATGTCATTTTGAAGTCTCTAAAACAAAATATTTATTTTGGGATTATGCTTCCTTTGATATATCTTCCCTTGTTGAAGATGTGATTTGTGAAAGTCATTTTTCCTCATCATAAAATGCTTTGAGTCAATTATTGAAATACGGGGTTTTTTTGTCCAGCTAGGAGATGGGGTAATATTGGAACAATCAGTGGTCCAGGCTACTAAGTGAGGGAGTAAAATAATGAATGGTAAACTAACGTTATGATTTTAATAGATGCTAGATTTTCTCTAAGCCTATGTGAAAGGAAACACTGTTCCCTGAGATGAAGAATTGGATTATAAATTAATTCCTAGGAATATGGATGTGTTTATTGCATTGCAGCTGTTGTTTGTTTTTGGTTTTGTTTTGTTTTTTTTTTTCCTTCATAGAGTGAAAACTTTGCAGTAGAGTCAGGGAAACAGCCAATCACGTTTGAAAATCCAATGTATGCGACCAGAGATGGTGGAGCCAGCACAACCAGTGCAGTTACAGTTGTTCGGCCAACACATGTAAGAGAAACTTAGGCCTGACTTTAATCTTTCATTTTCCTTTATGACCTTCTTTTGTTCTTTGAAAAACATTGATTTTCCTTCTTGTCCTACAGGTAGCAGCAGGTGGTAGTGGGGAAAATGAAAATTTTGAAAATCCTGTGTATGCCTCAGTGATATCTGCTAGTCTGAAGGAACCCCCTCAGAGTACGGATGCACCTCAGGTAGGACATAGAAATGCTTTAAGGCCACCTTGTTTGTTTTGTGCTTCAAATCAGGGAAATTGAATTGTTAGGCAAGCTGCAATATAGTTTCAATTCTCTTTAAATAATGCCATGGAGTTGACACATAATCTGCACCAAGTCCAACTTACCGGACCATATTTACAAGATTTACAAGAGCTGGTCAGGAACAGTTTGATGAGAAAACCAGCACAAGCACAGAATTGCCCAGGGCACACAGTAAGGATCTATTTGATTAAACGCCCTCTTCTTCCTGGCCTATCCAGTTATTTTGAAGTGAACAGATTGGAACAGAGAGTTTCCTTTCACTATTTGTTGTGTTTCATTTTGAGGGCAGATACCAGTTGAAAATTGTAATGTAACTGCTGTGGCCTTGTGATGTGACATGTAATGTGCCCTTGTGGCCAAGAAGGCCAATGGCATCCTGGGGTGTATTAGAAGGGGTGTGGTCAGCAGGTCGAGAGAGGTTCTCCTCCCCCTCTACTCTGCCCTGGTGAGGCCGCATCTGGAATATTGTGTCCAGTTCTGGGCCCCTCAGTTCAAGAAGGACAGGGAAACTGCTAGAGAGAGTCCAGCGCAGAGCCACGAAGATGATTAAGGGAGTGGAACATCTCCCTTATGAGGAGAGGCTGAGGGAGCTGGGTCTCTTAGCTTGGAGAAGAGGAGACTGAGGGGTGACCTCATTAATGTTTTATAAATATGTAAAGGGCAAGTGTCAAGAGGATGGAGCCAGGCTCTTCTCAGTGACATCCCTTGACAGGACAAGGGGCAATGGCGTGCAAGCTGGAACACAGGAGGTTCCACTTAAATTTGAGGAAAAACTTCTTTATGGTGAGGGTGACTGAACACTGGAACAGGCTGCCCAGAGAGGTTGTGGAGTCTCCTTCTCTGGAGACATTCAAAACCCGCCTGGACGCGTTCCTGTGTGATATGGTCTAGGCAATCCTGCCCCGGCAGGGGGATTGGACTAGATGATCTTTCGAGGTCCCTTCCAATCCCTAACATTCTGTGATTCTGTGATTCTGTGCTGTAAATTGTCATTGCTACCCAGCAGAAATGATTATAACAAAGGCTTTACTTTGGACCTTTAACAATTATTTGTAAACCCCTAATGAATTTTACCTGGATAGAAGCATCAGAGTGTGGGGTTTTTTATCTTTTTTTCTCCTATAAAATATGAAAAGAAAACCCAAGAAAAATTACATTTTGGGTTAAACCAGTGAAACACCATTTTTTTTTAGTACAGAAAACTGAAATAAGACATTTAGTCAGTATACTGTCATCATTTTTTTCAAGTTTAGTTGTAATTTTATCCATATTTAGAAGTGCTAGCAAGGACATTTCAGACACTTGTTCTATTTGTTCTTGCAGGACATTTTAACAATCAAGATCAAAGTATTGCCTCATCTAGACTATTCATGATTCATGGAAGATACTTTTTTATGTCTTAAAATCCATTTGAATGAGCTGATGGTGGCTTGTTTACAGGACTATTTTCACACATCGTACACTAAAAAGCACCTCTGATGAGCTTTGAAATGACAGCTCTGTCAACCCTGTTGTAGTTTCAAGTCACTCAGTATTTTCATTTGTGTGTTATTTTCAAGACCATTTTTTCCTCTTTGACCTATTTGTCTGGAATGATAGACTTCCATGAATTAATTTAGCCTAGGCTTGTAATAATGCTTTACGTAAAATAACCATAACTGGTTATGTAGCAGAAAAGAAAGTGTGTCTCATGCTTAGAATTACAACATGGTAATGTAAGAACATCCAGCTGAAACCAACTGAGGTAGCAGTCAGTGCAAGTGAAATCCAACAAGAGTGATGTCAGTTTCCAGAGAAGTTGTGAGAAAAATGTGTAAAGTTCTAATAATTTTTATGTTTCAGGTATCAAAGTGGAGTTTCTTCAAGAGAAAAATGAAACAAAACACTAATTTTGAAAACCCAATATATGCAGATGGTATTGCTTAATATTGTATAATTCTATTTTTCAGCTAATGTACTGCTGGACTTTGTTCTTGCTTTCATAGGATAAAGATTATGGGTAAATTCTGCTGCTAAGTGAAGCAGCACAGAAATTCCAGCCCAGGTGAAAGTAGGACTGAAGCGGTTTTGAGAAAAGTTACAGAGTCTCATGCAGAATGAGGTGTTCAGCAGGCGTCCAGGTCAGGTAGTACAGCTGCATTGCCCACATGTCTGCTTTCCCAGCCCAAGCACTGTGGACCGCTCCTGCTCCAGGATCTCAAGGTGCTCGTTTCAGCTTGCTGGTGCATTCTGGTACAGCTCAGGGACCCAGCTCAAGTGGGAGGCTATTGTGCTGCAGTAGGAGTGAAGTGTCTATCTCTGCCCTCTCAGTTCTGGCTTCAGCACTGCACAAAAATTCAATAGCTCTGCATACTGCAGCCCTGTTTCTGTACCAGCCCTAGTTTTTTCATCCATACAGTTTGATGAGACAGTTCTTTTAGATGGTGTGCCAGTGGGGTGGTATGTGTGCTGGAGGAATTCTCCCTGGCTTGGGTATGAAGGTTTGGAGTTCTGCTGACTTGAGCCAGTAATTCCAGCCCTTTTCACCTTACAGTTTAAAATTTCCATGTGGCTTAAGTGACTTAAGAACCTCATTCCCACAGTCACGTGACTAAAACTAGCTGCCTTTTGTGAAGAATTTAGGTTTCTAATGCCTGAACAAGGTGAGAGAGTGAGTTCAGGAAGACCAGGGATTCACTTCCCTAACACTAATGAAAGTAACTATTTACAAACAGTAGTAGTGCCAATGTTATCTACATTCATGTATGTGCATATAGACATATCAAGCTACTCCTGACATTAAGCATTAAAATAGAAGTCCTAATGTATGGAGTAAGTTTGGTAGTAGAGTATTTACTCAGCTGTACCATCTGAGGTGAAATTAGCATTTAATTATTTTACATGTGGTGATTTGCAGATATAACTTATACCATGACACTTGACTTTAGCAAAATATTTGGATGTTTATTTAACATTTCTGAAAGTTAAAGTTGGATGTTTTGTACATTAGAATGTAAACTTAGATTTTATGATTTTTGTTCAGATGGAAAAGGAACAGCAACAGGGCACAGAAGATGTCCCCTACCCCTTCTCCTTCATTGCCTCCCAAGATTACTCTGAAGAGAGACCAACCATTAGCTTATACAGCAACAGAGGACACATTTAAAGACAACCGCCAATCTTGTTAAAGATGACTCTGTGGTATAACTAGGTAACTGATTTAGGGAAAATTAGGCACATCCATTGTGCACATATATTTTTTATAAACAGAAGAGTAAGGTTCACTTTCAAATGCTTTATAAAATATATACATCTCTTAGCCAGTGGCTGGAGATGTATGTTGAAACTATGCCTTGTTTTTTGACAAATGCCAATTGCTATTTTTTATGAACAATTATCATAATGTACTATATGTATATCTTTGCACTGAAGCTGTCTGAAAGTAATGTTATAAATATATTGTACATTTGTAAATTTTTAAAAGATTATTTTGTTCGGTGATGTTGCTAGTAGAAATCTGTATGGAATTGGTCATATCTTTAGGGATAAATTCATTATGTAAATGCTTAAACTACAAAAGAACCAAACAAGGCAAATATAGGAACATTACTGATTTACAGGATCTTTAGAGTATATAACAGCACCTTTTAAAACTTCTACTGGTGCTCTGGGCATCTTTATCACCAATGTTATATACTACTGTATGTAAAAATGGGTGTCTCTGTTTATCTTGTGTTAAACAAAAGATGGAAGATGCAGCATCATTGTGCTGAATAGTTACCTGTGCAAAATGTTGTTCTTACAATATTTTAACTGCCTAAGATAAAATAATTTCCTCTCAATCCATAAGACACATATTTTTCCTCTAGGTTCCAATTAACACCATTCCATTAATAGTGTTCATAAAAAGATCTGATATATTTAGATTTTAGTGCCACGAGTACTTGATTTGATGAGATTTTCTCCTGCTCATCAATGGAACAGCTCTGTTCTTGGCTGGAGTCTCTGGAAGTAGTTTGTACTATTAAATGAAGTAGCTAGATTTCTGTAACAGTTTATTTCCAAACAACAAAATATGAATGTTATTGGTTCATTTAAGAAATTATTCAGGTTTTTTAATGTGAAAATTTAATTTTATTGACTATTTATTTCCTGAGGTGAACATTAATAGAAAGGGAAACAATTTCTGCTAATGCAGTCTTTGTAGTTATCTAGTTATTTCTATAACCTTCTATCAGAATATACGGTACATCTTATTAGCTTTTCTAGCCAAGGTAGTTTCCACAACATGAACCATTTGAGAAAACTGAGTACCACTGCAGGAACATGTTATTCAGCATTCCTGTCTAGCTACTCATATAATTTAAAGATTCCTAAAGTTATAATCATTGAGACTTCTGCTGTTCGATTTGTTTATATCTGAGTTCTCCAACTATATACTATTTCTAATTAGAATGCTTATAATTACTTTGTAATGTACTTTGATTAGAAAAGACAACTGGAAAATGATGCTGCTGAATAAATCTAATAAATGTATTATTTTATCACATCCTTATTCCATAATTTGTGTCAAGGCTCTATGTACTTTTTTCATTTGAGGAAACTTCAGTGCACTCTGAGATGAAAACAACAGTGCTTTAGATAAAGTCAAATGAGAACAGTGCTTACTGCTTCACACAACTGTCTAAAGTTCTTGATGTATCATCATCACTGGCATCATATCACTGTAAGTGTGAAAACTGCTCCATTACACACATTAAATAAACTGGCCCTTGAAACAGGAAACTCTTATTATTGATTGTAAGAGACTGACTATCAAGGTAGCATGGACATAAGCGATTAAAACCTTAGTTCGATTAACTTTCATATCTGAGTGCTTTAATGTAGAAAATTCCTTAGACTCTGGAGCACAGCATACAGGTCACTAAACTATGAGAAAGGATTTCTTTGAAAGGCAAGTTGTTGTTCTTAAGGAAAGATTCACAATGTTTTTTTTAAAGAGAGAAGGCAGGGCTAAGGTTTCCATAAGACTTGCCTCCAGTTGCATACCACAAAAAAAAAGTAGCATCAGTTTTGTGAATAGTCTTTGTCAACAGAAAGATGTGGAACCAGTTTTGCAGAAAACTGCTAATATGTCAACCATGTATCAGAGATTTTTTTTTTTTTTCCCCCCTATAAGAATTTGAACTTTTCAGATGTGGAAGAAAACCATCTCTGGGATGCTGTGTAGATAGAGGTAGTATATAGATTTGATTGTTTAACATACCTGATGGTGAATGATTCCTAAGCTTCAACAGGGCCTCTTCCTCTCAGTAGCATACCACAATGTACTCTTCTGATTATGTCAAAGTTAATTTTTGGTACTTTGTTCAACAGAAGCTTTAGATGCTACCCCTAACTTTGTTTTTCACTTGTATTCTTTTTCCCTTATGAGGACAGTCTCTGTGTGGATTCTTGAATTCTGGACTCATGCTGTTTCAAAGAAGGCTGAATTTTAGAGATTTCAGCACCTCTCTGTAATCTGCCACTATAGGGCTAATTGTAACATTTTCATATATATTCTCTTAACAGCTGTCAGGCCAGATAGAGAGAACTATAACTCTGCAGGTATTTATTATGAAATGAAGTGAAATAAATTCATTCTTGAAGCCATTTGCCAGACAATAGAACCTCAACGAAATACTTAAAGGTTACTAAACATTTTTCACATTCTGTCCATTTCTTGTGCATGTACAAACGCACGCACACAGAGTGATGAAACTCCTTTTCTTACATTTGGAATTCTGACCTGCACATGGTATTTTTGTAAGCTTAATTAAATTGCACATTAATGATTAATCACCAGTGCAACTCTTTAGCAAATAAAACCTTTACCCCTTCAATTCTAGTATCTCTAGGAACACCAGTTTGTGAGCCTCTGGCCAGCCGCTTAACAGATAGAAACAGTGTACAAGAGGCACATCGTGTACAAGAGGCACATCAACTATCGTTTTACCACTCTGAACACACTCTGAACAGTCAAACTAATTTTCCATAGCATATGCTAATAACCTGTTCCATGTAATGGGTGAAACAATCATCCTTTTAACTTGCAAAGTACACTGAGGACAAAAAAAATGTGAATGCGTGTTATTTTTAATGTTTTCCTCATAAACTATACTAATATTAGGAAGAAAGTTAAAATATAAGTTTGAATACTCTGGATAGTAACAGAGTACAATGTAGTTTTGATTTTACCTGTAATTGTGTATTTATCTGTAAAATAGCTTGTGTTTTATCTCTACACAGTTGAATCATCAGGTGATTAGATGCAGTCAAACACTGCAATTGTAATTTTTGAAATGTGTTGCAATAGCTGGGTTCTGTTATTATTTGATTTGATGTCTTGTGTTCAGAAGCTTGTGAAGTTCAGCAGCTCCTCAATATGACCGTGAGCAAACCCCCCATGAAACAGATGACTAAATCTCACTAAATACATTCTGTAAGGTACATGTATAAGATGTTTTATTTCAAGTTCACTTGTAGCCTATATGTTGATGAAGTCTACTTGAAAAACTGATTATTTGGTGATTTTATTTTTTGTATTTAAAATGTTTTATTGTGTGAGTAGTATTAACCAGCTTGTAGCTGAATATTTTATGAATGCAGATCCTATAGAGGTATCATTTCTGAGCATAAAAAATGACCTTCAGAAACATGCTGGATTTACAAGCCTATCTGCAAACTCAGAAATTCCAGGTAAGGAGGAGTGGGTGGTGGAGAAAGTGTCTTTAAGGAATTTAAGCAGTCTAGTACCTGGTAAAGATGACCACGCCTGGTTTTGACAGGATTAGTATTTATTTCTGCAGAGCTGATACTGGTTAATACAAAATGTTAATTAGAACTCCAGGAACTGGTCTCCCACTAGCTGCTGAAGCTGGAAACATCATACACAGCAGCATGTCAGATAAACAGCTTGGGGCATAGGAGAGAAACAGCCAAAAGAACTTTGCATCCCATACAGCTCCGTATTGTGTCATGGGGTACTTTGCTATCAGGGCATGTTCCATGCATTTTATGACGTTAGAAATATCAGAGTTACACAGTCTTTTCGCTGATAATCTTTATTTTCTTCTTTGCAGATAGAGACAAAAACTCAAACCTGAAAGCATTTATATGCAATGTTCTCTGTGAGAGGATTCTTTGGCTAGAGCTTTAGGCTTGCTTTAAACTACTGGCTTAAGTACTGAGAGCAGTATAGCTACAGCAGAGACCAGAAAGTCTACAGAACACCCAAGAGCCTGGTAAACAGGAACTTCCGTGGACTGTATTGTATTCCCTACAGTAAGCGCAGCATGACACAGCACAACTTTTCAGGTGTCAGTAAGCCATAAACTTAGCATATGGTCATAGCAATTAATTCCCCCTGGGCATTCTACCTCTTCAGGGACTAAGGATGGTAGCATGACATCACATTTTACCAATCTCACAGGGGAACTAATAGCACAGGCCTCATCTAACATATACATAGTCCAGAACAGTCAGCAATGGGTTCTTAATGAATGTTAATGAAACCCAATAAACGTTCACAAAATCACAGATTGGTTGAGGTTGGAAGGGACCTCTGGTCTAAACCCCCTGCTCAAGCTGGGTCACCTAGACCAGGTTGCCCAGGATCATGTCCAGATGGCTTTTGAATATCTTCAAGGATGGAGACTCCACAAGCTCTCTGGGCAACCTGTGCCAGTGCTAAGTCACCCTCACAGTAAAAATGTGTTTCCTGATGTTCAGCAGGAACATCCTGTGTTTCAGTGTGTGCCCATTGCCTCAGGTCCTATCCCTGGGCACCACTGAAAAGAGCCTGGCTCTGTTGTCTTTACAGCCTCCCTTCAGCTATTTATATACATTGATAATATTCCCCCCTGAGCTTTCATACAGTCCTTTTTCTACTTATATTCAACAAAGTATTTTTCTCCATAGGAGTCCCTGATCTCAGGAGTCAGTCTGTTCAAAGTCTAAGAGGTCTCTCTCGATGACATCTGAATTAGCTACTCCTGCCTTAAACCATGCTCAACAATGCTTACTTCCACTCCAAAATGCTGCATCTCTACCCTAGAAGAAAAAAACCTAATAAGCATCCCTGACCGCCCAATAAGGGCATAACCATTAAACACAAGTAAGTGAAAATCTGTCACATAAATGGATATTTGAAACTTTGATTCTTATCTTCAAATGTCAGAATAATTTTTAGCTGTTCAAATTAGCTTCATAGCACTGTCCTGTTAATTGCACAGCAGGCAATTAACTCTGAGGAAAAAAAGCAGCGTCAGGTAGATTCACAGCTTTCTGTGTGGTTTATGTTGGACTGGTGCAAAGGATGCAGCAGCCAGCTGCATCTTAGTCACGTATTATCAAACTAAAAATTTTTACTATTTCAAATACTGTTGCATCATTTCAGCTTCCAGCAGGAACAGATTATTAAAGTGCCTGGGAAAAAGTAAAAGTGAGCAAAAATTTTCAGTTGGATTAGAACTTTATTCTCTATCATATGGTTAAATGGCTATGGTTAAATGACGAAATGTTAGTG
The DNA here is from genome assembly GCF_013368605.1 of Nyctibius grandis. Classification (NCBI taxonomy): domain Eukaryota; kingdom Metazoa; phylum Chordata; class Aves; order Nyctibiiformes; family Nyctibiidae; genus Nyctibius; species Nyctibius grandis. The sequence goes on from NC_090666.1 coordinate 16,895,710, forward strand.
CAATAGTTATTTTCCTTTACCCCTTTAGGCAAGATTTCCAGAGAAAAAACGAGAGGGCAAACATACAGTCACCCTTCCTCAGCACATCTGGAATCTGTTCTTGGGTTCATGCATGTATTTCCAGCTATTCACTGCAAGGTGTCAGAGAAAGCTTCCATGCTCCGTTTGGACAATCTGTAGCCACCCCCTACAAAAGTCACGAGGCCTTTGGCATTAGTTAGATTGACTACTCTTCCTTCAGCTTTTTGCAGAATTGGCAGAAGCTTGAGCATGATTTCAATCAATCGCAGCAGACTAACATCCAGCACTGAGTGGAAGTCTTCAGTCCTCAGCCAGACAGTGGGTGCTACAAGTTCTGTCCCTTCAGCATTGCTCACCAAGCCAAAAAGCCCTAAGAGGATTACAAAGCTGTTTATTTCAATTATGTGGTAATATCTTACTCTAGAGTTTCATATGTAGCATTGGGAACGAAGCACACGAAGCACACAGTCTGCAAAAACTTCAGTGAGATGAATACTGTTGTCTGGGGTTTGCTCGCAAGATCTACTCTGTACACCTGGCAAAATTTGCTGAAGGCCCTAGGCAATGACTCTAAAAGAGCATGGGTAAAGTATTAAAGGAAAATTATTTCAGTTGGAGATATGGGCCACCTTACTGGGCTTTACTATCCAGATCCGCTCAAGTATGTGGGCTTCTAATATGCACTTCCATTCTTGTGAAAATCAAATAGTCTACATAAAAGTAGAGATACTGATTTTTCTGAGTTGGGGTCTAAAGGTCTGAACCAGACATGCAGAATTAGTCAATGCTTCTAAAAATATTAGCTTAACCCTGTGTATTGATAATACTGCTTTACTACCTTATAAATTACCTGAGGAACTCTAGATAAATAGTGACGCTTCCAAGAGTTTGCTGAGGACAGCCTATGCCTGAAGGGAGAGGCCGAAAGTCAAGTACTCAGCCTCCATAAAGAGTTTCTCAGACTGAGGTGACAGCATTAGCAGTGGTTACCCCGACCAAGAACGTGCAGCTTTCCACAAGCTGGAAGCAGGGGCCTGCCGGAGGAGGTAAGCGCTAATAATTATGTTGTCCTTGCCCTCAATCACTGCATTCAAGAACAGTCTGGAACTGTCATGATGAGGCCAACAGTGCTTTACAAGCTTTGAGGAGAAAGTCCTACTGGTAGAAGACGTGTTTTGCTGTTATAGCTAGTTAATTAATTAACAAGCCTATTGAATATTTGATGTAAGTGTGTGTTACAGCTGGTAGTTGCAGTGCTGTGATCCCCTTTGGCAGCCCTTAACAATGTCTAGTCTGAGCTATTGGTGCTGAGAAAGAAACATGTGTTGACACGGATTAATTTATTTACCACGCAGACCTTTTTATCACCCTTTGCCAAAACCAACACTTATCTTGTTTTTTAACTCCACTCATATGTATCCAAGGTCAAACTCTTCCTCTTTTAGACAAGTGCTCAGAAGTGTATAATCGTAGTGAGAGCTACCTATGTAACAACTCTCAGAAAACTGGCTGAAACAGCAATTGTTTAACTGTTACAGTCAGTGCCATTGTTGTTGTGGCAATACAAAAGTCGGACTTGTTCAGCCATGCACAAACACACTTTGTGTACTAGAGGAGGGCTGAAGAAGCCCTGCACAAGCCATTTTAAATTGGGTGTGCTGGTTTTATTGTCACAAAAGTTCTTTCTGGTACCACTTAGCACCTTCCCCCCACTGAGATTCTTCAACTGCACCAGAGAGAGTCTGAAAAACATACCTGGGAATGATCTGGTTTTAATGGAGTGAGCAACTAGGTTTTTAGGCACCCTGTTGGTGAAAGCGAGGGGAAGCCCGAAAGCACTGCTGGAGAGAATCTCTTTGAACTGAGAAATGACAGAACTGAAGAGTGAATGCGCTTCATCAGTAAGACGAAAAATGCCTCTGTGGAGAGAGGAGAGGCATCAGAGCTTTTAGCTAGACCAGATTTGGTTATATTGAATCATTTTTTCTGGAAAATTACCTTGCCATTTACCCATGCTAGCTATCTCTTTGGTCACAAATACCACAGCCATGACAATGCTGTTGGAGTTAGCCAAGTTCAGGCTCACTGCCTTCAGTGAGAGTGAGGAGCAGGACCGTAGCTCTTGACCTCCTTTTTCTGCGGCACATGCAGCAATGACACAAAATTCTGTTTTGTCAAGTCATTTAGCCAGTGAGTTTCCAAGTCTGGTGTCACAGCTTGTTATGAAGACGTGCTTTCCACTCAGGTTTCTCACTCTGTGACTGTCTCTGATGAGCCAGTAAATGATTAAAGAAAGTATGGAAGCCAAAATTGCTATGTGCAGTGAGTCTGTGAGAGCTACAAGCAAATAAGTTAATGATCTAGAAATGCAATGAAGCAAATGTGCTCAGCAGCCCCCTGACTTCCTCAGCCACAACTCCCACAAGGGGCTTTGTTTCTGGCTGCAGCCCTTCCAGCTCACTGTAAGTTAGGGGAGTACAGGGGTGGAAGCTTTGGCACAATGTGATCGGGATCCCTGAATAATACGTGCCTTGGCAAAACTTTCCCTATCCTCCTTTTCAATAGATTTCCACTGTTTTCAAGCTTTGCTGGCCAATCTTTCTAGTCAGTCCTGTCCTTTCAGGAAGTTTCAGACTGAAAGGAAATACTGCATCAATTCTCACAAGTAGCATCTGGATTTTTTTGTGGACATTGGTGATTATTTGTGCTAATACTGCTGAGAGGAATTCCTCTGGGAAGAAGGATTATTCTCTTTGACTGCCAGTATGATGCCACCCAGGCTGCTCTTCTTATCTGTAGATGGAAGCAGAGTGACCCCAAGAACAACCAGAAAAGCCTAAGCTGTAGTGGTGGGTCTGATGATCAATTTGTTGTGTGTCTCATGTTGTGTGATGGTGAGTGATCTACTCTCTGCCCCTTAGACAAGGTAGGCTTTGGGGCAGTGCCTGAGTCTTCTGTCTCCTTCATCGTTGCCTGTTTAGCACTGATACATAGCACAGTAGAATATATTATGTAGGAAGTGTGTTTGTATAAAGAAATAGGAAATTGCATGGAGATGTTGCCCTCAAAAAAAAACCACTGAGGGAGCACGAGGTTTCCTAAGTCTGGTGGGGAGGATACTGTTTGCTTATTACAAAAATTTTTGATAAATGTAGAATAGAGTTCTTACTGTCTAAAATCTTCATGATTGATTACTGTTTTGCTATTTGTATTTTTGGTTTGTGCATGAATTAAACCAAAATAATTCATTAAAACCAATATTTATGAGAAGTCTGGTAAGCATTTTTCAGACATTCTGTTAAAGAGAAACTTTTTACAAGTGCTAAGCAGTCACCTAGGCTCTAGTTACCTACATATGTGTAGAGGTGCAGACATCTGGCCTTTGAAATGTGATTGCATTCAAAGAATGAAGTGATACTTTAAAAAAAAGGAATTCGTTTTTACATCCCAAAAGTACTCAAAGAGGAAGGAGTCTGTCTTCTCTAACTCGTAGCTGTCTGAAGTTAAGCATTCATTTGGCTGATTTTTTGTGTAACATCTTGCTACCTTAAGACATGAATATTAAAGGAAGCCAAATGTATTAGACCTGGTTGCTAGAGCCCGTCTAGTGTTCTTTTTCCTACTAAGTTCATGGGGTGATTTGGATTTATTCTGATTCTAAATTTTGCTGTCACCTCATCAAGTAGGAACAGAAGGAATCTCAGAATCTGATAATGAATGCTGAAATCTCATTAAATAAGTAAATCAGTCACATAGCTGATAAATTATGACAAGTGCCAACATTGGTTGCCACTTAATGATCTTGTTTTACATAGTTGGGTGCCTCAGTAGCCATCAATATGGACTTCTGAGCTACTGGCTAATGCTTATCTGATTTTAAAAATGTTAAGCAAATATATACAGATGAGAGTTTGCTGCTCCTCCCACTGCAATCTGCAGGGAGGCTCCACTGAATTTTTGTGGGTGTTACATTGGTCCCTGGGCTGCACTAGTTATTTTAGCAGCCCATCTCACTGTTGTTTTCAGGCTGATAAAATCATCCCTCTAGTTCAGGTACTTCGCTTAAATACTTGGCTTTTTTTTTTCTGTGAATGTCCCTGTTAAGTCTGACAAGCGTTGCAGTGTTCCTGAATGCGTGCACTTTGGAATCATCTTTGTAATGTTTCACTGAGTTGGTGACATTCATTTTCTGAGAGGACTCACAGAGTGTGCTCTGACAAAGTGCCATTAAAACTATGTGAAAAAGCTTAGGCTAATTCAGGCTTCTGTGCTGTAAAATAAAGTCTGAAAACAGGATGTTGTAGCAGCCGATCATAGATACTCCAGTCCATTTGCAACAACGACGTGCCAGGCAATGACATTTCCTTTGACTGCTGATTTAGAATTTGGAGCTGATCCAGACACAAAGAGAGAGAGGAGTTGCTACTGGCAGGCTCTTGTAACCATGCCAATAAATCTCAGCAAGCTAGTGCTGTGATATATCATTTTAGGACTCAGTTCACATTTTTCCCAATACAAAATTAAATGAAATAATTAGAGATTTGGGGAAAAGATTAACCTAATTGGAAACAGGAGCTGTAAATCACACCTTCCTTCCTTGGCTGTGCTGTAGGGAGGAAGCAGTGGGCAGTGAGCTTGCACTACTGAAAAACAAGTTAAATTTGAAACTGGGCTCTGTGGAGAAGTCCTGGAGTGTCTGGCCAGGATGCCTACTTGGCTCCTGTAGGAGAAACACCTGGGTCTGCTCTGGTTATTGTTTGTCCCTGTGTTTAGGTAGCAATAATTGGCACAGAAGTGCTGTAAGACAAGGGGCTCTAGGGGCGACAGCTGGGAGGGCAGCACTGTGTGTTGAGCCTCTGCTGCTCCTCTCTCCCCTATCAGTCCTAGGCCAGTGTTCCTAAGCCTGCAATCCCTAACCACCTAGTTCTCCCTGAGTACCGGTGCTCCTTCTCCAATAACACATGGACATTTGGTGCTGAGCACTGTGGTGGGTTTCACTCTGCTGGAGCCTTCTGCCAGTATTTATTCTACTAGGTGATGTCATTGCTGCTGGAAGGAGTCTGGGGTCAGAATCAAAGGAAATAGTCTCAGTTAAAGTTTTCTTCCAATAAAATTGTCTAGTTCTGTACATTCTAGAATGTTCAAGGGTATGCAAAATATTTCTTGTTTGCTAATTGTGGAGCACTAAAAAGCCACTTGTCTTTCAGGGTATATTGATTTTGAAATAGCTGCCTGGAGTGGCAAAGAATGTGTTTCCAGAGAAAATGTCAGCATGGTATTTCAAGAGTATTGATATATCTTCATAAATATTGAATTCTGATTACTAATGTAGCCAGTAAATAGCTAAAGGCAAATTCTACTTTCCATTAAAACGCTGATATTTGCCTGGCAAATTGAGAACTCTTGGGATAGAGCTTGGCTTCTTACACCTAGAGAAGTGCCATTATAAAAGGAATTGATTTTAGAGGAAAGCAGCATGACTACACCAAGAGCCCTTTAAGATCCTTAGATGACTGCAAAATACAGCATCCCTCTGCTTCTCTGCACTAAAGGATGCTGAAGCACATAGACCGTATTGAAGGGGGGTGTTACTGTGTTACAGCAGGTTTGCTTTGGTAGTCATGCCAAAGAACCTCAGGCTGGGGTGAGGTATGGAGTCTGGGTGTACTTTGGATTCCTTCATCTGCCACTGTGCTGGCAGTGCAAACCTCCAGAAGTCAGTGCCCTGCAACGGGTTAGAGTGACCTGCCAAGCATGCTTAGGAAGAACTGCCAAGGGGAAATTTAGGGACTGGGGTTCTTCAGAAACAGCGCTCATGTAGCACTCAGTGGAAGGTGTAGATGTATCAGACAACGCTCTGACAGATCACCCAATGGCTCTCCAGAGTCTAGGAAGTACAAACTTTAATAATTGGTCATCCTGACAGAGCTACAAACCCCCTGGTCTTCAGTTAATGAATTGAACAAATATGCAGGCACAAACACATCACATCTCCCACTCTTAGGTGAGATATTCCTGCGCGTGCAGGGCTTTGCACTTTTGTTTCATGGAAAAGGAGTGCTTTTTCGTATGCTGTGTAAAAATGTCAGTGTGATAATTCAGTTTGGTGGTCAATAGATAACTTAAGGTCTTCATTAATATGTCACCTTAAAAGAAGTACATCTCCAAACTCTCCTACTCAGCATTTTGCAGGGAGATGAATGTAGTCTGGTACAATGGGGGGCTGATTTCTTGGCACAATTGCATCTTTCCTTGTATGCCTTGCATTTTAGATTTTTACCACAGCATCGGTAAAAGACTCAGGAAAATAAAACCCTGTAAACTCTTAGGTGACTGGCCCAGTAATTCAAAATAAAGGAGTAGAGAAAGATTGCAGATGTTGGGAAGGACATTTCTGAGTTAGCATTTTATTCAGACCCTGTAGGTGCTTAGATAAGCAACAATTAAAATCACTCTAGAAAGGAAGGAACTGCATGTTCTCTTGTCTGTGCACTCAAAACCAAGTGCTTAATTTGTTCTCTTAGCTATTCTGCAAATGCATATAATGGGTACTGCTCACCATAACGACAGGCAGGAGTTCTGTTTTTGTGCTGTTACACATTCTGGTGAGACAACTAACAACAGCTCTGAGGAGCTGCAGGGTTGTTAGTTCATCCTCCGCTTGGTGGGCAGCTCTTCCACCTCCAGTTTCTCTCTCTGCTCATTTTGGCTTGGGCCTTGAAATACTTGCTTCTTTTGCCACTCTGAGTGCCACACCAGCCTCAGCTGCAGTGTTGGTTGTTACTGTGCTTTCGGCACTGTCGGGGCAGTCAGGAGATGCGTGCAGCTTGCTGGAGACTTGGGGATTCCACAGGTGGCTGGCAGAGATCTCCTCTCCAGCACACGCCTGGCAGATGTGCCTGCTGGGCCTGCCTAGTCCCGTCTGGCCTGATTCAAATGACAGGCTCTGCAGCGTGGTTGAAATGACCACAAAACAGCACTCTACCAGCACACAAAGCCTGTTACAGGAGAACATTTCTCCAGCAGTGTCATGTCAGGAGTCCTGCTATTGTAGGTAGCAATCCTTTGCCACACAAAGGTAGGAGAGAAAAACTAAAAGGAGTTTCCTTTTCTCTACTGCTGATTTTTTTTTCTCAGCAAACTCTTTTTGAACTGTAGAAAATAATTTCGTAAAGCTGAATAGATCGTGCTTAGCATCTCAGAAAACATCAAAATGGGGAATTTTTCCAATAAGTGCCCTTTCTCACAGAGGATCCTCCAACTTGCTCAGAGCACAGCATGTGAGGGAGCCTAACAGAAGACAAACCACATAAGCAAAATGTGAGCTCCATATGTAGCTTTCCATTAGAGAGCCTAGCGTGAGGCAGTCTTTCATCTGCAGAAAGCAGCACTTGGCTGTCTGATTTCCCATTGACTCCGTAGATGTATTTCATATTGAAATCCCTGACTGGGGAAGGAAATTTGGTTCTCAAATGAAAAGCAAGAAGCTAACACTGTTCCTGGTGGACAAGTAAAGGTTTTGAAGTACATCTTTGTGTGCTGGCTCTAATAAGCTAACTGAAGCCTGGTCCCATGGGTGCTGTCCCCTGGGACGTTCTGACCTTGTGGAAGTCATGGGTCTTCTCCTGAACAAGTCTCTTCTAGTCCCTAAAAACATATGTCTGCCTCATACAGTCTTGTGTGCAAGAAAGGTTTTGATAGCCATAGCAGAGCACACGATGGTTTACTCATTTCCAGAAGTCACTGGCTTTTGTTGCTGGCATTTAGGTAAATGAGGCGTCTGGTTCCAGGAGAAAAAATGCAAGCAGAATCTGGCCCTTCATACAGTCAGAAGTAATAGAATCACAGAATCATTTAAGTTGGAAATGACCTTTAAGATCATTGAGTCCAACCGTTAACCTAACACTGCCAAGTCCACCACTAAACCATGTCTCTAATACACTGAGTAGCTGATATTTTTCCTGCATTCCTAATTTAAATAATGTATTTACAGCTAGTGTGCCCTGTCCAAAGTTCTGTTTGTATTTTTCTTTAAATGTTAACCTTTGCAGTGCTAGGGTCTTGCAGCAGCTGACTGTATACTTGTGGTCTGACAGGGACTGAATTAAACCAGCCAAACTGTAATTTCTAAAGATAAAGATCAGAGTAGGTGGAGTCATTTCATACTTTGTTTCCCTCATCACTTTTGGCTGAGTAATCTTGATAGGGAAAAACCAAAAAGCTTTAGCTTCTAGAAAGGCTCTGTGTGAAATGACACCAGGGCTATCTGCTAAGTTCAGAGGAAAGAATCACATCCCTAGGGCCCGATGCTGCCTGCTCTGCAGGAGCCAAGAATTTCACAGACTGGGATGGACCAATCTCTCACCTGGAAAACTTAACAGTTCATGCAGACTGGGACAGGGAAGCTACTAGCTCACCAGACAGCCACACAGCAGCCTTTGGATTAAGTGTTAAAGAAAGAAAACTTGGTTTTCTGTCACTTTTGTTGACAGAAAGTTGGTTTTAAAATAAAATCTACTACAGCAATGACATCAATACCTCAGTAAGAGTAGCCAGTTGAGAGGTATTCACCTCAGACCTGCTCTGGAAGGAATTACTTTTTCAGATAACTGAGACATAAAGGACCCTGCTAAAGCCTAAGCATAAGCTGCACTGAGAAAAGTAGAATTGATGTTTTGCAAGCTCCATAGAAACTAAATTGAAAACCAGCACTATTTGGATAGCCACCGGGTAACTTGCTCTTTAGCGCGATCATGTCACAGCAAATTCGCCAGCACGAGGAAAGCATTTGTTTCATTGCCGAGTGGTTTCCTTGGCAGTGGGAAATGGCTTCCTGAGCAACGTGCAGTTACAGACTTGACATGGGATCTCTGCGGTTCTCAAGCACTTTGCCATGATTAATTCCAGTGGAGCCAGGTCTTAACAGGCACTTGTGTCAGGAATTGAACAAGAGCAGCACCTCCCCACAGGAATTACTCAGCATCTCACAAAACACAGAGCTATTATTTTTATGCCAAGAAATAGCTCCCAGACTTGAAGCTCAGATTTTTTTTTTTAAATAAGAAAAAAAACCTTAGCTCTTCACTACCTTAATTGCAGGTATTGGGCCCCTGTAATTGGATCTGCAGCCTATGTTTGTAGCTATGGATCCTTTACAACAGAAGGTAGAGCTGGACTTTAGAGATCCTCAAGATTTAGCATGCTGACCAGGAAAATGCCTCACCTAAGCCTTGCAAAGTCCTGTGAGTAGGAATGGCTGTGAATCCCAACCAGCTCAATGACTAGGGCACCTTATTTTGCTCTCTGTCCAGTTAGGACTGTACCAAAGAAAGGCAACCACAGTTTCCTTGGCCTCAAAACTGAACAGGGGTGACTGCTAAAGAAAGCCGTATTGGGAAGAGGATTTTCTGCCCTCCTTCCTAGTTTATGTTGCAAGAGTTCGCTTCTCCCAGAGGAAGGCCTTGTTTTCATTCCCTCCTCTGCTTGAGATGACTGAACACTTCCTGCTGTAGGGACTTAAAGCCACATCCCCTATTTTCCTGGGATATTTTTGACTTATGGATCTTTGTGAAAACTGAAGCCTTCAAGGGTTCTCAAACTGAGCACCTTAAAGGTGAGGGAACTGAAAAATCACAGTCATTTCCGAAAGTTTAATAGTTCCTTTGTTCTTTCTGGTTTGCATATTAAAAATAAAATAATGTATTTTTTTTTAATAGTAGCAGATATTGGAGAAATACATATATTTCTTACAATTATACAGAATGCGTATGTATTTCGTGTATAGTTTGTATCATGATGATATAAAGGACAGATCTTATAGATCAGCCTTGTCTGTGATGGAGGATATATTGACAAAGATTTACTTTGCATGGGAAACTGCAAGCTCTGCTCTGTTCTGCAGCAGTAGGAAGTCTTGTATAATTGTTGGCATTCTTGAGAGGGGATTCCAAAACAGCTTAGCATCCTGCCCAACCACGTAATGGGCACATGGATGGAGGCTTGTTAGGGCATGCTCCATGCACTGAACAACTGATGAGATGTCCTTGTTAAGACAGATCTTGGATAGCTTCTCTTTCTTTGCTGCATCTGTAAAGCTCAAAAAAAGAAGATCATTTAGTGACAGCCAGGCAAGGTGACTTAACTCTTCCCCCCACTCTGATGTGTGCAATTTCACTAAGGAATTGGTATTTCTTGTTTCTCCCTACACAAGAATTTTTATCAGATTCTGAGGACCAAGTCCCAATCCATAATGGGCTTGTGATATAGTTGACCCCAAGAACAGTCTAGTTACCCTTAATTGTGGAACAGTCATGGAAAAAACCGGGCCTATATGGTCTGAGGACAGGCAACCAGCATTGACAGTAGCTCAGGATAAACACACTACGTAAGAGGCAAAGGGAAACAGAAATGCTGTGGTTGTAAACGTGTCTCTCGTAGTAAGGAAATTGCTTTGTGGGAAGTTGTGAAACACAACTGTAAAGAAGAAATTTGAGGGACAAGAAAGTCCAGGGATCAAAAGACAAGCAGCCTGTGTTCAAGAAGGCTTTGCAAGTGGCTGTCAGACAGGTCCTGAATGGCTTTATCACCACTGGGGCTAGCAGAAGCCAAGGGAATTGATCCCTATTTGATCACTAAACAAATAAACAATAATGACAGAAAAACACATTAGGCACATTAATTACATCAAAAGTTTTTCTGTTTGGGAGTTTGCTCAAAAGCTTCATGCCAATGTGAATAATTAATCTTTAACTGAGATTTGAATAAAGCTTCCCAGAACGAGTCTTTTGTGCGGATAGTCAGATTGTGATGCAGGTGTGTTTGAAGAGTAACTTTTCACATCACAGTCTTTCCAAAAAGTCAGAATGATTAGAAGATATAACGCTACTTTGCAAGGCTTTCTCAGCAAGAAATGCATTGCTTCTTTTGACACAAATGTCTGGAAATTGCCTCACCTTTCTGAAAATACTCCTCTCCATATTGCTTTTTTATATCAGGGGGAAGCTCATTCCAAATAACCTCCTTCTCTTTCATAATCTTTGCTGGATTGGATAATGCTGTTTTGAACAGTCCAGGTTGAATGCAACAAACCTTAACTCCAAAAGCTTTCATATCTCTCCTGCAAAGACAGCCCAAGGATTTAATTGCGTTAGACATTATTATTAATAGTGTGGGATTTTTTTCTGTACTAACACTTTTATTTCTGTCTTTACATGGCACACCAGGACACGAATACTGTGAGGTTTGTTCACGGTTATCAACTTTCAGCTTGTTATCCTTAAATGAGAGAGGGATGAACCATCTTACCTGCTTTACAGAGTGACAACATGCATGGGCAGTGACTGTGCAGTAGCTGGCATAATGTATTTCACATCCCAGCTCACCTTGCAGTAGCTCATTAGTTATCTGACTTGTCTGTAAGACTGGCTGGCTGCCTAAATGCAAGTATGTAGAACTATTTTACATGTCTTAGGGAATCCCTCTCGACCTCTGGCTGATGCTCCAGATTGGTACAGTTCCTTGTGGCCCCATCTCATATCTGTCAGCCCTGAGTGGCTGTCCTGGTATCTAAAATGGCACTATATATTTAGGCAAACAAATCACTCTCTGTCTGTGTTACAAGAAGCAGCCATGGTGGTCCCCAGGATTAGTTTTCTATGTTCTCTAGATCTCTCTAATGATTGGTATAATTAAGAGAAGACACTTTGGAGACCAAAGCTTAGACAAAAGTTACTATCATGCAATAAGTCATGGTATGCATTTTTTCTGGATGTGTGGCTGCTGGAAGTTTCTAGGTGCACTTTTTAATTAGGAGAATTAGGTTCCTATTGCAAAGACCTCTCAGTTCCCTTGAGTGGAGCTTTCTCTGCCATAAGGCCTCTGTGCACACTAAGATAGGCTAGTTATGAATCTATGAGAGTACCAGCTGTGCTGCAATAATACTTGAGGACAGCTTGTGTCCCCAACAGGCTTTGTACCATTTCAAGAGTGGCATAATATGTGTTGAGCAAAAGAACTTTTAAGAAGAATTAGTCCAAAGTGTCTAATGTTTTTCAATTTTTATACCAAGTGCCACAATTGTAAATCAGCTCCTATTCTGCATGTGCCAGTTTTTAGTTAATATATGAACCTTAGGAAAAAAAAGAGTGGTCTTTCCTCATAGTGAGTGTTATACCTTAAGCTGTCATTAAATCCTTCTACCCCAAACTTTGAAGGAAAATAGCCTCCACCACTGAATGCTATGCGACCTCCAACGCTGGACACATTTACTATCCGTCCCTTTGCTTTTTTTATCAAGGGAAGCATATTTATTGTAACATTTATGAGTCCAATTAAATTAACTTCAATTGGTTCTCTAAAGTGCTCAATATCCAACCAGTCTGTAGGAGCTGATGGCCCCGTAATCCCAGCATTATTGACAAGTCCCCAGAGACCTGCAGGGAAAAAAAACAAGAAGAAAGTCAGGAAGCAAATTTTAACCTAAAGTGTCAGATTAATTGAACTGGGTGAGACTTCACAGAAAATGAGTGAGGGACCAAGAAGACAATGAAGACTTGGAGGAATTGCTTGAGAATGTCCTACGATATTCAGCTTTATTCTCATTGTCCAGGTTTTATCACCATGCTTTCCATCACCCTTTGCGTAGTCTTCCCCCTGCCACAGCATTTTTGTCAGGGCGTGGTGTTGGCTTTTTGTGGGAGAAAGGGCAGTAGAGGAAGGCCAGGTATGGCAAAGAGCAACCATATTGGGTGACAGGAAATGTATACGAAATAGACCTGGTCCTTGCTACAGGTAGAGTGTCGTGAAACACAAGTAAGCGTGCCCTGATTTTGAGATGGGTGAGGTACCAGGACAATGAAGAACAGCTCTTGATAACAAAAAAAAAATTTAAATCCTTCTGAAAGGTTTGAAAACAAGGTGAGAAGTCTGTGACAGAGAAGGCTTTCTCTATTCTTTTTCTCCACACTGACATTTTTGTGGTAGCAGAGAACTTATGCCTCACATTGACTGACAAGCCACAACTGGAAATGGGAAAGATATTTTTTAAATGAACAGCCAGCTCAAAAAAAAATGAGGTGGAGGCAGGGAAAAACCACTAGATGATTGATTTGAAAAACATTTCTGGGCCCTCGGAAGTGGGAGGGGAAAATACAAAAACGTAAACCCAGTTCTTCTCTTGAATCAGCTGTAAGAGTTGTGTGAATGAATACTTTCACTGGCCTGACTTTTTGAGCACATTCCCAAATATTTACCTACCACTAATTAGATGTATAAAACATCTCTCTAGTGAGATCTTCCTCCATGTTCCTGGAAGGTGACAAGACATCCACACACACTTGTCAAATATCAATTAAAATAAGCTGTGAACGTAGCATGGTATTTTTGGAAAACTATTGCTTTTTTTAAAAAAAACAAACAGATATTCTGGCACTCACCTTCTGACCGAACTTCAGCTTTGACCCATGCAGCCACTTTCTTAACATTGTCTGAATCTCTCACATCTAGCAGCACTGTCTGAAGCTGCTTCGAGGTCACAGCTTTTAGCTCTTTGGCTCCTGTTTCAGTCAGACAGCTGGCAAAAACACGGAATCCCTTTTTATCAAAAATCTTTGCTGCCATATTTCCAAATCCTGTGTCACATCCAGTGATGAATATATATTTTCCAGTGAGATTTGTAACCTTCATCCTGTCTCTTGCTCTCCAATGCCACCACAGAGAGACAATGCCAAGAAAGAGTAATACATAGACAAGCATTTTTTTACTGAAGTCTTCTGGACACGTTCTCCTGAAAAAAAAAAAAAGCTGCTAGTTTTTAAGGGATTGTTAGTTGTTTGTTTTTTTCTTTTTGTCTTGAGTTGGCTGTCTGCAACTATTCAGAGAAGCAGGCACAATTCAGAGCAGTGGCCTCCTTATGCTAAAACAAACAAACAAAATCCTTCCTTGAGCAGAAATGAGAACTGGAGATATGTTGTCATAAGGTTACAAAGAATAATGCATATTGGGTTACAGCTGCCAGGTCTGCTGACTAGAAAAGAGTAGCAAAAATGAAGTATTTGCATGGAAACCAACAAAAATGTCTGAACTTAGTGTCAGTTCATAGAAAATTAAAGAGTAAGACTCGGGCCAGCTGGCAACAAAAGGTCAAGCAAGATCAGAAGGACCCAGAACTTTTCTCGTTACTGTGGATACTTAAGCAATGCTAGCCAGGAAAATTCTTTATTTTACTAAAACCTTTGATTATCAGTGCTGGACTCTCAAGAAAGAGGGTAGCAAGTACTACCACTTTGTCTCTCAAGAAATAAATTCCCCCCAGCTGGGCTGTGGGAGTGTGTATGTGGTCGCTGAGCACGTGAAGAAGGGAGCAGGTCGGAGCACTTCACCTGCCGGAGTGAAGCTCAGGCAATGCGACAACATCAATACTGCAAAATATGTTTGGGAAGAGCCTGTGTATCTGAGATTATGCTCCAATTGACTTAATGGTGAACTTGTAACTAACTATTGATGATGGATGAAATTCCGCTTAGAAAAAACAACTCAGTTATACTTCTTCATGAGCGCTCATGGCCCAGAAAACAGGAGATGCCTAATACGAATTGACTAAAAAAATAATTCTAAATAGATGTAAAGGAGTACAGATCTTTTTAGAGATTGCTTATAGACAATCCATCTCTGCAGGGCACAATGCAATGAAGTTGCATTTACTATGGCCAAATTCTCGTCTGGCAAAACTTAATTTAAAAGGAAATTGCAAACACCTGACATGTTTTTAAGCATCATAATAGGCACAGGAACACTGCTTTTATTTTCTGCACCTAGAATTGCTTTCTGCTCTGGCACGGGAGGTTCAATATATTTCCATTTTTACTGCAAGCCCCGTGGCTGCTCATGGTGCCGGTTTACATAACCATGTATGCTGGTGAAATGCAGCTTCTTGTGCTGGCTGGAAGTTACCCGGGGTGTTGCTGAAGTTGCAATGCAGAGATGCTAGTTTTTGTTGCTTAACTTCCTCTGCAGCATCAGTAGTGAAGAAAGTCTAAAGAAGTGATTAGGTAACTGCCCTCCTCGTGTAGTATTTCATGGTTCCTTTGTTAAGGCAAGGAAATTTTTCTCTTGGCGTATTACACACGCAGAGCAGACTCAGCACAGCGGCTGGCTTTCCTTCTCCTGCGGCCCTTATTAAAATTACCACTGTCTGTCTAATATCCCTTGCTCTGCTTGGAGTTGCCCTGTTCCTTCGCAGCCTTCCTTCACCTGCAGCTGAATAGCAGCCCGGGCAGTCCCTAGCTGTTACACACCAGAGCCGGGGCCAGGCTGGCTCCCGGAGGCTGGGTGGAGCCCTGCCCTCCTTGGCACAGAGGCACCATTTCCCTGCCCCTCCTGGCCTCCCACACCTCCCTGGGCCTCAGCCATGCCGGATAGCTGCACCTCGTGTGTGCTAAAGCCTGTGCAGAGTGCGGCCATGGAGACAGACCAGGCAGCCCAGGGATGGAGAAGGCTTGAGAAGAGGCCCTCTAGAGACAAAGGGAGACAGAATTGTGTTTTATCATGCCCCACATCAACTATAAAGTAGATATAAAGTATAACTAGTAAACTAACATAAATGGAACAGAGTTTTGGCCTGATCTGTGGTCTGGTCAATAAATAAAAATAAAAGCCAATTTAGCTAGACTGAGGGAAAAAGGCCTGTTTTTGCTATGGCAACAGGCATGTCTACAAACACGGGACTTGGACAATTGGGGTTAATTTCTGGTCCCTGTCATCTTTAATCAATGGGTTGGTGGGGGCTTCATATCAAATTAATAAAGTGCTGAAATTACAAGGTTTTCAGTTAGAGTGCTTTGTACAGGCTGTGTTTCCAACTTCAGCCTGCCAGGGAGACTGACAGGTCAAGCGCCTGCCCACAGTGGCCTGGCTTTGCAATGTAACGATCTACCACCAATTTTTTACAGGGGCCACAAACCAAAAAAGAAAAAAAACAAAGGTCTTATCAAGAAAAAATGTATTTTTCTCTAGTTTCCAGGAGGGAGAGTGATAAGAGGCGCTCGGTCAGAAGCCCCAAAGGCGTTTGAGTGGCGGCATTCGAGAGTGGTTGGGAAAGTGGAGGCGCAGGGGGCAGGCAGGCTCATGTGGGTGTGCCACGTTCTGACAGGAACAGGCAAGGTGACTCTCCTGGTTTTGACTGGGATAGAGCTAATATTCTTCTTAATAGCTAGAATAACACTATATTTTGGCTGTAGTATGGGATTTGGTATAAGAATAATGTTGATAATATACTGATGTTTTCAGTTGTTGCTAAGAAATCGAGGACTTTTCAACTCCCCTTTTTTTGTTAGTGTGCAGTTGCACAAGAAGCTGGGAGGGAGCATAGCCAGAGCAACAGGTCCAATTTGGCCAATGGCATATTCCACATCATACAACGTCATGCTCAGTACATAGATGAGGATTGTCTGGGAAGTTCGCTCTCTTTTTCGGGATTGCAGTTTCGGAATCTCTCTTCTCCAGGTTCGTTAGACAGGAATGGGCTGGGCCTTGGTCAGCAGGTGGTGAGCAATTGCATTGTGCATCACTCGTTTGTATATCCAACTAATTCTATTACTATCATTGTAATTATTATTTTAATTTTATTTTATTTCATTTAATTTATTATTTTTTTTTTATCTCAACCTATGTGTCTCCTTACCTTTACCCCTCCAATTCTCTCCCTCATCCCCGGGGTAGGGGAAGGTGAGTGAGAAGCTGCATGGTGTTTGGCTGCTGGCCCAGTTAAAACCATGGCAATGACTGAGGGCCGGTTGCCCAGAGGGTGGGGCAGGCACTTTCAGAGATGTCTTTTTGAAATAATTTTTTTATTTTAACACATTGAGTCACTTAATCTTGATATAAAAGTTATAGTTTGCATTTAAAATTTACAGATTTGTTTTTGTTTTGTTTTTTAGAAGTGGTGTGGCTCTCTCTGCTATTTTTATTTGCACAAGTGTTTGGAATGGAGAAAAAATCCTCACTGGCTGCCAGAATTGGGTAGCATCAATGGGATAAGTGAGTACATTCCTGCTTCTGGTACTTTCCAAGAACGGATAGTGAGAGGCTAACTATAAAACAAGGCAAGTAACTAGAGATAAGTCCCTTGCTGCCTACCTCCCAGCCTCCCTGCTGGACCCACTCTAGGTGGTATTTTGCAGTTTCAGTATAGCATATTTTTGTGACCAAGAAATAAATATACCATGACCTAGGGTCTCTGATCATGATTTAGACCATGGGAGAAGAAATGTTTGTTTCTTTGTGCTAGCCTCACACCTGGAGGTATCTGCTCCCAACAATCACCAACTTAGACTTTTTACTTTCCATAACAAGAGAAAGTCACAGAAACATCCCCATTCTGCTTTAGTTCACTGTAAGGAAAATATCTGCTATTCCCCATTTCAGTATGAAGAAATGTAGGTTGATTGATTGCAAAGAAAAGGAAATTGACTTCTTATCAATGAACAGCTTTTTGCTTGCAGCAAAAATGATGAAACCCAGCCATCAAAAGACGAAGTCTTGCACGTAGGTGTAAAAAGGAGGTTTCCGTGTAGAACACTTGCTAAAGATCTTTGGAAAGGACAATAATTTTTTTCAGAAGTCATGCTGCATTGAAGGAAAATATGTACATATGCACCTCATGGGATTGACATAATTCCATTTTTTGATAACATAAATCACAAATCAGTAAGCTCAGTGTAGAATTCACTTTGCATTGTACAAAGTGAATATTAAATCGTGTTTGTATAACTGCTGTGGTGCCAAGAAAAGAATGAAGACACAGCATGCGGGTACTTGCCAACCTGACCAGCTGTGTGTGTGCACTGACCTTTCCTGCAGCTTCCCACTCCTCCAGTCTCTGCCCTGATCAGAGTCCTGCAGAGGAGCTTGTTTCTCTTCCAGCCTAGTTTTGTTGGTTTTGTCCTCTAGATACCTTTATAACTGTGATAATTTTTTTAGATTAATTTCATAAACTGTATTTAACAAGTGACACTCCAAGAACAGATGTAGAAGTTATCTGCCTAATAATTCAAGCTGCAAACTGTATCTACTTTATTTCCAATGTCCCTTACCTTAAATCAGGGTACCAAAAGAGAGCTGTAACTTGCTTTTATTTAGAGTTCACTTTACTTTCACCTTCACACTATTTAGGTGAAAAAAATGTGGTAGCCTGGGGAGCAAAATAACAAAAATATTTTCAAAACCCAGGAGAAATAAAGAAGCGAACAAAGCGTTTTCCTTTATTTTTCAAAGGATCAGAGGACAGGAAGATAAAGCATCATGCAGAAGCAGAAGCGTACTACAATATGAGATCTGCCTTATGCTTCTGACACTCTGAGGTGCTATCACTGTAAGTGGCACAGTAAGATGGGGCTTATACTCAAGTGAAAAATCCAGTGTCTGGCTTCTTGGCCCTGGAACACTGTATGCTAGCTACAGAAATAAATTTGGCTATGAATGGTTAAGAAATAAATTAATGAAGCATAAGAGCTGTCTGCTCAATGCCTTCTGTCAGGCAGAGAGTCCAGACTGCTGTACTTGAATGTGGACTTTAGTGCCAAAACACAAACAAGCTGCTCATCTGGAGTCTCAGCCTGCAGTGGCAGCCTGAGTCTGTTCACCTGGTGGAAAACTGTGGCCATCTACTCCTCCATAGCTGTGAGCACTTAGTGTGAAATTTCTGGCTATCTTTAGGATGCTTGGGAAGCATTTTATTTGATTACTGCTACTAGCTGTTGTCAATACTGGAATAAAGATCAATAGGTTATAGACTACAGCTTAGGGCTGAGGAGTCCTGTGCCAAAAGAGAGCATGGGCTTTCATTTCTTACTGAGAAATTATCTGTATGGGAATAATTAAGATTCATTTTTATTCACTTGCTCTTACGAACTGTTGGAAAAAATCCAGGGAAGCGAGGATAACTTTATTTGGAGTGGTGATATGCTGGAATAAACAGCTATTCAAATTGAGGGAAGAAGCAGTTATTTTACTGCGTTTGGCTCAATGAATTGTGATCGTATTAAAATGACATGAGCTGTAAGCAAAATGTTTCCCTTCGACTCAGGCCATGTCTGAGGGGAATTATCCTGACAGTATTGTTCATCTTTCATGAACTAAATAGTATCTATAACCTACCAAAATTCAGAGATTTTGCATGTGTCCCCTACAAGAATTTCAGGGATGGGAGCAGCTGTCCTCAGTCTCCTCAATTTAGTGAAGTCCTGCTCTTTGTTGTTTTAGTTCGGTAGCTAATTCTTCATTCACTGAAGGGCTGACTCTAGCAAGAGAAACTGAGTTTTCCCTTCCCAGGACATCAGAAGGGAACAAAGTACAAGAAGGCTTGAGGAGATGGAATGGATTGGCTAGTTTTTTCCACTAGCAGCTGTAAAATGGGAAGGGACTCTGTGGGAGCGGGACCAAAACAGACTGCTGTATGTTCTCCACTTTGCTCTACACAGACGTGATGATTTTTTCAGCACAGATTAATTTTTATGGCTCATGTCATGAAGTCAGGTCAGAACTTATAATCTTCAGGACTTTGTTGTAAGGATGAGTTAAGAGAAACAGAGGTTTAGATGGGAGCAGAGCCCTTCAAAACATTGGTGTAGTCTGTGGTCTCAGCTTCAATTCATTTCTACCTTAATCTACTCATTAGCAGTGTGAAACAGGCTCTGCACACACTTTCCAAATGCTTAGATGAGCAAAGCCTTTGAGTTTTTTAATCTGAATTTAGCTTAATCTCTGAACCAATTTTCCTATTATTCAGCTGACATGCTGTTTACTACAGGGACAGTAGGTACACTGACTTATTGCATGGCTAATAAAGTAATTCTATACTAATACTGATAAAATAATGCTATAAAGATCTCTTCCTGTACATTCATTGTGAGCTATTTTTTTTTTCCAGAGAACTGTCTGGTCTCCTCATGTATAGTTGCTTTCCAAGTGCCCTGACTTTATCTTGTGAGATTACATTAGTCAAATTTAAACCGTCCATTAGATGTCAATGAACTGTAACCATTGTGACCGCATGGTTATTGACCCAGGTGCAAATAGCCAATGCCCAATTTAAAGATTCAGTTCTGACAAATGGGTTAGAATAATGAAAACATGATGGGAAATGGTTGGGTGCTTCACTGACTAATTGAATGGGATCCTTGCAATTTGTTCTATGATACATGATTTTTCACAGCCACAGGTGAGTAACAGATCTATCATGTTTAATGTTTCAGAGTTAACTGATGAAACTTCCTGAACTGAAACGTATCTGTATTTTTCCTTCAGAACAATTTAAGCTAAATGCTAAATTCCCTTTGCACAGTTAGTAGTTTGGTTTTTGGGGTTTTTTTGGGTTTTTTTTTGAATGGAACGGTTTGAAAAACAAGACATTCAAGTTCTCTTTTGAAGCAAAATGTCTTTCATCATTAATATCTGAGGAACCTAGCTTTAAAGAAAAATGAAGGGTAGTGCTTTCAGGGCCAATTTTCATTGTTTTTTCTTTCCCCCCTTCTATGTTAAATAAAGATCTGATCTGAATAAAGATGTGATTTGAAAAAGATTTCAAAGGGCTTTGGATCAGGTTCCTTTGTTAGCATTTTCCAAGTGTTACTTGTTTGAATCTGGCTTTTTAGTTCCTTAAATATTTTTGTTTATCAAAAATCCAGCAGCCATACCTTAATTGGCTAGATTAAAATGCTATTTCACTTTAGTGCAGTTTCTGAGGTATTCTCTGCTCCCAGTTTGTATTTTGCACACACAGGGGCAGATGGGATGATCTAATGCCTTCTATTATCTCCGATTTCTATTATTGAAATAATTTTTGATGCAGGCATCAGCAACAGTATTTTTCAAGATGTTTCTAAGTGATCCCCAGTTTAAACATTCATATCCTGAGGAGGTTATTTTAATATTCTAATACAGCATGCTAATCTGCTAAACTAATCTGTTTAAGTCATATAATGAATGATGCCTGCTGGACAGGATAGTATGTGGATAGTATTTGATGTGTTGAGCTTTAGAAAATATAGGAAAAATGTGTTTCCTTTCAAAAATGTGGGGACAGTCACAATTTTATTGAAAATGACATAATTCCAGGAAGTTTAGCTCTAGCAAGTGTTTGTAAACTAGAATCCTTATTCAAGGTTCTGTCAGTCATTGGGGTTTTTTCCACTTTTCCTATTATTTAAAACTGCATCAGTATTCAGGCTTAAAAAAATCAGTTGCAAAATACATTTTCATAGTGTAAAATACAATGTCTAAGCAAGCACTGAAATGAGACTTCCCAGCATGATGTTCTATACTGGCATTTAAAGGACAGATTGATTTTTAGTGTTCCTTTACAAAATTTTGTATAGATGTTAAGATTGCAAAGTCAAATAATAAATAGCTGAAAGAGGACAGGCAGAGAGTGACTTGACTTTGCTTTACTTTTACCTTCTTCATCAATTTACAGTATGACATTATCTTTCTGAAGCAGAAATGCAGTGGGTTTTTTTTTTTAACCACTTCATAGCTTTTCACTGGGAGCCACATTCAGTAGTATGGTTCAAATGGTTTATATCACTTAATTTGAATAGATTTATACCTCTGTGAAGTTATAAAGTATTTTAAAGCTGCTGGAATGTATGTGTAAATACCACCCTTAAAGTTTAGGTTTATTTTGATAGCAGAACAGGTAGGAACATTGCTGCTTTAGCCCAGCAGAACATGTTTTCATAATCCAGGTGACATTTCCAATTATACTAATTTCAGTGTAAAATCAGCAGTTTGTCTATTAGCTCAGCTTTCTTTATACAATTCCATTACTTGTGTGCTAAACAGTGCAAAGCGGTCAGTACTAGATCTAGAAGCAAATGATGGCTTCATGTTTAAGGACAAATTGCTATTAAATTACCATTGTGGGTGAACTATCTTTTGCAGAAGAAAACATGAGTGTATGGTTGCAATTAGTATCTTCTGGGTATTATTAATTCAGCCAATGATGCTTTAACCATTTGAACCAAAAATCTGAAAAACTTTAACAAAGATAAAAACATTGTGATTTTATTATTTTTCTCACATTGATGGCTTGCTTAGAAATTTATTCACTCATGGTTTTTTGTGTTCTTCTGGAACACTTTTTTACTTAGGGTAAAAAACTGGCCAGCCTTAAGGCCAATTGCATATTTAAGTTGTGTTTTCCTTAGAATCACATCACTGTGAAGGGCTCCCCCAGTCTGTGCTACCACTGTCAAACTTCTTTGTAAATGAAGCAAAAAGTCTGTGTTTTCAGATCTCCAGCTCCAACCTCATAACTGAATGGACATACTAAAAAAAATTGTCTTGAGAATGTGATCACTGACAAAACTGCCAAAAATGAGCTGCTGAGAAACTTTTTTTCCTAAGAAACTTCTGGAAGATTAGGATTATTTGAACAAACAGTTTTTGGAGATCTTCTGTTTGGAGACTATTTCAATCAATCAGACACAAGCAAAAGCAGGAGGGAGGGAGCAGAATAACTCTGTGTTTTCACTGAAGAAGTGAGTGAAGTTTTTTTCCCCGCTTGGGGAAAATTGTCACGCTTTTCTTCAGTGAGAACATAATCTCAAGGGACTGAAAGTTGCCAGGAGTATATTCTTGCTCTTTTTGGGAAGCTACATTTATTTCAATATAAACTGAATAATGTCATCTGGAAATTCAGCCCTTGTTAAACCCTCTTCCATATGCTTGATGCAAATCCAGCTGAAGTGAAATTTAATGATTTGTAGATAGGTTCCATGTGAAACAGGGACACTTATATGATGCTTTCCTTTCTTTCTGGTCAGAAGCAGGTGTTACATGCTTTCTCTGTTACATAAAAGAGCAGAAAGAGAACTTGGGAATGTGCACACGGTAGAGACTTTAACTAAATAAGTACCATAGCTTGTTCAGCCCATTTGCCATCTCTCTCAGAGAATGGAACAATTATGATTATGATTGTAAATTTTTTCACTGTATGTGGGGTTGTATTAAAAGCTCCTGTGATTTTATGTTGTAAGCAACTATTCTAGTCCTGGCCAGATATTTTGCTATTGCAGTGGTGATTTGGCTTTACACATTTATTTAAGGAGAGAATTTGGGTAACAATTTCAGGAGTCACAGAATGTGAGGAGGTCAGAATTTACTGACCAGTGGATGAATACATCGTCTGTGCTCATCAGAAACTTTTAGGCAAGAAAAACTACATCCATAGAGTAGCAATCAATAGACCAATGTCCAACTGAATGGAAGTACTGAATGAAGTTCTGCAGAGGTCTCTCTTGCTTCTGGTATAATCCAGTAATATTGATAATGATGTGGATGACACAATGGAGAATATCCTTATTAAATTTGATCGGGACATAAAGGAAGGACAGACTGCAGATATGCTGAAGAACAGGACTAGATGACAAAATCGCCTTAACAAACAGGTAAAATGGGCTGAAGAATGTAAGGTGCTATTAATATGGACAATAGCAGGCAGGATTAATCAACTGTGAAAATATAGTTTGGAAAGCAACTGGCTCTGTAGCAAATTGCAAAAAATGAGTGGCTTTGGTGAATTACAAACTAAATGTGAATCAACAATGTGATACTTCTATTAAAAAAACAAATGTCATACTGAGTTGCATAAACAGGAATATAAGCTGTGGAACATGAAATAATCCTTCTCCTTTGCTCAGTGTTGGTAAGACTGGTGCTGTAGTGCTATTATGCACTCATCACTTCAAGAAAGATGTTTGAGAATCCAGAGGAGACCTGTGGAAATTATCAGAGGTTTAGGAAAACACACCCTACCAAGGAAAAATGAATTAGTTGCTTTCTTCATCTGAAGAGGGAGACTTTCTAGTCTTATTAAAATAAATACAGCCTACTTACAAAGTCAAAAGGAATTATTATGTTCCGTATCCTCGGTGGATTGCACAAGAAGGAAAGGGTTTAAATTATGACAGGTAAGATTCAGATTAGACATCAGGAAAAAAATATTTTAGCAATAAGGATAGTGAACCACTAATTGTCTGGGGAGTTCTTCAGGCATCTGTGATAAACATCAGTTAAAATGACACAAGAATAATTGAACTTTGCCTTGGATGCTTAGAATTAATCAAGAGACTTTGGTCTTTCCAGCCTGACTTACTGATGTTTTAGTGATGTGCCAAGAGATGTACACATAAAATTCAGGAGAAGAGGATAAAAAAGGATAAGGGTTTGGCCTGGGAATCAGCAGTTCTGAAAGCCAATTTGGAGGAAGGGTAACAAAAATGAAAGGTTGGGACTTTATGGGAAGTGAAATTATTAAAAGTCACATATGCATCCTGAACCAATGGACTGTCTCCTATTATGTTACTCCATTTGGATCTAGGAATGGGTGCATTTCCTTCATCCTCTGGTAATTTCAGAGCCAAGCTGCTTCTCAGCCTTTCTGGCTTGTGAGGAACTGCCTGGCTGTGGCTAATCACACAGCTCTTGCCAATATGAAGGATTTTGGTAGTTTTAATACTATTAGCAGAAAAGAAGTGGTTCCTTTGGAGGGCTAAATAGGTAAAAACTCAGCTGTTTGGGAAGTCAGGTGGTGTAACACAAATAACCTGTGGAAATGTGTCTTTCACACAGAAGACTTCTTGTGTTATTTAGATAAAAGATGTTAAGCTCTGATACTGAATATGTTGTAATATGCTTAAAATGAGAGGTTGTGAGAGGTTTATACAGAAGTATAAACATACAAATGTTGATGTTTAATGACTGGAATAAGGTATTGTAACTACGCTTTGGGATACATTGCATTAAACAAAGGTGTGGATGAGATGACTTTGGTTACGAAAGGGCGTGTTTTGGGGAGGGCTTCTGCAGCACTTTCCCCCAGGTGCCATCTTGGATGCCAGGCGTGCCCGGCCAAAACTAGCATTACAGGCAGATTTTGCCTCACAAAAGTGCTTCTTTAACAAAAAAGTGTTAACTTTGTCTCCTGGTTTCTTCTTGTGTATGACATCTGCTTGACATGTCAGTGTAACTAGTTAGGAATAAACCTGTCCAGAGGAGCAGGTCTGCTGGGTAACTCATCCCAGCCGAGAGCTGTGGGAGTGCAGCCAGTGGTGGTGGTGCTGCAGATGTTGGTGTGGCCCTGGGCTCTCCCCCGGCCACCCCTCTTGTCCCCCAGTTGTTGCCCTGTCATGGGCCTGCTGGCCGCTGCCAGCCAGGATGGGACAAGGCAGGGGCAGGTCTCCTGCATGCCACTCCCTCGTAACTGAGGCAGGATCTGCTGTATTAATATCTCAGCCTATAACCTACGGATGTCAGCTGCACAAAAACAGTAGTTTATTTTAATACAGCCATTAATTGGGACAGGGCTGTTTGCAAGTGGGCTGCAAAGCCCTGGGGAGGCAGGAGGCATTGAAGCCTTTCAGAGGCCTCGCCCTTTGGGGTGAGTTGGGCATGCTTCTCTGAGGTGTTTTTTTCTACTCTGTAGTTTCGTTGTGTCTCGGACATCTATTCTGTTATAACTTGTGCTGTAATCAGTGGCATTGCCCTGGGATAATGAGGGCAAACCTGAGGTAAGCAGGAGTTTAATGTAATATTGTCGTATGTTCACAGACAAACGTATGCTGATACTCTTTTTTTTCTTCCCCCACCCCCTCTCTTCAGGACTTTTGATTTAAGTGAGTAATCATCATGTCTGACCCTGTTGTTCTGCGTAGCATCAAGAGATTGGGAGAGGATAACTATGCTTTTGACTTGGATGGCAAATGTAAGAAGTTTATTCTTAAGTCACCTCCTTATTTTATAAAGCATGTAAAATAGGTGGTGCGTGGCCTAAGTGGAGCAAATAGTCTACAGAATACAAAGCAAATAGTCTGTGGAATAAATATAGTTATGTGGTACCTGCTCTTATGGGCATACTGCCTGCAAAACAACTTTTCTGTAAAAGCTACCTATAACAATTGCTACTCATGGACAATATTTACTTACCAGTCTACAAGTTCACAACATCTACCTAGTTTTTTATACTCAGCACTTTGGTGTGCAAGTAAAGGGCCTTTACTGGGTGGGGGGGAAGAGGGGACGGGAGAAGTTCTTCCATAGTTTCTAGAGCTGCTTTCAACAAACACGTATATCTGTAGTCATACTTATATTAGGCAGAATTCTTATGAGCTATTGCTGTGCAAAGATCTTCATTCCTTCTCCTCATCAGAGCTTTTCCTCTTTTCTTCCATTTTTTCTTTGCAATGTGCACTTTTCCATTTTGTCAATCCAAATGGGGCAAGAGTCAAGGAGAAACATGAGGAGAAACTGCTAAATATTTTGAGTTCTGTGTATAATACTTGAGAAAAGCAGACAAAGAGAGGGGCACTAAATATTTAAACTGAATGTAAGGTACAAAGGAAAGCAAAACAATAGCACATAATGGAAGATAAATTGCAGTACAATGCAATGTACATACTCCTCACATAGAGTAAAAAGGGTTCACAAAAAGATTCCAGCACTCGGATATCACCAGATTCCCTAAGCATACATAGAACTCGTATTTTCAAATTCCATGACGGCTGAGGCCTAATCCTGGAAGTGTTTAAGCTTTCATTAAAAAACATTCTCCTAGGACCCAATGAAATGCTTCAGACCATGCGTGAAATAGCCTGTGTTCTAAACATGGGCCTTACTGGGATTTACAAATATGGCATTCACTCCCAGTTTCACCTGCTTCATCACAAAAAACATCTCGGCTCAGCTCTGAACAAAATACAGCTTGAAGAAGAGGGATGCTTTTTTATCTTGTGTTTTCTTTTTTTTCTTTAATCAGATTTATTATTAGAACAATTAAGCTGGATAGTGATAAAGACTATGCAGGTTTATTTCACTTGAAATACTTTATGGCAGATTACCTCCAGAAAACTGGAGGCTCGTGTTGACAGACAGTCCCTCTCTGTTGGAACTACTTTTCACCAACAAAAAGAAAGCAAACCATACTAGACTGAGTTACAGTGATTTTTTTTTCCACTGTCTAGACAACAGCTCAGGTTTAAGGCAGTCCAGCCTCAGCCTCTTTTGTTCCATGGGAACCATACATTCACCTTTTGTTAAAACTTGTGGCATGCAGCAAAATTCTTCACATAGCTATGTATATCATGAAATTTCAGACAATAACCAAACTTTTTCAAGACCTTATGACTGATTTTTAATGAAAGCCCTCTTCAACCCTCTCTCCCTGCTACATAGCAGCACAGTGCACCAGCTATAACTTGACCTGTCCTTGAAAGAAACCAATGTGAATGTTTTCTGAAAGTCTGCTCTGTCCCCAGCATACTGCTCTGCATCCTGCTGGCATGAGCAGCCATCTGCGTGCTGAAGCAGTAAGGATCTCCCCACTCCTCTCCTCTGCTGTGTTTTGTTTTGTTTTTAAAACTTCTCACTTAGGCTGCTAACTGAAGGCAGTTTCAATGCATGGGGCATTGTGGGCTCCAATATTGGTGGAGAGAGGGGAGGAATGATGAGAAAAGGGAGTAAATAGCTAAAGGGGTATGTCCTTCTGCTTCTGGGACAGAAAACAGTTTGTCTCTTCCAGCCACTTACTTAGAACTTCTCCCACATTGCCCGTATTTATCTAGCTGGTTTGAGGGGTTGTTTTTTGTCTGTTAGTCTTATGTACTTGTCACTTTTACTTGTTATAGGATTTTGGCAAAAGACTTTCTGTTGGGACCAAAGCTATTCCTCTTTTCACAGTTGGGGTGGGTTTTTTTTGCCTATCCAAGTGAGTTTGCTTTTGATTTCTCAGTTTCCTTGGAAATGCACTGTGTTTTCTGCTTAATGTAGTGAGCAGTTTGGTTGAACTGCTAGAGCAC
The DNA here is from genome assembly GCF_013368605.1 of Nyctibius grandis. NCBI lineage: Eukaryota > Metazoa > Chordata > Aves > Nyctibiiformes > Nyctibiidae > Nyctibius > Nyctibius grandis. The sequence goes on from NC_090666.1 coordinate 16,923,579, forward strand.
CTGTCCCAAAGCCAACATCATTGCTTTAAAACCCATCTGGCATTCTGCTGATTGATCTCTTCTGCCTCTGTAATCTCCAGTGAGGTTCATTATGTGCTTTTTTTCAAATTGTAAAATTTCTTTCTTGAATGCCTTAATTCCTCTTTCAAAATTTTTTGAGCATCCAAAGATTACTATAGCTTTTTCTTTAGGGTTAATAAACTCTTTCATCTTCCCTACGTTCTTTCTTTTCAATAAAAATCGCGGTTCTGTCCTCTTTTTCTATTTTTTCGATTGTAGCAGTGTGAACTGTTACTCAGCTGTTTCTTTCTTTCAAATTAAGCATAGGTAAACATCATTCCAAATTCTCCTCCTACTTAACAACTGCTGGCCCGCAAGAGCTGGCCTGCAGTTCCTCACATGCTTGAATAACATTGATATACTCTTGTTTCCCTCTTCAAGTTCGTAGATTAGGGTTTTTTCACCTTTGGAGAATGCTTATTTTGCTCTCTAAATTGATATGCCTCAGAAAGCTATTTCACCAGATTCTTTTGTTCCTCTCATTTTCCTCCCAGTAGCCAATTCCTTCATTTTTTGCAAAACACTTTGCATTACCAGGCTACAGAGGAAGCTTTCTCTAGACCTTTCATTTCGATAAACCCTGGAGAATCTTCTAGGAATAGTTTCAACGATTACAGCTATTACCAGCTGCCAAACTTCAAAAAACTGCAAACAGGACGTTTTTTTTCCTTCACAACCAGCTCTTTTCTAACACCAAATGATTCTTTGTAATAATAATTTTACAAATTAAAACCTTGCTGCAAGATGTCTGGGATTCTTGGGATAGGCATATGTCCTTATTGAAAGAATCTTTTATTTTTACCAATAGAGTCATTGTTAGCTAAAGCCAGATAAAGTTATCTTATTAACCCCAAAATGGAGATGTAATCAGCTGTTCTCTCAGTCTCAGACTCAGACCACTTCCATCTAACATTGTTGCTTTGGGAAATGCAAAACCCTGGAGACAGTGGAAAAGCCTTCTTCCATTGGGCAGGAAAATGATGGAGACAAAATTTGCATTTGCAGTGACTTCTTTGCACCCTCTGTCAATTGTGATGCAAAGTTCCTCTGTGTTTGCTCCGTGAAACAGACCTGTGCATGCTCAATGTTGTGTCCACTAGATGTGAAGAAAGGAAGGCACTGCTTAAAAAGCATACCATGGTTCTGAACCTGATGCTGAGCTGCCAAGTCCATTGTAAACGAGCAGGATACATATGCCCAGTGCCCCTAGATTATCCGAACTGCGCTGTATACATAAAACTAGCTCGTTATTCATTGTCATCTCAAGTGATGTACAGCAAATATTTTCTACATCAGCCTGCACAGAATCATAGAATCCATTTTGTTTGGAAAGGACCTTTAAGATCAAGTCGAACCGTCAACCTAGCACTGCCAAGTCCTCCCTCTAAACCGCCCCTAAGCACCACATCTACATGTCTTTTAAAAAGCTTCAGGGATGGTGACTCCACCACTTCCCTGGGCAGCCTGTTCCAATGTTTGATAACCCTTTTGGTGAAGAAATTTTTCCTGATATCCAATCCAAACCTCCCCTGGCACAACTTGAGGCCATTTCTTCTTGTCCTATCACTTGTTACTTGGGAGAAGAGACTAACACCTACCTCGCTACAACCTCCTTTCAGGAAGTTGTAGAGAGCAATAAGGTCTCCCCTGAGCCTCCTTTTCTCCAGGCTAAACACCCCAGTTCCCTCAGCTGCTCCTCAAAAGACTTGTGCTCTAGACCCTTCACCAGCTTCATTGCCCTTCTTTGAACTTGCTCCAGCCCTTATGATGACACTTCTTTTTTGAGGCCCCTGCAAACACAAGCTGTGCTTTAGGTATGTCTTTAACAACATCTCTTGAAAGGGATCTAAATCCAGACCTGTTCTGGGGACTACGAAACTGCCCTACAGCATAATTATATCTTGTAGTATAATTCTGTTTCTCTAAGCTATCGTTCCTTAGAGAGTATCCCAAGAATAGACATCCGTGTAACAAGTTCGTCTTTCTTACCCTCCAAGGGCACAACTGACCCTCTTCCACAGGATTTGCAGTCTCTAAGTTGTTGGAAAGCAAGAATGAAGAGCTACAGCCCCTCCCTTCATAGAAGATGCATGGACTGCCAGTCCATGCATGTTCTCTGAAATGAGAGAGTGTCCAAGAGAACTAGTTGAAAAGTAGCAAACAGTTTGCAATGAAAACAAGTTGAGTTTTGGCAATTGTCCTGAATAATGTATTTAGTGAAAACCATTTTGTCATCTGGGGGATTGAAAACTTGAGACTACTTCTACAAGAGAAAGCAGGCATAAATTGATACAAACTTACCAAGGAATTTTTGGACCCATGTCAGTTCATGTCCCTGGCTAGATGTATCAGTGGGAGTAAGATGCTAGTAACTCAGGAATGACCAGGTCCCATGGGGTTCTAGGGTTTATTTCACATGTCTACAGAAGATTATGTACTTTAACAATAATTATTAACTAGGCTGTGTATTTGTTTTCCCTAACAGGTAACAGCTTCAAGAAATCAGAGTAAGTCATGTACACAAACGGAACAATCAGTATTTCTAGGAATATTCAAAGAAGTTAATGTCATCGGATCAAATTGATGCATTTATAGAATATATGGTATTTAATGAAAAGTTGTTCTCTAGGAGTTAAATTATTACTATCTGCTGTAATTTGTGCCAGCTCTTTCTGAAACAGTGTACACAGTCTGAGAACTACTCCTAGAATGAGGAAGCAAGAGCATCTCTTAATTTTTCTTTGTCAGGTTGCCCATCTCAGAGAGCATCAGCCCAGTATTCAAGTTCTGCCATGGTCCTCACACATATCTTGAAACCCAAGTTTTGTTGGACTTTCACATGTAACACACATATGGTTCTATCATCTACTACACATATGAAGCTTCCTTCAGGCTTTCTAGGATATGGTTTCTGAAAACTGTTCATGAGAAATATAGCTTGAATTAATTTGTTTCATTAAAAAAATCCAAATTCAAAACCACTACTCATTCATCACTGAACGGACACAGCTGATGATTACTTGCTACAGTATGGATCCCATCCATAATGGTGCAACTAGTCCTTTAGATTTTAACTGATCATGCAGAATAGCAACACATAATGTGAGCACTGAAAAAAAAACGGTATGGTAGGATGAGAGATTCTACTGCCACTATGGACATATGAACATACAGACAATATAATAGGGATAGGAACAGAACCTTTCTCTGTCTTAAAGAAAGGACTAGTCAACAATTTGGATGGTAAGTTTTTCTCTAATTGACATCCCACAATCCACATTATAGCAACAGTGTTTTGAGGAGCTGCTTATGAAAAAAATTATCAACCTTCAGATTATTTTAACCTAACTTCTGTTCTAGTCCCTGTCTAAAATTTAAAGGAACCATCAAATCACTGGTTCCAAAGAAATCTGAAAGAAACAGCCTGTCTCTTAAAATTCTGGGCAAAATGTCTCAAATAAAATGTAATTTCAGAGAAGTAACCAAGAGAATAAAAGAATTAATGATGTAAAATCTTATCCTTTTTTCCTAGGAATTTCTATATATGTGAAGAACCTTTTATAGAGAAGGAAAGTGAAAAGTGAGTTAAGTTCAATTCTATGTACTATCTTTGCATATAGAACAAAATATGTACTAAAATACAGGTTTATAATTTTGTGTTTTCTGTTCTTGAAGGTCATCAGAAAAGAAAGAAAACAGTATTCGTGTTGGCTTCTTTCAGCTGGTAATGAAAGCAATGGCTATAAATATGTGTATTGTGCTGCTGAATAAGTGACAGTAATCTATATGGTTGTTATGGGGAATAGCTGTGACCAAGCCAGACTTTTAAGGATTAAACCATTTGGCATAAAATTCTGCCATTAAAGTCAATGGGAATTTAATAGAACCCTTTGTCATTTTGTCAGCTTGATATCGATTATTGAAATTTGTGTCGTCATTGTCTATTAAACACATTATATTGAACCTACAGGTAGATAAGGGGAAAAGAGTTAACATGCACAGCATGTTATGAACAGTTGGTTCATTCTTATTTCTGCCAAAAATTTGCTGTGTGATATTTGGCAGATAATTTAGCTCCCTTGTAATTGCTCCATGGCTATTAGAAGATTTGGTAACTACAGAAACTTGGGAATGCACAATACTGTGCCTAGTCTTTGATGGGTCTTGGAATCCCATAGGGTGCATCTAGATTTTTAAAATTAATGTAGTAGAGAGATGTTCAGCCCAGCAGCACACAAATAAGAGGTTTTATTACTTCTGTTTTGTGTGTAGTCTAGGCAATTGGCCTGTAATATGTCCAAACTAATACGGTCCTGACTGTAGTACTGGGCTAGTGTAGTTACATCTGTGTGGCCTGTACTCTACCTGGCTACATATCTCAAATCTTAGTTGGGTGGAGAGAACAGTCTGTCCACACAGAGGGCTATGTCTGTCAAGCAGAGGGGTTTGAATTCTGTAGCCTGTTTTGCACAGATTTTTAACTCGCAAAGTGCAGTTGGTAAACACAGTCTGTTTGCTTCAGATATGCTGAGAAATTAGATATCACATATCTGTACATTTTCTGTGTGGGATTTTTTATTTCATCAAGGGAATTCCTAGACTTCTTATGAGCAAGGTTTGCAAAACAATGGTAGTGCTACAGTTTTCTTCTGATGTTTTTTGTATAAAGACGTTTTATTTATTTCTTTTTTATGTTAACTGTCTTATTTTTCCCTTTATCTTGTCTCTGCCCTAATGTTCCTTTTCCATATGTGCTCCAAATTCCCACCCTTTCTTCTCCTAGACACGTTATAGCACCTACAGAACCTGGACAGGTTCTTCAGCAGGCTATGATTGCTCTTTACACTCCTATTTCAAAATATATAGCATTTGATACTGATATGGACATATATTTGATATGGACATATATTTGATACTATATGGACAGTTTGATCTATATATTTACGCATGACTTCAACCTGAGAATCAGACTTCACACAATCATGACAAAGGTAACTTAAGTTGCTGTATGTTTGCTGGGTCACCAGCTGCATGTGTTCATGCTCTTGGCCCATGGCAAATGGAAGGTAAATAGGACTTAGCTCAATCCTTTTTTTACTGCATACTATGTAATATTTCTATACATTTCTCCCAGTTTAAGAACCAATGCACAGTTGCCTCGCTCAGCCAACATGTTTTAGAATATTAATTATGAGGACTTGCTCTGAGACGTTTAGTTGGCTTTCTACCACAGTCCCCCAGACTTTTGAGAAATTGTCTAACTCTATTCAGAGGCTCTGCATAATGCCCTAAATCTTTTTCCTCCCTCCCCTCTCCTTCCATCCCCACAGGAAATCTCCAAAGCAGACTATATTATATGAATTATAATTACTATTCTTAATCTTTTAGCTAGCTTCTGGAATGATGGTAATGCGGAATGATATTGAGCTATTAATGTTGTATGATAATACATTCATTCACATGGACATATTCTGCTGTCAGCTGAAAGGGAGCTCATAATAATTTATGAGGCTGTAATCACAGGTGCAATTAGATTAAATTGAAGAGAGAGATTTGTCTTCTTTCTGTATTGAAGATGATAATCCTGAAATTTAAAGAGAATGATTTTGTATCTGATCCACTTGATTAATAGTTTATCAGTATACAACCAGCATGAAGACTGCCTCTCAGCAGAGACCATATTTTTTTCCTGTCTCTTTAGTTTCGATTTGCTTCATCTATGGAAATTTTGATGATGGCTGTTGGTAGTTTCTGTGCTATTGTTCATGGAGCAGCCCAGCCAGCTGTGTTGCTTGTGTTTGGTGCAATGGCAGATACATTTATTGACTATGACATTGAAATGCAAGAGCTTAAAGACCCAGGCAAGACATGTGTAAATAACACCATAGTGTGGATTAATGGTACTATTCATCAGAATGAAAAGAACACCACAATAAGATGTGGGTAAGTAGTAGATGTATTTGTTTCTTTTCCTTTGTTATTATGACTTGTCAGAGAATGTATTGCTAGTGAAAGTCCAATTCAGCCTTTAAACCTTAAATTTTCTATCCGTAAGGCAAAAAAGGGGCATGGTTCTTGTCACAGAGTCCTGTTTCTGAGCTGGAGATATTACCTGGAGGGAGAGAAGGTCAGCTTGGGTCTTGGTCTTTCAGCTTTATATGTCAGCAAGGATATTCTTTGATGATGACTGTTCTGATAACAGATGTATCTGCTACACATCCAAGTTCATTAATCTGTTTTCTCTGATGACACTGTAGGTAATAGTGACTTCTGGTCATTCTGGTTAGGACTTAGGTACCTACAGGTGCTTTCTGGTTTCTGAGCAAGTTAGCTAAACTTCAGTCATTGAAGAGAAAGGAACACTTGTAGAATGAAATGCATCTTAGCTTATGGGAGATGTCTAAGGCAGGTCAGATGAACTGCCCTATAAGAGTGCCTGTTTCTTTCCATTAACTATAATAAATGGAGTCTAGATGATTCATTCAGATACAGATATCTGTCAAAGCCAAATTTGAACCTGTAACCTTTCTCAAGGCTCGTTTTTCAGTGCATCATTCTCAGAGTTTTCTAATCTCTGAGTGAAATTTAATTAGATATTTAATTAGAATTAAAAGTTACTTATCTAAAGGTCTCTGAAATTCAGAGCACATGAGAAGTGATTCACATTCCTAGATGTAGGTGACTGGGGCCAAATTATTTGCTTCAGGCTGTCCAAGCCAGCCTTCCAAAATGGGGCTGGCAGATAGAATACAGGATTTGCTACAGACCTCTGTTCCTCTGAAGCAGCAACTACACCCCAGGCAGGATACATTAAAGCATTAAAAATGGTACTAGATATCTGTGTCAGGCACCTGAGTTATTTCCATTATTGTTTTTTGCAAGAGATCAGGTCAGGTGCATAGTGTTCCTATTTGGCTTAAAATTTCAGTGTACCAAATTCTGGGTAAACAGAGTAAAATTTGCTGTCTGCAGGATGTTTTAAAAAAGTTGTCTAAAAGCATAACTGATAATGACCTGAAATGCCATTTTCAAAATAATCTAAATACAATAGCAGCAACTCAATGCCCTTCACTGATATTAGGAATAATTTAATACTCCTACTTGAGCTAAAAGAAATGATCATTTCAGATTAGCAAGCTTATGGTACAAAGTAATAATTGAACTTGAACTAACAGTGTTTTACTGTAAAACACTGTTAAAAATCTGAGTGTTATTAGCTGGTATAATGGCACAAAGCAAGTGCATTCAACATCTAATGAAAACTTGTTGGGCAGCTCTTCCCTGAAACACCCTCTCACTGGTGCTGTTTCAGAGCACGCAGTCTGGTGGGGTTTCTCAGAGACTGCAGGGCTGCTCCAGGATGGCAGAACATTTCCTGGTACCTGCCAGCACCCTACCCCTGCGTAACAGGCAGAGCAAGCAAACCAGGCACTGCTAGTGAGCCACAGTATTGGGAAACAGTGCCCCTGTTACCAAAACAAACTGACTTGCCAGCTGACATGACTCTAACTTGAAGATCAACACCAGATGAGAAAACAGTATTGCTAACTCTTTTTTTTTTTTCTTTTTTCCAGGCTGCTGGACATTGAACAAGAAATGACAAAGTTCGCAGGTTACTATGCAGGAATAGGTTGTGCCGTACTTGTGCTAGGATACCTCCAAGTCAGTATTTTGTTCCCTATTTTGATTTCAAAGTTTAAATCACTAAATAATTAAGTTTATAATAATTATGTTTCCTTTCACTGCTTAGTCAGCTGCCCATTTGAGCAGAGCAGACACTTTCAGTTCTGATTCTATCGTCTGAAATAGGTTAGCTCTGGCAATCTGAGACCTCCTTGGATTTGTGCATACATACCTTTGTACAAGGATACATTTTACCCAGTGAGATGAATGCATGCTGCTCCTTTCACACCACAAGAAATACTTGCTCAGGTGTGGTTACTATGGAATCTACGTGCCCTCCCAAAATAACAGCTGAAGGGCATGCAGATTCCCAGCAGGCGTCTCAACTGCTTTGAGCCCTGTGTTTCTATTACAGAGATATTACAGACTAACACTAGCATAAAACTAGTGTTGGAGAAGAATCACACCCTACACATTCTGTAGTAATGGTTCAGTCCTTAGACTGAGATGAGCCACAAGCTTGGATGATATCTGCATAGTTTGCTAAAGGGTCCACTGCTTTTGAAGCTTTTTATAACTGCAAAAATCACATGTCATTCTCCTTCCTGAAAACTGTCCCAGAGTTTTGCTGAGGTAGGATGGCTGCCATCCCTATATGACTTACAGCTGTAGATGGAAAAATTTTTGTCTGTGTGACATTCATGTAACAGCACAAGTCATTTGACTTGCATCTCCTTTCAGCCTATCAGAACTGAGACAAATGCTTGATCCAGAGGCTTTATTATGTTGTTGGATTATTTAAAGATCAAAGGCATAAAACAACTATCATGTCTGTGTAGCTAGAATTTATTTTACCTGGATAGTAATTCTATCAATAGCCAAATTGGTCTTTCCCATTTTAGACGAATTGCTTTTTCCCATTTGATGGGAGTAGAAAGTCTTTTTACTGCAATTTATCAGCCACATTATGTTCTTCCCAGATCTGCTTTTGGGTTATGGCTGCAGCTCGTCAGATACAGAAAATCAGGAAAGCTTATTTCAGGAAAGTAATGCGAATGGATATAGGCTGGTTTGACTGTACATCTGTAGGAGAACTGAACACTCGAATTTCTGAGTAAGTAATCTGCAAAAAACATATGCTACAGAGAACATTTTGCACTTCCTTCCAAACACAACAGAGTGCCAATAATGAGGCATTTGACAAACACCTTCTAATACAAAATACAGCTATATTCTTGGGAGCAGGGACCAGGCTGATTATCTCCCCCATCTTTGAACTGAGTGCCGTAACTGTTAAGTCACAATTATTTCCCCTTTGTTCCATGTCTATCAGTAAATGTGGGGGCTTTTTTGTGGGGTTTTGGGGTGGGGTTTCTTTGCCAGCTTGTCCTATCCTTCCCTTCTCCTCCTGTGCCCAGTCCTTTTGCAGTAATCTATAATTTGGCTGCCACTGCAAAGTCTCCTGAGGCTGGAGATGTGGGTTTGAACCCTCTCTCACTTCCTGGAAAGGAATAATTACATTAAGGGCACACTCTGCTTTTGTTGGCTTTTAAGAGAAGAGTGACCCTTGCTTAATCTTCTGCTAAAGAAGGTACAAGCACCTACCTTTAGAAAGGGACCCAAGGTAGATGGAGAAAGCTTCTTATCCTGGGTAAACATTTAGTCCTGAGAAAAGCGGAGTTTAAGGCTTACTCCTTTTCTTAGTGGTTCCTGTTTACAGGCTGAAGGCAGCTGTGAGGTGAATATGCTAGCTCTAGATGGCTCCCTGTTCTCAGTCATTCCTGCATAACAGGCGTCACATCTGCAGAAGACTTTTCTGTAGTTGAAGAGGATTTTATTTGCCTTTACTCACTGCCCAGTGGTATTTATGACTTTCTGTGGTGTTCTTTTTTTATGAAGAATTAATGCTAAGTGTAAGTCACTATGAATAATTTCTCTGGAAAAAAATAGGAACTGAGCATATATTTGTCTAATAAATAACACTTAGTTCCCTGGTTTTTTGAACAACATTGTCCTGTGCCTACAAAAAGCTTCCTGACTGCAAAAAACATTCTCTGGAAGAAATATAAACATGTTCTTCAACTCAACGCTCTTAAATTTTTCAATAGAGGACTGTAATTTCACTTGATATATCAATGAGCTAACAACTTTGCACTTTAAACCTCAACACCACTTGCTCCTATTTGTTCCAGGAGTTCCCGGTTCTTCTAATCTCACAGGTGAGGTAGTAGCCAAGAGCGGCAGAACTATAACAACAGTTTTGTTTTAAGACATTTTTTCTGTGTTGGCAATGCATAAGAGAACAAATGAACTCTGCAGCTGCATAGGGGTCAAATGATGTTCACTGCTGCACCACTGTCCCCCAGGTGATAGAGCTGTCAGGTTTTCCCACTGCCTTCAGTGATAAAGTAGCTCTCCTCAGTTTTCCCACTCTCCCTCTCATTTAGAGAACAAACTACCTGATAGGGTGGAGACAGGAACTTGGAAGTGGTGGAAGGTGGAACTAGAAGAGAGTTACAGCCCTTCTCCCTTTTTCTGCCCCCTCAGCAAGGTGGTATGGTGGCCCATGATGGGAAGAATGCTATATCAGTGCCCCATGATGGGAGGAGTGCTATATCAGCTATACTGTTTTTCCATTATCAGATAGCTGCATCCAGCTAGGATGTCTCTGCCCCCTCCTTTGAATCAGCTGGGGCACAGTAGTAAGAACCAGCTAGTGAATAAGTCTGCTGGCAGGATGACTTTTCCTGGGAAAAGACAGTATCTCCTCTGCAGTATTCATGCATAAAAGCTTTCTGCCATTGCAAGGCTCCAGGTTTTCTCACTGTAGCCCCGGGTCTTTGGAAGGGGTGATGGTGGAAAGAATAGGGGTGAGGAAGGGCCCTCTCCAAGGGAAAGCAACTAACCCAAATGTGTCCAAGACCTGCAACACAAACAAGATATGCTCACCAAGCTTCTGTTGGTTTTTGTTGTTTTTTTTTTCCAGTGATGTTAACAAAATTAATGAGGCTATTGCTGACCAAGTAGCAATCTTTATCCAGCGCTTAACCACCTTTGTGTGTGGATTCCTATTGGGATTTGTCAGTGGCTGGAAATTGACCCTGGTTATCATTGCAGCCAGCCCTCTGCTTGGCGTTGGAGCAGCTGTCTATGGCTTGGTAAGCGAATTGTGAGATGTTCTTGTTGAAGTACAATGAGCCGGGAAGGTCATGCCGTAGAGCTGGGAGGATTGGTGGAAGAGAAGGCTATTACACCTCTTTAAAGTCAAGAGAGGCAGATTATAGTCACAGCAACACCAGGGGTGGGGCAGACGGGCTTTGCTCCTGCTTTGCTTATTCTGATTCCCAGAATAATATATCCTGCTTCTAAGACGGGAGTGTAAGCATACCTTCTATTGGGTCCTGTGAATGGATATTATGGTTGCTGAGATCAGAACATAGGCTACACCTTCTCTTTATTACTACATACCTGGTTTAGATTGTTACTAGACACAGGGCTTGATTTCTCTATGTAGATTAGAGGCTTTTAGAGATGATCAGGTTTCAAAGCTGTAAAATAGTTGAAAACAATGGCTCAAACTTACCTCAAGCTGTCCCTGCTCCTAGTAGCTGCTGCGTCCTCTCCCAGTTGTTCCTGTTCTGCTTCTCTACCCGTTCCCTACAAACTCCCCGTCACTGTGCAGAGGAAGGACAGTGAAGAAGGAAACTGCGGGATCCTCTGCCCTCTCACCTTCTCTCCCACACCCAGCAGGGCTGGGCAGTTCCTGCTCCTCCTCTGCACTTTCTCACACTCTGCTCTTTGGTTGGGTTCAGCCCTTTGGGTGTCTCACTTCTTCCATGTCAGGAACAGTTTGTTATCATTTTACTCTCAAACTTCTAATGTAACTCTGACTAATTTCTCGTCTGCCTGCTCTCCTTTAGCACCTTGTGCTGGCTGCAAGTAAATGACACAAATAATGTCTCAGTGTGAAGTGGGAGAGCAGAATCCTGGCAGGGAATGAAATAAACCCCCAGAAGCCTCTTTCCTTCATTTGCAATTTCTTTCTGAGCTTGTTCCCCTTTATGTTTGTAATTTTCCCACTTTCCATTCTTATTTCTCTGTCCCCATCTCTTTCCTTTCACATACCCAGTGTTAAGTGTTTTCTCCTTATGAGCCTCTCCAGCCCAAGGCTTTGTTTTTTACCATAAAGAAAACAGACGCAAGGTCAATCCAGCCTGGTTTCTTGTCTCCAAAAGTGGCTTATAGATGCCTGGGGTAGGGTATTTGAAGAGAAAAAGCAAATAATGATACTTTACAACTTCTAGTGATATGTCATTCCCAAGCCAATGTGGTATCCTTGTGTAGAATTGTACATGACTACATTTTCTTCCATTAATTTGAGCAACTTTTTGAGCCTAAGTAAGCTTTTGGCCTCCAGTGTGCTCTGGGCTGCTGTGTAGGGACCTGTTTGCTGTGAGCTCAAGAAACAAAGCACAGTGGTGGGCAACATCTGCTTCCATCCTCCCCCATCACTACCATTACCTCTTCTTCCCGAAGCTGGGCTCTACCACAGTGGCTAAAGGGCTGCTCTTGACACTTAAGCTCCCCCTTCCTCCCACGATGCACAAACCCTCAGTCTGCAGTCTGCTTAAGCCCAGTTAGCAGTAGAGAGAGAGGGAGGGAGGGAAAGCAGGTGGTGTCAGCTGCTCTTTATAGCTGCCTGGAGCAGAGCTGTTGGCCAAGGGGATAACTGTTCTGCAAAACATGCTACAGAGGTATATGCCCTAATACTAGAAGACAGAAATCTTTGACAGCTTAATGCTGTCCTTGTCTTCACCTACAGTTCAGGTGTAACCAGCATTTCTTATGCTTTCGTAGGCTGTGGCAAAACTAACAGGCCGAGAATTAAAGGCTTATGCAAAAGCTGGAGCGGTGGCTGATGAAGTGCTCTCATCCATCAGAACAGTGGCTGCTTTTGGTGGGGAGAAGAAAGAAGTTGAAAGGTTTGTTTGGACAAATTGTAAGGTCTCTGATTTCTCTTTCCTGTATCAACATAATGCTGTAATGCACTTCAAAGTCACGGCAATTAGTTTCTAAATTCTACAACAATGACCATCTGTTAGCTTTGAGAATTATATGCATGTATGTTACAGAAATTTAGGTTTCAAATAACATTACATATGCAAAACCAGTTTAATAATTCAGTCAATCAGTGAAATAAAACATCAGCAACACTATCTTCAAGTCATTCACACTTGTAGGAACATACTGTTGAATTTTCCCCTAAATGTTGTCTGATATATCACTTTTGCAGCACATCTGAAAACTTTGGGTACTTTTGAGCTAAGTAAGAGAACTAGTTCCAGCAAGACATAATGATTTGATGACGTTAAGCTGCAAATTTCTCTAAAATGCGTTTAAAACATGACATGGCTGTAGGACATCCTCTGAAGCGTTGGCCAAATTCTCAAATCCTGTGTCATTCTGCTAAAACCCCAAACCCCGTGGCAAGGTATCTGCAGCGAGTTTGGCTTTTCTTGTGCTTATTACACTAGAGCATACAAGGATTTCATGATCTGTGAGCATTGCTGGTTTCAGCAGTGGTCTCTCACTTCAGAGTAAGAGGTATCAACCTTATGTGGACCCTCTGTTGACTGTAGCACAGCCAGTCATTGAAGACACCTCATTTTGTTGGTCTTTGCTCATTTTGAATTTTCTGTCAAATTCTTTTCATCCTATTTTTTTTTTTCTCTCTTTCTACAGATATGATAAGAATCTGGTGTTTGCTCAGCACTGGGGAATTCGAAAAGGAATAATAATGGGATTATTCACTGGTTACATGTGGCTTATAATTTTCCTTTGTTATGCATTAGCCTTTTGGTATGGCTCTAAACTTGTCCTTGAAGAAGAAGAGTATTCACCTGGCACTCTTCTGCAGGTATTAATTTTATCTTGATGCAACTTTTCTGGACTGTTTCTTAAAACATTAGTTCTAGAACACATATTTGTAGTGTTCTGGTATCTGGTGGCTCAGTGGTAATAAGCACTATATGTGTCTTTTAAAGATCATTACTCAGTGTATGTATGAAAGTATATGACACAATTTGATAAGATAAAAAAAGAAATCCATGTTTATTTTAAAGATTTGAAATGCTGCCTACTGTGATCAGAATAATGCTTTCATTTGAGAGCCTGCCACACAACTGGCAGAGGCTTGAAACTAGCTTTCCCATTTTGTGGGTCAGCATGTGGCTTCTGGGATGTACCTCACAGGAAATAATTTGCAACTGCTCTTGAGACCGGTAGTTGATACAAGGTAGTGCTGTGAAAAACAAAGTGAGCAATTTCCTTGCCTTGCACATGGTAACTATAGTTCAGTGCTTCCAAATGACAAATGGTGGGGGGCTACCCTGTAGCTGAAAAATTGTTGCTGTCAATGCTCCCTTATGTTGCCCTTCCTCTCTGTTTCCAGTCATCTTTCTTGCACTTCATGTTTTCTACCATACACTCCTAGTCTGGCAGGGGGGAGGAGGGGAGGACTTGTAGATACAAAACATTTAAATATGCTTTTCCTGGTCTCTGAAAAACTGTCGTGCACAAATCATACTGCATTGAGATACACTAAGCATTGCCTTTCCTTCTGCTATCAAATGTACCGAACTGTCTCCCTCATGTTCATGATGGATTCTGGCATGCATATAACCTACTTGCTTTGTGACTCGTTCACACAAGAATATTAGTTTGTAGTAAAGATGCGTATGAACTTATGGCATGATCTATACATCACGGTGCAGATGTTTGCAGTGCACAGTATGTGTACAGTAGAGTCTTCCACTTTAGCCATGGGGTTATTCTCAGTAAACATCACTGTAGTGCAAGGGAGAACTGAGTGCTGTGTAGTTTTATTTCTTTCTCAACAGTATTATTTCCTTATACATCTTGCCCATTTATCCTGACTACTGTTTGTGTTGTATTCAAAAGGCTAGCTGAGTCCTTGATTGCTTCGTAGCAGAATTCTCAGGTAATGCCAAACTACAACAAAGGATTACATACCAGTTCTCCTAATGCTCAGGATGAATGTTCAAGCTATCAGCCACAACAAAGCAAAAAATGGACCAAAAGCCTACACCAAAGACATTATCCAAACCTTTATAATCTGCTCTGCCAAGCCACCTCTGTAACTGAAAAAGTAAGGAGGAATAAAGCAAAGTCAATTCTAGGAAAAAAATGTTCATTCTGGCAAGCACACCCTGGTATATTAGCACTGAGAAGAATAAGCTATACTTACAGTACAATGCAGCCCGCTCCTTGTTGTAAGAACAATTAATGCATTTGTATATGTGTGGTATATAAGTGGTAAATGAGCCCCTTTAGGTAAATTATCTTTTGATGTTCACCATCTTCCAGTGTCCTGTTCTTTGAAGGCCCTGTCTCTTATCAGAATTGCCAACATTTTCAGCCTTAGATGGCTCCTATCTACACTTAGGAACCTTGATAAAAACCCCTTCATAGGAAACGAAGCATTAGCAGCTCTTAGGAAATTTTGAACAAATTCTTTTGGCATTTTGGTTGATGTGCTCCAAGCAAGCTTCACTTGCTTCTGATCTGCAAGGCCAGACTCCAAGGCTGAATTCTTGGAGTGAAGTGTCCTCTGATATTCGATACTCTGTCCAGCTGCCTTCATTGTCTCTCAGTCCTTCCAGGAAGAGTGGATGCTGTGGCTTATTTTCTCTCACGTTGTCCTAGGCTTAGACCAAAAGGGGATCCTGGGGCTTTCAGAAGAGGGTCGCTAGTGAGTAACTCTTCCCTTTGGTTCTTGGAAAGGAACTTGAAACAGTGAGCACATTGGGTATGTGCTACCTGCAGAAAGTGTCCACCTGCACTGATAGAATAATCTCATCTCAAATAGTGGCTTATCCAGTGTTGGTAGCAACCCTTACAGTTAATTTCTGTGTGAGATGGAGCAAAAATATTCTCCGTTGCTGGTACATGCTTCAGAAGTAAGTTTTATGAGTATTGGATGAGACAGGAACTGCAATATACAAAGGTTGTCATACAGTGTTTTAAGCTTCTTTCTGTTTTTTGAATTGTTGTAACTTCTCATCTGCTTACTGGTAAAAGACATCTCCAAAATAATCTACTTGCCACTGATGTTCAGTTCCAGACCTTGTTTCAAGGCAGAGGCACCCAGTCAAATTGAGATGGCTCAAAAATACATCAGTGGCACCTCAGTAAAAATCTGGGTGCACATGTTTTTAGTCCAGGGCAAATATGAGATAAGTTGATTTACTTCAGCCTGGAAGCAAAGTTGTGAAAGGCAGTGAAAATCCCTTCTAGGATGCATTTGTTTGCTTTCTTGTGGGGTAATTATGCTCATATAGGGAATCACTGGAGGAATTAAGCCTGTCATTAAGTCATTAAGAAGTCATTAAGCCACTGTAGTTTGATTTGCCTGTCTAAGCTCTAAATTGTAATAAAAATGTGACGTCATATTTTGTTAATTTATTTTTCCACTTCTTCAGGTTTTCTTTGGTGTTTTAGTAGGAGCTTTAAATCTTGGCCAGGCATCTCCCTGTCTGGAAGCCTTTGCCACTGGCCGTGGGGCTGCAGCAAACATTTTTGAGACAATAGATAAAGTAAGTAATGAATTTTGAAGCTGTGTCACTTTGTAGTGGAAAAATAATTAAATAAGCCTCAAGCGGTAGTAGTTTTATCTACTGTGTAAATGAGGAAAAATGAGTGCAATTAAAGAAAAACTGTGCAATAAAAAGGTCTAGTGGCATGCACACGGGCTCAGAGAGGGTGTTGAACAGATTTCTTAAATGGCCTGTTTCTGAATAATGTAGTTTTACCTCAGCTACTGGTGTTTCTTACTCCCATTTCTCCCTACGTACAATCACTGATGAGTGCTGGCCTATGGAAGGTGTACAGGCAGGCAGTAATAATCACCTTGCAGCCAAACTTGCAGCAAGCATCTAGCTCCCAGCCTCCAGATGGCATCAAAAGGTGTGGCTCTATTGCCATTAGTGGCAAAGGTGGCCTCTGTCACCTGTCCCAGAGCTTCTCCTAGTTAAAATGAGACAAATGAGCACAGGCATGGGTCACGCAGCAGTCAAGAATGTTAATCACAATATTATCTAGACATATAGATATTTGAAATAAGGTTGCATGAGAAAGTCTGAGACCCACTGGCATTTATTGATGAGGATTCCTTTCTACATCTGTGTAAATGTAGTGGTTGGCAAAATACTGCTGATTTCTTAGCAGTACTTAGTATCACTGGTCATTGACAAGCTTTATTGTGCTAAAAGCTGTGTGAACACATTAAAATGCTGCTTGTCTTTTACAGAGCACATAAAGGTATATAAAGAAGGCTAGAGGGGCTGTGGTAATGCTAATGGACTTTTTACTAACCCTTCAATGTTCTATAACAACAATAACACATATGCCTTATAAATGCACTTCATAAGCTAAAGCTCTAAGATAAACTGAAAAATGTTTTAGAGAAAAATTAGAAAGCACAGAAGAGTTGCAACAGTAAGAATTAATCACAAAATTCAAGATAAGGCTGAGTCGGATAACTTTAGGGTAAAAAAGGCAAACTAAAGTGAGATTTTGTCTGTCTAGAGAAAGGGTGACAAAATTAGATTCATCTGCTTGCCACATTTGTAGATTTGTGATTAGACAGTAAAAGCACAGCTCTGCACTGATACAGATTTTTTTCTGGCACTAAACTTATAGCCATGCTGAGGTTCCTGTTTGCAGGATCAGTGAAACTTTTCTTCATAGCTTAGTATCTGAATTTAAGTAAGATATATTCCTGAAGAGGAACCAGTTTTTTAGCTGTTCTTAACATCTTAGAACATACACATTTCTCGTATTAAAATTCCCTTCAATCTGTTAGGCTACATAAAAAATCATGCATGTTTCAGTTATCAAATATTGGTGTTGCTATAGTTTTAGTTCATTCTCTATATTCCATGCTTCAAAAACCTCTCCTTAGAAAATTTTATTTCTTTGGGATTCCTCAAATTTCTCTTAGTTCTCTGCTCATATCTAGCAGTCCACAATACCCAAGGCCTGGCCAAACATGTGTGAGACCCAAAGCACTTCATGGGAAAACTTCAAATCCAGATTCCAGCTCTTGGGACTGGGTGTGCAAGGCCTTAAATGCAAAGTGGTGAAGTGTGTAGATTTTCAGCAATGAATTGGTTGTTCAGTGCTGTAGGAGAATGTCTATTTGAGTGAAGTAGTGCCATTTTATTCCTGAGGAGCTGGCTACATTAACTTAGTCAAAATGCCTCACTCAGTCAGCTATTCTGTTCCAGCAAAAACTAGCTGAGTGGTTGAGTGTGATAACTGCAGTAAGCCTAAAATGAGAAGAGCGTGCATTCATCTTGCCTGTACTACCCACCAGTGACAACTCCCCCATCGCTGTGGCCTTCAGTTGCATGTGCCTTGCCTGCTAGCCCTGGGGTAGAGCCTGCTGCTGGCTCAGTGCAGCCAAGCGCTGTTCAAACAGAAGTGCCATGGCTTTGCATGGTATTAGGAATATTTATCTACTGCAGCAGTGTTGGCTGTTTAACAGCAAATAAACAACACAATAAATTCTATCCTAGGAACCCGCCATTGACTGCATGTCAGGAGATGGCTACAAGCTGGATAAGGTACGAGGTGAAATCGAATTTCATAATGTAACGTTCCATTATCCCTCCAGACCAGACGCAAAGGTAATTATTCATTATCCATCCTGTGAACATAATTACTGTAAACAATCAAAATATCCCAGTCCTGCCAGCAATTTCTATATTTTCAGTAGAGTTTGTTTTCCAGAAGCCCAGACCCTCTGTTAAAAGTGGACTAAATAATTCCTATGTTAAAGCATTCTTCTACTTACCATTCTGCTTATTTTACCATTCTGACATACCCATTGCTATGCATATTCCTTGCTGCTGAACATAAACTTGTAGTAATTTCAGACAAATTCACCTGCATACAGCTTCTGTTACAATCAGTTATGCACTTGTATCAACATGTGCTAGGATAGGACACAAAGTAATAAGCTGAATGGTGCAAGGAGATTTTATAAAACTCTTCCATTACCCTAGGGATGCACCATGTGACCCATTAAAATGCTAGGAAAAGGTACAGGAGCATTGGCTGTATACCCCATTATTTCTCTACTACTGTGTTTGAATTGACAAATTTTCCTTGGAATAGCAAATTATTAGACAAGAAAATGAGTGTTATTGCTTCTAAAGACAGAAGCATATGAAGTATTGGATTTTTCTACACAATTTCACTGTTACATTCTTAGTATTTATGCCAACAGGCATTCATAACACATGTACAGTGTTTTTTAAAGCAGATTTATTGCCAAGTTCTCCACAGGTATTAACTTGACTAGTTCTTAATGATGAACAACAGGAACAAACAAAGGTCAAAATCTCCTGCCTGTCATGGGAAACAGCGCTTTGCATTTATAAACTCTTCAAACAATGTAAAAATATTTTGCTTTCTTTTTCCTCTTTCTTCATAATATTTTTCTGAATTTTGTAAAATTGCTTTGAATCTCCATTTTAAGGTACAGAATATACCCACCTTGTGGTATGACTGTGAGAGAATTAGAATGGATAGATTCTGTTTCTTTTTTTTTTTTTCCTCTCCAGATTTTGGATAACCTTAATATGGTTATTAAAGCAGGGGAGACAACAGCTTTTGTTGGAGCTAGTGGAGCTGGAAAAAGTACAACAATACAGCTCATCCAGCGTTTCTATGACCCCACAGATGGCATGGTGAGTGTACCAGTCTAGAATGTGTTTCTCTAGCCTTAGGGACTTGACTTGAAAGAATGACATGATTTCTTCTCCAACGTGGGAAGGAAGAATCCTAACTTTTTTTCTTTAATGAGGAAAATATCCTCTTGTGCATTTCAGGGGAAGGCTGAACAGTCTTATAAAAAATAATGATGTGAAAGAGAAAAAATGTTAGGAGAAAATAAAAATTCAGTGCCAAATCTGCGTAAAAACTATACCTATAGATATGATAATTCAGGAGTGACAAATCATTTTCCATGCTGGAAAACACAGTATTGAACATTTAATCATTATCCCATAATATTACTTTAGTATATGCAATTACCATTTAGTAATGGATAGGCTAAGAATATGAATTACATCTACTAACAGTCTCATTCCATTTATGTGTTCCTAGTTGGCACAAATCACATACCTGTATTTGAATGTATAAAAGACAAAGAACTAATTTATTGTAAACATATAATCATAATTTTTATGATTACTTTCTACCTGGTTTTATTTCTGAGACCAAGCAAAAAAGAGGTATTGGGAAATGAAATCAAAGACCGCAACTCCTAGGCCCAAGAACTAGCATATAGTACTGCCACTGCCTTGCGTTCTTTTATGTATGAAAGCTGTTTTTTACACTGGTTGTGGAAACAGAGCATCACAGGCCCTTCATTTCTGTTGTGTCTTTCTTTCTCACTGAACTGGAGGGGATAATGTGCCTGACTTTTTTCTCTTTTTTTGTCCATGTTTTAATTGGCTTCTGTAGATTACCTTGGATGGCCATGACATTCGTTCCCTTAATATCCAGTGGCTACGCTCACAGATTGGTATTGTCGAACAAGAGCCAGTGTTGTTTGCCACCACAATTGCAGAGAACATTCGCTATGGTCGGGATGAGGCTACCATGGAAGATATAATCAAAGCAGCCAAACAGGCCAATGCTTACAATTTCATCATGGACTTGCCACAGGTATGCTGTGCCTTGTAAAATGTTTGGCAGAATTTGATGGAAAAATAGAGAACCCTTTTGTCCCTCCCCACCATGCAGTCGTTTGTGCTCAGGTGGAAGGGCAGAACGTTAATACAGATAGTAGGCAGCAACCTTTCCTTTGACTAGAGTTAATTAGGTCTTGCTATGTGTATGTCACCAAGTTAAAAAAACCCCACAAAACAAGAAGAATTAATTCCTCAGGAATCACGGTGATAATCATAGCGTGATTTTAAAATAGGTATTTTTCATTCGGTGGAGATCTTTTTCTGCTCGGGCCAAAAGCAATTTAAAGCCCAGACTCTCACTAGCCAGCATATGTTTTTGAGCAGTCTGTACTGATCCTCACAACCTCATCTCCTTTTATGAGCTCTGTAAGTTAGCTGGAGGTTCCCTCTTCCTCTTTCCCTTATGATGACATGGCTTTGATCTGTCCTACGGTATCCTCCTTACAAAGCCCATATTTAATAGTACTGGGCTGTTTACTTTTCTAGAATGTTATTTTGCCAAGCAGCTTCTCAAAGGGGCATGTTAGAACAGCGAACCTGATTGATAGGATTCAAATACCATTAACTAATGTCAGTATGTACTTTTTATCATCCATCTATGCATTTCCAAGCTTCCAGGAAACTGTTCATAAAAAGACTGTTTAAAGGCCCCTGATTATTTCCTGGAAATGGAGGAATAAACAAGATTTGGCCCTAGGTGAATATAATTATCCTGGCTCTTGGATGCTAGGCTTTATGTGTTTATTTAATTCTCTGCCTGAACCCTATGCCACCAGATGTCCATGAATCACAGATAGATACAGTATTCATGAGTCACAGGCCACCAGCAGACAAGTCCAGTTCTGTGGAAAGTTTGCTGGTGAGTCATCTGATGGAGAGTGGGCAGGTATTTCCTCTCCATTTCAGCTTTTGCTGATACAGTCGTTTTGAGCCAAACCAGAAAATTTCACCTTCTTATCGGTACATACCTGGGGTTGGAACCCCAGTCCAGGCAAAATGATGTTGTTCATTATGAAGTAAGTTAGTTATTTCATCAGCTCTCCTTTGAGTCTGGTCCTCTAACAATGTTTTTGTCTTTCAAAGACAATAATTTTTTAAGTCTACTCCCAGGACAAATCTGAGAGACATTTTGCAAATATCTTCACCAGAAGCTTAACATACCCTTTTGTTATCTATTTCATGTTCATTCTTTTCCTTCACACAGCAATTTGACACTCATGTTGGAGAGGGTGGAAGCCAGATGAGCGGAGGTCAAAAACAGAGGATAGCTATTGCTCGAGCTCTTGTGCGAAACCCGAAAATCCTGCTACTGGATATGGCTACATCAGCACTTGATAATGAAAGTGAAGCTACTGTCCAAGAAGCACTTCGTAAGGTTTGCCAGAACATAGCATAAATCAGACTTTAAAAGGCAGAAATTATTTTTAATGCACTCTGCAGAGAGTGCTGCTGAATTGTAACAAAGCAATGAGAAGCTTTTCTTAATAGCTGTTTCATATGCACAAGTAGAACCTTAGTATTATTGACAGAAAATATTTTTTTTTTACATTCGAACATTAACAGAAATCTATAGCTCCCTTTGCTCAGAAACAGATGCTCATCTATGGGCTATGGATGGAGTTAAGTCAAAGTCAGTTGAAAAGACTCCTGTTTATTTGACCAAACTTTAGATTACATAGTGCTGGTTCCAAGCATTTCTGTTTGCTGTCCTGGGAATGAGGCTGTTGTTGTTCCCTGTCAGGCTCGCCTTGGCCGTACAGGAATCTCGATAGCTCACCGCCTGTCAACCATCAAAGCTGCCGATGTCATTGTTGGGTTTGAGCATGGAAGGGCTGTGGAGAGAGGAACTCACGAGGAACTCTTGAAGAGGAAAGGGGTTTATTTCATGTTGGTGACCTTGCAAAGCAAAGGAGACATAGCACTTAATAGAGAAGCAACGGAAAGTAAGTGTTTTGTTTTCTTTTATAAAATGACATAAGTTCCACAGAATGCAGATTATTTTTTTTAATGAGGGCTAGTTGCTTCTTTTGTTTTTTCTTCTGCCTTTATGGCTGAATTTTAGCATTCATAGAAGTAATACATTCATAGACCTGGCCAAAGTCTTTTTACTGCATATGCACTGAACGACCTTCCTAATATAGATCTACCCTGAAACATTAATCCTGACCTGCAATACCCATCATTTTATAGCTCCATTTAGTGCTGACAGTCCAGTTCTGCTGCATTTGAAAGGCAAGCAAATTACAGAGTATGCTGAAACCGCCCTATTTGTTTTACTAGAGGCAGATTTGAATCAAAGCTTCTGGAAATGGAGGTCTAATAGAGTGATCTGTTGTATTTTTGTGGAGCATCATACCTTGGATATGATTACCTTAAAAGAAGAGAACAATTACAGTGCTAAAATAGGGAAACAGCCTTTAGCAGTCACGTCCCAAGTGAGATGGTGCTTCATCATGTCAAATACAAATATAAAACTTGTGGTACGTGTAGGCTGAGTAGCATGATTGTATTACATTCCTTGCCTTCTACAAACTATTCCAGTTGTTACTTGGAGACTCTGAACTTTTTTGCAGAGCCACAGTGGACTTAGGTTGTATTCAATTTTAGCACAAACTGAAGAGCTCTATATGCTATATTTTACAGCAGCAGAAAGTAACGTGGTTGAGCCAAATCTTGAGGAAGTCCAATCATTCAGCAGAGGAAGCTATCGGGCCAGTTTGCGGTGAGTCTTAAAAATGATTGTAAATCTCAACATGTTTCCAAATCTCTATGCTTCATCCCACTGTTCCAAAATCCCAGTAGTGCTAATGAATCCCTTCTCTGTATGTTGCATAAAAGGGGGTGAAAGGGCTGCACGCATTTTACGAAGACAGAGTTCACTTGGAAAGAAATAGCTTGGATAACATGTTACTGATTGAAGACCAACGGATAAATAGCAAGACTCTTAATTTTACTGCCCTTCTATCCATAGTACCTTCTCTCCAATTCTGGTCTGCTGTGTTAATGTTCCATTTTTAATATTACTACCATACAGCCATATATTTGTATTACCTAATGCACTTTCAGTCCAGTCACTTGAAAAATGACTTGCTGTGCAATTACTTGAGAAATCCATGCAATGTATAAGAACTTTTTTATTATGGCTTCTACTTGATGAGAGTTAAAGCATTTTACAAGCCAGACTATCTTGTAGCTAGATAGTTATTATTTCTTTCAGGCAAGCCCATGTCAGACATATGCAATGTCTCCTACATTACAGGGTTATGTTTTGTCATGGATAGAGGTGGAATATTTCAGCATCCTGTTTTGCTGGACTGAGTTACTTCATAGTGATAATGGTGAATTGACTTGGTATCTTAACAGCTTGTGCAAATATAGTAGGATACACCACAATTTTGCTTAACAAATACACAGTGCAGGGTATATATAAGACACCATCTGAGTGGTGGGGGTAGAATATGATTTTGAAAAGTATTTCTTCCTGTTGTGGGATATTTTCTTCTCAAGAAGGTGAAAGAACACAGAAAAAGAAAGAAAAAGACGATGGGATTCCTATCATTTGCTTCAGTGAATCCTGATTTAGTTGATATGAAAACTGCACCTGCTTTGTAAGCAAGTATTGTGTTACTGAGCTGTGAAGAACAGACCATTTCTGTCTTCTTTACAGAGCTTCACTTCGGCAGCGTTCCAGATCTCAGCTTTCTAATGTGGTCCCTGACTCTCCATTATCCATTGCAAGAGATCATGCAGAGTCTATGTATCTTATGCCTTCTTATGGAGAAGATGATGGACAAGCAAAAAAGGTCAGGTACAGGAGTTTGTTATTAAATTTTCAACCGGACAGGTTATATTACTTGGTAATGATAACCTGTAGATATGTGCCTCTGTTACAGGAATTATTGGCAGATATGTCTTCTTGGACTGATCCTTTTCTCTACTTAAACAAAACCACAGCTTCAGTTCTTATCCTCTGTGTAAACCCTAGGTTGCATTTTGATGGTTCTTATGCTTATTGGTCCATATAAAATTTCTAGCAGAGCATGACCTGTTGGTAAATTGATATATGTTGTAGATTAAGTTGAAAAAGACATATTCATAAAAGCTGAATTAACTGACAAAAAGCAAAATGTTCAGGCTGTGAAATGTAATGGCCACTCAGTGATACAAATAACACCGCTGCTTGTTCAATAAAGAGTAAATTCACTTTTGTCTCAAAATCATTTGGAGTCTTGAGTAAAGAGAGACCCTCACTGCAACCTAACCCGGAGTCCTTTCATTGACAGTGTCCTTGTGCAATCAACTAGCATAGAAAATAAAGACAGCACGCCTTAGAATTATGCTGAATATGTAGGAATATACTCAGTGGGTTTCCAAAGTGCTTATGAAGCTCCCTGCACCAATTTGCATGTCTACAGTTGTTCAGTGCAGAGAGCAGCAGTTAGAAGTCACCGTTCTTGCTATCGCTAAGCTTATTCTGTGGAGAAATAGAGGGCTTTACTGCTGTCACTCTGGCACTGCCTCAGAGGGAAGAGAAAATACAATATGCTTCCACCCATTCATCCTTGCACATTTCCAGCAGATAGGTCTTTACAGTGTTTTGTCTGGGCATTTCCAGCCATATGAACTGAGGGAGTTGAGCAGGGCTCAGCACACTGAGTGTTACAAAAATTCTGTACAAATCAAACTGCAGGGTACATTATAATTTGATGATGAATATTCTGCTCTTACTGGGAATAATTATGGGAATTCAGCATATAGTCTGAGGATGTTTCACAGAAGGGAGGCATAATTAGCATGTATTAAACCTGAATCCAGCTATCACTCTGAGATCTCCCTTGTTTTAATTATATAGCTTACCTGTTAATTTGATGCAGAGTCTGATCAATGTGTTCACCCACAATCCTTTAAAATAATATTTAAGGAGCTTCCATGAGTGACACAAAAAGCTGCTTGTGAGGAAGAAGTTTAACACCTCATCTGGACGCAGCAAAAAGGGAACAGCCTGAGTTTCAGTGGCAGAAAATCTTAAAACTGGTTGTAATTAATCTCTTAAGTTGGAGCTGCACAAGGCATGAATCCCTCTCTTTTTCTACAAGGACAGTAAAGATCATTTATGTAACCCTCTTGTGACTCCCTAGCCCTACAAAAGAGCTCCAGACAGCAGCCAAGACCCATCACTGCCCCTACCCGTACAAAGCCAGAGCAGCTGTTTGGGCACTAGATGGCCATTTAACAGATTATGCTAACTACTTTACCTCATTGTCAAAAGGAGAACATCACTGGGGGAATGCATTTGCTTCATAAATTCAACCTGTTTTTTTAGGACTCTGTTGTTGTGGAGGAAGATGTCCAACCTGTACCATTTACCAGAATTTTGAAATACAATGCCTCTGAATGGCCATACATGGTGCTTGGATCTCTGGCAGCAGCTGTGAATGGAGCAGTCAGTCCACTCTATGCTTTGTTATTCAGTCAGATTCTTGGGGTATGTTATGCTAACATTTTGAAGTGTATTTTAGCTCTGAAGCAGAATGGAGTGAATGTGTGATGCAGAACTTGACATGTTTTGGACAAATCTTTAGCTCTCATCAAGTAAATGGAGTTAGCCTTCTTGCCTATGAACAATTATTCAGTAGAGTTAATTATATCACTGTCACCACACTATCATTTGAACTCTTTGAAGGGGTAGGCTCATTAGCATTTGTCATGTGTTCTTCATCTCTCTTGTTCACTTTTCAGGAACTGTTGGGAGTGGGTTTCTATACTTGCATACAGTTTATTTTAGATGAGAAAAGATGTAGCTCGAGTGCAGGTACAGTGGAGAGAGAGACATGCAGAGGTCCTTCCCTGCAGAATTTTATTCTACAGACTTGGCCAAGCCTTTGGGAAAGCTTTGGGTCAGATCAAAAAAATACTTCACTTTTTTCTTCATATATTTCAGGCAGCTCTTTGCTGCCTGCTCCCTGCAGAATGCCCAGGGAGAGGCAGATAATTGTAACAGGGTTCATAGCTGCCAGCCAAAAGTAGACTTGCATCAACAAGTTTGGAAGACAAGCAGGAAACAGGAATATGCTTTAAACCTTGGCATTCACTAAAGGATGCATTACCATGAAAATTCTCAGCCTCACTTGAAACTTTTCAAGAGTTCAGCCATGACTGTTTTTTCCTTCAAAAACTTGCCGTAATAGAAGGAGGATGCTTCCCGTTTTGTAAAACAGCTTTTTAGGGAAACATTTGCCAAGTTAGTGGGAAACTGGAGGGCTGCCTGAAGAAATTCAGCGCTGCTCTAACTAAAGCCTAGGAAAGTGTCCTAAATTTTCAAGAATTAGAAGATAGAGAAAACCCCTCTGTGGTGCTGTTTCTTGTTGGGTAAAGTAATGACACATTCACTGGGAAGAAAATGGGAATGCCCCTATCATTCTGCGGTTTGGGTACCCACCTGAGATAGGATAAAACTTGTGTTCTGTTGCCCACTTACTTGTTTAGGTCACGGTAGGTACCTATGTGTGCAAAGAATATATGACCTAAAGGGCAGACAGTCATCTAGAAACTGGAGGTCTGAAATCTTTCAGGCAGGAAAGAGTGAATGAATGAATGCCCCAGCGTCTGAGCTGCTCATTAGAAAAGGGTTGAGAAAATGCTCCTAATAATAGCAGTGCCAGGAATCTACGAAAGGAAAGATTGACCTTTTGCTGTTTGTTTTCTTGAGGGGTTGTTTTGGCTTAGACATTTCTCTCTGGGAAGTTACGCAGAACGTTGAATCACTTTTACTTGCAGCTTGGTGTTTGCTAGCTAAGATCAAGGGAGGGGCAGCGCAAAAGACTTTCCAGTTCCTGTTGATCCACTTAGTGGCTCCTGGACAATGTGCTTGGCCTTTTAGCCATAGATGTGCCACCTCCAAACACTTCTTGAGTGTCTAGACCTCATGCCAAGGACTGTGGCTTTCACTAGACAGCAGGTGAGACACTGCTATGCGCATTCTGCAATGAATCAAACCTTGATTCCTTTTGAGAGAGGTTTTCTAGATACTGGGAGGTCTGGGGCTGATGTCATCCTGCAAGATGCTAGATGGTTTCATTGCCAAGGATGAATTCCTTCTCTTGAAGGTCTCAGTCCATCAAAGGAGAGAAGCGGCAAGAAAAAAATAAGCCATAATGAACATGAGCAAAGTCCAGCATCTGTGTTTCATTATTCATAAATTTAAAACATTTCTACCGGGTGCCAAGGCAGTCAGGCAGATGGAATGTGCATCTGCTTTCCAAGCTGTCTGAATATCTGCAACAATGTTGTGACAGACATGTGGGCTTGTACTCTGGGACCAATATGCTGGGGAAGTGAGGGGAAAAATCCCCACAGCTATGAAATGAAAGGATAAATTTAGCAAAGTCTTCCTTGAAAGTTCTCAGAAATTAATCCCAAAAAGTGAATGAAGAACTGGATAATACTGGATATGTCTTCTGATCAGTTCAGATCAGAAGTGTATCTTTGGAACAAATTTCTCAGTAGTTTCTTCTTACTATGTTTTGGTTCCCACTGTGGAACTGTCTCAGAGTATGGGAAATGGATCCTTTCCAGTAAAACTCAACTGGAAGGTGTGCTCGGACTGCTATTGGGCATGTAGCCCATGGCCCCAGATAAAAGATAGTCCACGCTAAAACTGTTGAAACCTGTATAATCCGAACATGGACACCTCAGCAACAGCTCTTTCCTTTTATAGACCTGATGCTATTGTCCATGCCACATGTTACTGTAATCAGTGTTATTTTCTTAAATCAAGAACATAAGTCAAAAACATAGCTGAGCATGTTAGGATAGCTGCAGAATGGGGTAATTCGTTTTACAGGACAGATATGCAAGGGGAAAAAAAAAAATCCTCTCTTTGCAATACAGAGATCTCTTCCCAATGAATGTTATCCACATTTCCTTCTGTAGGACTATAAAGTGCTATTGCTCTCAGTTTAGGGAGAGTGTAAGCACATACTTCAGACCATGGCTTTTCTTGAGCTGGGATGCTTCCTTGAATTTAGAGCTTGCAATAGGAATCCCAGACTGACCAACAACTGGCTTCACCAGAAACCCTCAAGGTGTCTTGCAGACATTGCAGTTCTCTCAGCCTTTATCTAGGAGCAATGGAGAGCCTGGCCACAGGAACCGGGAAGGCCTTTCACAACATATTTCTTGCATAAGAAATTTCTTGCATGCAAATCACTTGTGAAAAAGCCATCAACATCTCTAGAGAGTAGTAGTTTTCATCCCAGTTCCCAACTGTATACTTATTATGATCCACCACACACTCTGTTTATTAGTTTTACTCATTAGAATTCCTATTCATTTCAACAGAGATTTTGTTGATGTTTTTTCATGTGAAAAACCACTACTATGAAGTGCATTTTCCCATTCATGTCTAGATATTGCATACCATGATGATACAGAAAATACCATCAATCACAGCAATTCTAAAATCCAGAATCCTCATAATCCAGGATCCAGTTTATGCATGCACTGAGTTCACCTTGTATCTCATTCAGTCCAAGTGTTTAACTAGAATATATTCTACAGGAAAAAAAAAACCCACAACAAAATCCAGTGGTATCTTTTCTAGATACATAACTTACAAAGATAGATGAAATCTGCTCACAGCCTGTTCAGTTCAGGCTCAAACCTGAGTTACTGAATGTACAGTGGATTTCATTAAGGGGATAGGAAGAGCAGCAGACCATTATCTGTTTTGTTCTTATTATGACAGATTAAACATACCTGGTGACTTTTTCTTTTAAAACAAAGATTAATCTGAGAAAGTAATATACCTTGCTACTGATAAGACAGCATGGCATTGGAACAGCTCTTAGCTTGAAACACTTTTTCAAATGGCAACAAGTGCCATTTTGATATTATAATTTTGGATTTTGCAGGATTTATTTTGTTACCAAGGTACTGATGTACAAAGTTAAAATACTTGAAGTGGAATTCCCACTAGAGAACAGCTATTTCTTTTTCTCAAATTCACGCTCTAATTCCTCCCTGTTACTTTGATGCATAGCTCACTTTACACCGTAAATAACTTGGGTTAACCTTTTAAGACTAATGCTTAAATTTATTTCTGTGGAATTTTTATATTTTGCAGCTGTAAGAAAAATTTCTTCTTCTCTTTCCACTGGTAAATATTTACCTAGAAGAATTTAAGCTGGTTTTGATATAAGTGGAATGCACAAGTTATTTTTAAATACACCTTACAGATAACAGGTTGAGAGATTAGTCAGTTTATAGTAATTTTTACCTGTGAAATCCAATTAGAATTAATTGAAGGCTAGTAGAGAAGTACAAACATGTACTGTGGCTGTAGCTTATATCTGCAAGTAGCAGAAGTAGTTTAACAACTTCAGGTAGGTTAACTGACCTACATATCAACTGCTCTGACTGAAAAGAATCGCTAAAGAGTGGCTACTTAGGTTTGGAGCACTACTTCAGCAGCAACCAGTAACGCTGGCAGGTGTTAAAAAAGGCCAGATATTAAGAACAAGAGATGAAAGGAAAATACCATGGAGACGGGAGCAGAATGGGGTGGAGGAGCTCTACTTCAAGCACTAATGCCTTTTCTCACATACCCAGCAGTAAGTGAATAGCTGGTTTCCACACTCCTTCAGTAAAAGACAATAGGTTCCTCCTGAAGCCTACCTGTAGCAATTATAGCATCCCTTAGTGTTGTACAAGGAGAGTCATGCTAGAGTATAATCATTTACACAGACTCCATTTTGTATGGCCCAATAAAGTTGCAATTGTCATAGATTAGAGAGGAGGTAAGGGAGCTGCTGCACTGTTGCTTCATCGTTATGCTATTTATCTGGTTGCTATTCTCTGGTTATCACACTGGATCCTGTTTAGCGTAGGAGGATGATTGGTTAATTATAACTAGGGATGGGCAACAAGTAATAGCAGCGTGTGCAGACACCAAGTATAATAAACGTGTTGTTTAACAGGAATAAAAAGCATTATGTTGTACCCAGGCTCACGTTAGGAAAAACAAGGAATCAGGCCTTTGCAAGGGGTGAGGGAGCGCTCTGCGTTCTGGCTTTGGTTCTAGCCGGGCTTCTGCACTTGGCAATAGGGAGTCATGAATAAACTTCATGCACAGTAAAACCGACACCTCTAATATGATGCCACTCTTTTTTTTCAAAGACCTTCTCCATTCTTGATGAAGAAGAACAAAGAATCCAGATCAACGGTGTCTGCCTGCTCTTTGTCTTTGTTGGAATTATTTCGTTTTTCACACAGTTTCTACAGGTAATAGCAGTCCAATATGGGTAAGTTTTGTTTCTGATCCCTTACTCGGTGGGTATCTCTTTCTGTACAATATTTGTGTTTATTCTTATGCACCCCAGGGATACACCTTTGCCAAGTCTGGTGAGCTGCTTACAAGACGGTTAAGGAAAATTGGTTTCCAGGCTATGCTAGGGCAAGACATCTCTTGGTTTGATGACCGGAAGAACAGCCCTGGTGCTTTGACTACAAGACTTGCAACAGATGCCTCACAGGTCCAAGGGGTAAGACCTGGCAACTTAAAAATCGTTTTACTACAAGCACTGATTGAAGGCCTGTTCTGGCACATTGTTGAAGAAATTAGCTACCATGCAACTAAAGAGGTCAGTGTAGATCAGGCCTTGGTCAGTCAATTAGGCTATTTCTATCTCTCATAGACTGTCATCATGGAACTATTATCACTGTATTTACCTAAAAGCACAAATAGACTCACAATTTGCTGCCCATTATTCCTGCCTGTATTACCAGAACAAGAACAGAAAAAATTGATACCATCAATGGAACTAGAAAGAGCATCCAGTGCAAAAGTTTTAATTTCTTTTTTTCTGGAGATGAATTAGGTTTTTGCCACGTTTAAGTGTTTCTTTCCAAAACATGTCAGACTAGTATTTTAGTGACATTCATCACTAATCGTGCTTTCAAGTTTACAGCATGGTGTTGTGCTTGTGTGACAGTTTTGATTTAAACTGACAGTCCACTTGAAAAAACTGTTTACAGTACTGGCTGGGAAATCATGCAGCCGGGGAATCACACAGCCAGTTTTCACAGAATCACAGAATCACAGAATGTTAGGGAATGGAAGGGACCTCGAAAGATCATCTAGTCCAATCCCCCTGCCGGGGCAGGATTGCCTAGACCATATCACACAGGAACGCATCCAGGCGGGTTTTGAATGTCTCCACAGAAGGAGACTCCACAACCTCTCTGGGCAGCCTGTTCCAGTGTTCGGTCACCCTCACCGTAAAGAAGTTTTTCCTCAAATTTAAGTGGAACCTCCTGTGTTCCAGCTTGCACCCATTGCCCCTTGTCCTGTCAAGGGATGTCACTGAGAAGAGCCTGGCTCCATCCTCTTGACACTTGCCCTTTACATATTTATAAACATTAATGAGGTCACCCCTCAGTCTCCTCTTCTCCAAGCTAAAGAGACCCAGCTCCCTCAGCCTCTCCTCATAAGGGAGATGTTCCACTCCCTTAATCATCTTCGTGGCTCTGCGCTGGACTCTCTCTAGCAGTTCCCTGTCCTTCTTGAACTGAGGGGCCCAGAACTGGACACAATACTCCAGATGCGGCCTCACCAGGGCAGAGTAGAGGGGGAGGAGAACCTCTCTTGACCTGCTGACCACACCCCTTCTAATACACCCCAGGATGCCATTGGCCTTCTTGGCCACAAGGGCACACTGCTGGCCCATGGTCATCCTGCTGTCCACTAGGACCCCCAGGTCCCTTTCCCCTACGCTGGTCTCCAACAGCTCTGCCCCCAGTTTGTACTGGTACATGGGGTTGTTCTTGCCCAGATGCAGGACTCTACACTTGCCCTTGTTATATTTCATTAAATTTCTCCCTGCCCAACTCTCCAGCCTGTCCAGGTCCCTCCGAATGGCTGCGCAGCCTTCCGGTGTGTCAGCCACTCCTCCCAGCTTTGTGTCATCAGCGAACTTGCTGACAGTGCACTCTATTCCCTCATCCAAGTCATTAATGAATATATTGAATAGAACTGGTCCCAGAACCGACCCTTGAGGGACTCCACTAGACACAGACCTCCAACTGGACTCTGTCCCATTGACCACCACTCTCTGGCTTCTTTCCTTCAGCCAGTTCACAATCCACCTCACTACCCGATCATCCAGACCACACTTCCCCAGTTTAGCTGTGAGGCTGCTGTGGGAGACCGTGTCAAACGCTTTACTGAAATTGAGATAGACCACATCCACAGCTTTACCATCATCTATCCACTGGGTAACATCCTCATAAAAGGCTATCAAGTTGGTTGAGCAAGACTTCCCGTTGGTGAAGCCATGCTGAGTGCCCCTAATGATCCCCCTATCCTTGATGTGCCTAGAGACAGCACCAAGAACAAGTTGCTCCATCACCTTTCCAGGGATGGAGGTGAGGCTGACCGGTCTATAGTTACCCGGGTCCTCCTTCTTGCCCTTTTTGAAGACTGGAGTGACATTCGCTTTCCTCCAGTCCTCAGGCACCTCTCCCGTTGCCCACGACTTAGCAAAGATGATGGAGAGTGGCCTAGCAATGACTTCCGCCAGCTCCCTCAGCACCCGCGGGTGCATCCCATCAGGGCCCATGGATTTGTGGACGTCCAGGTTGCTTAATTGGTCCCTGACCCAGCCCTCATCAACCAAGACAGATTCCTCCTCTATCCTGACTTCTTCTGAGGCCTCAGGGGGCCGGGGCTCCTCAGGACAGCCTCCAACAGTATAGACAGAGGCAAAGAAGGCATTCAGTAACTCCGCCTTCTTTTTATCCTCTGTCTCCAGGACCCCCACCTCATTCATCAGTGGGCTACATTGCCTCTAGTGTTGGCTTTACCTGCAATGTATTTGAAGAAGCCCTTTCTGT
This sequence comes from Nyctibius grandis, assembly GCF_013368605.1. Classification (NCBI taxonomy): domain Eukaryota; kingdom Metazoa; phylum Chordata; class Aves; order Nyctibiiformes; family Nyctibiidae; genus Nyctibius; species Nyctibius grandis. Next base: position 16,956,935 of record NC_090666.1, read on the forward strand.
TGTCCTTGACCTCTCTTGCAAGGTTTAATTCCAAGGAGGCCTTAGCTTTCCTAGTTGCCTCCCTACATCCTCTGACAACAGACTTATATTCCTCCCAAGTGGCCAGCCCCTCCTTCCACGATCTGTACACCTTCTTCTTCCACTTGAGTTTGCCCAGCAGTTCCCTGTTCAACCATGCAGGTCTCCTGGTACCCTTCCTCGACTTCCTACCTGTTGGGATGCTCTGATCTTGAGCTCGGAAGAAGCAGTCCTTGAATGCTAACCAACTATCTTGGGCCCCCTTACCTTCTAGTACCCTGTCCCATGGGATTTCCCCTAGCAATTGCTTGAAAAGGCCAAAGTTGGCCCTCCTGAAGTTCAGGGTTGTGATTCTGCTAGCTATTCTGTTCCTGCCACATGAGATCCTGAACTCTACCATCTCATGGTCACTACAACCAAGGCTGCCCTCAACCTTCACCTCTTCAACCAGACCCTCCTTGTTAGTGAGGATCAGATCCAGCAGCGCTCCTCTCCTAGTTGGCTCATCCACCATTTGCATCAGAAAGTTATCATCAACGCACTGGAGGAACCTCCTGGACTGGGGATGGCTGGCTGAGTAGGCCTCCCAGCAAATATCAGGGTAGCTGAAATCCCCCACGACAACCAGGCCCTGTAATTGCGAGACTTTACATGTTTAGTGTGACTTATTATTTGGAAAAGTGAACCACTAACTCCATGCGCTGTGTTCCTTAGTGTGTGAGGGTTAAATCACGCTGAGCTATAAATGTTACCTATCTGAATGGATGCTTTGGTAGCAGTGAGTCAGGTGCCATTTTACTTGGCTCCAATGCAAGCAATTTTCTAGAAATGAAGAAGGAAACATATGGATTTCTTTGTTACAAAAATTGTCCTGTTTCAGCTTGACTGAAGATGGTAGGTTAGTTTTTAAAAACTATTAATGGAGGTTCTAAGAATTTAAAAGACAAATGAGAGAAGAGGTTCCCAAAACCCCTGTCAGCAGCAATTCTACAGAATCAGAGAAACCAGCAAACCTCTTCAGCCCTTACAGTCATATGCCTTACAGGGCATATTTTAATTGAAAGAAACAAACTTGTAAACCACTGACTGATCCATTTAATAAGGACATCTTTGCTCTAAGCACAAGTAGAGCAGTGGGGCACAGCCATTCAACCCACAGTTCCAGTGGAAAAAAACCTGAGCTACTTGAGCAGCAGCATCCTCCACCTTTCACTGCCTGACACACAGCTTAGCCAACTGGTGCTGTTGCAGAGTGAGCTGAAGGTGAGAAGATGCATGCAAGTGTGTGGGGTCTGAAAATGTCTACATCTGCGCCAGGAGTAAGAAGTGGACTCTTGGAGTGTGTGTGGGGGTGTTAGAGCTGCAGGATCCAGGTAAGAGCAGCCCTCTGGCTGCTCCTTTTGGTAGCCTCTGCAGAGCTGGGAGGTGTACCTTCCACTGTGGCCAGGCCCGAGGCACCTTGCCCTGTTGCTGCAGGTCAGAGGAGTAGATGATGAGCATTTTGTGCTGTAAGTTCACATCCTGCAAATGAATTCGACTGAAAATGATCAAGGATGTCAAATGTATATATTTTTTTTTCTAATACATAGCATCCTAGTTCCTATCTAGGGCTACTGTTAACTGCTATGAAAGAAAACAACTTTTGAGTAAATAAATCAAGTGTATTACAAAGAATAGTGTTCTTGAAGTAGAACAAAAAAGAAGATGAATGCATTCAATAAAGGTGATGTCAAAGGCGTATTGAAAATCTAGACGGATGAATGTAGGGGCTAAGCAGAGTATTGAGCCAAGTTAGTTAGATTATCTTTCTCATGATCATTAGAAACAATTTTCTGAGTACTTAGTGGAAAGTTCGGTGGGTGAAAGACACCCAATGTCCAAGAAAATTGGATGTTCGCAGACCTTCTCTTGATATGATTAATTTGAAACGGTATATCCAAACTGGCTAAATTCCAGTGCAGGCAGCAGCAATTGGTGCCTTAATGATATTTTAATATCATTTAGTTTTCTAAAGTTTTATCAAAAAAATTATTTAAAGATTATTGAAGTTACTATTGAAGTACAAGTCAATCATCTCTGTTTCTTTTCTTTGAAGGCAACTGGATCGCAGATAGGAATGATTGTCAATTCCTTTGCCAACATTGGGGTGGCCATGATCATTGCTTTCTACTTCAGCTGGAAACTGAGCTTAGTTATACTGTGTTTCCTGCCATTTTTGGCCTTATCTGGAGCTGTGCAGGCTAAAATGCTGACAGGATTCGCCTCTCAGGACAAGAAAGCACTGGAAGCTACTGGACGGGTAACGTTATTTAATAACTAATTTATATTTGCAGTCATAGGTAGTTGAAAAATCAGGCATTTGGGACCATCAGTAATTCAAATGTAATGAAACTGGTAATGTTTTGCAAATAAGTTGTAATTTATCAGCTTGTCAAATCATTGAAACACCATTGGGAACACGCCCCCTTGAAGCCTCGGAGATTCTCCTTCTGCAGAGCTACTTTAGCCCATCCTAAAAATGATTCTTGCAGAATTCCCACTCATCCTTTCTTCCTACGTTAAAGTCCTACCCACCAAACACCTTATCCATCCCACCTTCCACCTTGTTCCGTCTCAACCTTTCCTCTACCCATCTGAGCTCTCAAGCAACTATCTTCAGCCTCCTCTTGACCTTAATCTGTGCAGCAAACACATGGACTGGAGCCCTTTGCCCTGTTCAGCTCTGCATCTACTGGCTGGTTCTTTCCCGCTGCCTGCTGCAGCCAGCTCAGCCTTCTGAAGAAGCAAATCTTCATCTCCCAATTCCCATTGCTGGGTGTGATTTTAAAAAGCATGTCATGACTGGGGGCATAGGACTTTAAAAAAAAAAAAAAAATCATGTTGGCCACCTACACATGCAGACTTCTGGAAATTATGATTTTTTTAAATGCACAGAAGTTATTAATTGAATTAATATCACTTGACTTTGGAGTCACTAATCAAATGGATACATTTATGGGCCACTGTTGAGTGCTGTTAGGAACAATCTTCAATTCCAGAAAGCCAAGGAAGAATTAGACCTGACCAGTTGCCCACATTCAGAATGGTTTAATTATTTACAAAAAGTGATAAATCAAAACACTGTCTTGACAAGGAGAGAAACTTCACTAATGAGGCGAGGCATCAGCTTTTATTCACCAGAATGACCCAGAGGCTGGGATGAAAAGAGCACTCAATGCTTCAGCAGCTTTGGCAATGACTGATTATGTCTGGCGTTATTTTCTAATTTATTTTCCAGCACTGCATCCAAATGCTAAACACTCCAAGTTCTTCCCAAGTGATTGCTCATCAGCCGTGCTAAACATGGAAAAGAACAGTCTGAACAATCCAATTCTCAGTACCTACTTATCTGCTCCTTCACGTTGTAGGATAACGCAAGAGAGTGGACTTAATTTTGGCCAGGAAAAAAACCCTGAAAGTGGATGGAATATTTTTAATGATTTATATTCAGATCTCTTCCTCCGTGGTGAGAACATTCATAAGCCATATGCCAGACTATTGCTTCCCAAAGGAAAATGTCACACTGTGAAGCTACTATCAAAGTCCAGGCAAAGTGCAGCATTTAAAACCAATTTCTTAATAAAATTACTTGAGATAAGTAGGGTGAAATTAGCATCAAACAGTCAATTTACTTCCATAGATGAAACTGGAGTGCTATTTTTTTGGGGACAGAAACCCAAATTCTGACTAGCAACAAAGCACAATATAAAGCCTACAATTAATTAAAGCTCCGGACAAGTTTCCATGGGGATTATCTCATAATTCCCTGTGTTGCATGTTTCTATGTACATAGGCAAGCATTTGCTTACTCTTTGCCTATGTACAAGGTGAAAATCCTGGAAATTGTGTTACTGACAGAGGAATCAAGGTGTCACTCTCCATTGATATGTTCCATTTCATCGGGCTTTTTGGACATAAACAAGAGAAAGAGGGAAGGTGAACAGGTGAGAAAAATGGAGTAAATTCGAGTGGTTCTAATTTACGAAACAGAAGTTGGGGAGAGCATCCCTTCTGACTCTTTCTCTGACTATTGCTATAAGTAAACCAAATAAAATAATTGAAATAAACATCTTTAATTAATAAATGCATGCAATCAAGGAAATAACAGTGTTCCTAAACCACTTTTGCGGATGTCCCATTTATTCACATTATGTGAAATAAGTCACAAGTGAGAGCATGTGCTTGAATTCCTAAGCGTGTTTACAGTAACTCAGCTCCAGTGGAGCAGACAGAGCATTACTATTGAGGCTGTTAGTAAGGAAGTGTGTGTAGGACAGTTTCTCTTTAGGTTGGCTGAGGGCCAGTCTGTATCATATCTGAATCAATTTACATATGGCCTTAGTGCCCTGTGTTAATGAAAGAAGCATGCATTAGTGAAAGCACACACTCTTCCAAGTAAAAATTGGGAGCTTTTACCCATATCATTTTTTTTTTCTCCTCCAGATTTCCAGTGAAGCCCTCTCTAACATCAGGACTGTGGCTGGGATAGGGAAAGAGGAAATGTTTATCAACAATTTTGAGAAGCACCTGGATATGCCCTATAGAGCTGCAATCAAAAAAGCACATGTTTACGGTCTCTGCTTTGGCTTTGCCCAGAGCATAGTGTTCATTGCCAACGCTGTCTCTTACAGATACGGAGGGTTTCTGGTTGACACTGAAGGACTCCATTACAGCTTTGTGTTCAGGTGAGAGCCCGCCTGCAGCCACAAACAGGCTCCTCTCCAGATGCGCTGGTCTCAGTGTAGCATTCAGTTTCTCAATGGCTTCCCAGGAATGACTGTGTCCCCCTTCCCCACAGGGTGATCTCTGCTGTTGTGACCAGCGGAACTGCTTTGGGCAGAGCTTCTTCCTATACCCCAAACTACGCCAAAGCCAATACATCTGCTGCACGCTTTTTTCAACTGATTGATCGCCTTCCTAAAATCAGTGTTTACAGCAAAAAAGGGGAAAAATGGGTAAGAGCAGAGATGAGTAATTCGTGATGTCATTCAGCTCAATATCAGCATCGAAGTTGCACTAACCATTTATAAGTCAATGAGGCTCACTGCTTTGCAGGAAGGTTGTGCTGACTGCATCATTGTTACTCTCTTTGCTTTTTTGGAAGCAGCGAGCTCTATACTACGCAGCAAGAGGAATATAAAGCGTGGCTATTAGGAAATTGTCAGTGTAACACTCCTGTGCGCTGGAATAGGACCAGTGTGGATGACTCACACAATAGCATGTTTTTTCTTTCTGCTCTACAGTTCACACATAAACCTGACTGTCACTAGCTTACAATGGAGGCTTTTTTCCATTCACGTGTCGGGGGTGTTCATGAGGAGGCGAATCATCTTTGAGTCAGATAAAATGAAAACACTCAATTTTTGGTGAATTGAAAAGTCAGACCCAGAAAATTAAAATAGTTTATTTTTCATTTAACTTATTTTTTTCAGGATTAAACAAAAACTTGAAATAATTGTAATGAACTAAATACATTAAGTGTTTTGCTTCAAACCATGAAAATGAAATATCTCGATTCCCTTCAGTGTTTTGTTTTGTAAGAGTTTTTTAAGAGTTCTGGGAAAATTGACCCAGCTTGTTGCAAGTATGTATGTGGACTACCACCAAATTTACACTTACACAGTGTCTGTATTAACTAAAAAACTTACCCATTTGCAAGGCAATCCTGTTTCCAGTGGATGCCTCTGACCAGCGCAGTACAGCGAAGTATAAACAGAGCAATAGTGTTACAATTAATAGCTTCACCTCTAGGACAGCTACTCCAGTATGGTTTTTAATCCCTCTTTCTGGACTGATTTCACAAGCACTAATGCTATATTTTAAATAAGAGATGCAAGAATGGAATCTGAGGAAGAGTTATTTTGTACTTTACAACTCAGTTTTGAGCTCGAGCTCGCTGTAGTATTTTTCTCATTTTTTTTTTTTTTTTTTCTCACCAGGATGACTTCAAGGGAAGCATTGAATTTCTTAACTGTAAATTCACATACCCTTCTCGGCCTGATATTCAGGTCCTGAAAGGACTCTCTATAGCTGTTAAGCCTGGACAGACTTTGGCATTTGTTGGAAGCAGTGGCTGTGGTAAGAGCACCAGTGTCCAGCTTCTGGAGCGTTTCTATGACCCTGAGGAAGGAAGTGTGGTAAGCAAAGGAAACGTGGTTTGTGTGTTGTTTTCAGCAATGCCACCAGGACCCTTCTGAATGTGTCCCACTGTGCAGCCTAGCAGCAGTGGCATGTACATGTGCAACCTGGGCCTTCAGCTCCTTCTCATGGACTGTTCTGACAATCCCTGAGTATCGTCTCAGATGTGTTCAGGCACGATCAGAATAGTACAAGCCTCAGGTGTACCCTCACGCATTATGCAGGCCACAGGCATTCACCTTGGAAGCTCCTGTATGAAACACATAATGTGTGGTGTACATTGCGGGAGCACAAGCAAAAACTGAGCCTGAATGGAGCAACAGAGAGTCTGGAACATCCCTAAATATATAGCTTCAACATGCAGCTTCTTTGCAGGTTGAATTTGTCTAGAGTTAACTCCCAGTTTTCAATTACTGATAATTTAAAAAGCTTTTATCTTTTCCTCCTGTAAATACTTAACCATCTAGTTTGATTTCTCTTTCTTTGGAAAAAATAAGTGTGTGCGTCACTATGCCAGGAAAGCAAGAAAGTGTGTACCTAACCTTAAGCAATTAGAGAGTTCACTTGGACTTAAGATTAAGGAAATGGTCTAGTGTTTGGCTGGATCACAGACAAGTCATACCCAGAAAACACACATCATGCACCAACGAGTCAAATAAGCAGATTCTTCAAATCACTTTAAATCAGCTGTGTTTGAATTTTAGTAATATGGGTAAATCATTTAGTTTTGCTAGAAACTATTATTTGGGTGTTGCAGGCTGTTGTTTTGCAATGATGTTTCAAGTTTTTTCCTGTTTCCTGGTAGTTAATAGATGGACACGACACCAAGAAAATAAATGTACAGTTTCTTAGATCAAAAATTGGAATAGTGTCCCAGGAGCCCGTGCTATTTGACTGCAGTATTGCTGATAACATTAAATATGGCAGTAACACCAAAGAGGCAACAATGGAAAAAGTCCTAGAAGCGGCCCAGAAGGCTCAGCTGCATGATTTTGTCATGTCACTGCCCGACGTAAGTACCCGCGCGGCCGTGGCTGTGGGACTGCAGACAGGCTGCTCGGCACACATTGCAGCGGGAGTCGCTCCAAACCCAGTTAAGGGCACTATACACGTATACCTTTTATTTATGTTTACAGCTATAATAGTAGGAGCAAAGAGGGTGTCATGACCATTTCTTATGTTCCTGAGAGTCTGGGCGTGAGTTGCTACTGGATTTTCACACAGTAGGCAAATATTTATAAACCTGAAACCAGCAGTTACAACTCCGAACTAGGAGAAAGGGGAAGATTTTTTTTTTTTTTTTTCAAAGCCGTGGACAGGAAAGCAGCAGCAGCACAGTTCAGCAGTTAAAGCTGAGTCAGGAAATATAAATCCTGTTCCCAGCTGCGGGAGATTTGCCTTGTGAATAGGGCATGATACTTTTAGACAAAAATACTTGAAGCTGGCTGCTTACATGCACTTGAGAAGTATTTAAATGCACTGAAATCATATAAATATAAATCAGAATATAAAAGGTATGAATACAATGTAGGCACCCAAACAAAACACTTGTCCAGAAAGCCCTTAAATCACTTAGCCTCTTCTCCCAAACCTGGGGGGGCGGGGCGGGGGGGGCGTTTCTTTTGCCTCAGACAAATCAGCCAACATCTTGGTATCAAACTGTTCTCCCAGGCCCGTCACCGTACTGCCTGGGCTCCTGGGCCATGTGCGCTGCAAAGCATGGCTTGGCAATGTCTCCCCAAACATGTGTATCGCTCATACAGTATTTCTGCATTGCGGGGTTTTTTAAGGAGGACACAGCAATGGTCGGCGCTCTTCCCTCTCTCCTCCTGCTCTCCCTTCAGGTTGTGTACAGGAATAAAATCTTCCTTTTGTATATTTTTCAGAAATATGAAACTAATGTTGGGGCTCAAGGATCCCAGCTGTCTCGTGGGCAAAAACAACGCATTGCTATAGCGAGGGCCATCATACGAGATCCTAAAATTTTATTACTGGATGAAGCTACATCTGCCTTAGACACGGAAAGTGAAAAGGTAAATGCGCAGTGATAAGGACTAAGGGCGAGTTAAGACAATGGCTTACAATGTACAGCACCTTCTGCTGTTCTATAGACACATCCCGACGTACTCCACTACATGACCGCAATGTTATTCCACATTGTTAATTCAGCACTTACACCTTTCATGATCTTTTCGAAAGATCCAGAAAGCACAGCTACAACAAATGCAGCCAGCTACAAGGGCTCTTAGGCTGCCAGTGAGAGGCAGCACTTTTTCAGAAACGTGCATACAAATTCCCTCGGTTTCTAAGCAGTCAGTGGGAATGTTTCATAAATACAGTTTCTGCACATTAAAAAACAAGTAAACAAACCAAAATGTATTCAGGCATATGAATGATGAGCCTGAATATCCAATAAAAACAGCAGTGAGGGGCCTAAGAACTTGGGCAATAATTCACGTAGCTTGGTTACATGCAGGGATTAGAGAAATGGTGGAAATTTAAAAACATATCCACACTGAGCTGACAGTCAGCATGTCAGCTGGGTAAAGGCCTGCCTTAATTTCTACTGCTGTCTGTGTTTACCTGTCCCTTCTTCCTACTGCTAATAAACCGAGTTTGTGACCCAGCTAAGCACACCAGTAACATAACCTTTGATTTAGCCTCATAGTCACTTTTACAAGCGTTGCACTATACGGTTAATTAATCTGAAGCAATCCGATTTCTCCAGCTCTGAGCCCCCATTTGGTTTGCATATTTTCACTCTGACACTTTGTGTGTTGCCTTTAGACAGTGCAGGCAGCACTGGATAAGGCCAGAGAAGGGCGTACCTGCATCGTCATTGCCCACCGCTTGTCCACAATCCAGAACGCCGACATCATCGCTGTGATGTCTCAAGGACTCGTCATTGAAACGGGCACTCATGATGAACTGATGGCCATGGAAGGAGCTTATTATAAGCTTGTTACCACTGGAGCCCCAATTAGCTGAATTGCTGTAATTCTAAATTTGAAAGATTTCTTTTCTGTAAGCAAATGCTCTGCGGTAGGTATGGATATGTTGGTACCCCATCGTGCTACAAAGTGCTCTACAATATTGTGAGTTCTGTGGTACCCTAAATGTATGTCGCTTTCTGCATCAAGCATACTTGTCACGCATGTGCAGGGAACTAAGCATAGGCTGATGCATTCAGGAAGTAGCTTAGCCCACCGCTAAGGGAAAGAAAGCCTGAAAATGGGAAAGATCTTTGCTGGTGAGCTGGGCAATTGCCACCACCTGCAGCCAGACTGCACAGTCCTGTCATTCCTCAACTAGCAATCAGAGAAGACTCCACTCTGGTGTTCTGGAAACCACGACTTGTCTAGGTAAGCTCAATGAATAAAAAACAATCCCAAGAATGATGCTGTATAACTGAAGGGATCAAATCTCTCCGAACATTCGTTCTGCAGAGGATGACAACAGATACCCCAGCTGTGGGTACAGAACCCCCACTCTTCCACCCCTTCATACCACCCACGTCACTGCGCTGTCGGGGGAGGCTGGGCTTCTGCTGTGTGCAGCTACAGCACTAACCCATCAGCGCCTCAGCCTGGCGTCGCGGTGCCCCTTCAACAAAACCGGCAAGTACGTGCAAAGGTGGCAGCTCCACTGAAGTAAGGAAAGCAATCGCGAAGAGGAACAGAAGCTGGTGAGGATCATTTCCCCTACGCTCACCACTCTGATCAAAGCTGTCACATAGTTTTGAATAGGAATAAATGCTTCAGTTAAATCAATGCAAAATCCTACAGTTAACCAGCACAGTTATGCAAATCACTTCTATTGAGATGGTGATGGATAATATGTTCTGGTTTTTTTTAGAAGGCAAGACAATGAAGAGTATTTCTACAGAAATCATAAATATATTCAGTAAAGGTGGGGAAAATAGCCATAATTAGCTCTTTGTTTGTATTAAGCAGAGTTGATAAACAGAGCAACAATTCTTTCAGAAATGACAAAGGTCAGGAAGTATCTTCTTTTGGCAGTTTATTATAAGGTCTACTGCATGTTTCTCTGAAACACTGGTTATTGTCTGCAGGACAACAGGACTCTTCCCTTTAGTGACTGGGATCTTGGAGACAAAGCAGATGATAGACAGAAACTCTGAATTACAGCTTCAAAATTTAAATCTTGATTTCAAATAATAGAGTATTAAGTGGAAAAGTCATTCTCCATGTCCTAAAATCTGCAGCTGGGGGTGAGGGGTTCACCCACTTTATAACAAATCACACCGTAATGGAGTTTCTTATAAAACTACGTAACAGTACCAACTGCTGGAACTTGAATAGAGCTGTAAGAGTGAAAACTTTATTAGGATACATCCCTTAATTCCAGGCAGAAAAAAAACCAAAAAACAAAACCACCCAACAATTTCAACTTTTGTACAACTCCACTAATAGAACTACTTCAACAGCCCCTACTGAACTCATGTAGCTGACCCTGAAATGCTGTTTTCCCAAGTAAGGCTGTGTTTTAATCCTTAACTGAAAATGGAAAAGGAAGCTGCATTATTGGCCTTCTGTTTTAATCTTTTTAACCTTTTTATGTTTCAGAACAATAATAGTTTGGATGGCTCAGGACTGAAACTATTGACAGAGTGACTATTGATAACCTATTGACATACCTATATGATATTTAATTTATGTTAGTATTTAGGGCCACGGAAAAATAATGACTCTTTACTAAAAACTACAATTACTATATGTACTTATTTGGTAATTCTTTTGCCTAAAGGACCCCACTTTTGTGGCCCAAATTGTACCAATAAATTTTATTTTTTACTGGCTCCTGTGCTTTAGCACTTCACCTCTTACCCTTTAGACAAGCACACGAGTATCCTGCAGCAGGTAACAAGTATTTCTGTGTATTTAGCTCACGTCTGTAAGAAGATTCTGCTATGCAGGCCGGAGCTGTTGAGAAGGCCAATGCAACTACCCTAGCTCCTGCCTGCAAAGGAGCCTGCCATCTCCTTGCAGGAGCACAGTGAGGTGGGCCCAGCTGGGTGGTACTACTACTGCTCTTTATCATAACATTATCCTATTTTTAGGCAGCTAGAGAATACTGTGGAGATTCTACAGGCAGTTGTGCAAAACTCTGTAGCCCAACACACTCGGCTGCTCAGAAAGTGCCTTATTCTACTGCCATTACTTTATCAACAGGTTAATTTCTGAAGTTACTGGTAAAATTAAACTAAGTTAATTTATTCAGTTTTTCCACCCTTTTTGGGTTTAGTAATGTTTTAATAGTTGCAGAAAGAATAAAAGGTGGTTCAGACAGGAAGCTGGTCTTTGTCCCTTTCCCTGAAGCACTGAAGTTGCAGGCTGAATCAACAGGACACTCCAAGAAAGCGAGTGAGAGTCCATGTCTTCTTACACGTCTGTATGGTACTTAGAAGAATACTACAGAAATGCCAGTTGTCATTCTGCATTTATGGTTGTGTCTGTCCCAACAGAAGCACCTCGATTCTCTGTCAGTACTGGGAAGGACAGACCCACATGTGGTAGGAGCTTAGAAATGTGATGTCTGCTCCTAACTCCCAGCTTAAAATAGCCAACATTGCCAGTAGGCCCAAACACGGTGCAAGAGCCACGGACGGCTGCGCGTGAAGAATCCCCGGCTGCTCACCAGAAAGAGCGAGGAACAGAAGGACAGCTAGACCAACCTTATAGCCTTTTGTGATGCCTCTGTAGGTCACCTCACTGGTAGGGAATAACAAACCACAGAGCACCTTGAACACGGGAGAAATCTTTTTGTACCTGTCTTTGTTCTTTATTATTTGTTTCCAGTCCCATTAGCTTAGTCGTTTTGCTTAAGGAGTCACAACTATTGAAAAGACTGGTTTCAGGCCAGCTGCTGCATGAAAAAGCGTTCAGAGAATCATTACAGAAGATATCATAAGATGCATAAAGTAGAATACTCCTCAGACTGTTACGAACTGATTAATAATTTTTTTAAGTCAAGGGAGTCTTCGTAGGCTCTTAAATAAGGATGCCTGTTTCAGATTTACTTCTGTAATTTGTATCATTCATTCCCAAGGGCCAATTCAAACTATTCACCTTGTTTTCCCAAGCGAGTTAGATTCTTTCCGTTTCAATTATCCCACAACTAATTGGAAATCTAGAAGCAATATCATGTTTACATCTTCTAAGCCTTATTGCTATCAGATCATACACACACAGCCCTCATTACCCATATTATAGCTTTATGCTGCTTGTATACTAAGTATTATGAGATGGTATCAGCCAAATGTTGCTTAAAGATCGTGCAGCAAGAGGGAGTATGCAACAGTAGGTGCTAAATAATGAATAAAAAGGGAAAATCCCCGCCTTGGCCTATTTAGAGTATCCATTTTATACAGCAAACAGGTATTTAACATATTAGTTACTTGTGTGCTTAGGCAAACCAAGCTGACAAGAATATAAACTTGCAATGACTTAGTCTGCAATGACATTTTCATGATTTACATAACTATGATAGTGATTCAGGCTTGTGACTCTTGAAATGACAGAATTAGACTAATTTACCTTTGCAGTACAGGAGCATGAACAACATTCTTGAGGTGTGTCACGGTTTAAAGCTGGGCCGGCTATTAACCTGGTGGCAGATGCTCTCTGTTAACCCTCTCCCCCCCGCTAAGGGAAAGGGAAAAGGGAGAGAGACTTATGGGTTGGAAAGTTAAAACAGTTTTAATAAACTATAGTAATGAAAAAGAGTATAATAAGAATAATAGAAATAATCAAATATATACAAACATATACAAAACCAAGATTGAGAGCTTGGAAATCCTCCTCAGGCAGAGTTGCTCCCCCCAGCACGGGCAGAGGGGAAAATGCAATAGCTCCCCCTGCCATCACACCTGCAGGCTTTTAACTGCAGAACTGGCGAAGCTGGTACCAATCAGTGGGAGACAGGAGGGCCCCTCCCTCCTGGGCCCCACCTCCAGGAGGCAGTGGGTTAGTGAGAAATAGGAAAGTGAGAATGACGTGTATGGGATAGAATACCTCGTTGGTCAATCTTGGGTCACCTGCCCTGTCCGCTCCCCCCTGCAGGTGCGAGCCCCCTTCGGCTCTTCACTCGTAAGCAGTGAGGAATTTAGCAGTGACCTTGGTTTCTCTAAGACTAATTGGCCTGGTTTGGGCCAAACCAGGACAAGGTGATATGCTGAGATAATTTCATTATTGACTACTTTCTTCATTTGTTGCTCTGTGTAGATGTACAGAACCCAAAGATTTGTTACACCGTATTTATGCATTGTCAATATCAAAGGTGTCATCTGTGTAATTCATGATTTATGTGACCACTTTCAAAAAGTAAAAATGACAAAAAAAAAAAATCACACAGTAATGCAAAAATACATTCTACAGAGTCTAATTGAAATAAACTTTTATTTTTTTCTCATCTGGCTTAATCAGAAGCTGTTTTGCTCAGGAAGCTCAATAAGTTAACTCTAAAGCCTTGCTTATAACTATGCTGGCCTTTTTCACAGTGCCTGGGTACAGCTGTACCGTTGTAGGTGGTGTGGTACTGTCACACCATTATCTAGCAGTTTAACACACAATATCTATATATACAAAAATTAAATATTGAGTATTATTATATACAACTGAGGCTTGAAGCACCATCTAGCTGGAGATGGACAGAACTAAAAGACCACCAAGTAGCTAAGTAAAACTAGTTGATTATACTTTAAAACTTTGTTATGACCCAGAGTATTGCGTCATTTCTAACCATACTGCAGTGTGGTTGCAGTATTTCTAGGAACGAAAATCAACAATTAATATTTCTGAGCTGCCACAGTCATTCTTGAATGTGCTGATTTTGGATGTACTGGTTACTTACCAGGAGCACATCAAAGCTGCAGTGGCATCCCCCTTGGTTAAAAACCGAGTTAGCAAAACTGCCTTTGCGGAGGGTCCTTGACCAGTTCGTGTCCATCCCCACATGTCTAACCATTTGGAAACTTAATGTCTAATTAAGTTTCTTTTCAGTTGTCCTCATTAACGAGTGGACACAGTACGGAACCAAAGCAACTACAGTCAGAGGTGTAGCTGCACTCTTACAAAAAGAGAGAATGTAGAACAAATACTCAGTATGAGTAGGTATCTTAACGAAATTATACAGCTGCAGTGTAGCTAAAGAAGCAGCTATACACAATATGCGGAAACTCATCTTACAGCTATTTTTACCTTTGCAGCTTGTGATGAACATTTCAGAATTAATTCCGAGACCTAAGCCAAAGAGTGCACCTAAATTCCTCACCAGTCCAGCAAACGGAGTTGTGTCAATGTTTATCCAGTCTGGGTTGGCACACCACTTCTTGGCCTTTGGAACAGACCATAGCAAGTCAATATCAAGAAGCTTGAGGACTAGATAAAAGCCAAAGGCAAAGATGAAAAGAAACAAGTTTGTCTTGATGTACATTCTCAAGCTTGCTGTCTGAATAGCAGGGGTATGCTCAAATGCTTCTGCCACAAGAATGCCTGTGGATTAGAAACTCGGTGTTACAGGGAACAGCACACTTGTACTTTGAAGAAGCACTTTTTACAGTGCCCCTGTAGAATTTGACTTTTGAAGATAGAAGAATACATCTATGTATTTTTTTATATATATATTTATATATACACATACACACACAGAATTTACCACTTCTGTAGTACATTACGAAAACTTTTCTCCCACTCAAAACTGCTGACTTGGAAAAAAAAGAAATTAAATACCAAGCACTACGTGTGTTTGATATGAGGCATGTCTTAGGCCTGACTGCATCTCCCAGATGACAACCTATCAAATATTAGATGTAAACTAGAACATTCCTTTTCCAAGAGAGTCCCTCACTCAAAGACCAGCCCCAGCAATGCAGAATACCAGCTCCCACACAGGCTTTGAGTGTTGAAGGAAAAGACACAGAACACACTTATCTCCTTTCCTACTCATTTTATCTGGGTTGTGAAAAGGAAGAGCTGGACTGCAAGCTGTTAGCTGGTGCTGCCCAGGCTGCTCTGCATCCATGAAAGAGAACGGGAGCAGGCAGCCCCTGCTCAAGGCTCTGGTCACCCTCCTTAAAATCAGATAGATCCTAGAGAAATTGTTCACAGTTTGAACTCCCCAAACAGCAATTTGAAACATTTTTAAGTAACTCTGAAAAATGTACTTCAGCTTTTCAATCACCCTGGGGAGTTTGCACTGGTAATTTGCCTTTTTCTCTGTTTTGCCCCTGGTCTCTGGCCTTGTGCTTGTCCACACCGCGCACATGCTAGTTTGTGCCTGGCCACCATTTGAAGTGAACTAAATAGCTTCCTCCTGAGAGGAAAGGTCAGGCCATATAGAAGCAATGTCCTCTCTGATCCCTTCCACACAGGCAGCACAGATAAAGATCAGATGCAGCCAGTACAAACCAGATAGCGCTACTTAGTGGCAGTGTGGACGTAATGCAGTCAGCATCAACCGGCACATGGACAAGGACTCACTCCCTGTGTGAATTACAAAGACAGCAGACACCTACTGCCTCATAAATTTTACCTTTAGACTATCATCAAACCCTTGATCTTCCAGAGAGCAGAGCGCACCACTAGAGCTACAAGCTGAGTAGCTTTACTAAAAATCTCTTGCCTTTTCTCATGATTTTTTTCAGATTTCGCATATTATATTGAAAAGAAAAGAAAAAAATCGCATTACCAGCAAATACTCCAAGAATAACTTGATGAGGGAAATGTGTTGCTATGAACACTCTCGAGATGCACACACTGATCTGGATAATCCAAAAAATACTCCAGAGGAATGACCATGTCAGTCTAAGAGGGAAAAGGAAGATGCTTAAAAATTAAGACAAGATATTTCACTTAGTAATTTACACCAGGCCCCTTTGTGTCAGGCTCATATTTTTACCAGAGGTTTACGAGTAGAGAAGTTTAGAGTCAGATGATTAAAAACTGGAAGTCAGCACTAAACCATCAGCAAGAGTGGTTGCTCTTACAGCCACATCTAGGGCTGCAGGACCAGACCCCAGTAGTTTCAGGTCCAAGACACCACCGTGGTTTTAGTGATGAAAGTCATCAATGGCAAGTTAAACCAGCACTAGTACCTTGAACATATTTCTTATCATGAAGTCATAATTAAATGCAAAAGTTCAATTATTTGGTGACAAAATTCACACAGTATGGGAACAACCTTGTCAGGTTTGGAAAGAACAGCCATCAAAGCCATTACAAGACTTCCCCACGAAGTTGACTAACATGTTACGCTGAACTTTGCCAACATCATGCGCATTTTCTTTAAAATGGGGTCAGAAGGACTACCATCGAAGCAGTAAATTTATGTGCTAACCAAAAGATGCAACACATAAAGATAATTAAAAATCAAAATTTCCAACACTGAAGATGTGGCATGACCTTTAATAGGATCTGATTCAGAGATACTGTATGCAATGACTGTAAGTTAATAAATACCAACCTATACAAATGGATAAATCCTCTTAATATTCTTTTTCTTCAGCTGAAGTAGATCATAATAAAGGGGTTGTTTTTTTTTTACAAACTGTCCAGAACAGACTATGAATATTTGGTTAAAATAAGTCCATTAAAAACATAGCATGTATATAAAGAAATATCTATACGTGTTAGAATAATGGAGACACTGACCTGTGAAGGGTAACTGCTGATTTATCTTTCCATCTAACTGTGTAGCTAAGTGCTGCTGTGACCATTACGTACCAGATGCAGGAAGATCCCATGGCATGTCCAGATGGGCTTCCTAGTAAAAACAAAAAGGAAATATTCAAGCTTAAAAATGATGTCTGTAACATTTGTCGTATAGAAAATGTCTCCTGGCTGTTACTGAGGCACCTAATCATTTAGAAAGAAAACGGTTAACAAAGGCTGAAAGAATGTCAACTGCTTCTCAAAAGTTAAATTTTCTCAATATGAATTTTTCAGAAGACTCCTCTGTACGGAATCCAGAATATTTGTCTGAAATCAAGCAGGTAACAGCTAAACTATCTTATACTGGTATGAGCTGGTATCTTGATTGGAAAGCATAGTATTTTTCCATTACTTAGATTTGGATTGTGATTTAAAAAAATAGAGCATCCAGGGCTCTCTTAGGGCTGTAGCATGTAATGTAGAAGTTATATATGAGGATCAGATGAGATAGGTTTTGAATGGGCTACCTCATAATTAAGGGGAGCAACAGAGATTTAGCTCTCTTTGTAACATTCTAAGTTCAAATACCAGTATAACTTCAGATGGCCCTTCCAACTGCCTTTTACCTGCTTCTGCAGTTACCACGGTGTTAGCAATTGTGATGGTGATCTGTGTCTCATTAGTAATATTACAGTTCAGGTAATTCACATTTTAGGTAGTTTTGTAATAAATTTAGAAATGTATATGAAATGTGATGGAAGAACTGTGTCTTTATGCTTTACTTTGATTTAGTTTATAAATTTTAAGGTGTTGTACAATGTCCACTAGCTTGGAAATAGATTATCAGTAGAACTGGCACGTGAAACGATGCTGTAACATATTGGACTAGTTGCTGTACTCACAGTAGTCTATAACAGGGAACACACTCTCACATAGAGATCAACAGTGATTTCTTTCTAGTCCAAGTATAAGAATATATGTGTAATTTGTTTTAATTTAACGAATCAAATTTTAATTTTACCGGAAATGATATGAAGCCACCGAGAAGTTCCTACAACCATGAAAATCACCAAAAAACAAAGTATGCTGGCACGACGCACGGGAAACGATTCTTAAAATTACTCTGTCACTTCTTTTCCCCTGTTCACCAGGTTTACATTCAACAAATTGAAATAGGGAAGGAGAGAAAATTAGATCATTGGAATCTGTCTACACCAGACTTTTACAGCTTGGCTTTCCGTGGAGACAAAAGACAAGTAAAAGGGACAGGGTTATTTCACTGGCAGAAGAAATCATTTTTGTTGAAGAATGTGTTATGACCCAGCACTATGGAGTAGTTTGCAAAGCAAAATAATATTCCAGTGAAGCAGCAAAGCAGGAATGTCTAGGGAGGTCAATCACAATGATTTCTGGCTCCCTGCACTCATTTTTGGTATTCTGCTTGGCAGTGTCTTTAGTAGTCACACTACTAACTCTTTGGTTAATTTCATAACAAACGTACACTTCACAGCATCACAGAATCACAGAATGTTAGGGATTGGAAGGGACCTCGAAAGATCATCTAGTCCAATCCCCCTGCCAGAGCAGGATTACCTAGACCATATCACACAGGAACGCATCCAGGCAGGCCTTGAACGTCTCCAGAGAAGGAGACTCCACAACCTCTCTGGGCAGCCTGTTCCAGTGTTCGGTCACCCTCACCGTAAAGAAGTTTTTCCTCATATTTATGTGGAACCTCCTGTGTTCCAGCTTGCACCCATTGCCCCTTGTCCTGTCAAGGGATGTCACTGAGAAGAGCCTGGCTCCATCCTCATGACATACATACCCCTTTACATATTTATAAACATTAATGAGGTCACCCCTCAGTCTCCTCTTCTCTAAGCTAAAGAGACCCAGCTCCCTCAGCCTCTCATCATAAGGGAGATGTTCCACTCCCTTAATCATCTTCGTGGCTCTGCGCTGCACTCTCTCTAGCAGTTCCCTGTCCTTCTTGAACTGAGGGGCCCAGAACTGGACACAATACTCCAGATGCGGCCTCACCAGGGCAGAGTAGAGGGGGAGGAGAACTTCTCTTGACCTGCTGACCACACCCCTTCTAATACAGCCCAGGATGCCATTGGCCTTCTTGGCCACAAGGGCACACTGCTGGCTCATGGTCATCCTGCTGTCCACTAGGACCCCCAGGTCCCTTTCCCCTACGCTGCACCTCACTACTTCTACTACTACCACTACTTCTACTACTACTACTACCTACTTCTACACCTCACAACAGAACAAATGTCACTGATAAGGAAACCATAACGTTGTGTATCGGTATTGGGAAAGCTTCTCTTTGTTGTCATCTAGGAAAATGTCATCTAGGAAAAATGTTTCGTAGTTCATCTGCAAATTACCTACTAGAAACAGCATAAACTCCACCTTAAGGTTTATGTTCTTAAAACCTTACAAATACCAGAGAAAAGATGGCTGCAGGGTTTTAGTTCAGTTCATTCCAGAAGTACAAACCAAATTCAGGTCCTATATTGCTTGCCATTTAGTCATATAAACAGTTCCCTCAGCTTTCCCTTTTGTTGAGCTGCTAAGTTTGGGGTTCAGGCTATCCTAGCAATATTTGGATATGCCCTTCTCATGTCTGTCACTGCTTCTCTAACCTTTTCATAAAAATTGCATATTTTAAAAGTGTGTGAAGTACCATGTAAGCTCACACGATGACTGTATGCACCTAACAGTTGCACTGACTGCAACAGGTGTGTGACAGATATTGTCAATGGCCAAGAGCAAACCTGGAGGTGGGAGAAAATGTGGTCATTATAAGTACAATTAAAGAGTCGATAGGACAGCGGTACCCACTGGACAGAAATAGGAATGACTTGTTCCTTCAGGAAGAAAGTAACAGGAAGAAAGGCCTTCTGTTTCAATGAATCAAAACCACTCTGACTGGTTCCTTAGGCAGGGCTTGGAATTACAAGCTGCTGAATGCACTCAGTTCTGAAGTCTTTTGAAAAGACCTGAAGAACCTTAATACTTTGGGTTAGGTCCCAAATGAATTCACTTGAACCAGACTGCAGATCACATATAGACCAGGCACTATCAAGCCCTGCCTGATACAAGGGCCTAAGCTTCTTGTTCAAAATTACAATGGGATATAATGCAGGATATTGTTAACAAAATACAGCTCTGCAAACCACTTAAAAGCTTGCAGTGGCACTGATGAGGCGCAAAGCACATTCATTTCCACAGTCAATATTTTTGTGTACAATGAATTAAAGTAAATTCAGTCAGTTAGCTCCAAGCAAGTTTATCTTATTTCACATGTTAGGGTTTCGTAAGCTCATTTAACTGCAGCAGTATTACATTTGAGTTCCACAGAGAAGACAATGAGATATAAAAAAGTGAAAATACACTGGAAATGAATATTTTTTTTAAAGAAAATTTTTTTCTGTATATTTGTACACATACACACATTCAGTGCCAGTGTCTGGTTCTGGGAAGAGTGGTTCCATTTTCCACCTGTGATATGTTGCATGATCAATTGTTGATACTATTGTTATTTACACTGAACCACCTACTAGTTTTTGCGGTTTGAATAGTTCTTTCAATAGTGCACAAGCCCTCAAACTCAACAGCCCCCTGCCCTGTTTTGGAACACTCTTAACCAACGTGGAGTTTCTCTCCCCAGGCTGATGTCAACGGCACTGCAACTGTTCCTAAAAGTGACCTCACAAAGCAAGTGAATCCCTCTTTCTAAACCTATGACATGAGTTTTGTGAAAATTCCTTTCCAATACGCTGGTTCATTCTAGTAGGAGTTACTTTTAAAGCAAATTCCCCTCCCTTGCACTGTTTAAAGGCAATGAAGTAAACATTCTCATCATATAGCAATCAAATACTCATCACATTTTATTTCTTCCTTTTTCTCTTCCTGTGTTTTGGTGCAATTTTAAACAGGAGCTCTGAGATTTGTATATCATGTAAGATCTTCATAAGTCACATCCTCCCCCCCCCCCCAAAAAAAAAAAGCCGCTGCCTCTATTAGATGTACCTGTATAATCTCCAACATGTCTTACCTGGTCCAGTTTCACATGTTATAGGAAACTGTTCAAGGCATGGGCTTGACTGATTGGGATAAATCATTGTTTCTTGCACCCACCAGTATGGGCGATGGCCAAATAAAATCCTGGCAAAAAAAAATAAAATAAAATGAAGCAGAAACACAATAAAAAGATTTTTATGTAAGAAGGCCTCAGCAAAGCATGATAAATAATCTTAGAATGAATATGAAAAGCGATATTGCCAAAACTATTCTGTAATAGTTCTACAGGTTCTTCTTATCAAAATGTCATTTCAAACATATCTTAAAGATCTTCATTGTGAATTCCTGTTTATAATTACAGGGGAAAGTCTACTAGTACATTATTCACAGAAAGTTTTCTAAACTTGAGCCACATATAGTAACCATCATTAAAAATACCAAATTTTAAAATAAATCCAACTTCTTACCATTTAAATATGAGGTTGAACCAATCACCAATGACTGCCACCCATATCATTTTAGTACCAACCACTTGGTTGAGCTGAAACCAAAGAGGAAAATAAATTGAGAATATATTCCGGGGATCTCCAACATGTGACATAAAATTAAGGAACTCCTGATAAGCCCTGTAGTCCCTCTGTAAGTGCTGAATGATAAGCACGCCATTGCTATGAAGGAGATCCATCTTAATGGATTAAACTGTACTTGAAATATAGTAAAGTTCCTTTAATCTTAAGTTTCTAGTGATGGAGAATGAGAACCATGGAACGGAGCTATTAAAAAGTGAGAGAAGGTGATTGACATTGCCTTTATATTGTATCGGTGTGGTGCACCCAGCCATTCCTGGAACACGTGGCTCCAAATCTCCAGGAAAGCACATGAGTCTGTTGGCACTGGAAAGCTTTTCTGTTAATTGGAGAAAACTAAGTGAAGTACATGCTGAGCAGAAG
Organism: Nyctibius grandis; assembly: GCF_013368605.1. Classification (NCBI taxonomy): domain Eukaryota; kingdom Metazoa; phylum Chordata; class Aves; order Nyctibiiformes; family Nyctibiidae; genus Nyctibius; species Nyctibius grandis. The sequence goes on from NC_090666.1 coordinate 16,978,782, forward strand.
CAAATTGTGGGGAAAGTTATGTGGAAACACAATGCGTGACTTATGCAATCCTTTCTATGAACAGTTGGAACATGTTTGCTTGCATTTTTTCATGGTTCATTTCTCTGCAGGATGGACATTAGTAATGTGTGTACTTCATTAAGTGCTGCCTGTATAAAGGATAGAAAGAACACACAAATAATTGGTCTTTGCAGAACTGTCATTAAAGCTGTATGTTTCACTTTGAAATAGAATTTGGCTGCCAGGCTGTGTCTAATACTTTGCACAACACATTTTCAGTCACGGAAAATACAACCAGCATCCATACATCAACAATGCTGTTGAGCTCTAGATTCATTTTTAAAGCAGCAATATCCTCAAAGCACTGAAAAACAATTGTTTCCTTCATACAAGAGGCCATGTTAATCCAGGGCACAGTGCAGCTGAAGCTTAGGCTCAGAGTCATCTCATTCAGTATCGCCATTCTCGCATATTGCTTACATGATGCATGTCCCACACACCCCTGCCAGCAGGAGCTGAAGCCTGACCTCCTGCAGCCCCCTTCTTGCTGCCCAGCCTAGCAGAAACGAGACCTGCTTCGCAAACCACAGCAAGGCTGCAAACAGATAATTATGAGTATTTCCCTGAAGGATTCTCAAGTGAAGCACTTGGGTTCTCCAGGGTGAATAGCCAAGAGGAAACTGAGATTCTGCCAGAGAGCAGGATTTTAAGAGTATACAGCAAATAATGTACTAGCACATCAGAATTATCAATATTAGTACTAATAACTAACACAGGGAAAGATTATGTTCATTCGTGAGGTGGCTACATGAGAAAGTTTTTTCTACTAGAGATTAAATAAATACCAAAAGTCTGATGATACCATCATTTGACATGATCAGAGCGGCAAGAGGAAAACTTCAGTTCTTTATCAGGCTCTCATATTCATATCTTCTATTATAGATTATCTGTGTATCTCAAACAATTAAAACCAGAAAATAAAAGCAGCTGTATATATGCACTGCGCACTTCCCTACTGCGTTCTCCATGGCACTTAATGCTAAACTACACAAGCTGTGGAGACAAAGAGATGAACTACTTCACTGTTTTTGCTGAAGAGAGACTTAATGGCTTAACAGGGCTTTATGATGTGTTGTCAGGGAAGTCACATGGAAACATTAAGTAGATTCAACAAATAAGGCATGACAATTAAATGGACTTAAAAGACCTCTCTTCCTGACACAATCTCACATTTACTTTAGCTATTAATAGTGTGTTTTTAGAAACTTTTTAGCAGATTTAAATCCTATATGTTTATTGCTACCAGTTGCATTGAGCCACACAGAAAACCTTAAAGTTAAAAGGAGATTTAAAATCCTATGCACTATTTCTGAATAACTACAATATTTTTCTGTATGTTGACTGAATTATTCACTTCAATTGGTATCACCCAATTTCAAGGAAAATCCTTCCAAACCCAAAATTTAAGGATATTTCAACAATAAATATTTCCTAGCTTTTTAGCTGCAAATATTTCGGGAGGTTTGTTTCTTGCTAAGCCGTATAGCTTACAGCTTTTCAGGGTGTCCAGCAAGGGAACTGTCATATAAATAAACTGATGGAACTAATCTTCCCTCTCCAGTTCTTTCCCAAGAACTTTCTTGTTTAGAAACATCTCTCTCAAATAACTTTTTATACCTTGTTACTAGAGAAAAAGTGCTTTTGCTAAGGTTGTTTTTTTTGCTGCAAAAGTATCTCTCCTTTGAAGATAAGTAGGACTTACAATAACAACAATAAAAATCACTCTTTTATACATGTCTGGGTTTAGTATGCAAAAATGTGAAGAATCTGAGGTTTTCTTCTGTTTTTCAGTCTATAAAGAATAATTAGCTTTAAACATGAATGTAAACGTCAAGTCCGTGGCTGAGTAACAGCCATCTTGCTCCTCCTACTTAGTTAAAACAGCAGCTGTAATGAGGTTAAGTCTAAATAACTGTTGTTCTATTAGGAGAAATATTTTGCAATAAGTAAGTTTCCATCAAGATACAATGTAATGTCCGCAGGAGAGTCTACGAAGCAATAACATAGATCACCTTCCAGTCCCTCTTTACTGCCACCATTCTTATTCAACAGCATCAGAAAAACTGCCTCTCTGGCGCAGGACGTGCAGGACCATTGCAATAACTTTGTGCATATTTGTTTTATTTACAAATATAAAAACACCCACCCATGTTACCCACTTGGATAGTGCTGTATCTGCTCAGGCTGAACTCTTCTCCAGACAGAACCACTCAGGCACACTTTGGTTCTCCAGAAACTTTGTTAATATAATGTCTGAAGGTATGTCTTGGCAACATTTCAGTAAAGTAACATCTTTTAGTATAAATGCTAAAGGCCTCCTGATATTAATTTTAATTTTAAAGATTTTGCTGCTGATTCATATGCTGCTAATTATCTTTCTGCTTGGATAAAAAGAAAGATAAGCACCTTAGACATAATGAAGGCTAACAGCAAACATAAATAAGCTTCAATTTTCTCCTACATTCTGATTGTTTCGGAAGCTCCTACATCCACAACTTAGACATACCAGAGGAGTCATGTTTATAAGAGATGTTTTAAAAAATAAAAACAACAAATCCACAGTCTACAAAACAGAAAGCAGGAAGTTTTTGGAACAGGTAAGTAGGTTTTAGTGAGAGAGGCAGTTCAGGTGCTGTTCTCATTGCACCTGGGAGCACTCATGAACCTGCTTCATCCAAGAAGCAATCAACAGCTGACATACGAGTCATCTCTTGTCCTGCCTGTGATATCTGGCAACCTATAAAAGTCTGAGACACTAAAGACTTTCCTAGCTCTAGTAACCAGCAGAGAAAAGATGGCAAAACATGTTTTGAAATATACTATATTTAATAACTCGTTTAAACTAACAAAGGAGAAATACTTCTTCAATAAGCTTTTTTTCCTCTTTTTCTATGCAAAGCACTGCAAAATGCTTCTGTAATGTGCTTCATATTTCAAAGTAACTTCAGATAATATATGAAATTAAACTATTTGCTGTATTTTAGTAAGTGGAATTGCGAGGAAAACTAGTGATCTGTACAAAATGGTCAGAATATGTACGCAATTAAGTTTTTAAACCAAAGCTTGGTCTTGTTTTGATATTACGGAACCAAGGTTTGTCCTTCACATGATCAAATGAGTTCTTAGTGCAAAGCAAAAACCTTCAAAATGCTATCTGTTCGTATAGTTTTAAATTTATTGATATTTTATTGATTTATTTTATTTTCTAAGACATACAAAACCAGAGACTATCCAAAACTTTCTATATTCTTAGTAATAATGTAGAAACAAGAATCATGTTGATGATCCACTGAAGGGAGGATAAAATGTTTACAGCTACTTTACACCTGCATATTCAAGCAAATATTACATAATGCTATCAGATGTTGTTAAGCAAATGTTTGCAAGGGAAGGAAAAGCCATCAAAGCAAACATTTTCTAAAACACTGTTAATGGAGACCTATGTACTGGGCCTAACTTTCTGGTACATTATGCTTAGTTAATTCAACAATAACATTAATTTCCACATCAGTGTTTTCATTGGCACCAGACCAGCTACAAGGATTAACTAGCAATTTAGTAAGTTCACAACTAGACACTGTGTACGACAACTGACAGCTATTTAGGTATGAATATTTTCCAAATGGAACACTGAAAAGACACATCTTAATTTTAGATTTAGGAATAGAAGAATCTTTCAAGAAGCTCTTTCTTTCTTTCCCTATTTTATTCCCTCAAGCATTCCTCCCTGGACCCAGGCAGCCCTAGTTAAGGTCAGGCTTCTTTAGGGCTGGACTGACCAGTAAAGGTTTAGCAAATGCTAACATGAACCAGTTGCTTCCTCTTGGTTCTGCCACCTGATTAATGTAATCTTTCCTAGTCGCTACACTGTCATTATTCCTTGCTAGAAAGTTACTATGCACATACAGGAAACTAAAAAGCCTCCTGTTTGCAATATAACAATAACTACCAGACCTTAATACTTGTTTATATTTGTATATGTTTGTATGTGTAACTGTGTAAATGATACACACAACCCATGGAATACCATTCTGGCATGTTCATGAAAAAGTCACATCTAAGGAATTCTAGTTATTATAATTCGAAGTATGAAAATTACAAGCAACCTAGAGTTTAACAGTGAAAAAAAATCTTTCAAGCTCCATAAACTGCAAGCAGAAATAGAGTCTGGACTCATAAGGGCAACAATCTCCACTGCATTTTTTTGTTCCCTTTCCAATAAGATCACTGCCTTATTTATTGCCATCCTTCTCTAATCCCTGAAATTAGCCCCATGCCAACCACAGCCCAGGGAGGTTAGAAACCTGCCAAGGGAAGTAGCTGAGTCTGTTTATTAGCACCAGCTCTTCAATTTTATGTTCCCTTAGCAGCTTCCACCTAAGCTGCAGTAGCTCTCCAACCCTGAACTATAGCTCTCCACCACCCCTTAACCCAGCACTGGAATAGCCCAGTATGGACTTGGAGCTAGCAATAAAATACAGGAACAGATCTTTGTTGGCAGCAGCCTGCCCTTCAGTTTGACTGCAGGTTCACTGTCACTCTGCTGCTGTCATTGTACATCTCAGAACCTGAAGTTTAACCAAGTACCCCAAGGTTAGAAAGGCACTCATGAGGAGCTGGCAAATGCAGACAAGGGGTACATGGCACAATTACATGGTCTCCAGCAAAGCTCATAGTGCTAGAAATAGGGTAAATCATTGTTGAAACTTTTCCATCCATGACTACCCTGTGGCTTGATATGACAGACATTTAGAAAAAAACATTTCAGAACAAGTGTCTGGGCTAGAGTTACGGTAAGGCTAGGTGCCAGCGTTTCTGACTATGGAGCCTCTTGAATCAGACCTAAGAGAGGATTTAAGAAGCGTATGACCTGTGCTAGTTTGGGTCATGAGGCCACACTTCTGTTTGGGGTTGGTAAGAGCTGTCAGTTTGAACAGAAAACTAGTACCTGCTAAAATCACCATGCTTCATTTAAACATGCAGTTGGTAAGCTGACTGTGGAGAGAGTTCATAGTGGGAAAATAAGGTTGAGGATAGGTTATACTGTAAATTCACGTCTCTAGAAAACTCTGGGAAAGGACTCCCAAAACAGTGAGAAAAAAGATCAATTAAGGTACGGATTGTGCTAGTAAATGTCACAGGCTGTATTTAGTCTTCAGCTGCTGAAAGTCTAAAACAAAGGAATAGGACTAATGAAATCTAGAAAAACTTCACTGATGAAAAAAGATACCTAACATTTCAGAGCCAGTGCTAGCTACTGTGGGGTGAACTTATTATCTATGTTAATAACAGGATTCAGAAGAGACCAGACTGAAGAACCCACCAAAAGATTACAGATTAGAATTCAGGATTTGTTTAGATTAGTTGAACTTGTATTTGCTAAACTCCAGGGGCTGGGAAAACTGTGTATTCAGAAAGTTATGAGCTCAAATAACAAAGGCTAGCCATGTTAGGGGCAACATTTAAACTTTATACTGGCAGCATTCACTTGGCTAGGTTTAAGGTCTGATTGGGAAAAAAAAGAGGGAAATGGTCCTAGTTAAAAAAGGCATAAGGTATAGGCTCCATAATGCCCAAATGTGTATGTGGCTAGGTAACCATCCTTGAACCAGCCTAACTTCAGTAGTACATTTAAGTCTGAAGCAGATAAGAAGCAGTGGTCTAACAATCAGTTTAGGACTAATGCTGAGGAAACCATGAAATTTGGAGAACAGGTGTCCGACAGAATGAGACAGAAATACAGCTGGGTAGAAGCACTATCCACCAGCAGTAACAGTTTATACAAGAATAACGCAACTAATAGTTGGTGGTCTCAGCTCAGATGTTGCTTTCGGTCCAGGTGGCGGGGAAGAGTAATAAATGGTTTCAGACAGCAATCCTCAAAGCTTTACTAAGTTTACACTATTCTGAAATCATCTAAATAGCACTGAAGTAAATTAAAGCTAGGAGAAATTCATTAGCTATGATAACAAAATGATTAGAAAGTAGCTTCCATGATAAACTGAAGGCTGGTACCAGGGATCACAAAATAGTGCTTATCCAGAGCCAAAAGGGAATATATCCAACTGGAGAAAAATTAGGCGCAGTTGTAAGGAGTCCTCACAATGACAGGGGCTTATGACAAGCGTTTGACCGGGCACAGGCAGGGCTGCTCTACTATGGTTTTGTTCATACCAAAAAGGACGGCAATAACCTCTGCATGTCAGTCTCCTATCATAAAGGTCTACCTTAAAGAAGAAAGGTAAGTTTTTATGGGTAAATAGCTCCACATTCATGAGAGAATTCAGGCTTGGGGAATGAAAAGGCAATTCAGGAGTGTCACAAAACTTACGACTAGGTTACCCCAAGCATGTTCCGTGAATGAACTAGACGCTAGAACAAGTTTTCGCTTCAGAGGAGCGTAAAGGAGCAGCCTGCTCCCCAGTTCGAGCCTGGTTTCACTCAGCACGGAACAACAATAAATCGCACAAACCGCGTCAGGCTTTTCACCGCGGCCCACCGGCGCCGCTCCCGGCCCCGCACACAGCCCGGCCGCCGCCCCCTCAGCGGGCCCTGAGAAAACGTCTTAACCCCAACAGGCATCTCGCAGGGGAAGGAGAGGGACTCACAGCTGCCTCTCGCTCGCAGCATCGGCACCGACCGGCACCGGCAGCGCCGGCAAGCCCCGAGGGGCTGCACGGCGGCCCCGTCCGGCCCTGCCCTTCATGGCGGCCCCGCCTCGCCCCGCGGGGCCCGTTACCGCATCAACAGCGCCTGCAGCTCCCAACACGCCCTGCGGCTCCGGGCTCGGCAGGAAGGACAGCTGAGCCAATCAGCGGTGCGCTTGTTGCGAGGCGGCGAGAGGCGGTGCCCAGTCAGAAAGCAGCCGTTGGCGAGGCGGGAAGGCGCCGGCGGTTTGAAAGCCGGTGGGTGCGGGCGGCCCGGCTCTGTCCCGCTGCCCCGGGCAGGGCCGCTCCGTGCGAGGCTCGGCAGGCACCGCCGGCTGGGGCGCGGGGGCCGCCGCCGCGGGGCGCCGCTGTCTCCCGGGGCCGCAGCAGCCCGGCCGCCACCATTAACGTCTCGTCGGGCGGAGAAGGGGGTAAGCTCCCCACCCGCCCCTCGGCCCAGGCTGGGAGCGTGGGGAGGGTGCCCCGGCTCGGTGCGAGCCCCGCGGGGGGACGGCGAACGGTGGGAGCGCCCCGGCGGCAGGAGGGCGCGGTGCCGCTGGGAGCTGCCAGGACCCTGGGAACGGCTGTCGGTACCGCGCCGGCCCCGAGCGCCGTGCGGTGCGGAGCAGGGCCGCCTCCTGGCGCAGATGACGCATCGCTGGTGGAGCGGCAAAAGAAACGTAGCTCCTGCTGTTAGCGCTTGTCGTAGTAATAGTAGCAAAAACGACTTAAGGGAAGGAAAAACAGCCCTGAAGGTTTATCTTGTAATTGTGAGTTATAACTGCTGCGACTGTCGTGTGTGTTTTGACGCTGTATTTATTAGCTTACATGTTTGTTGCAGCACTATGGCTAATATAAAGACAGAAGATGAAATAGTCCTCTTTGAAAGAGAAATGAAAGAGTTTTGGACCAAATTAAAAAGCATTTATGGCACTGAACAGGTCAATCAGACTTTAGCACTGAGAGATTCATGCAAGGAGTCCATAAAAGCACTTTCAGGTAAAAAGGCTCTATGTTCCCGTTACTTCTACTTTTTTCCAAGTTATCATCAAACCTCTTCAGATAACTAAAATAACTTTCCCTTACAGAGAAATGGTCCAAGAAGCTGAAAGAAGAGGACCTGATGATTGATAAAATTCAGGAGTACAGAAATGGTACAGTATGGTGTTTTATTTATTGTGTCCAACACTTCTAAAATTAACTTAATACAGCTGAATAATATGTTTAACTTCCCATTTTAAAAGGTAAATAACAATGTCAGAATGAAGACAGAATTAAAACCAAACATATTTGGTTGGTTAGAGGATGTAAATTGCAAGTCAAAAGCAATTTGTTGGAAAACTTCATTGATGATGCAAAAAGATAAAGATCAGGTAAAAGCTTTCTGTACAGTGGTTTTGGTACCTAAGCATTTAAAACAACAAAGTACCAGAACTTGCCGACTGCAATAGGAAAAGTAAATTAAATTGCTTAGTAAACTTAAGTATTGTGAGGTTACTTATGCCTCTTCAATCTTAGTTATAGAATACAGCCAGCCTATCAGTTCAGGATTAACTACTCTGAATTTTGTAGTTAAACTTCAGAATATCAGTTAAAAATAATTGCAACTCTAATATCAGTCAGTGTTTCCATTCCTCGCTGTCTGTCAAATTATTTGTCTGTGGACAGGATCCACCATCACGCTTTGAAGATGTATACAGTGCTGGCACCAGAAACAAATTGCATCTGATTGAAGTATCAGAGGAGCTCCCTACTTGAAGTGAAAGTTACTCAAGCTACTTAGCAGCTTGTCTTTTGAATAACTTTCACTTAAAGCTTTTACTTGATGATCTCAGTATAGTTATGCTGACTTTTCAGCTGAGATAGCATGCATTCCACTATTTTATTCAAGTGAGTCATCCCAAACTACATAGATAAGTATTAAATAGTGGGGACCTAATTAATCAACTGTCTATGTTCATGTTTTCTTCCCTCCTTTCAGAGATTCTCCAGCAGAGCCAACGCATATCAGAAAATCAAGAGCGTTTTACAGAAATAAAATCTAACCTAAATCAAGAAGAAGAACAGAAGAAGGACTTGACTGACAGCATCCAAGAGCTTAAAGAAGAGTTGATGAAGAAAAAGGAAAGTAAGTAAGCAAAGGATAATAAGTAGATTTTTTTAATCAGAGAAGGAATTGTTTTCAACACTTGCTCTTGATGGGCTTCTCTACTGTTCTAAATATTTTTTTATGTGCTTGTTTTGCCTTTACTTTGATATTTATGGTGGCTTTTAAAATTCTAGTAATATCTTCTAAAAACAAAGCTTCTAAGGAGAGAGTGGAACGACTATGCAAGTCTAAAGTATTGTTTGAAGAGCGGCTTGGACTGGAGATACGCCGAATTCACAGTAAGTTTCTGTAGTTTCCATGTGCAGTGATACAATGTGGTTAATGTTGGATTGTGCAGTGAAGAACATACTAGCTTACACAGCTGAAGGATTTTCCCAGCCCAGGTATTACCATTGTCTCTCAAATGGCAAAACATGGTATGTTAAAATGCATTTGTCTTTCAAAGAGATCAGGTTTGCTTAACTTGTAAATATTCTAAGAATATTAAGTGAAACTGTAGCTTAATATTGTGATTTTTTTTTTTAGTCACCACTGTGACTCTCCAGCAGAGGTAAATGGTGTTAATTAAATCTGTTTGTGTTTGCTTTAGATGAACAATTACAGTTTATATTCAGACACATTGACCACAAAGATCCTGACAAGCCATATGTGTTTACCCTTTCCATAAATGAACAGGGAGATTATGAAGGTATGTGAATTTCAAATACTTCAGTAAGAGGACAGAATCTGATGCCCCTATTTGAAAAAAGGGGGAGAGGAGTAAAGTGAAGCTTAGTTGTAACCTTTGTCTTCCAATTTCTGAATAAAAAAACCCCTTGCAATGATAACATATTTTTTTAAATTAAGTTTCTCTTGTTAATTTATATGAAAATACAACTGCTTATCTTCACTCCTCTCCATTTGTGGAGTTGCTATTTACTTTGTATCATGCAAAGCAGGAGAGAGAAGTGATACAGGGATAGATAGATACTTCAGTTTGTAGTTTGTTGCTTCTTCCTTTTATGCTAGAGTATTTATGCTGACAGGCATATCTCAACCTGTTTGAGAAGCCTAGAGGGCAGAAAAAAATAGGTTCCCCACTATTGTGGGGAACCCTTACAGTTGTGTGACATAGGAGAAAGACTAAAACTTGAAATCCAGCATTCCTCTTCTGCAAGGGTACAACCTTTCTGATCTTAAAGCTGGTTTTGCAATATGGATCTTACTTCAGTTACTAAGAACAGCAGTGGCAATTTCAGTATTGTGCTGAGTAGCTTCTAGGTATGAACTGAATAGATTTCTGTTTTTACTAATCCAAATCTAAACTGTGCTGAAGTTAAGTTTATCACATGCTGGGCTACATCAGTTTTCAGTCTGTCTGCCTGCCTGCACAGCAACAAAAATATTTAGGAGTGTGTTTCAATTTTTGAGCAGGCTATGGATCACTGGAAATTGCTGTAACAATTCAAGCAGGAGCACAGCACTGAGTAGGAGGTCTGGAAATAAAAAAATAGTTGTGTGTTCTGTGAGGCTTTCTCTTTGCTGAAAGAAAATGATTTAATAGGTTACTCAAAAATAATACTGGATGAAGCTAAAATATATAAAGATAACAGACTACATTTGTATTTCATAAGCATGGAAAAAACACTAATATTGAATTTTTTTATAATAGTCTAATCTTTTGGAAATTTGTGTCATTTTAGTGACTTCCTGTATTCCTTCTCTGGACTGTATAGCAGAGTTCCAGCTCAAAGTGAGAGAAACTAACAATTTTTCTGCGTTTATTGCCAACATCAGAAAAGCTTTCACTGCTTTATCTTATAAACAGTCTGCACAAAACTAGCTTATACCTCCCTTTCTAGCGGTAGAGCACTTTTTTTCTTTCCTTCCTGTATTGTAAAAGTATGTATTTATCCATGTCTCACTCTGATTTTTAAATAAAGAAAAATAATGAAAACTGTACTTTAGTCCACTGTCATCTAGAGACATTTTGGATGATTCTTCAAACAACAGTATAATCAACTACTTCCTTAACTCCATGTCTCCAGACATGTAAATTTGGATCCAGTAGCAAGTAGCTTAATGATGTAATGATCTCTGTTTAGCTACCCCAGGAAGATATTAAAAATAAAGTACTTTCTGTAATTTATGTCTATCTTCCAAAAGCTTAGAAGTGTCTTTCAGGCTTGTATGTGGTTGGAATAGGCCTGAAACCTACCAAAATAATGCACTGGAGCTCAGCAATTCAGTTACCTGTGACACAGGTCACTATCTTAATTTTTACCCTGTCTTGTACTCCCCAGTGTTATCACTTGTTTTCATACATGTAAATTGTTTCTCTTTTGGTCTGTTAAGCTATGTATTTTACTGCCTGTTTCAGATTCTTGCCTGGATGCCTACTTTTGTTGTTAGTAACAAAACTGTTTGACATGCATGTGATTCTTGAATAAAGCTCTTAATAGGAGCAAGTGGGAACTTTGTATTGATTTCATCAGAAATCCTAGAGAGCCTGAAATAGAAACCTGCTGTAGCCCAGAGGTTCCTGCTTCCTACAACACCCAGCTGGGCAGAAAAGCTGGCCTGAAACTTGAACTGCAGTGATGAATGAGTAACACTAATAAGATGCCCAGCTTTGGTGTTTTATTGGGTATGTTTTAGAACAGACTAGTCATTTTCCTTTATTACATAAAGCACGTTGCAGTGAAGGACTATTTATTGTTGTCATTGGAAGTCTTAAGACATGGCAAAGCCTGAAGTATAATGTATTAAAGTATGAAGTACAGTAGTTAGTTACAGATAAATCATTTGTGTATCTTGCAGCTTATCAAGAAGACTACTACTGCCACAGTACTCAGCTTTGATTAAAAATATTCTTTTTCTATCTTATTTGTAAAGCCTTTTCCTTTTTACAAAATATTTAAATGGACAGCTGCAACAAGAAAGAAAACTCTTCATTGGATAATATAACATAGTTCAAATAAAATCTTACTGAATTCAGTCCTGGAAATTCTAGTGAAGTAAAAGACCTTAATTGAAAACTAAATCTAAGTACATAAAAATGAAGTGTAGTGTAAAGAGTAAAAATATCCAACACTGAACACCCTGTGAAAAAGTATTTAGAATTCTAGCATTTCCTAATTAATGAAAATAACCCTTTAAAATGTCTTTTTGAAGAATGTTCCAAATTGTTTTTCAATAAAAACAAAACTTCAGAATATTTTCTGTGAAGTAAAAATTCTTTATTTAAAATAAGTCCCTTTCTCAAAGCACCTGTAAACAGAGGCCTGTCTTTCCTGCGAGATACTTTAAATTTATACAGCACCTACCTCCATTAGCATTTCATTTTTGATCAGGAGTGGACCTTGGGAGTGAATTGCCTGATCGTCACCACTTACTTTGGTAACTGCTTTCCTTTTGAAAGGCAACTAAACTGGGAGATACACACATAATGCGTTCCTGCTGCTAACATTATGTACTCCATAGGACAGACCAGAGTTGGTCCAAACCAGCAGTGGGTGCAGATATTGGTCTTCTCATTTATGTAACTATAGCAGCACTCGCTGTTCCTGCCCCGACTTATCATCTTATGCTTGGGCAAAAAAACAAAACAAACACCCCCACTCCCCCACCTCTTACACCTATCCTTTCATCATCTGCTTAATATGTAAACCTGGCTGGCCATTTAGGCATGGTTACATCTGGTGATGCTGATAAGAGACTCTTACCACAGTTGAGAATATTGCCCAGTCTGATGTGAACTGTGTTTTAAATCACTTGGTTTGTTTAAACTTAACAAACAGTACAACCTGCTGGATACAGCACAGACTATGCACTCAGTCTTCTATGACATGATAGCTAAAGCGCATCTTAACAAAAAACAGTAACCCATGGTTGTACATGGTGGCTCCAGAAAGGAGATAACCTTCCATTTCTTCTTCCCTGTAGGGCATAATTTGCTATTTTCTAAATAATGCCTCATTTTCCTTGGTATGCCCTATTGATTTTTCCCTTGTGCTACAGCCAACTATACACAAAACAAGAGCAGTAAGAATGGTAAATGTGCCGACTGATTACATTACAATTTTAGAACAGAATGGCAGCAGAGATTACTAGGCATTTCTGTAATGACATCTCAAATGAAATACATCCCCAGTTTGTGCCCTGTCCATAAACCCCATGTACTCTTTGAGAATTCTGTAACTGACAATGGGACAGAGGCATAGGCTGGGAGACTGCCTTCAAGTACTGGGTCTGGTTGTTCATCAGCAGATTTTGCCTCCTTTTCAACCATACTAGCAAGGATATTTGAACAGCAGGTATTTCTTTCAATTAATCGCTTCTGCCAACAAAAGAATGCTGTAGGCACTTTTATGTAGGTCAATAGACTGGCCAGTAGTTAAAATAAATGCATTCAGCCAGCTCTGCACTTCCCACTTTTATCTTCTCTCCCAGGAGCTACGACTGCCATATTACCTCACTTTGTTGGTATCTCCTCTTCCTTCCTTGTACAGAAGCCCTCACCTTCCATGTTAGAAAGCCTACCATTCTGTCTCTCACTAATGGCATCGCCCCTGTATCCAGAATGACCGTATTAATTTTGAAGCAAACTCCTGTCCTTCTCCACCTGCCTGTGCCAAGCAACTCCTAGTTGCTCTGGAAAGTAAGAACTTCAGGTTGATCAACCAAGTATTTTACAGCTGTTGTATGGAAGCAAAAACAGGCGGTAGGCAGCCATTTCCATGTTTTCACATGGAAACATGAGGTCATTTCCATGTTTTCACATGGAGCTGTTTATTCATTAAAGTCATACATATTGCTCAGATGCACTCTGTAGCTTATCTATCATCTGATTTGATCATCATCTTCACAAGAGAAAAAAAATTGAAACACGCCCTGAGTAACAAAGACAAATGCTCAGACTTACTGCCATTTTCTTTTCATGTTCATCCCAGGCATGAGTAGTTGGTTTATTCCTTCTAACAAAATTACTTTGCCAAGATTGCTATGCATAGAACATAAAATATATGACAACCACTGCACTGGAATTTACATTCCTAGGAATTATTTGCTAGAAAAGATGATGTGCTTAGTTGTAAATGTTCTGTGCAGACGCCTAAAGCAAGAAGTAAAGTTTATTGTGTGTAATTTAAACCCTTACAGCTCCTTTTGGAGTTTGAATAGTGAACATGCTTATATTTGCCAAGGCAAATCAGATGCAGATCTTACTTCCTCTAAAACAGAGCCAGGCATTCCAAAAGCAGGTAAAAGCTAGGCAAGTGTACACAACAGATTTGTTTCTTCGCTTATTATAAAATATGAAGTAAAAATTGCTTGTGACATCCCAAAACCAGCCTTTATGCTAGCTGAACATCTGTCTTAAAATCTTAAAACGTTTGTGCCTTTATCAAAGGCACTTAGTGCTTACAGAATTTCACACGCCTGGATATGTGGCAATTTGGAATTTTCTATTTGTTATGAAGCTGCACAATACAGCAATATCCAATAATAGTAAGGACAACTAGGATACAGTAATTGGGACCCCAGTGCACTGGATAGTGTACAAACACAGCCTGAAATGCCCCAAAGTGCATATGGGAAAGCTCTTGAGCTTAAAAGCAATATACAGCTCAGGGACTACAACACACAATCAACCAGCCCGCTCCACTTGGTGACAGTGCTCCATCTATTAGCGGGATCAGGTTTATCTTAAGGCAGACATAGATTTTAGTGAAGGTCAGTAAAGACTTTTCTTTATTCGTAAATCAATTTGCTCAACCCTGAACGTTGCTTTCCCTTTCAAACTGCTGACCTGTACTTGGCTACCAAGGGTCAAGCCTGAAACGCGTGATCCATCAACTGATGCTGACCATACAGAAAATGGCTGATGTGCTAGTGCTCAGCACCTCATCAAATTTATCTCACAGTGTAAAAATCTGGAGAATTATTAGATATTGGAAATACACTGTGAATTTAAGGACTATTGGGAAGACAAGATAATATTAAATATTAATAACAAATGTACTAAGTGCATTTAATCACAATTGGGTTTTGTATGCTAGCTGTAGATCAGATTTGAAAAGAAATCAAATTACTGTAAGAGTCCTGGCTAACAGAACAGCTTTATTACACACCTACTCAACCAAGAGTGCAGGTGGTTAAGCCAAGTTTGTTGATATTTTTCATAAACCCTCTTGGATGTTGCTAGACATATTTTAAAAAGCAAACAAACAAGTAATGGCTACACTTGTGAAAATTAATGAAGACATGGAAGTTATGCTGTGCTTCTGTCATATTCCAATTGTGTTATATTACTATCTTCTCTAATGCTTCAATAAACTTTGTGAATTTATTCAGTACCTTGATATTGTCTAAATTAGTCCTGTCATTATAATACTGGATAGCGAACAAATAAAATCATTGTGAACTCATTTGTGAGTGGTTTATGACTTTTTTAAAAGCCCTGCCAAACCCAATAAAACAAACATATGCACACATAAATCACTTAGTCCCATAGGCAGATTACAGTACATTTCTTAACTGTATGAATAAACCATACTAAACAATTATGGTAATACTCTTATCTTTTTGAAAGCAATAGTTGCAATCCAATTACATCAGGCTTTACTGCTGAATAGGATTGTATGCCTGAAAAGTTGAGGGGAATGGCTCTGATTGCCAGACAGTGAGACTCCATTCTTTTTGTCCTTCTTATTATCCCTAATCACTCTAACAATTATACACAAAGAACCCTTTAGAATCTTGAGATTATAAAGAAGTTGTTCCAGCAGAAGCAGAGGTAATGAAGCCTGATTTCCTACAGATTTGTGGGTTTGTCCTTAAACAGTGCTATTCCCTTCACGGCAACATCCCAGCTCTTCTTTACAGTCTCCCTCGTGGATGAGAGCCAGCTCCACTCCTGAGTTATGCTAGTTTAGCCTCTGCTTAGCTGCTGTGCAAGCCACAGGACAATGGTTGTACTCTGCTTACCCATCCTCTGGTGTGGAGCATTGATTTTGTGGTTCTCTCCTTTACTTGGTTGCTGGTACTCAGTACACTGTAAGGACAGCGATAGCTACAACACAATCTCCTTTTCAAATTTGGGGTAACTGAGCAATGGGTTCAAAAGTTGTTAGGGAGACTGACAGACTATGCTAAAAATAGTGTTTAATCATGCAAGTGTGTAGTGGTTTTTTATATGACCTTATATATATTTTAAAGTTGCTATTAGTGTTAATTTGATTTCCTTCCTCTTCAGTCACAGCATATTGCACAATGCTAATTGCTATTGACTCACCCGTTTTGTGACTGTTTGATGGATAACTGTCTACACTGACTTGCCTCAATGGATTCTTTTGCACTGGTTACTGGATCGTGGGCTCATTTCTTCACTGTCCAGTATTGGATTCTGCACCAAAGCTTCAGCTGGAGTAACTGGCTTGACAAAGAAACAGGCCTGTTGAATGAACACCAACTATACATCATTATTTTTTTGATTTAGAAACATGCTACACTTACTTTATGTTGATGGCAATTATCATAAAGGATTCCAGGCATTTAAGAGCAGACTGCATATATTAACTTTTTGGCTAAGCGAGGAATAGGCAAAGTGACAGAGAGGTGACCTCGTGGGTGGTGTACTAGCTGTTAAAGCACAATACATTCATGTAAATGCTTACCTCATATGTTAAAAATAAAAACAGGCAAATAACTAATAGGTAACTTTCCAAATGAAGCTAACAAGAGATAAACTTGCTTGTCTAACTCCCATGTCTGACACAGCCCCATTAATGGAAAGACAATGCAGCAAATTGGTAATTGTAGTCTTTTAACATTAGCCATCCATATCAGCATGACTTACTGGCCTGTATTTTCCTATACTTTGTGCAAAGGCAGACAAGCCATCTGATAAAATCACATTTCTAAAGGGAAGAGGGGAAAACCTCTTCTGACATGCAATCCTCAACACTGTCAACTGCAACTCTGCAGCAATGACCCGTCATTTTAGGCTCCAGCCTTCTCTAAGGTTAGTCCATAATTCTGACAGTCTGTATTACAGTAGACACCACCTTTACTAAGTGCTCTAATGGCACCACAATGAATCAAAATACCAAATTTACAGTCAATGTTCATGCAATTTACATGACAAAGCGGTCTACTTTCTTCAGCTGCTCCTGCTGAAGTTTCCCTCAACTATCATTTCTCAACTATATTGTTTAGTGCAGAACAAGCATTAAAAATTTGCATCCCATCTTGCTTTTGATTGTGCATAATCCTATCCAGATGGCAGCTGATGTCACTGTTAGCAATCCATTTTTCCTCTTTCAAATGATACAGTTAGCATTTTAGAGTAGTCACCTGTCTAATCTTACAGATGAGTTCTTATATAAGAATTCTTCCATGTGAAACAGCTCGGTTTGCACTGGATGCTTGGACTAGTTGCAAGAGTAGCACAGACCATCACAGCTTAACTATGAGCAATCTCAATGGTTCACATGCTCTTTATTTGATAAAATTAGTTTCTTTGAAAAAATTGATTCAATTAGTAGGAAATTGCTATGAAAGGGGAACAGCTGTT
Organism: Nyctibius grandis; assembly: GCF_013368605.1. Taxonomy (NCBI): domain Eukaryota; kingdom Metazoa; phylum Chordata; class Aves; order Nyctibiiformes; family Nyctibiidae; genus Nyctibius; species Nyctibius grandis. The sequence continues at coordinate 16,996,153 of NC_090666.1, forward strand.
TAAAGAAGTTTATGTGAAGAGGAAGCTGATCTAGACTGGACAGCAGTCCCAGCTGCTTTTTACATCCACCTGGTCCAGCGGGTACCACAACTCAGGTCATCACTTCCTCAACATTGCTGAAGGACCAAACACTGGACCCACATTTTAAGTGATCTAGACTACTAACATGCAAATCCTTTTCTGGAGCTGGCATATGGAGTAGGTTGTCCCATAAAATAACAGCTATGGCCGCTGATCTCACTTGGAGATTGTTAGTGAGAAACTGCATCTAAAAATGAGATACAGTAACATCTAAATGCTTTGGCTGAATTAAGTTTAAATTAAAATCAGATGAGAGAATACACAAATATAGCTGTAAAATAGCAAGCCTTTCTGGCAGGAAGCAGCTCTTTCAAAGATACCTTAGTAGAGCAACAGTAATTAAAATTACTATTACTGGGACTTAAACGAGGAGGTGATCTTTAAACAAGCCCAGAAACAGGATAGAAAGTTGTTAGGTTAATGCAGGAGGGAGCTGATGCAATTTTAATTAAGGATCACATTCCACCTCTGAATTTCTGGATTATTTTTTCATGTAGGGAGATTGCAAAAAGTTGCCTAAATATGGCAAGAAATGCTACTGTTATGCAGTTGTATGACAGCCTTACTCAATCTTATTTTGCAGTGAGTGAAAAATAACTTGCATAGTATTTTCTAGGGAAAGGACCTTACATTTTGAAGTTTTTAAAAAATATCAGATGTACAATGGTGTTTTTCAGATGTTTAGGAAAGGGTATTAATTTGGGAATGTAAATGTTGCCAGCAAGTAGCTTCAAAAAGTACGTTATTTTTTCATCTAATTAGCGAACTATAGCACTAACATTACAATTTGGTCATGGTGCCCTACAGATAAAAACTACAACACTCAACTATCTTGTAATACTTGATTTTCTATTGCCCTTTACAGTGACTAAAAGCTAACGGTTCTGTGTCACATCTAAACAATTACATTTGAAAGTCAGAACCTTACAAACACCTCAGTGTTGCACACAACTCTGCATTTGAGCAATCCCTCTACAAGAATCATCAATGGCCTAGCACACTCAGGGCCAAAGAAGACAGGTGTAAAACACTTTCCTCAAGCGTGTTTTATCCTATAGCAATAAAGCTGCTTTCTAAGGTACAAGACAGAAGGCATGTGAGCCTTAACCCTTGCTCCCCCTTGCACTGCGTGGTGGAGAGGCCTCCAGTGGGCACTGTTGTCTTCTACTGGCAGAGCTCTGCAGAGTCAGGCCTGGCACAGCACGTGCCTTAGGTACACCATTATTCTGCCTAGTTAACACATAGTCATTGTTTTATTCATTTGCTTTGCACAAATAGGTTTTGGATTATTGGAATTTTCACAGAGATGCGATCTCTGGATTTTATAGTCCAGGGGGGAGGGCAGTCACCGGTGAGAAGTCTGGATATGCAAGTTTGCACAGCTTGCAGTCCAGCTTCATACCTATTATACATACCAATGTTCATTTGGTATCTCTCATACTTTTTGAGTGTGTTCACATTTTAAAATTCCCCAGCAAGGGAACTCTGTGAAAACAGGCTATGATGACCATATTACAACCATCCTGGACTCCTCTGTTACCTGAGCACAAACTGTCATCATGCTCTGTGAAATCCTCTTAAGAAGGTAATGCACTGACAAGGGTAGGCAGTGTAAAATCTGTCAAGGGGCAGGACTAGCATCCTGCAGAACGGGGCACAAAGACGACCAAAAAACCAGCATAAATTAAGGAAACAGCAACCCTCTACCCACACTAGCAGAGCCAGGACGAATGGCATGGAGCGGGAATCCCTCCACACAAGCTCCCAGCCTCTGTCCATCACAGCATGATGAGCTACCAAGTCACGTGGCAACTTGCCCATCTGGCACAGTTACACATTTGGATTCCTTCCACTCACCTTCCATCACCGCCTTCTAGCTCTTCTAAAGCAGCACAGACTTCCTGTCTTCTTCCGAGAACCACTGTGTTTCTTGTACAGAGGGATCTTTATAGACTTACAGGCAGCACATCAAAAAATTCTTGTTCTTTTTCACATTATCCTGAGACATTTGCTGTACACAGCGGCTCTCCCTTGCGCTATGTAAGTCGAGGGGTATACGTGGAATGGGAAGAAAAAGACATTAGACATAAAACTGCACAAATTTCGACACAATTAAATCTCTTCATGAATCTCTTCAATAACCAAGAATTTAAACGACATATTAAATGCACTACAAGATTCTCTCTACATATTATCATGTAGACATATTAACAACGACAGTAATTAGTTCTTTACACAATGCAAATCCCCAGGCTTACTTCTCTTCCAGAGGCAAAACTTCAACTGATGTGTGGAGATTCCTATATAATCGGTATTTGTGTTATGAGAACTGTTGCCCCAATTTTCTGCTGAAGCTGTAAGAATGTTTTCATTCATCCCATTTCTAAGTACTTCCTCATCATCTTCTAATGCCGCACCAGAGCCTGCCTGACAATGGTATTTTGTCGGCTTTACTTTGGTGAGCATATTAAAGCAACTGCAGCTCAGTGCATTGCTACACATAGAAAGCTCCTTGTTTAAAAAAAAAAGCAAAACCCTTTACCCCTCTTCCTTTTAAAAGTAGCAAAAAACCACAGAATCCTACCATAAATAAGCAAGCAGATTTGGTCTACTCTGATGGTAGAGGTCTGAAAGATGCAGCTTTCTTGGCAAAATTAAGAGCTGCAGCTTTTTCTCAGGAGAACCACTGTACAAAGTGGCCCTTTTCTCACTTCCAGAAGTGGTTAGTAGGTGGTGCTTTGCTGACTGACAGTTTAGCTGGGAACATCTGAATGAACATCTGCTTTTAAGAAACTCTGACTCTAGACTGAAAAAAGACAGTTTTTCCAAAGTGGGTCCAGATGGACATTCAGAAATTATTAACATGCAAATTTTTACTTTTGAAATCCTAGCAAAATGTATTTTTTAAAATAATAATATTTTAATTTCACAGAATCACAGAATCAACCAGGTTGGAAAAGACCTCAGGGATCATCAAGTCCAACCATTGCCCTAACACCACCATGTCAACTAGACCATGGCACTAAGTGCCATGTCCAGTCTTTTCTTAAACACATCCAGAGATGGTGACTCCACCACCGCCCTGGGCAGCCCCTTCCAATGTCTAATGACCCTTTCTGAGAAGAAATTCTTCCTAATGTCCAACCTGAACCTCCCCTGGCAAAGCTTGAGGCTATGACCTTTTGTCCTATCGCTAGTTGCCTGGGAGAAGAGGCCGACTCCCACTTCACTGCAACCTCCCTTCAGGGAGTTGTAGACTGCAATAAGGTCACCTCGGAGCCTCCTCTTCTCCAGGCTAAACAACCCCAGCTCCCTCAGCCATTCCTCGTAGGTCAGACCCTCCAGACCCTTCATCAGCTTGGTCGCCCTCCTCTGGACTCGCTCCAACACCTCAACATCTTTCTTGAAGTGCGGGGCCCAGAACTGAACACAGTATTCAAGGTGCGGCCTCACCAGTGCCGAGTACAGAGGGACGATCACTTCCCTAGACCGGCCGGCTACACTATTCCTAATAGAGGCCAAGACGCCATTGGCCTTCTTGGCCACCTGGGCACACTGCTGGCTCACGTTTAGCCAGCTGTCGATCAGCACCCCCAGGTCTCTTTCCACCGGGCCGCTTTCTAACCACTCTTCCCCCAGCCTGTAGCGCTGCATGGGGTTGTTGTGGCCAAAGTGTAAGACCGGGCACTTGTTCTTGTTGAACCTCATGCTGTTGGTCTCAGCCCATCTATCTAACCTGTCCAGATCCCTCTGTAGGGCCTTCCTACCCTCCAGCAAATTGACACTCCCACCCAGCTCGGTGTCATCTGCAAATTTACTGAGGGTGCGCTCAATCCCTACGTCTAGATCATCTATAAAGATATTGAACAGCACCGGCCCCAGAACTGAGCCCTGGGGAACACCGCTAGTGACTGGCCACCAGTTGGACTTTGCCCCATTCACCACCACTCTCTGGGCTCGGCCATCCAGCCAGTTTTTAACCCATTGAAGAGTCCACCCATCCAAGCCCCGGGCAGCCAGTTTGTCTAGGAGGATGCTGTGGGAGACAGTGTCGAATGCCTTACTGAAGTCTCGATAGACTACATCCACAGCCCTGCCCTCATCTACTAAGTGGGTCACTTTGTCATAGAAGGAGATCAGGTTGGTCAAGCAGGACCTGCCTTTCATGAATCCATGTTGGCTGGCCCTGATGCCCCGATTGTCCTGCACATGCCGTGTAATGGCACTCAGGATGATCTGTTCCATCACCTTGCCTGGAACCGAGGTCAGGCTGACAGGCCTATAGTTCCCTGGATCATCCTTCCGACCCTTCTTGCAGATGGGTGTTACATTTGCTAATTTCCAGTCAGCTGGAACTTCTCCAGTTACCAGGACTGACGGTAGATAATAGAGAGTGGTTTGGCAAGTTCATTTGCCAGTTCCTTCATTACTCTGGGGTGAATCCCATCCAGGCCCATAGCCTTGTGGGTGTCCAATTTCTATAGAGAGAACCTGTCCTTCTAACGCTTACCGCCAGAAAAAGTTTCATACACGAAATAACATAAAATACTGCTGTGACGAACTCAGCAAAGACATGCTTGGATCTGCTCTAAAAATGCTGGAGTCTGCAGTGTGGATAAAATCTTTGCGCTAAAACAAAGGAAAACGTTGTTTGCATTTCATAGAAAAGAGAAGAAAACCGACACTACATTCCTAATACTTATGTTTATTATGAAAGTGTCTCAAAATCAAAATAGCCCACAATACTGATTGGTTCCAGAGATTTTATGAGGAATAATTATTTTCCATATTAAAAAAACCCCAAACCAACCGAGTAAAACACAAAATAACTCCCAAAGTTCTACACAACAGCTATACATGAAAGGACTTCTGGATAGCACACCACTGTGTCTGGGACAGTGGAGTTCCTACACATCACTGCATTTCTGAAAGAGTTGCTCAAGCACAGGATTGTCATGAAAACACAGGTGAAATAGTGCCATCTGCCTCACCCTGACTTGCAAGAGGCAGTCAACATGCACAGTATGGCATGAGAGCTCGTGTATAAAAGTTAAGCCCTGGGACTGCAAGAAGCTGAAGCTCAGCAGAAGCCAGAAAATGTGTTTTGTTGCACAGATCATTTTGGGTCATGTAAGACATCGTTTTGGTCTTTTGTCTGACATGTGTGATCATTGACACGGCTCTAAAACATCATTTCATAGCATTTCCTCCAGTTTTTTAATTGAAACCAATTTCAAAGACTCAGAATTCTGTACAGACACACTCAAAAACTGTGTTTTCATTGCAACTACAATCAGAAATCTTTACAATTTAAAGGCTATACACATTCACCACTTTTCCAAACTTCCACTAGTGCCTTTTAAAAGGAAAAGAAGAAAAGAATAAGGTTGTCTTACTGAAGTTCCCATTAGGTCCCTGTTCCAAATCAAAACCAGCCAAAACAAGTAATACAACCTGGTTTTGCTTTAAGGTTTACAGGCAACTACAGTTTGCAGAACACTGAAGTTAGGCCTAGTAAGGTCTACATTAACGGGAAGGGTAAAAAGTATTCGATAGCTCCTCTCACACAAATATCACAAGAAGTAGACAATAGGAGACATACAAAAATGAGTGGTAGCAAAGAGAATAAAAAAATACCAAAGCATCAACTGTAGAAAACCAATGGTAGCCCATATTTCTCTGAGAATATGGAGGGCTGCAGCAATGAGAAGATGAATGAAACATGCATTAGGCTTTCTATGAGAATACTCTGTGTAACACACACGCAGTGTCTAAATCAACCCATGTTGATCATCATTGACATTTGCTGCAGGGTAACGGCTCTTGCCACCATGTCCCGTTCAGAACCAGAAAGTGATTTTCACTCAAAACAGATACAGATTTAAGACAAGAATCACTTCACTGTAAGCAAAGCTTTAGTGCATGTACTTGGGTCTCAGAAAAAGGATTTGGCATTGGCAATCACACAGAATGGTCACAGGCTGAGACAGGAGCATATGAAGCTGTGATACCTGTTCCAATTCTGCTGGAATAATTAAATAACACATAGAAAAAACTGGCATACAAAATGGCAACAAGGAAACAGCATGGGACACTTTGGTATTTTAGAACTAGCACTACTGAACATTGATCAAGATCCAAAAGACTCCAACGTCCACCCTTGTTGTTTGATCAGATATTTCTACCATTTTCTGCAATGTTTGTTTTTAGTTTTTTATAAAAAAACCCCCACCATATATTTTTCTTTTGGTACAAATTATGCCAATATGGAAAACAGTAAACAAAGGGAGACCTGAATCTTATTTTACTATATTCTGGGCTGGCTAGGGAGAGAAGACAAATTCTTACTATTTACTAATAAACTCTACATATCATTTCCTCATTTTTCTACTTCAACATCTCAACCACTGTGTCGTGTACTGTACTATAAAAAGGGAGCATAGAAGTTGAAGACAAATAGGTTATAGAGTACAAACCCTCATTTCTAAAATGACTAAAATGACAATTTGACAAAAGGTATGCATATACAGAACCTTTTAAGATCTTGCATTTACCATGAGCCATGTGAATCATTTCAATCAATTTTCTGGAATACATGTGATTATCCTCTAAATACTTGATGGCCTCCAAAAGCACCTTGTAAAGCTCTTCGGCAGAGAAGCAAACAAATTCAAATGAAAAAGGAAATAGCTGCATGACATCCTCTCTGCAGAGTGGAACATGAAGCCAAAGTTTTGACATCCATTGGTTAAAGCAATGAATCAAAACACACTGCCACGTATGATCACTAAAACACTTGGTTCATCCCACTAAGACAGAAAAAATAGTGTGAATTTTTTATTCCCATAAAAAAATTGTAGCTTGAAAGTTTAGTGATGCTTCCTTACTCTACCCCATTTCCACAAATGTGTCATTTGACTCTCTCATCTCACCTATTTTCTAGACATACCTGTATTAAGTTTATTCTAGGCTGCTAAGAATGGACTCCAAAAAGACAGATTTATAGGAGATAAGTAAGTCACTGGGAGTCAGGTGAACCATGGTAACTGTGACATGCTTTAGCACATCATAGATGCAACTGAACTTCAAAGGAAGAGTTTCAATCCAAGTTTCATTATTTAACAGTGGGGGTACACGAAGAGCATATGTAGCCAGCGATGGTAAATCATCTCAAGGGTTGTAGCCTTGACTGCACATCTGAATCAACACTATAGAGCACAGCTGAGAAGGACAAACAGGGACCAAAGGTCTCCTGCCTCTTGCACAGGGATTGTTTTTGGGAACTGCTCTCTGTCCTGATATCAACAACATTACGGTACTATTGTATGCTATCTATGTTGTGTACGTTGGTAGTTCAGAGGAACATTCTGTCCCCATGTAAGACAAAAGATTTTGCCAGAATGTAATTTTTGTAACCATCTTTGCAGAAGTGAAATGGTCCAGTGAAGGTAGTAATCAACACCATGAAAGAGATGTGTTTAAACTGTTACTCTCAATTACCATCTTAGCAGGTCAGATTTCAGAAATTATAACATTCATTAAATATATCTCAGGATGATTTTGTTTTAAAATCTTGGTATCATTTTGACAGTAATTATTAAACAACTGCCACCTCAAATACTGTAGTTGGGCTACTCTCTATTCCAATCAGTCTTTTTACATGTATAACCTGCCCTGCAGGTAACTGTATGAAATCAGAGGCATAGGAGACAGATGAGAAAAATTAAGAGGCAGAGAAACTTTTTGGGGAGAAGGAGATTTAAATAAAACTCCATTGGTCCCTCAGATATGCTGATGTACATATAAACTATGCAGCTGCTGAATTACAAGGTTACCTGGCTTTTTCAAAAGATGCTCTGGGGGTAGTAAACCTGACAGCTCTTCTTCCATGATTTACATTTTTTCAGTTTTCTTACATTTATTATCTACTAAATGGAGGTACTATTTTCATTCATGCCATTATGCCCTTACTTCTAGCACATTTTTTTGCTAACACACAAGGGTCCCTATGGATAATAAAGGATTCGGAAGTTTTCAAGAGTGACCGATAAGAATAGGACAAATCTCAGGTTTTCCAAAGAAAGAAGTGGCAACATAACTTTCTTCAATGGAGTCTGTATAAAATAGAGCCTTTAAACATGTTTTATGGCATGAGAAACCATCTATATTTCGCTATTTGCATAGGTCGAAGGAATCAGAAAGATTTCCCAGCTTAGAGTTCCAGCTGAACACGGCACTCCAATCCCTTTGTACATAGAAGATACCCTCTTACATTTTTTTCCTGGTTTGCTCCTTCCTTTTTTTTTGTGGTTTTTTTTTTGTGTTTTTTTTTGTGTTTTTTTTTGTTTGTTTGTTTTTTGTTTTTTGTTTTTACTTTTTTCCCCCCCTTCTTTTTTTGAATATATATAGAAGTCTTTGGTCTATAAGCACATTGGTTCTGTGTGCACATACACAATACTGTCGAACAGTAGGTTGCATAGAGTCTGTTACTCAAGAACCTCGTCTATTTTTGGCAATGCTGTCACAAATCACAGCAGTGTCCTGCAAGAGTTGTATGATCCTTAGCATCCTACATCAAACTTTGATCTGGTAACTGGAAGAAGCGTGTACATAATGTTTAAAAAGTTGGTTATTTTGGGTGTTACTTTGTCTTCTTTGGGACAAGTTCGTAAATCTTGGATGAAAAAGGAGAGCAAAATTATTTTACAGACACCCTTAATTTTATTTCTAGAGGTGATGAAATACTGCTGAGTGTTCAAAGTTTGCTGTGAATTATGTTAAGTGAATTTTGCTCAGGTTTTCACACATTTAAAATAAACTGCTTCTAGTAATGTATGACATTCTGCCTTCTCTTTCTTCACTCTATCAAGAAAGTGGCAATAATTATAAGAACGGTACCTAGACTGAACTGTGTCCGAGGAAGTAATGAACTTTTCATCTGCTGTTTTTTCCATTACACCCCTGCTCTCATCCATCTGAACTTGCAAAAACAGTTTCAGGAGTGAGGTCTGGATTCACAATGGTGCACTTGAACTAACATCTTTCAACGTGGAATCTCTGCAAAAAGCTGAAATCTGTAGGGGTTCAAAACTTGCAAGGCAAAAAAAAAAGTGAGAATGAGTTTATCCTAACTGTTGACACAAATGCTTTTGGGTAGTTGCACAACTAATCAAGTCTACTTCTAATGCAATTAACCATCAAATTGGATTTTAAATTATGCTAAAATAATATCCCACAATTACTACAATTTTTTTCCCCAAATTGCTAATTGACCACATTACCTACTATTTAAAATATCAATCTGGTGTATTAAAAATTTATGTTGGAGGAACAGCCACTGTGATTTGATAGGCAATTTCAAAACCAGCACTTTAAAACACAAAGATAGCAAAAATATCTGAAGCAGATCTAGAATCTATAAAGCTAAGTTCTATCTTACTGTAAGTAACAAATTAAACAACTATTACTTATAGCAGACTCAGCAAAAGCAACAGGGATGGACAGAAGAGATCTGAGCGTGATGCTCTCCACAACTGAGAATCCCAAAAGATAAAGTTAGAGAATGGATATTCCCTTTTGTCCAGAAGTTCCCAAAAGAATAAAAAATAAATAATATTTCAAAGACAGTACAAGTGAAAATACTGCTCCCATTGTGTCAGTTACATACACATACAGCATGCCTACGTATACAGAATGGTGTGTTGTCTTCATTCACAAACAGGAAATATGGCAGTGCGCTATCAGAATGCTTTGATACTCCTAATTTTTTCTGATGCTGAGATATATGAAGAAACTGCATTCACAACTTATAATTTACTTCCAGTAGCAAACAGTTCATTCTGTTCGTGTCTCATGACTGAACTCAATGCTCCTCTGAGCAAGTGCCACCAGTAAGATACCCGTTTGTCCCATTGGCACCACCGGTCCCATTAGTGGAGATAGTGCTGTGCGGGGTCTTTGAACAAGGTACTGTTTCTTCCTCATCTGAGCTTGACTCAATGTCACTTCGGTCATCCTTTGCTGCCTGTAGAATTTGAAAAAGAAGCAAGCAGTCGGTGATTGTAAGGAAACAACTGAAGCTTTTTGGTTCAAGACAGAATCAAAGAATTCAAACATTTCTCAATTTGAGCTTCAAAGGCGATCTCAGCTCTGGCATGCTTCTCTGCCTTTGCATGCCTGGACTCACTTCAAATACAGATGCCTGTCCACACGTCATGTGCAAAGGCAGGATGGTAACTTGGCACTGGTGCATTGAAGGTAGTACAAGTGAGGGCACAGTGCTCAGAAGGGTTGTGCACAGACTAAAGGAACCAATAATCCAAGCTCCCAAGTCCCTCTGCCCTCCTACTACAACTTTATTTCCTGTGCTTCCTTTGGGGTTCTTCTCTTTAACCTCATAATACAAAATATTCACCCCAACTTCCTCCCCCTCACCTCACAACTCATTCTCTACAAGTCACACAGCTCCAGGGAACAGTGCTATGGGCTGGCAGTAGGAGAAGAAGTAGTGGCCAAAACATAACTCACCACTCTGGGTAACTCCAGTCTCTGACCTCAGGCTAGTGGTGAGAATGGAGCTTGGAAACACTGAACATAGTCCACTCCAGTCCCTATCACAGGAACCACAAACATACTTGAGCAGTTCAACTATCTGCCCCATCATGCCACTGGAAAGCTGTTTCAGAAACAGACTGACCTTAATTGCTAGGGATTCCTGCTAATTTCCAGCTGACTTCCTTCCTGACACTTTATACCCATTTACTGGGCAAATGCTGTTTCTTCGGTTAAGGAGTCCACTCTCCTCCTTTGTAGAGATCTTTGAAAGCCATAGATGAAGATCAGTAAGTTTGAGAGCTGTGCACTGAGTCCCTTCAGAATCCCTGATGTGACTTTGCTTCACCCCATTCAGTTAGGCGCACCCAAAACAAGTAAAAACATGAGGAAGCCCACAACAGGCAGGTTAAGGAGAGCAAACAGGGCAACAGGAAAGAAAATCCTGCAAAGACAAGGCTCTGTCTGCCCTGTTTTTAATGGGATGTTTTTCCCAGGTAGGTAACAACGGCACTGCCAACGTGTAGGATCATAGGATAACTCAGGTCAGAAGAGACCTCAAGAAGTCTATGCCCAATCTCCTCCTCAAAGTAGGGTCAGCTGTGGAGTTAGGCAAGGTTACCCAGAGCTTTACCCAGTCTGATCTTGAAAGTCTCCAAAACTGGTAAGAGTCCCTCAGATGAAGTAAAAAAAAAAGCATCAACAGAAAGAAGTCTGAAGGCTAAGCTGCATGCAGCTTTAAAGATGTGGCTTTCCATGCCTGACTCTACCCCTGTTTGTATAGCTGAGCTTCCTAAGTCATTCAGAATCTATCCATGCTGTGCTGGTGGCCACATCGGGCAATTCCAATTGACTTTACTATAGCAAATGGACGTAAAAGGGGCAAAACACATGGTGAGTCTTTTCCCCAAAGAAATCAAAACAAAGAACAGGGCCACTGCATGTAACTTTTTGCTTACAATAATCCTTCTCTACTCCAGAAAGCCCTCATCACAATTCTGCTCTCCAGCTCTCACCTCAGAAATGGCCATTTGCCTTTGGTGCTCCCAATGGTGCTACCATCCTTGCAATATCATAATGCCTGCAATTCTGATACCCATGAAACTAGACTTCAGCTGAGGTCAGAAATTTGATTCCATATTCACACAGCTTCAATTAACAGATTACTTCAGTCTCTTTTATATAAAGGGACTTTTATATTAAAGCTTAGAATTACATTTTTATCAGACAGAAGAGAATGGGCCCAGCATAGGCTACTGAGTGCCTGTGATTGACAGGAGGGCAAACCAGATGACTGAAACATTCTGCATCATCTTAAATTCTCTTAATATATTAGATTCACTGCCAATTCTTCTGCTAGTGTCCTGCTCCGAAGCCTGTTGGGGTCCGCGCGAGGAAAGAACTACAGCACACCAATATGGTGCTCTAGTAGCTTCTTTATTTTGGTTAACACACACTTTTATAACCTACATACTCTCTTATGTAACGGTCACACACTAAGCTATTGGCTACAAGTATTGTCCATAATCTGGCTGCGTGCCACCTCTACTGTTCTAATTGGATACTTACTATAAACTTAAGCAAGCCACATCCCTATACTTTCTTGCTATCTCATGCTGTTACATAACAGTGTACTGGTATGTTCTCTCTATAACTTTCCCACGGTCCAGGCCCCTACAGAAGCCAAACAATCAAAAGAAGATTCTATGCTGCAGCCACTTCTGTTAAACACGTGATCCGCTCTCTTTGTTTTTAAAATGCAGCAACATAGCAGGGACTTTGCACTTAAAACCTGATATAAATGCAACACATCTTGCATTACTTAGTTCTCTTTGTTCATCCCCAAAAGAATCCACTGGGGTCTAGAGAATATATATCTAGGTTTATAAAACTAAGCATAACAGAGTAAGAAACAGATGATCAAGATTAGTTACAAATTTAATAATAAATTGCTTTATCAGCTGAGCTGTTCCAAAGGTGGATGCTAGTAATACAACAATAAAACAGTAAATAAGGATGAAGATCTACTGTAAGATATCTGTAATATGTTGTGAGAACAGTGCTTATTTTACTGCAAAAAAGGAAAGAATGGGGATGCGAGTGAGGAATTAAGATCTGAAGGAAGAAGAAGAATCCTCCACGTATATGTCGTGCATATACATCTTTAACCCGGTCACTGTCTTACTGCAAGTGTCTAACTCTGCTCTTGTACAATCTAAATTTTCTCCTGTGCAGCTGTTTGAACTATAACGGAGAGGACTTACACTCTCAAGTATGCTTCCTGAATGGTGACAGAGCAGCTATTTATCCTGATGATATATATGTGTACAAAAGATTGTAATATAATAGCATCCCAGACACTACAGACAGAAGTGGGTTTGAATGGAATTAGGCAATGCATAGGCAAGAAGTAAAAATGTCCTTTAAAGATAGCCTTCATTTAAATACATAAACACAAACAATGGATAAAAATACCAAGCAGAAACTACAAATTAAAAAAAAAAACCCCACAAACACCAGTATTGCGCAGAATAAATCTTTTGCATAGTAAATTTAAAGAAACTTACATGCAAAGGTTTCCACTTCCCAGCCTTCCAGCACAGCACAAGGGAAAGGATAAACAAGCAGAGTAAGAGAAGAGTATGAAGCACTCTTTGAAGTCACTGGTGTAATTCAGACAGGACAGCTGAGGCTAATAATTGCTAAAAGCAGAGGAGACTGAAGTGTGGCTTCCAGGCAAAATACAGTTCACAAATGCACTCTTTTATACAGAGTGAGTGGCAGATTCTGGGCTCCGTACGGTACAAGGCTGAGCTCTCCAGTACATTCAGAGAAAGCAGTTTTCTGCAGAACAATCCTATTCACTTTGGAGGCTAAAACATCTACTCATGCACGCTACTCTTTAAGGCCAAAATGCCCTGTACTTCACATGATCTGTAAGTGTTACTTCTATCATCTAAATGTGAGCGCCATATCTGCGCAGCAAGTGTAATGGGGCTAGCATTTCTGTGAATTATATCTCCCTGTCAAATATAACAATGGCAGCACGACACTAAATTTTATCACAAGTAGTCTTGCTGTAGGAATCCTAGAAAGAAAGTACACAGCTTTGCAGAACTTCATTAATACCAAAACCCAAAAGAGGCTGTGATTTGTAACTTTGCCACTAGTGAAGGCAGCAGAATTTCAGTTTGTATTGTTATTACTATCAATATCAGCTGGGAAATTAACACTTTGCTGACAACCACTATTAAGAAGAAAAACAGAACTGGCAGCCCCAAGAAAGCAGTTTGCTTTTTTTTTTAATCCAATTTTCCTAATGTAGTTTGGTTCAGTGTACCAGATTATAAAAAAGAAGTGTGGAAGCACATAAAAATACAATCACTATAAAGAGTATATTACATTATCTGACATTTGTTAGAAGGAGTGGAAAAGAGTTTCCACGAAAGGAAAGAAGAGTTTACATAAAACAACGTGTCTTCAGTAATGTGTTATAGATTAGAAAGAAAAAGTAACCAAAAAGTCAGTGACCCCATATTGGTATTGAAAAGGTTAAAATCCGAAACACGAAACAGAACTGTGCTGTCTTACCTTGCCCTTTGAAACAGCTTTGTAGGCTGCCTTTATGATTAGGTAAGACCAAAAACAGTGCAGAATTTGAAGAATCACAAGCAGCACATTGAAGAACCACAAGGCAGGAAAATTGCCCAGAGCTTCATACATTTCAAACAATGTTGTGTTTAATATCCTAGAAGAGAAGGGGACAGAAAAATAACAACACTTTCCTTAAGCTAACAATCTAAAAGAAGCCCTTGTTAAATCAAGATGACAAGTACTTGATTAGATGGGATCCACACAAATAGGTGGTTCTCAGAACAGTAGTGACTCGGGCTGAATCACACAGGTGTCTCCAGAGAGGAACAACATCAAAATGTTTCTTTCAGTGTTAATTTTGCAAACATCACATATAGAAAACAAAGATCCTCAGTGTGCATTTCTTCTCTTCTTTTATAAAGCTGGCTGGTGTTGGTTGTCCTAAATAACTCCTTCCCTGATTAATAACAAAGATTACTTTATTCCATTTTTTTAAATCGAGTTTTTCCATCCCAACTGCCTCCAGCAGGGGTTTGGTGACCCCATATTAGCACAGGTATTAGCATGTATGAGGACTGTTATACTACAGTGCAACCCACATGCAGTAGCATGTTCTTTGAACCATGTTCCCAGGCTGTGACAGTGAGCTGCAACCTCTCCCATGTTACACGAGACAAACCTGTACCAAGAGCCAGGCAATGCTCCCTAGGTGCTCCCATCTGAAGCCCTCTCTCCCAAACCCAATCTCAAAGCCGATGGGTTTATTTCAGTGGACAGAGCTATGGATGCCTTTGCCCTCTTGGTATCAGCAACATGGGTGATGTGGAACTGAAAACAGCCCGAGACCATTCAGTTGAAGTGACACTTCAGCAGCATGTAGAACAATGGCACACGTGGGCAGGATTCAGCCTCTTATGGGGTTTTCTAAGAATGGGGAGAGGCTTTGCCCAAGTGTCCCAACATAAACCCTTATTTAGTGGAAACCTCAGCACCAACAGGAATGCAAAGTCAAAATAATGAGGCAGTCAAGAGGCTTAACCCTGGGTCTTGAACATCCTGGGTGCCTGCACTAACCACTAAGGTACTGGGCAGCTCTCATGGCCACTTTTTTTCACAAAATCCAATTTACACACCACTTAGGTCCAAGCAAGAGCAATGTTTAGCAGTTACCTAAAGGACAGGTGGACAACGGGGATATACTTGGGCGTGGCAAGGGGTGGGTGTCAAGGAAATTTGAGCAGTTCTAGAGGCATTTGAATCAAGTTTTTAAGAATCAACATTTCAGATGCAGGCAGAAACAGTGATGTTACAATACGACTTCCAAAGCTTTGTGAATACAGCACTAATTATTCTACCCAAGTACTCCGCCATAGCAGACGATTTCAATCTGGACCTCAGCAAACAGCCTGAGAGCAGAGAATGGACCACAGACAGTAGAAACAATGGCTGTTTTGGAAACAAATAGTGATCTATGAATGCATGTTACTTAGGGGGAGAAAAAGAAGGCAAGTTGAGGATTTGCCAACCTCCATCCATTTTCCCCGCTGTGTAAAAATGCATTAAAAAGTTCATTGGCTTTTATTTTTTTTTTTAATTAGCCCTTACCCGCTAGCCACTAGATGGCACATTCCATAAGGCAAACGGCTGCCCAGCTCGGGCTGCACCCGCTTAGGCTGCAGGCAGGAGATGTGGCGGGTCCTGTACAGGCTTCAGAGCAGCACAGCTCTCATTGGAAAAGTTAAGAGATACCGGGCTCAGCTTTTTAATACGCAATCACATTTGCCACAATCCTTTCCAACAACATAAAAATCAGCTCAAGCAGTATTAACAAGATGTATGTACAGACAGCAAACCCAGAATACAACATTTAATGGTAATGATTTATGTATACCAAGAGCATCGGTCGAAAATCAATCAGTGAGTTCTAATACACTGGCCTTAATACTGTAAGGCATTTCATAATAAATTTTCTACCTTTTTATTTTTGCCTTCTTACACTAAACTGCATGTTTGCATCACAATTTATTGAGAAGTGAATGTTTTATAACCTTACCATACAGCTGTGTTTTTACACTGTCTTCTGTTTATGGAGTGAATATCAGAAAAAGAAACTGTTTTCCAGTCTGCAAAACCCCTGACATATTATTGCTTCTGTCAGCTAAAACTCTTCAGTCTCAGCTTCGTGTAATTTGTTCTACCAATGGTAGCTCTACATGGCACAGCAATACCCCACTTTGTAATTTAAGGGGACGCTCTCATGCATATCAAAACACAGCTGTAGTCAGCACTGTTTTACTTCACCAGTACTTATTTCAGTTCTAACCACTATATCAAATTCAAACTTGAAATCAACAACTGTACGTAAAGCTACCACTGTTTACATCCAATTGTCTTTTTTTATGTCTAAAATTTTATACGCTCCAGAATTGTAAATGCAGTTTCTACAGGTTTCTGTTTATATTTTCATTCACTGGACCAAATTAACTTCTGGGATTTTCATAGGAGTCAATTTGAAAAAGCAGCATTAGAGATGCAGATGGTCCGTTCTTGCAGAAGTCCAAAACACCAGGAAGACAGCAAGGCCAAAAAGGGTGCTTCTAGTTCCAAAAGCTGTTTCACCACGCAGATGAGTCATCTACTGTGTATTAGATATGGGAAATAAGCCTTCAATGAAAAAGCAGACCCCTTTCTAACTTGCTCATGTCTGGCAAACTAAGGACAGGACTGGAACTCTCCATTAAAGCTGCATAAAGGATCTCACTAACTGCTCAGCAATGCTAAGAGGGGTCAGTGACCTGACATGCAGGCTAGGTGTGCAGATGGAGGCAAGGCTACATCTAAGCATAAAGGGCTGAGCAGAAGCTGAATGAAAAATACAGAAAAGTATAGAAAAAATGGAGGAAAGCAAATAAACCTTCTCTCTCAGAATACATCAATTATTTCATGTTAAAAGTCTGAAATGGTGGGAAGAATCATAAGGTTAGTGGGCAGAATACAGAGAGGAATGCTACTTGTAGAGACTGAGGAAGGGAGGGAGGGAAGAAAGGTTAGACAACTTTCCACCAATTCCACTGCTGAAAGGATTCAGTGGAAGCATTTTAAGACTGGAAAAAGCAGCATAAGTATGGATTACATGAATGAGAAACTGCCTATGGGATGTATATGCAAATAAATCTTAGCTTCAAATAGTCAAAAAAGCAGTAAGGCACTTACATCTGCAAACATGCTTGCTGGAATTTTTCAAAGCTTTCCAGTGGTTAAATCCCAGCTTTTCATAACGCATGGTGGAAACTTTGATACTTGGCTATCTGACTTGAAACAGCTGGACTTGATCTCAAAGGGAGAAATTACTTTAAGCTGCAAATACTCTACCTGTCTGAAAACTTTGGTTAGCATTTCTCAGGTCTCTGCAATTTGAAACACTATGTTAGCTCCTGCTTTTGAAAATAGGTTCCAGACTGTAGCAATTTTTCTGAGGCCCTGAAAAATTTTTATAGCTGCACAAAACAACACAATCTCATGGAAGGTATTATTCTCTCTTCTCTCATTAAATACATCCCAAATGGGGTTGTGCACCTGGCTGCGTGAAGCTCTCAGTTTAGCATTTTGAATTTGTAGTGTGGCTGATGAAGGCAAATGAAAACAAATTCACCACTTAAGATCCAAGCTGCTCTTACAGAAATCTGTGGTAGACTTTCAGGAACACTGCCACAATATGTGAGCCACTGGGAGAGGTAATTCTGTACTTACTGTACGACCACTCTAACTGAACACTCAGAATACAATTAACATGTTTTCAACAACTACTAAACAATCAGCTGCATCACATCAACAATAACACAGGTTTTCCCTCCACCATCTGACTCTTTATCTAGCCAGCTAAGCAGTACTTGAGAGGCTACCGGCAACAGGCCCATACACTGACTCAGACAAGATTACACTCCCTCCCCTAAACTTAGTGGGCTCAAATCCAGGCTCTTGGATAGCAGTTACTAATTCTTGGCAAGTTGGTCACCTGTCTTGCACCAGGGATGGAATGAGAAAAGGGAGATGAAGGAAGAGAGATAAAGAGAGGGATGGGTGGAAGAGTAAAATGGTTATTTACATTTGTCTGAGAATTGGTAAAAACGTTCTGTGTTTGTTTCTGAAAGGGTCCCGAGAGGAATGAAAGGAAGTGAGAAAGAAGGCCATGTGGAAAGAGTAGGCACTCTTCCAGACAGGCAGGAAATTAATTATAAACTCTGCAGAATGAAGCATAGCAGGGTGATGGGCACTATTATCACATCCAATGGGAGTAGAAACTGTGCAGCTGAAGTGAGTGCTACTGCCCGTTGCCTTAACTTCTGCAGCACTGTCCAGCGACCAACATACTGCACGTGCAACGCGCTGAAATGAAAGGCATATTGTTACCACAGTGCAACAGCCAGAAGTCTCCAAGTATAACAAGGAGAGCAACACATGATACCAGCTTGTCTAAATAATTCAGAATAAATGTCTTCATCTCCTTTACCAAGTGTCTATTAGACAACAGTATTCTATATTGCACCATAACCAGCTGCACTGGGACATCCTTCAATACTGCGTTCATTACAGAGCAAATAGATAATTACATCTAGGTGGGCATTAACGAAATTTAGATCCTATTTAGTGCAAGTAATCCAACAATAATACTGCCAGCAATGCTTCAAAGTTTCTGCTTTTTTTATTTTTTCCTTTAAAAAATAAACAATTGAACTTACTTTTGCCCCAAAATATAGTAGTTTGTTCTCCATTATACATGGTAAAAAGTGATCAAGACCAGAGAACAAAGAGTCAGGAGTCCTAAATTCTGGATTTAGCTGTTCTATTAACTCACTATGTGATCCAAAAATTTTCCTATTTCTTTACGTAGTTTACCTTTTGTTAAAGATGGGCACAAGGTATTGGTACATCTTGTCTGCCACACAAAGATGCTGGGAGATTTAATTTGTTACCTTCTTTATAAAACATTATGGACTACTTGCTTAAAAGATCCCATAAAACTGACAGGTAAAAAAAAAATATCACTGAGATTCACAGATAAATGAAGAGGCAGTGGAGTATGAAAGTACACGTATGTGCACATGTTGATCAGCCATAGGATGATAAATCAGCTACATTTCATCAGCAGTCAAGATTTATCTTCAGGATTTAGACCTTGACTGAAATCTAATAGGACTTCATATCCCAGGCTGTCCTAGTTACCTATTATAAGTAACAATGTTAAGCTAATTTTACACAACAGGTGACCTGACACACAGATGTTTTTGCATGAGAGACTTCAGATGAGTTACCCAAATTTTTACTTGAGAAGGGTATGAAACGACATGCAAAATACTCATTAAATTCAAGAAACTTTGGTCTATAGCACTTGCATGTCCTGGAGCGCTCAAGCTGCAGCACAGCTAAATATTTAATTATAGCAAATCCAGTACATAAAGGGCTGTACTGCCAACTTTTTTCTCTTCTGAGTTTCAGCTCGGCCAGCTGCTGTTAGGACTGTGTCTGTATCACTGTTCTGCTCTGAACAGATGCTTCTTGGTTCTTGCTGAGTGCAAAACAAGCTGGTTTCCCTTTTCAGATCCTGCTGTCTCTTAGGTTTTCAGTCCCCGAGAGTGGGGTTATGCTACTAATCAGTGCATGGGAAATATGAGGGGAGCAGCAGAGACCCACCGTGAACTGAGAACAGTCAGAAGAACCAGTCACTCACACAGCACCAATGAAGCAGGGAAGGAAGGATGGGGTAGGAGAGAGAGAGATGATTTTTCAACAGCATCTCAGACAGATTCCTCAGATTTTTTGGTTAGTGATGCTCATTAGCCTCTTCTTTTAGACAGTAAGTTGATGAAAGATGTCCGCAAAATGCAGTGACAGAAGGGATATAAACTCTTGAGCCAGTATTCAGAGCAACACTAAATCCACACGCTTCAATTTTATCAGTGAGCTCAGCATCACATGCAGTTCTGCTCACCCACAGCAGCCCCACACTGGAGGATTTCCTAACATGGTGCTAATACAAGCTCAGCTGCTGTAGAGATGGGTGGCTCCTGTTCTAATACTAATCGGGAACAATACCTCTCTGCAGGAATCACAGCCCTGCCACTGAGACTGCGTTATTTTAAGCCCTGCGTAGATCAATAGGATTTCCAATTACTTAACTAAAATGATGGAACAGGCAGGAAATTATTCTTGTTTGATGTACTGTAAAAGAGACCATTCTGATCAAGCTGTCATCGTCCTGGGTTCAGCTGTGCTTTTCACTCAGTTCCTGCTCATCAACAGTTACTGTCCATTAACTGATTTTGCAGCCCCTGGTATGAATAATAGTATTTCCACTCTTGTGGACAGAAAAAAACAAGAATACAAGGTCAGAGACACCTTCATAATCCAAGCTCAAATCTCAGGGGAGTCTTTCAACAGGCATTAGGATATGGAGAGAATTCAAATTTCCTGGCAGAATGTAATTATACTCAGCAAAATGTTATATCAGTAATGTGTTCTGGCAAAATGCTTGTGTAAAGGCCTGTGATCATAACACAGGCACCGAGAAACTACGTTATGCTAAGAATGACACTTCCAAGTCTGAAAATCTCCAGGCACACATAAAACTCTTATATGAGCAACACAGAATACATATGAAGATCCATTTGCCTAGAGTTCATGTTATTCTCCAAAGGAAAGGCATGTTGTAAACTACAGGAGGCCAGTTTCCAATCTTTGCAAAACAGGGTATCAGAGAACAAAAGAGCCTTCCCCATGCCTCCTTCTGTTGACTAAAAATAAGTGCAGTACCTCTGCTCAAAGAATATTTCTTCCTTTGGAGCACATACTGACACACTGCCTTGTGTTTAGCTATATGCCATGGCAGACATTTCGGGAGAAAAAGCTTACCTGAACTTTCTGTAAATGCAGGACTAAACAGAACTAGTTCAAAAGCCCACAAAACATCACAGAACAGCTGCAGCCAGTTCTCTGCCAGGTACCCAATGTCTTTCAGGTGGCTTACATACCGTCAATAGTAGGAGTACCACACTTTGGATTCATTGGTCTAGTCCTGAGAATCTGTCCCTAGAGTAATGGAAAAATTTTAAAATCCACAAAAATCACACAGCTTAAGGAAGCGTGGTGGCACAGTGTTTGCCAAGGAGTCATCTTTCAAATAAATGACTCAAGTATTATGGTCCAGTTGTGGAAGAAATGCCAAAAGATGTGGATGGGGAGGGAAAAAAAACAACACCAAAAACCCCATCAACCATACCTTTGCCCCTACAAGCATCATAAGAATTTCCTGCATACCAAAGTCTGGGAAATCAGCCTTAAACACTTTCCAGTTTAATCCAATTTTCTTAATAATGATCTCTACTTTCACAGATACTATGGGTGAAACTCTGCCATTATGCAACATTGATGAAATGAAGAGAATGTGCTCACTTACATGGGAGTTGGGTTTCTCCCAAAATGTTTAGCCACAATGACCTCCTCCTAGCTGAGCGCTAATGAGACCCTAGCTGCATCATGGCTGTTGATCGTGGTATTCAAAAGCCATTTACTATTGGCTGGTAAGTTAACTATCATACTCCTATGCTTTTGTACAGCTACGATTTTTATATCCCACATACATCAGCAGCTCGCAGCGAACCAGTAGCATTGTTTCGCTTTTATATTGACTCTGTAGCACCACAAAATACGCTCCACGAACAGCAAACCCTGGTGCTACAGATACAGCCTCTAAGAGAAAAGGAGTTGAGAAGAGGCAGAATGTTTGCACATGCTCGAACTACCTACAGCCACCTGGACTGTCCACACTCATATGGGCTGTCTGTGGTACTACCGTACGTGCACAGCTCTCCCCTCCACAGAATGGGCAATGCTGAAAGATGTATTTTGGCGTAAAGTTTCCTCACATACCTGTCTTTTAGAAAAAAAACAGTCAAACTGCAAATTCCCATGGTCAGCCTCTTTTTTTCTCCCCTCCTTCCTGCGAGTGATGTAACTTCAGAGAAGACGTGGAGAACTTCAGCTGAGGGCAAAGCAGCTAATACAGGAAGCTGACTACCATGGCAGAAGCAACCCTCAGTTCAGCCTCCTTAGGTCATCCATACTCTCCAGTCACCATGCCTTGCTGAGCCGATTGAAAAGTGGCTAACATGTTTGGCCACAAGAGAAACACCAATGCTGTTTCCCTTCCCCTGAGACATTTACACTCATCAGAATAATTCTGAGCAAAAGAAGTGCCACAGCAATGGTTTCTGTCCTGTTTTCAATCAGAGCACAGGTTTTAGAAAGGACATCTTTCACAATAAAAGGAGGAAAGTGCAAACACTGACTGAACAGCCTATCCTTGACAACAGAAAGCATTATTACAGCCACAGGGTACAGTCTGTAGAAACTAAAAATAAGGATAAGAATCAGCTTTAGAAGTCTGATGAAATCCTTTTTCATATAATTTTTTCCTGTTGTGATCACATGAAAATCTTAAAAATGGAAACACTGAGCAAATGCCACTTTTTGTTATTTACACTGCAAACCCACAATGGTGAATGACACCTGTAACCTTTCCATTTCTTATAGCTTCCTTGTAAATAGCTGGATCAGTATTAACCCTGCACTCCAAAGACTTCAGCTTTGCTTCACGTAGCAGTCAGAGGCTTGAGTTCACAAGTGCTGTAAACAGTTTGAGGAAATAAAATAACCAGGCATTAGGAAGGACAACATCAGATAACGTTTTGTCAAAAGCAGATGGGATGACACTATATATGCTCTGCTAAAGAGCTAAGACAAGAGTTGTGAGTAAAGTTATGTAGACTTTGTTAATTACAACTTCTTTTTAATCCATAAATTGAAGTCTATGAATTCTTCAAATATACTGTAGTTACCTTGCCAAAAACTTTATTAAATGCTCTTGATAAACTGATGGGTTATAAGTTACCTGCTGAAACTACGAATAGCCTGATAGATACATAAGCATATTAGATAATTTTTGTTAGCTCTACAGCATCTACTCACTGACAGCATGAATAACATCAGGAATCAAGTACCTTGGATCAAAATCATAATTTATTCCTTCAATATCTGCTACCCACAAACAACTTAGATTGTGCTCTGGTTTAGACAATATTCTGAACAAAATGAGCTCTCAATAGTGTCAGAGGAGAGTTATTTTCTTAATAAAGAATTAAGTTACTTTACTGTAGAACAATCAGAGATGTTTGTCCAGCTCTATACATAATACTAGCCAGGCTAGAAAGGTTGTCAGTGACTTCAGGATCCAGTGAGAGTAACTAAAACCATCACAAAACACTGTGTTCATTCAGAGTCCAGACAAGATCTGGGCAGTTGGGATTTATCTGGCTACATAAATTCTCACCATGCCAAGTAACTGACCAGGATTCTTGCTTTAACTAGTGCCTACATATTGCTTTGACATAGTAGGATGCTTTTTAAGGGTAGGTTTGAGCTTTCTGTTTTACCAATATGTTCAGAGGAACGAAGCAGGGTGACTCTGCTGGGGTCCACATGCTGCCTTCCCACAATAAACATGCTCCAAACAGGAGAAAATGTGCCAGAAAAGAAGACCAGTACGAAAGATGATAACTCAACTTCTCTGCATGTTAAGAGCTGCACAAAAACAGTCAGTATCAGCTAGAAAAAGAACAAAGCTAGGAAAAAAAGAGAGGTTCAGCAAATCTTTGCAGCAGCTGCTACTCATGAGGGCTCTGCGCTGCCCTATTTGTAACTCAAGCTGCAATTTGGCTCAGAGAGAAGCTGATTCCAGGATAAAAGAAAGGAGAGAGAACAGTGCTAACTGGAAATAGTGGCTCACTATTTGGAGACCCAGCGTGTGCATTAACAGCATGACTATATCCCACGCTACTGTTCAACCAGTGATGAAACTCAGGAAGAGCTATTCAGCCAGTCATGCAGAGATGAGAGAAAAACTGGTAATAAGTAACTAAGGTTCAGTACCGCACACCATGGTGAACACCAGTTAATTTTAACTCAGCAAGGATCATGCCATGCTTGTCTGGTTCATGCAGATACTCATTGCCATGAAAAGGCAATTAAAAATCAGCCATGAGCCAGATTGTGTGTACTCATGAGCTTTAACAATGAAAGAATAACAAGAAACAAAGTTGTTCTTCTGAGGACTGGCAGACCCATACTTATATAGGATTTGTTGGCATAAAATCCCATTTAGCAACCGTACATTGCAGTTGATGAGGAGATGCGCACTTGAAACAGCTTTGAGTTGTAACAGTGAGAGTTGTTTTTGCCATCTTTTTTTTTGACAGAACCTTTCCAAACACTCACAAACTGAAGATCCAGTTAAGACATACCTGTTGACATTAAACAAGACCATACCAACTAACCAAAGTGGTTGACTGCCTGTCCTCACAGGTTTTAACGTGGTACAGCAGCCTGGGCACTGACAGTGTCTGAAGAGATCAAGGACAGGAAGGCATATAGACTATGTGGATTATACCAAATTTGCCTAGATGAGAATTTGGGGGACAACACATGCAGAACATGACCTGTGTTCTTATAAACAGCTTAAATCAGGCTTTCTTTTACATCTGTACAGTTAAGCCACTGTTTTACATTTGTCAGTGCATATACGTAATATGCGCATGCTGAGACCTCACAGGTCTCATGAATGTCAATACCATTTCCCTGCTTCCTCACCTTTTGACAGCAGTACTTGTCAGCAACACTTTTCTGAAACCCACTGTGTTCTACCTCTCATACAATAAAACTGATTACAAAAATAATCAGAAGTAGTGAAAAACAACTGCATACTAGTAACAGTCAGAGCATCTTGAAAGAACCTGAATTTACCCAGCTTGGTGCCTTCACCTGGTAAACATCAGCCTAGCTTTCGTGGGAGCCTTCTCCTTCTTTCAAACAGAAAAGTTCCACCTTTACCTGCAGTTACCTTAAGCTATCTTGTAGAACAATGAACAGGTTTAGTAACCTTCTATCTCCCTCCACGCCAACCACCTTTCTTCCACTGAAGCTCTTGGAAATACCCTGGTTCATGGTCACCCTGTGAAACCAGTTTCAGATAGCAAATTTTTCACAGCATTAGGAGATTTATTCAAACAGCCCTGTTAGAAAAGGCATGTATTCCATAAGAACAAGCAAAGTAAGTGAATATTCTTGGGTTTCCTGCACAGCCTGGAATTGAGCAGTTTCATGATTCTCACAACATGAACTCTGCAGCTAGCAATGAGCAAAGTAAGACCGGAAAATGCAGTGCATCGCCTTCTTTACTCACATCTCCTGGAATGGAAGATGCCTGTTTGTCCTCTGCACACCTCAAAAAATGATTAATAAATATTACGACTCCATGGAGTTTCCCTTCCTGGATATTGAAAGAAAACCAAAACAACAGCAAAAAGCAAACCATGCCTTTATCAAAAGAGAGAAGACTGTGTCCATGTAACTACAGGAAAAACAAGCATTTGAGGCCTGGGGAAGAGGAATTGCAAGTCTTACTGAAATAAAGAAAGGCTTGAGGTAACTGCTTTGCCCAGCCTCATTAGACTAGTCAAGGGCTCACATAATTTATATCAGTTCTTTGGTTTGAGATTGTGTTCGTTCTCCCTACAATCCTGTATCACCTAAGAAAGCTTCATGTTCCCCCGACTCATGGAGAGCTATGTTTTATGTTGTAATTTGCTAGAACAGTGACTATGCGCAAGTGGGAGAATTTGACAAGCAAAATGTCTTGTCAGTGAAAATAGCAGCTTTACTCCTACATTCACTTAGCAGCAGGAGGCAGAAAGTGTCCTGGGGTTTTTGAATTATTGCTGAAATGAACTCCAGATGCCTGCAGAAAGACTGCTAAATATATACCTAATTGCCAGTTCCTTTTGTCTTAGCCCCGCTGCTAAACAACCTTCAAACAACAGCATTTGATACATTTTGAATTCTTTATTAGCACCCTTATGCAAAATTAAATGGCACAAAGCCGGAGCACAACTGCACGCCAGTGCTTCAGAAGCAATGTCTCTGGAAGCCTGACTTGGGTATTCACCTTCCTGTGTGGGGGAAGTTTTCTTATAAATTACAGTCTTCCTTTTACATTACACACACACCAATTTCATACCTCTCAGTTTTTATGCTAGAAAAATGTGCATATTTATGTAATATTAATCAGGCACCAAATTTGGCCATTTTGAATATTCAGCAAAGGAGAGCAAAACTGTGCTTCCTGGCCTGCTGCCACTCCAATGACTCATCTTTGCTGACATGTAGCCTAATGGGGGTGAAGATTTAGAATTGCTGCTTCATAGAGAAAAAGGATTTGGGAGAGATAAGCTCATGTGCCTCATGCTTCGTCCCTGCTAACCCTGACTCCCACAAGCAATGCCCAGAGTACAGCTGAGAACTATGAAACTGCCTCTGGGCTCTGTGATTATAGGTTTATGTAAGGTAACCATTAGGAGTACGTACCTCAAGGCTTTGGTCTGGAAATAAGATGGTCTTAAAAATCAAAGACCATACATGCCACATGGAACCATTTGCATATTCAAATAAATAAACGTGATCTTTCATTGACTGAAGGAGAGGAGAGGCAGAGGGATAGGCAGTGTAACCACTCCATCTGTGACACACGCAAAATGTCACCTAACCCATACGGGAACAGATGGACACACCCAGAACACCAGCACAAAATGCCACAGCTGTAAAGCAGGGCTCAAGTTTTGACACTTGCTAGATAACTTATTGTGCTGGTAATCTCCTCCAGGACTCTGCCAGTCAGACAGCAAGAGGTGTGTATTAGGGACACTGACACAGACTTCAGCTCTATGATGCCTGATTCCCACTAGCCATGTCAATCTTTAATTTATAATTTCCCTAGTCCTAGCAAGGGCTTCCTGCACAGTGTGACATTTGGCTGCAACTCTTCACAGAAGTCACTCGAGACAGCATGAACCTTCAGTTTCTGAGCTTCAGTTCCAGTTATAAACACACACTGCTATTTTAAACACTTCAGGTTGAAAGCATGGACTTTCCAAAACTTGACTACCATAGTAAGGATGAAAAGGATGGGAAAATCTTGACCTTTGCTGATTTTCAGACGTCTCAAGAGAGAAAGCACATTGGGCAGCTGCTTCTAGTTAAATGTGTGAAGACTAATGACCTCCTTCAAAATTGTGCACTCTGGACAAGGTTAATCTGCTCTTTGTTGATTATTCAGCAAGGCAAGCACATAGCAGTGATCTGGTAAAGTTTGTGTTTGAATAACAAAAAATTTCAAGTCAGCAGTTCCTTTTTTGCCATTTCAAATAATACAGAGCGAGGTTTAAATGCTGAAGTCATGGCTAAACACATAAGGCAGCTCACAGAATCACAGAATGGCGGAGGTTGGAAGGGACCTGTGGTTTAGGCCCAGCCAGTGACTAAACACCACGTGGCCGCTTGCTCTCTCCTCCCTCCCAGTGGAATGGGGAGGAGAAAATATAACGGCTCATAGGAGCCAGGGAAGCTTCTAGCAGCTTCTCACAGGAGCCATCCCTATAGCCTCTCCCTCACTACCAAAGCCCCGCCACACAAACCCAATACAGGACCTCTGGATGTCATCCTGTCCAACCCCCCTGCTTAACCTGGGTCACCTGTAGCAGGCTGCCCAGGACCAAGTCCAGACAGCTTTTGAATATCTTCAAGGATGGAGACTCCACAACCTCTCTGGGCAACCTGTGCCAGTGCTTGGTCATCCTCCCAGTGAAAAAGTGGTTTCTGATGTTCAGGTGGAACCTCCTGTGTTTCACTTCATGCTCACTGCCTCTGGTCCTGTCCCTGGGTACCACTGAAATGAACCTGGCTCAGCCTTCTTTACACTCTCACTTCATATATTTATATATATTGATAATATCCATCCTGAGCTTTCTCTGTGCTAAACAGTCCCACCTGTCTCAGCCTTTCCTCATGTGAGAGGTGCTCCAGTCCCTTAATCTATCTTAGTGACCCTTTGCTGGACTGTCTCCAGTAGCTTTGTATCTCTCTGGTATCTCTCCTGCCCAGAACTGGAGCTGGTACTCCAGACATGGCCTCACCAGTGCTGAGTAGAGGGGAAGGATCACCTTCCTCAACCTGCTGGCAACGCCTCTCCTAATGCAGCCCAGGATACCATTAGCTGCCTTTACTGCAAGGGCACATTGCTGACTCGTGTTCAACTTGGTGTCTGCCAGGACCCGCAGGTCCTTTTATGCAAAGCTGCTTTCCAGCTGGTCAGATGTCAGCATACCCGGGTGAAGGACTTTGCACTTCCCTTTGCTGAACTTGGTGAGGTTCCTGTCAGCCCCTTTCTCCAGCCTGCTGAGGTTCCTTCCCTCTGGATGGCATCACAGCTCTCTGGTGTATCAGCTGCTTCTCCTGGGTTGGAACATAAGCAAACTTGCTGAGGGTACACCCAGATCATTAATGATGTTGAATGGACTGGACCCAGTATTGACGCCTGGGGTACACTGCTAGTTACTGTCCCCCAATTGGACTTCATACCACTGATCACCACCCTCTGGGTCTGGCTGCTTAGCTAGTTTTCAATTGATCTCACTGTTTGTTCGTCTAGCCCATACGTTATCAGCTTCTCTCTCAGGATCTTCTAGGAGGCAGGGTCAAAAGCCTTATTGAAGTCAAGGTAGACTACATCCATTGCTCTCTCCTCATCTACCAAGCTAGTCATTTCATCATAGAAGGTTATCAGGTTGGTCAAGTATGACTTCCCCTTTGCGAACCCATCCAGTCATCACCTGACTAAGCCTTCCCTGAAGCACAGCCATGCACTGCAGTCTCCAGTGGCAGAATTGCACTGGTGGAATTGGGTCTTCCCTCCATTTCTCAATATAAACCAGAATGCAACAGGCAGATGAAATCCTATGAGCAGGAATGCCACCATTTTTCCTATCTGAGATCATGCAAGTAGAAAAACTAGCTTACTTCATTTACAGAAATTCAGTGAATGGCCAAGATAGCTTCAAGGAAGGACTGAGGAAAGGGAACAAAGCTGTTCTTAAACAAAGCTGTTTAAGAAACAAATAATTGCTCCTTGGAAAAAATAACAAGCATTTTTAAACACGAAGTTTGTGTGTCTATCTGTTTTCTCCTTTTGTCATGGTCCTTCACCAACTCACAGCACAGTAGGGACCAGGCATTATCACATTATCTTTGGAGTCATTAAATGCTAAATGAGACTTCTGGATTGTATTGTTAACCAGAGCTGATAACACAGCTCCATAAGGGCACCTTGGTCTTACCCTGTTTGCATTAACAAAACCCCAAAGAGATATCATTATAGAGGATTTAAAACAGAACACAAAAGAGTGAGGCCAACACCTTCTCCCAGCCCTCCTCATATATAGGGCACAGGTTACAGAGAAACTTGAATGGGCTTCTACACTGAAGTATATCAGTGTATCTCCTAGCTAGCCAGCTGCCTTCTGGATGTTGAGACCCTAGCTAAAGAATCGAACGTCTATGTCCTGTTTGTGTGCGTGCACATGTGTGTACCTAGAAGAGAGAGTGTGTGCACATGCAAGCAGCTGCCTTTGTCTCGGAAGACGTGAGCTTACAGTAATAACTACTTTATAGAGGTATGTATTACACAGCTTCCCCAGGACCCCCAATTCAAAGGAGGGGTGCAAAAGGAGTAGCCTGCAGTATTGCAGTCTGCATGGCAATATCATTCTTATACTGATTTCAGCAGGCCAGACTTTCCTTATGTCACTGTGTTTTTCTTTAAGCTGAACTTGTTCATAAAGTGTGCACTGAAAGCCAATGAGAAGATCCTAGCTTCAAGCTTAGCCTCTGGTCAGTGTCTTTGGTGATTAATATTTTATTTCTTCTCTGACTTCTTGCCAACACAGACAAACAACTGCTAACCTGAAGCTATGCGGTCTCCAACCCACTTCTACCTTAAAACCAGCAGAAGCCCCATATATTTCTTGTCTAGCACACAGTAAACACAATGGCACTCCAGTAAATAGGCTATTTCAACACGTGGTTACGTCTGAAACTCTCCTTGGTGCTTTGGGAAATGGAGCAATGTCAATGAATCATGTTCAATTACAACATAGTTACTTCCAAGCTTGTTTGATGCTTAGCATTTGAGGAAAATGATACGCTTACTCACCACAAGGGATATATGCCAAGCCTACTGACAATGAAGACAATGGCAAATGTAAGGAACAGAAGGTCACTCAGTTTTTGACACTTGCAATAGTTTGCCATTTTGGCAGCCTGTAAAAAAAAAGAAATGTCTGTTTAATTCTGTGAGGACAACTGAGTTCTCTTGTATTATGTATAAGCTGTAAGAAGAAGAAATCAAATTTTTATGAAATCGCTAACATTTTCATTGGGCCACCTTACAGTGACCTCATAATTCCTCTCCACCATGCAGGTGGAAAATGTCTTCTCAGAAAAAAACCCAGAGTGCATAAAACCAGAGTACATCTCTCATTTCTTCCTTCCCAATTCAATTTCCTTTTTGAAATCCTACAATTCCAGGTTCACAAAACTCTTTTAAATCTTTTATTGAACCCCTCTGTGTTTATGCTGTCCTTGTCCCCAACCTCTTCACCTATCTGTCTCTCACCTTTCCAGTACGCTCCACTTGCATTTTCAGCATCCATCCATCTTCCACCTGCCCCATGCTCTCTGAGCTTCTACTGTTGCTAGATATAAACTTTGTCTCAAATCCTCTGTCGTGCCCCATATCCTATGTTCTCCTACAGCATCTCTTCTTCCTTTCTGGCCTGTACAGAACAGTTTCTACCTCTAAGATTAAAGCTCTCCCCTTCAAATCTTTTTCCAAGGCTCCGTTGCCCTCTCCTTCCAACTTTTGCTTTCCAACTTGTTGCCCTATGCCTATTTTTACATGTTTCTCTCATTTGTTTTCATGCAGTCTTCCAACTCCTCCTCAGTGAAGGAGTCTACTAATTACTCTTCGCTCAAACCGCTCATTAAAAAACTGATCTTCCCTGAAGTTTCATTGCCCTCTTCTCCCTGAAGAAAACAGCATGTACATGCAAGCCTGTTTTAAGACATCTATGCTGCTTTCACAGTGTTCATGTGTGTAAGCAGTTACTTATGCTTACATAAAAAACATCTAACATCTACATAAGAAACATCTGCTTCAAGGCAGGGACAGTTGTTTTCTTTATGCTTTCTGTCAAACATATCCAGAGAGTCACTGCACAATGATGTACGTGGAGAGCCTGATTTAGTGTCCACTTAAGTCACTGGGGACCCTTTCAAAGCCCCCTCTGAGGGGGCCTGTATCCAGCTCCCATACCGAGAAGACACTTACTTGTGCAGACTTTCCAGAGGGCTAAGAGGGAGCAAAATTAACAAAACCATGCATACAGAATATTATTCTGAATGCAGAATTCAAACCAGAGAATTGCCTAAAATGGTGAGCGACACTCTTGCATTCTGTCTGATTTTTTTTTGTATGAACACACTGAATCTGAAAGGGCTCAATGTTCATGTCAGACAACCTGGATGCCAAAACCAGCCTGCACTTTTGGATGTTACATAACTTCTGCAATGTTTCCACTCAAAATCTGAACATAAAGGATATCCTCACTAACAGAAAAGAGTTAGGAAGCTCACAAAATATGAGGAAAGCCACCAGCACTGCAAAGAAAACAAAACCTTTCTGAATCAGTCCTATATTCTATAGTGGACACAAATGAGTTTCCTAGCAGTTTCTACTCACAGTCTGGTTTAAGGAAAAGAGAACACTTTGGCGCCAACAGGCAAAGCAGAAGAGTTACTAACACCTTGATTTTCAGATGACTGAAAGTTCAGATAGGAATTTTGGATGTATTTCCATGGTGGCAGTCTAAAAAAGCTGGTTTCATAGTCTGTGGAGTTGATATTGTTATAGCAGCTTGTAGTAACATCATGCCATTTCTCAAAAACAATACAGCTGTTGGGTCATCAGTTCTCAAATAACAAATCTACAAATGATATTGATAAGGAAGACTCTCACTAGTCTATTTAAATCCATTTATTTTACAGTGCAGCTATTTGTTTTGGTCTTGTCCTGGTTTGGCCCAAACCAGGCCAATTACAGAATCACAGAATCACAGAATCACAGAATGTTAGGGATTGGAAGGGACCTCGAAAGATCATCTAGTCCAATCCCCCTGCCGGGGCAGGATTGCCTAGACCATATCACACAGGAACGCGTCCAGGCGGGTTTTGAATGTCTCCAGAGAAGGAGACTCCACAACCTCTCTGGGCAGCCTGTTCCAGTGTTCAGTCACCCTTACAGTAAAGAAGTTTTTCCTCAAATTTAAGTGGAACCTCCTGTGCTCCAGCTTGCACCCATTGCCCCTTGTCCTGTCAAGGGATGTCACTGAGAAGAGCCTGGCTCCATCCTCTTGACACTTGCCCTTTACATATTTATAAACATTAATGAGGTCACCCCTCAGTCTCCTCTTCTCTAAGCTAAAGAGACCCAGCTCCCTCAGCTCTCCTCATAAGGGAGATGTTCCACCCCCTTAATCATCTTCATGGCTCTGCGCTGCACTCTCTCTAGCAGTTCCCTGTCCTTCTTGAACTGAGGGGCCCAGAACTGGACACAATACTCCAGATGCGGCCTCACCAGGGCAGAGTAGAGGGGGAGGAGAACCTCTCTCGACCTGCTAACCACACCCCTTCTAATACACCCCCAGGATGCCATTGGCCTTCTTGCCACAAGGGCACACTGCTGGCTCATGTCATCCTGTTGTCCACTAGGACCCCCAGGTCCCTTTCCCTACGCTGCTCTCCAACAGCTCTGTCCCCAACTTGTACTGGTACATGGGGTTGTTCTTGCCCAGATGCAGGACTCTACACTTGCCCTTGTTATATTTCATTAAATTTCTCCCTGCCCAACTCTCCAGCCTGTCCAGGTCTCTCCGAATGGCTGCGCAGCCTTCCGGCATCTCAGCCACTCCTCCCAGTTTTGTGTCATCAGCGAACTTGCTGACAGCGCACTCTAATCCCTCATCCAAGTCATTAATGAATATATTGAATAGAACTGGTCCCAGAACCGACCCTTGCGGAACTCCGCTAGACACAGACCTCCAACTGGACTCTGTCCCGCTGACCACTACTCTCTGGCTTCTTTCCTTCAGCCAGTTCACAATCCACCTCACTACCCGATCATCCAGACCACACTTCCTCAGTTTAGCTGCGAGGATGCTGTCTTAGAGAAACCAAGGTCACTGCTAAATTCCTCACTGCTTATGAGTGAAGAGCTGAAAGGGGGTCGCACCTGCAGGGAGGAGCAGATGGGGCAGGTGGCCCAGAATTGACCAACGAGGTATTCCATCCCATACACGTCATTCTCACTTTCCTATTTATCACTAACCCACTGCCTCCTGGAGGTGGGGCCCAGGAGGGAGGGGCCCTCCTGTCTCCCACTGATTGGTACCAGCTTTGCCAATTCTCCAGTTAAAAGCCTGCAGGTGTGATGGCAGGGGAGCTACTGCATTTTCCCCTCTGCTTGTGCTGGGGGGAGGTACTGCCTTTTCCCCTCTGCCTGTACTGGGGGGAGCAACTCTGCCTGAGGAGGATTTCCAAGCTCTTGATCTTGGTTTTGTACATATTTGTATATATTTGGTTATTTCTATTATTATTGTTATTATATTCTTTTTCATTATTATAGTTTATTAAAACTGTTTTAACTTTCCAACCCATAAGTCTCTCTCCCTTTTCCCTTTCCTTTCCCTTGGGGGAGGGGGGAGAGGGTTAACAGAGAGCATCTGCCACCTGGTTAATAGCTGGCCCAGCTTTAAACTGTGACAGATTTATTGGCACCCAACGTGGGGCTCGAGAGAAGCTCCAACAGGTTACTCTGATAAGTTGAATCCTGGCTCTGGTGGGAGGAGACCTGGAGAGCTCAGCTGAGAGAATATCAGATTTCTTCCTTTGAGATTTACAAGGGGTTGGAAATTAAAACAGATAGTGAAGATGGTGATGTCATTTTTGAATGCTGTGTTATCTCATCTTTTTATGGAGTTTCTTTCACAACTGAGTATTGCAATGATGCCTTACCTGCCGTGGGCACTGTGTTATTGCTTGCTTCTTATGAATGTTTACATGCAGTTTAGCAGTGGGCGCTGGTCGAAATGTATTGTTTTGGTATGGGGTTTGATACTGATTTATGCTGTGATAAACTGGGCAGTTAATATTCCGATCTCTTATCTCTATGACACAATGATGGGCAGCTTTAATCGCGAATCAGTAGCAGCAACTTCATCTGCACGCTCCAGGCGTCCTTTAGCTGATTCTGTTAATGATTACACTTCCAGTTTTACTTTGGGAAATAGTACCTTCTCCTTTTCTGCCAAGCTGATTCCACTAGATTTTGCGAAATTAGGATGGTGCTGTCTAGGTGGCATGTTTTTATTTTTGGTTGTCCTGAATGTGTTTCTGATGTGGGATAAGATTAAATATCGGTGCAGGGACAGTTGTAGGTGTTATGCAGCCACCTCAGATCCTACAGTGTGTACTGCCGCTACAGCCACTAAACCCACTGAAGCCTCGGCAGCCTGTACCACAGCTGCTACACCCCCCAAGATGGCCACTGCAGCTACTCAGACTCCAGCATCTATCGAATCTGTACCAATTGCTCCTGTAACCAGGAAGAAATACCAAAAGAAATCAGCTCGTGAAGAGAAGGATGATGACTCAGAGCCTTCTAAGGCAGAGCCATCATATGACCCAGGTGAGGGCCCTTCTCAGGCAGAGTTAGGGCCTGACACAGATGGGGGTTTCCTTGATCGTCCTTTTAAAGCAGACCCATCACAGAAGAAAGGTCCTTCTAAAGCAGAACTATCACAAGAGGACTCAGACGTAGAGATAACCTACCACTCCTTATCCCTGAAGGACCTGAGAAATATAAGGAAAGACTTCAGCCATTATGACAGTGAACCTATTATTACCTGGTTGCTCCGATGCTGGGATAATGGGGCAGATAGCATGCAATTAGATGGCAGAGAAGCCAGACAGTTGGGATCCCTGTCCAGAGATGGTGGTATTGATAAGGCGCTCGCAAGAAAGTCAAACACTATCAGTCTCTGGAGGCGACTCTTGTCAGCAGTAAAGAGCAGGTATCCCTATAAAGATGATGTTATGAGCCACCTAAGCAAATGGACAACTATAGAAAAAGGTATTAACTACCTTAGAGAACTAGCTGTGCAAGAGATCATTTATAGACACCCACGGGACATTGTAGATCCTGTAGATCCTGATGAAGTGGAATGCAACTGATCCATGTTCCGGAAGGTTGTGAAGAATGCTCCACCGACATATACCCATACATTGTCAATATTAGTATGGGGAGAAGATGATATGGCACGTTCTACTGTGGGCGAAATGGCTAACTGTATGCAACAGTATGAAGATAGTATTTCTTCCCCACTGCAGGCACGTATCTCGGCTGTGGAAAAACTGACTAAGGAGAACAAGGACTCATTTAAACAACTGTCAGACAAACTGTCCAGGATCGAGAATAAACTTGACTCTCTACCTACACAGGCGCGCGTTGCAGCTGTTAAGAGAAAACGTTCTCCTACAGGACCAGCTCAAAGGAAACAGAACACATCACGAGGTATCCTGTGGTTTGCCCTGCGTGGTTATGGGGAGGACATGAGCAGATGGCATGGACAACCTACCAGTACCCTACAGGCACGAGTACGTGAGTTGCAAGCTAAAAGAAATACCAGAGAGAATTTTTCTAGGAGGATGGCTGCTCCAGTTACCAGTGAGCAGGACCCCAGTCAGGGGAGATGGGCCTCAAATCACTTTTTCCCAAGTGTGAATAGGAGAAATGAAGGTCCAGTCCCTGTGAGCAGCACGAATCCATTTCTTAATTAGGGGGGGGGCCCTGCCTCCAGCCAGGTGGAGGAGAGGGACAACCGAGTTTATTGGACTGTGTGGATTCGATGGCCTGGCACATCAAAACCACAAAGGTATCGAGCCTTGGTAGACACTGGTGCACAGGGCACCCTAATGCCATCGGATCATAAAGGGGCAGAATCTATCAGTATTTCAGGAGTAACAGGAGGATCTCAAGTGTTATCTGTATTGGAGGCCGAAGTGAGCCTAACTAAAAATGAATGGAAAAAGCACCCCATTGTGACTGGCCCAGATGCTCCGTGCATCCTTGGCATAGACTACCTCAAGAGAGGGTATTTTAAGGACCCAAAAGGGTACAGATGGGCCTTTGGTATAGCAGCTGTAGAGACTGAGGACATTGAACAGCTGTCTACCTTGCCTGGCCTCTCAGAAGATCCTTCTGTTGTGGGGTTGCTGAAGGTTGAAGAACAACAGGTGCCAATTGCTACTACCACGGTGCACCGACGACAATATCGTACCAATCGAGACTCCCTGATCCCCATTCATAAACTGATTAGACAATTAGAAAATCAAGGAGTGATTGGCAAGACTCGCTCACCCTTTAATAGTCCTATATGGCCAGTGCGAAAGTCTGATGGAGAATGGAGATTAACTGTGGACTATCGTGGCCTAAATGAGGTTACGCCACCGCTGAGTGCTGCTGTGCCAGACATGCTAGAACTTCAATACGAACTGGAGTCAAAGGCAGCCAAGTGGTATGCCACCATAGACATTGCTAATGCATTTTTCTCTATTCCTTTGGCACCAAAGTGCAGGCCACAGTTTGCTTTTACCTGGAGAGGTATCCAGTACACCTGGAATCGACTGCCCCAGGGGTGGAAACACAGTCCTACTATTTGCCACGGACTGATCCAGACTGCACTAGAAAAGGGTGGAGCTCCAGAACATTTGCAATACATTGATGACATCATTGTGTGGGGTGATACAGCAGCAGAAGTTTTTGACAAAGGAGAGAAAATAATCCAAATTCTTCTGCAAGCTGGTTTTGCTATAAAAAGAGGCAAGGTCAAGGGACCTGCCCAGGAGATCCAGTTTTTAGGGATTAAATGGCAAGATGGGCGTCGCCAGATCCCGATAGAGGTGATCAACAAAATAACAGCTATGTCCCCACCTACTAACAAAAAGGAAACGCAAGCCTTCTTAGGCGTTGTGGGTTTCTGGAGAATGCATATTCCAGATTACAGCCAGATTGTACGCCCTCTTTATCAAGTGACCAGAAAGAAGAATGATTTTCAGTGGGGCCCTGAACAACGACAGGCTTTTGAACAGATTAAACAAGAGATTGTGCATGCAGTAGCCCTTGGACCAGTCCGTACGGGACAAGATGTTAAAAATGGGCTCTACACCGCAGCTGGAGACAATGGTCCTACCTGGAGCCTCTGGCAGAAAGTACCAGGGGAGACTCGAGGTCGACCCCTAGGATTTTGGAGTCAAGGATACAAGGGCTCCGAGGCCAATTACACTCCAACTGAAAAAGAGATACTGGCAGCATATGAAGAAGTTAGAGCTGCTTCAGAGGTAATTGGTACTGAAGCACAACTTCTCCTGGCACCTCGATTACCAGTACTAGGCTGGATGTTCAAGGGTAAGGTTCCCACTACCCATCATGCAACTGATGCTACATGGAGTAAATGGATTGCATTAATTACGCAGAGGGCTCGAATAGGAAACCCTAATCGCCCAGGAATCTTAGAAGTGATCATGGACTGGCCAGAAGGCAAAGACTTCGGAATGCCACCAGAAAAGGAGGTGACACGTGCTGAAGAAGCCCCACCATATAATGAATTACCAGAGGATGAGAAGCAGTATGCCCTGTTCACCGATGGATCCTGCCGTCTTGTAGGAAAGCATCGGAAGTGGAAAGCTGCTGTATGGAGTCCCATACGACGAGTCACAGAAGCCACAGAAGGACAAGGTGAATCAAGTCAATTCGCAGAGGTAAAAGCCATCCAGCTGGCTTTAGGCATGGCTGAACGAGAAAAGTGGCCAAGGCTGTATCTTTATACTGACTCATGGATGGTAGCAAATGCCTTGTGGGGGTGGTTAAAGCAGTGGAAGCGAAGCAACTGGCAGTGCAAAGGTAAACCTATTTGGGCTGCTGAATTGTGGCAAGATATTGCTGCTCGGCTAGAGAAACTAGTTGTGAAGGTACGTCACGTAGATGCTCACGTACCTAAAAGTCGGGCAACTGAGGAACATCGAAACAACCAACAAGCGGATCAAGCTGCTAAAGTGTTCCAAATAGATTTGGACTGGGAACATAAAGGTGAACTATTTTTAGCTCAGTGGGCTCATGACACTTCAGGTCATCAAGGGAGAGATGCAACATACAGATGGGCTCGTGACCGAGGGGTGGACTTAACCATGGACTCTATTGCACAGGTTATCCATGATTGTGAAACATGCGCCGCAATTAAGCAAGCCAAACGGTTAAAACCTTTGTGGTATGGGGGGCGGTGGTTGAAATATAAATATGGGGAGGCCTGGCAAATTGACTACATCACACTCCCTCAAACCCGCCAGGGTAAACGCTATGTGCTTACCATGGTGGAGGCGACCACCGGATGGTTGGAAAACATACTCTGTGCCCCATGCCACTGCCCGGAAACACTATCCTGGGCCTCCGAAAAGCAAATCTTGTGGCGACACGGCACGCCAGAGAGAATTGAGTCGGACAATGGGACTCATTTCAAAAACAGTCTCATAGACAACTGGGCCAAAGAGTATGGCATTGAATGGGTATATCACATCCCCTATCATGCACCAGCCTCTGGGAAAATTGAACGGTATAATGGGCTGTTAAAAACTACCCTGAAAGCAATGGGGGGTGGAACCTTTAAAAACTGGGATAAACATCTGGCACAAGCTACCTGGTTAGTTAACACCAGGGGATCTATCAATCGAGCTGGCCCTGCTCAGTCAGACCTTCTACATACAGTAGAAGGAGATAAAGTCCATGTGGTGCATGAAAGGAATCTATTGGGAAAAACTGTCTGGATTCTTCCTGTAACGGGCAAAGGTAAACCCATTCGTGGGATTGCTTTTGCTCAGGGACCTGGATGTACTTGGTGGGTGATGTTGCAAGATGGTGATGTCCCTGAAGGTGATCTGATTCTGGGTGAGACTACTTAATTCTGAACTGTATGTTGTTGCTGCATAAGTGTCTTTCAGGTTAAGACAGTGGTGATGAGACCGGAGCTAGCTTCATCAAGTGGCGTCCAGTAACCTCCTCGAGTCTGACATCTTTAACCTGCAACCTGTGGGCACGAACCATGACAAAAGAGAGACTGCTAGCCAGAGAGACTGCTGAGAGACTGCTAGCCAGATGGAAACCCACAATCCTGAACCAAATGAACTTAATGAACATTTTGTATAGAGATGAATCATAAACTAGTGATATGTGTATATATATTTGAAAATGAAAAGGTAGTGGTGATCTGAGTATGATGTGAATGGTATGGAATAAGGGGTGGAATGTCCTGGTTTGGCCCAAACCAGGCCAATTAGTCTTAGAGAAACCAAGGTCACTGCTAAATTCCTCACTGCTTATGAGTGAAGAGCTGAAGGGGGTCGCACCTGCAGGGAGGAGCAGATGGGGCAGGTGGCCCAGAATTGACCAACGAGGTATTCCATCCCATACACGTCATTCTCACTTTCCTATTTATCACTAACCCACTGCCTCCTGGAGGTGGGGCCCAGGAGGGAGGGGCCCTCCTGTCTCCCACTGATTGGTACCAGCTTTGCCAATTCTCCAGTTAAAAGCCTGCAGGTGTGATGGCAGGGGGAGCTACTGCATTTTCCCCTCTGCCTGTGCTGGGGGGAGGTACTGCCTTTTCCCCTCTGCCTGTACTTTTCTCCCAGCTACTCTGGGAGCAGCTCTGCCTGAGGAGGATTTCCAAGCTCTTGATCTTGGTTTTGTACATATTTGTATATATTTGGTTATTTCTATTATTATTGTTATTATATTATTTTTCATTATTATAGTTTATTAAAACTGTTTTAACTTTCCAACCCATAAGTCTCTCTCCCTTTTCCCTTTCCCTTTCCCTTGGGGGGGGGGAGAGGGTTAACAGAGAGCATCTGCCACCTGGTTAATAGCTGGCCCAGCTTTAAACCGTGACAGGTCTGAATTGTCCATTCCTTGCTCTTTTAGAAAAGTGTGTTAGGAGACAGCTGGAACCCGACAGAAAGGATTCAGGTTGAACTGTCAGCTATGTGAGGCTCATACACCAAAAGCATACTAAATTGGCAACTACTCACATCCATACACTGGCATCAAAATTGTCACAGTGTTCATTAATTGAAGCTGAAAAGTCCCAAGGTCCCCAAATAGGTGGGATTTTAAGTGCTTCAGCAGGTTAGGTTACAGTGTTTCCAACCCACAAGCTGCATTGCAGTGCAGTGATACCCAAGACCCATTAAACAACTTAGCTGGGATTCTGAAAGCTGCCTCTCAGTAGCCTACATTTTGGCTTAAGCTAATGTAATGGCTTCCTAGGCAAGCGAATGACTCTATGTTAGGTCTGTCCTGCCATGGCTAGGCTGCTTTGAGTATCCAAGATAACTTTCACTCAGACTTAAGGGAACAGCTATGTATTCCTGAAAATCCTGCTACGACTCTTCTGTACCTGCAGATGCCTTAAGACCTATGGAAAAAAACCTCCAGTATTCCTACCAATATATACCACGTTCTGCAATGAGAATAGCAAAAATGTTGCATTCCAGCTTTCCACTGGACATGTTTCATTATGAAATAGTAGGTGGAAGGAATCTGGTGGCCTCTGGAAATAGCTTTTCGTTTTTACAAATATATAATATGTAAAACAGGTCAGGTGCACAACCGACCCATCATGGCAAGGTATTCTACCAGCTTTTGCAGGTTGATAATTTTCTTCCTCTGCACTGACTTTCCCCCCAGTAATGTCAGCAGTGTGTAGGAGTCCATCTTCTCTCATACGGCACCAGGGCTGTGGCCCACTGCTCCAGCAGAAGAAAGTCTGTTGAGTCAGTCGTAAGGGCCCTCCTAGTAAATGCTTCTCAGGAGCTGTGATTCTCTTTCTTGCACTTTAGACTGGCT
This sequence comes from Nyctibius grandis, assembly GCF_013368605.1. NCBI lineage: Eukaryota > Metazoa > Chordata > Aves > Nyctibiiformes > Nyctibiidae > Nyctibius > Nyctibius grandis. The sequence continues at coordinate 17,037,392 of NC_090666.1, forward strand.
TTAGTATTTCCAGTCAGAAGAGACTGAATGAATTGCCTAGAAAGACCACTAAAGTATGTGTTTCATAGGGAAGTGTATTTGCTGAAAGTTTGCAAATCACACGACAATACCAGCAATTGCTGTTTGTCTTGGCCAGTGAATGAACAGAGGAATTGAGAAAAAATATGCATCTCATTGTGTTCAAGGTAAGGTTTTATCTAGTCTATTACAGCTGCTCTCCAGTGGTTTTAGAGTTCCACAGGCACTGGTCTGATCTGGAATGAACACTGTCAAGTACATCTGTCTGGTGGTGAGAAAAGAGGAATGAAGACAGTTTGGGTGAACCCACAGCTAGCAGAATGGATCTACACACATTGCTAAAACAGAAAAATAAACTTGTAATGATGTAATTATTTCTAACAGGAGAAATCCAGATTCTCTCTTGCTTTTTATCTCAGGCAGTTATGTACCTTCTAGATTAAAAAAAGATTAAAAAATAAAAATGGATTTACAGCACTATTGAATCAGAATGGCAGGATTTTGACTCTGCAATAGGTGACTTCCACAGTGAGACTACACTCTTGCATAACACGACCCCTGCAACTACTTGAGTAAAGTGTTTCAGACAAAATAGTTATTAACTTTGGTTTGATCCTGATGGAGAGTTCACAGACAGCCCAATCCCAGCATCACCCAGAGCTGTCTAAAAAGTGATGCAGATACAGGATGACAACATCTCTAAATTGCCACTACGGAAATTACGGACCATCTTGACTTAAAAGAATTTCAATCATCCCTTCTTCTCCAAAGCCAGCTGTTTAATACTGACATCTGGATGTGGAGGCACAGGAACCTGGAGAATCCTGAGGACCAGAGGTCAGCTCACTGTCTGCGCACAGAACAGCCACTAAGTTGTTCAGCACCCTCTGTCCAGCAAAGCACAGCAGAATCAAACTGTGACACCTTGATTCTTTCGGAGACAGCGTTCTTGCCCCACACATCGCTTCAGAGGGTGGGAAGAACCAGGAGCTTCCATCCCACACAGTCATCACTTTGCAGATTTTGCAACTTTGCGACTTTGACTTTACCATGTTATATTTAAAATCTGTGTGTAACTCTCCCTGGCACGCAATGCATTACCAGTCTCTGCTCTGTACAAGAAACTTATCAAGGGATAAAACAGCCTGAAGTCACAAACATGCACTGCAACAAGTGTAATATATTTCAGCAAGGAAACACACTATATTGATCACCATTACCATCTTGAACTGGCCTCTTTGCTTAAGAAATACTTGTTTTGAATAGCAAATAGATTCCACCAACTGACATCCTAGCTCTCAGAATACTGAACACCATGTACAGACACTGATGATATACATATTATCTCACCTCTAGGACAACATCAGCCGCATCATGAAGACATAAGGTCAAGGTTCCCACTCGTGTCAAATTGGTTACATATGAGAAGGTTATCAGGGTGACTGTTACAATGTGATGTGTAAACATGATGCCAAAATCCTAGAGCAGCAAGAAGCAGAGGAAAAACAAAACAAAACAAAACAAAAAAAACACAATGAACCAAACAGTGAGATTCAGTACTCTCATACAAAAATGGATGGATGTTTTTTAAACCCACCATTATGGTTATGTTACATGAAGATCCTGTTACATAAGTGCATTATATACCCTGCTATATATTTCACTTAGGATGAATAAAATAATCATTGTACGTTAACAAAATGCAAAAAGATTACTGAAAGCTAGGCAGTATCTACACTTTTCAGTTCATAGTAATTTAACCTAATGAAGTAAACATTTGCGGCTGAAGTTACTTTGAAAAGGCATATGTACGTACAAATCAAATTACACCATATTTCTTATACATCAAGCAACATATAATATGCAAAATAAAGCACTATTCACAAGAGTTCAAATAGCTACAAAGGAATGGGAAACACATTTCCACTGCACTACGAGTTATTGATGGTCACCTGCCAAGTACAACTGAGAGCTTTCACAGAGCTGAGAATCCCAGTTCCAGGTTTTTATTCGTTTGTTTTTAATGAAGCTGCTTTGCCTTCACGCTGTAACAGGATCAGAAAAGTCTTCAAATGAGTTGATGCAGCTCCTCCTACACAGATCTAATCTGCTTCCTCCCAAATGATGCAGGTTAGCTGGTCTCCAGAGCAGTAACTCTGAGTTATTGGCCAGCAAGTAACTGTTGCTATTGAAAAATACCAGGAGTGGTGATGCTTCTGTAACATCATGATCCCAGATACATGCCCGGGGCAGGCAAAGCAGAGAGAACGACCCATCTGCCTGGCCCAGACTCCCAGACTGATTACTGAGAGAACAGGACCTGTGGAGATGAGATTCTTCTCTGCAAGGCACCAAGTCAGTCAAAAAGAAGTCTTGCTGGAGTTTGCTGAGCTACCCGCACAGCTTCAAGAAAGTGATATCAAAACCCTGAAGAAAAAGTTCACAGGCATGATTTGACTGGGGAGTTTCTCCACACACCAGGTCCATGTCCGGCTCTCAGCAGATCTAGAGGCTCTCATGCAGGGCTGTCTGAAGGGAGAGATCCAGGCAGGCAGAAGCAGCGGCTCCTCCAGGCAGCCTGCTTGCCAAGCATCTTGGGAGGTGCCATTTGGCTTTCTGGCAACTTTCGTGGGCCAGTCCTGCTGAGCTGTGGTAGTCTTCAGCTAAGTGGCCCACAGCAGAGAAACCAAAACTGAGACCCTGCAGTCTTTAGAGGGGCAGCACCTGGTTTGCAAGGGGCCTGAAAGTACATGTGTGGGGCAGGAGGGCCCTACGGAATGTGATGGTGAGCTCCCGCTAACACAGGGTCAACTCCAGAAAAGCAACAGCTACTGACTGCTCTGTCTCTCCAATACTGGGAAGAGTAACTGCCCAGTGTCACCATACTTCTTTTTGGGAAAGCAGGATGCACGTAGCAGGCACCACTGCTTTCAAGGACATGCATTAATGTCTAAATATAAGTCTTACATAAATGACTTCTGTTATTCTGGTCCTTCATTTCCTGTTTGTGACATTTCCTTACATCACTAATTAATACTATGTTTTGAAGATGCTACCTGTTAGATTTTAATTATACATAAGGGTAATATACATAGAAACTAATGGTACAAGTCCCCATAATGTCAAGTGGTACTTGTGTTCCCAGATTACTCAAGCACTTTCACCTGTACACAGCAGAAAAGCAGCTGTACAGGAATGGGCTTTTTCTTTTTTTAAATATCTTTCAAATTGTATGTACGTTTGTGCAAAGTGCATTTATTTACAGCAGATTTGTAGCCTCCAGTTGTAACTGCTGAAAGATATCATGTGCCTGTGTCATGAAAATAGGTCGCTAAGAATAGGAGAAAGAACCTACTCCTGACACCATCAATGGGAAGAACACAGGGCAGACAATGGAGAAACCCCACAGGTCTAAACCTGTAGACAAGCCCTCTGGAATCAAGGCTTCTGCTACCCACATCTGTTTAACATGACACACTCACTGACTAAACTGCCAAGTGGCTATGGAGCATTAGTGCCAGCGAAGGGCAAAACATCATCTTCATTAGTCACCCCAGCTTCTGGAAATGGGCTTCAACAAGGAAGGGGAGTATCACCAGCTAAAGGTTTCAACTATTACGTTTCTAGTAAAGGTCTGCAAAATATACACAATCTAAATTCCTTTCCTCTGAAGTAAAATAAATCAGCTTTATGACTTTTTTTACTGAATTTGAAGAAAGATTTAGGATCCAAATTCAGTGAAATATAGCATAAATTTTCTAGAATCAAAATGGAATATTCAAGAAAATTAGCAGCTACAGATTATTTTATTTTGGGAATAAGTGAACTGTCATTTTTTAAAAAAAGTAAAACACAGGAGCTCTAGGAATTGCCAAATGCTTGGAACTAAAAGGTGTGAATACACAGAAAGGTCTCCTAGATCTTCTACAAACCTGTTAAAACACTGACTGAGCAGAAAGTTTACATTCCCTTAAATACACTGGTCAAATATTTTTCTATCAAACAATACTTCAGGTATCCAGAAAGTATGTAAATAAGCCTCACTGCTTTTAAAACTCATCAAGGGCTTGTGATAGTAACAAAGTTCCCCGATCTATTTTTGTTTCTCTGTGTTTTACAAAAGAGAAGTATGGGAATCTGGACAGAGATGATAAAAAAACAAATCATACTAGGCTGCAGTCTTTGAAAATGAAAACCCTTAAGGGCAGAATATCATTACAGCAACACAGTAGATATTTATGAAGCAAACAACATGCCATTATAAAACCATAAAAGTTAATCTACTCAGTTCACTGCCTTAATGCCAATAGTAGGTATGTGCAACAGCCTAAAGAGTTTGCTCACACCTTTTCAGCCAGGCAAAGATAATCTTGTGGAATTTATAGCGCCTGAATAAAGATAAAAAGGTATTTGTAAGTCAACAAACCAATTGGAAGTCATTTTAAAGTAATGAATTTGGTATTAGAAAAGAATAAAATGGAGATGGAAAACAGCAAGTACATTTCTCCGAAGCTACAGCAAGTAAAAGACCAGTACTGGAGTTAGGCCAGCGCCGAGTGCTGGTGCTTTCAGAGAACACCTACCACATCTCACCTTGAGAGAAACTCAGCTACAAAAAAGCGGTTGCCTGAATTCCCTGCAGGCACGAGACTACAGGACAGTTTTGATCATCCCAGACTACAACACAGTCACTGCCGAATTTAAAGTATCTAAAATGATAACCAAGACTCAGATAAAAGTATTCCTCTCACTGTAGCATGAAAACATCAACAGGTTTCTCAGGCTAACTGTTAATCTGCTCTGTATAAGCTGTCATGAAGTATTACAATAGCATCTGATATTAGCTGGCAAATTTCCTGCTTCTTCCAGTTAAACAGAGCCTTATTTCACACGGGCACCGTTTCACACATCGCATATTGGGTACATTAAGAGGTTTCCACATTTTTAAACCAAACCTGCTCTTTAAAAGAGAACTATTATGGTGCTGCAAGAGCTGGTGTCTCTGTCAAGCTTGTACTTCTTTTTGTCAACTACTGTAAGCTCCCAGCGCTAACATTTTTCAACTCATAGGTTTCCTTGACAGCTTGCACTCACCCCTGGCCACAGAACAGTTTTACTGTGTGACACCAGTGCATGGCTGCATTTCTACAGTCTGATCTTCCTAGTTATCAATTTTGCTTACACTACAAAAAGAATGCGCTGGACGGTCCAAACTGGTCCGTGATCTAATAGGTTGTTTATAAATATGGCATCTCCACTGTCTCCTGCAGGGTGCTTATCATGGAAGGCTTTTGACTTGCACCGCAGATATTGTGCTCTTGCTCTCTGCTGGACACTGGATGTTCTCATACACGGCAGATTGCATGGGACACTGCTTTTGATCTGGTGCTCTGGATTCAAGCACTGTGAATCTGTGGCAGGCATGTTACTTTGCTGTTATGGATCCTCTCCCCACCTTCATCTCCCATTTTATTTCCACAGCAGGCCGCTGCAAAGTCTTCCTGATAACAAGTACAAGTCATTTATACATAACTTAGAAACAGACTTGCAAAAGATTGTTTCCTTAGACCTGTTCTATGGACAGGATCAGGCTTTAGCTCTGTGCTTAGCTCACCAGTGGGAACAAACTGTCCAAGTCATGAGGGGAAAAGCTATAGCATTTGCTCATGAGATGTATTAAATGAGAAAGGTATTACTGATCCTCCCAAAGGCCCTTTTCAGAAGGTACTTCAGTGCTGAACTCAGGTGCTGTTCAGGTAGCCTCCAATTATTTTTCACATGAGCAAAGCAACTAGTCAGGAATCAATTAAACATTCTTTAAAGACTTATTGTATTTCAACATTGCAGTGCAATTGCAATGCTGTTATATTTTCCTCTCCCTCAAGAGGTACACAAAAAAAAATCCCACACCAATGGCACAGTGCAGAGGGCTGAATATGACTGTAAGGGGACTGATTAGACACAATACATTTCTGCAGCAATAACATGGACAAGTCTGAACATTGCTGCAGAGGTTTGGTTTTGGTTGAAATATTGACAAATGGCTATTCAGTACTGCTGGTACCTGCAGCTTATGTATATTAGTCAGTGTTACTCTTGATTTAAATCCATCTCCACTATCATACAGCTCCGTTGAGCACTGGTTTTCTGCATCTGTTTTTCAAAACTCTGAAGTTATACTCATTTCAAGCTCAATATTAACAGAATGTTTAGCATCTACAGACAATGCAAGCAAGGGATTTATATGTATTCACCCTAAATTGGTAGTTTTGTTTACAATTTACCCTCCAATATGGATTTAAAATTTGTGGATGTTTTCTTGAGATTTCTACTTCTGGAAAAATTTAGCAATTCAAATAGAGGGGTATTTTTCTATATATGTAGCTCTGACACAAGACTCCCAGGAGCACACTGTGGTTCCAAATAGCAGACAAATTTATTCAGGATATACTGGATCCTTCATTTACTCTTTTCAGAGTTATGCTCCTGCTAAAATTGTAGTCATCAGGGATTTTTCCATTAGCATAGCCTACAAACTTTTAATTAAATGACAGTAGAAGCAGACACATAAAAATATTATAAATTCCTTCAAAATGTTTTAAATAAGTAATTTTGCAATATTAAAAAACCCTGCAAGAACAGCTCAATGGACTGTTATTATAGAATGACTGTCGTGCTGCCTGTTCTGCTATTGACTAGCACTCTCCTTGGAGGAGAGAACTTGGATGAAGGAATAGGGAACAGGTTGCTATTGATACTGGAAAAATGTTTCTATCTGGCCAGAGTTTTATTTTCTTGATTAATAGCCCCTTAGTAGCAATGCTCAGCTCTGTGAAATTTCATAACTGTACAGGTAAGATTAAATGTGACATCACTTTTTAATATTAAATGTATCCCTGTTTTAACCATTCCTTTGTACAATAAATTGAAAGCCCTCATAGATCTTACCAAAGCGATACTGTGAATTTATGAGGCAGTCTTGTTCTGTCATGGATATTTCACCATTGAACTCTTAGAAGAAACAGTGCATCTACTAGCCACTACATGTCCGATTCCATCCAAGTCATCGTATGAGAGCAGAAGGGTTTTTCAGCTGATGCTATTTCCCCTTGAATATTTGATTACTCCAGGCTCTTCTTCCCATGTGCAGAAAAAACTCACATCATAGTAACAAGGAACAGAGTAAGACAAGCACTTCAACACTAGTTTCTCAGTGATGAATATCTGCAAGAGGTGGTGACTAGAAAGAACTGTATTTCCAGTCCACTACACAGGTAATACAGGTATTCCTCAAGTCAAGAAAGATAGTGCTTAAAGCTTTCAGTGTTTTTAGTCTCATTGTTCTTACCTTTCTTTTGATGTCAATGAATTGAGAAAACATTAAGGACCAGTAGAATGACAATTCAACTATGTAGTAATAATGAAGGTCAGGCATCAGTGGCTGAAAGATGGAGATGAGACAAGGTTAATAGAGTCTAACTGACATTACAGGCACCTGAGCTCTATAGGAGACATGTTTAATCACAGAGGGATTATTGAACTATACATAAGCATCCTATCTAAGAAAAATGATGATGGCTGCCTCTTTCAAACTTTGATGGCTCCGGAAAAATAAAGCTCCCCAACCTACCCTCCTCTTATGTTTTAATCTTGACAGTATTGTAATATTGAAATACCAAAAAATTACGATGTTGTCTGTTCGGAACCTAGAACAAACTAAATTCTGAGTACTCTTAAGTCTGTTTTGAAAGATTACTTGAAACATCTTGCTGTACATCAGTAATGTGGGTTTAAAGCACAGCAAAAGAAACAATGCTAGAGCAGATTAGAGAAAAGTAATGCTAGTATATAATCTCATCTGCTTATGATGAAAACGTTGTGATCTTTAAACAGGGCTCTTTCTAATGTAAAAGCCTACTTTTAAAAAATTCAACCATTTTCTGGGAACATGTTAACATTTGGAAAGAAGAAAATAAAATAAATTTACCCAGGCATCTTGTTTGATATATAACATGGTTACACAGATGTTTAAAAGTAAAAGAAATAAAAATATCACGACACAGGAAGTTATGCACATCCAAAACCAACTTGGGGTAACTTCAAAGAAGGTAACTGGTGGCACGCATAGGCTCTTCAGCCCCCAGCCTAAGCGAGCCAGTCCTAGGGGTTACTCTAATTTCCGTGCGATTGTGCCTCCCTGCTAGTCATGTCTTCCATCACACTGGCACAGGAGAAGCTCTTGAGGTTATCTCCTGAGGGATTACATGAACTATCTCTAGAGCAGTTTGCACTGGCACAACCATGCACCCAAGCAGAGCATGAGCTATTTCCATTGGCAAGAGACATTTCAGTTGCTTCTTTTATTCTCATTCCCTTTTGCAGACCAATTCTTCGCAGCTGAAAAACAGTCCTTAGGTGCTCACTGAATGCTCTGTGTGGGTTATTTACAGACATATGCTTATGCTTTATGAAAAATGCTTACACTCAAAATCAGTCTTTTAAAGCCATTTCTTGGGACAATATAACCCTTTTCTGATTTAGTAAGACTGCCAGTAAGCTTTTAATTAGGTGTAATTAAAAAAAAAGGGAAGAGAACATGAGTTAGCAATGAACCGCGATTATACTCATTATTGCAAGAGAACTCACTGGGGAAAATTTCTAGTAAAACAATTAAGATTGTCAGCTGCTTTATTAACAATAGCATTAGTATTTCTGAACCCATATATAATGATAACATAGGGGGATTCTAAAGATATCATAGTTTCCCTCCATGAAAGGATCAATAGTGTGTGTTTAACTTAGTTTAAACGTTAGGTTTCAGTTCTCCATAGACTTCAATAGGACTATTCTGTGCTTACGGGTAAGTTGTCACCCAAATGATCCATTTTACTATATCTACAGTAAGTCCAGCTGGATTTCTGCAATGCTGTGTTGAGTATCTTACAAAGGATTTACAGCAAACAAGAGATTAGAAATTTTATCTAGTTAAGAAAAAAAAACCAAACAGATTGAAAACCCAGTACTTAATCCTGATTAGCACCCAGCAGACATTTTTAGCTCCGAGACAATGATTTTAATAACTACTTTTATTTGATGATCTGCTTTCTGTTGGACCCTCTCCACTTGTAGCACGATTTTAGATATAGTAAATGTAGTTGCCACCCCCTAAAAGTTGTAACTAACTTTCTGAATGACCTCGTTCTGATAAAGTCTGGTAAATATCTGTTTAACTAGTAAGATTCATGGTCTTTTGTCATAAGTAAATCTCTTCTTGCACATTAATAACACAAAACCAGTAGAAAACAGGACTGAAAGGCACCAGTGACTGCAGCCGTATCAATTCTGACAAACGATTGCTCCTAAAATCTCTGAGGGATGAAGATTCAACACTTCCCCCGTTCAATTTCGTCTGCTGCTTCATTAATGTTATTCAGTTCACCCTCCAGTCCTTGGGTGTAATTTAAGTCATTATTTCTTTTGAGGCTAAATGACCAAATTCCTTCAACCTTTCTCAGATCAAGATTTCTGGTCATTCTTGCTGAACTATCTCCACTGAACTATTTCCAACAGGTACACAACCTTCAAGAACAATAGCACCCAAACCTAAACACAGTTCTCTTGTTCAGCCTGTCCAGGGCTGTTCACTGTCACAAGGAAGTAATGTGTCTTTCAGACAATACTCTCCTTCAGACTTTCCAGTCTGGCAATGACTTCCCCCCACCCTGCCCTTTAGGAAAAAAAAAAAAAAAAGCAATATGCCCTAGACAGGCTAGACTCCTTAAACTGCAAACTCCTCACTGGAGCTTTTGGAATTCAATGCCAATTATATTTGGATAGCAGCTAGTACAGTGTCTCAATGATCCCTATTGAGACTCCTGGATGCTGAATTAAAAAGAAAAAAAAAGGCATTTTGAAGAAGCTCAGGTTTAGAATTAGAATTTAGACTAAAAAAGCTACGAAGAATTATCCTCAAAAGTTATTAAAAATTTTAAAGACCGTCTTACTAGGTCACATTTGAAACATTTGTTACCTCTGGTTTATAACAAAAGGAAACATTATACTTCACAACTTTAATCTCTTGTTGCCTCCTGTTGTACAAAGGGTATGACGGAAACAGGTGGCTCCTACATTTCCCAAAAGGGTTTCCAAAGTCCATTCCTAGCCCATATACATGATGATACTTTTTTCTCAAAAGGGCTACCTTACTGTTATTATTAATTATAATAAATGGAAGCATTCAATCCTCACAACATCCATGTTGAAAGTTACTTCCATCTGACCAGGAGGCAATATGAGGCAGTGGTACAGCCAAGGCACAGTTCAGGAGTTATCCTTTCTTAAAAATACACTGAATCCTTTAGAGCAGGTTGACTGCTCTGTTTAAATACATCCCACACTTCAACAGCTATGTCCAGTAGCACAAACTAATGGAAAGCGCAGGAGAGGCTTCTCATAGCTCTTTGGGTATGCAAACTTTGGAAGCCACTGTTCAACTAGATAATGATAGACAAAATTTCTGCCCTTCTCCTTTCACTTGTCCTGATCCTTCTTCCCCTGGCAAAGAACAGTTGCCAGAGTTGTAGGGCTACAGTTAATCCTGGCGTTACTGCAGCCACCTGCATGCCGTTGAAGCAACTGTGCTGCTGTGAAAGATGGCCAGAACTTGGACCTAGGAATTAAATATTCTTGGAACTAGTTAAAAATTAACAGTGCAGTAAGGAATAAATGTACTGTTATTGTTCTTTTGAAGATTTCTTTTAAGGAAAACAAATTTCAAACTTGAGCAAAATTTCTCTGGAGGACTGAAAGAGGGAATGAGTGCAGCAGGACACAACCTGAAAGGGCATTTTTACTTTAACAGTGGCATTCTTCTCCTTAGTAAAGGAGGTAAATTACTTAAGTCCTTTCTTTGAAGTTAAGTTATATACTTTGACCTAGAACAGAGAGAAAGGCTGATGCTTTTTGAATCCATGAAAACAGAGACATTGCTGAAAATAAAGACTTGAAACCATTCTCAATTCTCTCAATAATTTTACCTTCTTTCGTTGTAAGCTTCCATGAGGCCAGGACCGGATAGTCCCTATTTAGGCACCTAAAGGAGAAACCTACCTTTCTCTCTTTAGTCTCCTCTTTGATCACACCAACTGCCAGGGATTAAGTCTCACCCTGCATGCAGTATAACAACTATGAGAACTATACTGGCTTTTCCCATCCTGCTGAATCTGAGGCTTTGCCAAAACTTTCAGTATCCTCAGAACTTTGTAAAAAATGACCATTCTACCACCGTTGCAGATGTCTGCTTTCACAGTTAGATTTCCCAGATCTGTTCAGATCCTGTGCTTCATTTCAAAACAGGTGTGACAGCTATATTCATCTTTCTCATCTTGAACTCACAAGATGTGGAGTATCTAGCAATGTTCTGAAATGCCGAGTAGCCCGTTCACACTAACATATCGACACAAAGCTCCACCATAATAAAAACAGAGCTCTGCAGAGGTGTCATGTTTGTTTTTAGGCAGCACTGTAACTTTTACCTGATATGGATACCCGTTCCAGCACTGTCTGGTATTCCAGAGCCAGGGTGTCTGAGAGAGAAAGAAAGAAAAAAAAAAAAGTCTGTACACACCATTTTGGGTAATGTAAGTGTATATGGTTAATACAAGTAAAGGATAAACTAGAGGAACAGCTTAAAATTGGCAATTTTTGATAGAGGCTATGAAAACTGAATACAACAAGGAGACTCCTCCAAGTTTCACAGCATGACTTAGAGAAACCTGCCTGTTCACAGAGATTTTTGGTTGGTGCACCATGACCTTATATGAATAGCTTTTGCAGGAGTGCAGGCTGGATGTAATCAGCTTGTGCTCAGGTGGTCAGATCTCACATTACCTTCTCAATAGCACAGGAAATCTTGGCCCTCAGCTGCTCAAATATTTCAAAGAATGCCCCTTGCATGTGCTGCTACATATAAGCATCCTTCCACACGGGATCTATCCTTCATCCCAGCCACGTCAGCTCAAGATAGCAAATCATACCTTTTGCTTTCCTGGATGAAGACATGACCATCCAGAGATGATAGATCTTGCTATCACATGGAAAATACTCTGAGATCTTAGGGCAACGTGAAAGGTACCAGAGACAAATTTATTGTAGCATGCATCTACAGACTCTTGCATTACAAAAAGCTGGGCAAACTAAAAGACTTAGGGACACATAGCTCTCTTATGGTTCCTGTTTCTTTGCTGCTTGCACAAGATTTATGTGATTATTTCTCTTTCAATGCCACAAGAGAGCCTTTTAAATCTTTTCTTGTAAGCAGGCTGTTTCTTTCAAAGTTCTTTAGTTTTTACCTCCTCTTCTGTGCAACTAAATGGACTTGAGATGGAAAATACCATATGGGCAAGCTCTTCTACCCAACATACTCAACTTAAGTTTTTCCACATTGGGTAATAAGGACATGACCAAATCAACAGCTACCAAGGGAAGCCACACTCCCCTTTTTGTACATGAGCAGGAACAATTCCTTTCAGATACACGTCTTGCAAAGCACACCTGCATCTCAGGTTCTGGCAGCATCTGGACTTTGAGAAGCACATGTCTACAGTACAAGTACCCACCCACTGGGTATCTCACTAGAAACATGAAAGAAAACTGTGGATTCAAGATCTTTGTGCCACTCCTTTACATAACCTTAACTGCTCTACATCCAAGTATAAAGGGGGCAGAACATCATTAGTAGGTCTCCCGGATTAAGGCACACATACCCTTACAGCATTAAATGCTTCCACTAGATCACATTTTTTCAAATAAATCCTCATTGCATGAGAGATGGCATTTTCTTGTTTTCACCATCAGGTGGAGCAGTTCAGCTCAGGCAAAGCATAATAACAAACTCATGAAAAATACAACGGGTGAGCGTTAAGCCAAATAAAATTAACACTAAGCAGAATGTTAAAGCCCCAGGCTGCGAATCAGGCTAGTAGAGTCTTTATAAGCAGGAAGGATTCATACCATATCAAAAGAGAGGATAAATGCTAGCCAGAATTATAGCCCAATTCCCAACTGATACTTAAGTTCTAATTGTGATTTGTCTTATAGAAGGTCCTTATAGCCTTTGTTGGTTAACAGTGATGTAATATGATTACTAAAGGCTCTTCCTAGTTTTTTGAATATGTCCTTCACACAGAAAATAAGATAAAATAAAACTTGCACACCCATACCCCCAGTGCTCCTGAAATGGAAAGGAATAATTCTTACAGTAACCTGAGCAGTATAACAGACCTCCTAGAGTTTCTGATATGTGTCTCACAAGGATGCTGTAAGAATGATTAAAGTCCATCCAAAATTCTCCTTCTCTCTATTAGGAATAATTATTTCACACAAGGAATTTATTTGTTCAAACATCTCCACAGTAGTTACTGTGCTAAGTGAGTTCTCATTTCATGTAACAAAAAAGGTCTTTGGAAACAGCCACAGCCCCTCTGCAAGTGTTACTAATACACAGAATCTAAAATATTTCTGTCTGACAACTGCCTAAATTAGATCCATCCAAGTATTGTAGGATAATTCATAGTTTTAGCCAGGTTTGAAAAGCTGTAACTGTCTTTCATATCAGATTCAACATGAAGTAAGAGATGCTTCCTACCCAATTATCTTGCTACCTAAATTACAGGTGCTAGCAAAAATTGCACATTTTTCTCTTTCAAATATTATGACATCTTAAGCTTCTTCAGAGAGATGCCTGCTGTAGGAGCTGCACATACGGAGGATTATGTGCAATTAAAATGCTGAACGCTAAATAAAATAGGCCTCACTGGAGGAACCCATAACCACAAAGCCTGAAAGGATACCACAAACCAGCAAACGATATAATATATGCATTAAGACTCAAAGACCAATAAATTGCAGAACATCTGCCTCTTCTGAGCCACATAAAGCTCAAAAAGCTACGCTGCCATCTCAAACAAAATGCTTCTGAGAAGCTGTTTGGAAACCTAATGGATCCTATGTGGGCAACAGTGCCTAAGGCAGCATGGCACCTATACCACCTTCTTACCCCTCTTTCCTCCCCAGCCTCCCCTCCCCTTGACTTGCCTTGGCATCTCCGAATTGACTCTGACAGTTGTAGCAGCAGAGGACTTTGGTTATGCTTGCCTGGGAGGGTTTTAGGGAAGAGGTGGAGAAAGAGCTTGGTTTAAGCACAGCTTTCCCCTCTGACCTCCACAATGAACACAGTCCTAGACTGAACCTAACTTCTCCATGTAGACCATGGTTACAGTTGGAGCAAGAAGCATCTTGTTTATTTAGTCCTCTGTGAACCTCACAACTGTGGGATACTCTGTGCAGGCTTCAACAGGAAGGAGAGAATCCTACAAAAGCCCACACAGTCTGCAGTCTGATATCTAGACACACCGGTGAAGGGTGGATTAATCAGAAAGGATCTAATACTGGCATTCTCAGGGCTCAGCTGAGCCCTGCGTGTGCTGACGGGATATGTTCCGCACACCAGGCAAGCTCACCGTGGAGCAGGGCCCAGCTCTTCCTGAGGAGTCCCATGATGGACTGGGAGAAAAAGTCAGTGACTTGGCTTTGCCACAGATCCTTTTCTGATGAACATAAAAGTGTGCTACTGTTTCCACTGCCTGTTGCATATCCAAATTTCCATTCTACTTCTTGTTCTCAGTATATAATCTCTGAGGAAGGGAGGAACCTGGGGACTGGAGAAGAGAGGAAATGCAATGATCCTGATAACAAAAAGGCATCCTTAAGCTGGAAACAGAATACTAAAAACTTCAGTACCAATTGTGTCAGGCACAAAGCACCAGCCCTAAAATGCTGACACTCTCCCTTACAGAACATAAAAGGAGTTCAGATGGAAGCTTAAGCTTTACCACACTTTGGTGCAGTGCCTGATCAGTGCAGTATCAATGACAGAGGAGGATGATAAACAGCTGTTGAATCCGCTGTCATTTACAGTATTAAGGAACAAATCTCTATTATTTTCATTTCCTTACAGGAATATCTGTCAAAAGCCCCATCAAACCTCTCTCCAACTCTGTGATTAAAGCGAGTAATTTTAAAGAACTCCTTCAGAAATAAAACTTCTCTTGAGACAAGGGAATCACTGAGGATTTGGGAAAAAAAAAAAAAAAACAACAAAAAACAAAACCACATGATGTGAGATGTCTGCATGCTTAGCCAGAAGCCTCACATTGTTTTGCCTCCGTTGTCCCATTCACTTATCTTCAGAGAAAGCTGCTAATTGGGCCCTGGCTTTCAGAAGCTCCAAAGCAATGAAAATCTGCATGTCTTGCTCAAAGTGTTGCTAGTACGTAGTATGTGAAAGGTCACTTTTGATAGTAAATGGAGGAAAAAAAAAGTTGTACAATAAAAAAACCTTCCATTTGTGATCTGTTCCCTAGACAGCTGATTTGTCTGAAAGGTATTTTTGTGTGTATTTTATCAGGAATGCAACAGAAGCACCTGATGAAGTATTATTTTAAAATAACATAAATTTTCATTCATCATATAGTAATAAAAATAACCAAGAATACTCCTCTCTCATCCATATGTACCCAGCAGAACCCACTGCATATAGGAAACACACAACAGGCCACATGGTAGGTTCTCAGAGATGGACGAGAGCCGTACACGTTACGAGCAGGCCAGCCATCAGATGTGTGGGTATCAGGCATGTCATGGGTGTACACGAATTCCACGCACATTTTATAGAATCAGCTTGTGTCTGTAAATACATATATATATATATATATATACACACACACACGTAGGTCACATAAATTTGCAAAATAACTGCTTTTGGGCAGCTAAAGTTACTTCCACAGTTCATCTCACTGCAAGTCGCTGTATCAGCAACTGAGTCATTTTTCCTTGTACCCAGCACAACTAGAAGCCCCAATATGCATGCTGTACCCACAAGCACTGGTGTTGGCTTGCCCCTGGAAGTGTGAGCCTATAGATAAGTAATAGATGTGCAAAAAATGAACACAGCATCGCTGGCACTCATTTTTTCTTTTTCTAGTCCATAAACGTGAAACAAGTAACATATTGAAGAAACACTTCCAGAAGTACACCACTAAGCCTCATGACAGCAAAACCCAGCTCTCCAGAGAGCGGCTTCTGCCCTGGCAGTTTGGAGCATTAGATAGAGCTGTTATGCACCTGTTACTCCTGACCACACAGGCATATTGTAACTCCCAAAGGGGTTCTTCCTAAATTCCCAGATAAGAAAAATCTTCTGATTTTTCCAGCAGATAAAGAAATACAATCTGCCTGCTGTTTTTATCAGAATACAGCATGTAAAAATCCAGGAACATCATGAGACATCCTCAGTCCAAAAAAAGATTTTAAATTGCTTTTGAAATTAGAAAACTTTTGACCCTGTAAAACAAAACCAGCACAATACAGAAATCCTGAGCGCTCACTATGTATATGCTCACTACTCTGCATCTGAAAAGGCCGAGATTTTATCTGGCTTGGTTAATGTATCTGGATACAGCTTTACATAATTTGCCTCCGACAGCTACAAGCAATATTAAGATGTACAGAAATTAGCGCTATTAATTAAAGTCAAGATAATACATACTTTTGGCAAAGTTTTACCCACCTCATCATACGAGCAAAGATGTCTCAGGGCATTTGTATCTCTACTTTCATCAAGCTAGAGCAGGTCCTTGCTCTTCAAGGAAACAAGCACACAACTGAGGCCAGAAGATTTCCTCTTGATGAGCGTTTACTTAGCCGCCCAAATGCTATGTGCAGTTTGCTCTTACCCCTAGACTTAACGTTTGCTGTCTGATACACGCG
This sequence comes from Nyctibius grandis, assembly GCF_013368605.1. Classification (NCBI taxonomy): domain Eukaryota; kingdom Metazoa; phylum Chordata; class Aves; order Nyctibiiformes; family Nyctibiidae; genus Nyctibius; species Nyctibius grandis. The sequence continues at coordinate 17,054,237 of NC_090666.1, forward strand.
TATGACGTATGACATATACATACTCTTCTCCTCAACAGCAGCTGCCTTCTCCCACCGCAGGCCAAACACTGTCTCCTGCTCACCTCGCCACATTCTGCGCTTTACAGCTGATCTACCTAAGAGTGAAATTGTAACAGCAGGGGAGGACAAGACTACAATCTTTCTGTTGACTGCAAAATATAGAAATATTTAACACTTTCTGCCTCTTTTCTATTATCCAGGAACTGAAAATTACAGGCTTTTAGTGAACAGCACCTTTCATAATATCAGCAGGTCAATTGTTCATAATTAACAGTTGTTTTGGGGTGTTGGGTTGTGGAGGTTTTTTTTGCATTTGATCTTCTATGTGCTTAAATTAAATAGTATCTCAATGCTCACTTTTTTGCAATTATGGCTAGAGATTATAGCAATTTTTTCTTTTTCATTTAATAAGCATTCCTCTTGCACATCATCTGGCTGAATAAGCATTTGCGTAGAGGGGAATTACTTAAGTTGCTTGCTTGCTTTCTGCAACACCTTCATCCTCTTGGCATGGTACGCTGAATGGCTGCTGACATTAGAGAGAAAGTCAGATTACCAGGCAGCACAAAAAGCATCCTTCTGTAGTTTCCCGTGCCAGGGGCTCTATGTTCTAGTGTAAAAATGACTCCACCCATTTATGGTAAAACCAACAATGGTTTTACCATAATCCCAAGAGATTTTTCAATAAATTAATCTCTTAGATGCAAATTTCACAGTGACCTTGGGTTTTGTCTCCATCTTCTTACTTGGCTCAACAGGGATCAGTATAAGTGTAGACTACTGCAGCCTTTCTTTCTTAAGGAGAGTATATATCCATGAAAACATTTGCTTCTGCATCTAATGTACAGACTAATATACTTTTTTCCCCTCTTAACTACAGAAAAACTCATTGGTATTAATTGTGGTTAAACAAGTTAGTTTTACAAGTCACAGAAAGTGACTTTTCTTTTTTCACAAGTGTCAATATTTCGCAGCATTTTTATCTCCAGCAGAAAGAAAACAAAATTCTTCCTCATTTTCCTTGATTTTTCGAAGATTTATAAAGGAACAACCAGAATGTTCTGAGTCAGCTTTTCAAAGTTTCTATCATCTTCCACTAAGTTTGCCTGGCCTCCAAGGGCTTCAGATTTATGATGTCTTGGAAACTTTCTCTGATTGCCTAGAAATGTGGGGTTTTTTCTTGTTATCCTCTGAAAAATTACCCTGGGTAAGACAGGATCTGAACCATGTTAACATCATCCCTTGCTATAGTTGTATTTGTTTTGTTACTACTTAAGCATTTCTCATACTAAAGTCTCACTGATTTAAAAAACACATCAGACAGTTTCCAGTCTCTACTGGCCACCTATGACAGGCACTGAGGGCACAACCTTAGCAGCAAATGATGCCAACAGCACTGGCTGGTATTGTCTACGGCAGGATGAACTGTGGAATAAACTGAGTGTTTAGTCGCCGGTGTTTAGTCACCTACACGTCAAAATCAAGTATACTTCCCTCTACCCACAAAATCACTAAGTTCTGACAAAACTCCATGCTGGGAACAAACTCAGCAAAATGACAAAATCGGTGGCTACTATTTTGCATCAGCTTCTGCGTGTTCTTCCTTCCAGTGCCTGGTGATTTGGTTTGAGATGCAGTTGCTTCTCACACCAGGAATAGCATTTTCATAAATTCTTCACAGACCCAAGCAGTCATTCGTATTTCTTGGCACATCTGACAATAGAAGTGAAGACAATGTGACACATTGCTGATGAACCTCCTGAGGTTCTCTTCTCACGCTTTGTGACTAAGCAAGCTGCCACAAGTTTCTGCAGAGCTGTTTTTTTCTCTAGAGCTTAGTGCTTTGGGTCTGCAGAAACAAAGTGTTAGGGGTAAAAATGCTTTTGCAACAAAGAGTGCTCAGCCTTTCCTCTCAGTAATGTGCACTGTTGATTTCCAAACATAATTAATACTTCTACTAATCGGAAACTATAAAATATACAGAAGGACGCATAAAAAGCCAAGATTAACAACAATCACCAGAAGATGCACTTGACATTTCGAATGCAAATATATGTGTGTGCACAAAAATATTTTTAGAAAAAATATGAATTCAAGTTTGGGTTTATTTACATAAAATGATCTCTGGAAAGGCAGAGTAAGTTCCATGCACCGCATACATCCACTTTTCCCTTTAAAAACAATCTACAGAGGTCTAGTGTTTATGTCTTGTGTTGTTAAACATGTAATTTCAACTTCCAAATGATGTGGAAAATGAAGATGGCAAAAGGAACAGATATACCTAGAGAATCTGGAAGGCTCCTAATATTGAGGCATCGCATGCACTGAATAGAAGTGAAGAACACTCCAGCCGGAGAAGCTGGCGGCTGTAGCATCTCCTCTCCCTGCTCTGACCAGCCACCCACCAGTCCCCTTACCAGGCCCAGCCACCAAAATATTTGCTCTCATGTGCACACCTTCTTCCTCTGACATTTCCTCCCCTAGTTGCTTTGTAGTAAGCAAAACTTTTTAAAACTTTTGTCTTCATGTGTACTGGTAACATTTTCAAGGACTGTTTTGTCACAAGCAAGTTGGGCAGCCAGTGGTGCTACGACAGTTTAGAGCAGCTGAAGGTCCATATAAATATTGTAGAAGCCAGGCTAAAGTTCCTATTCATTTGCGAGTAACAGATTTCCCAGAGACACTACTCAACGTATTTTGTAGTTGCTCTATCTGCACAGTAAGAAGAGGGCATAAAAAGTAGTGGACATATTCAGCCAAGTACTCCAGATGCCTGATAACACTTCGGTGAAGTAAAGTAGCTGTACACCCATTAGCTCTACAGCTGCCTTGTATTTTTTGATCACAGAGCTAGACCACATCAATTAGCCTAGAATTTGCATCTAAGAGGATATTTATGAATTTATTTTATTAAAACAGACAACATGCAACTGTAGGTCTGGAATTAGTTTGTAAGGAGAGAGCGTTGAGGTTCACGCTTGGCAAACCATACCTTGGTAGGAGGGTGACTTGTATACAATTATGCCTTTAAGAGACCAGCAAAAATCCCAAGAGCAAATTACTAAAAAAATAAATAGGGCAGTTCACCCCTGACAGATCCCTGCAGAGCTGCATGATTTCAGAGTACTCCTCGTTTTCCTACAGGATGCAGCTTCAGCAAAGCTACAGGGTTTCCAGCACTCTGTGCTCTGACACTATGGAAAGCGGTCAATAATTAAATTCATCATCACCTATCTACTTTCTGTAATTACAGCTCCTATCTGTGGCTGCTTTGCCAGAAGACTGCATCTGTCTGACTTTGGCCAGCTGCTGACTTCCATGCCACGTGCTGATGGGAAGTTTACCACCTCCTTCACCGTTCTCCTGATGCTGACTTTTGGAAATCCCCAGGGAGCTGCTTTCCTCTGCAGGAGTCACCATGTGCTATAAGGGCTTGCTTCACTGATATATGACATGTTCCATCACATGCAGTCCACAAAGGGAGACAGAGTCAATTTTTAATAATAACAAAACAACAACTCTTTACTAAGTGAGCATGAGGTACAAATTCACGCACAAACCCAGATGTTTAAGGTTGTGGTATTTATGAACCTATACTGCCTACTGGAAAAAAGTTTTATAGAGAAAAAACAAACAAAAGCCTCCTCCACCTTCCACTCCTCCAACTGCTGTGTTTTGCTGTACCTTTGTATAAGCACACTGTAGCAAGGTCTCAAAATCATCCCTGACGGTCTGAAAATTAGGAAGTTATTGCAACTGCAGAATTTTTAATAGGAAATCTAGGATTTCTCTAGTTCACAGGGCCAAGATTTATCCACAGAGAGGTAAGAGTGTGTTTGAATCACACAGTGCCATTACGGGCAGCTGGTGAGGAAACCTCATGGCAGTGAACTCCTCACTCTCAGTGCTGCCGCTAAAACCCTGACAGAAGAGCTGACTGCTGCTAAACACAGAGACACCACCAAGTCCCACCTGATGATCAAGGGAGCAGAGCTCCTTCCAGACAGGTTGCTGGAACAGGCGGGCCAAACGCATCCCATCTCCAGCCACACCAGTGTGATGGTCACTAGATAGGGACCCATTTCTAAGCACTACAGTCACTGGGCACAGCTAAAACGAGGCATAACCCTAAGCAACAAAGAGTAAGACAGACTAAAGTAGCCTCTTTCCCTCCCACTCCTGCAACTGTTGCATTTTTCTGAGGTTAGTGCATATTTACTGCATCAGGGCAATTCACCCGTGAGGCTGCAGGTGTCTTTATGACTGAACTACTTCTTGGTGTATTTAATAATGCCACGAGTACTAAGTACTGCCTGGAAAAAGCCCAGTGAGAAAAACTCCCTCATATTGTATTTTCCTCTAACAGAATGAGAGTGGGGGGAAATGTTAATTAATTTTAATATAAAAACAGTTCGTAAGGAATTCTTTCCTGCTCAGTTCTGACTCAGTGGCCATGGTAACATTTACTTCACTAGAGCAAAGGAAGACAGCCAAAATAATTTCCCAAACCTTTAAAAATGTCTAAGCCTACATAAAATTTTACGTCCATTTCCTCTTTGTTTTCCACCTTCCCCTCCAGCTGAGGAAGTGCATGGATACAAAGCTTTGTTGTTTCCATTTGTCATCCTCCCAGTGGATCTATTCAGATATAACTTGTGTTTTCCTGCAATTGATCTATTAAAACAACTAGCAGTTAAGTGTGTCTGGTACAGATGAGAGCAGAGGAACTATGCTCGTGTTTTATAACTGCTGAATTTGTATTAAGTTTTAGTATAAAACCATAAACAGTAAATTTTGGGCACAGCAAAAACCCAGAGTAACTAACTGGGCAAGAGGAGAGAGTTTGCTCTCCCTCACTTTCTTGGGTCTACAAATCTTGGGGACGGGACGGGACAAGAACAAACAAAAACCAAAAGTCCCCAGTGAAACTCCTTAAGTCACATGTGAGATAACAGCAGTTAAAAAACAGAAGCAAAACTCTGAATTAGATTTGAACTTAAAGCAGTATTTCCCCATGCTAACTTCTGTCATTGTTCAATAGCCAGTAGCTGAGACCATCAATAGGCAGGAGACACGGGAAAGCTCTGAGAGCTGTAGCGGGGTAATGCTGGAAGGGAATATAATATGAAAAAAAATGCTCACTGATAACGTATTTATTTAACTAGCAAGCTTCTTTTCCCTACTACTTTAAGGGTAAAGTGAAGCAGTTTTATGACTCAGGCCTTACAGTGTAAAAATACGTATTGTTCTAAAGGTTTTACTACCTTAAATGAGGATACAGCTATCCTGCTCCAAGTCACTGCTTCAATAGTGAGTTCAACTCAAAAATGGCAATTCAAAGCACCAGTCAGATTATTAATAACCTGCTTTTATATCCAAATGTGTACTCTTTGCTCGGGTTTAATTAGCTGTGGAAAATAGGACTGCTTCATTCATCTGAATAGCAAAACATGAAAAGCTCCTGGCAATAGTGGAGCACTGCGCTAAATACTTTACTACAGGTATGAATGAGCTGCCTTAGTTTCCAGATGAACGAAAACTATTTTTATCATAAAATTGTCGCCCCGCCCCCCCCCAAAAAAAAAGTATTTGCTCTAGATCTGCCATTTTTACGTATAGGATATTGAAAAAACTGTATCTTTCAGAAAGCTGGGCTGCCAAGAAGATGAATGCTCTGCTGAAGTCAAAATTGGCAACCAGTCCACAGGGGAATACAAGGTCTGGCAGCCCCTCTTTCACCGGCCAGAACAACAGTGTAAGGTACAAGTAGTAAAGATGCTGCGTATGGCTCAGCATCAGCTTAACTCTCCAAACTGCTAATTACAGAGCATTTACTTATTACTCTGATGTTATTAACTACCCCCAGCTGAATTCCAAGCAAATAAAGTGAAATTCAGTTCTAGATATATTTTTTAAATTAGTGTGTTGCTTTTCCTCCCCATGCTTATGTCAAATTTGTCCCCATTGTCTGCATTTGAAAGTCCTGTTGCCATCAGTGTCCTATTACTGAATTAGGAATATCATTGATATTCTCCTTTGTTTTTTTTTTTTCAAAAGCCTTGTTTCCCTTCAGCCACAAATAAATTCTGCCAGTCCGCTTAGCTTTATCCAGCTTTATCCTCTTTTGCCTGATCCACTTACTATCTGAACTTCAAACAGCTTACACAATAAATTACTTCCTGTGCTCACCGTCCTTCCCTTACGAATCCTCATTGTCCAAAATGCATTCATTTTCCTAGTTGATGCACACTGAAGTGTTGAAGTAGTTTAAAATTACATTTCTCCACTGACTTTGATCTTTCTCACAGCATGACTCACAATTTATCTCTCAGACATCCAAAGCAGTCTCTTAATCTCTCCTAAATGCCCTCAACAATTTTTATGCCCTTTTGAAGAGGTATCTGAAACAAATTCCTTTTCCATTAGGTGGGATCTAACTTTGGTCTTACTGGAAACCTTTTCCACTCATGATGCTTATTTAAAAGTGTAATATGGTATTTCTCCTTTTTCACAACAGCATCATTCAGGAGAGTGGCACAAGTGCTCTTTCCTGCTCACACAGTAAATTAGAAATTGTTTTATTTAGCACCTAATGCTCAGTCCTACTTTCATGGAAAGGAATAAGAGTATGATTGGATTTAAACATCCAAAATTATTTTAGCTTAACAATTTTCATCACTTACAGATGCTCAGCAATTTGTTTTCTGATTTAAAAAAAAAAAAAGGTAATCAAGAAAAAGAGCAAGCCCAAATCAATTTTACAGCAAGTACAATCAAGGCAGGCTTCATTTCCTCCCTGAGTGGCATACGTATCACATTATCCCTCTGTTAATAGCACAAAGAAGTATCAAATATCAGCATTGTGTTAAAAGGGCTCCAGAGCAGCCTCTGACATTCTTCATTTAAATTAAGAGTATTTACCCAGTATTTGGCAGATAAGCTCACTGAACAAAACTAATGGCAAGGTTTCAGTAATAGATAATATAACAACCTTTCAGGTGTAAAATGGGAAGGAAACATCACAACAGATGCAGACTAGACTAGAAAAAGTGCCCCACTGAATGCCTGCTTCAAATAATTCAAGAATGATGGAGACAGAGGGCAGCAGCAAGGGCTCAACAACATTGCTGTTTTCTAGAGTGAGTTCTGATTTAAACCAAGGCGGTAGATATTTCACAAACTCATGTTTTGGTATCTCAGCGTTAAAACCAGAAAAATTTAACCTGGTTTAAGTAGTCTCATTGTAAGAATGAGACGATCGGGTGTATTCCAAACAGTGGTGTGAATATTTCTGAGATGCTATGCTTCTTGTATTATTCTGTTCTGCAAAACATCCAGAAGCATTAGCTTCATGAAAAAGTAGATGCAGCAGGTATGGCAAGAGGAGATGGAAATGATAAATGAAATACTGACCATTCTGATGCAGCTTGTTTTTTTTTTTTTCTGCTCCAAACAACCTAAGTAACACACAACAAGTTCTGCAAATAGCTTTCCAATAGTTGAGAAACTTTTACAAGTCAAGTCTGTTCTGCTGCAAGAAAGACCAAAACTGTCCAGGACATTGGACATTTTCAATATAGCAATTTATTTTTCAGTTTGGCAGCTGTTGGTGTTTTGCAGTACATCCTTTTTAATAGAGTTTGCCAAAACTGATTCCTACCCATGATGAATCATTATAGTAACATTAATCCAGAAAGTTAAAAAAGCCACAGCTACCAATTGCTGCCTGGGGCACTCAGCTATTACAAGTGATCTTCAGTGTAGGACAGCTTCCAGTGGCAAGACTTGTTGTCAGTACTTTAAGCATGAATAATGTCCTCTTATGATTCCCATACAATATTGAGGAAAAATAAATTTATTCTTTATTTCTAATGACAGTAGTTGCCAAGAGCCCCCATGAAGGATGTTCTCTTTGCACTGCAGAAGACTTGTGTGAAGAATTTAAAACTATTAATTTCTGCATTCAAACTTTTTTGTTGTTTCCTCCAGAACAGTATCATTAATATTCTAACTTAATCCCCATTTAAACTGCAGGACGACCTTTGTTTTGAGATTGTGAAAAGGTAATGAATGAGCCAAATGAAAATCCAGAAGTCCAACTAAACACACTTGACACCTCTGTATCTGTTGGTTTCAGAAATCGTGCATTGCTCCTGAACCAGAAGCAAGGTATCAGTCCAGCTGGAGCAGAGGGGAAAGCCCTATACAGGAATCCTGTGAGAGTGATCTCAAAGTCCAAGGGCTTTTATTCAACAGGATGTTTCTGAGCTATCATACTTGTAATGCACAGGGCTTTTAGGAAGTACAGTATCAGCACTATATACTGGTTGGTTATACTTATATAGGCTATAAGAATATATACTTCTATTTATTTATCTGGAACCTAATTTGCAACAATGCACGAGCCCCAGAGCAGAACATTTACAGCCCAATGACTGCAGGTTTCATTTCAAACAGGATAATTTTCAAAATTATTTCCCATTTATTTCTTCATTTCTCAATCCAACTCCAACTAAAGGAGTAACATACACCTGTTTGAAAGGATAGCCAGAGATCTTCTCTATTAGCAGCTTCATTCCACTGCAGACCTCACAGTATCACAGAATCACAGAATGTTAGGGATTGGAAGGGACCTTGAAAGATCATGTAGTCCAATCCCCCTGCCAGAGCAGGATTGCCTAGACCATATCACACAGGAACGCGTCCAGGCGGGTTTTGAATGTCTCCACAGAAGGAGACTCCACAACCTCTCTGGGCAGCCTGTTCCAGTGTTCGGTCACCCTCACCGTAAAGAAGTTTTTCCTCATATTTATGCGGAACCTCCTGTGTTCCAGCTTGCACCCATTGCCCCTTGTCCTGTCAAGGGATGTCACTGAGAAGAGCCTGGCTCCATCCTCATGACACTTGCCCTTTACATATTTATAAACATTAATGAGGTCACCCCTCAGTCTCCTCTTCTCTAAGCTAAAGAGACCCAGCTCCCTCAGCCTCTCCTCATAAGGGAGATGTTCCACCCCCTTAATCATCTTCGTGGCTCTGCGCTGCACTCTCTCTAGCAGTTCCCTGTCCTTCTTGAACTGAGGGGCCCAGAACTGGACACAATACTCCAGATGCGGCCTCACCAGGGCAGAGTAGAGGGGGAGGAGAACCTCTCTTGACCTGCTGACCACACCCCTTCTAATACACCCCAGGATGCCATTGGCCTTCTTGGCCACAAGGGCACACTGCTGGCTCATGGTCATCCTGCTGTCCACTAGGACCCCCAGGTCCCTTTCCCCTACGCTGCTCTCCAACAGGTCTGTCCCCAACTTGTACTCATACATGGGGTTGTTCTTGCCCAGATGCAGGACTCTACACTTGGCCTTGTTGTATTTCATTAAATTTCTCCCCGCCCAACTCCCCAGCCTGTCTAGGTCTCTCTGAATGGCAGCACAGCCTTCTGGTGTGTCAGCCACTCATGACTTAGCATGCACAGTAACCACAAATACAGCACAGCTTCCCAAGTAAGCAAGGCAGTTAAAATGATAGCTTCGAAACTTGTCATCAAGCTGGAAAGAATCCTTTTCAGGAATATCTATACAGAATCAGTGACATTAGGAAAAGACGACCATTCATGGTTATGCTCCACGTGAGTATTTGAACAGCTCTTTGCAGATGCAGTCACCTTTGCTACAACACAACTGCTCTCTTATGAAACTGGCAGGGTGACTTCAACAGCATTCTTAAAAATCACAGTTCAAGAAAACATTGCAATTAGCATGAGGCTTTTGAAAAGGCTACCATGTGTATCTCTCATAGGGTGACTACAGTGAAGAGTCACTGGACAACTGGGAAAGACTGGTTGGCTTGAAAGCAGCTGCACCCTGGCTTGCTTCCCCAGCACCTCCAGAGCCGATCGATCACAATGCCAGCTGTCCTCTGGCTCACTGAACCGCCAGGCGACAGGGCATGGTATCAGTAAGGCAGGGTCAGAAGCACCCCGTTCTCGCTAGCATTTTGGAAATTGCAATGTACAAAGATAAAATGCCTTATTTATTCTCTTCATATTTTAGAGAACTGACAGGAACAAATAACCCCCAGAAAGATTAAATACCCTGATGCACTCCTGCTGAACCACAATTGACCCTGAGAGCTAAATCAAGGTCATTGCTATCTGTTTCTTTGGGAAAACGTGTTGATACTGGATAAAATGATCACGGTAAAAAGATGGCAACAAGAGAGGAATGAAACAAGGCAGCCTTTCTGTAGTCCACAGGAACACATCAAACCTGCGGACTTACAGGATTCTCAAATCCACCCCCCAACATAATAAAGTCAGGTTAAGAAGTGGGAAGAAGCAGTGTAGTGATCTGAAAAAAAAAAATAAAAGTAGAAAACACTGACATAAGAGGTAGCTGAGGAGTATATGGGAAAGATTATATAGAATTCTATAAAATTTAGTTTCTTCCCAGAATGGTCCTGCTACTCCCAGTGTGTCTTCATTTAGCCTGCACCCAGGGCTAAACAATAACAGTTTTTCAATCACCTAATGTCCCTTCCCCAACCAAGGAAGGAAATTGGGAAAAAGAGGGAGACTCATGGGTTAAAATTAAACAGATTTAATAAAATAAAGAAACCAATATAAATGATAACACAAAACACACAAAGTTATACTTAGCTACAGAGTTGCAGCAAGTTGTTCCAGGAATACCCATCATTGGCAATGAGAAAAAGGGAAGCCAGAAGAGAAGAGATTAAAACCAGCCTCCCCCCCTCTCCCCAGCAAGCCCTCCCTTTTATAGTGAACTTGATTATTAATGGTATAGAATACACCTGTGGGCCAGCCTGGGTCAGCTGCCCTGGATTTAGCTGCTAATGGCCCTGATCACCATGGCTGTCCACAAACTGAAACAAAATCCCAATGAAACCAGGACATGGTGGCAACTAAGCCCTGGGCTGCACAGAACACAAGACCTGACCACAAGGAAATGGGCCACTATGACAAACCAGCCTTTCCATGAGAACTGCAAGGTTAAAGCTGTACTACCTCCCAGCTACTCATCTTCAGATAATCCATGAGATTTCCATGGCCAGTCTTGAGATAGAGAAGCTAGAAAACAAATGCTGTACAGCAGGTAAAAAACTACCAGTGATCTCAGTCATGTTGGGCTTTCCAAGGTCATTCTGCGCAAGGCCACACAAACTAGGTCAGGAAAAGAGAGAAACAAACACATAACCAACCAAACCTACACCCTCCATTGCTCCACAGAGATACAACTCAGCTCTTAGGGGAACAATTAAGAAAAAACAGCACCAGTGACAAAAACCCTCACGTACAGCTGTGAAATTAGAACCTTCTTTGTTTATTAGACAAAAGTATTTTGTGACTGAATTAAGCTGCTTTATTGAGTCAGTGTAGGGAAGTGTTTATAATGTAGGCCGAGCATCCCAAGAGCCTGCTGCGACCCTAACCCTATATGGCTGAGAAAGAAACAGGTGAACAGTGTACAGTGAAATATGTCTTTCATAATAGAGAAAACATACTCGCTCTTTAAAATAGTAAGAGTGACTCAAATCTTAATTTTCCAATACTGAAAATAACTTTGGGATAATACTAGCAGCATGTGGTTTTCATTCATTTGTCTTTTAAGAAAAGTTTCCATTTAAAGGAAAGAAGATTAAATGGTATAAATGCACACAGAAGTGCCATAGTCATTTTACACAAATAGTAACTCCTCACTTTTCTGGGAGCATCAGAGCTATAATATTACTTTGGCCAAAAGTACAAGTCCACCATCTCTTAGAGATCTTTCAAAACATCTTACCATGACTAACCAGAGCAACAGAGTGACAGCAGCTGCATTTTATTAGGTCCTGAAGCTGAATAAAATAAGCCAGCATCAACTTATCAGCTTAGTGATGAGAAACTGAGACACACACTTCCTTTAAGGAGAAAGTGTATGCTAGTGTTCCCAAAATTGTTTTATTTAACAGCTAAAATAAATGGAGATGTATTTGATGACATCTAAACATATGATCGCATCCAGAACAGACCTCAGGTTGTTCTGAAAAACTGCAGATGAAGTATCAGTGATAGAATAGATACAAGACACAGCATACAGTGACGCTATTAAGTAGTTTAATACCAAAATAGCTGCAAAATTGATAGAAAGATAAATAGCAGAAAACTTGCAAAACCAGAATGGCAAATGAGACATCACTCCAGTTAAATGTCCCATTGTTCCTGCGCCCCAGTCTTATTTCCCACAGAGATATGAACTCACAATGCTCACCACAGATGCCTCTTTCCCCAAATATAACAATTCTGTGAAGTTGCTGTGCATATCAACATCTATTTACTTCCTCTAAGGTTAACAATCTCAATAATGAAGAGATACAGGTGAACTGTAATACAGAAATGATGTCAAAAACCAGTCACCACACCATGAAGTGACAAGTTCTTTTTTTGTATTTCAAATGAAGGTGGTCTGACTTTAGGCTCTAAAATCCTTGACTATAAGCAATCCAAAATGGCATTTACAAATGCTATACTACTCTCTCAGGGCTGTAACAGTTGCATGTGTTGCTGTTGCTATTTTATTCCAAAAAGAGGCAACTGAGCAGCAGAACGAAGCACCTTCACTCACAAAAAAAGGCATTAAGAAGCCAGGTTCTCTCTAAGTGCACAAGGAAACTGCAGGCCACTAACAGAGCACCTCCTGCGTTCACACAGTAATTGGCTAGCTCAGCAGTTAGTGCACACACGAGGATAAGTGCTTTATTTTCTTCTTTTGAAGCATCCTATAGTTTCAAGAAAGAGGAACTTTCATAACAGTGGAAGTGGAGCTCTACCTGTTGGGGTTTTTTTTCTTTCATGCTACGCTGCTATTTTTCTAGCTGCCTTCCATATGTTTATGTCACTTGAGTAAGTTTTCGGAGTCAAATTTACACTTCAATATGGCTTTCCTGTTGGTTTGCAATCTATCTGCACCACTAGCAATTGAAATTACATGGCAGACAGTTCCACTGTAGGGGATGACTTGTTAGGAAGGGAGATGCAGAACTGACACTCAATCAGTTGCATACATACAGAATCTTGTTGCACCCGGCATTTTTTAAACCCAGCGACAGCATCCTTGTATCATCAGCCTTACTTCAGCACTAAATTTGAAAAGAGCAAGTCAAAAGTTACTTATTTATCCAGGCAGATAGCCATTTTCCCAGTAAGACACCTACATGCAACTTCAGGTTCCCAAGTCTCCATATAGACTTCACAAGTCTCTTACTGCAGAGAATTCATGCTCTTTTGTGAGTTTGTAATTCTCATGGGCAATTAAAGGAAGGAAACTGAATGTGAAAAGTCACCATACGTCACCTGGAAGCTTTGCTTCTAGATGTCTGTAAAGGTTTTTCATTCTACAGCATTATACAGATACTGCTTAGCACCAAGGATCAGCAAGTAAGTAACAAGCCAATCCCGAATTCCTCACGCTCTTTCTTTATCACCGAAGGTAATGCTAATTTTTCCATTTAATGGGAACACAGGCAGACCATTAACTCTTAATAAGCCAAGCCACCATTGATTTAATTGCAAACATTATTGAAGAAAACAAAAACGTTATCTTGTTCCTATGTTAGCGATAAGCAAAGCAGTCAGTTTAATGTCACTGGAACTTAATGTCTTGTTGGCATCAATACTAGTGTGGTGCTCTGCAAGGATGTGTTTTATAGACATGCAAATGAAACAAATGGTAGTGCTGAAAAATCTCAGCTGCAGTCAGAAAGGGGAAGAATTTGCATATACATGATCAGAGTGGAAATATAATTAGTTAGTTATCTTTTATGCTTCAAAACTTAGTGATTTATAAAGATAAAGAACACTGTAGTGTATTTATTACCAGGGTAAAGGAATGTGCTTCTGGGCATGCAGGTTGTTATGCCTAGGAAGACCTAGGGCCACATCATATTTTCACAATCATACTTCACAGTGATTATGGCATTTGAGGCCAAATACCTCTGTGTAAGAGTCAATGTCATTAAATCACAGATCAACTTGGACATAGGTCTCCTAAGCCACTAACTAGCACTATCTCATAATGTATTATCTATGAAGATTAAAATCTTTCCAACACTACTAGGGCTCTGGTACCACCCACGCAAGAATGCTAGCTTTGTATTAGGTAATTTCTTATTATTGTCCTTAGTCTGGATTACTGTTAGGCTAACAAAAAAGTAAATACAGAACTTGTAAGATCTACATTTAAGATCACCTACTCTAAGCATTTACGTTCTATATCTCATATGTATATATCTAAATACCACATGTAACAAAATAAAATCACCTTTTTCACCACTTAATTTAAAAACAAGAACCATGGAAATGAGTTTAAAAAATAAAACTAAAAGCAAACCCCATGCTCTGGTTTCATACTGTCCTGGTTTGGCCTAAACCAGGCCAATTTTCCTTTCAGTGATTTTTACTTTCAGCTAGGTCTCCTCTAAGTAACTGCACTTTCTGAAACTAACTGCATGTTTTGCAGACAGTGTCTGCTTTCCAGGACTGATAACGCCCGAAGTTTGTAGTTATCGCTGAGGCACCGGTAGGGATGTTACGCAGAAAGGCTCTTGCTGTACTTAGTCTTAGAGAAACCAAGGCCACTGCTAAATTCCTCACTGCTTACGAGTGAAGAGCCGAAGGGGGGTCGCACCTGCAGGGAGGAGCAGACAGGGCAGGTGACCCAAAATTGACCAACGAAGGTATTCCATCCCATATACGTCATTCTCAGTATAAAGCGGGGGGATCACGAGGATCTCGCTCTCCTTCTGCTATGGCTGGTGTCCGAAGAGGACTCTGTCCGTTTTCCTGCTGCTCCCAATCCCGATCTGTGCATTCCTGAATCCAGCTCTCGACCGTCGCTGGGCCCAGCCTGGGCCTTCCCGGAGCCTGCCCTGCAGTGCCGGTGGTGACGTGGCTGATTTCAGGGGAGCTCAGTCTTGGTTTTGTATATATATTTGTATATATTTGATTATTTCTATTATTATTATTATACTCTTTTTCATTATTATAGTTTATTAAAACTGTTTTAACTTTCCAACCCGGAAGTCTCTCTCCCTTTTCCCTTTCCCTTTGGGGCGGGGGGGAGGGTTAACAGAGAGCATCTGCCACAGGTTTAATAGCCAGCCCAGCTTTAAACTGTGACACATACATATAAATAACAGGAAAAGCGTGAAATAGGCAAATTTAAAAGAAAAAAATCAAAGAAAACTTTTACTCTTGGGAGAGTCTGTGGGTGTTCTAAAAGAAATACAAAGCTATTTTAATTTGGGCTTCACTTCAGATTAAGCACTTAGGTGAAAGTACTGGCTTCAGTCCATACTGCCAAAACTTAGTGAGGCTTGACCTAGCATCTTTTTCAGAAGCTTGAAAACTAAGACGGAATGATCACAGGTAGCATTTGCCATTTTGCCAAGAATGGGGGCAATGAGGAGTGGATAAGAAGGTGAATGCTTTACACTAAAGGATTCTGTGGGCCACTCACTCTTTAGCCCCAAATCATTTAAATCTGCTGTGGAAAGCAGCGAGTAACAGAGTTGACAATGAGTAACGAAAGAGAGCTTCACCTTCTCTTTGAAAATTGGTGTCTCAGTCTGTTTCCTCACATAGAAGAATAATCATCACCAAATCTGCCCTTGAAAATGGTAATATTTGAGGTAGAAATTGAATTGGCTTGACCTCTAACCTACATTTACATTGATCCCCTCTTCTCATAAAGTATCAGAAATGACAGAGGTGACTTAAAATCCTAATTATGATGACCTATTTCACCCCCTCAGTGCATTAGCTACCATGCTGGGAAGGAGGATGGAGCATCCTGCACCACTAAGTCTATGGGAGATGGGAATTCAGCATGCAGCAGAGTGTGGTCCTGACTACAGGGCACGTCCTGAAACACACAGTGCTATGGGGAGCTGTGGTGGAGTGACAAACCCATCAATCTCCCAGTGTCTGCTTCATACTTGTTACCTAGAAAGTTAACAGTTCTTTTTCATCAAATTGAAAGTTCTGGTTTGGAAGGACAAAGACAAACATACATTTCACTTCAACAATGAGAGACTCTTTGGGAAGCAGAAAGTCTCATCCCACTATTACACCACTTGCTAATTTAAATAAGATTGCTACAATTGAAAGCATTAATTTAGAGAGGACTTTAAGAAGCAGCAAAAATTTATAAGGAACATTCAAAAAAGAGAGCAAGAGGAAGGAAAAAATTTTATCTTTGAGATGCTTTGACATTGAAATGTCATTAATTACTTCACTAGTTACAGACAATGACAGCAAAACCCCTAATAAAATTAAACCTTGCAGCTCTGTAATAATCATTTACTTATTTTGATGCAAAGGAAAGTAAAAAAAAAAAAAGCCTGAAGGCACACAGGAGCTGGGATGGGAGTAATGTCTAATATGATAATTAAATACTAATAACTCTATGGTAAAAATTTTACTGAAGTCTATTGGTCTCTTATGTATACATATTAAGACACAATTTGTACGTGATGTAATGGTTTGGCTGAGTATCTGAAAGGCTGTGAGCTATTCCTCTACGTGTGGTCCGTTTGTGAGTAAAAAAGCAACTGCCTTGCCTTCTCTACTCTTACCAAAGACTTAATTCTCTAACTTCACTGTAACTCTTGAAAGCGGCACATATTTCCTTAATATCGCAAACGTTTATAAGACATACTAATCACACAGATGCACCCTGCAGTTAAAATCACCTCCTGACTGAAGGCGGCAGACACCAATGGTAGAAGTTGCACTTATTACCGTTTCTTTAGGCCCAAGAAAAGGGAAACAACCAAAGCAGCTCGATATGGTGTATGCCATCAACAGTATACGTTGTAAGAAAGAAGTTCATTCATATAATGTCACTCCATGAGTGACATGTTATCACAACAAAGGCAAAGTTGACAACATACGCCCATTTGAGTTAGAAGGCACCAAGGACAAGACCAGGCAAACTCCATGAAGGTCTCCTGCCTTGAGAGTTCAGCAGGGGAGAGTGCTGAGGCAGCTGTTGTATGATCCAGAGGCCGTGGAAAGCAGATGCTCATATGGACAGAGAGAGGGTGGAAGCACGAGGTTTTGTGCATTTTACATTGCCAGAAACCATCATATACAATATCAGTGCCTGATCACAATACCATGGCCTACAACAAACAGCCACATGCAGGACAGCCTATTGCCAGTCCTCTGCCTTCCCAGCCTAAGAGATTTTCCTGAGTTCATGGTGAACTTTATTCAGGAAAATGGCCCAATCTAGCGTGTCCTGCAGACACCACTAAGACAAAAACTTATTTAAAATATATACGTTGAAAGGTTCTGTTCGAACAGAGCAAAATTTGAAGGCAAAGCTTGTTGTCAGGCATTTTTAACCTGTGAATTGAGATTTTTTTGAAAATACTGTTCAGCAAAAAGTAAGATTTTTTTTACTTTATTTATGACTTAATAGCATACATCTGTCACTGAAAAAAGACAAAACCCAAGAGAACAGTTCAATGAAGAGACACAGCTTTCAGTTAGCAATCATAGCATAGCAAAAGAATTGATACATCGTATCACGTGCAGTTGTTACTACAAAGACTAACAGATTGCTTTATTGGGTACAGAAATGTCTTTTATCTAGATCAGCCATTAACTGCAGCAGTAACAAAGACAAACTTGCCATGGCATTTTAGAGAACTACGATTGCTCCAAATGACAGCTTCATTAGCTTTCATGTGCTTCTGTAGGGAACTGAGAAGCAAAGCTGAAACCCCAGGCCTCTTTCTCCTTGTGAGATGCTCTAGCCAGGGAAATGTAAAACTTTAATGCAGTTAGTTACTACCATTATAAAAATACATTAACATCAGCATGTGTGCCACGCTGACAGCATCACACTTTCAGAACTAAAACAGAGTTGATAAGCCTGCTAACTAATTACTGCTTATTAAGCTTGGGCACATCTTCCCAAAAAGCCAGATAAGCTTGTCAGCTCTACAAAGCCACCAATGACCTAATGACATTCTTTGCAAGAATGGTGGTTTGCCAGAGTATCCTGGTTAAATCTTCCTTGGGATGTTTGGTGGGCACATGGAAACACATGGACATCCACCCTTCTGCTGATACGGCACTGATGGAGTAATATTGCTTTATGCAGCGAATAGGGAAGGTGACAGTGGAAGACAAAATAGCGATATTCATGTGCTGTGGGCATTACAAGAAAGGTGTTTTCAGAAAGAATTCAAAAGGTGAAATTCACCTCTAGGCAAAGGGCCAGCACAAAGAAAAGGACCTCAAAACTAGCTCAAAGTGGTGCTTAAGTAATTGATGGGCTCCATGCCAGTCTTGTAGGTAAAGATGAATTTCACCCTCAAACTAAGGAAGGAACATTTAAGACAGCCAAATGTGAACAAAAAACCCATCAGGTCAGCAACATATGCAGCAAAGCAAAGAAATAGCAGGTTGCAAGGAGACTAGGTCAGGACAGGAGGGAAGTACAGTAATATAAAAGTCAGAGTATTTTGTTGCCTGGCAATTCAAGAGCCAACACAGTAACTATAAAAGAGGCAACGTGTTGGGCATAGTATTTTAGGGAGAGCCTTTTGAACAATTAAGTTGGTTCACTTTTCTAAAGGGAGTACCTCATGAGAGTAAAAGTCTTAAGATCAACTAATAAGGAGCACTTCCCACTGAAGATGGCAAAACCAGCTTTCTCAAATCAGGGATCTTAACTACCCATAAATGGACAAACGAACCAACTTTGAATGATGCTGTTCATTTGAAAAGCACCAAAATGCAGTTTCCCTTTTAAAAATATATTCTTACTACATTTGGATGTTTGGAAGACATACTGTATGAAAATGTCTTATCTAACTATCCAAAGTTATGTATTAACTAAGCATTAGCTTAGGTTTTAAAAGTCCAATGAGTATTTCCAATGTGGTGCTATGCTGGTGGCATATTCTGTTCTTCAAAACAGGAACATCTGCAGTATTTACTCTTTCTTTCTCCCACTAAGGGAGCACAATTTGCTGTGATGGAACTGCACCCCTTGGGACTGATGTTGCACCTGGGCTCACTCACCATGCTTATCAGTTTTCCAGACTACATATCTTAAGGATGGTCTTAAGCAGACCTTGTTATTTGAAAGGATACAGATCTCTACTGTACCACTAGCACAGTAAGACACCGCTGACTACAAAATGAACTTTCTCTCCAGGCAAAACAGCTTTTTGATGGAAAGATCTTTCTATCGAATTTGTAAGAGAATTTATTATGCTTAACTTTTTTCACTAGCTTCCTAAGGAAGCAATTAAGTGTTTCTTTGCAATTATTCCATTAAGAAAACAAAGATAAATTAAAAAGCATTATCCACTTTGGTACTGTACCAAAGCTGAAAGAAGTGTCTCCCTCCAGATTTTGGGGTCTGGATATTATTCCTTGCAAACCCAGATTTCCCCCCTAAGTGGACCCAGCAAAATCTTTGGTTTTTAATGAAGAGCAAAAAAGCCTGTACTTTCTTTTAGTAACACAATGTTATTAGGGCAATGGTGTAAATACAAATACAATCACAATCATAATTTTGTTAATTTTCATACATTCTTGTCTTCATTTAGCCCGCACCCAGGGCTAAACAATAAACAGTTTTTCTATCACCCAACATCCCTTCCCCAACCAGGGAAGGGAATTGGGAAAAGGAGGGAGACTCATGGGTTTGAAGTTAAGCAGATTTAATAAAATAAATAAACCAATATAAATGACAACACAAAAGAGACAAAATTGTACTTATCTATAGAGCACCAGCAAGTTGCTCCAGGAAACACAATTGTTAAAAACTAAGGAGAAGAGGAGAGCAAAAAGAACCCCACCTCTCCCCAGTAGCTTTCCCTTTTGTAGTGAACTTGATGTTAATATTACAGAATACACCTGTGGGCCAGCCTGGGTCAGCTGCCCTGGATGTAACTGCTAATGGCCTTGATCACCACGGCTGGCCACAAACTGAAACAAAATCCCAGTGAAACCAGGACAATTCCCATGTGAAAGACCTAAATATACGAAGCAGAACCCTGGAGTAATGACTATAGCATAAAATGTTGCAAGACTCATTTACAACACTGTGTAAAAATGAGTAATTAAAAATACATACACAATTACATAATGAACAAGTTCTCTTCGTAAAATTTAAACACACTGAAAGTTAAAATTACAGCAAAATTACACAACCAATCCTTGTTAAACTTGTTAAGCAAGCAATGGAATACCTTGTTCAAACCACCACGCTATGTCAGCCAGCTGTCCTCAAACTGCAGAGATATGCTGAATTGGGAGGAAGACATCCTGCACTTTGTTATGTCAACTCAGCCTTTAGAAACAGCTCACGATGGCTTGTAATGAAGCAAGCATTTACTGTATTCTTCTTAGTCTTTAGAAATGCTGGTATTCAGGTTTTTCCTAGAACAGACACTTGCCTTGTGTTGAGAGAGATTCGCTTCATTAATCATAGGTATACTTTCTAGTAGTGAGTTGGTGATACTTGCTAATGGTGATTTTTGTAATAAAGTAGAGAAATTCAGAGGACAAAGCCTCCATGTCCTTGTGTATTACAGAATCCTATGAAGGCACGGTCGTGATCTCTGCATGCTCGCAGGCTGAGTAACCTTTTAGGTTGTGACAATTGCTTATTAAAACTATTCTCATATTTCATACCACAGACACTGACAGAATCGAAGGCAGAAAACAGAATATCAGATCACGACCATCAGCATGTTAATGGATGAAGGACACACAAAGTATAAGTGTTCAAGGAGGCAGGGAGAGGTTGCACATTATGTGCTGCTCTGCTCCGTTTTGAGGACTAGCACACACACTTCATGTTCCCTCTCCGCACAGGCACACCATCAGTCCTGCTGGCACCAAGCTGACTGGCACCTGGGACAGCCTCAAGAATTACAATCTTAAAAATGATGAGGATTTTTTTAATAGCTACTTTTACTCACAAAGCACCAGAAACATTTAGGATACATTTTCTCTTGTCAAATTTTGTCCAAAACAAAGAAGATAAGATTACATGAACACACTGAGACTACACATTCCCCTGATTTCACCTCTCAGAATTACACAAATATGGCCTGACTTGCACAAAAACTCTGAGAACTAGTCATACTGTAAAAACAATTTGCACCATAAATCCATACTACTGTCTATGGCAGGGTTAATAAGACTTATGCCAGGGCATTTAGAAGCTATCAATACCTTTCTCTGCTTAAATCACTAGAAACACAGCATTGATGGGAAACTCCACAGAAACTTCTTTTCACAGTACATCAGGCAAAGAACAGGAAAAAAATAGCATTTAATAAACACTAATGGATTTTGTTTGTTAATAAAAAGCAACTTGTGCCAGAGGCATTTAAATAAGGATGATGCAGAAACTGAGATGAATACTTCGGTAAGCCTCACTGCCAGTTTAATGCCTATAATGAAAAGTAATAAAGTGAACTAGGCATGTTGCTATACCAATTTTTTTTTTTTTTACCCCATTAAATATTGATAAAAACTTGTATTCCTTACCAATGCCAGCAGCAACTCATTTTATGAATGTAAATTAATTTTAATGTTTATTCTTCATGAACATAAGTTTTATGCCTGTTCTTTATATTATACCTATACAAGACTTCAAACAAATCTGTGCTGTTTTATGAAAGCATAATAATATAAATGCCTACCTTTTTCAGGAACCGTACTCCATAGGTAAATATATAAAGGTAAAATGTAAATCTCCACCTGCAAAAGGTACAAGAGATTAACTATAGGATATCAAGTGTACATACTTTACAGTTCAACACATGATTTCTTACAGCACTGCCAAACCACCACACTCTGGTCACATTAACAGAAGTTGAAGCAAAATTTTGGTCTGGTTTTCTACAACTTTTGTTATCAAGCATTATGCTCGTCTGCCTGCTTTTCCTGGCCTCCCATTAGCCCTCTGAAAATACTGGCTAATTTCACCTAAACATGACAGGAGAAAAACAAATTTTCAAGGATAATTAAGTTTTTAAAAATTTCATGAAAACTAGCAGGACAGTGGAGGGCAGAGGACAATTCACACACCTATTGCAGGTAAGTTCACTTGCTATTAGACACCAGGACAATGATAATAAGAAATTTTCTTAAGACTTCAACAGGTAACTTTAGAGTGCTGCACATCAAATACAGCCTTTAGTAATGAAAAGCATCATCCACAATGAGCTGAAATTTCGCTTAGCATTTTCCAGCACTTCTCTCTTGGTTTTAGGGAGTGCATTTGTGTCAGATAGATATGCTGGATACAGATATATATCCACAATTTATGTCCACTTCCAAGAAGTTTCCCTGATAAAGATGATTCTACATTTTCCCAAGTACACATGAAATAATTGCTGGGCTTCTAGTTTTTCTTTTCAGATAGAGGCAAACTAGAAGCTAGGATCAAGATGACATGGAAAATAAGAGAGAAACCAGCAGGAGATATAATACGATATCATCCTCTCCTCTGTGTCTTTCTCCCTTCCCCAATAAAAGAAGACATACAGAGTACCTTCCTATCTTTTGGACTCATTACTTGCTTAGGAAAGAAGAGTCAATGGAAGTGTAAAGAAACAAAATCAAAACCTCATGCAGTGTAAATTCTTAGAGGAATTCCTGGGGTTTTTCCAAGGGTTGGAGTGACTACACAAACATGCTTGACATAAACACCAGTGAGGTACTATTCATAATGTTTAGAGCAGGATGAGATTTAGCTTCCTTCATGCGAGGCAATACTGCAGTGTGAATCATCTTCAGTTACATATTTTACAGCACTTACAACTTTCTCTCCACTGGCAGAACTATTAGCTTATGGTTAATTGGCATTGAAGCGTGTTCAGACATTACTGGAATGGTTTCAAAACTGAAAATGCTCCTATGTAAAAGAAGGTTAATCCAAACCTTCCTCTTCAAAGCTACTTTTACAAGTATCTAGAAAGAAAGTTGTGTCATACATAAATAACCCTCTGACAAGTTGAGTACAGGAGAGTGTAAGAACGTCAATGAGATTTAAAGTGTGATACTTCAGCTGAACAGAAACTCTCTTATGCTGTAGCCTCCACAGCACTGCAGAGATTAATATATTCAATTGATATGACACAAATACCAATCCCTTCAATGGTCCAGTCACACTAACAACACATCTCACAGCTTTTATGCTGGCAGTTTCCTGAATATACTGCAAAAAGAGAGCACTTGGAGGCAAAATGTTAGTTGTGCTGGTAGAAACCTTCAGATGACATGCATGGAAGAAACAGCAAGGACAGCAATATGAAGGAAGGTTTTATTTGGGTAACAATTTTCTCTTTAGACCAGTCCTACGACTAAGAAACCTGCCATTTAACTTCAGAATTACATACCTCATTTAGTGAAAGTTTGAAGGCTGTCACTGAAAATAAAAGTATTAAGAGGGAAAAACTGCCTAACTTAATCTCACTGCTGAGCACTCCTAGTGTCGTACTTTCATGCCTAAAACTGAGCAGTTATGATAAATTCCTCACAAAGAGTTTTCTTGTTTTAAAAATCCCCTCAATGTCACCTTTATTTCACATTTCTCCAAGCAAAATTCATAACATATTTGAGGACATTTGTAAATTGCTGTTGGGAGATGCAAGATTCCATAGAGGAGTTCAAAGGCAGTCTAACAAGCAAATTCAGAAACACCGATTTCCCAGTCTAACTTTCCACACGCGCCCCCCAAGCACTGCCACTGCCGTAGATCTATGCTAAAGCCATGGACTGCCCTGTAGGAGAATTCCTGGAGCTTCGGAAAAACTGCAGAGCCACCGAGTACTATTTGGGTCTGCCAAACTTTCTGTCACTGGGGACAGTTGTCATTTGGGTGACAGCTGGTTGTCTGCAACAGGGAAAGTAACAAATTCTTCTAAGGCAGCAGTAGCAGAGCCCAACAGAGTAGGAAAAGAAAGGCAAGATCTGTACTAAGATATCTTTTGTTCCATTTTCCCCCTAGCAATGCTCGCTGCCCTATTAAAGCAACACAATGGAGGCCACTAGGTGAAGCACCCCATTGTGGGCAACCGCCACATCAATTCACATTTAACTGAAAGATGAGGACAGCTGAAGCTGCTCTGTTTTGTGAGAATTTGCTCTGGTCCTCAGACCTGAAACACTCCTCCAGTCATTTGTACAGAGACACAAAATTTCAATGACCCACATACACACAAAGCGTGCTGCTTGAAAGACTTCTTCAGTTAATTTAAATCCCGTAAACCCAGATGAAAGCATTCAAGGAACAAGTGTTCTGGAAGACTCAATCCGTCTGCTCGCAACAGGGTTTATGAAGTTCACTTTAGTCCTGCACTAACATGCGTACAACACTTCCAGATTGAACCAGGCTTGCGTCTGGTCTGCTCGAGCTAAGGATGAGGGAGATCAAACCTGTTTACATATGGCCCTTCTAGCAAATCCTTCAGGTTGTGCTGGTGCTTATCAAGCCAGTTGTTGTGTTTCAAATATGGATGTGATACACTGCAGCAAACAGTCAAGCTAAAAAGTGACTCTTCAGTAATGAAAAAAGAAATTATTTTCTAATGCATTCTTAAAATGAACACTCTAGAGCCCCTCTTCAGGAACAGATCTGACTGCTCTTGTTCAACATGAGAATGCATTCCTGATCCAGAGTACAGACAGTTTCTTAACCTCTCAACCCTTTTAACTTTTGAGTGGCTAATGAAATTTTAAAGATTCTTCAGCATGGTGCAGAACACTAAGAAGATGGAAAAGTTGGAGAGCCTTTGCCAGCTAATCTTGTATACCCTGTCGTGCTCAATTCAGCAAAAACTATTTACGTGTACACTTGAGCAAGCATTTCACTGATTTCATGCATAGGTCTAACTAGGTTCCCTTCATCACATTGATGAATTTTGTCCTTAAAATTTCCCTCCAAATTTCTGCTCTGAAATGTGAAATTAAACTTCAGCTAATAAAAACAAATTGTTCAAGCAATGTTCAAGCAAAGCAGCCCCCCTACCCCCCTACCTCATACACACACGTTTTGCAGAGCCCACCATGTGAGGTCCATGCTCTGTGTCAGATGATGTCCTCCCCATGGACCTGCTGTCCAGCAGAGTGAGCTCAGCATGGCCAAGCTCTCCCAGGAAAAGGGCCACTTCTCCCAGAAATAAGGCTAAAGAGGTGCAAGGCCTCTCTGCTCCTCCGTTTTCCCCTTTCTTCCATTTCTTTTGCAGGAAAACCAGCTGGCTGGGCTGAGAACACAGGTACTCCCGCAGAGCCCCCAGCTCTGCAGCACACCCCCGTCAGCGCACAGCCCTCCCCACCATAACCACACACCCCTTAGGGCTCCGATGCCGAACCAGTGCCTGTCACCCAGAAATGATGTGCAAGGAGCCAAAGGTGTCCAAATGACTTTCAACAAGCAAACATGAAACATAATAAATGCACAATGTTAAAAACATAACAGCCATTTTGCTTCCTGAATTGTAGCTGTTATTTACAGAGATGCTTTTGCCTCTGATTTGCTACAGTCAGGGCCACAAACAGCAGTGTAAGAATGTCACACTTCAAAACAGTTAACATCAAAAACCCCCTCACATTTAGCAACTAGCCATGGGCTCACCACATTGCCTGCAGTTGAAAAAAATGGCTTTCTGGCTCTGAAAACTATCCTCAGAGAAACTGCAGACTCCTGAAGTTTTTCCCATGGAAATTCACTTCAGTAAAATTTCAGATTTGCTGTTCTCAGTCACCCACTACTCAACTCCTGGCAGGGGCTGACAGACCTCTGGCTCAGGCTTTGGGCTGAAAGCCAAACTGAGCCTAACACAAACTCCACAGGTGCAGGCCTTGGTTCTGAAGATGAGAAGGTTTTAACCACCAGCGCGCTGCTTGTTCTCCCTTCATTTTAATCCCCACTGTCTGACTGAACTGGGCAAGCGTGTAGCTGGGCTATCACAGTCATTAGCTGAGACTGAAAACTATTTTTGCTGCAATTATTTCCTGTGGCTGTGAAGAGTATGTTCACTGCGAGAGTGCTCAAAGGAGCATCTCTGAGGCTGAGCTGAAACAATACTGAATGTTTATTTCTTTTAAGCAGGAAGCATTGCTAAGTTCCCCATGTGCCCACTGTGACTTAAAGCTGTCCATGTTTTATCTTCACATTGCATTTCTCTGCTCTCCAAGCCCAGTACCAGAGCCTTCAACTTTCCGATTCACCCAAGGGGACTTAATCCAATTACTGCTGCTCCTGACATAGCCAGAGGTAGGCATTCCTTCTAGATGGTTATGTCTAAGAAGGGATATTTAGAAGATGATCCTAAAACCAATGGACTCTGAACTTTTGGATCAACTTCTTAACATTTGTGACATTGTCTACTGACGTATTATAGCTCCCATTTTAGGTTAACAGAAACCAAAACCAAACACCAACAAACAAACAGAAACCCTCCTCCTGTAATACAACAAAAAAACTCCACAAAGATAATATTTTTTTTTAGGCAATAAACCATGTAAAAATACAGGACAGAGCACAGAAAAATAATGCTTAATCCATCCGAAACCCAGGAGAGCTACTAACATCTCAAACATTTAATGGTCTCACAAATTCAAACTTAAGGCCTTTTGTATTGTATCACAAGTGTTGATCTTAGAGTATTAAGACTTCAATCTTACAGTAGTTAATTTGCACAAAACTGCTTTTGCATTAGGCACATAACAATTCAGATGTACTGTGTTTCACTCTGAGTAATCTTCTTGAATGTTTTGCCTTCCCTCATTGAAGCCCTAACACACACAAGTCACGAGCAGTGTGCTGTCCCACAGGATTGTCAGGGAACTGTAGTGGATGACTATTATACTTCACAGCCTGCGCTATTATCTGAGTAAAGCAACAAACTGCCACCTTCTTTTGAGACACCAGCTTTTTAAGGAATTTAGAAAACGAGAGTTCCAACTCTCTTCCAGGCAGAACTCCAAATAAGGCAGGGTGAAGGTAATCTAATAACCCAGGTGGCCCACTCTCAGGGTTTGGCCTGGTACACATGGATGTATGCTTTCACTATACACTGAAAACCCAAAGACAGAGCAGATCAGAAACACAATTAGTGTGTAGGACAGCCCCATTGTGTACCTTTGATTGGTTCAGAAACCAGACAGAAGTGCAACTCTGCTTCAGTCTGTACCCTCCACTAAATCTTTACTTATCTTCATTCCTGATAACTAGTCCCATACAAAGCTGCAAGCGTGACAATATGTTTGACAGCAGTAGCCCCACTGCTCCAATTTGCTGCCTCCCAAGATTTCTGTAACAATAATTTGCTGCATTTCTGCAAAGCCTGGCAGATGCAAGTGGATATATAGAGTGTTCATTAAAAGAAAACCCCAAACTTCTTGCCCTTTTTGGCATGGTACTGCTGTTGAGTTAGACTGGAACAACCATGCAAATGGTGAATAGCTCCTGCACTATGGTTAAGCAGAAGTTATTTGAGGAAGGAGACAGTTATGCACAGCTCACTAAGATGTGCAAAATAGCAGGTATGATAAATTGAGAAACTTTATTGCTTTCCTCTTCAATTTTAGGGCTTAAGGTTTGACTGTCATCTGATTTTCCTCTTGGCTGCAGTTTGAATCCGTTATTTAATATTTAATGTTACAGTGCCACTTGAGACCAGTCCTGTCCTAAATCTGTATGCTCAAAATGCAGTTCTGAAAGTCTTAAGGGCAAAATTTAGTAACGCAGAAAAAAGGAAAGGAAACACAGTACTAAATTTTGAAGTGATGTAGTTTTATAAATAATAAAGCATGTTTATATAATTAGACCAGAAAAGATGCATAACATAATAGGTGTTTTGGTAATTCCTTCTAGGTTACACAGCTTCTCTTTAATGGTTATGCAACTGTTCTCTTCTGAGTGCTTCAAGGACTACATGAAATAAAGCTCTGATAAGACCTCAGAGATCTATTAGCATTGCCAAATCTTGCCCTACAAAGAGGTACTACTGTCTGGAAAGCTCATGGGAAGAGCACACAGAAGAAACAGATGTCGCTGCCACACACCCTCCCCTGTGGTCTGATCAACAGAACTGGTTTCTCATCAGTGATGCTCAATGCACACAGCTGACAAGTCTTGGAGACAAAAACCAACCCAAAGTCTTTCCAACCTCGACCTCTAGTCTCCATTCTTACTGGTGATCTCACAAGTCACCTGTGTTTCCAAACACAGCCTTTCAGCTCCCCTATGGATACCACAACAGCTGCTCACTGTCCCACTCTTTTCCAGTTCTGAGTTTGTGCACAGCAACCACACACCCTCCGTGTTACACGGTTATAGATCAGTCTTCTGGGGAGGGCTTGCTGTTTCTTCAAATTCTGTACTTCCATTTCAGATGATAAATCTCGCCATCTTCTAAGCAGGAGTTGCATTGCTGTCATAGTTGATAGGAGGATAAGCAAAGTTTGTAGCAGTACATTCAAACTTCACCTTGTCCTTAATTTTATTTTCCCTTTTGTATCGTGAAGTACATTTACATTGTCATTTATTTTCCCCCCCGTTCCCTACCTCCCAGTCACCATTTGTTGCATCACTGAAACTTTAGAAAAAACGCTACAAGATGTTCGTTACAATGAAGGTTGTTTTTTGGGGTTTTTTTTGTTTATTGAGATTTAATGTATTATCCTTCAGTATTCCAAGCACACTGCAAAGAAACAGGGACAGGAAATTTTTGTACTATTTTTCATGCAGAAGTGCTGTCATCAGAGCAGCAAGAATAAAACTAAATAAGCCAGAAACCCAAATTTACCAAGAAGCACCATCTAATCAAACTATACTCATTAGTCTGAAAGTATATAAATAACTAACCATAAGGGATAGCATTAAATATTTCAAAGCACAGTTTCTACAGCACCTTGTATTGAATATTTCCTGTCTGATAGTCACAATTTCAGCCTGTTTCATGCCTGATCCTAGGAGATTCAACCTGCAGGTAACCGGGACTACATAAGCTGATGCATTACTTGACTCCTCTGGAGAAATCCATGACAAACTTTAACTCTCACATACTCATGGTTTTTTCATCTGCCAGTTTCTTGAACTTCAGGGAAGTGAAAAACAAAGCATCCGTGAACAGGCAAATGCTGGTCACCAATCAATACAAACAGAAAGGCCCGATGCACTAATGATGTCAGTAAAATGGAATGAGTGGAATTACATGGATGTATGTGAAGTGCAAAATGTGTAGGGCACAGATGAAGTTATCAGACAGGTCTCCACTGCAGCCTGGGCTCTGTGTCTGCCACAGCAGGTCTGTGTACAACCACCCTGGTGAGACACCGAAGCAGAAGACAGAGGCTGTACTGAACATTGGGTTACATGCCTATGGCTACACTAGCAACTACCATAGCATCATCCCAAAAAGCATTAGGGGAATTAGTAAGTTTCTCACCTCCACCAGCACTGTTTATATGTTCTTGCTGAGGCCACTGCCAACATCTAGTCAGCCACAGGCCACCACTCATCTCTTTTGAGTCTAACAATACTCCAGTGATGCCTACCTTCCTGTCCTGGACATACATACAATGTTATGCCCAAATATCACAAAAACTATTCTGCCAATCAAAAATCTGTTTCCATGTAGGTACAGGGGAAATCTTTCCATAAAAGCATTTTGACAGACAGCCATACAAATACAGCATTAGCCAGGTACCACCTTAACTCAGGTTTATTTATAGCTTTCAGCTCTCAGCAAAGAAAATGGAGGAGAAAAAGAAAAAATTAAAAAAGAAATCAGAACAGCATATGACAAGCTGCAACATTAGCTTACAAAATATTTACATCTGAAGAAAATACTCAGTTCAGCTTTCTCTAAAGAGCATGAAAGTACATTATCAGACGACTTACTAACGCAGAAAACAATGTAGTTAAATGCCCGTAAGGGAAAAATATTAAACAATGTGGAAGCTAATTCTCCTCTGTAACTCTGTGTCTCTGTGAACAGATACACACAGTCCATTTATCTATAAAATGAAAGGTAATGAAATGTAACATAAAACCATGTAGCACCATAAATGTGAGGGAGAAGAAGGAGTAAGCACTTGCGTGCCAATTCATTCATTGCAGTGTATAAAATAAAATCTTACTGCCACTACCCTTCAGTGAGTAAGTTATTTTGATATGTGTTGATTGTGACTTGCAACCTGCAGAGAACATGTCATACTCAAGTTTCTTTCTTTTGGTAGAGACTGAAACTGGAAAGATACCAAATAGTTTTGGACTATTGAGTCTGTAGTTTGCAGTCTCCTGTGGAAGAGAACAACCTGCTACAAAGGCATCCCTGGGGAGCTCCCATTGGACCAAATCTGCACTGATTCACTGTGAATTTGGCAAACACCATTTGCTAGTGCTACGCATGCAGAACAGCTAACTACTCTGAAGACAGCAGAAATGAGAGTAAAAAGGGTATCCTTCTAAATTAGCATTTTGTTCACGTTTGTATGTCTTTTTAAATTAAAATAAGTGTAGAACTTGGTGGATATCTGCACTCACTGAAGATCCAAAAATTTGCATCCACATAAAAATGGAGAATTTATTCTGAATCTGGCAGTAACTCTCCATGAATAAATACTTGCTCATAATGCATTTCATAAAGTTATTACAGCCTAAGTGAACATTGCTCACGTTGCTTTCATACTGCAAATACATAACAGGCTGAACAAAAGCATAGCTTGGATTGGTAACAAAAATGAATATCTTGGAAACAGAAAAGAGAACTTTCTAGGAAAAGACAAAGCAATAAGGTGGTAAAAAGTACAAGGCAAAAACAAGTAACCACTAAAGCATATAAAGGAAGCAAACACCAAATCTACAGGATAAAAGCAATGAAAAGAGCAGAAAGTACTGTGAAAGGGAGGAAGAGAAATGTTTTTGCTGCCTTTCCTCTCTTCTGCTCAGCTTTGAAATCCAATATCACAGATGAATTGACAAGCATCATTACAAATTTGAGAAGTAAACTCAACCTTCGCTATTAATAGATAATATCCTACTTGGGCAAGAATGGTTTTATTATTGGAAAGTTTCACTTAAGAGAAATAAAAAAAGCCCTCACATTTTGGCAGCAATAAAATACTTTTAACAAGAGAACAAGAGATATCAGTATGTGAAATCTACCACAGACAGACACACTAACAAATGGTGAAGAAGCAGCAGCCCAATGCTTCAAGTAGAACAAGAGGGACAAACTGGGAGAAAACCCTGTGCTGAATTCACAGAAGATCCTCCCCCAAAACACCAGGAGTCAGTTTTTAAGCCCTGTGAATCCCATCTACTAAGCATCAAAAGTAGTCTTGAAGTCTGTAGCATCCCAGACCGAGCCCTTGCTTTCTTGGCTGTACATTTCCTATGGCTCTTCTGAAAAATCCCAGCTCTGCCTCCATGTTTCTTTGCTTTCAAGCCACTTGTCTGCAGTGTTTGGCAACTTCATTTAAAGCTGAGGCTGACCAAAGAAGGCGGCTGGACTCTTCCATAATCAAGAGTTAGGCAATTCAAGGCGTGTGGAACATAAGAAAGCAGCAGCTTCTGCAGTCTTTGCAGTTTTCCTTTAGTTGTCTTCAGTCATTATATTGCAACTGTAATTTTGAACTAGTGTTCACATTAACTAGAATTTAAAGAATTATTTAATTTCCATAACATAATGATGAGCACACACAAACCGCAAGAGAATGGAAACCTAGTTAATTTATTATAACCTTGCTTAATGTGCAATGATAATGTTAAGTGATGGTCTCTTTGCAGGACCAGCACATGAGTTAAATTAAATTTATTAATTGTGTTAAAAACTATGTCACAGAAGACAGTAAGGGCAGGGAATTCAAAGTTTTTAAGTAATCCAATTTGAGGGAAGAGGGGAATTTCATAAGATGCAAAATGAAAAGTGCTTACAGCACAGTCTAAAAATAGTGAGCATAGTCTGAGGACATGGCATGGACATCTTTGCCTGTCTGCTCCAGCAGAACAGCACTGGAAGAAGGCTGGCA
Source organism: Nyctibius grandis (assembly GCF_013368605.1). Lineage (NCBI taxonomy): Eukaryota > Metazoa > Chordata > Aves > Nyctibiiformes > Nyctibiidae > Nyctibius > Nyctibius grandis. The sequence goes on from NC_090666.1 coordinate 17,086,344, forward strand.
ATTCCTGACACATAACCAATGTTTTAATTTCCCCCTAATCCCATGTTTAGGCACAGAGATGTCCTGAGGCCCAGCTTAAAAAGACAAAACAGAGATCATATACCAGATTCACACATGAGCATGGCAGATACGGCAGGAAAGGAATCACGAGGGAAACTGCCAACCTTGTCCAATTCAGTGGTCTGTTTCATACCAGTCCCAAACTAACTGGAGCCTCTTGAGCAGCATGCACAGAGCTGCAAGAAGTCTACTCCCACCTCCCACCTTCCCCTTCACTGGACAGTTCAGCTTTCTAATGCAGTGGGATAGAAGGGCAACAAGAGCAGAGCCAGACCCAGTATTTCACTATTCAAAATTGAGAAATAACAATAGGAAGAATTAGATAAAGGGTGTAAATAAAGCCATAGGAGCAGCTGTTCAGCGGAAAAGCATTCATTCTTTCAGCCAATGTTAATCTAAGCACTTGTAGAGAGCTGGCAGCAGGAAGAGATGCACTCAGAGCACCACGTGGCACACCATGCCCTGCTCCACCACACTGCGTCTTCCCACCCTGCTACATCAAAAGGGGCTAGGTGGCTGCAGCAATTTGCTGCCCTTCTCCTCTCCACCACACCAAAACCTGAGCTTTCACATTGGATGCAAGTACTGCCCATGCCTCCTCAGTTTCCCTTCTGTTACTCAGATGCATACATATTCCCCACCACTGCAAGCAACAGTACTCCAGCATGCTTATGTGACCATCTTGTGAGCACAACAGGAAAATCTGACTGACAAGCACCCTGTGTTTTTATGCAGGGTGACCTTTAACCCCAAATAAGTATAGTGTGCTGCCCTACAAAACAGCTGTACAGCCAGCTGTCTGGCACAGGGCAGGGTAGGTGGGAGAGCAAGGACGTAGAAGTCAGGCGGGTGGCCTTACTAGCACTGCAGCAGTAACCTGTGCTGCCGAACCACAGCCTGAGCCAGCCTGTGCAAGTATCCCACAGCACAAAAGCGCATAATAAAATCATAAAAGGATGTATAATTAAGCTACTTATCCAGCCTGGCCACCAAAGAAATGTGAATAGTCCAGAGCCTAATACAGCTGCTCAGAGAGGCAAAGCTGGAGGCATAAACCCACAGCAAACCACACTGTGGCAGCTGGGTGTGATTGCCCAGACTCTGCATTTGGAAGTGCGAGTGTTGAGCAAGCTGCGTGTTGGAGAGGAGGTATTTGCAAGATGTTTAGCCCTGATTCATCAGTAAGCAAGTGTTAGGGCAGAATTAAAACTGCTCTCAGTGGCTGCACTGTGTTCTCACAACTTTAAAATTAGGACAGCTTGCCAGCCATTAACTCATTCATGTGTCCAGGGACTCATGTTACAAATTACTATATTTCACGTAACTTAAGGCAACCAGTACTGTCTTACCCTCTTTCTCTTGGAGCAAGGAAGCCATCAGTGAACCAGCTCTGAATGACATCATACGAAAAAGCATATTTACACTAAATAAAAAGCATGCGGGATATTTTATAGTTAAAGAACCATAGAATCATAGAATGGTTTGGGTTGGAAGGGACCTTAAAGATCATCTAGTTCCAACCCCCCTGCCACAGGCAGGGACACCTTTCCACTAGACCAGGTTGCTCAAAGCCTCATCCAATCTGTCCTTCAACACTGCCAGGGAAGGGGCAGCCACAACTTCTCTGGGCAGCCTGTTCCAGTGTCTCACTACCCTCACAGTAAAGAATTTCTTGAACTAAGGCAACCCTCTTCTTCCATTGTCTCTCTGATCTCCTGCACAATCCTTTTAGCATCTACAGTCACTGTGCTGCTATTTGCATCTGCAAAGTACCATACTTTCACATTACATTTAATGAAAATTTTAATTTAAGATGTCAATGGAACAGTTTGTTCTGCTCACACCAGTCTATCAGCACACTAGGAAATACTGACAGGCAACCCAGCTCTGTAGGTTTCACCAGTAACAGTTCTATTCCCTTCAGAGACAGCTTTCCCTGCGTAGTATAAGAGCTAACCTTTGTTGTTCCCCCTTGCCTTACACTAACACTATCATTAAATCTGTATCACCTGATGTATGAACCCTCACCCAGACACTTCATAGAGTTCAGGGTTGCAAGATGGAGAGGTTTGGTTAAGTGAGAAGGGGCACTATCTTGTGCCACTGAGCAGTCTGAGCAACCCAGGCTTTGAGCAAGGGTTAAGCCCAGAGCTAGCGACCTTGGACTCCCCTTGCACGGTGCAAAACAAAGAACCCCGTGGTGCCTGCTTCGGCGGGAAGCAAAACTACATCCGAGAGTGGGGGGGGGCGGTCACGGCTCTGAATATGTAAACCTATGGACCAATCACAAGTGCGATCGGGGCGTGTGATTAACATATGCATAGTCTATATAACCACTGCTTTCTTTGCGAATAAACGAGAAGCTTCCATACTCACATTGAGATCCTGTAGTTTACTCCGGACCGTCGCCCAGCACCTGCGAGCACGCCCCCCCGTTTTTCCCCTTACTACAGCAAGAGACCAACTAGTGTGGATGGGTTCATATCCACAGTGCTCAGGGCTGAACACTGGATGGCATGTGCCCAGGATCCACTTCACATTCATATGAAATATAGCTCTGAAACATCATGGGCATTTGTGGGTTTTTTTGTCTTCTCCCTCCCCACTTTCTTTTCTTCCATCCCTGCAAGAAGGATCCACATTTCTGAAATACTAAGACTGATGTATTGCATCTTGCCAGAACAGTGTTTTTATGGCCTGACACCAAGCATGTGCTGCTTGACCTATGGCACAATGTAGAGGCACTAGCCCTGCTTGGATAACAAGAGTATCCCAGCTGGAAGAGTCAGATTTGGCAAATTTTATATCCATGTCATCTGTCTGGAGGAAACCATGGAGTGAATTATCTTTTCAATGAATTATCCTTTCAATGGTGCCTGCATTCCCTTTTGGCAAGTGGTAGCAGCACCACTACAGAAGGGCATCCAGCAGCAAATCAGTATTCATGAAGTGCAGCACACGGGAGATGAGACCGCCTGGGGCAAAATGGAGCATGACGCTGAAGGCACACCCTTATTTTCCAGCTTTGTTCCATTGTGAAGGCAAAGGTGACTTGTTTAGACATTATTTTATGTCAAGTAAATGAGAGCTGAGATCTTCAAGCTGCTGTTTTTAGAGAGACACTTAACATAATGAAAACGATAATAGAATCTCGTAAGTTTGATAATACCAAGAATCCATTTTTGTTATTAGTTCTTCTTTCTCCAGCATTTCTACATTAGAAATCACACAGCAGGTTTATGACTCCCTTCTTCTAAAAAAAACAAAACCCAAACCAAACAAGAACACACTTCTTGCTTTACAAGCAATTTATGGCCATTTAAGAGCCACCAATTTACTTTCACCAGCAGTTTTATGACATACTGCTATCAGGATTCATTGACAAGAATTTCCCTTATCTTTTAATGGAAAGATACACATTACTTAGTTACATGACATTCAGTAAAGAAAAACTAAATAAATAAAAAAGTAATCAATAAAGACCTTCAGAAAACAACATTAAAGTGGTCTTTACTTCTGATGAAGGCTGTCAGACTCAACCTTTACTGGTTTTTCAAGTGCAACTAATACAAACCAATAAGGACTTCACATGGAAAAAAAAAATCAAAACTGTGGACAGGGCTCTGTGTGTGTGTGTGTGTGTTATTAAAAAAAAAAATTGTTGGTTCCAACAACAGAAAATCCTGCCAGCCATGGAGATTTATGCTAAGTGAGAGTAATTTCTCAGATAATTAATTTGAAAAGGGCACACTGTTTTACAAAGACAAATCATGTAGCAGTTGCTCCTCTTTCCTTTTGCTACAAGCTTGGCTCACCTGGAGTGTACAGACAGTAGCAGCAAACAGTGACACTGAAAAACTTCTTCAAAGTAAAGCAGGATGCCTCAAAATTTATTTTGCAAAGTGCTACACTTGGCTGAGTGGATTAAGCAAAATCTGTGTTTACACTGTCTAGCCTCGTCTTGATGCTCCGTAGGTTAAAAGAAGTTAGGCAACTTCTCAGCTTGACACTGGCACTCGAAGAAACTGCGTCAATCACAGCAGCTTTCCCTTTACAGGTCTGTTTCACCACAGTGGTGTTTTGAGTTAGCAGCTTTGGGGAAACCACCTTGTTGCCTAACCTGAGCCAAAGCAGTCTCTTGGCTATAAACCCAGCTATTGTGCTTGAAAAAATACTCCTCCTCTTATTCTTCCTGCCCAACTCCCTTTGTTCTAAGGTCATAGCATGGAGAAAGGAAAAAAATAAGAAAATCTACATCCAGACAGAGAGGTGTACACAAATATACACTTCCTACTCCTCACTGATATCACACAATACTGTGTTCTTCAGGCACCACTAATAGAAATATAAAGTAGCTGTTCCAGTACCGTAACAGTTTCTGTGAAGCACCAATGAATATTTCACTCAAGGTCACAGAAAGCTAACTGAAATACAGAACAGAAGTAGTTAAGGATCAGCAAGAAAAATATGCAAAATACTAACTTTTTTCACCTGTATAAATATTTAACAGTCCTATTAACTGTTTCAGTACAAAGTGTTCCAGAAGAAAGAAATCATCGTAATTACTTAGAGGCTTCCAGTACTATTGCAGAGTTTGCTGCTATTTCACAGTAACTTCCAGAAATTTCGAATTTTCCTTGATGCTTTCTCTTTCAGGCAAGACTGCTGTCCTATGATCATGTCAGCAGAAGGACCCGTCCCAGGAGCACCCGGATGCAGCACGCAGCCCACGGCAGGACACAGCCTACTGCAGGACGTTATGAGGAGAAGGAGCAGCAGAACTAAGTATCTGCCCAGTTAAAAAACAAAAAAAATCCAGAATTATAATAGCAAGGAAAACCTCTAACTTTTTTATCAGCATACTAGTTAGTTGTGCGGTTTCCCTTTCATCAAGCAGCTGGTTGAGTTACCAGTGCTTAGATCTCCTGAACAGACCAGAGCAGCAGGGGAGAGGTTGTGCCTCATACCTGCGAGAGAGTGAAGAGGAACAGCCATTGCTGCCCCATGGAAACCAGCAGAGGAAAACGAGGGAGATTTGATAGTTCTATGGCCATTGAACAGTAACTATCACACTTGCCCCTGAGCACGTAGCAGTAGCACAGCTTTACAGACCCAACCCCTTGTTCTCTTTTCTGGTTGTGAAACACTGGTTAGTCCTCCGTTGCATGTAGCACTGAGGCAGCTGAAAACCTGCATTCACAAATCAGAATTAAATGGACCCATAATACCATTTACCACATATTTTTGCTTGCATCTCAAAGATCATTGTATTCAGTAGTGTTTTAGAAGCTGACTTAAGAGGGCCTGAGGCTACTAAAAATTCAGAGCTAGAAGCTTTTTGACGCCTATTTATTTTCTAGTGCTTTACTGCTACCCACAAAGCAGAGACTGATGAATTCTTTTATGAGCTTTGTTAAGATTTGTAATCAGCACAATTCAGAATTTCAACAACCAAGCAGCTGTCTCAATTTTTTTCCCTTGCATAGTTATTTTTCCAGTACATTTTTGCAGAAGAGAATTACGCTGCTAGTTGAGAAAAGCAATATGGCCAAGAAGTTGCAAACTGCCCATAAAATTTTCACACAAATGTGCATAATAAGTAAAAAAAAAAATTTCTGTATACAACAGTCTCTATCTATACACATACACATGCACATACATACGTACATCTATAGATAGATAAAATCTCCACAAAAGCAACATGCATAAACACAGTTTCAATTCCCTAGGAAAAAGAATATGTTCTGGCTAGGAGATGAAACAGAGACTCTTGTCTCCCCTACATCAAAACTAAAAGTCACTCCACTTACAGATATTTTAGTATCCAAGCTTCTTCTAGAGAAGAATAAGGGGGAAAAAAAATCTTTGGCTCTTCAGTCTGCACATTTCCATGTTTTCACATGCACACTGTTGCACAAACTCAAAAAACTCTCTTGGCCATACGTTTCTGCCAGCCACTCCTTGGAAACCGTGTAAATGTCTCTAATAAGCAGCTTGTTTAAATGTTCATAGCTGTAGGACAGACAAGTCACAAGCCTGATGACATTCCAAAGTCCCAGGCATCACAGGTTCTTTCCCTTTGCTCTAGACAACAAGGGAGGAGGACAGAATGCTTGCTCTTTCCATACTATTCAGGCTTTGAGAAAAGCAGACATGCTTACGTGCTGGTAGTGTGAGCAGCCGCGCAATACACTGAAACTGGGAAGAAATTGGAAGTGGTTTGGGAATCACAACTGCATTGGCTTTCTGACACATCAGACATTAACAAAGACATTCTTGGATCCTGTATTCTGTCTGGCAATCAGCAAAGCCACCATTCTTGGTCTTCCAAGAGTTACATCCTCCCAGTTGTCCCCAGCATACCTTGAAGCCTTTCTCCCACTAGCTTATTCTATGCCTGTAATACCCATTCCATTATATTCAGATGCAACATTCTTCCTTAAGACATTTTTTGGGAACATATTTGTGGTCAGACATCTTTTTTAAAAAAAAATAGTAAAAAAAACCATTTCTGTGCTAGAACTGTGCTCTGGCAGAGTTGTTAGAGCATTTGATCCAATTTATATCACCTGCCTATAAATAGATTGATAGTCCTCTGCAAAAACAACTTTTAGCCTTGTAAAATACTGGAGACACTCTCCGTGAGTAACACAGAAACAACATGAGCTTCAGAAAGATTCAAGGTAACCTACTTTCTGTGTTTTCTCATGCAGTGCACACTCAAAATGCAGAGCACAAGGTCCTTACTCTACTCTCGTTCAGCAGAAAGTTTGTCTTTCCTTGATGTTAGGCTGTGCCATGAGGACAGAGAGAAAGGAATAGAAAACAACGGAAATACATGGCAGTAGAAACGTCTACTTTGCACACTCAGTTAATCACTTTTTCTTCTCCTTTATGCACCTTGGATCTTTCAAGTTGAGGAAAAGAGCAAAACTGCCTAAATACCCACTAGAGAAAGAAAAGCTATGGACAGATTCTCTCCTTCAGCTAATATAGTAAGCTAAGTGCCTGAGCATTACAATCTGAGGTTATAGTGACATTAGTCACTATAGTTTTTATCGTCACTTTCCTAGTGACTACAAACACTCTGCTGTTAACTCCAAGTTTCTTGTCAGAATCACCAAATCCTTGAGAAACAACCCATTGACTTGCTAGTAAAATAACCCTCAGCACACCATTTATTACTGTCTTTCTGACTAATACTGGGTCGTGAATCATCACCTGGTAAAATTATCTATTTCATATTTCCTATAGACACTTATCACCATAACATCTGAAATCTTAAGCAGGTACGTGATGTCACTGAAGTCTCACCATTACTGGTCTCCACAGCTCCGACAATCAAATGGCACCTTCTCTTTCAGACTGACACACAAAACTCTATGGGGTGATTTCTGGTTAAGGTCCCTGTAAAGTAATTTATTTTCACTACAATGCTGTACCACAACCTGTGTCTATAGACAAGAGATTTTATTACTGCCTTTTTCTTCATATAACCACCATCTGCTAATGCCCAGGTCATCTGACAAAGGCTGGCAACAAAGGAATTATTCCATTTTGAAAAAGAGTTTGTGTAGGCTCTGGAGTTTCTCTGCAACTCTGTTTAGGACCAGAACTGAAGTTGCTTGAAAAGAAAAAGCAGGGAAGGGGTAAAGAAAGTGAGAAATCTATGACAAGAAGAATCTCATGATTTAAGTTACTGTTTTAGTCTGTTTGGGCCACTCTAGGCCCAAGGAACTCTTTTTCCAGCAGTAAATTGAATCGTCTCCATGTAAAAAAGAGTTGGAGCTCTTTCTAAGCATCTCCACATTTACTGTGGGTTCTGTCACATTTCTTTCCAAGTCACAGTCAATCAATGCAGTTGCCAGCAAAACTGAAGTCTTCTCTGGAAGGCCAACAGCAGCTCAACAGTTGAAGGTGTAGGTGGGGATCACTGTCATTCTGCGTGCTCTGTGACTACCTATTACATAAGAGCACATTTCATTCTCTGTCAGGGCTATGAAACTCTCCACTGGTGCCCCAGTTACTGAAGACTTGGAGTGCTCCCATTCCCATGGCTGTCATGGGAACACATGCTTTAAGCAGCCCAGAGCTCCGAAGCAGCTGCCACACATGGACTCTTCATCCAAAAAGTTACCCCATTAACTCAATAGCTGTGAAAAGGCTACAGACCTCATACAGAAGGACTTCTTTGCCCCAAACATACTGAAGTGAAGCACCACACTTAGTGCTCTGATGGACAGATTTAACTAGACAACCATTTAACACCCATACTGAGGGGAAAAAAGGGTATCCCTGGCTTCTCAGTCCTGTTCAGACTACCTGCCAACAACTCCATCCAGCACATGTGACAGGACGGCTGGTGGCACATACTGCACTACTGGAAACGGTGTCAGGGCAACACACACATGGTCGCTTGGGTAACACCACATTTTTACAGCAGCATGTACATATGGAGGTGGAGAGGCAACTCCCACTGCACCTTCTGCAAACCATGAGCAGAGAGAACCTGAACTATCCACTTATTATTATTTACACCACCTTGCTTCCTTTTGGACAAGTATTATTATTACTATTAAGTACACATATTGCAGTAACACCCAATGGCTCTCTCTAAATGAAGCTGGCACTTAATGCTGTCAGCATAAGATAGTGACATTCATTACAGCTTGACCTTACCTTCCAGTTTGCATTCATAACTCTCATCTGCATGCTTTTTCCATAATGTATGACACAAAGGAGCAAGTTCAGCACCCATAACTTTCCTGTCTGTGCCTGGATTTCATGGTATGTTTTTCTACCTCTAGGTCAGCCCAAATGTTCTGGCATTAATGCAAGAGAGTGAAGTCTTTGACCTGAGTTACAGAGCCAACCAAATATACCACCCAAATATGCTAGCTGTAACAGTAATAAAGCTTTAATTTTTTTCAAGATTCCACAGCCTTTCCTACAAGTTAAGCAGACAAGTGTATACATTAACAGCTACAACCCTTGTAGAAAAAAGGCTGCTCTTTACTGATCTCAAAAATTAGTAGCTCTAAGACCACCAGCTGCTGGCAACAGGATGACTAGGTTTATCCATAATCTTACCCTGCCTGTCTTTATTAAATATTAAATAGGGTGGATTTTAGCTGTAAATACCAAGGAAAGGACTTAAGCATTCTGATAGTTAAGTTCCTCTGTTTATTAAAGGGCAATCATCTTTAGACAATTTATCTTTCTTCTTCTAAAATTAAAAAAAAGGACTCTCAATTCTTTGAGCTAGAGAGACAATATGCTTAACAGTAACTCTCCTAATTTCTCTCCTATTCAGTCTTTAGTTGAAAGTAAGTATCAGTTGCTACTCGAGTAACATTTCATCTATGGTTTGTCTTTAGGAAAAAAAAGCCTTAATATATTATTTATTCAGGAGCATATTATGAACCTTCCTGTATGTCTCCACAGGAAAATAAAGTTTTAGATAAATACTTAGGAAACCTACAAAAGGAAAAAGTATGAAATATATTTAGGAAATCTGCATGAATGATACAACAGTATATTCCACAAGTTGGTTTTTTATATATATACACACACACATACATATCCCTCTCTCTCTGGCTGGTCTGCAGTGTTTTTGTGATTTCTTTATTTGCAATTTCTTAAAGAGATAATTTAAGAATTGTTAGGAATAAAAAACCCCAAAACTTGGAAAACAAGATTAACTAAGATTTGCTTTCTAACTTATATAGGCTTTCTTTATTTCTGCTGACATTTCTACCTAACACTTCTTTCCCAGGTAAAAAAAAAAGTGTAACTAGAGTTTTAAGCCAGCAATAACAAAAATACCTGACCAACAGGGTGTAATAAAGCCAATACTTGTTTATGGCCTCAGAAATATTTGCCAAGTCTCTTGATCTGGAGCATGTAAAATTTGCCTTAAATGCATGACCTCCACATCAAAGCAACAACATCCAGCAGTGCTAGAGGGCCGAGCCTTGGAATTAATGAGTCTTTCAAATAAACTACTGTTGTTCTTTGTGTTTTGTTATGAATTCAATGTCTATCAGTCCTCCTTTAAGAAAAACATGTAAATATTTTAAGTAGATTTAATTTTCCATGCTCTTTCAATGCAGATTAAGCATTAATATGTTAAATCCAGCTGGCATGGAAATGTAACTCAGATACTAAGAACAATGCGGTCTAATTAGAAAAATGACCTTTATGTAGACAAACAGTTTGAAGAACAGCTGGGTGCTGGGAAAGATTCCTTAGAAGTAAACCCTGGCAGGTGAAAAATAACTTCCTAAAGAGAGTGTAGGAGCCTTTAGCTTCTCAGAGTTCAGTGCACCCAAGGAAATGGGCTAGAAAAAGGGACAGGCCTGGGATGAGAAAAAAACAAAGAAAGGGTGTAACAACCCAATTGGCTTTTATCTTTACTCCTCCATCTCAGATCTCTGTCAGGTTGTATAGCTAAAGACTGTGCTGTAAAGACAGCTTCCCACCCTAACACCAGGCTATTTGTCTCAAAGGATCAGGCTTGCACCCTGACAGTACAGAATCACAACCACCTGATCTCTGAAAGCTTTTCATCATTGTAAGTACACATAAAAGTACAATCTGACTCCTTCAGGAGAAAGAAGATTGTTTTTCTCATTCAAGAAGTTATATTCCACCAATTTGTATCATTTTCTACCAGTCTGCAAAAACACCCATGATGAACAAAGGGGAAAACTAATGAGGACACAGCCTCAACAAGATTCAAGAAGAGAATGTGCGTCCTTACATGCTCTCACAGAACTTCGTAAGAGTGCTGGGCTTTTCCTGGTTGCGTCTTTGTCGAAACCAACGTTGAATGCTGCGTACATCCCAGTCCAGCTGCTTGGAGAGGCCCTCCAGCCTCTTCTCATCTGGATGCTACAGAAGAGAGAAGGATAAAAATTATTGCTTTACCCAACTGCAGTAACTCCACTTTAAATTTAGAACCACTGTAATCACCTCTAGATGTCTTAGAGGTTGCCTGTCAGACACATGGATACACAGAAATAATATTACTTTCACAGAAATCTCTGCTGGCAGATCCACATTGAAATATGTTTACAGTGACTGTTATTAATCTAGAAGGACATATGCTGTAACATTGCATGCAGGTTATTACTAATAAGAAACTTAACAGGGACAATGGGATGAAAACTTGCTTGAAACTTGGAAAGTGATGATAAGTAGGGATAAAATTCCATGCATTTCTCAAGCAGTGGGGCTTACAGCACCCCCCTGCCTGCCACACACTATGCCTGTTCCATCCTCCTGCATCAGGATCTTTGTCCTATTGACTGTTGTAGTAGTAAAGATTGTTTGACTGTCATGGAAAGATCTATCCCATGTTTGTGCATGTTAATATTAAAAAATTAGGTCATTAAATGAAGTGACAACTTCAAAAGGGAAATCACCTTGACAACAGGGGGAGAGAATTTTTTTCTGTAAAATTAGCTACACACAATTATTCTCCAAAGCAGCAAATGTGGAACTCTAAATCAGTGCAGAGGTAAGGCAAAAGAAAATGGGTCTATCCTTAATTTGACTACTATATGGAGAAGAGTGGCACAGGCCACGTTTTTGATCACACAGAGTTCTACACATACAATACTGCACGAGGACTACTTATATATTTCTCCTGAACACATTAGTTTTTAAAGAAACAGAAAAAGCTTTTGGACAATCTGTTCTCTGGAGCTTTAGCTTTACTTCTGCAAGCCAGTTACATACATTGAATGAGACAGAAGAGCTGCCACAATAACTTTTTTAAATGTTGCAAGAGGTAAAACAGCAAAGCTTTCATCAGGCTGAAGTTTCATCTATCAGCCTCCAGGAAAAGACAGGAAGGAAAGGGAAGGGAAAAGATGAGACAAGAGAAGGGTGAAGTATTTGCTGTCCATCTCAAAAAAAAAAAAAAGAAGAAAAAAAATACTTTTTTTTTGCAGCCAAAGTAGCCACTAGTTTTTCCAAGGGAAGATTAAGAAAAGCCATTCTCTGTAACTTTAGAAAAATCAAATGATTGATGCAGCTCTTGGGAGCTTGACTAGAGAGAACTGCTGCACATGACTCAAAAAAGGTGGCTAGCTAAATCGGACCATTTCTTTGAGAGCAGCAACCAGACAGCCCTACCAAATTCTTACAGGAAAGTAGATACTTTCCTTTGGAGCTCTTCCCACTCATCTCCATGCACTGGGTGCTGGGAGCCGTGTGTGCCAGCTCCTAAAATGACTCACAGGCATTAGTTAGATCACTTCACACATTCAAGCCCTGTGTTGGACTAGCAGATTCTGCAAAGAAAAATTAGAAAAAAAACCCCAAAAAATCCCATTCTTCCTCCAGCTGAGTCTCGGCGAGAGCACATGTGCTGCAGCTTTTAGAAACAAGGAATGTGCAATTCCCTCTCTGAAGACAGGACAAAAACCACACCAAGTGCCATGGTGATCTGAGGATAGGGTAGGACACACAAGCAAGACAGATCCATGGCATATTTCACTGTCCCTGACACTGAACCCAGTTTTGCCCTCTGTGACTCTAATACTCTCTGAAGTTTAGGCTGATGCCTTTGCTGTGGCATGCCCAGCTGCAGCCTGGAGCCGAAGTGGGACTCGGAAGTTCCTGCAGCACAGTGGCTTTGTCCTTCAGGCCTCCACAGGCCTTTCTGCTACAAAACAGCTGACCACTGAAGACTTCAGGAGGTGCTAAAAGACACCTGATCACTGCTCACTGCTATGGAAAAGCTCAGGCTGCTTCAAAAGCATGGAAAGGATTACATAGAGGTTTAGTTGAGATGTCATACAGTGAGGGCTGTAGAGACAGAGACATAAGTGGTGGGGGAAAAGCTTGTTTTCTTCAAAAAAAACCTGCAAGCTCTAAAACATTATTCAGTCAGTTCCCCTATTTTTCTAGATTCTTCCTCCCTTCCGTCCCACTTTCAAAGGACATTCATCACAATGTGAACAGCTGGGACACCAGAAAACCACCAGCGCCCCGTGCTCAGGTAGTTCCCCTAGAAGGAGTAGCTTTGAAGTTTCATGGAAAACACAGTAAGGCCAGTTTCACTGGCTCACAATTCGCTCTTTTTTCAAAAAACTCGACGATTCTGTGAAAATTTCTACAAGATAAGCAGTAAAAAAAAGTAGATGGCCATATGGCACCTACAAAATGTTTCTGTAACAATTTTTTTTACTAAAAGCTTAGAGGAGACGTCACGAAGGGATGCACAACTGCTCAAGCTGGCACGTCAATGACAACCTTGGCATTTGCACGTTCTGATTTCAGCTGTAAAAATGCAGCACTGCATTTAGCAGTTAGCTTTTTTTTTTCCAGACACAGTTTATAGTGCCATATCCCACTTTATAAGGTAAATATTTTAGTTAAATACTCTACCTTTGTAATAGCTGTGAAAACTTTTTCCAGGATAGCATTAGGTTGAGCTTTCTGTGGTCCATTGGCTTGGACTTTAAGGCCTAAGGCACATGGTTTAGCAATGAACCTGTGAGAAACAGAAGAGTGAAAAAAGAAAACAAGTGAAAACCTTCAGTTACTTAATTACTGTTATCAATCAATAACACGTGGTAAACACGCAAACATTATAATCCTCACAACAAAAACAATACTTAGCCTTACAGCTCAAAAGCAACCTCATATAGGTGTTACATTGCAAAATAAGTAACATCACTTTGAAGGATGAAAGGAACTCTGCGGAGCACATGAAACGGAGGATTTTCTTTCATGTTGTGAAAAAAAAGGATAGAACAAAAGCATGAGAGGAATGCCTCCTAGAGAAGCACCAACTAATGAAAAGAGCAGGGAAGCTTGCAGAGGTGAGGAGCACATAATATTCTCCTCGAAACAGAGCCTTTTTCCTAAATCAATTTCCAGAGTAGCTACTGCCTCAGGACTCCTTTTGCACAATAGAAATTCAAGTGAAGTCCTTAAACGCAGCAAGTACTGCAGCTGTCCAGTCAATGCAATTTTCTAAACCATAAGGTTTAAATCGTGTTGAGCCATGCCTCAGACCTTGCTCTTCCTCCAAACTCTTCTGCTAAAATACGAAGCTGTCACAGATCCAAACACCAATCCATAAGTTCATCCAGTTTATAAACTGGGTGCCTCCGATATATTTTAGAGATGAATTACATAGCTTACATTACATACAATCAAAGAAGACCATGCCACTCATTAAAAACTAAATTATTTGTAACTACAAGTCCAGCCCTGGAATCACCATGATAGCTACAAAGTCTATACAGGAATCACATTCACATACGAACAGTATGAACTTCTGCCATCTTTGAACCATAGAACTATTGATTTCACTTAGAAGACTTGCGTTAACTAAGACTTCAGCACAGGCCCAGCACAGACCAAAACAACATACTTGGTAGTTAAGAAGTAGTTCCATGTTTATCCAGCTAAATGACCAAAAGCTCTTAAAAATCATGGAATTCTTATCTACATGCAAGCCCCATTTTAAGCTCTATTTTGAGCTACAACTGCTGTTTCTGCTGTATTTCAGACAGCACAGCTGATTAAAGAGAATCAAGTCCTAAGTAATGTTACAGTGGTTCAGCAATAGCATTTGGTAAAGGAAAATGGTTCATGCCAGACCACCTTGTTTTCCTTGTTTTTCCAAGGAAAAATTATTGATATATTGTTATCTTTCCCATATGAAAGCCAACCCTATAGCCTGAAATCATTTTGGTGACTATTTGCAAGGGAGGTGGGAAGTCACATATCCAAAGACACATGCAGTGTATTAACGAAGTCATTATTTGATCCCTGTATAAGAGAAAAAAAAAACTTATTACACTCTGTAAAAGCCTGGTTGCAATCTGGATCGGCTGCAGATCGCAACCATACTGCTAGCTCCATAGCATCAACCAAATCAAGAGCACTGCATCAGGTGTAAATTCCCTGCTTTAGGGTCAAGATCTTTGATGATACCAGTTTCACTGCTGAGCTTGAGAAGAAAGCAGTCCAGTTTTCTGCTCATGAAACAGAAGCATATAAGCTCTGTACATGATATGTAAATACTGTAATCTAGCTACACTGGAAACTTGCATATTACTTAAAGTATAAGGTGACAAAAGAAGAAGTGAGAATTGTATTCTCTAGTTCAACATGGACATAACCAAACTAGTGCTGGCCCCTGCTATTAGCTGATAACCAAAAAGGTAGCTGAAGAAGCTAATAAGATGCTCATAGAGTTTGATCTCAGAAATTTACTTTTAAATTCTAAGGACTTGTAAAACACTTCTAGCCATGTAATAAAGGGGCTGAGAATCTTGACATCTATGTTTTGTACCAAAAAGCTGAAAAAAAAACCAAAATTCCAATCTTCTCTATTAAATAAATTCAAACAATTTCCTGAAGAGAAAGCAAGAAAGCCACACAAGAGTCAAGCCTAAGACAGACAGTAAAGGGGACGTCAATCAGTATTCAAGCTAATTTTACAAAGCCCTACAAGGAAACACTCATAAGTAGAGCCAGGGCAGAGGAGTGCTGTAGGTGGAATAAAAACAAATAAAAGAAACGGAAGACAACTTCTTCATCAGCTTCATGCATTCACAGAAGAACCCAAGCTCAGCCTTCACCATTAACAGAAAGATCAAGAAACATTCACTAAATAAACGCTAATAAAAATAAAAATTGTTTCAGATGGATTTTCTAGGCACTTGCAGAGTCAGTCTCCTCCGAAGTAAGACTTGATTTGGGGTTCTGTTTGTTTGTTTGCTAGGGGGGGTGTTTTCCTGTTTGGTTGGGTTTTTACACACATACATCTTTTAACTTCTGTTTTGCTTTTCTCGTTCTGCTGAATGAAGGAATGAGATGATAGCCATGATATCACCACCAATAGAAAGGTAGTTCCTGAGACATGCTGATTTAGAAGAGCAAAAACATATATTTAATTTGGTAAAGTCAAAAGCAGATTTAAAAGTCCCAGCTAGAAAAAATCCACAAGAAGCAATTCCAACAAGATTCATGCTGAGCTGATCTTCATTTAAATATACGCAAACCAGCTGGGTTTGCTTAAATGCCATTCTTAAAATGAACACCCTAGATAAATCAAGGAAAAAGCACAGATACAGTGTTTGTCTACATTTTAAAAGGAGAAATGAATCGTAATATTGATGTTATATCCATTACCTAAAACAAAACACATTTTTTGCTTCAATCTGGTATTTTCTAAACAGGAATATAAATTTTTCTTCCTTTGCTGCTTATGTTTTTCACGTGCACTGGAGGAATGGGCACGTGCCCTGAACCACAGCTCGTCCACAAGGACAGCAAAGCACAGTAAGGACATGCACAGGGTACACAGGTGCAAGATGCAGGATGATCTTGGCCAGTTATGGCTGGGAAGAAGGGATAGGGAAAGTTTAAAAAAACCCACAAAGGTCTCTCTCCTGATACACTCTTGTGGTCTTTCCCCACTTTTGAAAAAAAGCTTTAAAAAAGGGACTGTTAATTCCTAGTAGGACACTCAAGGAAAATAAAGCAATTTTAACAGAAACATTTTATATGCCTGCAATACTGAGCAGGTCTGACCACCAGGTCAAGTGTGCATGAGCTATGTCCACGTGATTGCCTTTGGTGCAACTGGTAAAATTTAAGAGATATTTTTTACTTTTCATACAAAGACTTAATGAGTTCAAGCTATACTTTGCAGTATAAAAATTGTTTTTCAAGGTTGAAACAGAATTTTAAAGTAGAACTTTTAAAGTAGAACTTAATCAATAGGATCCCAAATGTCACAACAGGTGCAATAAAAAGCATCATTGACATAATTCTCACTGATAGTTTTCCATAATAATTTAAATAGATTCATAAATAAACAAAACAGAATTACTGTTTGATACATGTACAAACTATGAGCATTTTGCCAAATGCTGCACTTCTTAAAAGCACTATTCATTTTTTCCATTTCTGCTAACACTGTGATATTCAATTCCCCAAGCAGTCTTACTGAAACCCATGGGACTATTTATTGCATAAGGTACTACAATTAAGAGGGAAGAACTATTGTGAAGGAGAGCAGAACTGAGTATATTGCCAGCTTTTCTCTTTAAAACATGTAAATCTGAACAAATGCCACACTAATATCTCTTTTTCAATGGATCCCAGTACAGCTGAGTTGAAAGCTGGCATTCAATTATACAAAAATTAAAAGACAAGCATTTTTTGCCAAATGCAGCCCCATCTATTCTGGATCTAGAAATGAAAGACAACATAAACAAGGGAATTAAACTTAGAATTCAGGAACCTTTTTACAGGCAGCTTCCTCATTCACAATGTAAAGCCACGTTTAAAACCAAAACCAACCCAAAAGCCCATAGACAGCCAGTTCCGATAACATGGGTTAGTGTAGAGCATCCGAGTGGAAAGCGCTCGGCCTTTGCAGGCTCATTAACATCGCACCGGCTGCCCAAAGACAACAAGCCTTTCCGAGTGTCCCATACCCCCTGAAGGCAGGCGCTAGTTTGCATTTTGGATCCTGTCTGTTTTTCTCAAATAAATTATTTACAACTGCGACAGCAACGCCTCATACTCTACCCCAAACTAAGTTTTTCTCTACAAAGGGGCCAAGAAACCCTTTGCAAAATGATCCCCTACCTCCCCTAGAGCAAAAAAAGAAGCACCATTTCACCAGAAGTACGTAAATTTGATCAAGTACAAGTACCGTTTTGGGTTTCCCACTTGCCCTTTAACAAATGAGAACTAGACAAAGTCAGATGGTATTACAACAGATGAATAAGTAGAAAAAGGAAAAATGAAAAAAAAAAAAACCAAACCACACCAACTACAAAAATTATCTTTGCCCGGGTGGAGGAAGGTAAACGCCAGTTGGGCGCCACTTGCTCTTTGCAGTGATCGCAGCGGGTGCAGTGCTGCGTAGAGGGAGATGAGGATCCCACCAGGCCATCAACCTCGGGGAAAACAAAAACCCAAACCCACAGAGTCTTCAGAAGCCATTCCTACCACTCCACACTAGACATCTAATTCCCCACATTCATAAAATTACATGCTAAAAATATGCTGGTTTCACTTCCTGGGCACTCCACACCCTGTAAAAGTTTATTTTTAGAAATATGAACAGGTTAGAACTGCAATGAGCAAAAACCATCCTGGGCACATCAACTGGAAACGTAACTGCAGTATCACTGATAAACCAATCTGTAACAAAAGAGTAAGGAAAATGCCCCCACTTACTCACAGGGCAATTTCTGTTCTCCTTTACTGGCTATTTGAGCCTTACTAATTAATTATCATGTAACCCTTTTAGTTTACTGCTTTTCATCTTAACAAATGACATCATTTTAATCCCAGTATTAACTAGAAATGTTAGTGTTGACCCTCATAATCCTTGGAGGCTGACGTTCATTAGCACTAGCAAAGTCTGCATTAAATAAATATTTTTTTAAAGTACCACATGAAGGAGGAGGAAAAAAGTAAAAGGATCCTTCTTTTGGTGATTCTCTGGGTTTTAGTACAAATCAAACAGCCCTACTCGTGACATGTAATCTTCGCCCCGAATCCAGTCAGAAACTAACATATAGCACTTTAGTCATCTGGGGCACTGGAAATATGCCTGTAGGGCCCTCTTACAGCATGTGAACGTAATGTTTCCATACCAGCAGGTCATCTACCATTTCTGAGCTGAGCACAGTGGCTGCCCTTTAGCAAATCCATGTTTGACAGTTTCTCAGCAGCTTTGAAGATGCTCAAACCACCACAGAGCCCCAACAGGTAAACAGGGATTATAGGTTTTTTAAACAACGTAAAAGGACTGCAAGAATTAAGGCTTTCCAAACAGGGCCAAAAACCAGAATGAGATCGCAAACCCCCACATTAAGCTAACAGGGCTAATGAATATTTGACTCATGTCATTAAATATGCTTTTTAAAAAAAATGTATGGGGGAAATATAAAGAAAATATTAAATGGTATGTCCTAAACTTTCAATTTAAGAAATATCAGTCTTAAAATAACTGACAATGTTAGCTGACAAGCAATACACATTAACCAGTTCAAAGCAGGTTTGGATTTCTTTCCATGCCCTTTGAAGTGACAAAATTGCAGTGCTTATTTGTCAAATGTTTCTGCTCTACTTAGAAACTCACTTCATTTCACCAAAATTCTCCCTAGAACAAGACAGCAAGACTCCAGAAACTGAAAACCATAAACGTTTCTCCATTTTTACTGAGGTAAATAAGCGAAAGAAAGGGGCAGGGGGGGGAAACCCACAACAAAAAAGCCCACCAACCCCCAAAGCCCACAACTCTCTCCCCTCTCCCAAACTCAAACCCCACAAGCTGCTAAGAAAGGGGCCCAGGAATGGGGAAGCAATAGACCGAATGAACAAAAAAGTCTGCTATAGATTCCCCCCCACACTGCAGGAGGATAACAACTTACTACGTGATCCTTGATTTTCCTATACTGTCCTAATATAATCTGCAATAAAAGCTATTGAACTCATGTCCAATTATTTTTACAAAAGGATAAGGACAAGATTATCCATTCAAGAGAACCTAAATCAAGATGCGGCTCTTTGATGTAGATTAAAAAGGGTGTGTTCATTTAAAACTGGAATACCTAAAATAAGTCACCAGCACGAAGCATGGAGCTGCAAGAAGTCTTACTAGGACCCAAACCCAGGAATAACTGTCAACAAAATAAGCTTATCATTTTTTTTTAATTTATGGACTTCCCGTATAAGATTTAATAAACTGTCCTGCCATTCATATGCAATATGTCTTAAATGTCGTTGTATGTCAAGAAGTTTTCTGAAATCTGTTAAAATTTTTAATTTAAAATTTTCAAACTACGTGCACTGAGACAAGGGACCTATCTGCTGCTTGACCTCAAAACCTCTCCTGAGGATTGCAAGCAAAGGCTGAATTCATTTCAGTTTCTGACCTATTACTGTCACTTCTTAGTTTTGCATCAACCTTCTCATTCCTCCTGAGTCTTGTTAAAGCAATGACATTTTTCTGTCTGGGTGTAACACATTTCAATGGCTAACAGGCTCTGTAAAATCTTCTTCCCACAGATTAGAAAACCTTTTTTCCTTGATGTGTTTCAAGCAGAGAAAGCTTCCTCCCTCACTTAACTTTATTTTGTGGCCAAGTTCAATATGGAAGCCCACTTGCAAATTTTGATCAGTGGAAGAAATAAAAGCTAAGCTAGTGCACATTTCACACTTTTAAAAAAATGTTTGTGGATCCCAGCTTGAACCATTCCCTTTTGTCTTTCATTTTTATCAAAAGTAGGTCATATTATGGACCAACACACAGGACTAATCACCTCTTATTACAGCCCAAAACTTAAGGAGCCCATCCATCCCTGACCAACAATCTGTTCTCTGGGAAGGTACCTCATCCTGGCACAACACACCTGCACAAAATCACACTGGAGATTTCCCCTACATGATCTCTGCTAACAGATTAAAAATTTCATGAAGCTATCAGGCAGAACCCTGGCTATAAAGTCCCCATGAAGACCATGAATATGCATTTTTCCTTTAGCCTTTCACGTCCACAAAGACATTTGAGTTAATTTTGCTTTCTGGTGCATGATGAGAGTTTGAATCTCCCTTTCCTGTGTTGAGGATGCATCTACATGGAGAAATTGGAGAAACTACAGTGAATGTGGAGCGCGCAGAGCACCTCTGAGTCATCTCCAAGTATAAGGAACTCTAGTTTGAGCTAGGTGGTATACTCTGATTACATACATACAGCATCTCTGTGAACCTGGGACAAAACTCTCACTTGGACACAGGCATAGTTCAAGTGGCGCTTGCATAAAAAGGCTACTCATGATGCTAACACCAGACAACTGTGAGCTCTATACCAAAAAAAAACCAAGCAAGCTATTCCGGCAAATTAAGTACATCTGTATAATCTCATAGTTTCCTATCAGTTTATTTACAAATACCAGGGAAGGCAGTTATAACCAGCAAAAATTCCTCTCTGCGCTAAAGAGGTGCCTAGATCTGTTTTGAAGTCTGGCTCCCTTTTTGAAAGATTGATGCAGAACAAATTTATCCAGCTCATCTACTTTATGCTGCCTAATCACAGATTGTTCCAAGAATTTATGATTACAAATGTCTAACTTGTTAGACATTGTTTGCTGGTTTTAAACAGAAACAACCTAAATTTTCTCAAACTACAAGGATGAGTGAAAGCAAAGAGGCTCGTTTCTGAGCAGACGCTCAACAGATTCACTGCCACGACACACAAAAACAGTTGCTGAATTTGTTTTGTTGTTTTTTTATAGCTGACCTACTTAATTCAGTATTTACTTGTGTTATTAATAAGAAAACCCATGTGTCCTAGAACAAATTCAGTAGATAAGTAGGGCAGTCACTTCAGTACACCTAACCCAGCACTGTTTTAGGTTTTGTTTCCCAACACCTTCTGCTACAGAAGGCCCACCAGGATACAATGTCTGAAGCACAGGCAGGGGTCTTAACCCAGTTAATCTCATCCAGTAGCTGTCCAGGAAAGTTAACTTCACTAAAACTTGTTAGCTGTGCTGGGAAACGGGTCACAACTTCTCCAATGAAACCTTTCAAAGGTAAGAACCTGCCTGCCCAAGCAAGAAGCCCAGCACATGACGCGGTATGTCAGCAAGAGCCTTCTGCTGCTGGGCATTGTGAGTGCTGCCTCAGAGGGCAGTGCGCAGGAGAGCTCAGAGCCAACCCTTTCAGGGGGACCTATTCCCAACCCTCCTGAAATGACTTCAGAAAAGCACACATATGCATCTGCCTTTCACCTGAGAGGTCCAATGCTTTTCCTTCTCTTCTTGTTAGAGATGTATTAGCCATTATTTCCACACCAACATTGTTATCCCATATCTCCCATCAAATTATACAAACTAAGCACTATACTGTGGAACCCACGTGTGTTTGTAAAAACTAAAAGCTAAGCAGCTTGCGAGAACATTCAGCTTACTGAATTAGTGAGGTTTTGTCTTTCTGTGGCTTAAATTATTAGACAGTATTTACATTCACTAGAGGGGGAAAAAAAGATTGCTGGAAAATCAGTACTTTGGGGTGGAGTCTTTTTTCAAGGTTTTGAAAGCTTCTTGTTAATGTTTTTGACCTTGGCATTTCTACAAAGTATTGTAAGTTTCATTAAAAGGTTTTAAAAAAAAAAAAACAAAACCATCCAACCACACATCCCACACATCGATCACCAATGTCCTGCTTCTTCTTAAACACAGAGCTGGGAAGCTATCTGAAATCCTTCCTAACAAAGGGCAGTGCTCATCCCTCATAACAAAAATCAAAGTACACATCAAACTGGCAGTAGCAAATGCATCTATTACAATACTCGGACCTCAGGGAGCACGGCTGGCAGCAGCCTGCAGCGCCGCTGAGGGCTGGTGGAACTAATGGTGTGGAATGAGAAACTGCTCATCTAAACTAAGGAAGCACAATCCAATACTTTAAGTGCAGGGATTTGCTAGAATCTAGCGTGGGCAGAGTCCTAGAAACCAGTGGTGGCAGAAGTCAATGCATCTCTACATGTGGGCTCTATCAGGCTTGCTCCATCGGCCAGATACCCCTCTGGAATACCAGTCACAGAATCACAGAATCAACCAGGTTGGAAGAGACCGCAGGGATCATCGAGTCCAACCGTTGCCCTGACACCACCATGGCAACTAGACCATGGCACTAAGTGCCATGTCCAGTCTTTTCTTAAACACATCCAGAGATGGTGACTCCACCACCGCCCTGGGCAGCCTGTTCCAATGTCTAATGACCCTTTCTGAGAAGAAATTCTTCCTAATGTCCAACCTGAACCTTCCCTGGCAAAGCTTGAGGCTGTGTCCTCTTGTCCTATCGCTAGTTGCCCGGGAGAAGAGGTCGACTCCCAGTTCACTGCAACCTCCCTTCAGGGAGTTGTAAACTGCAATAAGGTCACCTCTGAGCCTCCTCTTCTCCAGGCTAAACAACCCCAGCTCCCTCAGCCGTTCCTCGTAGGTCAGACCCTCCAGACCCTTCACCAGCTTGGTCGCCCTCCTCTGGACTCGCTCCAACACCTCAACATCTTTCTTGAAGTGCGGGGCCCAGAACTGGACACAGTATTCAAGGTGCGGCCTCACCAGTGCCGAGTACAGAGGGACGATCACTTCCCTAGACCGGCCGGCTACACTATTCCTAATAGAGGCCAGGATGCCATTGGCCTTCTTGGCCACCTGGGCACACTGCTGGCTCATGTTTAGCCGGCTGTCGATCAGCACCCCCAGGTCTCTTTCCACCGGGCCGCTTTCTAACCACTCTTCCCCCAGCCTGTAGAGCTGCATGGGGTTGTTGTGGCCAAAGTGTAAGACCCGGCACTTGTTCTTGTTGAACCTCATGCTGTTGGTCTCGGCCCATCTATCTAACCTGTCCAGATCCCTCTGTAGGGCCTTCCTACCCTCCAGCAGATCGATACTCCCACCCAGCTTGGTGTCATCTGCAAATTTACTGAGGGGGCACTCAATCCCCACGTCTAGATCCTCTATAAAGATATTGAACAGCACCGGCCCCAGAACTGAGCCCTGGGGAACACCGCTAGTGACCGGCCGCCAGTTGGATTTTGCCCCATTCAGTCGCTAGTACTCAATTACTGCCACAGCCCCTGTAACGCTACAGCACCTCTCCCATGCATTTTTCTGCCTTTCGACAGAAAATACTCTTTCCTTTAATAGGCCAAAGATAGATATAAAAGGCAGGATAAAGAATAGCACTACACCTGTAACACTTGATGCAATAGGAGTACTGACACGTTCACATACCAGCTGTATAAAATGCTCCACCTCTGCTTGCAAGAGCAATGCTTCACCTTCAAAAAGGTTTTAATAATTTTTCAGCTGGGATGCAAGTGCCCTATAAATTCAGCATATTGTCCTATCAAAACAGCATTCAGCATCAAGTGTTTTTCATACTCTGGATGCTATGGAAGTGAAAAACAGTTTTATATGGATCAGTTTTAGAGAAGAAAATTTGGTGCCAGTAATCTGCTTGGAGGCAATAAGGGACTCAACTACTTCCATTCAAGGGTATTTTCACATAATAGAAAGTTTCACTTTACTCAGTCTGTGAAATGTAGCCATGATTTAAAAAAAGGATTTAGTAGCTGCATTTCAGCTTGCAGTTTTACTGGTTTAGTGCAGTGTTAACACACACCATTTAAAGAAAATAAAACAAATTATCCTCATCACTCAACAGCAGTATTATGAAACGTTTTGTCCTACAGAGTTACTCTTAAGGAACACGGCTGACATGACTGACCTATACCATTCAGTTGTTATAAAACTGGCTCTTTTTTGCAGTTAAATTTCTCACATTTATATTGTCCTGCCTTTTTTTTTTTTTGACTGAACACACAAGTCTAGAAGTCACATCCCCCCATTGTGCAAAGTCAAAAATACCCTCTTTTTCCTGAGATTTTGCTCCAATAACAAAAAACATGACCAGTAACATCTGTATGGCTTGAGCTACCTTTGCGTGCCTGCTAGCTCCCACCACAAGCTGCAGGCCAGACCCTGCTGATCATGGCCCTGATTCCAGCCCCTGTTCACACAGACTGCCAAACCCTTTTGCCTCACTGATATGGCAAGCCTACTTAATGCTTTCTCTTATGAGTGGAAAGGTTACGGAGGAGTCTGTCTCAAGCTGTAGGCTTGCTCTCAACAGGACTGACTGCAGCAGAGGGTGTCCAGCCGCTGATACGGAAATACCCCAGCGCAGCCTCTACCAGCAGTGCTCTGGTTGCTTGTCCAGTTAATAAGTTACTAGGAAAATGGGACACAAACATAGGCCAATAGCTTACAAACAGAAGTAGCCATGTTTTCCAAACATGGAAGCATTTTTTAGATTTTTTTTTTTAATATATGCACACATAAAGCTCTAAGTATTTCAGTTTGTCCTGAAACTCTGTGAGATCGAAGAGCTGAAGTGGGGAGGAACTGTATGCTCTCTAGAATAGCAAGGACTGTACAAATGCAGAGAAAGATCACAAATAAATATTTTTGCAGCCAGCTGTCTAATGCTTTCTTTCTTTGTACTGTCTAAAAATAAAGAGTTTAGTCACTGTAACTTTCCAAGTGCGGATGAGGCAGAGGGAGAAGGGAATGGAAGGGGAGGTGCACTCCAGTCCCCCCAGCCTGTCACACACAGTGCCTCCTCTCAGCTGCCCTTCACCGGCATCATCAAGGCTGCAGAAGGTATGGGTGATACAGTGCTGAAGATATCACTCTCACCCTTTTTACACACAGTAAAATCAGGATACACAAGTCAAGGTCAGTGGTAATATTCAGGTCTCCAAAATTCTAGCCCACTGCTAAAGGTCAGTGAAGATAAAAATATTCTCTCAACATCTAAAAAGCTGTGGCTTAGGGACTTTCTAAACCAAAAAAAAAGGCATCTTTGCATGCAGCAGTCCCCAAAGAGCTGCCCCTCCCTCCCCAAGCTGCAGTAGTAGCTTTCTGAGCCCCATGCAAACTTTCAACATCCTGTGGCAGAGCTCCTGAGTGTAAATTCAGACTGTGTGAAGACAACCATCTCCCTTCATTTTGAACTTGCCACCCGCCAGTTTCATTTCTGGTCCTTTATTTCTTGTACTGGGTAAAAACGAACAGTCAATCTCAATGCATCCTTTCTGTGCCAATCCTGACCCTACAGCTTTGTCTCCTACTCCCCTCTGCCACCTCCGAAAATACAGAGCTGATACATACCGCTATTTCAGCAAGTCTGGGACAACCAAAGCCAAGAGCCAGTCGTAAAACGTCTATATATGAAAAGACACATGGCCCAAATCGGATTAAATTCTGGAGAGAGACAAGGGCAGGAAGAAATCATATATAGAAAGGGAAGAGAGACAATTTAATTTTTAAATTGCAGTAGGTCACCCTAATACAATGACTCTGTTCTAACCCACCAGGGCCCTATAGCATTAATTTATCTTTTACTTTGGTCACATTTTCAATATGTGAGCAAGAAAAAAAAAATTGTGAGCAATACCTGCCTCTACATTGAAGCCATAGCTAAGTCATACCATCCACCAGTCTCTTGACACGTACACACACTCTTAATGCAGCTCTCCTTCATCCACCAAGGCAGCTTCCAAGACGCAAAAAGAAGCTGCAGTTACCTGCCACTTGGACATGACCCAAAAGTTGCTAAGTGGCTCAGAGCAACTGTCTAAAGAAGTAAAAGCCTCAGCAATCATTTTGATAAATAACATAACTCTGCCCACTAGAAAGCCAATGCTACTCCTCCTCTAGGTTCCTCTGTAGTAGTTCTTAGCCTGGTCATTAAGTGATAGCTCATCTCATCAATGTCCTCTTACATTCTAAATTCTTTTCCTTACTCTGATCTATTTACCACCAGGAGACAAAATAATGACGGATGTAGTTAAAAATCCCTAGTGATCACTCTAACAACAATCAGTCCACTTGATATTATCACAAAAGACTAGCACGTCACAGAACAGAACTCAACAGTTCAGCAATGCCTTCCTGGAAAAGATTAAGAACTGTCTGAAATGTTGAGAAATTATATTGTTCACCTACGACAGGAACTCATTAAGTTACGTAGGGTTAGTATGCATTTTTTGAAAGCAGAGAAGATAGAAGATGCTTTATATTCAACGGAACATTAAAAAATTTAAGTTCTCAAAATGTTTCAGTGCTTGTCTGGCTCAAGGATCCCACCCTGCTGCCTTGCTCCACAGGTTCTGCATCCAGTCCCTGAGCAAGGGCAGGTGCTGCATGACCGGCAATGCCCAAACTTCCACCCGCCTGCCACAAATGAGCATTTGGATTTGAGCAAATGGCCCGGCCTGCCTGCACAATTTATAGGCATGCTCTGTTAACATTGTCATCGCACTACCTGGGAGAGGCACAAACTTCAGGTCTTGAAAGAAGAGCACACAGCACAAAATATTTAAATATTTGTAAGCTTCCTCTTTGTACTCTTGGGAGTTTGGCTCCTCCACCGTGGGCGGGCTGTCACAGCATACGACAGAGAGGATTTAAATATGTGCCTCACTCTTACCGACAAACCAGTACCTCTGGTGCAAATCCTATTTCTCCCTACATCAGGACGTGGGACGTGTTTCAGGACTTTTCCTGCTCTGAGATAAAAGCTCACATTAAATCTTTCTTCTGGTAAAGACTGTTTCCTTTGAAGAGGGAATAGGTCATGGATACCTCACAGTGGGATGGTTGTATTTCTGTAAGTACTTGAAACAGGGATGGCTGGTTGGACTTGGAGGTTAAGCTTTCATTCCAAGAGCTAGGTCACAAAATCATCAAACCTTTTGAGGGAACTTCAAGATGAACCAATTTTCATCCTGGCTGGCAGGTGTTAGTCACACAAGATCATCACAATGGTATTCATTCACTGCATTTTTTTCTATATGTGTGTGAGTACATGTATATATGTATACACACACACAGAAATGCATACACATATAAAGCATATGTAATGGCATATATATTTATATATTTGTGTATGTGTATGTGTATATGTTTATGTTGTGTATGTGTGTGTATACACAATCAAACTTCAGCATATTGTCTGACTACTCAACAACAAGAATTAGAGCCTTATTTCTTTCCAGACACTTTGCACAAAATCAGAACAAAACCCTGTTTCTAACTGGTACAAAAATCTAGTTCCTCAGTTTATTTCTAATTAGCTTCCAATACAAAAAGATAACAAATACATGCAGATCTTCAGGAAACCTATTTCTGAAGAAGTATGCAGCCAAACTACACAACAAGTTATTTTGCCTATTTTATCCTTCAATTGAGATTACTTAAGAAGATAAGGACTGTTCAAAATTTGCAGCTGGAGTTTCCAGCTGGATCGAACTAAGCCAGGACAGGGCAGGTTTGCCCCAGCCATCCCCACCTGCCCAGGCACAGCACTCTGAGCAGGAGCAGCCACCCGAAGCACTTGGGTTTCCTCACCCACACTTGTCTTACCTTGCCACCTTTACTGCAGCCACAGAAGCAGCAGATTAGGGCTTTGACAAACTGAAGACTATTCCTGGCCACCTCCCCAGAAAAGCATCGAGTTTTCAGCTGGATCAGTGACCTGATCCAATTCACTCCATCAGCACAGCATCGCTGAACTGAGGCGTAAGCAAACCCGAGTATGAACTCTCTAGAAGCTCAAGATAAGCCATCACAGGACCGCATTCAGATTCTGCTTTAGAAATCTGACTTTAGTATCTCTTAAAAGGTATTATCTTCTGAGAAAAGGAATTAAACAAGCTTATTAGGGTACCTAAAATTCAAAAGAATTATTATGAATTAGTTTTTCTGGAAGAAGCATTTCAGCAAAAGATTTGTAAAAATACCTATGCAAATGCTCACACCTGAAACCTCAAAAACCAACTCAGACTCCTTTTGAGAAGAGCTTCTACCTGCATTGTATGATCATTAAATACCATCCAGACTGATCAAAACATTCAACAAAGAAAAAAAGCAACTAGTTCTCACTAGCTCCCAAGCTTTCCTGTTCATTTTTCACCTTCATCTTCTTATTCTGTTTCAAATTATTTCTGAATTTTCTCAATGCTTTCCTGTTTGATTGCCACCTCAGCGTGGCACTCTGAAGTAAAGGCAGGGAGGCAATCTGGAAAGCAGTCATGGCTCTGCATCCACAAGCGCAGAGCACACAGCCCTCCAGATGAGCTTACTGACCCTCTATGCGCCCCACCATCTATTGACCCTCTACGTGCCCCACCATCTATTGGGAAGCCGGGGAAACCAGTGCCTACCGGAGTGCACGATATGCTGCCGTGTTTGAAACGCGAAGCCCTTGTTTTCTGCCTTCCATACTGAGGCTTTCCCAAAGCAAACCCTGCCATCGCAGGCAAACAATGAGTCTTGCACACAAAATGCTCATAACGCAGCTGACAGGCATCTCATTGTACCCCTAATACGCAATAAACAATTAATGATCGGACAAAGCAGCGCAAGAACAAATCCTATTAACAAATAATAGGATTTGCTAGTGGATCACCCAAACACCACTTTGGAAACGACTCCCTGGGCTGCTGCAGCCAGAAACAGCAGAGAGGGAAGGGAGCACTGCGGCATGATGTGTTGGTGAGCTGCACACACGGCTACCGGCCAGCCCCAGGAGCTCACAGCATGAAAGCAATGCTGGTGCACCAGTTTTCACAGCAATTGAAAAGCTGCAGCATGTGTCAAACAAAAGAAAAGAAGTAATCTCATATCTGGGGTATTTGTGAATCATTTACACCTTGGATCCATAATCAAGTGTATTTAGTACATCAAAACCCACAAGAAACTGTTACAATCCTATTTTCTTTTAGCTCATTACAAGATTTTTGTCAGCAACTTGTACACTCCAATTTCAAATGATCCCACAAAGGACACTTGACTGAAACATGATTCCCTCCTAGTATTAAGATATTATTGCCCACATCTATCAGTAGAGAGTTAAAAAAAATAAAAATATTTGGGCAGGTGGGTATTTGAGGGAGCCTGACACTGTAACGTTGTCCCCCAGTGGCTGCTGTTAGATGCCACAAGTAAGTGATACTGACATGGCAACACAAGAGGTGGCTCTTCTTCTATTAGAGTTTGAAAAAAAGGAGGAGACAAATTCACAGTGCTGAAAACCTGGCAGAGCACTTATCTGCCTTGGCAGGTCACAAAACACTTGTAAGATAATAGTTACTTAAAGCTTTTAAAGTGGCAAGTATTTGTTACTCTCTGTATTTCTGTTTAGGGGTGCTATATGCCTTCTCATCTCTTTGGGATCATTAGAATTGTCTTGCTTATTTTTTTTGTTTTTAACACGCCACAGTGCATGCTGCTTGGGATAAAAACAGCTGCTTCTGCACACCACAACCACCATCACATTACAGAGGAACTGGACCCTGCTCTAAATTGGTTTAGTACCTTCTATGAGAATATAAAAATGGAAACTAACAACCAAAATTGGGAACACATGAGTTACAATCATGTCGTTATAGAAGATTTTTACACAATTGTAGATGAAGAGTTTTATTTTTTTAATGGGAAGAAACATGGTTCCTAAGATTTGTCATCAAGTAATTCTTACTTAGCAGCATAACTAAAAAGTCAAAAGGAAAAACATTCTGCCTTTAGAATAAGCTGTGAGCAGGCAATGTGAGGGTATGGCTTGAGCAAAGAGGCAATCTGGATACTGCTGAAGGCACAGGTATAACCTAGCCCAGCCACCAAAACCCACCCAGCAGAACTTGGACACAAACACGCTGCCTTATTGGGGATCACCTCTTCCACAGGTCTTTAGAACTTTTCCTTTGCTCCAGGTACTGCAGTGAAGTGAGCATTCTGGAGGGCATTCTGGTGTGCATGGAGAATTACGAGACAACTCAGCAGAAAAAGCACAAAAGCTATTTAGTATGGTATCTAGTACGTTGGTCTGCCAACTCAAATGGAAGCGACAGCCAGTCTCTCACCCAGCTGGGTTAGAGATTAGCCATGTGTAACATTGCTGCATTTGAACTGTGGAGTGCTGTATGCTTGGCAAGAGGAGGAAAAAAGGAAGAGATGGAAGAGAGTGGGGAAACACCTAGGTAGGAATTGCTGCAGGACTCATTTTGAAGACTTACCCATACGGCCTGTTTGCCCAGGCAAATAAGAGCATTTACAGCCCACCATATGCACTCAGTCAGTGTGCTGCTAAGACCCTCACACTCCCCTGTTGCATATACTCCAAAACATTCAGCACGCACATCAGTTAAGTATCTGCACAGTGCTTGAACTGTGGCAAGGTTTTGCAAGCACTGAGAGCACTTGATAATTACCAGCTTTACACAGAATTATAGATCAAACTGTCTTCCCTTGAAAACAAATTAGACATGACATCTATATCCACGATACACGAGGAAGTATCACAGCCCAAGATCATAGCTCAGAGTGGGACTTGAAATGTCAGGCTAGCAGACATAACGCCTCAGAAGGATACTCAGAGCAGCTCCTGTGAGTGGGCACCTCCTTTCAGCGCCTGGGCTGACAGTCACTTCCTTGGCATGCATGTCACTCACCACCCTCCACAGAAACATTACTGACACAGCCTGGCTCCCAAAGAGGGTGACTGCTGCCTCCACGCCTACAGCCAGGAACCCAAAGAAAAGCAAAAGTCTTCAGAATACTCAGAACTACAGCATAATCACAAATTTTACTTTAGAAGAGGAAATGGTGATGAATTTACTCCACTGCAAGATCAGCTTTTACCTACAGGGATATCTTTTCAGCTTCAGAGAGAAGCACTTGCAAAAACAAGGAGGAATGGAAGAAGGAGGGCTGGGGAATGCTCTCAGACCAAGGTCACAGCAGCATGCAGAAGCTATCCTTTTTCCAGGCCTAAAGCGTGTGATTATTGTTGACTGACACATAAAAGCCAGCTAAAGAGAGAGACATCCTCTGAGGAGTTACCGCGAAGCCTACAGAACCTCCCCTGGTCCAAGCACCGCCTTTGCTTTGCTCATTCCCCATCACCATGGCCCCCTCCTTGCCGCCTGAGAAATTCTTGCCATCTTCAAGAGCCTCTCCAGCTGGCAAGAACCAACACTGGAGCTAGAGCCAGTGCCATAAGGGAGCAGAGATCATGAGCAAACAGTGAGAAACTGCAAAGCTGCACAAAGCTGTGCTCCAGCGCCACCACCTAGGGCACAATGAAGGAGAGCCTCAGGCCAGGGGAGGGTAGGAAGCCAGGATGTAACCAGTAAGGATCTGGTATGGTTTTCATGTAGCAGATGCAAGTGGTTCAAGAACAAAATCAGTTATTAAAGAATGCAGAGCAGTTAAAACCCTCATCAGTCAGCAACAGAGCCCTGCGCTTCAGTCAGTGAAGGGCTCTAGAAGGAAACCTCTCTGTGATCAAACATCAGAAGACAAACATTATACACATACCTACTCAGCAACTGAATATCCCCCTTCAGATGTCTGTTGTAATGCCTATCCAGAGCATCTGGAGGGTCAGAGCACTGGTCATCAGCCTGTCATGAACCCCCATGCTGTTACAGTATTTCGTACTAATCTCTGGTCCTTCACTGCTAAGTAAGGGAAGAAAAATAAACAAACAAGCAAACCAAGCAAAGGCCAAGAGCACTTGATATAAATAGAAATAAGAAGGCAAAACAATTAGCTTAGAGATGTTATCAAAAATATAAAAAAAAAAAAAGTCTTTCAGCCTTGTTTAGTCTCATGTGCAAAGCAGCATCACAACTGCACAAAGTGAAGCGGGATTGTGCTTCACACTTTCTAATACTGCAGGTAAGATGAAAAAGCAACCGTGTAATGTCACACCGCTATCAAATACACAGAAAAGAGAATGATGGAGGGGCAGGGCAGAAAGCAGAAAACCCCACAGCAGTCCAACAGAAGTAGGTGCCTTCCCTTACTTCTTCACCATACATGCACATTTCCATGATGCCATACAACAATGACAAAATTTTACATTTTAACCCATCAAATTTGAACTTTCAAAACAAATGCAGCTGTTGATGCAGGGAACAAAAATAAATAATGAAAAGCTCTTCTAAAGAGGCAGATTTATAACGGAATCTGTCTGCAGAGCCATGCAGACTGAAAAAACTAGGTCAAATCTTTTGCTAGTCAACCTCCCTGCTGTTCCTCCCCGGCCCTCCTCCCCTTTAGCTTTCAGTAGTTATTGAAGAAATCAATTAATGAGAATGCAACAGACCTGTCATGCAGGTCTCAAATTACTTCTGCCTGGTATGTATCAGGGGGTCATCTATGCAACTACAGATGGAATGGGGAAAAATTAAATTGTTACAGTCTTTCCAATTCACAAATCCTAATCCTAGAGCATATGTACTCAATGCTACTAGGGTCCATTAGTAGCCAAACAACGATACACATTAAAAAATAAAAGGGGAGGGAGGGGGGCAAGAGGCAGACAAAGATAGGCTAGAAAGAGGCAAAAATAGAGGAATTGCTGTGCTTTTGCTTTTGCTGTGCTTGCAGCAAAAACACTATAGCATCTGCTGCTTTTAATGACATCTTGCTAGTGTATTTTCTACAGCTTCTGAGTGAACAGTTTTAGAAACCTCATAAATATCTCCATTTTGACACTAGATTTTCAAAGAGCAACTGTAATACTAGTTTTTATGTCTACTAGTCACCCCATGTATGTTTTAAAAAAATATCTTTTAGGAAAAAAGGACTTACACACTGCAATTCATATATTCACTGTCACCAAGGCATTGTTTTTTTAAATCTTCATAAAATGTAGGGACCAAGTCAGTCCAATTTCATCTCAATCTTTTTTATTAATTTCTCTCCTTCTGTTGCACAGACAGAAGGCACTCTGTTTCAACACTTAAAAAAAAAAAAAAAAAAAGAGGTATGCAATTCTGTATCAGCCGAATACTAAAACAAATCACTCTCGAACTCCATTTCCACCACACGCAATATGCTGCCTGACAAGTCACTGCAAGGCAAAGAAAGCAACTCCCTGACTTACTGCAGTGCTGGCCATCCTAACTGGTTTGGCGTGGTGGAGTGCCACTGGACGATGTGCTGACAGCTGAAGGCTGGGAGAATGCTGGCATGCCCCACGGGCTGCGTGGGGGAACAGGTCCCGATTCCTAATGGCAAGCGCCTCCTCTAACGATGTGGTGACAGTGGTCTCGGACACTGCTCGTGTTGCTGCCTCCCCTGCGAGAAGGGCTGGGATATCCGACTGACAAGCAGCTGAGAGACTTCAGTGGTGGGAAAGGAGTGCTGGGGGCAGGGGGAAGCGTGCTGCTGTTAGGCAGGACTGTCTCGTTCATTTGCTTTGATGGCAAATAAAAGCCATTGTGGAATGTGACATTTGCAGATCTGGCTGGCAAAACACACAACCAGCCTCAAGCCATTTTATCCCAAATTAATAGAAATGGTCACAATTTCTCTTTCTGCACAGGTGCTCAGCGGAGTCTCTATTATGCTACTAAAGCCTTTTTCTCTCACCAGTAAACCCAGGACTATCACAGATCACCCAGAAAAGCCATTTGGAGCACAGTACATAGCTGAGCAGCTGACTACACAGAATGCATCCTAAATTCAAGAATGTGCATGGGGAGCCTTTGTCTTTGATGTGTCTTTACCTTTACCCTTCCTGCCTTTGGCTAATTCCTTTGAAGCCAAGGCCGTGCAACACATAACTCATCTAAATCAGCCCCATCTGGCCTTTGTTTCTGAGTGGATCTTATCTATAGCAGTGACTGCTGAACTTTCACAGTCTTGGATAATTTTGCACCCTTAAGTCAGCGAGCCATAAGCAATTATTGCCTCAGTACCCAAGATAAACAGCTATGGAAATTCTGAGGAAAAGGTTTGGGGATTCCTTTTTGATTGGTTGGTTGGTTGGTTTTTGTTTGTTTCTTTTTTTTTTTTTTTTTGACAGTGACACCTTAAGAGGAGGAACGCATGGTTGGACCTGAACCCAGAAGGTCACTTGGAATCTGGACCAAATGAGATGCAAAACACAATCTAACAAGCTCTGCTTGATGTCTACTGGATCAGAAGGTAAGTAAAGAAATGGCAGTGCTGGAATTATTGAGGTGGATATGAGGAGCTGGACAAAGCACGGTAGGGAAAAAAAGCATTTGTGAAAAAATTGCCAAGCTAAAAGCATTCTGGAACCACTACACCATCAGGCAACCAGCATCCAGCATACTTTGACTCACTCCAAGCAAAGCCAATACTCAGTTTTGAAGTCTGTACCTTAACGCTCAATCCTTCTTCTTGAGCAGTGCTCATGCATGATGGTCTGAAACAGATCCTTTGCTTCTATAAAAATTCGAAGCTTCATTTTATATTAATCCTTTTGACACGGGTCAGATAGAATGCCTGTATTTACCTAAATGATATTTCCTTTATTTATCTTTCATTTTTTAAATCCTGCTCCAGGATGAGAACACAGTCTGCAATTCAAAAGGGTTTTTTTTCCCCATCCTGTTCAATAGATGAAGTGTACAATAATTTGATCAGCCTCATTTGCAGAAGTATGATTTCTTGTTCCACAATTCAATCAGAAACTGGCACTGTTCATTGAAGACAGGTAGCAGAACAGCATTGTCAACTAGGTTTGCTTTCTATATGAAACAAAGTTTATTTTTACTTTTAAACTACCAGATGAAATTACAATGTACTCAAAAATCAAGCTGGAAATTACTTTTTCCTTCATTTATTTAAAAAGCTACCCAAACCAATGTTTTATATAATTCAACAGCAGCTCTCAAGAACAGTCAAACTGTATTGAGTAAAGAAAACAAAATTTTTCATTTGCAAGAGAGGTCAAGGACAACAGAAAGGGCTTCTTCAAATACATTGCAGGTAAAGCCAACACTAGAGGCAATGTAGGCCCACTGATGAATGAGGTGGGGGCCCTGGAGACAGAGGATAAAAAGAAGGCGGAGTTACTGAATGCCTTCTTTGCCTCTGTCTATACTGTTGGAGGCTGTCCTGAGGAGCCCCGGACCCCTGAGGCCCGAGAAGAAGTCAGGATAGAGGAGGAATCTGTCTTGGTAGATGAGGGCTGGGTCAGGGACCAATTAAGCCATCTGGACGTCCATAAATCCATGGGCCCTGATGGGATGCACCCGCGGGTGCTGAGGGAGCTGGCGGAAGTCATTGCTAGGCCACTCTCCATCATCTTTGCTAAGTCGTGGGCAACGGGAGAGGTGCCTGAGGACTGGAGGAAAGCGAATGTCACTCCAGTCTTCAAAAAGGGCAAGAAGGAGGACCCGGGGAACTACAGACCGGTCAGCCTCCCCTCCATCCCCGGAAAGGTGATGGAACAACTTGTTCTTGGTGCTGTCTCTAGGCACATCAAGGATAGGGGGATCATTAGGGGCACTCAGCATGGCTTCACCAACGGGAAGTCATGCTTAACCAACTTGATAGCCTTTTACGAGGACGTAACCCGGTGGATAGATGATGGTAAAGCTGTGGATGTGGTCTATCTCGATTTCAGTAAAGCGTTTGACACGGTCTCCCACAGCATCCTCGCAGCTAAACTGAAGAAGTGTGGTCTGGATGATCGGGTAGTGAGGTGGATTGTGAACTGGCTGAAGGAAAGAAGCCAGAGAGTGGTGGTCAATGGGACAGAGTCCAGTTGGAGGCCTGTGTCTAGAGGAGTCCCTCAAGGGTCGGTACTGGGACCAGTACTATTCAATATAT
Source organism: Nyctibius grandis (assembly GCF_013368605.1). Lineage (NCBI taxonomy): Eukaryota > Metazoa > Chordata > Aves > Nyctibiiformes > Nyctibiidae > Nyctibius > Nyctibius grandis. The sequence goes on from NC_090666.1 coordinate 17,122,631, forward strand.
TCATTAATGACTTCGATGAGGGAATAGAGTGCACTGTCAGCAGGTTCGCTGATGACACAAAACTGGGAGGAGTGGCTGAGATGCCGGAAGGCTGCGCAGCCATTCAGAGGGACCTGGACAGGCTGGAGAGTTGGGCGGGGAGAAACTTAATGAAATATAACAAGGCCAAGTGTAGAGTCCTGCATCTGGGCAAGAACAACGCCATGTATGAGTACAAGTTGGGGACAGACCTGTTGGAGAGCAGCGCAGGGGAAAGGGACCTGGGGGTCCTAGTGGACAGCAGGATGACCATGAGCCAGCAGTGTGCCCTTGTGGCCAAGAAGGCCAATGGCATCCTGGGCTGTATTAGAAGGGGTGTGGTTAGCAGGTCAAGAGAGGTTCTCCTCCCCCTCTACTCTGCCCTGGTGAGGCCGCATCTGGAATATTGTGTCCAGTTCTGGGCCCCTCAGTTCAAGAAGGACAGGGAACTGCTAGAGAGAGTCCAGCGCAGAGCCACGAAGATGATGAAGGGAGTGGAACATACTCCCTTATGAGGAGAGGCTGAGGGAGCTGGGTCTCTTTAGCTTAGAGAAGAGGAGACTGAGGGGTGACCTCATTAATGTTTATAAATATGTAAAGGGCAAGTGTCATGAGGATGGAGCCAGGCTCTTCTCAGTGACATCCCTTGCCAGGACAAGGGGCAATGGGTGCAAGCTGGAACACAAGAGGTTCCGCATAAATATGAGGAAAAACTTCTTTACGGTGAGGGTGACCGAACACTGGAACAGGCTACCCAGAGAGGTTGTGGAGTCTCCTTCTCTGGAGACATTCAAAACCTGCCTGGACGCGTTCCTGTGTGATACGGTCTAGGTAATCCTGCTCCGGCAGGGGGATTGGACTAGGTGATCTTTCAAGGTCCCTTCCAATCCCTAACATTCTGTGATTCTGTGATTTGTTTAAATTCCTTCTGTTAGATCATTAAAGCATCTTATGACTAATATTCTAATTAGAAAATTAACAGAAAATCTCCCTTATGAAATAGGTGTTTCTCAATAAGGAACCAGAAGTTTGTGGCTTTCTTTCCTCAGCCTCAGTTATTGGGAAAACATACTACCAGTCTTTCAGAGAACAGCTCTTGTCCTTTATTGGGTTCTTGCCATAATGAACATCTGCTATGTCTATAAATTAATTGTTGAAAACATCTTGTGCTTCTAGATGATCCAGGCAATTGTAGCTGTTCTGGGTTACTAGAGAACATTACCATTTTTCTCTCACACACAGGCACACATCCACACACACATCTCCCCTTACAGTATAGTGTAAAGCAAGAACAATTATAAAATAAACCTTTAGTGCTAATCAAGTCATCAGAGCAGCACACTGTAGGTTTCCCTGGATGATTTAAGCAGGAATTTTTGTACTGTGATAACCTAAGGATATAAAGGATGCCTCACCTAGCTGAACTGAAAATGCTCTCTATCTTGAAATTAAGAATTCTTCTATCAGTCGTCTTGGTTTGTCAACAGCAGAGTTTGGCAGGCAGTTGCAATGGGCTCTTTCCGGTTCAAAGAAAAGGCTAGAGTCCACTTCAGAGAACTCTTTGCATGTAACAGTATTTCCCTTATTTCCCCACAAAAGGCCCATCAGACTCAAATTTCACCTACTTGCTCCATCTTCAAGATTTCCCATTCTTCCTGGCTATACTGACATACTACGGTATGTCACCTTATCTCATGCCCAGCTACAATTCCTCTGTTCTTGGAGCTCTCAGTTCAGCAATCAGAAACTGGCTCATTTTAATACTATTTGTAAATTCTACAGATGGAAATCACTTACCCTAACAAAAGTTTTATACAAATCTCCTGTATTTCCTTTTGGTGTTCCTGGTCTCACTGACCATCCACGGCTCTGGTGAATGATGAGAATCTGACCTCTCACCAAGACCTGCAAGAAGTAACAGTACCTACATTTTCCAACCAAACTTGGAAGGATATTATTGACTTAATTTGGAAAGAGTAGCAAAGGGTGCTGTCTCTCCCAAATGGCAGATTTCTGGATGCCATCAGCAAAGATAAATAGATACCAGTCTGTAATCATTTTGAGTCACGTTAGCCAGCTGGCATCTCTTTTCTTTCTTATTTGTAATCTGTGTTCATTAAAGATGCTGCAAGAAGGTGAGGGTGGTGTCTGGGTGTGCTACACCCTTCCATGTGGGAGGGGATTGCAATGATACAAACACTATGGCTTTCTACTGCCTACTTTAAAAAACAAAAGTAAAATTCTAATTCTTCTTAAGAATTTTCAGATCTGTTCCATGCACAACTTGAGGCAGACAAGTCTCTTCCTTTCTTAGGATACAAATGTTCTCATATACCTTTGAATTTAGAAGTGTATCTGAAGGGAGCAGTTGCAAATGCATGTTGTTTCTGGTGAGAACAAACAAACAGGCATGCCTGGTTACATCGCATTCCTCCCAGGTGCACGCACATATGTCATGGTCATGTTTTGCCCCTCACACTGTATCGTCAGTCTCACTCCCCTCTCCCACGCTCCAGAAAACACCTATGTGCTCCTTCTGATTCTGCTTCTCTGCCCTATTCCCACCTCTGGTCCACAACCTCTCCATTAACAATTTTTACCTAAAGAATACAGGAAGAATTTGGGGAGTAATTAATACCCTAAACTTTAAGTTCCAAGTAAGCAACAGAAGTGTCAAGATACTGAAGAGCAGTAGACTGTCACACAACAAGCCATGTGGTTGCTGCACTGTATCTCCACAAAAATTATTTGCATTACTCACACACATGAGGGGGTTGACTTGTGATCTGTCGTTTGAGATGCAAATATTTATTGATAGCACAGAAGTATTCTAACTTTTGTTTTATTACTCATTATTTTAACACTATTAGTTAAGAGGTTTTGGAACACCAAAATCACTCACCTTGTTCTGCAGTAGGACCAAAAGAGCTTACATTTTATCACTATTTCATTTCCACTATAAATAATCCAGCTGCACGATCAAGACCTAAACCTAAGTACACTGCAGTAGTGTACTCCTGTCATAAATAAAGCCTAAGAGTAAACCAAGTCCTTCCTTAAAATTACAACAATTATAGAATAATAACTTTGTAAATATTAACTTTTTATACCCTGTCCTAAATAGCATTCACATGTCCAAAAGCAGTATTAAAATACTGATTTTAACATGTTCCAAAATGTATTTCTTTTTAGCCAAATAAAAAGGACAAGTCCCTTTGGTATAGAGCACTGCCGCACACAGCAGCCCTCCTCTACTCACGGATCTTCGTGCCAAGCATTATATTGTGCTTCCGTAGAAAAGCATCAGTGTTTCCTTCTGCTCGTTTTTCAGCTTCACACAGCCTTATTACACACAGCCAGCTACACAGCTACCATATTACTCAGACCTTCTTCAACTGTTCATATGCATTAAGTCCCCTTTACAGACCTGCATCTCAAAACACCCTTTTGGAACAGGCAAATATTATATTATCATCATCATCATCACTATTATTATTATGTTTTCAATACAATTTCAGAGGTAAGGAATGACAAAGGAAAAAACCCAGCCCTGTGTATAACTCTTCTGGGCACACTGTAAATGGGTGGCAAAGCAAGGCGATGCCATTAAAATTAAGATAGTCTGACAGTTTGCACTTTCCTACCATGAAGAGCATTTCTTTTGTTTCTTTTAAGTAAGATGCTGGAAAATTTCCAGGCAAGACAATAATTAAGAAGATGTTGAGAAGTAAAAAGAACAAACTCTCCAGTGGCCGCTAGAGCTTATAGCTACAAGTACCTTTTTTCAGGATTCAGGTTCTCCAAAACAGATTCCCGATAAGGATTCCCACAAGTCCACTGCGAGTTCTGTAGTTAATTTTATCTTGTTCTATGTCTCGCCTTGTCAAAGAAACAATAAGACTGATTAACAGTGTTTCTTCAGAAGTGGATGCTTTGTACAGTTGATGGCAACTGTCAATCACTGGGACCTCATACTTTAAGAGATGGGGAGAAAAATATCCCAGAAAACTCAGGTGTGAAGATGAAATTCTCCTTCTTCCCCTCTATCCTCATATATCCCAGCCACAATTTGAAGTTATTCCAGAACAGAAGCAAATGTATTAGTAAGACTGTAAACTGTCCAAGGGGAAGGGGGTTTAAGAGTTCAGCAGAATGGCTCACCTTGCAGTAAGTTCTGAAAACATTCTGCTATTTGAGATAGTTCTCATTAAACAATGTGAAAACATTCTAGAAGCTGTTACTGTTCTTATGCTCATATTATAAAAAAGGATCCCAGGTCCTAAGACTATGTAATAGATCACTCAAAATCATGAGGATGCAGAGCCCACTCCTGTGATTAAGATTTCTGACTGATACCTGCTCTTCTGTGAGCAAAGCTGAGGGGGGACATTTGTCAAGCCTTGACTTGAAAAGAGTTTGGTTAAAAGGGAACTGTAAGAAGACACAGGGTGGATCCAGTGTGCTCAATTTTCCTATTCATTATGCAGATGTACTCATGCAGAAGCCTCTTTATGTCATTCAATATAAATAAATACCTGCAGCACTAACAGGCAAGGCAAAAAGAGCACTCTGTTGTGAAGCAGAGTGGGAAGCTTGTTCAGATGGTCTTGGAGGTCATCATTATAACCTATTTAATATCCACATGTACACACACACACACACAGCTGTACTCTCTAAATCACAAAAACACCACATGTGGAACAAACATCATCACCGTTAAGGATGATACTTTCCTTTTTGTGTGTACCCAACAGAGCTCTCAATAGATGCTTATATTGTAACTCTGGCATTGACTATAGTTTCCATAGAACACCTGGGTTTCTATTAAGCTACCGGCCACACAGACTTGGCAGCAATGCAGTTGCAGCACAGTACCTGTTAGGGCAACACCAAGATACCCCTTCCAGGCCACTCTACATGTGTTGACAGGAGCTACAACCACTACACAGATGTATCAGACCTTCTTCTCCACCATGAAGTAGCTTTGTGCAAGAGCAGAACCAGGGCAAGGCACAAGAAAGCTGTCCACAAGGTCGTTGAGTCACAGACCTGATGCATTTAGTTAGTATTAGAGATGCTCTTGTTCCAAAGGGACTGAGGAAAGGAGTAGCAAGGCTATCACATGATCCCTTTAACTGACTGGTCATCTTATACCATGCAGAAGTAGAGGCTCATGTCTTATTCTGTCAAAAAAACCTAAGTCTTCCTAATTAACATCAAATGTTAACTAACCTTCTATGTGTGAGATTTTCAGACAGAGCAATGCTCCATGGCTGCACACGTGCTACTGGTCCTGAAAAAAATGGGGGAGGGGGGAAATGCGGCACTTAGTCAAGGAAAGAAAAATGGAATTTTAAAAAAAATATATTTTTATATATATATAGCCTTGATTTCTACCTAGGTGTACAGATTGAATGGCTTCTGCTTTTTCATTACTAAAACAGTAATCAGATGGCTACACATGACCATACATAATGACATACAATTTCTGGTCTCTCACACAAGTTTTATGCTGATATAACACCAGAACTCAGCAGAAGCTAATTTCTAATTTATATTGGCAGAAGATCAGATTCAGGGCCTTTGTGAGTAAATAAATCATATTCAAGAGTAATATAGATCCTCAACTGGTATAACTCAGTCTGACCATCCTCAAACAAACTGTGATTTACACCACCAGTAGACCTTGTCAGCATGGAAATAATCAAGTAAGACTGTGTGACAAAGCTCTCTTTATGCACGTAATACAGTCTCACAAAATTAATGCACTCTTTACATTAAAATTCATATAGGAAAGCGAATGCTAGTATACCAAGAGAGACAGCTAGTCTGATGTATGGATGCTAGGATGTTTCGTAGTAGGAAGCCATTGGGCAGGGAGCATGAAAAACCCTGACCACTGTAATCTTATTTTTTAATGTGTGACTTAGGATTTACCGGCCCATGTGCAGCAGGCAGGCCTAAAGCTTTGGAAGAGATTCGTAGGAGCCCCAGGTGAAGTTCGTACAAGTGTGAAAGAGAAAACCAGATGCAAGCGGTAACACCTGGATTCCAAAGACCATTTTTATATATGAAAATGAACTAACCTAGCTTTTTATTTGGAATCTCTACACGGAACTATATCAATGAGAAGAAAAGTTAAGATGCTGGAAACTACTGCCTTGGCTCTTCGTTCCAACAAGCCCTCCCCAAGACCAAGGGTGACCACCATAAAGAAACAAAAACAAAATCAAACAACAATCCATAATAACACCTTCCTATTCTGGTCAATGTCTAAAGTCAGCCACAGTTATTCAAGGGAAGCAGAAGTCCTTTGGAGATTGCACTCAAAGCACTGGATACGGAGGACTGAAATCAAGGTTACGTTGTCCTTGCTCTGTGAATCCCTTTATAGACGACATAGCTGGCAACATCCTTGCTTTGATAGCTACTTCCTTCTCTGTATATGGTTTCTCATCGTGCTCGCCTAGTCTGAGAGATGGGAGAGGATGGCAGATTATTTAGCAGATAATGTCATTTTCTTAGTCAATGCACTTGGGTTATTTCCAAACCATTTTTCAGGGAATATTTCCTGGTATGGATACAGGACTTTGTAGAAACAAAAAGTGAAAGAAGCTATGATTTTTCCTAATAAATATTTTGAGGGTTTTGTGATTAAGATGACCAACATATTCTTTTCTCCACCAAACCAAGAAAGATCCTTGATAAAATTAAGATCAGCTTGAAACCCTTCCCCAACCCAAATCCATCTTCCTACATACCACTGCACTCAGTAGGCCTTCCTCTATAGCTGCTTTTACAATTAAATGCCATTTTAAAAGCTAAGTTAGGAGTCTGTAATGCTCTTACCACTGCTCTTCAATAAAGGTGCAATGGAAGAGCAGCTCATCTGAATGATATAGTTGCTACACACGGTAACTGCACTGCAGAGGCGCAAAAGACTTTGCTTCCTCTCTATTCATTTGCTGCCTCTTCCATACACAAGAGCTGGGCGTCAATGGACAAACCTCAAGACAGAAACTTCAGATGTGCCTTTGTTTGCCACCAGCAGCTCTGCAGAACATCATGCATGGATAGACAGCTTTTGTTCAAAGGGAGGGAATTAACAAGAAGGCAAATAAAAAGTAAGATGGGTGCAGATGCAGGACAAGAAAACATTTATGGGGCACACAGAAGAAGAAACGAAGATCAGAAAGATGCATAGCAAGAAATACCAGAATAAACCTTAATTTTAATTTAAATATGAGACATGTATGGGAAATTTGTTTTGAGATGGGGGCATAGCTGTAAGATGAGAAGTGAGAGAGAGAGAGTTAAAGTGTCAGGAATCATATGCTTTGCCCCAAAACAACGCTTTCTTTTTGAATCATTAATAGGTAGCTTCCATAGCAAACGTGAAACAATCAGAATCCTAAATTCTAGCTGTATATTCATACAGCTCTGGTGCTTCAAAGGTGTGATGGCTGTCATGTTTTGAGTTATAAATGAAAGCATGGTAATAAAACATAACAAATAAACAAAAGAACCCACAAAAAAAAAATCCGTACCAGCACTAAATCCACCCTCCAGAATAGGGCAAACAATTTAACTACAATGCACTTAAAAGTAAGTGTAAACACAGATGCTTCAAGATAACTTTGCAGTTTTCTATTCTTTAAGGCACCTTACCTGAGTAAGAGATGATTTTGTTAATATTTAAAGCTCTAAGACACTCTGGTGTTATGCCTGAGTTATTCCAATCAGGAAACAAGGCAAAACACAAGTAATGATATAGTGATGGATACAAAGTGCTACTTTCCCTTCAAACCTTGAAGTCAGCTCTCAATGGAAGAGTAAACAAGATGAAGTAGTGTTCTTCCATTTCTGCTAGAGCACTTTTCATCTTGACAACTGAAGGTAAATGCCAGGCTAGAGGGTTGAGCTCTTGCCATGATTCTAGCAAACCATCAGCCTATTCTCAAGAAAATCAACGTGTTCAGACATTTTTTTTCTTAAATAAAATAAAATACAAACCAAAACAAACACAACAAAGCTTTCTGTGCACCATGCATACATATAAAAACTGAATAACTCTTAAATTAAGAGCTGGTCAAGAATGTGTCCTTTTGGAGGCTGGCAATGCTCTAGAGATCTTATTTTTATCTCTACATCATCTTGTAACCAGACCTATTTATCAGTGCTGGCTGAAAGTCAGGACATCTGTTCCTGACGAAATTTTGACATTTCTAAATTTCCATTTCATTCCAAACTGGAACAAAACCAAATATTTTTCACATTTCCTATAAATGCTTGAGAAAATAACAATTCCAGGTTAGCACACACACGAGTTCCTCTGATTAGGATATAGGGTGCTTTTCTTACGTCAAATACCAAACTGTTTCATTATCACCGTAAAACCTGACATTTTAAAATACCTCATTTTCTAGACCAGTCAGTACCTTATAGCTGCTTTTAAAAGATTTTTTTAATTTAATGATTTTTTAAATAAAATAGAAAAAAAAAGTATTAAATCAGTGATATGACGCCACTGTGGTGAATAAATTACTCTCTCACACACACGTATATATATATTTACAACTATACATATATTACCTATATAAACAATTAGTGAATGTGGAATTAACGACTGGCTTCTCTCATTTTTTTCCTAAGACTGATTAACTCTTAATATCTTGAACACAAAAGGGATAAAAGGCACATGATAACCCTTCCCTGTCTTCTAAGCATCTCTTTCTGTGAATTTTTTTCAAAAACAAAATTATCTTGAAGATATTGCAGTGCGGAGAAAAATCAACTTAAGGGGAACAAAACTAAAATTATCCTCAAAATTGCCTGTTATAATCAAATTTAATGATGTAGGGGACTCAAAGTATTGATCCTAGAAGGGAACAGCACGTGTTTATACCACAGCAACTCAGACTTCATTCTGGGTACCCACAAGGTAATTCCTGTCTCAGGTAGAGGAGGTCCACATCTATTTCTTGATTTACGTCCTGTCTGCTCACATGCCAGGCTACAATAAAATCAATTCTACAGCAAATGGAAAATCCAGATGTCCATTCAATCAAGTGTTATGTGCTCTGCCCTAAGTTTCTCCTACAGGCTTACAGTGAACTTCAACCTAATCCTCACCTATTCAGGTTTCCAATACAGGTTTCAAATACAGTTTACACACTTCATACAGGGATCCCCAGAGCCCCTCGGAGCCCTGCATTGTGAAAGCATGCCATTTAGTGAGGTTTATGATTTCACAGAATCACTGAGGTTGGAAGAGACCTCTGGAGATCACTAAGTCCAGCCCACGACTCACAGCATGGTCAACTAGAGCAGGACAGTGCCCAGCTGGTTTTTGAGTATCTCCACAGATGGAGACTCCACAATCTCTCCGGTTAACCTGTCCCAGTGTTTCACTACCATCCCAGGAAAAAGCTTGTTCTCATGTTCAGAGAATTTCCTACTTCCAATCAATTGCTTGTTGCCTCTTATCCTTTCACTAGACACCACTAAGAAGAGTCTGGCTCTGCCTTCTTTACTCTCCCTATCAAGTATTTGTACACACTGATAAGATCACCCTGAGCCTTCTCTTCTCCAGACTGAACTGTCCCAGCTCTCTCAGCCTCTCCTTGTATGTCAGATGCTCCAAATACTTAATCATCTCAGTGGCCCTTCACTGCCCTCACTTCAGTATGTTCATGCCTTGTAGAGGGGAGACCAAAACTCGACTCATCAGTCCAGATGTGGCCTCACCAGTGACAAGTACAGGGGAATAATCCCTTCTCTCAACCTGCTGGCAACACTTTCGCCAATGCTGCTAGTGCATTTCTGGCTCACATTCAACTTGTTGTCCACCAGCGCTCCCAGGACTCCATTTGCAGATCAATTTGTCATAATCACATCAATGCAATCACTGCAAAGTTAATTTAGTACAACGGGTGTTGTAATCCTGGGGAGTGTTTGGCACTGGAACTGTTTATACTTTCAGGCTACTCTCTTATCATATCAGTTCTCTCCCTTCTCTCATACTAGGTGTGTGGGAAAAGTTGACAGATAAGCATCAACCACCCAATTACCACCCAATTATTGCTTCAATACATACAAAACATGCTCCTGCTTGTGGTCTAACCACTTGCTTTTGTTTTTCTCAATGGCTTCTTTCCAACACGATGCCTGTAACAGGAATAAATACACCCAAGTGGACCCGATCATCTATTCCAGCACCATGCTGTGGACAACCGCAAGCAATAACATCAGAAGTTCCAGAAAATCTAACGGACAACTGCAGAAAAGCTTGCCAACAGTCACATTCCCACTCACAACCCACTCGTTACCTAAAACTTTCTTTTCAACAGAAGCAGCTGGTCTCACCAGTTGGAAGGGGGATTCTGGTCTTGATGACTTACTGGTCTCATCTGCTACAGCAGGGCCCAGGAAAGCCACAGCCCTGACAGTCAGCTGGCAAGAGGCTGGAGTCCTCTAGCTCCCCAACTGAGGAGGTCTCCTCCTGGTTGAGAAATGCATTAGAGGAGCTCACCACCTCCTGAGTTCACAAAATTTCTCAGCTCACTTTCATTTCACGTAGATCTAATTTTGTCTGCTTTGTCACGCTGTAATACCCACAGGTTTAGAGTAGCGTTCCATGTTTATGCTGCCCACCTACAAAGTTTCAGCAGTTGCCACATCAAGGCTAATCTCTGTACTTCTTAAGGAACATATCTTGTTTGGACTGCCCCCTTCACGACAGCCCACCAGGCAGTTTGTCTCCAGCTATGCAGACCACTGCATTTCTCTCAGCAACAGATACATCACACAGTCACGACAGACACAAGCAAAAGCAAGCACAAGGGATATTAGTGTGTGACACTGATCTTTTCGCATTACTGACTTGTGATCAGTAACAGCTTTTGAGTAAGCAGGGTCTCTTTACTTTGCACTGTACAGCAGACTCTTATTTCCAAATAAGCAATTCCCTGTCACTGAGTGAAAGCATCTCGCACTAGCCTAGGCAGTTGTGCTCATTTGTACCATTTGTCCAGGTAGACAGTATCGGTGCAAAAGCAGCTTTCACAGTTTAAAGTTCTGTGAGACTATGGGATGCCGAACATTGTAGCAAAGTAGAAGCTGAGAGTGGCCTCCACTCCCACCTTCTTCTCAGTAAAGACGAGAGTCCCAGGGATGCTGTAAACAACAGTCCCAGTGAAAGTTCAGGTATCTGTACAATGTCATATAGAACTGAAGTCAGTCAGCAACAGAGGCAAAAAAGGAGAGAAGACATCCCATTTCCCAAGTGAGGATTTCAGCATCATTTATATCAAGCCTTTTTCTCCTTCTGCTTGCAGAACTAAAAAACATTAAGTTTATCTCAGAGGATGGCAAACAGGCAACGGAGTAGATGTGATGACACCACATGCAATAAGTATGAGAGCCACTTTTTCCTCCTGGTCATCCCATTACTGTTAAAAAGAGAGCAACTACCTTGTTACAAAGGATAGACAAATACTACTGCCTGCACAAACACTCAAACAGCCTCAAGAATCTAAGATTTTATGCTAATGAACAACCTCTGGGCTCTCACCTCTGTTTTTGCACCAGTGTAACTATGTCAGAGAGATTTATTTTTTTTAATATAGTACTATAGATTATTCCCCCCTGCCATCCCTACAGGAGAAACCAAGACAGCAAAGATACTATTAAAAGGAAGCTTTTACTGCACTCACACTGAGAAAAAAATACAAGTGATTTAGATATATTTCTTTAACCATCCTAGTGTGACCTGTGAGTGCAAAGAAGGCTTTTCATCATTTCAGACCAAACTTTAAAGTGCATCATTTATAATATTAAAATGAGGTTTAGGGTGGTGAACCTGAAAGATATTTCATTAATACAAGGTAGTCTGGAGAACCTTAGCATTTTGTTCCTCCTTGTTGTGCAAGAGGTAACTTGGATTAATAACAGAGATATAAATATATGTGTATCTTACATATTATAAAATACACAACATGGCTAACTGGATGTAATGCTTCTCTATGGCTCTTAGACATTCTTAGTAATTGTACAATTACCTTGAAAGTTAAAATTTGATTATGCTACATCAGTAACAGTTACATGAGGCTTCACAAGTGCTCAGCAGTATGAAAGCTTGCCAACGGCAAAATTTGAGATTATGAGAGGTATTAACTACATACAGAAAAAAAAAGTCATTACAGTTTACTGTCTCTGCTTTTGGTACAGAAGTCACAGCTTTGTGTTACAGGTCCACCAGCATTATGAAAGCCATCTCTAAGATTATACCTGGCTATGCTAAATGCTCCAGCTCTCCCACCTCCACCACTATTTGACTACTTCAGAATAACCAGAAAGGCATCCTCGTGAGAAATTGATGGATGCCAGATGGTGTAGAGTTAGTCTTCTGTAAGGACCTTGTGCTAAGACAACTTCGTCATAGAGGACGGAAGATCTCAGCCCATCCAATTGTCAGAAACTTTGCTCACATTACAGCAAGACGTTAGTGTTTCATCCTCTTTCAAGTGATCAGAGACCCACACGTGTCCCTCCCTTTCCCTTGACCTGGATGCCCATCCCTGCTGCACCTCCCAAATCTTAAGTGCCCAGTGAGTGAAGGGAGTCACTGGTGTGGGAGAACTCAGAGCAATCAGGGTGTTAGATGAACACCTCCAAGGAACTGTTGCTACACATCATATCCACCTGACTGTTCATAAGGTGCCAACTACAGTTTTAAGCATACTACTGACTATTATATAAGGTTACATCACTTACGAAAGCTACATACTTTCATACTGTAATTTTAACTTCCTTGTCAAAACTCCAAGACCACTTTGAGACAGGCACAGAAACCTTAAATGCTAATCAACTGTCAAACTACTGTAGGCATGGGATATTTAACAACTGTTGGAAAAAAAAAACCAACAAAACACAAATATGGTCAAGTAAGCACTGTTCAGCTCAGACATCCCCTTCCTCTCTACCCTGTTGACAGATAACGAAGAGAAAGACAAGGGAACAGATTTTCCCAAATGTTAATTTACTAAATACTTTGTATGGACTACTAAGACACTGGTCTGCAGGTGGGTAGAAAGAGGTAGCATACCAGAAGCTCTTCTTTTTCCGAGAACAAATTCTTAGCAAATGCCCGTTAATCAGCGACAGAGGCAGAATTAGGAGCAACCGAAAGAGCCACAGGCAATTTGGATCCAACTGTACAGTTACAGGAATCCAGGAACCAAATGGGAGTTTCTAACAGTAACTGGAACCTGCACTCAAGAAAAAACCCCACTAACAGCAGCTCTGCCCCAGTAACAGGCTCACTGTACCCACTAGTGACCTGTCACTGAAATCTTTCCCTCCACCGAGCCGTGGTTTGGCTGTCATACTTCTGTCACCTGGATATTTTAGAAATCAGTTTTAATGGAGTTCAACACATATTTCCCATTTAACTCCTAATTTTGAGATTGGCGCTAATGTGCATCTATAAATGGTCCTTTACGAAGGACATTTAAATAGTATTTTATCCACTCCACCTTCTTTTAAAGGAACACTCTCAGTTTACATGTGAACACACAACTACATTACACAACAGATGTGTACCAGCCAACACAGACACAACCAAGGTGGGTGAGTGTACACTGCACTGGGCAGAGCTGGTAAGACAGAGCTCCATCCATGCCAAGACAGACAAAGGCTCTCCAGGTAAAAGCAATCATTTTGTTCTAAGTTATCTACTTGTGTTAGTGGCTGAGTCTCAAACACTGTAAGCCTAGGAAACAAAAACTGGTTGCATAAATGAAATATAAATGACAGAAAATTAATAACTAATGAAAAGAAACACAGAGAAATGGACAGTACAATCAGTGAGATATAAATTTATTTTAAAGGTGTTTACTGTTAATGCTCTATTGTTACTATTTTAAAAAAAATTGGTTTAAAGTTTAAAAGAAATGGCTTTTTCAGTTATTTTCTTTACATCGCCTGTGTCTTTTCATAGAAAGTTATCAATTTCAATGTCCTGTTCCATTTCAACTGAATTAAGCATTTATTAAATAGTAATCAAGCAAAAAAAAAGAACTTACAGGTCATCTTATTAAAAGAAATGTAAAAAAATATAGAGGAAAAAAAGAAAAATGAGAAAGTTATTGTCAGTGAACACATGCATCCACTTACACACAAGTGAAGTACACCCGAACAGATTTTGCTTAACACACAGGGAACTAAGCAAGAAATCCTCAAATATCACAGCCTACAAACAGGTTTTGATAGAAATAACAATCATCATCCCACCCAGCCTCCCCAGATGAGGTTTTGAGCTGCTGGAAAAGCAGCAAGTTTGTACACCCTCTTCCAAATTCTGTTTCCTGTCTAGCCTCCTTGTTGTGGTAAGAAAGCACTGATACTAGATGTCCTAGGGATTATGAAAATCAAATTCATGTATGTACACCACATACCAGAAACACTTGCAAGACTTTAATGCATTGTCACCTGAATTAATTTTTATGGTTAGCAAACTACATATATATTCATTATAGCCATCCAGAGGGACCTTGACATGCTTGAGAGCTGGGCCTGTGAGAACCGCATGAAGTTCAACAAGGCCAAGTGCAAGGTCCTGCATGTGGGTCGGGGCAATCCCAAGCACAAATACAGGCTGGGCGGAGAATGGATTGAGAGCAGCCCTGAGGAGAAGGACTTGGGGGTGATGGTTGATGAGAAGCTCAACATGAGCTGGCAGTGCGTGCTTGCAGTCCAGAAGGCCAACCGTATCCTGGGCTGCATCAAAAGTAGCGTGGCCAGCAAGTTGAGGGAGGTGATTCTGCCCCTCTACTCCACTCTCGCGAGACCCCCATCTGGAGTACTCCGTCCAGCTCTGGGGGCCCCAATGTAAGAAGGACATGGAGCTGTTGGAGCGAGTCCAGAGGAGGGCCACAAAGATGATCAGGGGGCTGAAGCACCTCTCCTATGAAGATGGGCTGACAGAGCATGGGTTGTTCAGCCTGAAGAAGAGAAGGCTACAGGGAGACCTTATAGCAGCCTTCTAGTACCTGAAGGGGGCCTACAGGAAAGCAGGAGAGGGGCTTTTTACAAGGGCACGTAGTCATAGGACAAGGAGTAACAGTTTTGAACTGAAAGAGGGTAGATTTAGATTAGTTATTAGGAAGAAATTCTTTACTTTGAGGGTGGTGAGACACTGGAACAGGTTGCCCAGAGAAGTTGTGGCTGCCCCCTCCCTGGAAGTGTTCAAGGCCGGGTTGGACGGGGCTTTGAGCAACCTGGTCTAGTGGAAGGTGTCCCTGCCTGTGGCAGGGAGTTGGAACTAGATGATCTTTAAGGTCCCTTCCACCTAAACCATTCTATGATTATATTTATATATATATTATATATGTGCACACACACAGTCATTGTATTATGTCACCCTGATCCACTAGTAATTCTACTGTGTTGTACTAAATGAGAGTCAGCTGAGGTTACCTTTGAGGCTGAATTATCTTTATAAAAGCAAAATGTCATACTAAAGCTGTGAATTTCCATACGCTCAATGTCTAGAGTATCTTGATCTGACTGATAGTAAATGATGAGGCTGGCTCAGTTCAAATCAGTGCAGATGGAGGGCTGTTCCTACATATAATCAAGCTACCCCTGACCATACGAGCCATTCCATCAGCTGAAGAATTTGAGAACTGCCTCCATGTCGAGGCCAGAGGGCAATAAAGGCATTATAAGCCTGGTTTGCCAATTTATGGAGCTATCTCATTAGATCTGAGCCCAAACTGCTGCTTACAAGGTGAGGGAAATAAAATGTACTGCAACTGCAATGCAAAGGTGAGATAGGAGAAGCTTGAGTAGATGAGCCAAATGTAAAGAAAGCAGTAATACCAGACTGCTTGATTCAGAAGATTGCTAGACCACACCAGAAATACGTTTAGTTAGCATTTCTTCTGGAAGGATTCAGCCAACTTCTCCCTTGAGAGAAGTCTCTAAAGCATAGGTGTGTTACCCTCATTTTGTGTCCAACAAGCACATCGATTGCTGAGCAAGCATTGTTTTCGTATAACCGCATGACCCTCATGGAGGACATGCCTGGAAGGATAGGAAAGGATGCTGCTTCTGAGCAGTGTGGTCTAGCGCAGAGGCAGAAGAGCCATGTGATCCATAAAAGAAAGAAGAAAAATTGTATTTGACCAGAATAACAAATGTTTCTTTATCTTTTTAGGCCAACCAAAACTACAACACCCTGCTATTAGTAAGACCAGTTTCAATTCAGCTTTAACCTCTCTTGCCCATGCTACAACTGGAAAGGATCCAAGGAAACAGACTGGTATTATTGAGCACTTATCTCCTTATAGCTGAAGGCACTGTATAGCAGAGGAGGGGATCCTTAATTGCTTACATGCCTTAAAAAAAATAGTAAGACACACAAAATGGATGGATACTATGAAGCAATATGTCCCCACGTTACCACAGCATTGCTAAACTCCTGCCATCTTCCACATTACCAGGTAACACTATCTTTGTGCTTAGTTCCTATAGTTTTCTAAGATGTACTTTGCGTTTAACAAAGAGATGAATGAGAAGGGAGGGAAAAGAGAAAAGGCTGTTAAGGAATTTTAGCACCTCATCCATAACTATGATGGCCTCAGCTGATAGATCCACTAAATCTCATGGCTATGAGATTATACCTCAGAGCAAAGCTTATCTCAAGACCACTCATCATCATCAGATCCAATTGTTGAAGCGATTCAGCATACACTTAATGTTCTAATCTACTTTTTCCTTTCAGGGTCAGGGATGGCAGGACAAGGAAATCAATAAAAAGTAGTTTATTTGAAAGGAAAAAAAAAATATAAAAAAAAAAAAATTTCAGAAGTGTCTAGATTCTCTTCTTGACTTGGTTAGTTGATTCACCAAATCAGTAACAAAAAAAATCCCAGTAGGATTAACTGTTAATAATAGGTGAATATGTATACAACAAAATTTCCAAGTTCTGTCATTTCAGTTGCACCCACAAATACGTACACACAAATACATATGTATATAGAATATAAATATATATAAATGAAGTCAACTTTTTTAACCCTTAGCATGACAAGTTTTATCCCTCAGACATATCAAGAACTTTGAAGGCAAAGACATGTGAAGTCCAAATCACAGCTCCCCCTAATTAATATATCCATATGTCTTACTACCATGAAGATCCATGAAGTCAGTCACCCTTCATAGCAAGGGAAGTAAAGTCATACTGCTCCAGCAGCCTAGCAGTCAGCTGCTGTGAAGGAGTCTGAAAATAATGGGTATAAAATACGTAATCAGATTCTTAACACCCTGTGGCTGCTTACCTACCAGTATAAAGAATTGCAAGAGCACCTGTATTAGGTATCTTACAAAACAAAACAGAGAATACACTGATGTTACAAATATTGCAGTACAATCACGGATTTAAAGTACATCTAGTTTTTTTTAAAAACATATTACAGCATCTATTTTTATTTTTTCTTTAGTTGCTACCATTGCAACAACAGAGAACTGTTACACATCTGCAAAAGCTTGTTCCAGGATGTAGCATGTACAACATCAGTCATCTACAACTTGAGTTTTGAGAAAATGTAGCTGTTCTAATACACAGAAGAATGAAAAACTATCAGTTTAACAGATATTCCTCTCTTTTCTTCCAGATCTTGTAGAGCTTTATCAACTGAAATAATTGCAAGCGTTTAATGATGTGCACGAGGCATTTCTGTGGCTCCCAACAAAGCACAGAGGTCTGACAAAATAAATTACTAATGAGCAATAATAAGACTTGATCTTTCCCCCATTCAAGTCAAAGCCAATCCTCTTGCTTTGATCAGCAGAAGCAGGTCCAGTCACTTTTGCTCAGCCTGCTTTAATAAAATGCTCTACATGAAAAAATCAAAACTGTACTATGCTGTGTGGATTAATCCCACACAAAACAGCCTGACCCTACTCGCACAGTGGAGTTTTACACTTGATTTGAAATTAGAAAGGAAAAACTACATATTTAAGTAAATGTTAGTAAAACCTCTTTGGAGGTCTCTCACTTACTATCAGGCTAGCAGAAGGCATTTCCAGATCTAAATTTCAAGATTAGCCTAACGGATATAAAAGCATTACAAAAACATACTGATTTTCTCATCTGTATAACACTTACAAATATAATGTACTGCAAAATTAAAAATTACTTTAACTGAATGAAGAAAAAACAGAGGGAGTGGATACAGACTACTAAATAATCAGAGTAGCTTCTACAACACAAACAACAGCCGTATCAGAACTAGCAGAAACAACAAGATTCTAAGTTTAGGCTGAAATTGTCTCCCTGACTAACTGTTCCTTCATCTAAACACAGCCCTGCTGTGATACATATTGCAGTTCAGATGGCAAGAGATGCAACATCACACACCCACTTTCAGCGCTCGAAAGTACACATTGTACAGACTGCAAAGGAAAAAAAACACTAATGATTTGACATTACCTACATAATACTTGGCACTCAAATTGTAACTATATTGCAGTATTTAACTCAGGATAAGTGTTTAAATCAACTTTTGATAACCTTAGGGTTTTTTTGGGCAGAACACAAGTTTTCTTGTCTTTTTCAGTAATCTGTAAAGCAACACAGAAGTTAGCAACAACCCACCATAGCTTATTTTTCAAAACAAACACGGTCCTCCCAACTGAGTCATGAAAACAGTCAAGTTTTTCAGAAACCAACATCCCAGGTGCCATATTCTAACCAGGGCAAGGGAATCCTTAGGAGATGCAGAATACTACCTGGCAGATCAGGTATTTCATTGTTTTTAAAGCATTTTTATAGCCTTTCTCTGGCACGTGGTAACTACTGGTTTTCCTTTATCTTCCTGACTACCCTAACAGCACTGCCTAGGAAGACAGCACTGAAAACACATAGGTGTTGGCATAGGGAATCGCTCCTTTGTTCTCTGCAGATGCAGGGAACACCACCTTTGTCAGGCTGCAAAGCAGCACGCATAAGTGAGCAACCCACTTCGCTTCAGTTGCCTCCCCGTGACAGGCGGCCTCTGTTAAACACCCTTAAGGACACACAGAAAATAAACAGTGATTGCTGACCAATCACTAGTTTGACGCCTTGTGTTTAAATATACATACATACACATTTATATGTTTGTGAAATGTGTATTTTTGATTTAGCAATCTCAAAGAACGGGAGTTTGGTTCAGCGATGAACAGCACCTGGAGCGCTTCTTCACCGAGATCCTACATCCTAACAGTACTTGGCGTATTTCCGATACACGGCACGGGCTGCTCACACCGCTACCACACAAACTGGCCCAGCAAAACTCTGCTCAGCCACGCAGCAGCGCCTTGTGCTCCCCATCAAACCTCCCGTTCCCACCTGAGGCCCAGGTTCAACAGCCGCCGCCCGCCCTCCGCCTCCTCAGCCAGGCAGCGGCGGCGCCTCGCGCCTCCGGCGGGAGCGGGGCCGAGTCCTGCCCCACGGCGCCCCGCGGCTCCGCAGCCGGAGGGCAGCGCGGCCTTCGCCGCGGTTTACTCGCTGGAGATCGACCGTGCGGCGGGGACACGGGCAAACTCTCCTGCCGGGACGGTTTCCCGCCCCGGCCCGTCTCCACCGGCGGGGCCGCGTTCCTTGCAGAGCTTCCCTGAGGGGGGCGGCCAGGACCCCGCCGCGGCCCGTGGGTAGCGGCCCGCGGGCGGGCAGGCCCTGGCTCGCACAGGTGCCAGAGGAGTCTTTTCCCCCCGCCGGTGGGGATGGGCCAGGGCGCCGCGGCCGCCGCAGGTGGAGGGAAGGCTGCGCCCGTTCCCGGGGAGACCTCGCCTCCTAGCGCCCGCGCCGGCCGCGCTACGGGCAGCGCCGGCTGCCTCTCGAACCCCTCCACCTTCCTGCATCGGGCCCGCTACGTGACCGACCGAGGCGGGAGGGAAAACGTAGAAGCCCGGCAAGACCGGGAGAGAAGCGGCGGCGGGAGGAGGACGCTGGGCAGCCAAGGTTCCCTGGCTGCTCCTCAGCGAGCGGCCGCGGCCGCCGCCAGCCGCGCGGCCCGCCCAGCCCCGCGGAGCCCGAGGCGGCCCGGGCGGCTCGGCGTTACCTTTCGAAGAGCAGCCGGATCATGAAGATGCAGAAGGCCAGGGGGAAGGCGAGGTAGAGGTCCTCCGCCTGCGGGAAGGCGGCTTCCTCCGTGCTCTGCAGGTCCGCCCAGGTGACGTTGTGCGGCAGCCAGAACCGCTCGTTCCAGAACCAGGCGAGGATCCCTGCCATCTTTGCTTTGTCTGCCGCAGCGCCCCCCGTTCCGCTCCGCTCGCCGGCCTCCCTGGCCGCGGCGAGGCGTGTGCGACCGGCTGCCGGGGGAAGAGGAGGTTGGAGACGTGTGTCAGCCGCGGACGATGCTGCCGAGCGGCGCGCTGTGCCGGCTCCCCACCCCGGCCGCCCGGCGGGGACAGCGGCCGCCCCGCCTGTCACACGGCCGCGCCGGCCCCCATTGGCTCCCTCCCGGCCGCGCCCGCCGCGCTCCTCAGGCGGCCCCAGGGCTGGTCCCGCCGGGCGGCCAGAAGCAGCCTTCCCCCGACCTGTCCAAAAAATCCCACCAAACCCTGAACCAGAAATTACGCGGCCCAAGTGAGCGGGGACCCCGACTTGGGGGCACTCACTGTGGCCGAGGCGGCTGGGACGCAGCCTCCGCTTCAGCTCCGGCTCCGCATCCAACCGGCCTGGCGGACACGCGGCTCCGCGCCTGGTCATCTCGCCGGGCCGCTGCGGCCCTCCCTCCCTCACTGATCTGCCGTGCGGTACTGCGGGCTCCCGGCGAGCCTGGAAGGGCTGTCGCCTGATTTAAATAGGCAGATGGCACCAACAAAAAGCCCACCTCTGAACCCCGCACAGCCGCACGGACCGGGATCGGCTGCCTCGGCCTCAGCCCGGTTCCCGCACGAGTAACCCCCGCCAGGAGCGCGGCTATCCGCCCTCACCTGGTGAGGCGCCTAAAGTGGGACCGGGACTGTCCTGGGTGAAAGTACCCTCTGAGACATTTAATGACTTAACCCTGTATGCATGTACAGCAAGACAGGCGTAAACGAAGCATGGAAAAGTATCTGAGAGCACGCCACTCATCAGCAACGAAACAGAGGTTAGGATTGTGGCTTTGTGCTCCCAGCTGAAGAAAACCTTTTTTCTTTACTTAGGTTTTTACTTTTGGTTCCTTCTCTCACTGCCCAGTCCTGCTAGAGACAAGCTGCAAGAGGAAAACTGTAATTGTGTCCACGAGACGTGACAGCAAAGGTGACTACCAGGCTTTAGTGTAGCTGTAGCTGCTGGGCTATACACATGGTGGTCTAGGCAGAAACAAAATTACTTCAAGTAGTAGGTATACTGCTCCTGTAACACCACTATTTTGTCCGTCCTGCCTCACTTTATTTTAGATTACTTCAGTTTTCTTCCCTTTATCATCACACTCTCCAGCTGGGTACTGAATACTGAGAGACACTGACTTCTGCACGTGGTGTGCTCCAGAGTTTTATCATCCTGCCTTTAGGTTTTTTGCTAGCTTGCTCTTTTACCCCACTGACTCTACTTGCCCTTCCTGAAAAATTAATTGCACAGCTCCTCATGTCTGTGCTGAAGAAAATTCTAAGTTAAACACACAGCCCTGATGCTGTGAAAAACACTGTACCAATTTAAACAGAACAAACCACTTCTGTATACGGAGAGAATTTCCATCTAGTCATTTCGGGGAAGTTTCAGGGAATGCTTTGGCAGGATGGCTGAGGAGTCATGCGGGTGAACCCGCCACTGGATGTTTCTGTTTTATTGCTGAGCCAACCTCCTAAGTGTCGGTAAATGATTCAGTCCTTGTGGTTCCTTCTTGGGGAGAGAGAAAAGAGCTAGTAGCTGGAGGCTACTCCATGGACACCTAGCCCTTCAAGTAGTCTGAGAAAAAAGAGTTGGCTCTAGCAGCACTGCCAGATTTGCCTGCCCCCATCTCTTCCTTTGCTGTGGTTAGTGTGGTGCTCACTGCCTGTGCCCATCTGAACCCTCAGCTCCTCGCTGGTTCCAGCCCTGTGCATAATCATCTCAGGATCCTACTATGAGTCTCTGACATGAACTATCTGTCAAAACCCAGGGCTTTGCAGTGATTTCAGGTCAGAGGGAAAACTGACCATGGGAGTTGCACACCTCTAATTCAACCTTCTTCACTTACAAATAATTACTTTCTGAGCAGTAGAAAACATTTATTTGCTCAAATCAGCAAGACCTCTTTTAGCCACTGCCAAAAACATAACTGGCTAATACCTCTCTTCCTCCTTCCAACCTCTCTGCCTTGTTCTCATGGATGGATTTCGTCCCTTTTCCAGCTGACCTAGAACCCCCCTAGAACCTCATCTTCCAGCCCTTTCTCACAAACACTTGAGCTGGCTCCTGCACGTATACGTACGCCTCTCTTCAGTTATAATACCCAAATCATCCATATCACTCCATTTTCTGAATGGACTTGCATAAGCCAGTCTTAAATGGAGATATGAGTGTGTGTCCTCAGAACGACCTCAGAAGCATAAACTTTGAAATTTATTGATGAAAAGCTCTTCGATATCTTTTTAATAGCTGACAACACACAGATAACCATTTGCTTCATTAATGATAATTGTGTTTAAGGCAAAGTTAATTTTAATCTGAAAATTGGTATCATTATTCTGCACCTGAAGGTGACCTGTCTTTTGGCAGCATTATTTCAATATTCCAATCAGTTTAGAAATTCAATATTTATGTCTGTTTCTAATACAATGAAGTAGTTCTTTCCCAGCCAGGACTGAGGCTCACAAGCACTGGTGCTCGGCATTGCTTATGTACATATACAGGAAAGGAACAGATCTTTGCAAAGTGAACCTAGCAACAGTAATAATCTGATGATGCCTAAGAGGTTAATTCCTGCTGAACAATTAGCGTAATTGACTTTTGTGTCAGACTAAAATTATGTTAGGATGACAGATCTCCAAGCATATCTGAAAGTGAATGACATTTCTGAAACATTTGGGAGGATGACCCGTTAAAATCTTTTAATTGAATCCAAATTGTAGCAGCAATTATGTGGGTGTAGCTGAGACAGGACTATGGAATGACGATGCCTGAATCTTGTGCTTTGGAGGAAGGTATTATCAGGATTTGTTCTTCTAAAACTTTTATGTCACAAAAGGGAGCCCAACAGAACTTTAAAAACTCTGATTTCATAGGTGGTCTCGTATCCTGAAGCAACTTATTTCAAGATAGTGCTAGAACTTGGCCAAAAAAAATGTAAAGGGCTGAAAGTGAGTCTGTTTCCTCAAAAGCCCATCCTGGGCACTCTTTGTAATATACAAGAATTAGTAATAACTAAACAAAAACATATACACAAATTCCCCCAAAGTTACTGAACTTCTATTTCTACTCTGAAAAGTAAAAGAGAAAATGAACAGACTGGACATTGCTAGTTCAAGACCTTGAGCAACCAGCAGAGCGGCCACTCTAAAATGAAGGACTTCATTGTTTATATCTTGTTTGTTTGTTTGTTTAGCATCAAGAAGCCAGGTTAGATCTTGGGTGCAAAAGAAAAGGTTCCTTAGCTTTAGGAATAAAATTATTGTTCTTAGTCTACTGAAGTTCCTCCTTCTGGCTTAAAACAAGTGTATTAAATGCATTTTCACACAGCAGATTACTTCCTTTGCCCACTAGCCTCACTTCTCTCTATGGCCACAAACTTCCAGTAGCCTCTTCACATCAGATTAGGAGATTGCTAGTACTTGCTCACAGATCAGAATAAACTGTGTGACACTTTCCAATGTAGATATGTTTTAATACATGAAAATTCAGAAAGTTTTCTGGAAAATTTAAATCTGTTTTCTATCAATATTAAACTGCTTAAAATAGGCAGTGGTTCATGCTGTCTTAGGCTTCCATACAGATATAAACACACACACAAAGCAAAGATTAAAAATAAAAATGAGCAGTATTTAGACATTAAGATAAGAGAGTTGCTTTAAGTAACAGGACACATAAGGTATCAGTTGATCAGGACAATGTTCCAACATTGCAAAAAATGCATAGAAAAGCAGCACGCTGTTTAAACTCAGCTGTTTAGCACAAAAATTCCATTTAAAGTTTTCAAGCACTATATTCATGCTGCAAATATGGCTTGAGTTACAAGCTCATAACAAAACCTTGGAGGCTTCCTTGAAGGATATTGACAGTGATCTTTCCTACCAGGGGGATGTCTCAAAAGCAGCTTTACTAGCTTACAGTGGGTAATAGCTCATGTCCTGGTTTGGCTCAAACCAGGCCAAATAGTCTTAGAGAACCCAAGGTCACTGCTTACGAGTAAAGAGCCGAAGGGGGTTGTACCTGCAGGGAGTAGTGGACGGGGCAGGTGACCCAGGATTGACCAGCAAGGTATTCCATCCCATACATGTCATTCTCACTTTCCTGTTTATCACTAACCCACTGCCTCCTGGAGGTGGGGCCCAGGAGGGAGGGGCCCTCCTGTCTCCCACTGATTGGTACCAGCTTTGCCAAATCTCCAGTTAAAAGCCTGCAGGTGTGATGGCAGTGGAGCTTTTGCATTTTGCCCTCTGCCCGTGCTGGGTGGAGCTACTGCATTTTCCCCTCTGCCCATGCTGGGGGAGCAACTCTGCCTGAGGAGGATTTCCAAGCTCTTGATCTTGGTTTTGTACATATTTGTATATATTTGGTTATTTCTATTATTATTGTTATTATATTCTTTTTCATTATTATAGTTTATTAAAACTGTTTTAACTTTCCAACCCATAAGTCTCTCTCCCTTTTCCCTTTCCCTTTCCCTTGGGGGAGGGGGGAGAGGGTTAACAGAGAGCATCTGCCACCTGGTTAATAGCTGGCCCAGCTTTAAACCGTGACAGCTCACTATTTTTATTTACCTGTCATGGCTTATTTATCCATCTGCAATCAACAGAGGCATGTATCATATCTCTAAACCGCTTTGAGTGAGTTTGGTAATGTGTGTTTGTTAGCACCAATGTGTCTGTGCCATACTGCTGGCCCCCTGGAGGAGTTCCTCCACCAAAACAGGGAAAGCTGCAGCAAAACTTCTTGATTTTAAAGGACTGCTGAAGAATTGAAAACAACCAGCCAAATTTTTTATCTATATCATATTTAGTCTGCTGTAATTCTGGAGTAGTGCCAGGCTTACACACAGGGAACTGCAGTCAGACTCTGGGCCAGTCCATTTAATGGACCAGATAGTACAGGTGCCAATAATGCAATCCACTGAGACTGACTTTTTGCTATCCAAATCTGAACCGCGTTGTTCCTGAGCAGAAGAGATGGCTACGGCTGACCCGTGGAAAAGCAGTGGTGCCAGTCCCATTTCCATAAGTCTGTATTGTTAGGCCACTAATGATGTGCCTAGCAGAAGGGCCAAGAGCTGCCTGGGTATTGCGTGACTGCTCTGCACACTCCTGGGGAGGGTGGAGGACCACAGGATGGGGGAAGCAGCAGTGTGAGGCATGGCCCTGAGCTGTCATTTTTCTAACATGTCTTCTACCTGCTGGTCCTAGCAGCTGTGGGGACTTCCAGTTTCTTGTGCTGCTAGTTCTGCCAGCTTCTCTAATAATTTAACCTAAGAAGTAAAATCACACTAACAAAGCAGCAGTCTTCATTACAAAAGCTATGCTGGGCCAGTCAAATCACTCCTGACTCCTGCATGAGGTTGTATTAGTCTGAAGACACCAGTCTGGCTTCACCCAATTACCAAACGATGTACCCTAACTTCAAATCATAGCAGAGGTCTGTGTAATAGTGCTTAAAATACATCAATACAGTAGGTGTCCCCAGGTTATATCACTTCACAGCCTTCTGAATTTTTTATCTTGGCAGACAAGCAAGTTTTGTCACTTGGGAAGATATGCAATGGTAACTAGTTTGGCTGTCATGAAAAGATGCGTGGACAAGTAGCTCTAGATGAGAGAGAAGTTTACAAGCCTTGGGAGTGTTTGTGCTTTGTGCTGGGCTCCAATTAAAGTCAAGACCTGATGCAGAACTGCTCTATGAGGACTGGTCAGAAGGAGAGGAGGAAGCAGGGATAGCCTGAGTCACTGTGTATCTCCATACTTCATGTGTCTCTGTTGTTCATTTTGGTTTGGCTTCCTGCTCTGGATTTAAAGAAAGCATGCCAAAGCGTACATCCTAATTATGATACAGTCATAGTTCACTTGATTTCAGTGTTGCTTAACTACCCAAGCTTATGCTAAACTGAACTAGACCCTATTCAAACTATGGTAAGAATAGTCAGAATCTTCTGCACCGATTGTAACTAAATTATCCTGAAAGAAAACTTATAATGAGGTTTGCACAACTCTCAGCGTAGGCAGATGGCTGGAAAAAGTGCTGTTTTTCTCTCAAACTAGATACACTGCATTACACTGCAACTGGCATTTCAGAAACATCCACTTCAGCCTATTCATGTGCCCAGAGTTGGGCTATAGAGTCACGTTATAATTTACTTAGCAAAGGAGCTTTTCAAACCTTCAGTGGTCAAAATTTACTGTTCAGGGTACTGGGCAGTGTGGAGCTGTACAGATCTTGGCTCCCCAGCATCCGGAGATGCTCTGGGGGACCGCAGACTTTCAGTAGCCAGGCCTTGTTTCCATGCTCAGTGAAATCTGAGCATGGACTGACCACACCGTTGTGCAATGAACATGCCATCTGGAGTCTGTGCCAGCTTTATGTCAGCTGTAAGGGGACAGACAACACCTGATACTCCATGCAATGAGAGCTAATGTGGCATAAAAAGTCAGTTGCTACAATGCTAACCTGTAATACTCTTTTACAGGGAATTTGCATTGCCAGTGTGAGCTGCTGCAACACCAGTACCTCCCATCTCATGGCTGCAAGCTGTGCTCCAGTCCTAGCAGCCCAGGAGTTATTTACTGTCTCCTCAAACCACTGTCCTGAGAACTCCAGAAATTACTGTCAGAACTAAACTCGCTCACTTACTGATCATCTTCAGACAGCTTCCAAGGTAATTATATTCTGCCCAGAACATTCACCTGGACATCTCAACTTTTTCTTCAAAGCTCTTTTAACATCGCTGTCACAAAGTCATCTGCTAGTCATCTGGTAACACTTTGTGTTCACACATGAATGAAGCCAATGCTATTTAGTATTTGGTTTAAAGACCCCACATAGATGTAAATTATTATTTGCCTAGGAGCTAGATGACTGGTAACTTGCTGGCAATAGATTTTTATTTTCTTATTACACAGTTTTAAGCATCCTCCTTATACATTTCCGTGTACTTACTTCACAGCTGTGCACAATATTGTTTTTCACCAAAAACATATGTTTGGTTTGACTGAAACTATCGCTGAACTCATGCTGAATTTATCAAATTAGCATTTTCATTTCCCCAAATCATCAAATATATTATTATGACATTTTCAAGCCAAAGCATCCACTTTTTGTTTTGCAATGACATCCCAAGAATAACGTTATTTCACTTTTTAAGTGAATTGGAAGTAAAATATAAATCAAAGTATTGGGTAAAATCAGACCCATCATAATTGTATGATACAAGTGTATCTTTACAGCTCCAGATAGTCAGTAAAGATTCCCTTCTCTATATTGACAGTGTCAAGGCTCTCAAGATTACAGGTCACATATTATTGCACTTAAATCAGTTAAGTGGAAAAGGTACCACGAAACTGAACTCATAACTCAATGGGCCACATTCCCTGCTGGGGTAACTCTAGCGCTGCTTATGCTCTACAGTGAACATAACAACTTACTACATTGTGTAAATACAGCCATAACTCTGCAAAAGAAAGCTGACACACCATCTTGTCTCCTCTATTACTGGCACTGACTCAGTAAATTAGTTAGGTATGGCTTTAAGCATTTTCTGAATTGGAAATACAATACTCTATTTCTGTGTTTTCTCTGGAGTTGTGGATAGGAAACAACAGAGAACAACACTTCAAGCTTTCCAAGCTTTGTTTCTGCCACAGTGTGTGTTCTCTCTTTTGCAAATTCATGCTGGATAACTAATCAACAGAAAAATAAGAGGATTTTCTTCACTCCAGTTATGAAAAAGGGATTGCTTTTATTCCTCCATGAAAACAAAAAGCACCAACATACTTTGTCTGCCAGATCGTGTATATAGGTACTATATTATTACAGAAAACAGTTAAATACCTTGATTTAAATGTTATATTTAATCTTTGGCCAGTGTCGTCATTTTACCTTTCCTAATGGGCTACACTCTTATTCAAATTAGTGGCTGCAGCCCATTTGTATTGTCCAGAGCCTTTGTCTCCCTCTTGACACCCAAAGCTGCCCCCCACCCTGCTGAGTCAGCTGGTCAGCCCAGGCTAATAGCTGCATTGTGTCTGGGCACAGCAACATGGACAAACCAGCAAAATCTATCCAGGGATTTATCATTCCTTCAATTTATTGTCATCCACAGTGCCTTTTGGAATAAGCAGTGGCTTGTTCAGCAACTGTCTTTTCAATTAAAAAGTATAAAGAATTAAAAATGTCAGTCCAAGCATCCAGCAGAGGAGACGAGGGGGGTTTGTTCACCCACACATCAGTCTTGACTTATACAGCAGTAGGAAGGCTGAATAAATAATGTAATATAAATACAGAGTCAAGAATGAGCATGTTGGTTTGTGCAGTACACCACTAAGCCTTCTCATCTGGAAGTAGACATGTAGAGGAATCCAAGTGAATTTGTCCCGAGCTGTGCTAGTAAAAGAGGGAATAACCTCAACCTTCCCTCCTGTACCCACGAAATATGACAGGTGTGATTTAAGAGCATCAGAGTTGACCTCATTGTTCTTTTGTTTGCGGTAAGGGAGAGAATTTGCACGGAATTTAGTGTAATCTGTATAATTAATGTTGGACACACCTGAAAAATCCATGCAGTAGCTATTACCTCACTGTTTGATGTATAAACTGAATACTGAGGAACCAAATGAGTACAGAAGGTCCTCAGCCAGAAAAGCTGGATTGCCAGTTTGTTACTAGACTATAAAAATTCACAGCAAATAGGCTGGTATACTCATACTGATCCTGCACGACATCTCAACATTAATCATGTATCTCCAAAGGCTCAAGGAAAATTACCATCATTCTGTTTGGGGAATATTTACCAGAAGGACAAGGCAAACTTAGAGAAGTTTTTTCAAGGATTTTAAATTTCACAGGGCTCCAAACGAACCACTAAAATTGTTTTATGGCAACTTCACTAAGAATTAATTTATCAAAAACATATTTGCAATGCTGGCTCTTTATATGCTCAAAACACCAATTTATAAAAAAAGATCCAGAGAACATCAACCAACAGGAATGATTTTTTCCTGAACCTTTGTTACTAAAAAGTTTTCTTATTTGTAAGAAAGACTATATTTCTGAAGTAATACATAGTCTTGAAAAGGTTGAATTGGCTCCATTGCTTGGTGATTATTTTGTGACTTTTATTCCCTATTGCATTTCACACCAAGAGAAAGAAAGAGGTGCTGGCAATTTTGCCTTGAGTACTTACTTCTGTCTTGTGTAGGGGAGAACCCCAGTGTGATCAGTGATCCTCCTGCTCTGTAAAGTGAGGCCGATTGTAAAGCGGGTGCATAACAGACAGACAGACATCCTTATGGAATGGCACGGAAGACTGCAAAATTGGTGAGTCAGCTTAATGAACCCCACAAGAAGTACTTGCAAAGACATATACCACTCTAAGCTTATAATCTGCATACCATGATCTAACTATATAAGCATTCTACCAAACGGGATTAAAAGTGGTTATTAGAAACATATTTTTAGCATAACTAATTGTATTCTACATACATACGTAGAGTTGAGATAATTTTTTTTTAGAAAATATTCCAAACCTGTAAGGCTTTTGTCTCTTTTGACCTAGAAGCCAGAGTTCCTAAACTCTGTGTTTAGTGTTGAGATAAGAAAAAACCACTAGGTATTAGTGGTTTTGTGGTTTTATAACATTTGTGTACAATCCATCTCTGAAATCAGTGGCAGTTTTGTCTCTGGCTTCAAAGGAAAACTATCAGACTGATAGAAAAGGCAGATGGCTGAGCTTAATATTTTCTGTCTGACTGTCATAAGGTTGTCGCTATTTTGCTTTAACTAGTGTACATTTGAGCTTCATACAAATCAGAAACAAAAGAAAGGTGGAGACTATTTTAACTAATTAGAGGTACCATCAAAAGAATTTCTATAAAACTGACCTGAACAAATCAAGTATGTCAATGAATAACTTCCTGGAAACAGAATTTTGGCAGGGGGCACCCTTTCACCAGGCACAGAGTAGATGTACTATATCATTCATTTCCCAGTTAACAGTAGGTACTGTTGAGGTTGGTGGTCTTCATCATTTCAGAGTAACCAGATTCAGGTATCAAACTACATGCTGATCAGCACTGCTGCAAATCACCTCTTGTGCTAATGCTGCCTCCTTACACTCTGGCATTTGTTACGGTGCTGAGGAAGCCTCTCTTTCTGCACAATGAAGGGGGCCAGGCTATAATTTGGGAACTTTACAAACATAAATTGTACATTGGAAACCACTTTTTGTTTGCTAACACACTTCATAAAAGACCAGAATAAATACAGCTGCAAAGGCTCAGGAGCTTCCCTGGTGGGTGAGGTCTGTATCAAGACAGCTAAATTAAATAGGAGAACAACTCCAAACCAAGCAAATGAAGGTAGCTGAATAATATCAATTAACATTGGCAGGCTTTTAAAAAAAAAAAAAAAAGATTTTTTTCCAAGGTTTCAGTCAAAACAACGGCTTTTTCTTGGAAAGGATACTGCATGGGGAAAAAAATTGGTATCACTTAATGTTAAACATAACCTTTTAACTAACATGCTTATCACTGTCATTATTTGCTATTGTTTATCAATAAAAGAGGTTTTAATTTACTAAAACCCCAAGTAATTAAACCTCAGGAAGAAAATGCTGCTTCTAGAAATAAGAACTCATCACAGAAACAAACAAATGAAATAATGCAAACCACAATGCACTCATTTCTAACTCTGCATTTAGAATCTCAATAGAGGATGAAGATCCAGCTGGCTGGGGCCCAAAGTGTTGGCAGGGGGAGTAGGAAAGGGAGTTAAAGGGACACAGTTTAAAGTAAGGAAAATATTATCTTTCTTTATCCTGTTGCACCTTCCAGTGGATTGGATCACCAAGTACAACTTATTTTTGTTCTGCCCTCAGGGGCTGACAGGGGATGGAGAGAAATGCTCTGACATGATTCCAGCTGAACCCGAATCTCTTGGATGAGGCCAGTGCTCTCCGGGCTCACCACGACAAGTTCAGGTTCTTCAGCCTTTTTCTTTGGAGCTCAGTTTCTGCTGCTCCTGAAATGTCACGACTGTGGTTCAGAGCAGGAGGAAAGCCCTTACAAATGGGGAACGGAGTTCAGATGGGTTATACCCCGCTGCCTTAATTACGGAGCGAAATTTTGCTGCACCTAAGCAGCACCATGACAAGCTTTTTCAGGAAATGACAGGGGAAAGCAGGCAGCATACTGTAGCTGCACAGTTTCAAACACATAAAAAATGCTTCACATGAGCTATGGTTAAGCAGAGCCAGACACACACAGCTGCACTGCATTCCAAAATACACCCTCACCCCCCAATTTGCCTGTCTTTAAATAAATTCCACTTCTTTAAAGCACATTAAGTCCCCCGTATTATATTTCTCAAGTCTTCTAGAGCATAGCTTTGGGGGTGGGGGCAGGGAGGACAGGGACAGGATGGGGACAGTTCTACCATTTTTATGAAAATGTTGTGTAGTTTCTAGCTTAAATTTCCGCTGTAACGCAAAATAAACACTCCCCAGCATGTTATTTTGGGTCATGTGTTGTTCATTGTGCTACATGGGTGTTTAGATCCACAATGCAATCCACAATGCAATGGCTACAATCTTCTGCTTGTTGCAATGCATATGTATGATTTTCCTTGTGCCATAGTAGCATGTTTGATTTATTTATTTCACTACAATAATATTTTATGTCAGTCTGAAAGCAGAGGGTCCAAACAAAGTCCTGGGATTAAATCTTCAATACACATCTTGTAAGGTTTTACACTCTACAGTATATTATCTCAGGCTCTGTAGTGTTATAAAAGGAAGAAAAAGCCTACTTCATAAATACTAACATTTTGTCAGCATTAGAAGTGGCCAGCATCTATACACTTAAGTTCTAATGACTTTTAGAATAAAAGTTAGGAAAATACTTCACTGCTTTCCCTTCGGTAAATTTAGTCTATTGTGCTGAATTGTGTTTTACTGAATCTATTACGCAATATAGAACAAACCCAGGGTTTAAGAACCGTAACACTGAGTACTAAACAAACTGCAACAGTCTGCAAGGACGGGCTGAGTTAATAACAGTGTGGATAGTCACCATGTCAGGGAGCACTTAGTGTCATTTGTCAACTCCTTTTAACCGCAGTTGGCAGTAGCAATTTTCTCCTTCTTTTTTTAATTCCACCAATCAATAACTGTAAAAAGACCCAGTAGGCAATGCTTTGCAGGTGTCCTTTTGTAACAAGATAATATTAATTACCTATTCAAATACCCAATTGCTGTTTATTTCTTTGACTTTCTGCATCCACAATTTTTTAATGCTTTCCTTTTTGCAGACTTTTTACTGCTTTCTAAGCCATTTTTCTTTCTCACTTGAGTGCCTCTCTTCTGTCTGTTCCTGTGTATGTGGTTATTTTTCCACTCTCTTATTATTCAAACTCAATGTTCACTAAATTTAAGCTGTAAAAATGTATATTTTTACTGCAGTATTATTTGAGATGGTTAATGGGTTGGTTTACTAGTGCACTCACAGCATTATGATATTCTATTTGATTTCATGCTGATTTGATTTAAAAAATCAGCCTAGGAACTGAGAGAAATGAGCAAAGAGTATATAGGCGGAGGCTGTTTCAAATAGGAATTAGGAGGATACTAACATATGTTTTAAAAAAATCAGTCACCCATAAATATTGAAGACAGTCAGCATGTTTACCACAACATTCTCAGCGTGTGTAGTCACCTAGTAAAACACAGCATGGAGCGAGGCAAATATAAGCATGAGCAAGGATTTCGCCAATGCCAACTGGATTTGGAGCAACACTGCCAAATTTTCAACTTTAAGGATGGACAAAGGTACCAGTCATAAGGAGTGCATATTGCCAAGGAGATAAATGGATTTGTGTTTTTTTTGTTTTGTTTTGTTAAAAAAAAAACCACTAACCCTTGCTTTTTATTCTTCATCTACCTTAATGCTTGCTGTTTATTCTGCAAAAGGCTCAGGTGACAAAGAGTGACTGAAAGGACCATCAGAAAGCCTATTAGCAGCAGAACTCTGTTGCCCTTGACTTCAGAGGAGCAGAAGGGCAGCGCTAGCAGAAGCAGCCTGAGGTCTGATGGCACCTCTGAGTGATGTGGGGATCAGGTGAACCAGTTATGAATGGAACTGCCCCTGGCAATGGCTGATTCAAGGATGATTTATGGTCTGCCTGGCAGGAGCAGAGATCGGTGTCTTGTCCACAACACAATCACTCACCTTAAGGGCCACTTCATATGCCATTTCCCATTCTAGTAGCTCAAAACTATAGAAAAATATCTTACCTGTCACTCATGAGTGAGATTTGCTGGTAGAGTAATTACCAGTTACCCCTTCTTGGGCTGTCCATGCCATAGGATTGGGTCAGAGACACAATGTCACAGCTGGGGAACTCCTCTGTTAATAGAAGCTGGGACCCAAAGGTTGCTAAAGAGGCCAAAAAAATCTGCTTCCACCTTCACCTCTCTCTTTATGCCAAGGCTACATAGACCCAACTGACAGTATGTCTGTGTTAGCTGTATGGAAGTACTGTAATCAGAAACAAGATCCACCTTAGATTAGCAGTTAATTGCTGTCCTGTCATTGCATAAATGATGTTTCAGGTGAGTACTATCGCATTATCCAGCAATCTTTTAATAGCAACTTCTGGTTTCTTCTTAACTTGTCTGTTTCTGACAAGACATATCATGATGGATATTGAGAAAAAGATTCTTTAACAATCTTTGCCTTCCCAGGCTAGCTATTAAAGACGTTTTAGAAAAAAAAAAAGAAAAAGGAAAAAGTATAACTTGAAGTTAGTGATTTTACAAGTGGAACAAACACATCTCCGTACATAGCTCAAAGTACATACCTACACCAACTGCATGCCACAATTGTTCCCCTGCTCCAGTAACTAATAATTTGCCAAAGACGACTGTCTGGCAGCTTTGACTTCTGAGTTTGCTATTTTTCTGAGTTTAATATTCCTAATCCTTAAATCCTATGACCTTCTACTTTTAATGTCATTCCATCTTAAACAGATGACTCCAATCAACTGCTTCTCAGCACCCCTCTAATCCTCTTAATTTTGCCCATTAAGTCTCTAGATGTATTTCCTTCCATAGACCTGCTATAACATTGTCAGCTGGTGACTCCCAGAGATCCTTTTGTCACCGTGACTCATGGCCTTATTTCCTAGCACACCGGTTCTTGCCTTCTCCATCATTTCATTTAGCTGTAGGTTTCTAGCTCTCCTTGATGTCAGGACTTGTTAAGGGAATGTTTCACCAATTTTAAGACCCCTCCTGCTTAACAAATTAATTATATTCAAAGAGGTGTACAAAGGAGCATAATATTATAAATATCTCAGCTGGTGGGGCAAGATTTCTAAGCCAAAACACAGCTTAGTCTTCCTGCAACTCTGAGCAGCAGCATAAGCATCCTATTGCTTTTGAAGTTTTCCTGTTGCCTCAGTGAAGCCCTGCTAATTTTTACACTTTTAAAATATCAGAAATAGCATACTGCATTTTTTGTTTTCAAGGAAACACAAAGGTCTGCATTCCTCTTTATTTTGAGACTAAACATTCAGTAATTTCATAGACCAAAAAAAATACTGTAATGAACTTCTTTATCAACCTGAATCCTGCATTACTCACAGCATCTAATGCTGGCCCTGAAGTCTCTCAAAGCCTCTGTTAGGCATCATCCCATTCTCTCTGATAGTTATGAGTTGTGTGGTGATGCTAGTAGCCACATCATGACTTGAGCAGTTTCAAATATCTTCCTAGCCAGCTAACCACATGCATCTGCAGCTCTGCTCATTTGCCTGGCTCCAGTGACAGCTGTGTATCTCTGTAATGTAAACCAGAAGCAAAAGGTGTGTGAAAAATTATGCCAATCAACACCAACTGGAGTCAAAACAATAGTCTTTACTTTCATGATGTGCCTCTGGAAACAAAGGGGACAGCACTGAAACAATCACTTCTGTTCCTTATTAAAATATTTTGGTCATCCTATCCTGAACCAAGCCTCTGTTACTGTAGACAAGGCCACGAGTCCTTCCTTCTCAGCTTCTGCTCCACGCACAAAAGGGTGTCCTCCATAGTACTGCATCCTGTACTTGTGGGCCAGCAGGCAGCAAAGAACAAAACAAAGTGTGGAAGGGCTGACACTGAGTAAAGAAGAGAAGACATAATGCATATTCAGAAATGTGCAATGAAAACAAATGCACAAGAAATAAGAGCTGCAGAGCTGGTTGGTTAGATGCTTTGGGATTTTCTGCGTAACTGGAAATTTATTGCACATATACAGCATGGTCGTACCCTGCTCTGCCATGCCCCCCAGCTTATCAAGCCTGGTCAGGCAGCCCTTGCAAGTCTGAAGTCAGATCTGGAAGAATCAAGAAAGCATAAGCTATCTGTCCTAATTGCTTGAGCAACAGAGATCCAGGACTGGAGATAAGGGAAGAAAGGCACTCCACTGGTGAATTTATGTTAATTACAGGCAAAGGAGCTAAGGATACAATTTTCAGGTCATTGCATCTCTGCTGTTCCCATGGCTGTAGGGACTTAATCCTCATCTATCTTGACTGCACATTGTGTGGGTTAATTGGCATTTCTGCATAAACTATAAGATATGAAGTGTGCTAATAAATTATACGAGTCCTTAAAAAGTATTAACTGCTTAGGAAATTAGTACTGTATGAATAACTTAATTCTGAAAGTCATACTATATTTAAGTACTCATTTTAAATCACTTCAAATTTCAGCAATAAACACCTACAAATCACGCTTTCTCAGAATCACCAAAAAGACAGGCCAGAAGCAAAGGAAGATTAGCAGCTGGAGGAAAAAATAATTGCCCTGCTGCTCCATTGTGCTTCAGGCTCCTAAGACTGGGATTTGCTTGGGGAAAAATCTGTCTAACGCCACTTTTGAGTCTTTTGTCTTCTGATGCCATAACCTGGAGGAGAGCAGGCTGTGGCTCACTGGGCAGCCGGGATGGACAGAAACAATCTCCTGATTGACTTCCACCTGGCGCTGCTGCGGGCGTGCCTGCTGCCCCACAGGAGGGTGGCCCTGCTGGAGCACCCGGTAAGATGGCTCTGGTACAGGGCTGCCCACGCTGCCACCTGCTCCCAGCTACCCCTGAGCTCCCGTGGGTGCTGCCTTGTTGTCGCCTGCGCTAATGGCAGGTACACCAGCAGGGGCAAGGTGCGAGGCGCAGGGGAGCCCACTTGCTTTTGCAACTGATGACAAGAGAGGAAAAGAGCAGTTAGACATGAACAATTCGAGTCACACCCTTCCAAAGAAAACGGCAGATTGCAATGCCACGTGTGCGAACGTGCCAGGAGGGAAACAGGCCACAGGGATCAACAATGGCTGCAGCCTACATGCTGCCACCCTGCCCTGTGGTTCTGGAAGGCACAATGGGAGCATCCCACAGTCATTTGCTTTGGTGGACTCTTGGAGGTGTTATTACACATGTAAATTCTTTTCTGAGACAGATTCCCCAGGGAGAAGCTGTTTTACTGCAACTGCTTTGTATACATTCATGTAGCAAAGACACAATCTTCTACGGCATTCCTCCTGGCTTCACACTAGCAGACAACTTACTAAGGAATGTGCGACATCTACCATATGTTAAAATTAACCCAAGGGCCAGACGTCTAGGAGTGCATTATACAAAATTGAGGCCACAATTAAAAAAAAGCCAAACCATGATCCCTAGGGAGTGTGGTGACCAGGCTCTGACAGAACGGTAGCAGGCTGGAAATGAATCCTTGGTATTGTGTAACTCCCTGAAGCCTGAGTGATCTGGCCCCACCTGCGAGACAAACTCCACTCTTTGGAAATCTGGCCTCCTTGTGTGCACACTATGTGGAAACAGGGTGCTGGAAATAGTCAGGTTTCTGACATGCAGGAGTTTCAGGCAGTGGCACATGCTGGCAGTGAGATCATACCCATCTTGCCAGGCTGGGAACTGGGAGAAAGGAATATCCACCGTGAAAAATCTTTCAGCTCACTTGGCAGCTGTTACATACCCTGTGGCTGTGCTTACTCCACTGAGACTCTGCTAGAGAAAGCTTTAACATGCACTGTTTACTAACGCCTTTTCAAATCCCACTGTAAATCAAGCTGTTAAAAGTTTGCAGTCATGGGCTGGTTAAAATTAACCTTAGCATAAAGCCCAGGGTCTAGCTTGAGAAGCTAGCACTTGGTAAACCACAGACTGTCACTGCACCAGAACAAAAGCAGTTACTGGGTGATTGTTCACCGTTTAAATGCCACATTAGGAATAACTACAGCTGGATGAAGTGTATTTGTTTTTAAATAACTGCTTCATTTTGAAATACTATTGTAAGCAGAGCAATTTGTATTCTGATGTGTTTTAATCCGAAACATCTGAAACACAAATGGTTACAAACTACTTCCTTCTACCCTCAGCTAGCCTGCTCCTCACTAAAATGGACTGTCCCAGCACCCTGCCCTTGTCCCAAATACAAAGCAATCTCCCTGTGGAAAAAAAGCAAAGATACCTCAAAAATTCAAGCACCTACAGACAGAGGGCACTTCCATTTGGCAAGGTTTTACACAGGCCTCTCCTGACAGTTTGAGGCTTCAAGACATTTACTGCACAACAAATCCTTCTTTGCTGGGAGAACCTCCCATCATCCTTATGCCCGCTGTGCTCCAGGGCCTTCAGGAGGACAGAGCAGTGGGTCTGGATCAGAGCTGATGACTGCAGGAGGCTGAAGGAATGCAGGTTGAGTCAGACCTGCTGAGAATCCAGCCCAGAGGTTTTGGGGCAGGTACAGCCTTCATGGGTGGCCTGGGAAGAGGCTCTGCAGCTCTTCCTCTTCTCCTGACACGTAGTACAGGTCATAGCAAGCAGGACTTGAAGGAGAGTTCCAGCATTGTATATTTGTGTCTGAAATTCATCACCAGGCACATGCTGCTTTAGTATTTTGCATCACTGGAACTGATTGATTGCCAATGCATTTGAGGCAATTAACACATTTGCAAAAGTTAAGGTCAATAACTTAATATTTTGACATGTCCCAGTACAAACCAAGAACTTCGCAGCTGAATCAGACCCAGGATTCAATTAGCCAGTCAGCAATCAGTACAAGGTATTTTTGAAGAATATTTTAAGACCTCTGCAGCTGGCAGACAAGGGAAACATTGTGTCTGCCACTCTCCCCCTACACATGCTTTAGATTTCTTCCTGATCTAATGGAGATTTTGTGAATCCCCAAAAAGTGCCTTTCAGAGAGCTTTGACCACAATTACAACTCTGGATGTTTGTTATCCAGTAACACTTTGACTACCATTTGTCAGCCTTCATCATTTTCCTCATGCTGGTAAATACAAAGGTTATATTAGGTATCCAGTGTACAGACTCATTACTTTTGTATGCCTATCCTTTAATTTAATTGAATGTTGCCTTGTTTTTGTCTATAAAAAAGCAGACAGAAAGCTTCAAGCTAGTTTATAATATTATTTTTATCTACCATGCTCTTCTTTATCTCTGCACTAAAGGGAACAATTTTTGTCTTTTAAATTTGCCTGCATGGGAGAGTTTTTTCCATTCCCTTGATTGATCAGCTTTTTCTGATTCACCCCTTTTCCTGAAACCACTCTAATTAGCTCTCTGGTATCCTTTTTGATATGGAGTTACCAAGACCACACAGCTGATGCTTCAGTGTCAATACAAACAATGAGAGATTTTTTTCCATTACACTGTATCTGCTCTTTTTTTCTTTCCCTTTAATGACTTGTTTGCTCTTTTGGCCACAGATGCCCACTGAGAAACCTGCAGTGATGCTTCATTTTAAGTATTAAATTATTTTGGACTCCTATGAGACATATGATTAGTTTAATTTTCCCCTTCCAATCTACAGTAGTTTGCATATCTCAGCACTGAAAAATCTGTTCTATCTAATCTGGGAAACTTCAAAGAGACAATTTTTTAAAATTCCCCTCTCTCTTCATAAACTGTGCTTTACTCTCCTGGATAATTTCCTAGATGACAGCCTCCTAGATAATATGAGCTTCTTTTCTATTGTGGAAGTAAACAAGGATGATAAAAAGCAAACATCAGTTTCTTTAATACTTCTCTATTTATCTTTATGCTATGGTTTCACAGCATAAAACATGCAAGAAAATTATGAGTTTTGGGGGAATTGTTGGATCAGTTTTTAAAGCTATTGTAATATAGTATTTTCTGGCAACTATGGAACAAGCCTTGTTTATTAAAACCTTATGTAAAAATGTATTTAGGGGCCTCAGCAAGTCAAGTACATTCAATTAAGTGAAGGTACTTCAAGCTTTCTTTAAAAGCATATGGCAAATAACTCTTTATTAGTTACCTAAATGAAACATAATGATGTTGCTTTATTAATATATTAATGGGAAGATTATGATTATTTCAGTACCACCAGATCATCTGTGCATACCCTCCTTGTTTGATACTTCCTGGACATATCAGCCATGGCAAGTCTTCAGTAGCGCTGTGTGAACAATCTGATCAAAGATTTCTGAAGTTGAGAATTACATGTTTTGCTCTACACAAAATGAACCATTCAGCAGCACTTCTCATCAAGAATACACTGTGAAATACTTTTGTAAAACAGGGTTAGCAGGGCTGCCTAACAACTGGCCATGTAAGTACTTGTATCAGAAGACTGAGCTCCTTCTTTACGCTCATTCTGGCTTTCAAAAAATGACTTTGGCTTTTATTTCAAGTATGTTCCACTGGTGTTTCAAATCCGAAGATTAGCAAGCTACTTAAATGCTTGACCCATTTATTGCCGTTTCAGGAGGAAAATCTGTAAAAACATAGAAAAATGATCACTTGATTAAGGTCTGAGACTAAGAATGGAGACTACAACTAGCTTGAGAGCCAAGAAATAAGAACTCACATCCTCATGTCTGTGAAAGAAACATGACATGGCTTTGGCAAATCATTTCACATTGCTGTAGCTCTGCTTCCCCTCCAGCTGTCAAACAGGGATAATTTTAGTCTGCAGGACAGGAAAAAATAATTAAAATACTGTCATTTCCACAGTAAAAAGATAGTGTGGCATTGTGCAGTATTACAAAACTGGCAGAGTCCTTCAATTAATTGTCACTAGGATTCTTGGTAATTAGGCCTGAACTCTGGATCCCATGTGCATCCAAATCATCTTGCACTGGGCAGAGTTCAGGCACTGTTTCTAACTCAGTCTCTGGCATTTTCAGAGGAGACAGGACCTGGCAGCTCAGCTCTTCTGAGTTCTTAAATCACTCCTGGGACCTGCCAGGACTGCCCTTAGATGTCTTTTTCTGACTGGCAAGCTGCTTGATAGGTTTGACCTCCTGCAATATTAGCCCTATGTAGTAACTTGTAACAGTGTATTCTTGATGAGAAGTGCTGCTGAATTGAGAATTACATGGTTTGCTCTACACAAAATGAACCATTCAGTGCAGAATGTATTCCTGAAAGCTGGACTGCTAAAAAAAAAAAAAACAAACCAAAAACAAACAAACAAAAACAACCATGAAACTTCTATCTGGCTGATGATACTTATTTTCTTTGAAGATTCTTTTGCTTATCTTGTTTTATTCTCCTTTGTGAAATGCATTACAACAGGGAAATCTGGGAAATCTAAAGTTTGACTTCGAATTCCACTTGCCAAAGTCTTTGGGTCCTGCACCAGTGGTATACCATACACAGGTGAAAGTGACTTCAGTGATGATTCTTTATCAGTAATGTGTTGATATCAACTTTATAGCTATATATACTATTTTCTAAGTGTCTTAGCAGGAAGAAACACTGACCTTTTGCAACCTATTAACATGGGAAACCAAATACAGTCTTTCCTTCCTTCATATGCTACAGGACAAACATACTTAAGGTGACTTTCAACATCCCTTCAACTTCTTGTTTATTCATTTGGTTTGTTTATTTGTATGAAGACTTCTTGGTTTTCATGTGTAATAAAACTTTATTGATGTTGAAAAGTCAAGAACTCCAGAGATACAATACTGGTCCCAGATGCATTTTTTGTCAGTAATTTGAAAGAAAACTGTTATTAAAAATAAGACTCGGGTACAAATTGATGAGATCATATATCAGCCCGTATCCCTGTGTTTCCATGCAGTGCATTATGGTGACATGGACAGCTCCTCATAAGTCACAGTACAGAAGACATGCAGGCACTAATAATTAAGGATTCTATTAGCTTTTTTCACCTGGACACAATGTGCTGAAAATATTAACTAGGTCTCACTGTACCCTTTAGGATAGCTCAGTACTGTGAAATAAATTCCAATGTACCATAAGAGATGTTTTTAAAGAAGAATCTTCAGCCACTATTGTTTTAATATTTTGTTGTAACCATCAGTTAGCACTTCCTCTCTGAAGTATTCATGCATTGACAGGCATCCACTTATACTAATGCTCATAAATCAAGGCAAAAATAGACTCTGAGATTAAAACTGAATAGTTAACCTTGAATACTTGAGGCAGACACCCTCCATATTTTCAGATGTATGAATTTCTCCTATTTCCTGACAGGTTCTTACAAATGTATTTTATTGACCATGTTACAATGCATATTCAGGGTCCTTTTAAAATGCACATTACTGACAATCTAATTCAGTAGCTCATGTGCTTTATTACATATATCTTTTTCAAGAGCTAGAGAGGATGTCTATGCTCTCATGGTTGAATATAAACATTCTTTTAGAGCTGACACAGGTTCTTTTACTTGCAACCAATTAGAGATGCTGGATTGCCATATTGGTCATACAGTTCATGTATAAATACATACCAAGGACATGTATGTTAATTTGTGTGTGCACTAAAAGCTGTATTTTCCTGATGACAGAAACATCTTGTCATCTTCAGTAGATACAAGATTGAGCCTTATTATCTATGCATTAAAAACCTAATGATTTTTGCTGAATACATATCTAAGTAAGAGCTTGAACTTAATGTCATTTGGGTCAAATGAAAAAAATCTCCCACTAACTTAAATGTTCAATGTTATTATGTCCTACAAAGGCAAACTGCTGTTTAAGGAAAATGACTATTTTTCCCAGAATAAAATAAGCTTATTGATCTCAATATAGATATATAGCCTAAAAATGTATTTGATTTGAAAATCACTTAATGTAATGTTGGGAAATTCTCCATATTCTCTCTTCTGTGGCATTGCAATATTTGATTTATGTTCAATGTTTAATATTTTTAATTAGGATCTAATTTCACCAGGACAGATCCTAATCCAGATATGGAATGGAGCATACGGCTGGGAAGAGCTAGTGAAAACACAGAAATGTGAATGGTGCTGCCTTGTGGCTGTGGGTGAGTTCCTCTTGTATCTACCCTGTTGAATTAGCTTTCAAAATGAGTACCTTCTGCATGGTGCTGAGAAGCCCAAACACACATGGAAAGGGAATTTACACCTTGTTATGAGCAGCTGGTGATCCTGAAGGAACAGCATCTTCCAGCATATTTGAGATGGAATCTACATTACGTGTTTGACTTCACTCATTTATAAAAAGTTGTGGGGAGGAGATTTCCTATTCTTTTCACATTCAAACCTCTGAAATTACTGCTTGCCAGGTCTGACCCATGGTCAGCAGCACTACTTGCATTTGGCTGTCCATCTGGAATGTTTGTGTTTATCTTTTAGTCTCTTTCTAGCAAAGAACTTTTGAGCACAGCAGGTACCAAACATCGCTCTCCCTCCCACCAAATACTGTCTTCACATAGGAGGATCTGATGACTTACCTCTGGAAGACTGAAGTATGTAGGAAGTTAAAGCTGCATTGGCACAGACTTTTTCTGCCCACCTTAGGAACAGAGGGTGAGGTTATCATCTAGTTTCCTTCCTTTTGTAGTGCAAGAGGACTGTGTAAAGGACTAAGACATCTTGCATCCCTCTGTTTCCTTTCACAGAAATCACAACAGAATAAACCACTGATTACTTTTTGTAATAGACACATTTTCTAATACAGAAATAATTTATTGCAGAAACACAGAATTTGACTTTTTAACAAATATTGTTCTAATCTTATTGATACAAACTCCTACATAACATCAATTTTACACAATAGAATCAACATGACAGGGACAGACAGGAGGCTAATTTTGTTTCTTTAGCTGATGATGTGCTGCTGTTACCACTTATCAAGAATTAGTTGTCTTTTCATTTCTTGGTGCCACTGTACAGTTTGGACAGTCACCACTAAGATGCTTATGTACCAAGACATATGGAACGCCTGAAAAATGTAGGGCAAGAAATCAGCAGATTTAACTTCTCTTGCTTGGAGCAGAGTTTTGAAAACAAGGTGGGAAAGACATGAGAGGGCAGGTGATCACAGGCTGGGCTGCTAAGGAGAACTGGCAACTAAATCATCTTTAGTGAAGGATACATTTACATCTCACTGGAAATTTTCCTGGAGAACTGTACTTCACTAAATTAATAACAAAAACTATACAAGTAAATAACAGTCCTACACCTTATGTGCTGTGTCAGATAGAGTTTTATATCACATGGTCTAAAGGAGGGGTTCTTGCACATAATTCTTTACATAATAATTAAGTAGAATTTGGAAATTCAATGCAAAACACCAAATGCTGATTTTACCTGAATTTACTCACTGGGAACTCTGTTTTCAGCTATAGTTTGGTCACAAGATGGAGCTTCCAATTCCTTCAAAAATAATTTAAAAATCCTCAAGTAATCTGCATTCAGATATACACTCTTGATTTTTGGGTTCTTTCAAACAAATCTGTTCTTCTATATGGACCAGACATTTGTTCAAGTTGTTGTCTCAAACCTGGAGGACAGCATTTTCTGTAGTCTCTCTGTCTCTGCATGGATATTAGCCAACATTTTCTAAACTAGGATGAC
Source organism: Nyctibius grandis (assembly GCF_013368605.1). Taxonomy (NCBI): domain Eukaryota; kingdom Metazoa; phylum Chordata; class Aves; order Nyctibiiformes; family Nyctibiidae; genus Nyctibius; species Nyctibius grandis. The sequence goes on from NC_090666.1 coordinate 17,166,915, forward strand.
CTTTTCTATTGGTATTGAGGCATATAAAGTGAATAATCACAGCAGAGGGAGACAGAAGAAAAAAAAAATAAAAATCTATTTGGTGAGCAAGTCCATTCTCCTTTAAGGAGAGACTACAGTCCCAGTGATAGACGTATCAGATTAAATTGTCACTACAATTTGATTTTGCCAGGCATCTGCAAAAATGATTTATTTATGTAAGGGAGAGCTTCAAGTGTAGAAAGGGTAGTAACAGCTCGCGCTCAAAAAAAATCAGCTCTCTTAAAGTTGTTTTTTCTTGTGGATGTTTTCATTCTTCTCTGAAACTGCTAAAATATTTCAACTATTAGTGGAACTCCAGAGGTTCAGTGTCTCTGTATATCCACCTTGAAAAGTGCCCAATCAACAGCAGGAAGCCAAAATAAGAGATAGAAATGACAGTTAATCAGGCATAGACAATTAGGAATCCAGTAGCACCACATCATTTTTCTAGGTTGGTTGATCACTTTTTACTAGGAGGAAAGAGAAAAAATTCCACCTTTTAAATTTGAAATATGTTTTCTGGAAAAGCAAAAGCTCATTCAATCTGCAAGTTCATTACCAGACACATAAAGGTTGATTAAAGCATAAAAAAGGAAGACATTTGAGACAGAGTGGAATAGCATTCCACTGCCTCCTTGGCATGTTACCATGGATCAAATTGGTTAAAACAATAGGCATATACAGCCAAAAGCTTGCCCAAGCAATCACACAGCTAATGATGTGAACTGCCAGGAAATAAGTGATTTGCAGTATGTGATGGCTGCATCAGTTGGTGAACTACCTGCTATAATGTAATGCAAGAAAAATATTTATTGAGTTTTCCCTCTGTGATTTCAAAGATCATGCATTAAAAAAATATATGTATGTTTTGCACATAGGAACTCATAATAAAGTATCCTATCCGCCACCTTTTAACAACTGATATTTTGCCAGTATCCACATAACTGGTCTTACTGATTGTAGATTTGTCTCAAACAGCTTTGCACTGCTATTTCTTTGAGACCACTGCTTTTAACTGCATAGAGCCATCATCTGAACATAGAGCTGGGAAGCACTCTTCAGCTCCAGTCTCAGCATTAACTCTGTAAATTTTAGCACTTCATTTTTAGTCAAAGTCTGAAGAACTCATTGAATAAAACAAGTATTCCACAAAGGTTGTAATACAAGTAGGATAGGACTTCTGAACTGCTGGAATAGGGTTAGTAGAATGTAAGAAGGGGTATTAGTGGGTTTTGCAGAAAAAGACCAGGATCAAAGACCAATTAAAAAAAGTTAATTCAATAAGAGATTCTGAAATGCAATCTGAAAGTACTTCAATAGTCAAGAGATGGGGTAGATTCTTCTTTTCTTCCTTACATGCAGCTATAGAGGTGTATTAAAATTGGAGTGCTTATGAAAAGTACTATGGTATATCTCACCACCAAAGAGACTACAGCATCCTTTTTTAAAATCCAATTTTATGGAAAAGTCAGGAGGAAAGGTGGCTACCCTACTGCCTGTTTGTGTGCATTAGCCACAGTATCATTGTGCCTCCCTAAATTCCCTCTGCAATTTCAACATTAAAACATAAAGTTTGTATGTAAAATTGCTTTACTAGATACTCTTATCCACAAAATATAAATATCACGCACTGTCTTCATTTAGTCCACACCTGGAGCTAAACAATAAACAGCTTTTCTATCACCCAATGTCCCTTCCCCAAATGAGGAAGGGAATTGAGAAAAGGAAGGAGACTGAGGGATTAGAAGTTAAACAGATTTACTAAATTAAAGAAACCAATAACAACACAAAACTATACTTATCTATAGAGCACTTGCAAGTTGCTCCAGGAGTAGTAACCACCAGGAATAATAAAGATATAGCAGAAAACAGACACAATTATAAACAGCCCCACTTCTTCCCACCAAGACCTCCCTTTTATAGTGAACTTGATGTTAATGATATAGAATACACCTGTGGGCCAGCCTGGGTCAGCTGCTCTGGATTTAACTGCTAAAGGCCTTGATCACCATGGCTAGCCACAAACTGAAACCAAATCCCAATGAAACCAGGACACATACTTAGAAATTTAATTTAATACATCAAGCTCATACAAGAAATTATCTCTCTAGTACCATAGGAAAAAGGTCTGGAAAAATGACACATCTTGATTGCCCAGAGGAGTGGAGAAGCAGGGAGGGAACTACCTGCTTGAGTTCCCAGCAGGTCCCTCTCCATTGCTGTGGAGGTCAGGCAGGTGACAACCATCTAACTGCCACCTTCAGGCTTCCTCCAAGGAATCAGTTGATTGGCTCCCAATGGTTTGATTTTCATTGCAGAGGTAAAATGAGCATTGATCTTAAAAGTAATCTGGAGCCTTGGATTAGTCTGGGAGAAGAATAGCTGAAAAAGACTGTTGTGACATGATAGATTTCAGGTGAGAAGAGCATCTGAAGGCATTTGGGTGCCATCTGAACCAAAGATGACCAGACTGAGGTTTGGAAGGGGTAAGAGGCTGGGGAGGTACAAATACCTAAGTGGCAATGGAGGGAAGGGGTGTTGAGGCAGCAGGAATTAGGTCTCAGGATTTTAATGGGAAATTCAATAGCTGAAAGCTTGACTGTCACTGTACAGGACATAGAGAAGTTAGAAAAGTGCAACTAGAACTACTAATTGAGATAGAAGGCATTATTCTGTTACCTGGTTGTTGAGAAGGGGAATTACATTACTGCAGAAGAAGATGCATATGCATCTTGTATAAGAACCTCATTCTGGTATCACACTTGGATCTGGTGTGATCCAATCTGCCTTTTTAAAGTAACTGTGTTATGCAGAGAAGTGTCCATCCCCAGGGTTACTTTCTGTTTGCCTTCCCAAATGGAGCCAGTGCTGGTCAGGAACAAAAGAACTGGTTCAGGACATGAGCTAGAACCTGGGATTCTCTCAGCAAATTCCTGGGACATCCCATCCCCAAAAATGTATTCTAAAGCCAAAATGCAGATGAAAGGCAAGAGACAGGTTTTAGATGACCTTGGTGGAAGCTACAATAATGCTGGTTAAAACAAATACATGCCTTCACAACTACGGTTTTGGAAAATGAAGTGATTTCCATTTTCTCTTCTCTCCCTCACTGTCTCTAAGACTTGAATCATAATAATGATGATCAGAACAGAAAAGGAACTCTTTTTTTCTTTTTAAATTTTATGGCAGTCACTTAAATTGCCATAATGACATTGCAGAGAGATTACCTGGGTGATTCTAAGATTTGTGGCATATGATAACTAAGTCAAGGCACTTCTTACAGTAAAAGCCACAAACAGACTTAAACCATACCCCACAAGGAAAAACTGGGGACATAATTTTCAGAGTTGGTATTTCATTAAAAGTTGCTACTTCATTCTCAGCTCCTATTTCAATAGTTTATCACTTCGAGTGTTATGTGGTCCACAATTTCTGCTTTCTCATAGAGGACTTTATTAAGTCACTTAATAATGAAATAGATATAAATTTCAGCTCCATCATCCTAATTCAATTAGTTGCTTTGCCAAGGGACTATTGGTACAATCTGAGAAAATCACAGCCCTGCTCTGTTCAATAGTGCCAGTCTGGAAGACTTTCCTACTCGTGGCAGTGCCTGGTGCAGTGCTGAGGCCCCTGTCTCAGAGACTGAACAAGTTGCCCCTAGGCCAGGGCTTTCAGTGGGAGCAAAATCCAGCCTCCCCATGCCCCGAGCAGTACCTCCCACGACCACTGACATATCTCTGCAAGCATACCATAGCACAGTGGTAATGGAAGGGCATATATTTTTTCTGTGAATCTGTTTTATATTTCTCTCACTTGCTTGTGGCTCAGCTTGCCCCTTTTCCACAAAGGCAGGAGGAGTGGGTTCTTCTGGGAAGACACAGGTCTGTTCTCCAGCCCTCTGGGCTCTGGGGAGTGTTTGAAGTCTGAGGGCAGGATCTAGACTGGGGTATCTTTTTGAAGGGAAAATCAAAGCATTAGAAATAGTTTAAACAAATCACTCTTCATGCCAAATACTGTATTTGAAGAAAGAAAAACTGTGGAAGGATTTATCTTTTTGGTATGCCAGCATGATATAGTGGGGTGGCTTTTTTTTACACTTCCAAAGAGCTGTGCAAAACAACTATTTAACCCTTCAAAGTGAATGTTAGGAATAGAAGGTGATAGGGTAATTCCAGTATCTTGCAGCTTCTCTGAGCACCTTCACATTAGCAATCCATCTGGGTTTGCAGTTCTATTACGAAGAGCTTTGTTTACTGCATTGTATACCAACCAAATTATGTTGCATGTTCATTACATGTGCACATATACACCAGGGAATAAAGCTGATGCGAATGAATACACTGAAATTTCTTTAACAAGTAAATCTTCAGCAATTCTCTCTCCCTCTGTTCTCTCTTCCTGCCCATTTGAATACAGACTTTTATAAGACTTGTTTGGAAGACATTTAAAATTTAGATGTCCTTTCTGATTAAAGGAAAATGTTTTAGATGATAGTTCTCAGCACTGAGATTCTGGTGTTAATGTCTGACTTTTTTTTTTTAAGATAAATGCCTGGAAAAGACAAGGAAAGATAGCTTAAAAAACAGGTAGCATGATGAGAATAGGATAAAGAGTATAAATAAATAAAACAGCGGTGTGAATACACATTGGGAGAAACATGTTGACACACAATTTCTGGCCACCCTTCCCAGCTCACCTGGTCATGCTCCAGAACCAGGAAGAGACAGGTACAGCTACGAGCTGTCTAGATCCCTGTGTGTGATGAAAATTTTGAGAAGGGTCACTAAAATGACACAAATGACCACTGAATTTTTCAGTTTGATCACTGTGAAGAACTGCAACATAGCTACTACAAAATGTTAACCTGCATCATCTTCTCTTCAAATATTACAGTATCTGGGAGGTTCTGGTCCTAAACTTCAGAGCTCTGTTAGATGTGACAGACCCAAATCAAGGAGCACCGCTTCTCCTTTGGCTATGGGTCCCACCAGCAGTCCCTATCCTTTGCAAAGCTGAACTCCCAATGGACAAAACTAAGTTAAAATGAAGTTGTAGGATTGTCAGGGCCCTGAGTGCACCACCGGGCAATGTCCCCTTGCAGGGGTTTCGCTGCCTGTGCTCAAGGCCCACTCCGAAACTGCGTGGCATGGTGACCTGGATCAGCCTGCTGTGAAGAACTGTGAGGCGCCTCGCCTGGGGCCACTGGTCCTTGGCTTGAGACTGCACCTAACGTCAGGCCCTTGCTGAAGCTGTAGATTTGCCTGTGCCACGCTTGTTCCTTCCCCATCCTGACCCAACCTTCGACCTGCCCTGTCCCTACAGAATTGCCTGGCGGTCATCAGACTGTCACTGACCCTGGCTGCCATCCCTGGGCCTGCCCCCTCGCCTGGCTGGGGTCCTGCTGGACTGTCCCCTGCTTGATGTGGCCACTGGCCCTGCTGCCTCGCTGGCACCCGTGGCTCCCGGCTCGCCTGCCCTCTCAGAGCAGCCCAGCCGCCGCTGCTCCCTGATAGACACAGCTCGTACACAGTCACCTTCCAGAAAGCTCCAAATCTGGGAATACCGCCAATGGTAAAACAAAACACAAGAGGTATTCTCCCTTGCACACACCTAACTGCATGTGTCCTCGCCCCCCTGGTCTGTGACAAATCCCAGAAATAAGCCACGAGGAAAAGTTATCACATCAGTTATCATGGTATATGGAAGAGTAAGGAGTGGTATCGTAAAGCTATGGTGGGATAAAGATGAGAGATCATACCTTCTACAGAGCATGAATACTGCTGGAGAGAATAAACGAGCACTTGAATACACGGACTTTCTCCAGTCCTGGATCAGAGTCAATAAAACTCAGGCAAAATACAGGTAGGGAGCAACTATTTGTAGTTTAAACCCTTTAAACAAATTGAGGGAAAAGGGTAATTGGCACCTGTGAAGCACAGATGCCTTACAGCAAGGAGGGCAGCAGAGAAGCTGTCAGGGCTGTAGGATGGAGAGAGTCAGCAGCTCTGGAACAACAGCAAGCACGGTATGGCAAAAATTACCTGTACTGAATTTATGATTTTCAGTAGGTAGTGAAATTATGTTTTGCTCTTCCTAGACTCATCTCTGGAAAGCAGCGTGGGATGAGACTGAGAGGCCAGAGCTGCAGTGGCTGTTGCCTAAAAATGTTCTCCTGAAGGCAAGCGGCATTTCTGTCTTTGCCAGCTGTCTCCGGTTCTGACCTGCACCCGTCTCCAAGCTTGCTGCTTCTGCTTCAGAACTGAAGAACTTGTGGCCTAAAAACTTGTCGTTCCTCTTCATCCCCTCAACAGCACCAATTAGAATGATAAGAGAGTACTCCCTCCCACAACCTTGTTTCTGAGAATATAAAGATATATATAAGCTATAGTCTAACAAAACCTCTCTGACTCTGAACAGACTATAAGTAACAGAAGGATGTACACATCCACCTGCCAAAAATAATTCAAGCTTCTGCAAATTGCTTAGATATTGCTTAGCTGAACTTACAAGCAAAGAGGAGGCAAGAGTGGGAATTAAAAATTAACCTACAAATCTAGAAACTGATGGTCCATTTGCCTCTGATTACAGAGTATACCTGGCCCTGTCACCTGGCTGAGTGAGTGGCAGCTGCTTTGAAATCAGTTCATTGTCTCCTTGCAGTTTAGGACTGCTGCTAAATGATGCTTGGGGCATCCTCTGCAGAGAGGCTGAAGGCTGATGGGGTGGTGGAGTCTGAGACCGTGTTGACTCTGCAGCTGAAGGAAGCCTGTCTGTCTGCCTGTGGTATTACTCTTCTTCTATTAAGCAAGTGGTTCTAGCATCCAGGCTAGCCAGCTTGGCAACTTTCAGGGGCACGAGGTTAAAAATACTTCAAAACTTGAGGAAACATAGGGTCTTTCTGTTATGAAATCTCTCATTTGAAAGTAATAGCTCTTTGTGTTTGTCTGGCTTGCCTCTGTGAATGGTATGAACTTATAATTCATCAAGAGAGTGGAAATGTCATCTGAACTTTGCTGAGGAATACAAGATCAGCACTAATACAAATCAATACAGGTTACTTTCCTGATTCATAATGCATGTGTCAGGTTGCAATTCCCCTGGCTGAAGGCAGCCTGTCTGATACATTTATCTAGTACTTGAATCAGTGCACAGCTCTGCAGAATATAAGATTTGCCTTTAAAAGTAATAGTGAGTTTTGAACACTGAGGCTTGTTCAGAGATCTCACATTGTCATTGGGGTGCACAGGTGTTTAAATATGGTTGGATACGTGCCCTAAGAAAACAGTTCTAATGGTGACGGTGAGCGAGCAGCACTATTTCCAGCTTGGGGTCCATCACAGTCAGCAGGGGCAGTTTCCTGAAGGGTCTCATCATTCATATGCTGATGCTTCACTTGTACTGATGCCAGTGAGCCTTAGACACTAGGGCTGAGTCCTGCACCTCTTGTGAGTCACCTTTATGTTCTCTGCAAATATACCTGGCAAATGTTTTTTCTTTTTTTTTTTGATCTGAAATATTGTTCAATTGGGGGTAAAAAAACATTTAAACTGATTTAAATTCTTCCCCCTGCTTTTGGACTAGTTCCTATACCAGTGCCTCACAGAAGTTACACAGCTGGATAAATACTTTGCCAGAATTTCTAAGCAGCTTTGAAGAGGACTAGTACTATCTGCAGTGCAAATACTAATTTAAGCAAACAAAAACAAAACAATTTTATTCATATTGCGGGAAAATCTTGTGTAAGCCTAGAGTAGTTAATTTACTTTACAGCCCAGAATCTAAGGCACTAATTAAAAGTGTAAGTCTTTACTATTTAAGACATTTGGCAGACAAGATCTGAATCTAAAAAGTAAACATATTTTCTAATTTCTCTGTCTCTATAAGTATGCTGTTTAATTAATACAGCATTCATCAGTGAAGTCTATCAGAGAATATCAATAAATATGCACACAATTACTTTTCTGTTGTTTGCTTCATTAAAAATAGTAGCATTTTACTGCAGCATAAGAAATGTCTTGCAAATGTTATAACTCCTACATATTTTGAGTTTACATATTGCACTGTTTCAAGCAGTGAAAAACACTCTTATATAACTTCAGAATTACAACAAAGAGACGAGATAAACTTGTCCCTTTAAGAGAGAGACAACAAAAAGCCCTTTATGTATTGTCACTTTCTGGGAGTCCTGGGAGAATTAACAACAAAGACCTCATACTTTATTCCTTGTCTGACAAAGCAGCAGAGGAAATGTTCATTTCCTTTCCCATTATTCGAGGCTACCATGTTTCTGCCTATCAGAGAAAACCCATCAGATGTAAAAGCAAGTACAAAACCTGTTTGGTCTTCCTTAACCATGGTATTAATACATTCTTGGAATACATTCAGATATCTGCTTGCTAAAATGCTTGTAGCAGAGAAAGGAGTTCCTGCCCTTCAGTTGAGGTGCTATAAATGACCATAGGAAAGTCCTTAGCCGATTTTAGTGCTTCAGCTTTCTTTCTGGACAACATTTAAAAATATATGGGTATTTTTAAAATTTCCAGGTGATAAATGGAGCCTACTTAGATGGGTTACAACTTAAAAATGACAGTGATTCTCAGTTGAAATATCACTGCCGCTGTTGATACGGAAAATTCCTTTGTTCTGTTTGTTTTATATCAGGGGATTTGGCGGTCTTGCCTCAGTTCTGCAGCAAACCATCACTCTTACATCTCATACTGTACATGTCTGGTCTTCTTCCTTTCTGGGAGCTGGGTGAGGTGCCATATGTTCCTTTCACTGTCTCTGGCTGGAGATGACCTTATCTGTCATCTCTGATATCTGTGATGAGTTATTTCCATTTTTGTCTTTTTTCAAAGAGGCATTAATTCCTAGGTACTCACCACCTTTGTTATTTGAGGTTTTCTATTTCTTTATAGGCTTGCACATCCCATCCTTTCTTCTGCCTCCAACTTCTTCTATTATTAGTATTCTAGTTTGAAGTTTTCTATCAAAAATGTCCACAGGTTATCAACAATGATTCATTGTTAGAACTGTTAAATTACACTTTGCACTATTAAATAACAGGATATGGCATCAATGAAACTGAATCTGACACTGTTTCACTACAATCCTTTTCAGTATGGATGGTATTACTTTAAAATGCCTTTCAGCTATCCCATTGAATTAAGGGAAAAAGACAACCAACTTTACTGTGACCTGCTCAAACTTGTGCCATGTAAACTGCAACCTAGAATATTTATCTCGCTAAACAAGTCTGACTTTGTCAATCAGCTGCTTAGCTGAGATACTCCTTTTGCATATCTGTTCCAGCAAATTGAGAATATTAAATTATATATTTTTGCCATCAACATAAACAAATATATGAAAAATTTTACCCGTGCCTTTTTTTTTTTGTCTTTTAAAAAAAAGTTGACATAGGGGTGGGATCTTGCTGCAGAATCAGTAAGTGGAGCTCGGCACCTCCTGTCCCAACGTGTACTAATGGCCTTAACTTTGCAGGCTCTGCTCTTCAGATGTATTTTTGGCAATCACAGTCCACATTTCGTTCAAATCAATCATCTGCTTTTTTGATCGAATCATTATCTGCCTGCCTTTTGCTTTTGTTCACTCGGGAACACAAAGGCTTTCATGGCATTTCTTTGTTTTCTATATGTTAGGTATTGCCTTCGTTTGTGCTGCTGTTGTTAGAACCACCTGCACGTCTTCCTGGATTTTGAGCCCTGCCACCTTTCTCCCCTCAGGGCTGTGCTGGTTCTCAGTCCCACGTGGAACACTGGGGTGTTTTCCACCCTCTGCCAATTTCTTCCTGGAGTGGACAACTTCAGTTGTCTCAGCATGTCAGCAGGCTAGCCAAGATTTTGGATTCCTGAAAGACTGGGAATGAAGTTTTTGTTCACAATTCCAGCCACAACCCAATTCACTGCAGGAAACCAGAGTAAGTTCCTAAAGGGCACAGCTTAGCCAGGTTGCATATTCTCTTATAGTTCCACTTTCCTTTGGTTAAAAGACATCGCACTCATACATTTCAAATATATGTGCAGCACATTGCTCAAGTCTTTGTAATACAACTTTGTAGTAAACTTATTCTAAGTAAACAGTGTCTGATGTGCACGATGTGTTAAACAGTTTTTAGTTACTATAGGAAATGAGGTGATACTCCAAGAGGGTTTTTTTTCACTGACACTGCAGATTCAGATGAAAGCTCTGTTTAAGTATCTTCCTGTTGTCTTTTGTACTGTTGGATATTCAGTTGTCCCAGAGTTTTCAGCTGCCCCATTCTTCCCATCAAATACAATTCTTGCCTTTTGGTTGTTACCCAGCAATATTCACCTTGGGTCCTACACATCCCAGAGCAAGCTGTGTCTGCTCCCCTTGCCTGTAGCATCCTCTTCCCATACAGCTCTCTCTGGTGCCACTCAAAGATCACATCCCAGAACTACACCACTTCAGCTGATGCTTTGCGCAAGCGGTATGACCTAGATCAGTGAGTACTTTCATACCAGCAGTATGCCACGTGTTGGTGTAATCACTAGTAAGACAAAGCTGTGCCTGCGCTAGGACTTGTTTACCAACAGAGGAAAAACTGCATTTTATTGGCGCCATTGCCAAAGATGTTTTCCTGTATATTGGCAAAATTAAGCTTTTATTTCAGTACAATAAGCACTCTTACATAAGCATAGCAAACAAAACTAGTCAACGTATGGTTCTGCTGCCATAACTAGTTTTGTAGGTGCAATCATACTGGCCAGGGTACTGGGTCAGAGCTCTGACTTTGACCACTGTATTTGCAGAGGGTGCATTACAGGCTATAACAGCAAAACCTGCTTATACCAGGGTATCTCATTTTCACACACAGTTGATTCTACTATTGGTAATGACTGAAACAAAATTAGGAGTGCTTTCTTGGCATGTTATACCTAGTGGTATATACTAAATGTAGGGTTATTTGGGTACAGCATCTGTGAATAATGATGTCTGTGGGGGATGTTTTGTTTGTTTTAATGATATGACAGTAAAACTTAAAAATAGGTTGTGCCTAAACTGCCTTATTTCTGTTTGTCGTCTATTAAAAGCACATCTTTGATGAGTTTAGGTTTCTGTCATTCATGGGTAAATATAAATTAGATTTTTACAGAAATCATAAAAACAATAAGGGATGCATTAGAAAAAATGTTGTTTATATCGCTACTTTTAAAGCCTTCTTTTCTTCTATTACACAAATGGTGTGAGACCGAAAGCAATTGTTAAAGGTCTTTTAAAGACTAAAATCTAAATATTTGAGTCAACAAATGGTTTTTTTAATACTGTGAACATTTAAGGAGTTTATTACTGTACATTTTAGCTTTTCTTACACAGTGCAGAGAAAGGAATTAGAGTGTTTAGGAATTTTAAAGCACCTCATTGTTCTGAGAAAGAGAGATTTTTCTTTAGATTTGAGTTCTATTTTTAATGCCTTAACTGGCATTTTAATCTTCCTAGAGTGGAGAGTGCTCATTTGTTACCACATTTTTGTTTCAGACATTATTCCATAGCTTGTCTTGGTACCCCGAAGCTTTGTGAGCTTTAATTAATAAATAGGAAAGGATGACAACTTCTGACCTTTCCCCTTTGGGCAGATTGCCATGTTTCAGCACTTTATTAGAGTAGAGGGAATTAGAGCAATAGGCAGTTTTCTGAATCCAACTCTGAAGCTATGCTGACAGTACTTTTGCTCTGTCCTGCGACTCTGGAAATTAATCGTGAGTATGGCAAGCACTCCCAACAAGAGAAACACTTGAGACTTCTTGATGCTAAGCCCATGTTGCCAGGGCTCTGAGCACACCAACTGGATTACAACCTCCTTCCCTACTCCTAGGGGTTTTGCTGCCTGTACTCAAGGCCAGCTCGGATATGGTGCTGCTCTGTAACCTTGGATCAGGGTGCTGTGAAAACAGACAAGTTGTAAGAAAGAGCTATGAGAAGCCTCGCCTGGGTCCTCTGCTGTGTTCAAGCTCAGGCCGTTGCCCCTGGTCCTTGCCTGAGCTATGTTGTAGCTATGCTTGGTCCTTGCCTGAGCCTACTACGCTGTAGGAGTGCCCAGTCTTGCACTCTGCTGATCCTGACCTTCCTTGCCTAGCTGCACCTTGGACCTGCCCTGTCCCTACAGAATTGCCTGGCGGTCATCGGACTGTCGGCCGACCCTGGCTGCCATCCCTGGGCCTGCTCCCTTGCCTGGCTGGGGTCCTGCCGGACTGCCCCCTGCTCAGTGTGGCCACTGGCCCTGCTGCCTCACTGGCACTTGTGGCTCCTGGCTCACCTGCCTTCGCAGGGCAGCCCAGCCCTCACTGCTCCTTGACATGGCTTTCTCTAGCAGGAGCTCTTCATTAAACAGCTTTCTTCCTCATGGATGACCTAGGTTGAGGAGCTCTGCCAGTCCTGTGAAAGCAGAGCAAGCTGCCCTGAGAGACAGGAGCCTGAGCTTTTTATAATGCTCAAGTTGGACTGTGAATCTTGTTGAATTCCTTGAGAGGAAATTTAGCCAGCAGCTCTGGACAGTTTAATTTCTCAGTTGCAAATCATAATGCTGGAAAGAAAGCATAAAATATGAGTGAGGCTTATTTTAACTGCCATTTTGATTTCCCAGAAAGTGCTGCCCGGGTTTTCCATTAGAAAAAAAAAGTGGAAATTTTAAATGTAATCACAAATTTCTGTTTAATGGTTGGGTTTCATATACAGGCACACTTATGACATTTAGATAACAAAATTATTTCAGCTTACATCCCCCAAACTAAAAGGAAAACATTTTAAAGTGTTTCAATCCCAAGAACTCAAGCACTTTATAAAAATTGCTGAATTGAAGTTTGTCATTTTCCAGTAAAGTATGAACCGTTCCTTCCCTGATCCTATAAATAGAAAATGGGGAAAGGCTAGGGTCATTTACTCAAATGATGAATAGCCTTTTATAATTAAGGTATTTGTTCTGGACTTAGTGTCATTTTACGACCATCTAACAAAGCTAAAACTGTGCTTCTGCTTAAATGGTGGCACATCCAATTCCCCACTATTGGCCACATTTTTCTCATCTCTCTCCTGTTTGTCCTCTCCTATCACTTGTTTGGCCGCCCAGTGAACTAGCTAATGTTTTCATCTGAACCAAACCAGGAATTATCTGTCAGCCAGATTAGGTCCCTGATCTTGCTGAAAGGCTGTGTGAAATCCTGTCCTTAGAAAATATGTGTTATATTCCCAGTTTTGTATGGGACTTCTTGTATGACCTTTAGCAAATCCCTTAAGCTCTCTCTGTTTCCAATTGTGAAATTGAGGTAGTGATATTCCCCAGCCTTTTGGTATGTGAAGATTGATTTGTTAATATGCACGAGATGTTCATATCCTACAGTGATGAAAGCCATGGAAGTTCCTAGATCAACTCTTTTATATGTTTGAGTTTTATCCATTCACAGCTACAGAGAGTTCATTCCTGCTAAAAGCCTCAGTAAGCCAGACACCTCTACAACGTCTTAATGATATTAAATTGGAGTTCAAAAGCAACAATAATCTTTAGTTCATCGTCATCTTCATGGTGACTGTATCCTAAATTCATTCAAATCATCATAGCAGAAATTGTGAATCCTGCAGGTTCCAAAAGGCATTTGCTGCAAAAAGGCTATTGCTGCCAATACATGAATGGCTAGTGTGTAAATATTCTAAATGTATGCACAGTTCTGAGTTTTGAATGTTTGAAATGTATAATCATTGGTGTGTCATCATGATTTAGGTACTGAGCCACTGGTGCATATGGTGCTGGAATGAGCTACTCATTTTTAAGCTGTTGATTTTCAACTTTTGGCTGGTTTGGTAGCAAAAGCAAGTTAACTGCGAAATGCGTTCTCATGGTCTTATCTGAAAAATTGGATGGGGGGATGTGAAGACTCAACTACCTTAACAGTGGTTCCAACCATGCAATGCTAGCCCTGACGCTGAGGAACGAGCTCTATCGAGAGTGAGGCTGCATCTGCTCTCCAGCTCTGCAGAGAAGCTCACATAGGCTCCATTATCCTTTTAAGTGACGTCTTCAATATGCCTGTCAAGGCTCCTCACATTCAGAGTGGTTGAGACAAAGATGTGAGCATTTCCTACATCTGTGGCCTGAAAAGTAGGACGGCCGAATAAGAAAATATTTAAGAAAAAGGTTTAGTGTTCGCATGAAAGAGAACAGTACTTCATTCTGTTTCTAATAGAAAGAGTCACTAATCACAGTGGCATGTATTGTGGCACTGACTGTACTTGCCTGAATGGCAATGGAAGTTTCCATTGCAAGGACTGGTAACAGCTTAGGGTACGGCATATAACGAAATAATTAAAAGGCCCATTTGACTACATAGCAATAAACTCTAGCTTAATGGTTACTGGTTCAACAATCATTAATATCCAGAACACAAAATATTCCTACCCGAGTTTAAGGAGTAAATCTGCTGGGTGGAACAGCTTGCAAAGGTTTACAAGGAGCGGGGAAAGAAAAGAGACAAAGGCATCAAGGCCTTCAACGTAGGAAAAAAAAAAGTGGTTTATTTTGTAAGGTCACTATGCTCTGATAGACATTAAATTCAGTGAGATTTAGTAAGAACACAGCTGACAGTGACTTCTGAATCAAAGGTTTTCCAGTGCATTAAGATGCTTTTTGTAATGTGAATTGCCAGGAAGATTCTCATGTCTTCTCTGTGAGCAGAAACTAACCTAAGCTGCAAGCTTTGGTGAAAGCAAGCATTCTACTGACAATAATGGGCATGTTACCTATTTAACTCTACATTCACTGGAAGACAAAGGGAGATTGAAAGCATTTAGTCCACTCCCATCAGCACCAGCTGCTGTTGTGACAGCTTTCATATCTCATGATGTCACCTAAAGCACAGCTGTCCCTCACTACTACCAAATTAGAGGCTTTCAGACTTTAAGTACAAAATTGCAGAGAGGTGTGCTGCATCATGTGATGGTGATAACTGCAATATTAGGCCCTTTTTTTGGAGAGAGAGGATGGTTTTACTTCACTTGTTTCTCTGAGGTAGAAGAGATAGTGGAGAATAGTTCCTTCTCACTCTGGTTTAGTCTATGCTAGGTTCTATGGCTGTTTAGGTTGCATTTGCTGCCTTTCTACTCCGAAAAAAGGAGTGGGTGGGTACTATCCCTTGTGCATGCTACTAGTGTATGTGCCACTGCTTATGAACCCCAGTCCTCATGCTTGTCTTTGACTTTATACAGGTATGTTTAAGTTTAAAGCTATTTAATTGGTCTGAAATGTTATTGTAAGCACCAATGTTGTTCTTGTCTAAATCCTTCAAGCCTAGAAATAAAGTCTGAGTTATTTTGCTCTAAACTTCTTTTTTTCCTCCTATCTGCAGAGGGTACTGCTGGGGACTATCAAAAGATCTGAGTATTGGCTTAACTCTTCTCCCAGGGTGGCCTACAGAGTTTTAAATATTGCCAGTTTTGATTGTAGCCTGGCTATGTAATGCCTTTTTTCACTTTGGAATCAATCATTTGGTGACTGGTCTTAGTAACCCAGACAATCTCTTGGAGTCCTTTGTCTTCAAGCTCCAGGAAAGGCCAAACCATGCTCAGACAGGACCATTGTGAACTGACTTCAATCCGGAGAACAGTGATTTGAAGTGAGCCCTAGCTCTTTGGAATCTCCAAACTCTGCAGACTGCTATTCTTTTCAGTGTCCGGAAAGTCTTGTGGAAGAAACTATTGCTTGTAATGCTTTGAACAGCAGTCTTCAGTACTGCAGGGCTCTCCTCCTATGTCTCCAGCAGAGGACCTGCTTTTCAAAGGCAGCTTGGCCAACTGCTTCCAGGTCTTGATGTTGCTATTATCTTACCCAACTCTGAAACTCTGATATTTTTCCTGAGTTGTATCCTGAATGCATGGAACATTTCCCATGGGTCCCACTGTTTATAAAATTGCTATCCTGGAAAGTTCTTTCTGTAAAAGCTGCTCATTTCAACAAATTGCAGAGTGCAGATACATTCTAGAAATTCCAAAAGTTGTAGGATTAGTGGGACAACTTGGGGCAATAATCGGGACAAAAATTACTATAATGGTATCGGATGTAAACCAGCAGTTTATATAGTGATATGGCAGGAACGTCACAGAAATTCACGGCTCAGGAACTAAAACCACCCCTTGCGACCACCCACAACAACTGAGTACAGATGGAGAAGTTGGCTGTTTTCCATCAATAGTGAGTAACCCATTTTTCTGTGCTGATTGATTTGGCTTGTGCTGTTGATGTCTTACTCATTTTTTTCACGCTGTTGCTGGCAGAAAGGTCTTCTCTACCAACAATGAGTTTGTCTAGTCTTGGTGTTAAGTTTAACATTGAATGACAATTTAATGCTTCCTCTTCCAAGTCTTGCTGACCTTTAATTTTCTGGCAGGTAATTTCTAATGTGTGTATATGAAAATATTTTAATCATCTAGCTTTTAAAAATGAGTGAGATGAATAGTTAATTTAGCACAAAAATGTGCAATTTTTTTTCTGCTACTAGGATCCTCTATACTGAGCTTAGCTATTGCATGTGAGAAAATGGAAGTTCAGTGCAGAAATGATTACATATTTGCAAGTTACTGATACACCTTCTGATGACATGGTAAGCAGTAGTGAGGAGTTTATTCTTCCTTCAGCTTTCCTGGCAACACAGTAGAACAGCAGTAACTTGCTTTCATTTTTGGAAAAAACTTCTATTAACTGAAAGTCTTCACTGAATAAGCTACACAAAAAAGTTTAGTTAGTAAAAGAGTTATCCTGAACTGAACTAGGACTGAATAAAGTATCTAACAGGTTGTGTTATCTGTGTCTTTTTTACTTTAAATCACACTTCATTACACTTCCTAACAATTCATGAGATTCAGTTCTGTTTTTAATCAGTGCTGACTTTGAAACCTTTCCTGCTCATGTTTTCATGACTAGTTCTAATTACCTTAAGTTCCGGCTGTAGTAAGTGAGATTTTAAAATCTATGGAAGTCTCTTCTTACCACTCTTCCAGATCTCCATAAATCTTAAAATACAAAGCATTCAAAGTAGGAGTGAGACTGTAGACAGCACAAATAACTCTTTTCTAAATTATTTCATAGTAAGTAAAATCCTGCTGATATTATACAAACACTGACACTACTACGAGGGTGGAAAGAAAAAAAATTATTTGGTACTAATATTAACAGCAGAGTTTCATCTAACCACAGATTTTTTTTTTTTTATCTCATCTTGTATAATGGGGAAGCAGTAAAGAAGTTTAATTATGATTCTTGTCTTGAATATTTATTTAAATCACTTGGCTCTGGTTAGCCAAGTGGAACATTTCCCAACTGCACAGTCCTTTTCGGTGGCGTGAGCTGAGGCAGTGTCCATACTGAGGTGATGTGGTGCGGCTTCGCCACCCTCTCTGGAAAGGGCCACTTGTGTCAAGTGGTGACTTAACCACTTTGCAGGCCTGAAGCACTCATTGCTGATGGAAACAAATGTTTTTATTTTTCAATGTCCTCAAATTTAAATACAAGTAATCTTGCAGCAGCAGCGCTCTCGGCAGTAACACTTCTATGCTCGAGAGCTGTGCTCCAGAGGTGTCTGTGTGCTTATGGTACTGGCCTAACAGGTGCTTTCCAGCACCCCTGGCAGGCGATGGGGCTTCTTTCAAGCCCTTTCCCGGCCCCGTGCTCAGCCCTGTCCGGGTCCGGAGGGGCGGCTGGGGGTCTGCCGGCAGGGCCGTGGCCTGCACACACTCAGCCCGCCGTCCTTCGCGGCACCTCGCAGTGCTTCCAGCCGCGGAGAGCCTCACACGGATCGGCGGGAGGAGCGGGTAAGGAAGATGGCCGGAGCCGCATCCAGCCGGCAGGCAGGTTACGAGGCGCTGGGGGAGGCGACGAGCCCCCGGGGTTAGCGGGGCCGTCCCCCGCGGGGCGCTCCGCCGGAGACACCGCGCTTGTCCCTCAGGCGGGGGCGCATGAGGGGGGGGCGCGACCACCGCCCTCTGCCGGCGCCGCGCACCGGCGGGCCCAAGCGCCCCTCTCCCTCTCCCCTCAGTCGCGCGGGGCGAGCGGCCGCGGCCGGCGGCGGCGCCCGCCTCTGCCTCCTCCCCCTCGGTGCCCTGCCTCCTCCCTCCGCCGGGCGGCCGGCTGCGCGGGGAGGGCGGGAGGGAGCGCGGCCGAAAGGTGTTGCTGGAAGGGAAGTTTGAAGAAGGTCGTCGGGTGCCTGGGCGCTCCGGCAGCATCATGGCGGAACAGGGCGAATCGCCGGTCCACGTCCAGCAGCCCCAGCCGGCGCCCGCCGCCCCGGCCGTCGGCTGGCCCATCTGTAGGGACGCTTACGAGCTGCAGGAGGTTATCGGTCAGTGGAGCGGGAGAGCGGGGAGGGCAGCGGGGGTGCCGCGGGGCGGAGGCAGGGGATGCCGCGGCGGCCAGCCGGCCGGCTCCGGGCCTACCGGCGTTCATCCTCCCGCAGGCTGGGGCTCGCTCACTGCGGCGGATGCGCCCGGCACTGCAGTGGCGCCGCCGCCGGCTGCTGCAAACTTTATCCGCCCGGCAGCGGGCGGGCGGTGCGGCCCCGGGGGGCGGTGGCTCCTTCTAGAACCAGCCGCGCCCCGCCCGGTGCGGCCCGGCCTGGCGGAGCGTGCCGCTGCTC
Organism: Nyctibius grandis; assembly: GCF_013368605.1. NCBI lineage: Eukaryota > Metazoa > Chordata > Aves > Nyctibiiformes > Nyctibiidae > Nyctibius > Nyctibius grandis. The sequence goes on from NC_090666.1 coordinate 17,185,595, forward strand.
CGCGGTGCATCGTCACCCCCTGCACCGGCCGCTGCCGGCTCAGCCCTGACCGGCTGGTTTGCACCGGGACCCCGGCAACTCCGCAGATGCGCGGTCCGTGCTTTGTGTGTGTCAGTGGATGCCCACATGTGCATGCGTCCGCTTCGATTACTCTGCATTTTTCCGGTGGTTTCGTGGGGGAGGTAAATCTCACCCCTAGATCTGCTACTATCGTGGTAACTTCCTTTTAAATTTTTTAAATATACGTTTTTGAACCTTCTCCTCTTCTCCCTTACTGTTTAATCTTGCCCCCATCTGCTTGTGCCCCTCGGCCCAGCTCTTGGTGGCACGTAAGGCCAGCGGGGGATCACGGCTTCGTTTCACCCCAGCTAGCCCGCTTTTGTCCCGGGTTGCCGGGTGAGGTTTAACCCCTCTGCCGCCCCCTCCCCGCCCCTGTACGTGAGGGGCTTTCTGGTAGTGCTGCGCCTCAGTGCTTTGTTCACGTGTCCAGCTAATGCAGATCAGATGTGTTCAGTCTTCATCCCCTCTATTTGGATTGGATTATTTTGGATTTTACTGTGTGAAAAGGTGACTTGTTAACAGTAGGTGTGATGGAAAGTTTTTTGTCTCCTGACCTAGATGTTGCTTGGTGCTAATGATCTACTTTGGGAAAACTTGCTTTTATTTGTGTGTAACATTTTAAACCTCCAGCAAACGCTGCAGATGGCAAAGGCCGGCTCTAAGACTGTGATTGCCAGTCCTCAGGAACGAGGCCACTTAAATGAAAAACTCCAGGAGTCTTGCCTGCTGGTGCTGTTGGCTGTCTTCAGTATTACGCACCAATTGCTAATCGTTCTCAGGCTGATGACAAACAGAACTACATGTTATTGATCTGGGTTGCAAGTTGCGTATACTCAGCTTTGTCATCAAGCTTTTTATTTTCCACAGGCAGAAACAAAATAGTTGAGAAAAGTGCTTCTTCCTTAAAATGGGATGGCTTTCTGTTGACCCAGGTGCTGCCTTTGTGTTTCTATTTGCACTTCCTATGCTGTGAAAAGGGACTAAGGAGGGATGAGGGTTCAGGTGTTTTGGTTCCTGGAGGTCACTGGCCTGGACCAGACTGGTGCTCAGTGTCAAGCGAGTGCTGCCAGCGGGGGATCTGCCATGGGCATGGGTTTACTGGCCAGAGGACTTTGTCTTACCTCGGTCTGGGCAACGGGTCTGAATTGGCCAAGTGAAAGTGATTCTACTAGCATAAACTGTATCTTTGCTGAGGAGCAGATCCCTCTTCTAAGGTAAAAAAGGCCTTGAAGGTGTTGGATTAATCCTTGTCTAGGGTGTGACATGAGTCATATGAGTTATTTAAATAGTAGTTATTTTCTGTTGCAGTACCTGTAAAATGCCTGGGTGAGAGTTTCATTTAGAAACTCCTTTTCACTTTCTCCTTTCCACTTTAAAAGCTTGTATCTTTTGATATGTAAAATGTATTTGTGTATATTTATATATAAGCATACACCCATTGTACAGGTGGATGCTAAATCAGAGTAGCAAATACACCTATCTGTAGAGAAACTATTGCTAGTTACCTACTGGTGCTATTGAAGGTTGATATTATTTCTTTAACTAAAGTGAATGCCTAGTGAGGAAATTAAGGTCAGGTTATACTGAATCCGATTCTTGGACACACTGAACTTGTCTGACTGCAGTTGAACTTTCCCTAAGCTTAGGTTGCTTACATGACTTTCAAACTCACTGAGATTTATTTTGTACCACTTGACTTAAAAATTTTTTGCTTAATCAAATATGTTTTTTTTCATTAAAACCTTGTATTTTTTATCTTAACTTACAGGATACCCATTATGAGATTAAATTTAGTCTCAATACTATTAAAAATAGTAAATAAACAGACAAACACACCCCACTCCACTTCCTCTGAAAAGACCTGCTAATAAATTCTAGGCATTTGACCAATGTGGATGTAATTTTGGAGATGCTGGATGAATGTTGTTGCTTTTAATGAACCTAGTGAGGGACTCTTAAAGCATCTTCTTTTTTTTTTTAATACCTGAGGGAGGGGAGAATGATACAGTCTGAACTTGGTTCAGCAGCAATTTATATCCCTTTGCATTGGCTATGCCAGGGTTAATTGCATTGTGAACGTGAGTAGTTACCACTTGCTGAAACAGAGCACCTCTGCAAAGCCCTACATACCTCTCCTTGAGGAACTGGGTAGTATCTTCAGGGACGGACGGGTTCGGTTACAACAGCCCTCTGCCAGTTAAATAAGAAAAACAACAACATATTGAAGCATCTTTGTGGGCTTTACAGGAGGAAAGGTACACAGGGTAAGGTGCACCAGGATGGTTTATTACAATGCTTCCCAACAGAAGGGCCTTTATATCGTATGGTAACTAAAACACAGATGCAGAATGACTTCAATGGCCTGTTTTAGGGGACATTTAAAAGTTTTGGTGGTGATCATAAAATGAAAATAATTGTTAGTCATGTGGGCTGTCTTCATCCTGTGGATTTAGCAGGTTGGAGGAGTTCTGCTCTTTTTCTGTGTGAGAACGTGAACTTTTCTTATTGCTCATCTGTGTCTAGCCAAATGTTATTTTGAAAACCAAGGCCACATGATACAGATTTCAAATGATACAGCTTTTTTCCTTCTCTGTCTGTTACTTCCTTTGTGATGGTTGGGAGATTGAAGTGCCTGTTAAAGAGACAATGCTGGCTTTAAGGAGTGCTTCTTATGAGATGTTTTTCCATGTTTGCTTTATTTTTAAGGTGGCTAGCTAGTTCTTTGTCAACTCTTGATGTGCAGTTTCATGATACATTTAATCTGCTCTAACAGGCAGCCGTTGAAAGGATCGCATTGATCTGACAGAGAACTGCTTCTTTTGCTGGGTTAGTTTTCTGTCGAATCAGGTTCCCTGTTTGACTTGCTGCATGGCTTGATAGAGCTGGTGCAAGGAAGAGGCTCTTCCTATTCATGCCTATATAGGAATCTTTTCTGGAGCAGGAAGAAACCGCTCTGATTGCTATCTGTAAATAGGTAGGTTAGAGAGTTAAGAGAAGAGGAAATTCTTAGTTAATTCAGATTGATACAGGCTGTCCATATACGTACCCATTTGGAAGTTAGAAGGGGATTCCTGATTTAGGACAGGAGGATCCAAAGCAACCTTCCTGTAGGAATTACAGAGATAAGAATTGTAATTGCTATTAAGGGAGAGCCAGATTTAATTTAGTGAAGACCTGGGAGATTTATTTCTATGACTTTAATGCATTAACTTAAAATGTGTAGTGGATTTTAACGTATGTGCTGGGCTTTTTTTGTAAGCTGGATATGACTTAGTATAGCTTTTATTAGCTTTTTTTTTTTTTTTTTTTTAGTCTGAGAGGGATGTTCGTATTAACTTTGGGTTTATAACCAAGTATTCTGAATAAAATAACTGAAATAGATTTCTCTGAATTTATGTCACACATATATGCGAGGTTTTTTTCCTTCTCAGGAGCAATAGAAATCTTCACAGAACAAATGTTTAAATGGTAATCAACGTAAAAACCTGAAAATTGAATAGTGTTAAAATTGTATTTGGACCTTTCAAATTGTAATGAGCCCTACATCACGTGGATGAGACCAAGGAGCATTAAATCTAGGTTGTTTTTTTGTTTGGTGTTGTTTTTTGTGTTTTGGTTTGGGTTTTTGGGTGGGTGTTAGTTGTTTTGTTTTTAAAAAGGTTTCTTAAATTGATATGAACAAGTGGCTTTGCCTTGTTTTTGGAAAACTGCATTGGCATTGATGCTCTTCTGCTAGATGTAACTTAATGTTTGTCAGCCTGTGTGGAAGGAAGATTCTGTTACGGAGAAGCGGTGGATTTATCTTATGATTAGTCTGGGTGCTAGTTTTCATTATGAAATCATATTTTCATCTCTCCTGCTGCAACTGACTTGGAAAATTAATTTGGCTAGAAAACAGTCTGAATTAATTGGAAACTAAAGGGTTACTTCTATGTGATGGATTATCTATATTGGCTGCAACTCATTAAAAAAGTTACCTTAGTTGAGCTGAGGCTGTCATCTAGTTTTGTCTTTCTAACTTTGAGCTCAAAAATATCATGTGGTTTGTTGCCTCAGAAGGTGCAGTGTTGCTAAGCCGAAGGTGTTGGGATTTTGAGTAGAACAGGTTATGGTTCCAGACTGTTCTGCTGATTGTGTAATTCTTACTGTACGCAGCCTGTGAGCCACTCTCCCGTTAATGGCTCTGGGGTCTTTGTTGGTGTTTCTATGGAATGTTATTTACTTTTTTTTTCCCCTCCCCTGTTGCATGTGTGTTGCTAAAGGCTCTTTGTCTGACAGAGAATAGACACTCCTATATTTGTTGTTATCAGAGATCTTTGACTCTGTAGAGAGGTCTCTGATTATGATGCTCAGGAACTGATGTTCAAGTCTGTAACATGGTGTTTTGAAAAGCCTCTCTATAGTTAGAGTTAAAATTACAGTTCTGTGTTGTTCTGTTAATCAGATGCTTGTGTCTCATTCACACTTTCCAAAATTTCTTACCTCTGTGCTTAATCAGGGTTTTTTTTTTTGAGTGGAAAAAAACAGTTGAAGGGCTTTCTTTTGCAGTAGTTTTTATGTATATGTGCTGCAAATTAGATTGAACTGTGCTCAGTGAAATACCACATCGTAGCAACTAAAGCTATGGTAAACTTTGATATTTGCTCTTGCAGAGGTTTATTTCCAAAACCCCTGTAATTCTTGCATAAGAAACTGCATATTTGATAAGTAATACTTAATGTCATTACCTACAATCTTTATACTAAGACATTGTGTAGAAAGAAGGACGTGCCTGCCTTAATTCTGCTCCAAAGCAAGTTCTGTTCCTTATCAATCTTAAAAGTTACCATAGCAGCCTAAATATATTGTACGTGCATGTATTAAATAACATTAATAACATAATGTTATTATGTTCATAACATTAATCATAACTTAATACAACTGTAGCTTGACAGGAAGAGTTTATTATTTTGTAAATTAAAAGTGTACATTTTGGGAAATAATTGGTCAAGATTTTCTGTCAGCTAATAAGCATTTGAAGAATCTGTAGAAATGCTAAATCTCCATTTAGTATTTTTATAAGAAGTGGCTTTTAATTCAGTTGTCAGAGTAAAGATGGTCATGGTGCAATTTAAAAATACCTTGTAGTACACTCACAGTGCTGTGCTGCTAATGAGGCTGTGCAGAGCTCGTAGTTGTTAATTTTTTGCCTTGTCTCCACATGATAGTAATAGTGTTGGGGAAGGGAGCTCCGTCTTGGCTTTTTTGAATGAAAATGAACTTACTGTGTTAGAAATACCCAGACTGGAGACAAGGCTGTAGTTTTCATTGCTTCAAAGAGGTTAGGCTTTGTAAATGATTCAATGATCAAACTTTGTTATGCAATTTAGTGACTTTTTAAAAAATTTTGACTCATGCAATTGGAATTCAGACTTGTCAGGAAGAAGATAATTTGTATTTTACAAGAACCTGAATGGCGTGAAAATAAAGAAAATGATGCGTAACTTGCTTTGGGTTTGTCGTGATTGCAAATAACCAGCAAATAAAGCTTGATTTGAAGTTAATTTGTTAACTGGAAGGGTAAAGGAGCATGTAATCAACACATCAGGCAGTTGGCTTGTGCTATGTAATGATAATTTACAGAAAGTGTGCTATGCTTTCCTACTCTTGAATCTGCCTTTAGGCTTGGCCCTCCTGTCCCTATGCTTTCTCTCTCCCCCCCATCCAAGTTCTTCCTACAGGTAAAGGTCCAAAACCTCAGAGACCTGGAAAGTCCTGGCTCCACAGGAGTTGCTTGAGTGCTGAAAGAGGAGCAGTTCTGCTGGTGAGCGTGTGAAAATTTGAAGGGATTGCATGATTTTGATTCTCACTAAGCCTTACAACAGCAAGGCTTTGCATCTTCAAAGTGGGACCACCGCTTGTGACCAGCATTGTAGGGGTAGCAGGGGCCTTTGCTAGTCTTTGATAGCAGGGGCCAAGTTCAGACCTGGGAGAGCAATTTTAGGTCGTGTCATGTGTTGCTCTGAAACAACATTAGAACTGTTTTACTTTTTTTTCTTTTCAGTGAAGAATCACTTTCCCTTAGGCCAGAGACCAGTTGTTTTTTTTCCAGAATCTGCTTGTCAGTTGGAGCGTCTCTGTTAAATGGAAACAAAACCACATCTGTTCTGACTGGCTTGAGGGCCAAAACCAGTGAGCTCTCCATGCAGAGGAGATGTGAGTGGCTGATATAGTGCCTCCATGTGTAGGCCATATTTAATTTTTCTGTGACCCCTCTTTCTCTCTTCCCCTTTCCCCCCTTTGAAAATAATTCAGAACTATAAGGCAGTAGTAGATAAAAGCTGGTTTTATTTCCAGTAATATTAGCAATTCTTGGTGTTTAAAGAATGGACCTTAAAAATTAAGTTGTTAGTTACTCTTGTTTAACTCCTTGGGTTTGCTGAAGTCACTGGGATACTGCTGAGCAACAGCAGTGGAGGAGCAATCTGCTTGCAGAACTTGGAATGTAAATATGTCACTAGGAAATTTACTGGTGCCCAAAATTAAAAGTGAGATTTTTTTAAATTTTTTTTTTCCCCTAAAGGAAATCACACTTGATAGAAGTTGATACTGCTTACCCTGTGTAAATAAGTAATTAGCTTTTTTGAATGAGTGATTTTTACTTATTTCTGCCTTTTGCAGCACAGCCTTGCTGGTAGGATGAAATCCTGACAGCTCGGCTAGATTTTGCTGTTTCTTGCTAAGTTTGAAGGTCTTTGGGTGTGCATAAGGGTAGCATGGTTGAAGCTTATGAGTGTAAGAACATGAACATCCAGCAGTGGCAGAATGAAGCAATGCTGGTATGAAATCCTCGAGAGAAGAATTCGCTTTAAAACTTTTCCTTTTCCTTCTTGTATCAGTCTTTATATGTACCATACTAGGTTCTGAGTGGTTGTGTCATCAAATCCATAACTGAAGCAACCAGTACACGTTGCATGCTTGTCTCTTGCCTTCCTTCGTGGCGTTTGGCTGCTGTCCTCCTCCCTCGCCTGCCCTAGGGTTGCGTGGTGGCCATGCAGCTCTTCCTTCTCCCTGCCACCTGCTTCGTCCTGCACCCTGCTTCTGCCTGGGGACCATGCTTTGGTATTTAAGATGTGCCTGGGGGACTAGGAGCGCTAGACTAAAATGACTTGGAGAAAAAAAAAACCAACCCTGCCTTGGGACAGAAAACATAGTGATGAGAAAAACCGGGGAGAGTGTACAGGGAGAAACAAGCAATCATGTGGTACCTGACAGTGCAGGAGGAACTGAATTTTTCCTGAAACTGCTGTCAAGTCAGAGTTACTTTGTGAGAGTTGGTTGCCTTTCAGGAGAGAATGATAGTTGGGGGATGGCCGTAAAGGGGAAGAAGCTTAATCTTCATGGAGAAGTGTGCGTGCTTCCTGGTATTTAGGTAACATCAACTTCAGCTGACAGGTGAATGTTTTGTAGAAAGTTTCTGTGGCAGTGGTGAGATGCTGACAATGCTGTTGAAGGTAGTGGGTTTTTAAAGAGTCCCTCTGAACAAGTCCCAGGTGAGATTTTCCAGGAGCAATTCCAGGACTGTTTGTGACAGTCCTGCAGCTTGCTCCCGAGAGAAGCTCAGTGAAAAGTTTGAACAGTGTTGTTCGGTCGTTAGCTGAAGTATTAAGTTTGTGGCATTGATGGAGTTAATATTTCCAGTCCAGTTAATATACCAGCCCCTAGGTATTTGACTAGGTATGTGACTTTACTCAACAGTTTGGTGAAACCCCAGTATGATAAATTAGCTGTCTCGTTAATCCTTTGTCTTTACGATTAACCATTTCTGAATCGTTTTATTAGCCTAATTATTCCTGTGGATGTCTAACTGCATCTGAGGTATTCTGATCAGAAGTAAAATATAGGTGAAACTTGAGGATGTCCTGTAAGGTTGATGCAATAATTATGTTACATAGCTTTTAAGCTGAGCTATGCTAACACACTTAAAGAGAAATGAGGACTAGAAACAGATTGCAAATTGGAAGATTTTCTGTGTTCCTAATCATGCTTTCAGAAGTAGTGTGAACATAAAGGTCTCGAAGGTCAAGATCCATGTTGAATGTCTGAGGGTTTTCTTAATAGGAACAAATAATTATTATAGATGTAAGCAAACTATATGCCAAGTATACCTGCTTCAGGGTAGTGGTACAAAAAAAGTTAATTTAACAGACTGGAAAAATGTCTGTTTACTTGTTGATCAAGGTTTCTGTCCTGTAGGAGTAGTATGGATGAGATCATAAGCTTGAGCTATTGCTTTAGACTTCTGAGAAGACACATATTCAGATTCAGAAGGATCACAATTCAGTTATAAAGTTTCTTTTCCATTCTCACTTCTCTGCTTTGAAGACATTTTATTACAGGAACTGAATTTAAGCTTATAATTTATTCCTGTTAGTGTCTTGTGCTTCCAGCCTCTGAGCCACTTCAGACTAATAATAGCAACTTAATTAGAATTAGAGTAGAATCACCTGATGAAAATTTAATGATATGATATCATTTATATTGCTCCAACTCTTCCATTGTTTCATGAGAAGCAGGATGAGAAATAGGTAAGTTTTTTGCTTGTAGTGTGGGGCCACGATGCACTCAAATCCTAGCAGGCATGTTCTGTTGGGGTGAACTTGCTGAAGATGCTTTGTAGCTCAACACTGCAGTATGAGTTAGAGGTCTTCATGACAGTGCAGTAGCAATACTGCCTTTGTTTTGGTAGATTGCTGTTCTTCATTCTTGGAAGAGAATGATGCACTATGTGGTGACATCCAGAAGACTTGGAAAATATTGCATTCATGGTATTAGAATTGTTCCAAGTGTTTGCTTTCAAACTAAATGAGAAACAATAAGATATGCCAACTAAATCAACACCAGCATTTGTTTATAGTGCTACTTCAGAAATGAACAGTAATTCTCTTTTAACAGCTTTTTTTCTAGGCAGGAAATCTGGTTCAGCATAGCAAATCTTCAATTTATCCTGCTTGTATAAGGTGAAGTGCAATTAAGCAGAGTTCTGTGGAGTTCACATGATACCCTGGTAAGGTAACTTTTGGTCCCACAGTGAATACCAGATATCAAGTTCTTGTGTAGTTATGCAGAGCCATTTACAATGTGAGTTTTGCCTTCCAGATATCAGGATTTGTATGCATATTGAATAATGGTTTTTGTATTGATGATGAAACAACAGGGAGCATGAAATGATCACAATCCGTGTTTCTTTTCTGAAAATATTTTAGCTAAAAATTAGATCTTGCATTTTATCTTAAGGGGAAAAATATCTGGCCATGTAACAGAGTATTTAAAGATTGTAGTAGAACATGATAGGAAAAGGGTTTTAGTTTTATTTTGCATTTTATTAGGAAGAACTGGTTCTGTATTAGAAGAGTGCTGGAGAAAGAAGGTTCCTTACATCTGTGAACTTTGAAGGAAAAGCTTTATTTCTGAGGCAGTGTCATGCACCTGTATTTGGTACGATAAGATGTCATTGCTGTCGTAGAGCATGATTCAAATTAATTGCTAGGTTAACTTTTTCTTCCTTAATACAAAAGGTAATTTATTTTGAATTTTTTTTTTCCTTATAGGTCTTTGTTGTGTAGACAGCTGTAGCTCAAAATAGCTGTTTCTTCCGGATATGTTATTCAGAGTATGTCACTCTAGGGCTTTTCTTTGTGGTGTTCTGAAAACTCACAGCTGAGTGGGGTTTGGACAGGCAGGTAAGAAGGAGATGGGAAACAGTAGAAACCTTAGCCCTGCTGTCGTGTCTCAGCTTGGACAAACTAAACCTGTTCAGGGAGTCTGTCTTAACAGAGTTTTTCCTCAGCTTTCCTCAGGACAAGAGGCAGTAGACACACATTAAAAACAATGAATCTCAATCTTAACACAGGAAGACTTTTACTGTGAGAGTGATCAAACACTACAACAGGTTGTGGAGTCTGTCTGTGGAGATACTCAAAACCTGTCTGGGCAACCTGCTTTAGCTGACCCTCTTGGGGCAGGGGGACTGGACTAGATGATCTCTAGAGGACACTTTCAGCCTAAATGATTCTGTGATTCCATGGTTTGAAACAATTTTTGGTGGTATCTTTGTGTGAAACAGCAGAAAAATACTTGGTGGGGACTTTTTCTTTCAAAGAGCATCTTAAATTTAGGAGGCAACTCTGACAAAAGTGTCCCTGCTAACAGAAAGGCAGATTTGGAGAATATTTGTGGATTACAAATTGGTTCCACATTGGAATTTCATTAGTACCTTAGTTGTGTCTATACCTGTAAGTTTCTGGTGAAATGAGAGCAGATAAGGGGAGTGAATCAGTTAATGTTGGGGCCTCTACAGTGTTTTTGGGTTTGGAGTTTTACTTTGAACAAGATATGTGCTAGTTCCTTGGACCAAACATCCTAGCTGTCCTTGTTTTTTGAAAATGTCCAAAGACTGGTCTGAACCATTACATCTTTCAGGGATTAGAGCATGTTTCTGCTGGAGCAGAACTTCCAGTTCAGGTTCCTCCAAAATGAGTTTATTTTTCACACACATGAGCCACTCTGCAAAGCAAACTAAAGCTCTGTGAGGAAGATGAAGGAGAGGGTATTCACTTCAAAACCACCCTGTTTGCTCTAAACCAAAATGCAAATGTATAGGCAACCAAACAGTACTAAGTGCAGGTTGGTGCTCTTTTTTGAATTTCCCTCTAACTTTCAGTTACTTTATCCTCTGTTGGTTATTTCTCTGTTTTTTCTACTCTCTTGAATTTTTATTTTCTCTTGTGTCTGATGGGAGGCTTTGCCCTTGAGTGAGAACTGCATCCTGATACAAGCGTTTCTAAATTGCATTGTTGGTCTTTTTAATACTTGAAGTATTACTGTTAAGATTTTCCTGTGAAACTCTTGTGTTGACTGTTTACTCTAGGATAAAACTCTAGACCTTTGAAACAACAACAAATTTGGTTACGAAATTTTTAGGGGAGGAATGATGTCAGCTTTCCCTTTCTCTTTTAGATAAGCTGCTTTGGTTTAAATTGAGATTTATTACCCGATGTTCTTTTATTGGGCAGCTGACTGAATGATAAGGAAGTTTATTTTAGCAGCTTTTCAAATTAATGTAAAAAAAAAAGCTACTCTTTGTGGTGCATGCATCTTGAGTGAACTGTTTATGCTTCTTCAGATCAATGAAGGAAAAATGAAATGCCCCTGCTGGTGTGCTTTCAGGAGGGCTAATTAGGTAGAGGAGGATCTCTCGGATTTTTTGTAGAAACCCCCTCTTCTACAAAAGCCCTGGAGATTTTGCTTTTTCTTTTTGGTAATAGATAGTTTGAAGTCCGTGATTTAAAAAAAAAAAATAAACAACACGTTTTAAAAAGTATATTGTAAGCAATGATGTGAAAAGTACGTAAAATGTGAGCGAAATTCACATAGTTTTATCAAACCATCTAAAACCAGAAACTGTCAAGACCTCTTACACATACTTCAAGTTTGGTTTTTTTTTTTTTCTGTGTAACACTGTATGAATCACAAGAAAAAATTTAAATTAAAAAAAAAAAAGTGAGACCTGTTAGGTCACTGATATAGGCTTTGACCTAACCACAGCACATTAAAACAGCAAGAAACTGTCTCTGTTTTACACAGATGTTCTTTTGTATGGCTTTTGGTCCTGTGAATTTGATAGCAAGTTTTTGGTACAGCTGGAAGCAAAAAAAATCCGAATAAAGAGGTTTACGTTATTACTGCAAATCTGACCTACATTGTGAGGTCAGATAATAACAACATTGTTGTGTCCATTGATAACAACACGACAGGCAAAATCCATTTTAGTGTTTGTAATAAATTCTTAAGTCATATCCTTCACTTCAAAATCTTTTTCATGCCTCTTGTTGGAAAAGTGCAGAATGAGTAGGGATTTGTTGGGTTCATTCACGTCAAGTATGGTACATCCACATTTCTCCTTACCACACTATGGCCCCGGCGTGATTGTACAACAGGAGGCGACTCCTGCGTGCAGTGTGCCAGCCCGGTGGCTGTGCAATGCAGCTGTGCTGCCGACCGTGCTGCAAGAGCAGGGGAAGCGTGGGTGAAAAAGCGTGCTGCCAGTTCTTTGCCTGCTACTTTTTCTGTTTCTTCTTCCCTAACAAATTTGCAGTGTGAGTGAAGTTGGATTCTTTTGTGTTTTGCAGGAACCCGGTGCAGATCTGATTACAAAACTAACTGTAGAAGGGGTCTGATGCCTCAGAGCTTTTCTTCCCCTTCTTCTGTCTTGTGAGCTAGTTTAACAGGTAATAGTATATCTTACATATGTGCCATTATTACCTGTGGCTCAGTTCTTTGCTTTGGTCTTCTCAAGAGACCTTTTAGAGGACCTTTAAAGATGATCCACGCTCCTGCCAGCATATTCTTTTACATAATCTAACCTAAAGCCAACCTAACAGAGTAGATCTTCCCTTTTTTCCCCTAGGTGCTGGGCTCAAATGGATTTATTTTAGTTAATTATTTTTCATCATGCCCAAAGAAAAGTATTCCTTTAAATCTCTTTACGTAATGGACTGTTATGCATAATGGTACTCATTGTTCAATGGCACACATATCTTCTAGACCGTAAGTTTGGTGAATTCACAAGTTACCTTTATATACTGATATGAAAGTAGGAGGCATTTTAGACAATCATTAGGTGAGTACAGCTAAGCAACCTCTTTGCTCTCTGACCTGATACATGCTATTTCTCGGTGGCATTGAATTCCCAATTCCTGTTCTGCAACTTTTGTAAATTAGAGTAGAATTAATACTGATATGGAGTATAGTTTATTTTACTCTTACATGTAATGCCTTGTTTCACTTTTTTTTTTTCTTTTTAACAATGGCAGCTCATATAAAGGGTAACGTGATTGAAAGGAGAGATCATTCCAGGTGTAGAACTTGACTTTTCACTGCTAAGTTCAGTTTCTTACTCTTTAGTTCATTAAGCTCTTAAAATGCAGTACTTTATATTACTTCACTATCATTTTTCCAAGGTTGTGATTATGAAGGGAGTATAAGTGGACTAGGTATATAAAGTGATGATAAGATACCCCAAGCAGACCTGAAAGCAATGGGACTTGTGAGGAAAACAAGTTCTGCAAACTGGAACAGGTGTACTTTCTTTGCATTTCACAGAAGTTGTGGGTGCCCCTCCCTGGCCGTGTTTAAGGCCAGGCTGGATGAGGCTTTGAGCAACCTGGTCTAGTAGAAAGGTGTCCCTGTCTGTGACAGGGGGGTTGGAACTAGATGATCTTTAAGGTCGCTTCCAACCCAAACCCATTCTATGATTCTATGATTTGATGCTCATTCAAGTTGATATATCATAGGTTTTAAGTAGCATGTTTAATGAGAGATTCAATGTGTTTTGGGGTCAGAACTGAATGTTTTTAGCTTGTTTACTTGTTTGCTTTAGGTTCATCTGTATTTATTAAGTTGTCTCTGTGAGTTGGTTGTTCCCTCCCCATACCCTTCTTTCTTAGCACACGTGAGCAGAATAATTTTGCAGGATATGAAAAGCAAATGCTGCACCAGAGAATAAAATTTATTTACTCCCAAGAATCGTTAATCAAGCTTGCCAGTTGTCACCCAACACTAAGGGCACAGGCAGATTCTTTTAAGGATCCTTGGCAGAATGATGATGGCACTAAAACATAGTTACAATTAAAGCTTTATTTTCTTAACAAGATATTATGATAAGTATAGCACAGAATTTATGATTAAAATGGCACAGGATTTCTACAAGCAGGATCAGAGTAGTACAATTTATAAGTAGTGTAGTACAGAATTTATGATATGACTTAACTTATGATTTCTAATTACCTAAGTAATACAGAATTTATAATGCAACTTAACTTATTATTTCTAATCACGTGGACCCTCTGCAGACTGGGTCAAATCTTAGTACGTGGTTTGCTGTATTGATCTAACAATCATAATCTAGACTCGAAAATCATATAAAAGCATATGAGTGAGTCAGTCCTCGGGGGAAGCAGATGGTGGTGGAGGTGTCCCTGGCCACCGGAGCTCACGAGTCTCACTGTCCAGCAGCAGCTCCGGTCCAAGTTCCCCACTTAGTACTTGTACTGCTTCATTTTATGGACAGTACTCTGTGTACTCTGATGGGGTCATCACCACCACTGAATTGGTCGGGTGCCTGGGAGCTTCAAGGCCAGTAAGGCAGGGAGTAATTGGCCTGGCGCCCAGGAGTCTTGGGGCCGGTAGGGAGAGGAAGAAGAAATCTGTTTGGTTTTTCTACTCTGTTCACAGGACCTTCAGGGCCTGATAATAAGGGGTAAGGGGAAAGGGAATGAATATGGGGCCCGCTCAGTCACAGAGAATGGCTGCTTGCCTTATAAAATGGTGTTAGTTATGCTAACCATATTGCCAGGAGCCAGGGGGTACCAGTCACACCAGTCTTACCCTGGCACCTTCACAAAGCAAATTCCAGTTCTAATAACTGCAAATTCGGAAATAGTGGTGGTTGTGGATTTTTTTTTTTATATACACTTTTTTCACTTATAAGTAATGCTTCTTATGAAGACATTTGAGATGTGGAGCAGAGCAAAAGGAATTTAATCTTGGGTAGTGTTTATAACACAGGGTTTGCCTAGACAGTCTAATTTGGGTTTCTATAGTTCCCTTTCAACTTCTTTATTTAGACAACTCATCCATTTTAAATGACAAGTCAGGGAGAAGATGACACCTGCTGAAAGTGGACTGCTTTTGTTTAGGTTTTCCTTACCTGCTGTGGTGCTATTTCCTTGGTGTGGGTTGCTAATGAATGGGAAGATGCTTTCGTACCAGATCTGGAAATGTACCAGGCTCCCTGTGAACTCCACAACTAGCATGTAAGAGGACAGAAGGCCTTGGAGTACTTAGTTAAAAGATAATTTTGGTGATGACACACACAGATGGGCATTAAACTGCCTGGATGTTTAGCATCACTCCATTTACCTTTGCAAGACATCTACACCTTTCTTTCAGTGTCAAGTACCAAGGTGTGTTTGGAGTATGCGCAGCTTCCTATTCAAAGACAGGTAAAAAGAGAAGCATTGTGGTTACCGTCTGTTTCTGATGCACTTACAAAAGTTGATCCTCAACTTCGGTAGCACCTTGTCTTACCCAAAAGACTTGAATTCCATTCTACGCACCTTCTTAAAAAAAGAGCAGGAAGGTGTTTTTGTCCTGTGCTTTGTGATTGATAGCGCTAAAAGTTTTCCAGTGTTGAAATGTGGGGCTGTCAGGTAAGTTGCTAACCATGCCTCCTGCTGTGTTGTTGTCACTTTGAACACGAGCCATGATAGCACAGGGGGATAAAACCATGTTCTGCACTAAATGTACGGTATATTGGATTGGAAAACCGGTAAGAGAGCGGGGATACTGACTGTGTTACTACTGTAGCTTCAAAGGCAAGACTGTGTGCAGTATGTGACATGGCTGTATGGGGTAACAGGATGTATTTCTCTAGTAGTGAGGCATGGCTTTATTTCCACTGAGCTTCAACAGAACATGTAATCGTGGTCCACCTATACGTTATTGTTTCTCCCATGTGCTTAACAAACACAGTGACTATATTTTTGGTGGATCGTTTATTTTACTTGTTTCAATAGAGTTGCACTAAATAAAGCCTCTCTGACAAATTAAAACAAAAATCTCTCAGGCTGGGGTTTAACATCAGCACTTCTTGTCAGTCTCTGTTCGGAGAGCTGCAATGGGAACAGAGAGAGGGGGCAGTCGTGAGGTGGAAGGAGGTAGTGAGCAGTCTCTGTTTTTCCTTTCCTCCCTTTCCAAACTGTGTGCATATTGCCAGGTTTACTTGGATGCCCCAAATATGGTTAATGGTCATCCTTGGACTTTCCAGTCTGCTCTTAGTTTGTTGATGGCATTGTACCAAGCTGACAAGTTCTGAGCTCTGTAGGGCCCTAGGCAGAAGTCTCCTTACCAAGAAAGTGTCTGAAAGAAAAAAAGCCATCACTTAGGCTGATACTTTATTTGAAAGCTGAACACAGTCACTATTAAATAAACCTGTATCTAATCTAAACATATATGGTTTAACTTTCTAGCCACAGATTTCTTTAATGCCTTTGTCAGTCAGGGTAGAGCTCTTTTAAAATTCTTTTACCGTTACTGGTGGTGATAGCTGGTTAGTCTTCAGATAAGACAGACATTTCAGAAGAGTTCCTGCAATACAGTGTGTCTGGGCTCACCAGTGGAGAAAAGGAAGACTTTTACATTTTCCAGATCATCAGTATACGTTCTCCACTTTCTTGTACCGTACTGATTTGTCTTATTTCCTGAATAATTAGTTTGTGATTGGTAGTTATTTGCTGTACTCTGATGCTAGAAACCTCTGTGTTCAAGAAGGTAGTTTCTTGTTCTCATGTGCTTTTGGCAGAAGAATTACTTTATTCTGTTCTGCAGATTTGACCGGTAGGGAGTTGTAACAAAGTACTGCAAAGCAAACCTCAAAATATTTCCTAAAATTTATCTAGTCAAAACATCTGATATAACCAGTCCTTTTACTATTTTAGTGAGGGTGAGGGGAAATAAAGAGAATAGTTCAAAAAGCCTAGTCATTCCCTCCTGCCCTTGTTTTTCTTGTGTGTGGGGTTTTATTGCTGATTGTAAAACCCCCTGCCTTTTTTTTTTCTGCATGGAGAACATGATGCCTGGTTAATGCTCAAGCTTGCTGTATCTTAGCCTTAGCACAGGTTGGCTCAATGCTTGTACAGAAATTCTCTTTTAGATTTTCTATAATGCATAATAATTTTGACATGGACATTTAGGCTACTTCTCTAAGACTTCAGTGGGATCACAGAAGTATTTGTAGACCTTTATCATCTTTGGAGAGATTTTTCTGGATTATTTATGCAGCGTGCTTTTGAAAAGTACTATGGGATAAGCTAGACCTCAGAGACTTTGTGTAAGCTACTCTCTCACAAAAAGGTAAATACAACAATTGAATAACCCAGAGATTCTATAGCCATAACGGTAATGTTTTTAAATGGCCAACTGCAGAACAAATTAATTTTGTATAGCTCCATGAAGAATTAATGAGATTAATTGTTGAAAGAGAAATGCAGAAGTAGCAGTTCTATGTATGGGCATAGATTTCATAGAACACTTAATGTATTTTAAATGAATTATGTCATAATCCTGATGGCTAGGATAAACAAACTACTATCCAAGTGAATTATAAGGCGAGAGATTTGATCCCAGCATGAATTAAGAACACAAAGTGAGCCAGAATTGTTAGTAAATTGTATTACATGGTTATCCTTAAGTTCTTAAGAACACAAGCGTTTATGTTGAGTGAAGATGGAGAGAGAAATCATGAGTTCATTTTCATGAAGAAGTTAAGTTTCAGAAAGATTTAGAGTTTAGTATAGTGGTCTAAATGACCATTAATGAACTGATTTGTAACTTATTTTTAATCAATGGAAATAATATGAAAGAAAATGAGTAATACTGAAAGATCTCTAGAGTACTGTGGGGTAAAAGCTGGAAAACAAAAGAAATTAAAGGTTCTTAGTTCTCTGTTTCTTAACCAAAAGTATTGCTTTGCCACCAACAGAATTGATTGTTTTGAGACTGAAGAGATTAGTTCTGCACAATGCTGCCATGGAATATGTTGAAGTACTGATCAGTTCGTAACACATACGTAGGAATGCTGGAAATATGCTACACAATATTGTATGCGATATACAACATCTACAACATAGCTTTCAAAGCCTGTATGTAAGCACAGATGCTTTGCATGTTACATAAAAAAAACCCACATGTTTTTGAGTGGAAACGTAAGCTAGATTGCATTTGTGCAGGCACGGTTTGTGTGCACAAGTGCATTCTGCTCTATGCAAAAGGAATCCTGCAGTTACATTGCATATGAGCTGTATTTAAGAATTACCTAGGGGATTCTGTTCTTCAGAACTGGACTGTCTGAAAGATTAAATAAAAATTCTTTCATAGCGACTTCATCCATTTTCATAGAATTTATTCTATTTAGTACTGGCTTCTTTTACAGAGAGTTACAGTTTAGTCTTGGATTTGAGGCTGACTTAAAATTTGTGTGCACTGATCAGCTACATTTAATAGGAGGTTTCTATATGTTGGGGGAACAGAAGAGGTGTGTTAAAATGCATATGGTATAGGTCGGTATGTAAGAGTTTGTATAGATTCTGAGATAAGGTATTTGGTGTTCTCCAATTATGACTGCTGTCTAACCCGTCAGATACCTAGTCAACAAGAAAACTTACCATTACAGACAAATTACATCCTCCTCTTCCGAGATCAGGTAGAAGAACCATAGGGTTGGGGAAGTGTCTTTGGGTAGAGTGTCTGAAGGGACTTAATGAATGCAGAAATCTTTCAGAGAGGTTTGTGTTGGAATACTGTAGAGTAACACTGAGCTACTAAAAAAAGACTTGGTAAATCATTCTGGGATAATGAGGTTACTGACTTTTGGTTTTGAGGAGAAGAAAATTGAAAGGAGTAGTTGTAGATCTGTTTTGAATAGAGTTACTGGGCAGTGATGAATGGGTGGAAAGTGTCAGACCTTTATATGTAACAGGGAGTAAATGAAGTGTCACATGCTTGCATGAAGAAGGATGTGTGCATGCGCAATGTGCAAGTGGTATGGTCCAGCCATCTCACCTCACTGTCTGTCTTTTTGAGACTTGACTAGTGGAGGGTAGATAAAGCTAAAATATTGATGTCAGTTGTTCACCACGCTTGTTCAAAGATCCTTATTCTGTTTGCCAGCTGTAGACAGGTTCTGTGAGGGTAAACTCCTGTAAAAAAAAAATAGAGAGAAAAATGCCTTTATGTCAGATTAGAACAATTTGAAGGAACTTATTCAGTTAAGCTTAAATCCTGGATGAGTATTCATGTTTGAAAAGTTTTCATCTGCTTTCTGTGAAGCATGTGCAAAGTGGAATGCAGAAAACTGCTTTTAGGTTATGTCCTTCAGAAGTGAAGTGTGGCCAAATGTCATAGCTCTTGAGAAGGTTTCTATTGCATGAACCCAAATAGTTAAAAGCAATTCTAATGGCTCTGCTGCACTCAGGGCAGGATGGTAGTGAGTGCATGGTTCATAGCATGAAGGAACAGATTGGCTGTAAGGCCATGCTTACACTAGAGAGAGGGATGGCAGCAAAAAACGTGAGGACAAGATGAGACTCTCTGACTTGATGCCTACTACTCCCATTTCACAATACGCAACTGGATGTGGACTGAAATTGCATTATTTCTCTGCTAACTTTTGAAATTGGCAAAGAGAACTTGTCTGTAGGAGGAGAATGGCTTTTCCACTAGTGGAAAAAAACCATCTTTCTTACAAAGCTGTTTTTTTGAGTCTGACCCCGGTAATCCTTTGTTTTGTTCTTGTACAGGAGGCAGCTGGATGTAAAGGCTTCCTGGTCTATCCAACCTGAGCTTTCATTATATTAGATCAGTTTTCTAATTAGAAACTGAATGCTCAAACCAGTCTGTGCTTTAGTTGTGGTGTAGTTAGCATGTTCTCCACTGTGAGGGTTAGGTTTTGGAAGACTCATGAGGTTCAGCATACCTGAAGAAGTCATGCCTTCTGACAAGGAGTGGTTGACTGTAATCTATTCTATGAAATCATTTCCTGTGACCCTACGTTGTTATGCTAAACAGTTGTCTGTGACAATTTTGTTTCACTATATGATAGTGCATTACTCATGTAGTCTGTTATCTCTCAGCTGAAATGCTTATCTGGGTAGGCCTGTTTATAACAGTTTCTCCTCTGGAACACTTCACATTTCTACTTGTTTAGTAGACTAGAGAAGGGCATCTTTTTATTGACACAAAAGGAGTCTCCTGACCAGATGTCAAAGCTGCAGATTTTCCTCGTCTTTATCCGCGGTTGTTCACCTTGTGAGCCAGAGGAGGAGTGGGGAACATCTTTTAAGAGGAAAGAGGCACGTAGCCACTAAGTGCCTGGCTCCTACTTCAGTATTTGAAACTGCTTTTTCAAATGGGTTTTATATGCAGGTCCCACTGAGAATGCAGGCTGCACCGATTGCCTTTACTATCAAAATACTGTATTGTGTAGAGTATTCAAAAGGCAGGAGAAGGAAGAAAGCAAGGTAGATTGGCTTTATTCTAAACATAGAAAGCGTTTTGCATGGTCAGGGTATCATATTCTTGTGGTGAAGACTATCCCACTGCAAGTCATCTCTGAGGAGAAAACAGAGAAATGCACTGAAAGGCTTTTCGTATGAATAAATTTCAAACTCTAGTTTATGTCCTAAAATATCACATCTCATCCTCTTTTAGTAGGCAGAAGAGGAACGGATCTTCAACTTGTGCATAAGGATAGCTCCGGATTAATTTTGCAATCAAGAGGTTTTAAATAGTAGTAAGCACATAGTCTTTGGTTTGGGGTCTCACGGAACTTAAGCAAGTGATGTAGTGGGATGGGGTCAGGGGTGTGACAGGACCTTTTTATGTAATCTATTTTTTCCAAAATGTTTTGAAGTGTTACTTACTGTCATTTTACTTTAGCTTGAGGAAGCATTCAGAATTTTGTCCTGGTGATGGCTGAATAATTTTCCTGTGTGCTTTTTCTGTTTGTCCTTTATGTGGCCTTTGTAGATGAATCTATTTTGAAAGTGAAGATCTGTTTATTTCCTAGAAGTAGATAAAACTACTGGCATAGATGAAAAAGATACAGCAAGGAAAATCTCAGTCTTTGCTCCTGTATCCTTCATAGCTAAAAATTTGGTTTCTTCCCCCTGCCTCAACCTACAGTTGTGTATCCAAAGTAACAAGAGGATTTGTGTCTTGATGTCTACCAAATGAGAACTTCATTAAAGTGATGTAGATGAGCCTTACTTGAGCTGAATTGTGCTGACTTGCAGGTTCCTTCCTTGCGATGTCTTGTTTAATTTTTAAAATCTCTCTTAATTCTTTTATTACTTACATTATTGGAATTTTTAAAGGCTTTGTTCTGTAAGCAGACAGAACAGGACATGTCAATATTTGTCTGTGACTGCATCCTGCAAAAACATGACTAGTTAGTCCTGTTGAGACTTTTCTTTAAGATGAGCTCAGAATTTTGTAATGAAATTCATACAGTGAGTTAAAAAGCTTTGTGATTTGAGTGCAAACGTCATGTGAACAAACGATACATGAAAATAGCTAGCAAATAGCAATTAAGGCATGGACAATAACTTTCAGTCATGAGGTATTGTCGGTGCTGTTTTCAGATGTGCAGAGGGAAAAGCTCTCAATTGTTCTTAAGTCGCTGGTAACTGAATCCACGTTTGTAGAGCTTGACAACAAAAGGCTTTTTGTCCACAATTTGTATTCATCTAGGACATGCCAATTACTGAGCCTAAATAGAACATAGTGTACGAGCAGGCCAATATAACATGTTGCTCAATTTGTGACTTACCAGAAATCCATAATTTATATTAAAATAGAATTACAGGTAGAAGCTACTCGTCGGGGGATTTTGGATTTCTGCATGAATGAGCACGATGTAATTACTTTGAGGGAGCACACACTGCTGTATTTGATGTGGCAGCAAGATGTGCAACCTGGGCAAAACTCTTTCTGAATATTACTTGCAATCATTTAATTAATTTAGTGAGGCAGTATTGACTGAGGCAAAGCCAGTGGGTGCTTGATAAAAGAAGCACCAAGACCTTTTACTCCTGCTGTTTGCAAATAAAGCATACTAAAGAAAATTATTCTAATGCTTTCACCAAAATTTGTTCAATTCTACCAAGCTTTGTCATCAGTGTAATTTTATGACCATATGTGATTTGCATGTCAAGTAAGCATGTCTGACTTTCTCTGATGGGCCATACTGCAACGTGCATCTTCTTATTGTTGGCGTGATACTTGCGCCTCCTGCACTCTTTACAAGAATCAGCATGCTTTTTGTGGGATATTACCCTAATCACGGTGAATGAACACAGGTGAAACTGTAGAAGATTTGGCATGTACAATTTTACTGATATTTTTCTGTTCGTTGCATAGTGGGAACGAAAACCTGGTTAAAAAGGGACTGACCTGAAAGAGCAGAAAGAAATAACATTTGATAAAGCACACACTCCCCACCCCTACGCGTAATGTTTTTAATTGTGTTAACTGTGCAAGTCATGTTCTTGATAAAAACAGACGTATCCAAAGACAAAAGTGTAATGGTTCCCCAACTATGTGAAATGCATTGAGGTGGTGGGTGTGACTTGATAAATGAGCACACCGTTTTAAGCTGTCAGCTTGGGAATTTTTTGTGGAATATGGAACAGAAATTTTGAGGTTTTTCTTCTCCATTTGATAAGTGTGCAAGCTGTCTTGCTAGTGGAAAGGTATGCATGTGGGGAAAGCACTGAAAAAGGATAAACAGCGGATTTTAAGTTATTAATCAGTGTGGGATTTGTAAGTTGGTCACTGGTTTAAACTCCTGTTATATTAAGACTGTGTTCCTCTTCTTCCCTTTCTCAGGTAGCGGTGCTACAGCAGTTGTCCAGGCAGCGCTATGCAAACCCAGGCAAGAACGCGTAGCAATAAAGAGGATCAACTTAGAAAAATGCCAAACCAGTATGGATGAATTACTTGTAAGTAAATCAGAGGGAAACATATTACATGACTATATTTGTTTTGATTTTGGTTTTTTGCTTGGTCTAAGAGTGAGGTTAGACTTTTATGCAGGATAATAGTGAGAAAAGGATTTGAAAATAATCTGAAAGAAGTATGCCCTTCCCCTAAAAATATATTTTACTAATGACTATTTTCTAAAGCCACAAAAACAAGAAGTGCAAATTTGAATCTTGGGATAGCTGACTGTTGAGAACTGTGGGAAGAACCTTACCCCTTGCTTTCTGGAGATCTGGTTTTCAAGAGATTACTGTCTGGTTGTCTGTCTTTTCTTAATATTGAGGAAAGATACATTTTCCTTTGGTTAAAAGCTGATTAAAAATATAGAGGTAAAATTTAGTAAGTCTCCTTAAAATGTCTAAAGCACCAAAAGGTGGCAAAAAACAGTTGTTGGATCATTTTGTAATGATAACTTTTGAGGGGAAAAGTAGGAATGGCTACACGGCCATCTACACAAGGAAACTCTTGTTAAAGCTAATAACACGCATTTATCCGATAGGCCATAGCAAGCCGTCTGAGGAATGCTGTTTGTTTGGGTCACTGATCAGAGGAGGAAGGGACCTGTAAGAGGCCCTTTGTAAAAGGGACTGCAGGAGTTTTTCCTCTGCACTGATTATGGCAATCCAGACAAAGTCGCAAAGAACTGTTAAAAAAGGAAACCTGTTGCTTTCTAATGCTCCTAGTCAGATGCTTATAAGACTAATGCATATTTATACATAGGCAGCATAACAAGAGTTGAAGGACACAAAGCCATTCTAAAAGTGAGAACACTCTCTTCTGTTCCACAGGTTATACTACTGCCTAGAGACTGTGGGCTTTTTCTAATGCAGAAATTCCTGCCTCTGAAGGAAATGATCTCCTCAGCAGGGAATTGCCAGTGCAAAAGATATCTTGAATTTGATACAGAGGGTATGGTCCATCCAGTTTCTTCAGATAAAATGGCTTGTTTACAGTGGAGGACCCAAAATGTTCTTCCCCTGGTGATCGATGGCATTCACCTTCAGTTTATGTAACAGCTTGTATGGGATATTGTTGTTTTTTTTAAAAGAAGATTATGATAGTAGAAGCTACCTCTTGAGGTAGTGAGACTTCTGTCCACTAAAAACTCAAAAGGTAAATTCTGAACTGTGTTTAGAAACAGAACAGCCCAAGGTGAGATGCTGTGCATGATGTATTAACATCTACAGCCCATAAAGAACATTCCTATAAAACCAGAAATACTAATCATTGTAATGTAAAATGGTCAAAATGTGATCTTTTTTGATTAGAATTTGAACTGATAATGGTAATTAAGAATTAAAAAGTTACAACAAATAAAAACAGACAAAACTGCCAAAAATCTGTAAGAGGGCGTCTAGAGAAATAGCTGCAGTTAGTTACCAGCTCGTACAAAGTTACCTTAGCAAGTGCTTGATTATCTTTACTGCTGACATGTCTCCACTGTCTGCCAAATGAGGCAGTAGGTCTTGAATTTTTTGTCCTGTATTGCTTTCTTTTGGTATGAAGACAACTGTCCATACCATCTCTTTTATTTTTTAACATAAGTCAGTTTCTGCTTTTCTGTGTTCAGATTTTTTGTTTCTTTTATTTGTTGATCTGTTCATAAATTCTGCCTTTTCAAGTTCCTGGTTAGGAGGGTTAAAAAAAAAAAGGGGGGGGGGCCATGTATGATTCCTTTTATTTTTATATGTGCGTACACACACATGCATGCATACACATACATATTTAATTTTTTTTTTTTCTGTGAGGGGAAGTATACTTACTCCGACTCAGTTCTAAGAGAGAGATTTTAAAATTTTGTTTAAAAAATGTTATTCTTGAAAAGGGCATCCTTGACCTTCAAAACTGTTGTTACAACTGTACTAACATTTTTGTTTCAGTTGATAATACTTAGAATGCTCTTGTGCTTTGGGTTTTTTTAACACCGTTTTTAAATCTGCTTAGTTTTCAATCACTTATTTTTCTGATCAAACAGTTTCCATTGGGACAGGGATGTTCTAAAAGTCTGTCTGCCCTCCGAACATGCTGGTTTGTAAAATCCTGCTGCTGAATGCTTACGGATGGTGTGCAGAGGCACCCTTCACAAATTCTCAGCTGTGTGGCCTTCAGAGAAGTGGAAAATGCAGCAAGCCTGGTGCCCATGTAAGCAGACTTAGGATTTGTGTCAATTAAAATAGAAAGGCAGTGAGGGAGGGAGTTTAAATAATACTAAGGTTACACAAACTGCCAAACTCCTGAAATTCAATACTCTGTTTCCTGCAATGTCCTGTGTTCTCACTATTGTAAGCTGTAACTTAACCCCATGAGCCAAGGAAACAGTTCCTGTCCTTAGTATTGTCCTCACTGTATATCTTCCCCCATCCCCTTACCTCCATTTTTTTAAAACAAACAAAAAACTCAACACTAGAAACCAAGGAATATTCTATAGAACAGGTTATTTGATTGATTAGATTTTCTAAACTGTCTTTCTGCTCTGGATAGCCCTTCGAGGCAGGCTGTCTGGAGGAGCCCCTCGCATGTTATGCCCAACCCCAACCCCTCAAACAGCTGTACCCCGGGTGTCCGTGGAGGAGAGCCCGGGGAAGCACTCACAGGGCTGTGGCACCTGCCTGGTCACTGGGAGCCGGACCCGGCCCTGTGGGCGCTGCAGCTGAGCGTCGAAAGGAGCTGTCTCGCAGTTGCTTATTGACTGTGTCACCCACCTGCCCTTAGGCTGACACACATTTTTGTGCAGCTGCTCAGTGAAACTGGATCAGGAATAACCTGGCCAAAAAGAAGTTAGCTTTTAACCTGGGCTTATTTCCTAACGCAGTGCACAAACACTTTTGCTAGCACAAGGGAGGGAAAAGCAGAGGGGTAAGGGAGAGACTTTAAAGAGCTGCTATGGCTTTGGTGCTGTCAAATGTCTGAAGTGACGGGAATGTGAAGAAGGCTCCGGGGCATTCTCCTGGACCTCCTGCTGCAAGCTTTTCCTCTGACAGTGTATTTTAAGTTAATGCTTTTCTCTCTCACGTATCGTGTGCCTGTGTATATCGTGGGCCTCAGCCAAATAACTGAAGTTTGTGGAGGCTTATCGTTCTGTGTGTGATAGGGGCGCTCCAGAACTGCAAGTCTGAAATTAATACTTTCCTGACTAAAATTTAATCCCTTATCTCTCATGGAGTG
Organism: Nyctibius grandis; assembly: GCF_013368605.1. Classification (NCBI taxonomy): domain Eukaryota; kingdom Metazoa; phylum Chordata; class Aves; order Nyctibiiformes; family Nyctibiidae; genus Nyctibius; species Nyctibius grandis. The sequence goes on from NC_090666.1 coordinate 17,211,458, forward strand.
CTTTCTATTTGTTTATTTTTTGTTTTGCACAGACTCTTTTTGGATAAAGTTACCAAAGCTGAGACACAAGGTGCCTTTGGCCATGGTTACTGTGATAGCTCAGTTTTTGCTGACAAGTTGATGCAGGCAGACAAAATATTCAAAGCACCTTTCAGTTAGAGAAGCTTACCACAGTCAGTTAGTTACATTTCTGCACTATTAATGTGTGAGTAAAATAGATGAGGTGTATTTTTGCCCAGTAGTGGCAGGTAGCCCTTTTGAGCCATCGTTATATTACCAGCATAGGAAAAGAATGAAACAATGTAAGAAATGAAATAGTAATAAAGAGTGGGAGGGTTACAGTTAAGATTTGGTATGGATAGCTGAATTAAGAACTTGAGGCAGTAATTTGACTTGTGTTTAAGCTGACGTGTCTTCTGGGAAAGTGAAATGAGCCCCACATATCTTTCTTCTGTTTTCCACCTACTGTCTCCCAGAGTGGGGGGTGGAAATAGCAATTTTGCAAATTGCTCAGTTATTCAGGCTCATTGCATGACTATCCAGGCATTCATCCTTCTGTGGTTCAGGGCTTGGAAGTTGTCTAGGGAGGAGGACTTTTGACAACAAGACTAGCTGAAATGTGTATCAAACTACAGCCTGACTTAATAGTTACCAACAGGCATCACGAGATTAAATCAGTCTTTAACACATAGAATTAACTTTTTATTAGAAAGTGTCTGTAGTCTTGAGTGCATTGCTAATAACAACAACAAAAAACCCTCTTTGAAACACTTGCTGAATTGAGGTTGAAAGTTGAAAATTGCATCTGTGGCAGCTTTAATCAATCTGAGGGGGACTGCCATAGTGTCTGCCTTGCACCTGTGCTGGTGAGTCAGTGTGTAGCATGGGTCTGCTTGAAAGCAGTTGCTTTTCAGGGAGGGGGAGGGGAGGTGGAAGAGTTTGGTTTTTAGCTGGATTGGCTCCCTGACTGGATCACCCTGCAGGACCATGTCCTCTAGCACCAGGGATGGATCAGGACTGTGTGGCCAGAGGTGGAGAGGGAGAAGTAGAGTTGTGGGAGCTTAAGTAGGTGTGAGGCCAAACCCTCTGGTACAAGGAGGCCTAAATGCTGCTATGTAAAGGATTGGCAGGATAATGACATCTGCCAGAAAGGTGTTACAGAACAATTATGTGAAGGAGTGAATAGAAAAAGGACTCTGCTTGAAATAACAGATACAAGGCAGTCATTCTTAATGTGTACAGCTGTGGCGTGTCGTAGATGGCGTTACTTGGTAGTGCCACATTGTGCATCTGTTGGTGCCTGTGTGCTCTTCTAGTCAATTGTTTCCTCTGACTTCTGCTCTCTAACATTGCTTTTTCCTCTTGCTCTTATGTTTGGCTGCGTGGCTCTGGTGTCCACCTGTCCATCCCACAGGAGCTGAGACAGTGGTGCTGTGTCCTTTGTCCAACAGCTTCCTTCCTCCTTTCTCACCTGCTCCCATTCTACTCTTTTCGTATCCCTTTTGAACAGGAAAGGCAGTAGGTTTTGATCTTTCCTTGTGTTTTGTTGTCCAGCCTGTACCTTCACCTTCAGCTCTTGGAGACTGCTCGTTCTTCATTGCTCAATCTGAATTTGGGACTTTAACAGTAATTTCTTTGCTGCTCTTGGAAGAAAATTGGTGTAGTTACACCTGTATCTCCTGGCCAAATCTCCCTTGTGTTCTTTGCAATAATGTTTTGTCTTGCACGCAGATCTATAGGTAAATTGAAATGTTTTGGTGCCTTGATGCATATTCTGTGCATACTTCAGTTCTGTTATAGCATTTCACTTTGAAAATTAAACTTTCTCTCTATACAAGCAGAACTAATACCTGGCTGTGTTATGTTGGGCTTTGTATTTCTTACAGAAAGAAATTCAAGCAATGAGTCAATGCAATCACCCCAATGTTGTGACCTATTACACATCTTTTGTGGTGAAGGATGAACTTTGGCTGGTTATGAAGCTGTTAAGTGGGGGTAAGTTACTGCTTTTACTTCTTTAGCTGCAGGGAAATTGTATGATTTTTTTCCTAGTGTACCTTCTTTGAGTTAATTGACCTAAACCAGGTAAAGAGAGGGGGGAGAGAGACTACACAGGATGAACCTTGAGACACAGATGTGTTCTAGCAGGAATGTGCAAGCTTAGAAAGTTTGTATATGTATATTGATAGTACAGTCTAAGAATTACTGAGATAAATTCTGTTGATCTAACTACTGTAATTTTTTATGCTGAATCAATATATTAAAATTCTCTATGAAGGCTGTGTAGGGAAAACTGATCAGAATTAAGTCACTTCTGTCAGTGTGGCCTTTTTTTGAGTTTCTCTAGAATCCATTCTATTTTTGTAAAAATGCATATATTTCTGATTTCATAATGAGTGTTTCTCATTCCTTATTCAAGGAAGATCTTTCCTAGGACAGGCATTGTACGTGTTGCATCCTTTTTATTGCTTAGACTAGCCAAACACTCATTACGGTTTTTATGATGATAGTTAATGGTGTAAAAATCTTACTTGGTTCTGGGAGAGGAAAAAGGGGCTGAACTCAATGTGCTTGTGGCTTAGAAAAGTAAGACTCCAAAATAAGATGTTCTGGTCCTGGTTGCTACATGAGATTAATCTTGATGGCAGCAACTAGTTCACCGTCATGTTAGAAAGCAAGGACGGGAAGTGCTCATAAAATAACACTTGTTACGTCACATCTGGTTGAATTGCTCAGTTCAATCAAAAGCAAGCATAGACCCTGAGAGAAACCAGTGATTCATGAGAGGAATTTACTGTGAGCTGTTGAAAAATGCTTGGATAAAAAGAAAATGTTGCCATTAGATTCTTTGAAATTTATAGTAACTGAAGTTCAATGTCAAACTGGGTGTCACTAGGGATGTTGTCATCATTTGTTTGCAGAGAATAACTCCTTCCAGTCTTGCAGTTGCATGTTTACGTTGTGAACACATGAATGATAATCTAAGCTGGATAATAAACCAAAACCTTAGCTGTACGTGTCTGTTTAAATGTAGGATACTCCTGAATTCTTAATAAATGGTACCTTAGCAAGCTGTTAGCAGATCTTTCTAATGGATCATTGAGTGTTACAGTATTCTTGACAAAACCAGTGCTTTGTTTTTCATTTGAACGAGGAGGTGGTGTGCTTTATTGTGAGAGATAGTTACATGAGGTCTGTGCATGTACATGCAAAGACTTAAATTGCAGTAGCATAGAAAGAATGAAGAAATATAACTTTCTCAAAAGTCTGATATTATAATGCATTTTTCTTTCCTGAATCTGCAATATTAGGTTCAATGCTTGATATAATAAAGTATATAGTCAACAGAGGAGAGCACAAAAATGGCGTCCTTGAAGAACCCATAATAGCAACAATTCTTAAAGAAGTTTTGGAGGGCTTAGACTATCTACACAGGAATGGGCAAATTCACAGGTAGGAGCATATACACAGTGAAAAGCATTGTCAAAGTTGTGTGTATAGTTTGTTGATACTGGTCAGCTGCAGTTGCTTGGCTAAGCAAATTGTGTTGCCTCTTTCACATACTGTAAAATGTGATCAGTAATTATCAAATGATAACTCTTGGGCAGATGCTGTAATCTTGACTGCAGTTTGTCACTAATCCTTAGTACTTGCCTGGTCTTTATCCTGTGTCTCTCTCCCATAGTTAGGATAGGTCAGTGCTGCACTAAGTATGCCAGAACTGTGGTCTTTACTCCTGTACCTGCTGGTACTCCAAGTATCTAATCTGAATCTAGTTTATGTGGTATGGTCTGTGACTTGGTTATTGTGTTGCACAGGAAACCTCTAATCTTGGGCACTCAGGCACTGCTGTGTAAATGTGAAATTTATTTTTTCCTGGTAATCAGTAATGTCTGTTACAACTCTACAGACCTCTCTTTATGATCACATGTGAAGCTGGGATTGGTACTATGGAACTACACCTTGGTGTATATGCATCTAGTGATTATTCTCTTCTATATATTCTCTCTCCACTAACTTCCTCGGTGTAAATTGTGCAGATCCCCTGGGGTGGTCTATACATATCTGCTGTAGCAATCCACAGGTTCCTTCCACTGTTTGAGTGTTGGAAGTGCTGTACTCTGACCTGCCTAATAAATTTTACTGAGGTGGATTTGCCTTTTAAGGAAGGTGCCTGCAACAGGCGCTCTGTATGTTTCAAGCATTAGCCTTTTATAAGGGAATCTTTTAAACAAAAAACCAGATTTGTTTCAGACAGAACTCTGAGAATGGAGGTAGTGCAGATGTAGCACAGTAATTGTTCTTTATGTGTACTTCTTGTGTCTCATCTTATAAATGAACTGCCTCTGATGTAAATCAAGAACTATTTCCTCCTTTTGCAGAGAGAAAATTTAGATAAATGGGGAAATAAAGAACAATTATCTTGACTTCTGGTCTGGAATGCCAAAGATCTGCCTCAAACCTTAATTCATAGTCTTCTGTTAAGCTGATATTGTTGCGGAAGGAACATTCATTAGCTTTTAAGGATAACAGGACCCTTTGAGGTCAGATTTGGGAATTCCTCTTGTCTATTCTTAAAGGACCTTAAAAAAGATAAAAAGAGAGATATCTGTTTGTTACATCTGAGATTTCTCCTTTTTTGTAACATCTAATTTGTAAATTGTGCAGTACCACAGAATTTCTGTTCAAGATGATACAGTGTGCATTCCTTTTCCCATGTATGTTGTAGGTGAAAGCTGTGGTAGTTCAGGGAACGCTGTGTCAGGTGGTATTTGCCAGTTGGAGATGTTTCCAAAATTGTTCAGTGATTTTGTTCTGTTGTTTTGATGCATTCTTGTTTATATATAAGGAAACAGGTTATGTTACCTTTCAGTAACAATGTGTTAATGATTTTAAGTAAATCTTGCAAAGATTGATTTGCTCAAATTCTTAATGTTTATTATATATTCTGTATGAAAGATTTATCCTGTGCATTAAGAATGGGATGCACATTTCTATTAGAAAAAACAGTGAGAAAGGTTTCTTCTTAACATTATGTGTGAATAGTGTGTTAAAAGGATATAGCTGACTGTTAAGCACATGCTGAACTTCTGACAGATGCGGTGTCAAGTAATTTTTCATCATGGTACCCTATAGCAAAATATGGTTGCTATTCTTGAGCTTTAATAGATTCATTGGGTAGAAATCTGTAGTATATTTACCTTTCTTAGAGATGGGTCTCTTCTCTGAAAAGATTAAAGAGAACTTTTTTTCAACTTTTTCACTAGTGGTGCAGTTGGATGTGAGAAAGCATTAATTCTTGCTTTAAAGCTCTGGAAGCTCTCAGTTTGTGAGATTATAGTTATAAAAGGCAGTAAAACAGACTTTGGACCTAAATATTTCCGTTCTCAAAAATCTATCCCTGAATTTGCTCATTTTATGCCAGTGCTGAATTTGAGTCTTTTTATACAAGGGAGTTTGTGAGAGTTTTGAGTTATGCATTTTGTTTTATTGTAAATCAGTTACATTTTATACTTCAGTTCCTGATTCTGTCTTTTAAATTTTAAAATGCTATCTTGTGAAACTAATTAGTATGCAATATTTATTTATTTATTTACATAAAAAGTGCACATATGTACTTTCATGTATAAAAGTAACCTCTGTTTGTACATTCTAGAGATTTGAAGGCTGGCAATATTCTTCTGGGTGAAGATGGCTCTGTACAAATAGCAGGTAATGGCAATGGTAGAGTAATGGCTAAATAAAAGAAAAAGGTAATTGCAGCTGGATTAGGGGCAACAGATACAAGTTTTTCTGTTGGCTTTTAACTATTCCTTTTGGAGTGCTGTAGCTGCAAGCTACCAGATTTCAGGATTCTTAGTTAATGATACATGATCTAGAAATTATTCAGTATTTTTCTGTGTCACATCAAATATATAAGGAAGCTTTTTAATGGCCTCTTAATGTTTCCTTTTGAATCACCCATGTAGCTTAAGCAGCTTGCAAACAGTAGCAACTCGTATTTCTGTTCAGGTTTATTTCATTTATTTCTGCAAGTAATTGCAGTAGTTCCTGGGGATTCAAAAATCATGAGGACTTTGGCTATAACTTAACTAGTCACTGAGATGCATGATATATATCTCATGGAGAATTATTTTTGGGGTTTCTGCCATTTGTCTTGCAGTGGTATCGGTTGGATACAGTTTAGCATCTTAAATATCCTCTGAATGTATCTATGTGCTTCTTGAGTGGTACTCCATAAGAATCAAATTATTTGGTCTTCAAAAGAGCTTAAGTACTGAGCAAGACCCCATATCCCCTCTCTCAAGTTAGTATCAGGTATCTGGAAAATAGAGCGAGCAGGTGGTGATACCTGCCCCTTCTCCCAGCGTACTCCCAGGCCTTTCACAGTTTATATATAGCTCGTGATCCAGCGCTGAAAGCTTTGTGTTTGGTAGCCCTTAGTAATAAAAATGGCTATAGCCAAAAGTTCTTTTTTATATAAACAATACTTTCAAAGTACTGTGTAAACATATATTTTGAGGGCTTTAATATGCCAGTGTCTGAAGTCTGTGAAACTGGACAGGAAAAGATTGGCTGGCAGGTGAACCATTTACTAATTGGAACAGTTTTAAGTCTTCTGTTTTGAGTTCAAGACTTTTAAAGTAGGTAGTCAATTTTACAGACTTGAATTTTAATAGGGTACGTAATAATTATTTATTCACTTGATTATACCCTACAGTTGTCTTCACTTTGTATAGTACTTTGTGCAACTGCTGAGATTCAAGGTCTTTGTTGTTCAAGTATTTTTTAGATCTTCTCATATTGTAAAGGAGTAGATGTCCAGACAACCAACTTAATTCAAAATAATAATAATAACTAAAAACTGGAAAGATAAAATCTCATGAGCCATCTGAATAAAGCTGTTGATTATTACTTTCACACATAATCAAATCTACTTTCTCAGTAATCAGATAACATTCAAACAGCAGCTTCATTTATCCCTTTCTAGTTCAACTCCAGGGCTTAGTTTCTTGACCTTTTCCTCCTTTTTGCTGTAGGCATCTTAATGAGTTAGGCTTTAATTGTGCTGCTAGGGCATTCAGTGCATGCAGAACTGAGGAAGTTCAGTGGCTGGATAGATGATGTCTTTCTGTGATGCGTTATTTCAATTCCCAGGTTATTTCTGATCTTCAGGTGAAAAATGTAGCAGTGTCAAGCTTGTTTCTTTGTTGGTGTGGGGCTGTTCTCTTTGGGATAGCTGAACACTGCACATTAACTGAAAGCCAGTTTTGTGTAAGAGGCTGAAATTCATCCTTTTTACATCTTTTTGCTTTGACAAAGTAAAATCTCCTTTAATCTTTGAGATTTATTTCTGCCTATTCAGCTTCTCCTTATATGCAATAGTTCCTCTTCAGAAAACCAGCATGGATTTTTAGGGCATCAAAAGCTTAGAAGCAGGTGTTTCTGAGGCTGTTCGTGCTTTTCAGAAATACAAACAAACCCTGTCTATTCTGTAACTTAAAGATTTTGGAGAAAAAAATTTTTTTTATTCATCAGGCAAGCTGCAGGGAAAATTAAAGAGTATTGCTTGAACCTTGCTTCTTACTTGTCTACTGTATTTCTGTGTGTTTTAGCAATGTAGAAGAGGTCCAGAATTTGAGTCTGTGATGCTTAATTGTTGTTTAGTGGAAAGTAATGATAAAACTACATTTTCTGTGGTTACTGATTTTTTTTTTTTTTTTTTCAACCTTAACATCAGGGAATAAAAATTGAAGTAGGTCTATAGTAAACTGCTTGAATTCAGTATAACTGGATTGTAAATAGCACAGTCTAAAATACTCTTCATGTAGCTCCATTCAGAATGACAGTATTTCTCCATACATTGGTAATCTGCTCTTCTTTCTTCCGTTTATCCCCAACCTCTCCCATACAGCTGTCACTGACGTAGTGACAGGTTCACAGAACACTAAGTTCTTTTTGCTCTATTGGAATTTGGAAAAAACTATTCGTGTCATGGTCTACTATTAAACATATATTGTTGATCACTTTGCTCATTATCTTTGATTTGTCAAATCTCTTTAAGTGTTTAAGTTATATATAATATTCCCTCTTGCTCAAATTGCATTCAAATTTAGTAGCTATACAGAAGTAGTGCCTTATCTTTGAACAACAGCAAATGCAAACCTGTCAAACCTTGGCTCAAAGTGCACATTTGAAAACCTTAAGTGACAGACATACTGGAGTCTTTTGTAACCATATTCAGGAAGACACATACTATGAGGTTAAACTTGAGGGCATATTCAGGAAGACACATACTATGAGGTTAAACTTGAGGGTGTCCTAGTGCAGATCTCCCAGATAAAACTGTACCATCTAGTCGATAACATTTCAAGAACAGTGTGTCATGAAACATAGGTAAGCTCTGCAATGGAGGGTTTCTATCAGTAGACCTTTATGAATTGACTTAATTTCTAAAGTGTAAAACTTTTGCTTTGTTATTGGTAGTTGAACAGATTTTGGCTTTTTTCCCCCTTCCCAGATTTTGGCGTCAGTGCATTTTTAGCAACGGGAGGTGATGTTACTCGTAACAAAGTAAGGAAAACATTTGTTGGTACTCCATGTTGGATGGCCCCTGAAGTAATGGAGCAGGTATTCCTAATGTTAAAAAAAATATTTTCAGTCTTTAATTTTTGGAACTTGAGACATCACCACCTTGTTTTTCCTTTCTGGTTCTATTCCAGGTGCGAGGTTATGACTTCAAGGCTGATATGTGGAGTTTTGGGATAACAGCCATTGAGTTAGCAACAGGAGCAGCACCTTATCACAAATACCCTCCTATGAAAGTAACAATCACTTTGTATTACTTAATGCTGTTAGCTGTATTATTAATGCTGCTAGATGGTTAGCACTACTTCATTTTCAATAGCAACTCAAGATATCTAAATATACATATTCTGTGGAATATTTATTCTCTTTTAATTTCTACATGTTTTGAATTGATTTTGCTTACAGTACCTCATTTTTGGGTTTACTATAGGTGTTAATGCTGACGCTTCAAAATGACCCTCCCACTTTAGAGACAGGCGTAGAGGACAAGGAGATGATGAAAAAGTATGGCAAATCTTTTAGAAAACTGATTTCATTATGCCTTCAAAAAGATCCTTCCAAAAGGTAGGTCATTATTGCTATGTACAGTGGAATTACTTTTTTTAAGTATACAGACTACTTAAAATTCCAGTGTTTAAACATAATCTTTAAGTGTATGATTTGAATTTTGTAAGTAGCAGCCTTCAGTCATCTTCATCTGGGAAGAAGAAATTGCCTCTTAATTGTTGCTTAAGTTTTCTTCTGGGTTGTTAACCTATTTATATTTAAATATACTGTTCAATTAAAATTGGTGAAAGAAAAGTCCTTGCTCTACATCTTAATTCCTCATCTGAGGCAAGATATAAATCTTGATATTATGCATAAGTCTAGCAAGACTGTTCAGGTTGATCAGACAGAACTGTTGGTAACCAAACATATCAGTCTTGGCCTTTAAAATAAATTAAAAATAAATAAATAATTTATGTTGATTTTTCTCATTTTGTGACATAAGCTTAGTATTGCCTTTAACTTGGATATTTCCAGAGAAAATTACTTATTAAGAGATAATTATTTTTTACTGTAAAGTTAGGGGCTCCAAGCCTGTTGAGAGTTTTCCTAATGTTTATTTAGGCAATTGCATGTTGTATCTTTCTGATTTGTTATTGCTTGCTGTGTTTTGTGAATAGGATAGCCAAGATGACGAAAATACTAAACATCTATTCCAAAATCATTGCTGAGGTCCCAAGTTCCCAGAACAATTAATTTATTTATCCTTTATTCATTTTTATGCAGACCCATTTTTGTAGGTTTATTTTGCTGAAGGGTTGGAGGAGGCACATTCTAATTAACATTACTTCCTAAGGGTATTTAATATGTCATTTTTTGGAAGAATTTCAGAGCTGGTATTTCTGGGAAAAAAAGGTTGTTCTGAGAGAGTAATCCTGATTGAGTACTGTGTGGGTCTTTTATGGTGTGTACTTCTCTTCACTGATGTTACGCTAGCTTAAGTCCAGGATACTGTTGTAGGGAGTCAAGTTGAAAATGTGACAGCAGCAATACTAGAGAACAAGTATAATTGAGAAAAAAGATTACGTGGTAACATCTTTATTCTTGAAATCCTTCAAATTCTTTTTTGCACAGAAGGATCATTTGTGTACTGTTTTCAGATTCCCAAACCCTTACAATTGGTGGTCTTAGTAGCAAGTCCTGATGCTTTTAAGCTTAGCCCTGCAGTTTGGCTGCTTACAGATAAGAATGAAATGTGTTCTGGATAAACAAGCTTCTTTGCATTTCCAGGGTCCAGCAGTTTTCAGGGCAAGATTAAACTGGTAGGAAGACATGAGAAGTAAATAATTAAAATGGTTTTCCTGCTCTCCTTGAATACATAGTGCTGAGTTACCTGATCTGTAGTTATGATATCAGTGTTGAAACATTAGTGTTTGAACTAATTACACTAACTCATTACACTGATATTTAAACATGTGCAATATCTTCATACTCAGGATTGCCTTGAATTGAACAATTAGACCAGCAGATAGGTGATTAGATCTGTGTGCCAGTCACTCTAACCGAGGAGCGAGTGTCCATACATTGTGGGGTCATCACTATTTTTTATGTTTCTCCCAAGACAGGATTTAATTTTGCACGGAGATACCTTCATAATTGTCAGGTCAGTTGGGGGAGAAGTGCCTGCTCTTTGTGGCAAATTCTAGGAGTGGCATTGCACTGTTGTTGTCTCAGACCACGATGTTTTCTTTTGGGGATCTGTGTGTGGGTGTTTCTCTCTCTCCCCAGTACCAAGGATGCTGCTTACAGTCCTCAGCTGCAATTCACTGCTGCAGCCTGTGTGGAAAACAGGCCTAGAAGGCATGTCCAGACCAGTTCAGAAGTGTCTGGCGTAATTAATGGTAGAGGAATGGAGAACACTAGTTTGGATAAAACTTTACTAAGACTTTAGCTTTTAACTGTGCATATCCCTGTTATGAGATGTGATGGTAGTGGATCACTGAATCTTGTCTTAAAGTTAAGAGTTAATTCGAGATAGAACTTTAAAACTTTGACCAGAAACTGATTTTTTTTTTTTTTAAATGTTCCCCTTCCTTCTTGCTCATACAAGGTTTATGTGTGAATTACTGCTAAGCCTGGAGGTTTCCACAGTACCACTACTAAGAACTCCTTTATTGTAGAGTTGGGTGCTTTGGAGGGGAAGAAGAATTAAGTGCTCTATGGAACTACTGCCTGTGTCTAAATTGGATGCTTTTTGTTGGTGTCAGGAGTTGTTTCATTATTTCTAGTGGGAGTGAACCAGTATATACATACACACTACTTATTACTCTTCTTCACTTATTCTTCAGATGTGTCCTCAGAGAAAGAAACTAGTTCAGATTTTGGGGGTTTTTTTTGAGACTGAAATTTTCCAAATTGAAACTTTCTACTGTCTTATCTAGTTTGTGCTATATCCAATCTCTTGCTTTAATTCAAATGGAAAACTATAGCAGATGTTGCCTTCTGTTCATCTAGAAGTGATGAATCTTGGAGATTATGGCTTCCTTAAATTTAGCCGTGTCAAAATTAGTTTTGGATGGTGGTATGGGCTCCTAACAATGTAATTATTCTTTTATTGCTGTGGAGCAAAGTTCAGTTGCATTCATAGAGTCACTTGGGAAGAACGTGATACCTGAGTCTTTTTAGTTTGTTTGTTTTAAAGGTAAAATGCATTTGTGTTGAAGGGGGAAAATTGGCAACTTAGAGACTGATTTTTTTTTTCCTTTTTTTTTTTTGGTATTTTTACTGTAGGGAGGCTTAATTTTTTCATGTGTGGTAAGTGAGTACGTGTGAATTAATTCAGTAGCTATTATCATTCATTCCCCATTCATACAGTACTAATTCAAAAGTATTAGAGACGTACCATTTAACTAACGTCTTGTACTGTATTCGCTGAGAGGGGTCTTTGTTTTCTGTTCTAATTTATTATTGATCTTTCAGGCCCACAGCAGCAGAACTTTTAAAATGCAAATTTTTCCAGAAAGCCAAGGTAAAACGTTTAACCCTACGAGTAAATTTTGCTCTGCCTTAAAATCTACATGAAATGTCTTCTTTCATTGTATTGATTTTTAACTTACCAAATGTTGGTTTTGCAGAATAGAGAATACCTGATTGAAAAGCTTCTCACTAGAACTCCTAATATAGCACAAAGAGCAAAAAAGGTGAGTGTATTCACATCTTTTTCTTGACTGGTATGCAGGAGAAAGCAGGGACTTCATCTGCCTTACATTTTAGTCGACTGACTGAGCTATTCTCATATTTAGTCCTTCAAAGATAGTGACTATTGAATGAATCGTTTCTGCAGCTTAGCTTTCTACAGGAAGCCCTGGGGCATTGTGACTTCCTTTCTGGCCTTGCCAAAATGATATATGGTACTTGTCATCATACATGATACGATTTTTTCCCACTCCCTTTTAGAAAGCTACAGGTGAAATGGTTGTGCGAATAAAATGTAATCTGCAAGCGTATAGGTTCATAAACTGCAGAATTCATATCTTCATTGATCATCTAGAGAAAGGGTGAAGATGCTATAAATGGTGTTTATTGAGGACTGCCTGGTTCTTTGGATTATTTCAAATGTGATGCCCAAGTGTATGCAAGTCAGGTCCAAACTCTGCAAGAGTGCTGCTGAATTTTCAGAGCAGTAGAGTCTTATCCCACAAGTGATGGAGTTAAACCCGCAGCTATGGCATATGCTGGTATTTCTGTCGTGCCTTTGGCACTTGTGTAAATGAGCTTACCAGGTCAAGTACAGCAGATCTAAAAAAAAAATAATTCTTAACAGGTAAGTATTTTAAAACATAGGTAAGAAGCAAGCTGATGAACAGGAACAAATGTAGACTCCTGCTTGTTGTGTGTGAGAAACTATGGAACTCCCTTTCTGTGGTGACTTAACTCACTGTGTCTCCTCATTATGAAGAACCCTGCTCGGAGATTGCTGAGCCTCTGCAGGTGACAGGGTAGGGTGCTGAGTCCAGCTTTCTGAAAGCAGGCTTTCTGGGAGGATGTTCTGAGGAGGGCACTTCAGGAAAGGAACTGTTTCAGCCTTTGTTGGCACATCAATTAGGCTTCAGTTACCTGGACTGATACTTCTAAGATTTTCTGTTGTCTTTGTGAATATCGCTTTGGCATAATTCTACAATACTGAATTGTTCCTACAGCTGGTGGTCTGTACTTGGAAGAGACTGTCAGTGAGATCTGAATGCTTTAAGTTCATTCTAATCTTCTTTTAGGTGGAAGTAATTTGGGAAATCAGTGGCAATGATGGGGCTTTCTGAGAGGCTGGAGTAGAAAGCTGGAGTGGCAGGGCTTGTAGAAGGGGTGGTGTGCTGTGCAGGTTAGCATTGCAAGGTGCAGAGGAAGGCTAGGCGTAGTTCAGCTGTTTGGCCATGTGGTGGCAGCAATTCCCAAAGAAAAAATTATCCTACTGGGCAGAAAAATCAGTCGTTTTTCAATGTACATCTTGGGCCATACAGGAGTAATTTAGACGTGTTCTAGTACCACCTAAGTTTCTGATAAAGCATGTTCCTCGTGAGATTAATCTCCCAGCTGTGTCCTCAGGTCAGCTTTAGAGACTGCATATTAATTCATACTTACATGTACATATACTTATTTCTTTAAATAACTTAGCATCTGGAATTGCAAAATGAATGCAGGGTAGTCTCCCATACACCACCAGAAATAGTTTTCTGAATGACTTTTTGGACAATTTTTTCTAGTTTGGAAGAGTGATTCTTAAGAAATCAAAGCTGTGCAGTGCTAGAGACAAATTAATAGGTCTTTTAATTACAGCATAAATGGAAAAAATATTTAGGTTTTAGCTAATGTAAATGCTAAATTTTTTATATTTTAAAAGGACACAAAATTCATCAGGGATTTAAAATTTAATTCACTTGTTACAACTTTGCATGTAGCTGGCTGTTTTAAGATATCATAAAATATAAATGTATTTTACTATTAAAAACTGTGGGGTTTTATTTAAAAAAGCTTGTGTAAGTAGAGTTTGGTTGCTCAAACATTAACATGTGAAATGTCTAAGAGGTCACTCTTGGAAGAAGTAACCCCTGTAATGGAAAAAAGAATGTCACTAGGGCAAGAGATGGGAAGGAGCTGGTGTCATCGCTGCTTACATTATCTTCTGTAGCACTCGGTGTGAAATGCCTATAACTAATGATCCGTAGCACCACTGCTAGCACAGATGTCAGATCTGCCCTGCAGTAATTTAATTTTGCTTGCATTTACCACATGTATAATTACTTAGCCTTGTTGCCTGGAACTCCAGCCTCATTTTAGTTTTAACTTTAAAATCTTTTCTCTTGACATAGTGTTCTCATGTTTGTTTCTTCTGCTTTTACAGCTTATACGTGGCAACTGTTTTGACTAAATATGAGTTCAGGTCTGTTTGTGAAATCCTGAAAGCAGGTACACGTGGTCTTGTATGTGTGAGGAAAACAATTGATGCTGTAAAGGTGTGTCCTGTTTTAAAATCCAATTCGATAATTAAACAACACCTACATTGTGTGTTTAAAATACTGTTTAACATCAGAGTTATAAATGAAATCTTTGTGCACATATTCCCCCTGTCCCAGTTTCTTTATTTGCTTTTAATTCTGCTAATTTTGAAACTATGCCCTTCTGCCTGGCCCTATCCTAGTAATTAAGGATAACACTGAAACACTTCTGGAATTGTCTTGCCCAGAAGGAACATGTCATGCCTCTTCCTGTGCAGAACCTGCTTAAGTATATACCGGTACTGATCCACAGAAATGAGTGTTACACCATGCAACTACTGGCAATTCTGGATTTCGTTAATGTGACTGCTCGCTTGTGAGAGCATTGCTGGTGTCAAGAAGAACTAGAGAAAAGACTGTGGCGAATGGTCCGAGCTCAGTGCGGTCTCGTAAGCGGGGACGTGCTCTGAGGCTGCACTTTTGTCATTGATAGAAATGTGGGAGCGCTGATTGCAGCCTCTGCCTTGTTAGGTGGTGTGATGGTAGAGCAACCTGCGCTGTCCTGCTTGGATCAGGGCTGTGTACACCCCTGTTACACAACAGCTTAGCAAGAATTTCGATACACTATTTGTTAACACATATTGAAGTAGGTTTAATTTTGAACAGAATGCTCTGTCGTTTCACTTGTGATTAGAATTGCTGTATTGGAATAGAGGAAATTTGAAACAGCTTCCAGAATTCCACAGTCGGTTTTGAAATCTTGTCACACTGAAAAATTAATTATAACTGTAAGTGCTCTGTATGCCCAAAGGCTCTGGGACAATTTTGTGGTTTTCTTATCCTGTTTCTTTAATTTTTAAAATCTTCTGCATGACTGCCACTTCTACAAAGTGAACAGGGAAAAACATGTATCTGCATTTCATTTTATTGCTGTCTGAAGTTCTGCTAGTAAAAAAAATAAAAATTTGAGTAATAATTGGACTTGAATTCTGTCATTGGGAAGGTGGTATTGCTCTGCGCTGTTAACAGAAGCTCTTTAGAGCTCAGAGTTGTAAGTTACTGGTAAAAACCTGTGACAGCATAAAGAGATGAGTAGTGTGAGTGATACCAGTTTTTATTAAAACTTCAGTAGAAATACCCTTACTGATGGGTTCTAGCTCTGCAGTACAGCTAATTTAGGGAAATGATCATATTACCTTGTAGAAGAAATCAACAATCCCCTGCATTTAATGAGGAAAATATCATTGGATCCCAGATTTCTTGGACAGCTCTAACAGCATGATTGCACCTCAGCAAAACATACATATGCAACATTTCCTTGCTTCAGTAATGGATTTAATCTGATAGATACTAACACCCTTACCAATGATGGGTGTTAGTACAGCTGGACTCCAGACCTTTTGAAAAGCAGAGAGCAACATTAGCTTGAGCTCAGATTATTAATAAAAATGTATATTCATTGCTATGATTCTTTATACATTAAAAAATGCTTATTTCATTAATGCTGATGTATAAAGAGAAGGGACATGTGTACTGGAACACCTTTTATGGAAAACAGCAGCTGAACTATAAGTGTGTATTTTGCAAGACTTTGTGTGTGGGAGACCCCTCCATCACAGAGGATTTAATTGTTCAGTTTACTTGGGATACTGCTACAAATGAAAAGAAGTAGTGCAACTGTTTTTATATCGTTGGATATTACTAGAAAAAGTAGAGGAGTAATTGGCATTCAGACCGTGTTGGGTTTTTTGTTTATTTTCAATAAGTTGTTGGAGGTAAAACTTAATGGAAACACTTTTTGCATAAAATGTAAATTTGACACAAATTCACATAATCAGAAAGCAGTCCCTGCATTAGTGGGTAGTAGAAGTGGAAAGTGTTTTAAGGGGCAGACACACGCAGTTGCGTCAGCTTTGTTTCAGCATTTCAGATAAAGGAAAAAGATTACTGTCAGCATTTCTGCCAGCTGTACTTAAATGCAGTTGTGCCATAAGATACAAGGAACTTCATACAGTATATGGGTTTGTCCATTCTTTCTTTCACAGAGTGCTTTTACCATCTGTGTAGAGTTTGTGAGGTTGGATTTTGTTCCTTCTCAAGTGGAGCTAAGCTTTAAAACAAACTATGGAATAGTTGGCTCAGTTGAGTGTCTCTTCTACTTCAGATGGCCATAAGCATCTCTACAATAACTTGTATTATTTGTTTTGGCAGGTTTAGAAGCTCACACATGATTCATCATAATCATTAAAAAGTAATCCTCTCCCATATTAGATAGTGTTTTACAGTTCATGGTCTATCATGGTTCAACTTCAGAATTCATTTGTGCGGTGCATGAGTCACTGTCTCTTGTGTAACAGCACTGATCTGTTCATTAGCTAATGTTGTGCTGGTGATCTGTTGACTTGTTCAAAAATGTCTAGAACATGGACTAACATGAAGTTAGTGTATAATGAGAACTTTTCTGATTGGACCAGTAGCTTAAAATACTTCGCTTTTATCTAAGCTGTTGAAACTTTCGGTACTGGAGGAGAGTTTTATTACTGTGAAATGCAAGTGTGGGGTGTTCTTAAATGTGCTGTTGAAGGAGTTCTGGTTAAAGAATCAAGACAGGATAAAGGAAGTCCAAGCGTGCGTGATGCTGGTGGTAGATTCTTTGATCGGGGAGTCAGTCTTGTAACTAACCAGAAGATAATGCTATTTTATTGTCCTGTTTTTTATCTGTCTCTTGCTGAGAATGTGCAGGAAGGTGCTGATTTTACCTGTTTGCCTTCTGAGAAATGAAGCCTCAAACACTTCAATCGCATGACATCCAAAACCGGATTGGCCTCTCTTGGGTTTGAAACGGTGTCCTAAGTGGAAAGTGACTCAATGGAATTAGTTGTTATTAAATCTGTTCCCAGTCCACAGGCCAAATCAGTATTTTGTCAATGCAGGCAGCCACAGCTGGCTTGCTAGGGTCACTTTAGTGTCACAAGGTTTCCCACTGTGTTCTCTTGAGCAAGGTGGTAGAAGCAGCCTTTCTGCCTGTCTTTGTTCATAAAAGTAATGAGGAGTTTTGGGAGGATGTGAAAGTGTGTGTTACGTGTCATTTTGTACATTTTTGGGAAATTTGTCAGGAAGGTCATGTGGGGAGATGAATTACAAAGAAGATTCTGTAAATGCAAGGTGACTCAGAAGCAGCGTTGCCATCTGTTACTATTTGCTGAAAGACTAATGGAATAGCTATGTGAGAATTTTTGCTTTCGTATGGAGAAGTTAGATCTTTAGCCTTCCTAGTTCTAAAAAAAATAAATTGAAGGGAGGGGAAAAAAAATAAAAGGCAGCCCAGGCCCAACACTCTGAAGAAAGTGAAAAGTAAATATGCTTTCCTCGTTAGACCTTGTAAAGATTTTAGAAGTACAACACAAAAAATGTGCATGCCATTTGTTTTGACGCTCACCCCCCTGCACTTGTGCTTGATACTGGTGATATTCTTGAAGTTCCTGGGGAGAACTGCAAGGGAAGGACAGGTGAAGCAGGACATCCTTGAGATTGTGCTGCCCAGTGGTATTATGGGGGACTTAATTTAGGCTGAAAAGTGCTTTTGGCTCAAGAAGTTAAAATTGTGGCTGGAGCTGAAAACTTCAAGGTTTTAATCAGAACAGGTAGATTAGGGTCAGCAGAGCAGAAAGATGGGCTGGAATAGTAATAGTTCGTATGTAAGAGTCCAGTTTCTTTCTGTTTAGCACTGAAAAGCAGCTCCACGAGAAGATTATTCAAGCTGCGCATCTGCAGGTAAACGTAAAGTTACATAGTATATGAGGTGAAAGGGGAAATATGTCAACTGGATGACAAAGATGTGTGCGTCCCCGCTGGGCTGTGTGGTGGGAGTCAGAGGCAGCAGAGGGCAACCGCACCTCACATGCTGTGCTGCGAGCAGGGCTCCGTCCTCCCTGAATGGGAAAGTCATGCAGGCTGGGAGAGCGTCGCTCAGGAGCAGCTCTAGGTCTGTGATGTTAAACACTATAGCCTGCTTGAATGCATGCTGCTTCTTGATACCTAACTAGAATATAAACCCTGGGGCTTTATAAAATCGGATTTTATAAAAATTGCAGATTTATGTTTGTTATTTCATGTTCGTTTGTAGCTTTTGGAGAGCTGCACTCAAATTTTCATTTTCACTGCCTTTTTTTTTTTTTTTTTTGATGTCTTGAATAAGCATAGGTCTCTTTAAAATCTGTGTGGAATGAAGAATGCATATTACAGTAATTTCTCTTATATGCATAAATAAATTGAAACCTTGTAGAAAATAGAAAAGGGAAGAAATCAGAATTTCACCTTGAAATAGTATTTTCAAACCTTTGAGCTTGAAAGTATAACTGAAAATCATAGTAATTTTTTTTTTAATTCTACAGTAGTAGACCGGTTTCCTAAATATTCTTTAATGTGACTGTATTGCTGGCAGTGAAACCCACCTTATAATGAGTCTTCTACTACTGAGTAATGAAAGCTCTACATGAGGCTGTATTTGTCTTCTGGTCATTTTAAGCAAGTAAACAGCTCGAATGACAGAAAAGGATGGTGGAACTGGAGAACACTGATTATAAAAGGAGGGTCCAGTGATCCCTGTAACAGAAAGCCTTTTAGTAGTGATTCACCATCACGATGCCCATTCTTCTGAGCAGCCAGGAAAGATAACCAGAAGCTCTGAAGATCTGGATCTTTATATTTCTTCTTCATCTTTCAGAGTACCAAGTTACTTTGCCCATTTGCTGTATTTTTGATTGGCTTCCTTTGATTCCTGCAGGTACCTTCTTGGCCTTAGCACCTTAATTTGATTGGGGGGTAGGAGGGAGACAGGCAGGGAAAAGAGGATACAAAGGAGCCTCTCTCTGCATGTATGAATTAGCCGTCAGGTCATGCCTGATAGCCCATTTGGGATTCCTTGTTTTTGAGGTAAAGTGTTACTTTTGAGAAACAGTGCAACTCCTCTGCACAATTAATTGAAAAATCCTCCTCAGCACAGGTACACATTCATGCCTGGAAGGGCTATTGTTAAGATGTGAATTAAAGAATTATTTGCAGTTAATAACATTCAGTAAGGAAATTTATGTAGTGGAACTAATAAACAGAGAAATAATGTCTGAAAACCAAAAGTCATACTGAATTACTAAACTTGCACATTTGCCATGTTACTGGGATTTCTGCAAAACATTGCTGTTTCTCAAAACAGAATCAGGTTCAAATTTTGGACTCAGGCTGGAGCAGAGAGAACTATGTTGCAGTATTTATGTAAAGCCTCATGGTTTTGGAAAGCAGAATTAGGAGCACAAGGAATTACCTGTGTTTGTTTACAAGATGTTTATGTGACAAAATAGTGTCTATAGTTTGAGCTGCTACATTTTGTTGTCTCTAAGCAGTGTTATCCCAGCAAGAGAAGACTCTGTGAAAGAGTGAAAGGAGGGTGGCTTTGGACAGGGAATCCCCCAGAGTGGGTGGGGAGTTGGTGGTACACTGAGCATCTGTACCATTTTTCAGCATTTCCTCTGGAGATGTAGGAGTGTGCTCCCTCCTCTGCTCTCCCTTCAGCTTTTAATGGCTGTGTTTTCCTCTCATTGATTGCTTCACTGTATTCCATTTCTAAACTGTGAGAGTAGGTAAGATTTCATGGCAGTCTTCTCAATTAATGCCCTGCCTTCAGCTATCACACTCATCATCATGTGAATGTGATACTGTTTGTGTCCAGCATCATAAATATTTAAAGCAAGTGGTCGGGTTTTTTTAACAGATTTCTATTCTTTGTTGGCTTGTGCTGTGTTACCCATTAAAAAAGGATGCTCATCAAGAACCAGTAGAGAGAGCTGAAGAAGTCACATTCAATGCAGAATTATCAATCTCCTTTATGCAGTACCCTTTCGTGAAAGAAAATGTAATGATCTTAATTTCTTGACTTTAAGTTGCCAGTGTAATTGATTCCAATGGTGAGTAGAAGTGGTAATTTACACAAAAATTATGAAGATTCCTCTATTTCCTTAAATGACATGTGTGCCTTTTCAGTTTTTGCAATACTTTGTGCTGCATTAAGGAAGAAACAAGTATTTTTAAGTTTGCATCAGTGACTCAGATTTTCTGAATTGACTTATTTCATTGAAAGGAATTATAAATGTTCCATAAACATGACATTGCATGCTTCAGAGCAAACAATAAATAGCTGCTTTGGAAGGGTGTGTTGGATAGCTGAGAATATATATTTTCATTCTAACAAAGGTGCAGTTTAAATTTTTGAAGAAAATGATTGTGACATCAAAACACGATTTATGAAAGCTTTACTCTGAAGTAAATATTTTTGGCCATTATTCTAATGCAAAATTTTAAATGGGATTGCAGTTTCCCTCAGTGTTGCCATCTTTTGCAGGCGCTGGTTGCATTTAACTTGGAATTGAAGAATTCAGTTGGAATTGACTTGGAATTGAAGGATTTGATGTTCCTGTATCTTTCTAGTGAGATAACAGATAAATGCGTGAGAATATTCTCTGCTCCTGCTTTTACTGGCTCAGGACAATACCACCTGAAGTGCTAATGACAGCTCATCTCCTCCTACAGAAAGGTCACCCTTTAGACTGAGACTTTAGGGCATGGGAGATGTGTACGCAAAATAACGTGTTTGCTTCCTAGGAGATTCCCTATGTTCTTCAGTCAAAAATGTCTTGTTTCGCGTAGGGAATATACATACCAGAAATGTCTAAAGACATTTTTCAGGAACTGCAAAGCCTTAAATCATTTGTGTCCTTTTAGTCAGCAATTTGTACAAAACCTACGCACGGTTGTACAATGTAATGAAGCAATAACAATTAATTTGATGTGGAGTATGAATGGTAACTTTTGCAAATTTTCAGAGTTCAGGACCAGCCTTATCTCTCTTTTTCTGCATACATGAATTTTTTTCGCCCACGAAAGTTTCTGTGGCATGTGGTTGTGGGCAGTGAAGTAGAGGAGTTTGATCTCTTCATACTATGAAAGGTATAATGCAACAAACCTCTATAGTTCTTGCAAAGGGAAGGAACTTATGTAGTCCTGAGTGATGGCTTGCACATCTCAATTTTATTTTGAGATGAGAGTTTGAGATTGACTGGTCCTGAAAGGCCAGTTGCAGTTATCCCGGAATTAGTTTCTGTGCCAGATTAAATTCTTGCTGTCAAAGCAGTGTCTTAGGCCTGCCTGGACTTAAAAAAAACAAAAAACAAAAAACACCAAAACAAAAAACAACAACAACAAAAAAACCCACCCCAAAACCCCACCAAACCACAAAAAAACACCAAAACAAAAACCCAACCAACCAACCAACCAAAAAAAAACCCACAAAAAAGCCAAAACCTTCCCTATTCCTGCATACGTGCATGAAACACTTCAAGTTCTGTCTAACTTCCTTTCCAAGTAGGAGAAAACCAAAGAAAGACTAAGAGGAAGGTTTTTTTCCATGATTGTATTTGCAGTATGCAGAGTGGCTTAAGAGGAGGGGATGCTAACACTAAATTACTGTGCTATCTTAACACCTTTTGAGCCCTACGAAGCAGAAATGCCAGCATTTTAGAAAGGCAGTGGTACATTCCATTAACAATGATGGTCTGCATAAATTGTGTTGAGAAAAAACAAGGTTCCCAATTGCATAAAGCAAATTCAGGTTTGCAGAATTTTTGTGGCTTGCATCAGAATAAAAATGAGACTTCACATTATAATGAACTCAGGGGAGTTTAAGAACAGCCAGCAGTGAAGGGTTTAGGATGTTCACATGACCTGTGAGACTGGGTTGGATGGGGACTAGCCTTCTCTTGAGGAAGTGCCTCAACTCTTGAACGAAGGATGATGTATACATGTGGGAATTCATGCTCCCTTCTTGGACCTCAGATTATATTTTTTTTTTTTTTTTTCCAAAAAGTGGTTGTAGTTTAGGTGTTCTTATGCAAAAAGACTGATGTTCTTTTGCATGAAAATATATTGTCAAAAGTAACTTCTCCATGGTCTGCCTTTTTCCTCAAGTGCTAAGCTGTGATTAAATGTGAAACTGTTTTAAGCAAAAGGCTTGTGCCGTGATTGGATAAATGTGATGATATGCTGATTTCCTTCATTGCATTGGAATGTAAATAAATGCATAGGTGTGGTGATTGAAATTTACTTTTGTGTATTAGGAAACATTCAGGAAAGGTTTGCAAGATGGCTAAAGGTAAAAATTACAAAATTTAATTGCTCTACAGGCTTAAGGTGTGTGTGGAAGGAACTAGTCTGGGGTTTTTTTGAGAGAAAAACACAGAGCAAAATGTTCTGCTAAAGCCAAAACTGTGTTCAGTAATGTCCTATTTCTCATCATCGTTCTTGCTATAAAATAACTAGTGTGGAACTGGCATGGTAACTGGTACTGTAAATACTGCTCTTGAAGTTGTATGAGAAGTGAAGATCTTGGGACTTACGATTAAAAAAAAAGGGGGGGGAGGAGGTGTTGGGTATGCAAAAAACCTCACCTTATCGATTACCAAGTAATATTGGAACTTTAAAAGAGTAATTCAACATATCTGTTTTATACGAACTTCTGGGATCTGTGTGTCGGGGGATTCCTGTCTCCCATAAGAACCGTTACCACAGCCTTAGGGAAAGGTGAAGATATACAGCATTAGTTGACTGGCCTTTCTCTTTTCTGCCTGAAAGTCAAATCTGGGCTCTTACTAGGACAGACTGCAGAAAATGAAAAAGATGAGGTATTCAAATAAGCAGCTTGTCATTTCTGCTCTTTGGGGCACGTGAGATTGTGTATATCTTGAATACTGTACTAGCAGATTTAGCTGAAGGGCATCAGTGGTAAAATAAAAGACAATTTTATCTCCAGAAAAAGCTAAGCTTGTTGATTTGTTGGACTGCAGTATTTCCAGAAGGATGTTTGTTTTAAAAAAAAAAAAGAAAAAAAGAAGGATACAGATTGTCTTCTGTAGATATGCAAGTGCAAAATTGGAGAACAGCACTGACTGTTCTCTAGTTAGAAGTTAGTAAGGAGTGGTGTTAGGGTTCCACAAAGACTTTTGCAGATGTGTTTTAAATGGGTGGGGTCTACACATTTGCCTCACTCCAGGAGTCTGGGAACAAATTTCATTTGGGCTTTCAGTTACCTATACATGGAGGGCAGCAAGGCACCTTCCATGTTACTGAAATGTTTAATGCTCATTAATGTAATCAGTTTTGCTTACACAAATGCATCTTATTTACCATACTTTCAGGTCACTGTACTCTTTTGTGGAGCAGAGTTAAAAATGTTGTTTTAAATCTACCCAAGACTCTATCCCAAATATCCAGTTGCCAGAGACTTTAATAGAGATAGCTTAGATAATTGAGATGGTGGGAAAATCAGGATTACTAGTTCAGTCATCTTCCTGTAGAATTAGGAAAAAGACAATAGATGCATGATATTACTCTTACTGAAAGAATGGATTTTTAATGTGGTCTAGATCATGTGCTGTACCATGTATGAAATGCAGTAATGTTTTATGTATGTATGCATTGGTATCCCACAGTATGTCCTCTTAAATTTTTTTTTAAATTAGACACTGAAATAAAATACTAAATCTGTAAGCGGGCCCACTTCTTTGCTGTTTTGAGTAGTTGTGAATAAGGAAGTAGAAAGATCTTAATATTCAGAAAATATTCATTCCTTTCCTTGTCACTCTACAAAAATAAACTTGTAAAGAGATTGCAGAAGCAAAAGAATCAGTGGTGAATAATAGATTTTTCTTTCCACAATCTCCAGCATCTACATACTGCAAGCACGTCAGTGCCTAAAAGACAACAATTTATGTTTTGCTTCCTTATGGTGTAGCCTGCTTTTCATCAAGCTTTGGGAGATGTGGGCAGCTTCTGCATTCGGATGCTGGAGTTCTCTCTCTGTCAGGCAGGTTTGGGCTAACCTTTGATGGATGGGATTTACAGTTGCCCTGTTCATCTGGTTAAGCAGACATTCTCCTGGAAAGCTGATGCATGCTATTATTGGCTGGGAATGTTAAATTATCTGTATCCTACTTTAGAGGAGTGAGGACAAGCAGTTCTGTCAGCAGCTTAATTTATTCTTAAATCTTTGTGACTGTATACTGGAATAAGCTTGAACCAGCAACAACATATACAACAATAATAATAGTATGATGCTTAATATTTTTGGTGGTAGTAATGATTTATTCACTCAGTAAATTGTCCAAGCACACTTTGTTGCAACTGATGTTCATGTCTTTCTTCCACAGCTGTGGTATTGTTGTCAGTGGCTTGTTAAGTTTTTCTTCCTACAAACTGCATTTGGTTGTAGATTACAATGTTCTGAGCTACTTTTGTGTTGGATGCTGTTTAAATGCCAGTCATTCAAATTAATTTTTTATTCCCTATGTGCTCTTCTGAGTTATGTGAAATATGTTTTCTAATATGTGTTAATTTGTCTTTGTAAGGCTGAAGGCTTTCCTTGTTTTCTTTATTAGCTAAAGTTATGATACAGTTTAGGTCCTATTTTGGAAAGAGCATTTAGGTTTTTAAAACAATAAAACCCATATTAGAATTGAGCATTTTTTAACTTGGTTCTCTTTCTCTCTGAAATATTTACTGAGAGGTGTATAATCCTAGCATAAAGAACTATCGATCCTGTGTATTTTGACTGAAGCTGATGGTGAAGTTGCGTTTGTATAGCTACTGCATGCAATGTAAAGGAGCTTCCTCATTATTTTTGTAGAGATAGAAGTTTGTTTCAGTTCCGTGCTCTGTTGCAGATTTGCTTTGTGGCCTCGGATAAATCACTTAATTTCTCTGCTTCTTTATTTCCTTCTGTAAAACGGGAGGCCTGTAGCCGAGTATCAGAGGAAATACATAGAATATTCTCAACTGCTGTAATGCTGTAATCATTGGGGTGAAATGCAAGCATGCTGCCTTTAATATCAGTCTTCTAGTAGTATATCAAATGATAACCAGTAATGAAATTCCAAATATTTACAATATTCCAAATACAACTCCTGTTATATATTCTTGCTAGGAACAGTGTTAAGACTGTTGTTCTTACCTTCCGTTTGCTTTTTCTTCCCTGTTCATCCAGCACTTCAGAAATTAATTTTGGTCCTAGGCTAGTACTGCTCAAGACAACCCTTCTTACTCTAGCTTGTAAGAAAGCTAATGAAAGGTTATTTACAGTTTGATTGGAACAAACCGATCTGAAGCAAACTGTATCTGAATGAGAATATGGAATTCAAACTACCTATAGCATTAATTGCTAGTGTCATTTGAGGATGAGCATCTGTTCTCATGTTGCTGGACTTTTCTGCCTATTTCAGCACTGACACAAGAGAGACTGGGAAGTTGGACTGAGGTCCACGGACAATTTTAGGCTTGAATATGGAGGTCTGCAGAGACGTCTTCTCTCCAGCAGGTTGAATCGTGAATTTGCAATCAATATGTCGTGATAGAAACTATGGATGTAGTTGCCAAATAATGTTTACAGTCTTAAAAATCCCCCCCATAGAAAGAGAAGGGGGACATAGAAAGAAGACACTTTAACTGTCTATATGTAAACAATAGGAGTTTGAGATAGCATGAATCAGGAAGAATAGTGCAATCTTTGAAGGACAGTTCATATGAGGGAAATGCTATATTTGATTGTAAAATAGAAGAAAAGAGAGGTTTATCTATTCTCTCAAGGGTCAAGTGTCATTGAATCTCATCTAAAGTTGATAAAGAGGGCACGAAGTCTGGGCTTTCTTTGTTTCTTGATCATTATATGACGTCCTTTGAGAGCTATGAAGTACTCATTCCTAAGTTATGTCTTTAAGTCTCCAAGATAAGCATGGTTTGAACTTCCTTCCTTCTTGTCTTCACGTAATTCTTTTCCCTCCCATGGTAATACTAGAAGTTGGGATGAATGGTCTGTCTTGCATACACTTGACATTGTTCATTCACATTAGTTTCCTTTAGCACTTTATTTTGAGGGTAGAAAAACTCTTAATGTCCGTGTTTGTGAAGTGTATCTTCAACATATATTTTGAAAAACAATTTTGTTGAACAGAGCTGGGAGTTGAACCCTGTCAGAAATACAAGAGATTCTTTTAAGTGGCACTTGAGATGCCCTCTGAGGAGTTCATCATGTTGCATTGTCTCTTTGAATTTGGGTAGGAATATCTTTGCTGTTTGAGAATACTTTGATGATGTAATTGTTGTCTGTGTGATCCTTCAGATCTGCTGCTATTTCTGTCAGTTTTCCCATGAGTTTCTGCAGTGACCCAGTGAGGCTGAGATTATTGGCAAAGCACAGACAAATACTTTGTGCAGTGATGAACACAGCTTTCTTTAACCTTCCATCAGTAGCCATCTAGTTTATTTTTTAGACAACAGTTGAGTGTTATGTCAGCCATCAAGTCCCCATGAACTCTCCTCATCATTTCTAGGTAGGGATTTTTGTGTTGACCCATTGCATTGTTTTCATTGACTTTTACAAGCTGCAGCATTTCGAAGAGTAGCTTCAGCTGCTCACAGCCAAATGAAAGAATTTTTAAGCTTTACCATAGGGGACTGTGGTTTGATGGGAGAAAAAGGGATAATAGTTCCCCTCCCTCTCCCATGATGGGCATACCATAATGTGTTTGCTACAAATGCTTGACACCTGAGGCATGAATTCCTGTTGTTTTATTGTGCAATGCAAGTGTTTAACAGGCTACAGTTCAATACATGTATGTATATAACTATTCTTCAGCAAAATACTTCTGTGTATTGCACACCTGTTCTTGCAAACTGAAAGGACACAATCAAAACAGTAAAGCTGGGAGAATGTCATCTAGAGAAACACTCTCTGTTTCCACTCTGATGAAGCTGCATTTCTAACAGAACAGTTCTGGCACTGGTGCCACTCAGTAATTGCTTATCTTTGTTCCTTTTTTTTCCTTTTTTCTTTTCCTCTCCTCACAAGCTGTTATAATGGCCCTTAGTGTACTTGCTGGAAAAAGTTTTTCCTGTGTTGAAGGTTGTTTAGGCCTGTAAGGACAAAAAGGATATAGAGCTTTACCACACTCTGTGACGAACACTTCAAGAGTAATCCAAAAGGTTGGAAAGACGTGATTGTGATGAAGTGAAAATCTTCTGAAGATTGGCATACCTTTATAAAAATGTGCTCACTTTAATTCTGTGGTGTTTTGTGAGATGGGGAAAAAAAGGTTAGAGCAGAAGATACATTGCATCCTAGCAAACTAGGACTTGGGATGGCACAAAAGACAGGTTTTTGGTGGCCAAAGACAAGTGTTTAAGAAGAATCTGTTTCTTTAAGGGCCCAAATTGCTTTAATTTTATTCTGTGATTATCAAAAGGTCTTAGGACTTTTAATGTTATTTAAAGTGTCTTTGTCTTGGTAAATCAAACATAATATGAAAAAAGGATTACTAGAAATTGGGGGAATACATAAAGTGCTGAAGGGTTGCCTTCACGCTTACCTTTTCTTTTCTAAGCAAAGATACAACTCGTCAATGCTGGAGCTTATTGGTTGGATTGAATATGACCGTTCTTATAGTCGTACAGGTGATCATAAACTATATGAACATTGCAATGGGTGCTGACCCCTACAGCTGATTCATATCTAATGTGGTGCTACTGTGTTCTCCAATCTCTGCAGTTGTCATTACAATGCTTAAATGTTTATCCTGGATGCATCCCTTCTGAAAGTACAAATAATATGTTGATATGAGAAAATACTGGAAGCAGGTAGTTTGACTTTTTTTTTTGCGCTTTTTTTCCCCCTAGAAATATGTGTGCTGACATGTAATGTTGATTGCAGAAATTAATTTGTGATGAAAAAGCTGCAAAGATACTTAGGAAAAGTTGTTTGTTTTTTTTTTTTTTTAATACCGAAAAGCCAACAATATGTTTATAGTGTTTGCATGCAGGAAGGGAAGAAAAAATGCTGAGCCTAATACTGAAAGCCTAGTATTTGGGCTGAATAAAACAAGAAGGAATGACAAAAGATTGTGTGACAAGATTTAAAGAACTTAAACTAGCATGCCCATGAAAGGGAATGGAGACAAATGTACGCTGTATCTGGATATATTTGCTCCCTGTTCATATTTATGTCTGTATCACTTTTGGGGAATTTACAATGCTTTCTTACCACAGATGACTGAGGCAACTGCTGAAGATGATATTCCAGCTCCTCCTCTTGTGCAGGCTCTAGTGCTTTTGCTAGCTCATGATCAGCTAAATTAAAAAGCTGATTTGGCTGCAAGCTAACTGTGTTCCATGTTAATTTTCCAATTGGGTCATCTGCACAGCTCTAGGAGCTCAGATGAAAGCTTGAGGAGACGTGGTGTGGCAGATTGTGCACTCCTGTCATAATGCTGCATTGTAAGCAGTTTAGAGTATGTGATTTTGAGGATCCTGAGGGATTGCTGCTGCCAAAACAAGATGATCCAATTTCCCTTTCACTGCCCCTTTTGTTTCTGCCTCTTTGCTTTACAGTCTTTGCTATTTGACCTCAAGATGGGCTGATTTAACCCACAAATCTTGCAAAAAACTTGTTCAGAAAAGAAAATAAAGACTAGTTTTTCTCCCATGCTGGTGGGTTGAATCTGCTCACTGTATGAGGTAGGTCCCCGGTGCAGCCCTAATGAACGTCTCAGGATTGTCTCTTCCCACGGTAGCAAACCAGTAGATTGTCTCAGTTGTCTTATCTTAGCCCTTTAACGTGGTTCTCTGGTTGTGCCAAATTCAAAGCCTAAAAAGCTTTAGATATATGATATAGGTTTTATTCCTTTACTGCTTCTGATGTATTTTTGCTTTTTATTAATGTGAGTTGAATGTGGTAAAATGCTAACTGTCTTCTAAAATACTTCACATGTTACTACCTATATGCATTTTAATGAATGTGCTCTGGAAAAGACACTAGAAAATCTGAAGAGAAGCAGCGCTATACTAGTATCAAGTCTGTTATGATAAGTTTCTATTACAACAGAAATTTAAGCTAATATATTTCCATCCAGTATGTGATATTAAGAGTTATACAGGTTTATGATGAATGAAGAGACAATTAATTTATTTGTAGACAGGGTGTGCCACCCTTGCTCTGTCCCGCGCCTAGGGTACCTGCTCTCCCTATGTGACTGAGTCTTTGTGGCTTTAACCAGAACTGAGCCTCAGCAAAGCCACTGTTAATCAAAAATTGTGCAAATTAATTTGCTAGGTAATACAAATGTTAAGCACACCCACCAATAAAAAAATGTTATAGACAACAACTTCACATTTTTGAAGGTTGAATAGGCTGGGTACTTTCCTCTAGCTGAAATTACAATTTCTTTCCTGAATATGTGTGCTGGTGGGAATCACTCTGATTGAAACCGAGTACAAGTCTAAACTTCTGTTTTTTCTGCCTTCAGACATCTTTCCAGAAAATAATTTAATTTAACATGATATTTTATTTTGCAGGGACTTATTTTCTTTTCCTTGAGCCATTTGTTTATTGCTTATTAAAAGGCAATCTATTTAAAAACTTGAAAAGCACTCCATCTTCATCAGTAAAGCTTTCTCCCATAACTCTCTGCCAGCATCATTAAGCTCCATTAAAATCATTCTAGTTAGAGTAAGTCTTCAGAACAACTGAAAATGGATGCAGAAGAGATTTTGATTAGTGCAAGATGTAGTGTGTGAAGGTGTCTGTAAACCCTTCTATTCTATTCTGTTTGAAAAGCATGTTTTTGGTTGTGGTTGATGTCCTCTCATGGGTTTGTGTATAGCTGTTGGGAAAATGCTTGTGCTGTTAAACAAAAGCCTACATCAGGACTGTTCCTTGGAGGATAAGAAATTATATCCACAAGCACCAGGCAAATTGCCTGCTAGAGTACCTTGTATCTGTGCTAATCCTTGATGATGTAGACAGTAAGAGCCCACTGATTGTGCCTGGGCTGATTGCAGCTGAGTAAGAAATTTCTGTGCTACTGCTTCTGTTGACTTCTGCTTGGTCCTCCCTCCCAAACACACACGAGCTTCTTTGAGACAGCTAGAGCTCAAACTAGTGCATTAGGAGCCTGGTATGGGAAACAGGGAAAATAGTGCAGAATTTGTCTCTAAAGTGATGGAGTAGGATATTCCCTGGTGTCCTGCATAGATTTTCTCTCTTCTGGGTTTCAAAGGAGGACAAAATGTGGAGAAACTGAGTAGGGCACTCTTATTCATTTGTGCAGGGAAGAAATGTAAGGCAGGAATCTCATAAGGACTGAATAAGGTACAGAAATGTCCTCAGGTTCTGGAAACTTCACCCTTTCCTCTAGTTTAGTCTTACATGTGCAAAAGGGAAGGGAGAGGAGCAGATGAGTGGGGAGCGAAGGAGGGAAGAGAGGTAAAGAGTGCAGACAGACACCAAGGTACCTGCTTGTGTCCGCACAAGGTTTTGAAAGAAGGCTCCTAAGTTCATACTCACTCTTGCTGTTGTGGTGTCAGGCCAGCTCCAAACTATGCTCAGTCCAAATCCAGTAGAGAAATAGCTTAAGTGCCCAGCGCTCTATGAAAAGCCGCTTTGGAAAAATTGTATTAATGTCTGCATCACACAGTTTTGTAGAAGCTCATGAGCTCAGACTTACAGTGTCCCATATTTTTTTCATGCCACGCATATTTTGCTGAAGTACTACCGGTGGGATTTAGAAGCAGCTGGAATCTGTCACATGCTGCATCATTCCCCACATTGTGGTTTGCAGCAACTGGAGGAGTTTAGAGCAAGTTTAATACCACTTTAGTCTTTACGTAAGTTTCATTATGTTGAAAAAACTAGTAATTTTCCTAGTCAGAAATCAGAATTTTATTTTTTTTTTTTTTACACATCATCTGTTTTGTGAAGTAGCTGTGCTGGCAGAAAGGGTTTCCATCATCACCACCAACCATCAGGATGGTAAAACCAAGTTAATCAGTGCTCAGTATACTTCAGTGCAAGACATGAAAACACCACAGACAGGAATCTGTGAAACCAAAGTTGAACCAGGCTGTTGTATGTTACTGTGGATACTGGCAAACAGGATATACAATTCTGAGCTAAGATCATCTAGTTCATAATTTTTTTTAAAAAATTTTATTAGATGTCTTCTCTAGCAGTTGTTCTTGGCCTGAAACTGCTTTTCTACCAAGTTAGTTCTCCCTTTTGTGTGTTGTGAACACTTAATCCTTTGTTCCTTTCATTCTCTTACCAATGCACAGGCTCTTTTCCTGAATAACTTTTTTCCTTTTTTATAATTCAAAAGGATATGCTTTAAGCCTTACAAATGTATAGTGCTGGGGAGCTTACCTGTGCAAACAATTGAAGTTGTGCAGTGGGAACGGTATGTTGGTTCAGTAATGTGAAATAATTAGAGAAACTGGTTCTAATCTAAACACCAGTGGGGCTGCTGCTTATTGTGCTGTGCTTCCAGCCATCTCGTGGGTTTCATAAATGCACACCAAGGTGTGGGAATAATCGTTGGATGTTCTTTTGTTTTGCTCAAACAGGCTGAACATGATCTGGGGAAAGCAAGTGTGTTGTCAGGCTCTGAAAAAGAGCAAGATGGCATCAGAAGAGTGTTCGATTTTCAGATTTAGCTGCTGAATACTCCTATTAAGCCTCATTAGACTGTATCTACAGGAGTTTGCCCAATTAGTTTAGTGTGGCACATGCCTGCCTACCTTCTCAGTCTGCATACAGCTGCTTTTTTATTTTATTTTTTTTTAAATAAGGATAGTTTTGCTTGTAAAGTATCCTTAATGCCTTTACACATTTTAAAGCTTTTTAGCAGAACAATTAAAATTTTTAAGACTTGTCCCAAGAACAACCTTGTCTAACTTCTGCTTCCTTGAATAGCTTCCTTTCTTTTCAAGGGTTAGTTCATAGTAAGCAGTTGTCATCTACGTGAGCTTGTTCCTAAGCAGTTGTAAAATATATCCAAACTCCATTTCCCTCTATGAATTTTGCATAGCTTAGCTGTTTCCACTGATGCAAGGATGACCCCTGAGGTCAGATATTATTCCAGTATGCCAGTGACTCCTCCAGCAAACTGATGAAAGCATATAGAATAAAAATAACGAATAATTGCTGATTAACCAGAACACTGATAAGACTAAAGATGTCTGTGTAATGGTGAACACTTAATATTTTGGTAGGTCAGACGAGTACCGGGTTCCAGTGGTCACCTCCATAAAACAGAAGATGGGGACTGGGAATGGAGTGATGATGAAATGGATGAGAAGAGCGAGGAAGGCAAAGCTGCTGTTTCTCAGGAAAAGGTAACTTTTGTTTGTGCCAAGACATTTACACTCTGCAAGATATTCTGTGTTAACGTTAATTGTTAGTATTTCTGGATCTTTAATGCATAAAGCTGCATAGCTCATATCTCACTGCGTTTGTTTTCCAGTCACGAAGAGTGAGAGAAGAGGAGAACACAGAGGTACAAATCTCTTTACCAATTTTTTTTTCTTCCAAGTGTTTGCGTGAAGGGATTTCTTTTTCATTTCTGTTTTTAAAAATGTGAATTGAGGCAGGAGTGTTGTTCTGCAGCCTTGTATGGCAAGTACTTGTGAGGATAGAGCTGTATGCAGTTGGGCCTGTAACAATTAACTTGAGCACACACTGGATGAAATGGATAGGAAATTGAAAGTCATATTATGTTCATGCCCACGAGAATTGGGTAAGATAGGTGATTTGGCTGTTTTTAATGAATCTTCATAACTGGATCACAGTAATTGCTGTCTTTTTGTCAGAGTAATGATGGCTGTTTTGGGGGTAGCCAGAAGATCTCCAAATAATTTTTCATTCTTAGGATTTGTATCACGACATGTAGCTTGTAATTAAAATGTTTCATCCCGTATACATTAAAATAGTTCAGTACTGTGGCATAGTAGATAAATTCAGAGGAATAAAATACTATATTGAGTTTCATGGCCCTGTGCTGAGAGTGTGGGAAGCATTGCTGCTAAAAATAATTGCTTAATAGGATTACTGGCTTACAGCCAAAGTGCTCTTTTAAAAATGTTGGTTTCTTGGGTGGGTGACACTTGCCACTTCACTTGCAATTTTAGATTCTCTGATTTTCATTGAAATCATAGAAATCTTCCAAAAGACTAACAGCTTCCTGCCAGGTTTGGTCCTGTTAGCTCCCTAATGACCCCAGTCTTACTGTTGCAGAGCTAGTTTACATAGCGCTTCAGCATCTGAGATGTCTTATGTAAGCTGAGCACGGAGGGGGGGGGGGGGGGGGGGAGGGGAAGACTTTCACCAGGCAGTCTTTTTATGTCTTAGAAATTGAGAGTTCTGCAGTTCGTGACTCAGTTATACATGCAACTCTCTTACTATGAGTTGTTTAGTTTGTGAAGAAGAAAAAAGCCTCTGCTTGAAGTCTTCTGTTGATTTTTGGTTTCCTAAATGCTCCAGAAGATGACTTGGAACTGAGACTAGTGCAGCTTGTCACTGTTGGTGTGCGCCTGTTGGTCTTTGGTCTGCACATTCCTCTACACTGAATTAACAGGTCTGTTGAAGATGCAGAAATAATAGTAGTAGTTTATATGAATGGAAGGAACTTAGTTGAAGTAGAAAAAAATCTACTCCCCTTTTAGTGATAAAATAATTTTCCAAGTATTCATTAACTTTTTTAAAATTACACAGATAAAAAATACAGATATTATGTGAACTTTTTTTTTTAAAGTAGCTTTAATGTGAAAAACTGTTGGAAAATAATCAAATGAGATTTGTGATGAAAGTCTTTGTTTTGGGAGGACTTGACTAACGTTTGAACAGGCTTCTGTGAGTGGTGACAATATGCCAAGTTGGGTATGAAATCATAGGGTAGAGGACCCCGAGGTACTCTGTATGTAGGATACACTTTTGCTTGAGACTTCATATAAGTGTTAGTTGAGGGCTGGGGAGGGTATCATAGTGTGAGGGAGGAGTGATAGTGTGAAAGATACCGTTTTCCTGATTTTTCTCTGTGAAAGACATTCTCTGAGCTGTGATGCCCACTTTGATATGCTACTAGTTCTTTGCAGATGGGTAGATGCAACACTTCCTTAACAACCAAAACAGTTACACAAAAATAATATGAGAGGTAGCTTGGTATTCGCACTGTGTGCATGTTATTTAATAGGTTATTGGAGCTTTGATGGAAGGTGGATTAAAAGCTCTTACACTCAGTGCTTTAATGCAGGCCTTATCATTTGTATCTCTGTAATTGAAATATGGCAGTTTTACTGGTATCAGCTATATTTTAGACTGTGTTACTGAAAGTGTTTAAAAGGTTTTTGAGAGTTAGAGGATGTGTAAAATATTCTGTGCTAACTTCAAACTGTTAGTGTGGCAAGTATTTCAGGATTTTTTTTTCTTTTGGCATCCATTACAAGACTCTCTGCTTTTTTCTTTAATAGTCTCAGCCTGCTGTTAGTGACGAATATAGTGAAGTTCCATGTGCAGTGAATCTTGTCTTAAGATTAAGGTAAGATATTCTTCTATATATTTTAGCATTCCTTTTTAGTTGGATGTATTATTCTTGATCTCCCTCATTACTTTCATAATATTAACATAAAATACGTGTTAACCTCTTCAATCTCCCAGTATGACCAGTATGAATAGTGTTTCTGTGACTAATTGCTGTCTTTTAATTGCTTACTGAAATAGTGTAAAATGAAAAGCAGAATATGAATGTGGCTTCAGGCTAAGTGTACCCTTCATTAAGTATTTTCTTTCTTTTTTTCCTTGGAATGCAGGATCACAGTGAGAGATTTTTAAGGAGTTTCTTTCACACTTCAGCAGTCAGCCTCTGACAGAAATAAACCATAGCTGTATTACAAGTTGCCTACTCAAAATGTTTCTCACTGGCAAATTTGGTCAGCCACTGTGGAGAAGTGACAGATATTTTAGAAAACATATACAAATATGTTGTCTGACTTAAATTTATACATAGTTAAAATAAGTCAGATTACCTTTAATTAAAATCACTTTGTAACTAAGATTTGAATTGTTTAACTATGCGGTCTAGTTCTTGGATAAAAGTATTTTTTCATAAGAAGCTTTGATAACTTTTTATGTATTGACAGCAGTTTTCCTTAAATGGCTAACTTAGTTAAAAAGCTTACTGCCACTCACTTTAAAACTTGTTTACATCCAATTTGTATTGACAGGATATCTATGAGAGGTTGTAAACTCTTAATTATTGCTGTGGGGAAAAGTTAAATGTTACGGGGTTTTTTTTATGCTAACAAAAAGATAAGAAGTCAAATAGAGACATATTTACAAAATTACAACCACATTTTGTTAGAAACAAATAGCAGATTTATGCATAACAAGTAGCTTTAAAACAGTATCATCAAGAACTGTTAGTAATAAGAAAAAAACCTACACAGAATGAGTGCCAAGTTCCAAAATTTATTATCTTTCCTATTCTTTGACTACTTTTCCAGTGACAGCTGCAAAAAATTGCATGACTGCCAAAAGTTGTTTACTGAAGGGAGGGGTAATAAATTTTATTGTGGGGAGAGAAAAGACAGAGATTATTTGGAATCGGTTTAGTTGTCCAATTTACATAACTGCCCAGTTATGCTATCAATATTCTTTTTCATCTCTCTGCTGACAGACAGGTAGATGAAACCATTTACAAAACAGACCAATTTATACTGCTATGGGGATGTACTAGTGAGGTGCTCTGGGTATTTTTAAATTACAATGAAACCTATAGAGTGATTATCTTCTACCCAGTTACTTGCAGTGTTGGCATATCCACGGGGCAAACGTTTTTGTCCTGCAGGTACAGTGAAATGTCAGGAATTATGCTCTCAGTTTTCTGCAGCTCTTAAGCCAGAAGTGAAGGAAGATTGATCCTAGGAGACTTGAGTTTCCAAACTTATTTGCACAATAAAATTTTCTTCTTATTAAGAATCCTCTTAATTCATGGGTGAAAAAATTCCCTCTCCCTACCTCCCTAAAAGCAAGTCTGTAATAACTAGATTAATGTGTTACAATTATGAAGGATTAGATGGTTATTGGTAGAGAGGGAAGGAGCATGAATTTTAAATTTTAGGAACCAGAAAGTTTCCTTTAAACAAAACAAAATAGTCTTGAACAGTAAATACACTCTGGGGCCTGGGAACACTGTTGGCAGTGTTTTGGAAAAAACAAAAGTCTGATGTATAATTTTGCAGAGTGAATTTTGTTAATTTAAGCTGACTTACTTTTGAAGGAAGAATGCTCTGTGGTGCAGACTCCTGGCGCCATGTGAGCTCTGGCTGTGTCCTGCCTCAGTGGTAGGAGGTGGGCTGAGTTATGCATCTTTGCACTGTGTGTCTGGGTTTCCTTCTGATGGAAACTTGAGTGTGTGAGTAGGGTCAGCGCTAGCACATCATCAATGTGCGTGTCGGGGGGAATATAGGAGTGTGGAATATACCAAGCAGCACTCTCTTCCTTTAGTTGGGACTTTGCGAAGTGCATATCTGAGAACAAGGGCTACAGGCTCCCTGTACCTCTGCCCAGTGGTGTAGATTCAGAGTTAACACTTAAGCATTTTTTTATATTTGCTACTTCAAAAGCAAGAGCTTTTTGTTTATGGAACATTCACAGCAATTCAGGGCAGCCACTGGCTGGCTCCTGTATACGTTGCGTTTAGCAAGGTTCCTCTGATGGTATTTGAATAGTTGTGCTTCCTCTCCACTGTTGGCCCCAGGAGAGGAACAGCTGAGGCTGCTGTGAGCATGGCAGGGCTGTACAGTCTGCTGAGTACTTGTCAAGAATGATATTTGAATGTCTTGTTCTTCAGTAAATTAACAGAAACCTTATTTGGGGAAAGGAGCTGATGATTATTTGTTAACTTTTAACAAAATACTTATGTTTCTTCAAGTATTGGTTTACCTGTGGGGAGTTAGCTCATTCGCCTGTCAGTGTCAAGTATCTGTCTGTATATTCTGTTAAAAGCTTTTTATCTTTGACTTTACTTTAGGCACATTAATAGCAGCCCTGCCCTGGCAGCAAGTGGTTGCACCTGAGAGTAGAGGACTCCTGGGTTCTGCATTTTTGGGTCTAAGTCTAGCTGCAGTGAGCACATTCAGAAGAGCCAGCTCTGGAGAAACATCGACTGTGGTAACAGTATAGTGCTGCTTTATGGGTATTAGGATTAGCAGTCTTCCTCCCCAGCCCCAAAGAGTCTCAGTGCTTGGACCTTGCCACTCTGCTAAACAAAGGCCAGAGGAGGTTTGAGGCTGGCATTCCAGTGAAGTATTGGCAAGCCTGTACCACACCAGGTAATGGAAGTGACAGGCTACAGAGATGCTGTTTTGGGAAGACAGTAGTTTTCAGAATACTAAAGTGATGGTGCTTGAACTATTGCTGTAATGTTTTGCACTAATTCAACTGGTTTTTTTCTGTTTTGTTAGCAGAAGGGCAGTTGTGTGGGGCTCCTTCATAAAAGTCTGAAAAATAAATTTCCTGTATTGTAGGATATAAGCCTGGAGGCCCTCAGTCATTCATGATCAGTCCTGGGTTACAGAGGAAGTTGCCCTCTGTGTTCCAGCATGTGCAGCTGTCCTTATACTGGGATCATTGCAGGGTGAATGAGCTTACATTTGGGGCAGCTGTATATGGAGAAAGATGCTCTGGCCCCTAACTGCTCTCTTTTGTTGTAATTAACTTACTGACTAAATGTTTTTTTAGCATCTGAAAGTAAAAATACTGCTAGTTTTGGCATTTGTAGTGAATAAAAGCAATGTAGATGACTTGCTTTGTGTCATGCAGCATTCCCTTGGGATTGTAAGGTAGTAAACAGCTAATATCCCCACAGGAGTTTCCGCATTTATTCACCTCCAGTGCAGATTTTAAACTATTCTGTTGATGTCTTTTGGTGAATTGATCACTAAGTCATATAGCTGATAGAGACTTGAGCACATCGGAGGATTTTTATGGGATTTGTTAAAGTGAACCATAAGTTGTGAACCATATTATTATGGAGCAAGTTAGCTACAGTATGAGGGTAGAAACAATTTCCTGTGATGCTTCATCTACTACTATTATATAGCTTTTAAATTGCGGCTTGATATTCAGATAAACATTGTGAGCATTAGATGCTAGACTTGAAGACTCAAAGCTCAGTATATCATCCAAAATGTTGGAAGCATTTTCTTTTAAAATAATTCACTTGAGGCAATCAAATTATATAAACTGCAGTAGCTTGATGAGTTCAGAACACACTGGTCTTAGATGCTGAGAATTACTGTTTAAAAAAACAGTTCAGTACTGATGTGGGTAAAAATGTAAATACTGGCAAAATACAAAAGGAATGAATTGACTGACAGGGAGGCTGAGAGGGGAAGGGAAGTAAACATGTCAAGAGAAGGCCCAGGAAAGTCTCATCTCTTCATTGCTTTCCTTTTGCTTCCCCAGAGAGGGGCCGTGGGGTAAAGTGACAGCAAAAGGTGAGCATCTCGGATGGGAATGAGCCCTTCCTGTGTGGTGGAGACTGGCTGAGCTGGGACCTCAGGGTGAAGGACCCCAGGGTCCTCACGCAAGAAGGGATGGTGGAGAGAACACTGATGGCACTTGCGGTACTGCTGGGTCTTTGGCCAGGGAACTACGTTGGTTGCCAAAACTTTGTGATGGAAGTTGATGCAAACATTTAGAGCCTGATGAGTAGAAACTTAATATGAGGCTTGGAAGTGTGGGCCAAAAGGTTTGAAGAGTAGTGCCTGGAGATTTGGGACAGGGCAAAACAAAACCTAGGGAGAAGGGCAGCCTTCAAAAGGAGAGAAAAGGGGGCGGGGGGGGGAGGCAAATGCTCCTCTGGCTTGTTTTTTTCCCTCTGTTATGATGGGGCTATGCTACACCAAACCCCATAAAATTTTAGATCATAGTTTTGCATTTTTTTTTCCCAGTAGTATGTTCCAAAAAAGGTTAATAGGACCCATAAAATTTAAAATTACCTTCCCAAAGGAGGAATTCTGGCAAAAGAATCAGCGCTTTTCAATAATTCTTTTACTGGATGGTCAGGTTGTTATTTTTCACAAGCAGAGCAGGGTTGGACTCATTCAGTAACTGAGTAGGGAATGCCAAATTAACACCAGCCTCTGCTTAGTGCAAATGCCTTGTTGTGGATGAGAAGCACAACTCACAGTCTGAAGTAATCTTTAAAGAATCCCATGGCACTCTTTATGCAAGTGCTGGTATTTAACTCTGTTAGTCTGGATGGTTTCCAACTTGAGTATCTGATTTTTCCATCCTTAACTTGGATTTAATACCTTTTTGTTTTAGTAGTTTTTTCAGTGGGACTAACTTGTAAAAATATTCTCTACTGTCGGAGTTGCTTCTTCAGTTGGAGACAGCAATTTCCAATTTATTTTCTATCTTTTGCACTGTTGTGTCTTGGAGTATGTTGCCCCAGAAGTGAAATTAGCAGCAGTGTGTTTTAGGTAATTCTGTGCAAAGCTTTTGAAAGGCTGTAGTATTGAATACTTAATACAGACCATTAGTATTTTAAAGCTCAAGTTTAATTAAGAGACTGTGCTTGAATTTTGCAATGAACTGAAAATACTGGTTCTCTGCTGTTGCTTGATCTGTTGCCATGGCTTATAACTATGACCCAGACTGTCTGAGAGATCATTATGTTGAAATGCTGATGCTTCTGTATCCTCAGTCTCACAGAGGAAGAAGAATTTGAGAGTGGGGAGGAATGAAATCTGTAATCCAGATTTTCTCCTGTGAGGCTGTGCACACCGTGTGTCTTGGCAGCGGACCCTGGCAGGAACTCTGCAAAGAGAGGTTTAAGGCAATTGTCTGTGATTTAGTCCTTCAATGAGACTGTTCGTACCACCTGGGAAAGGAGGTGGGGAGGAATTAGCACCCTTGATTTGAAATTTCCAGTCTAACCACCAGGTTGTTACAGTTACAGATTTAGGAAGGTCACTGGCAGAGGGTTTGACTATTTAGATTAATAACAGAGACATTTCATGTTAAATTAGGAGACTTGTTAATGGTTGATAGTTAAGAATTGCAAATTATCTGAAGCAATCTAAGATGGTTAAATTTGCTCCTGTGACAGGAAGATAATTTACTGACAGTAATTTGGAATGTCCCAGGACCTAATTTAATACAGTTCCTGCACACTAGATGAATTAAGCCTGTGGAAGAACAAAAGGTGCGAATGGAAAATTTTTACGTGATGCACCGGCAAATGGGATACTTCTGTTGTATTGTTGTGTATCTTATTTAAAATAGCGCGTAGAGAAAATGCTAAGGCAGAATTGTATGTAATGGCACTCTGATGGCGTTATTTACAGACAAAGGTTTGTGTGTGTCTGTATTTCTTACAAAAACATGTCTTCAGCTGATATAGCTGGTTTATCACACTTTGAAATTGTGTGTCATTTGATCCTTTCCAAGGAATATGTCTACTGAGGAGCTGGACAGACAGATACAATTCAGAAGGACAAGTCCAAGGAGTATCTAGTAGCAGGCAGTTGCCTGTGCTGCTCCAGAGCAGGAGAGTTGTTAGGACTTAAATGAAATGTGATTTCCTCTGCGAGCCAGAACATAGACGATGTAATATCGCTCACTAGTCTGAGCTGAAGCTCAAGTGCTGATCTTCCTCCTTTCACGTAGGCATGTTTTTTTGACCTCTTTCTTACAAAATTCTTTACATGTAGTTACAGAAAAAAATGTACTTGGCTGGAGGTACCTAGTAGAGCTACTCTTATGTTGTTAACATTTAAGTTTGAGGTTTAGATTTTTAGGAGGAAAAAAACCCTCTGTAAACAAGCAAACCCCAAAATCTGTTCTGGCTAGAGGTGGAATGAGCTTGATAATTGGCTCAGTACCATAACCCAGAGTTCTTGATTCTCTTTCTTTTTTTTTTTTTTACTTCTATTTTTTTTCATATCTTAAAAAACTTTTATGATTCCAGTCTCTTTTGTAAGAAGTGGGGCTGATGTGTATCCTTCACCAAGGGCAGGCATTTCTCATCATGTTTGCTATTTAGAATGGCTTCTGTTCTCCAGTGTATTTAACGACAAAATCCACAAGCAAACTCCCAGCTGTGTGGTTTACAACTGGAAAGTAACAGAACCTCTCTATAGGCTGGGAATTGATCCAGTAACAGACATCATAAACAAAACCATTTGTAGAATTCTTGAAATAAATGTACCTGTGATTACACTATTGAGCACTGTCCTGTATTTTATTTTGCCATCACCTCTAAGGCTTTGCCCTGGGAATCGGGGAGTGTGAGAACATGGTTACTGAACTGAATTTTATTTTCATAGCACAGAGATTGTATTTAAATAACCTGTTTGATTATGATTAAATCATGACTGAAATCAGGAAGCAGGAACCCTTGATTAAACTATCGATTCTAATTCTGCTTTCCATTTCTACCTCTATTATTTCCTTCAAAGCTTGCTCTTTAAAAATGTTAAATTGTGTATTTCTTATTCACTACTTAAGGATGTTTTTATGCCTTGCTGTATTTTTATTGAAAATAAATTAAACGTTATGAAATTTTTTTTAATTATGACCTAAATAATCCTGGATGCAATTGCTCTACCATCACTTATTTAATAGAGAACTGGTATATTTGTTTATCAAAACAACTTTTATATGTAAAATTGATAATTATTGAGCCAAGGAATCAATATATTGATTCCGCTTATTAAATTTACATTATCAAGAAGATTTCCATGTCTAAATATGTAGATGGCAAGGAATTAGGCATTTAACCTGCACAGCTTTGGTTCTAAATTATGCAGGCAATTGCATTTGGGACTGTTGCTGATACTGAAATTTTAAAATCATTAGAGCTTTTTTATTCCATTCTGACTTTTTATTGTATTATTTACAAAAGAAAGAAAAAAAGAGGGGCAACAAAAAACAACAAAGAAACCCAGACACCACCCCCAACCTTCTTTATGTTAAAGGAAATGATTTAAAGCTTGAATTGCCCTCAGTGTTGAAAGTAATTTTATTTGTATTATTAATGACATGTATGTTAATGGTAAACTGGAATATGGCTTACATTTTGATAATTCAAAATTTAATTCTAATTAAATATTTTTCTAATAGTTTTAAATACATCGCATTTACCTTAGCGGCCACACTGTTTCATCTTCATCCATCTGCTTTAGAATTGCCTGTGAGTGTGGTGACGCCGTATATTTGGTGGGGTTGAAACCATTTAAAATAATTTTGTCTGTTTTGGCTGCTTGTTCCCACTTAGTGTTGTGGTTCTCTCTCTTTCCACTTGGCACTGGTAGGGGTGTTTCTGGGACTGTATTGGGTCACTATAAAGCAGTCAGGTTTTGGTTGGTTTGTTTGTGACTCCTGATATTTTTGAGGGGAAGGCAAAATTTTAACTGAACTCGTTTCATTGATCCTGTTTGCTCCACAAAACAATTGTCATTGCTGCTGTAGTGGGGCCAGTGAATGGCCACAGTGAATGGACAGTGAATAGACACAGGTGGGGCAAGAATTTAACATATGAGCAGGCTTTGCTGGTGAAGCCTATTTATTGTAAAGCGTCTTTTGAGAAAGTTTGGCCCATGGCAGGAAAAATAGATGAAACCTCTGAAGATTTTAAAACAAAGCTTAGACTTTTTGCCATGCTTTCCACTCTTCTTGATAAGCTAGTTGGGATCCATGAATTTTAGAGAGATGATACGCAGATTGTCGTTAATTTTACGGTGGCTCAGATGTCTTTCTGGCTTCTGGCTTCACACTTTCTGGTTTAAAGAACTGAAATTTTGCTTCAAGCATTGTGGCCATTTTACAACGCTGTACTTGGAGAATTTGTCACTGGGCTAACTAAGGTTATAATCTCTCTTCTTGTGCACCAGGCATGCAGAAGCACACAAAGTAAGCCTTCACGTGTTTAATCTGTTAGTTCCTCTGGTATCTCTTATCAGTCAGCCAGATGGTGTGTTGCTTCAGTCACACAGCTAATACTTCCTTAAACTGTGCGCTGATCAATAATGTTTGGTATCAAGAAATACAGAGATCTTTCAGAGATATACTCAGAGGGGTAAGTTAAACTATTGGCAAATCCAAGAAAGGCAATTTATAACTACAGTGTGCTGTAGTGTTTAACAAAGTGAGCAAATTATGTGCATGGCAGTTGTCCTCTCTGTTATTGAAGTGCTCCCACTGAATACTTCAGAGTGATTGTTTTTCAACGTTATTGATGTCATCTGTATTTAACTCGAGCTCTTTCTAGGAACAAGTCAGTTTTAGATCACTTCTGGTTTTGACCAAGCTTTGAGATTTTATCACATTAATAAATTCTCAGTATAACTGCATACTGCCCTTCATTGTATTTCAAGTACTTGTTAAAAATATTGATGCTTTTCACAAGTTAAATCTCTACCACTGCTTTTAAAAAAACTTTTGTGCTAATTCAGGAATAATTTTAGGGAAAAAACTTATGATTAATATTGCCCCCTCTGCAGCAATAAAACCAATCGCTCTTTGCCTAAGTTGTTTCCACCTGCTGATATATGAGTGCAGGTAGGAAGTGTGAGCCTCAAAAAAGATGATGCAAGTGAATACTGCTTTTTACTGCCTGTTCAGAGAAATGGGTCACCGAGAACTGAGGTAAAAAATATATGTTGTTTCTTCCAGAGTTTGCTGGTTGACTTAGCTGGGAATGAATATAACCAGGAAAAAAATTGAAGGGCTTATAACATTCTTTTGATTTAGCTTCTGGCATCAGCAGCTGCAGAAAGAGAGAAGACCCTATTTAAAAGCATGTTTAGGTATAGATATATCTAAAATGTCTCTAGTTCTAACACTTCTGTGTCAAGGAATGAAGACTTGGGGCTGTAAACCAGTGGATGGAGAGGAAGGACTTAATGTTCATGTGTCACTTCTGAAATGATGAACACACTGTTTTGCAGAATGGCCTATTGCCTGGTGGTACTTATGTGTATCAGCTGGTTTTCTTGTGTTTCTTCTATCGCACAACTTGTGCATTTTCTTAGTTTTACTATCATATCCCATACATTTTTACTGGATTGAAAGCACTCTTAATTTCTTAAGTCTTAAGCAACTTGGTACTGGTCAGCTGTGGACAGAACTTTTGTAAAGTCCTTTCCTGCTGGAGGAGCTGTTGACTACCCTGGAGCTGTGGACAGTGTTCTTAGCTGATCTAATTGTGACCATAAAAATTCACTTGGTGGCTGCTTGTTGTAGTGTACACTTGCCTTTTCTGTATGGTAGATGGCATACAGATGGTAAATCTTTAACAGGTAACTGCTGTCTCATTCCAACAGCTTAACAGCCAAATGACAGTGTTCCATTGTGGTATTGGCTGTTTTTCAGTCTTGAAAGCATCATTTGGCTGTGTTTTGCTGTTAGTATTGCTGCTGCATCTT
Organism: Nyctibius grandis; assembly: GCF_013368605.1. NCBI lineage: Eukaryota > Metazoa > Chordata > Aves > Nyctibiiformes > Nyctibiidae > Nyctibius > Nyctibius grandis. The sequence goes on from NC_090666.1 coordinate 17,256,379, forward strand.
GAAGTATAGTGATTAGCAAGTGCGTTGCATCATTTCAGGGATCTGCTCTTTACCTAAGAACATGAAAAGATTAATTGGTAGTGGCAGTTTTGTATATTTAACTTTTGAGTCCTATAACTTGATCTTGAAGCATCATATGCTAAACTTACATCATTCTTCCAGTAATGTATATGGAGGGGGATAAGTTGTAAACCCATGGGTTTTTTTTCAGAGCCACTGAAGTAAATGGTAAAGTTTTAATGGACTTCAAAGAGCTGTATATTTCAGGACCACATTTTACTAATACAGAGAGATTTTAGTCCCATTGTACTTGGTGGCAATCTGGAAGGAGGGCAGACTTCAAACATCTATTTTGCTCCTACCAAAAGTTAACAGAAATGCCCTTCCATTTAATCTAGAATTGACCTGAAGTCGTTAAAAATAAGTTGAGAAGAACCATCTCTCTCCACAATACTGAGCAGACATGATCTGCTCTTGATAGTATGGTAATGTGTAATGGAGGAGCCTGGATATTGATTAGTAAATGACATCTGAGCATGGAAGTGTTAGAAACGGATGTACATAAACACGTGGTGAATCCTCAGGAGGCTTATGCTTCTTTGCAGCAAATGCTGTCTTCTGTTGTGTTTATGTGATCCCACAGGAGCTTTAAAGTTCTGATTCACAAAGTTACTTTAATAAACAGACTTCTTGTTATTACTGCTTTGGCTCTGCTGCGTGCAAGGTACTAGGACTTCGGAAGAAAAAAAAGGGGGGGAGGCAGGTGTAGAAGAAGTGAGCTGTGATGAGGAGAACATTCTTGCTTTCCCTGCCCTAGCTGAAGGGATAAATTCCCACAGCTGAAGCATAAGAAAATTGCAAGGCAAGGAAAGTAAAGGGACAGGAGATTTGGATGCAAGGCCAAACCTTGAATTTGGGACCGATGGATACATTTGCTTCCAAAGATTCTACTTGTGCATCCTCTTTGCAATACTGAAAGTGCCAGTTTGCATTTCACTGTTTTGTGTATATTAACTGTGTTCTGTAATACGGTTGAAACAAAGTTTTAATTAATCAAAACTGAGATTAGAAACAGGTACTACATAGCTTCAGTACAGGTATTTAATAGACAATACTTAAAAAAGGGTACTGCATCACTTAATCAGGATTTTCCTTGAATCAAGCTCTATAGCTTGCCACAAACTAAATTCTGCTGTTAAAAAAAAAAAAAAAAAGTCAGTAAATTATTGCCTCCTGAGAAAGTAAACTCACAGTTGATTTTTGTTTTCATGGAGTGGTGCTGTCTCCAACTCTTCCATTGCTGCTGTGACCAGTTTTCTCCATTGACTGAAAAATACACCACTTGTGGAATAAACGAACGCTATAAAAGCTAGGTTACAAAGGGAACCATGTTTAACTTGTACATTATTCCTTAACTACGTGAAAGTGAGAAAAAGTTATTGTCACGGAGACGGAAGATAACCTTTTGAATTTGAGTAACATTTGGTGTAGCCAAATAACGTTTATCCCTGCAGCACTTGAATAGCAAGGAAAAAAATGTAAGCAAAATTTCTTTAAAAAATCCTACAAATCCTACTCTTCTGTGTTTTTCCCTCAATTATATTTCTTGCATTGTACACACAAGATCTTTGCCCCAGAGATGCAGAATGAAGATTGGATGAGTACAGCTCTAGAATGTGCAACCTACCTATCACTCTGATTAGTCCGCTCCATTTTGATGTGAACTTCTGCTTTCTCTGCAGTCTAAATGAGCAAGTCATTTAAATGCTTCTGTGATTTTAATTACACCAGCAACTGCAGTGAGGCAGTGCAAATACCATACTGCTTGCCCTTGCTTCTTAAGCTGTGCTGTCCTGTTTTTTCCTTTCTAACTTAGTTTGCTTCTGTGGTAGTTTCAATGCAGTTCACATTTTGGAGGGGAGGAGCATCTATGAGACCTAGATTTTGTAGAAGTGTGATAAGTGTGATGTTTATTTTCAGTGTGTGTATTGGGCCAGTGTCACTAGTCCCTGATGGTGGGGGAGATTCTGTTCTAGTGGGAGTAGGGCTTGTACGAGTGTGGGGAGGGGAAAGGTTGGCTGGCGAACGGTGCCATGTGGCACTGTGTGTTATGGTGCCATTCATAATAAAATTTCTACAGTATTAGTTGAAGACTGATTTATTTCTGGTTCCAGAGAAGAATAGATATTCTGCTGTTGTCTCTTTCACTAGCCAGAATTGTTAGGGTTTGATAGCACTAGCCATGGACAATTTTTTCCATTTTAGGGAGAGCACCCTTGATGCTGATTTTTTTTTTTAACATGCAGATCAGTTCTGTTGCTGAATTATAACCAGTCATGATCTGAAAAGTGGATGTAAGAAATAAGTGCTCTTCTGACTTTCTTCTGAGAATGCTTTCTTGCTTATGATTTGGTTAGTTGGACCATGGCCCTCCTCAGTGCTGGTCAGGCCCTGAAAGTGCAGGGAGTGTCCCTTTTACCAGGCAACAAATGGTGCAGGTGCTCTGGCCTCAACCACCTCCCTCCATGAGCAAACCAAGGACCCTTGCCTGGGCAAAGCTTGGATTTTGTTGACCATACCATAAAGGACAGCTTTTGTTTTTTCATTTGTTTGTTATTTTGTGGGGTTTTTTGGTGTGGTTTTTTTTTTGCTTTTTTTTGTGTTTTTTTAATATGTTTTAACTTACTTCTCCTTGACTGGTAATGTCCTCCATGTTCAACTGGAGCTCAGGAAAAAGTGGATGAAAGAAGGAAGGTACATATATACAGATATATCTTCCTTCTTATATCTACAGAGAGAAGGATATATATATATATGTATCTTCTTTCATATATTTATATAAAAAATACATATTTAATTTTAATCATGCAGAAATATGGAAAAATAAGTGAAAGAGAAGGTAGAATGTGCCCCAGGCCAGAGCTGCAGCATCTGTATGTTGGAGTCTGTTAAAGTAGCTTCAGTGGTGAGAAAATGGGCGAATAAAAGTGAATACTTGTTGCTCCAGGAGAGCTCTATCTTTTGCTGCTTCCACTTGGTAGTCCATAGAAATAGTAGAGAATATTCCTATGCCTTGTTAGGACTGGATAACCATAATACAGAAAAATAATATACTGATGAAAAGAGTGGTTAGCATCCAAGATGGATAACGTTGGTGTAGAGCAGTGTACTTTTACATATGCAGGTGGACAAGAATGGGGATGATGAGAACTAAGATTTTTGGATTGGTTTTCCATTGGAGGGATAGGAAAGGATGATTAAACAGTTGAACTAAAAAGTAGTATTTGATTAAGAAAAGAAATGAAGTTTCGTGGAAGGGGATGTATTTGTGAAATGTCAGCAGCAGTAAGTGATCATTGATTGAAAGCATGGATGTCTGCAGTGCCTGTATTGTAGTCTAGACAGTGCTTGCTGTCTACGTGATATAGTGATGGAAGAGGTGGTGATGGGGAAGTGCCTGTGATTTATGGTTTCTAACTCCATCTGAAAGAAGAGAATAATGAAAAAAATCGGGGAATCTTGCTTCTGCTGTAACTAAACAGAAGCCATAAATGATGCAGTTTTCATGCGATGTATATAGATGTATCATAGAATGATTCTATGATAAGTACTCTGTACTATTTCACAAGTCAGCTTTGTTGATTACCATTCTGTTATCACCTGTGTTCTTGGACACGCAGCTCCATATATCAGTCTTTGTAAACCATGTGTGATGATTGAGTAGCTGAAGTCTGAAAATTCAGAAAGTAATGCAGAGACAAAACTTGTGTGTTCTCACACACATGCACACACTCTTCTTTTGGCTTACCTTATTTGTGATTTTTTTTTTTCTTATTTTGGGAAGGAAGAATATACAGTTACTTAGCCATGGTAAGATGCATCTCGTCCAGGAATACAGACTCTCCCTAAGGGCTATATGGAAGATGCTGAAGCTGGTGGGAAGTAGGAGCTGATGTTTCAGATAACTGCATAAGACGTGGTGGATAAATTTGTGGGAAAAAAAAAAAGTAGTAAAAAAGAATGAAAATCTGCTGCTTGATACATAATCAAGCTATCCCAGCATGATTTAGACCTTAAGTTTAATTCTAAGACATTTAATTTTCTTGAATCTCACTTACATGATAGACATTCTGTGTTTAAGGACAAAAGAAATAATGAGATTTAATGTCTCCAGTTTACAGTTGCATCATTACAGAAACATGATTTCCTATTTTAATTTGGCAATGTAGATCTTTTGTCAAGCGTGTGGAACGTAGTTAATTGACTACAGCAGGAATTACGCTATCATTAGGTAGTTATTTGAAAGGCTTTGTCTTTAAATGCAAATGCCTGAAATCTTTCATATTTTAGGATTTTTTCAGTAGAACCATATCAATCTGAACAGCTGCGTAATTTGTTTATTTTCTATTTATTCTGATTTTTGTAAATATCAGCATTGTTCTGCAAATAATTTCCTTCAAAACAGAGCATCTTTGTTTCATAACCTAGTGACAGGACGGTCTACGTTTATAGGCAGGGGGCTAAGTGATGAAGTTGGCCTGTGTGCTTTTTCTGGTTCTTTGAGGAAACACTATTCCCTAGAAAATCAGATCTAACAATCTTAGCGTGTACATCAAGTGGTCCTGATTAAAAACAAAATAATAATGAAGATTTGCAAAATATGCTTTCATAAAGTATGAAGTTTTAAATTCTGAAATTACTTTGCAAGAAAGATAGCTGACAAAGCGTCTCAGCTTGGTGTGCTTTGGTGTCACCCTTATTCAAAGCAGTTCTGTGGAATTCTGCCTCTTGGAGGTGACTGTATAATGAAAAGCAACCTGTAGGAAATTAATAAGCTGCAGTGTGCTGAAATGCACATAAGTATTTAAAGTTTACTGCTTTTTAAAAGATATGGGCTGTTCTTATCCATGATGATCAAGGTATATTAGTCTATAATGTCACAGAGCAAGAACCAAATAAGAAGTACTGTAAGAGATGGCAAAAAGGTCTGAGTTTGCATTTTAAAATAGAAATAACTTTTTCACAAATGCATTAGAGAAACTAGGGACCATTAAGAAATGATGAAGAAGATAAAATTATCAATCACAAAGATGCTAAGTGCCTTTCTTCAAATCCTATTTCTATTTAGCAGAAGTAAAGTCTGTGTATGCTGCTGCATGATAAGATTGTAATGGATGTAAGTAAAAAGAGAACTCCAATGGAACAAATGAAACGCTGCTTGGAAACTCTGACTAAAAATAAATCAACAAGTCCAAACAGTTGTCACCAAAGTGTATCAAGGGAACTAGCAAACTAATTTGCAGTAACAGTGACACTAACTAGAGCCAGAGAAGAGTCTGAAGACTGGAGAAGAGCATGAGCAGCTTTTAGGGGAGAACTCGAGTGCATCTTCTATTTGGTGGAATATGTAATGGAATAAATAATTTATGGAAATCAATAAATGTCTGGAAGTTAATAGAACCGTAAGCAAAAGCACTTTCAGGCTTCTAGCAAATTAATCTTACCAAACTGCCTTTGTTTTGCTTTCCTGAATAGTACTGTACCATTAAAGAGAAAGCAGCAGCATCCTAAGTTCAAAATAGTTCAGTGTAACAATTCCAGATAGCAAAGTTGGATGGCTGAATACATACCAACCTTCCTTGAATTTTCACCTTCACTTAAATATCTGTCTCATTAACTTTCTATTTGAGACATTCTGCAATTTGGAGACAAAGTAAAATACCCCCCATTTGCATCCTGCTTGAGGAAAGAGTCTGTATTAGGAGCAGCTGGTCTTTCATGTAGCTGTATCAGTTTGTTAGAAAGCTGGTAATTTTCATGAGTTCATAATTATGGGAGGTCTGTGGAAAGATATAAGCTGAGAATGTAATGTATTAGTTTCTTGATTGATAGATAACTATAAGAGTGTGAAATCTACAGAGTTACTTTTCAGCTGGTTTTAGTGTTTGACTTTGTGGAAAAAGATATGCAGGCTGGAGCAATTCAGTACAACTGCTAATAAGAAGCAAAACTTCTTAGTTTACCTCTGCAAAGGTGTGAGAGAAAGTTTTTATTCCCTTGATTTGCTTCTTCAAAAGTGTGTACAGGAAATGAGCCTCTTAAGTCTGAGCTGCATCCCATATTCAGTCAAAGCATGTCTTACTTAACAAGAATGCTCCATTTCTGTGCGTCCCTTTTTTGGAAAGCAGCAGTTCTAACAACCGTATTAGATATAATAAATTTTCAGCAAAGGGAATTGGATTGTCAAAAGGGAACTCGGAGATGGGTCATATGTTGATTTTTCTTTAAAAAGAAAGCCATCCAGGTTTTTCTGGGAGTGAGGGGAAAAAAGAAAGAACTGAGATTCATACTAATTCTCTGTTGAGTAAAAATACAGTGCATATTCCATATAACGGCAGCAGGTTTCTACAACAGAAGTAAAGTGCCTTGTAAATCCGTACCTGGCTAGCTGCATTATCTGCAGCTTTGTATTAGTGATCTTAAACTCCCATAGTTCTTTATTTAGAGTAGAATTTTGGGAACTTGAAGCATTCAGTATATTCAGTAAATGAGCACTTTTCATTTTAAGCACTGCATGTGGCATACTTATTTTTCAGGGTTTGTTATCTTGCTTTTGTCTGTGTTGCCAATCACTTTGTTTTTTGTGTTCCTGCATGTTGCTGTTTTTTGATTCTGTAACTATTTAGCAAGTGATAATAGCTATAAGTCACAGCTGAGTACGCCTGCCTATTGGATTTAGTTTTCCCCCAGCAAGACTTCATGGCCTGGTACACTGAAATATGAGCTTGTATACAGTTTTCTTTCTGAGGAGAAGAATAATGGACTGCAAAACACGTTCTGTTGCTGTTAGCTTTTCAAGTGGATTGAGCTATTCATTGGAAAAAGAGTGTGCTACAGCAATTAAGTTCATCCCTATGCTCGGTTGGCTTGCCATTTCCAAAAATGAGACAGACGTCTATTTTGCGAAGAGGCTAATGTTTTATTGATGGTAGAAATTATTAACTAAAACTGAAGCTGGAAACGTGCAAGGAATGGAGGTTTGGAGCACAGTATGAGACTGTAAAGGAATTGTTTAACGTAGGTATTAAGTCCCTTATGACTGTGTCATACACTCTTTGTGGCAAATGGGAAGGCAGAAAGCCTTTGGCTTTCACTCTGCTGCTTATTTTATAGAACCTCACTGCTGAGACAATGGTGGTCAGTGAAAGAAGTTACTCATTTCAAAATAGCTTTATAGACACTGTGCATCAAACACTGCTTTTCAGCATTTAACATTTGCTAGGTACTTTGTCTCTTAAACGAGCATCCTGTATACATGTGATCTCAGTTAGGGAGCTTCAAGTCCAAGTGAATATTGTGTTACTCTTGGAGGAGAAAGAGTAATACATACGATTCAGACTATCACAGAATCACAGAATCACAGAACGTTAGGGATTGGAAGGGACCTCGAAAGATCATCTAGTCCAATCCCCCTGCCGGGGCAGGATTGCCTAGACCATATCACACAGGAACGCGTCCAGGCGGGTTTTGAATGTCTCCAGAGAAGGAGACTCCACAACCTCTCTGGGCAGCCTGTTCCAGTGTTCAGTCACCCTCACCGTAAAGAAGTTTTTCCTCAAATTTAAGTGGAACCTCATGTGCTCCAGCTTGCACCCATTGCCCCTTGTCCTGTCAAGGGATGTCACTGAGAAGAGCCTGGCTCCATCCTCTTGACACTTGCCCTTTACATATTTATAAACATTAATGAGGTCACCCCTCAGTCTCCTCTTCTCCAAGCTAAAGAGACCCAGCTCCCTCAGCCTCTCCTCATAAGGGAGATGTTCCACTCCCTTAATCATCTTCGTGGCTCTGCGCTGGACTCTCTCTAGCAGTTCCCTGTCCTTCTTGAACTGAGGGGCCCAGAACTGGACACAGTATTCCGGATGTGGCCTCACCAGGGCAGAGTAGAGGGGGAGGAGAACCTCTCTCGACCTGCTGACCACACCCCTTCTAATACACCCCAGGATGCCATTGGCCTTCTTGGCCACAAGGGCACACTGCTGGCTCATGGTCATCCTGTTGTCCCCTAGGACCCCCAGGTCCCTTTCCCCTACGCTGGTCTCCAACAGCTCTGTCCCCAACTTATACTGGTACATGGGGTTGTTCTTGCCCAGATGCAGGACTCTACACTTGCCCTTGTTATATTTCATTAAATTTCTCCCCACCCAACTCTCCAGCCTGTCCAGGTCTCTCTGAATGGCTGCGCAGCCTTCCGGCACATCAGCCACTCCTCCCAGTTTTGTGTCATCAGCGAACTTGCTGACAGCGCACTCTAATCCCTCATCCAAGTCATTAATGAATATATTGAATAGAACTGGTCCCAGAACCGACCCTTGCGGAACTCCGCTAGACACAGACCTCCAACTGGACTCTGTCCCACTGACCACTACTCTCTGGCTTCTTTCCTTCAGCCAGTTCACAATCCACCTCACTACCCGATCATCCAGACCACACTTCCCCAGTTTAGCTGCGAGGCTGCTGTGGGAGACCGTGTCAAACGCTTTACTGAAATCGAGATAGACCACATCCACAGCTTTACCATCATCTATCCACTGGGTAACATCCTCATAAAAGGCTATCAGGTTGGTTGAGCAAGACTTCCCGTTGGTGAAGCCATGCTGAGTGCCCCTAATGATCCCCCTATCCTTGATGTGCCTAGAGACAGCACCAAGAACAAGTTGCTCCATCACCTTTCCGGGGATGGAGGTGAGGCTGACCGGTCTATAGTTACCCGGGTCCTCCTTCCTGCCCTTTTTGAAGACTGGAGTGACATTCGCTTTCCTCTAGTCCTCAGGCACCTCTCCCGTTGCCCACGACTTAGCAAAGATGATGGAGAGTGGCCTAGCAATGACTTCCGCCAGCTCCCTCAGCACCCGCGGGTGCATCCCATCAGGGCCCATGGATTTATGGACGTCCAGGTTGCTTAATTGGTCCCTGACCCAGCCCTCATCAACCAAGACAGATTCCTCCTCTATCCTGACTTCTTCTGAGGCCTCAGGGGTCCGGGGCTCCTCAGGACAGCCTCCAACAGTATAGACAGAGGCAAAGAAGGCATTCAGTAACTCCGCCTTCTTTCTATCCTCTGTCTCCAGGGCCCCCACCTCATTCATCAGTGGGCCTACATTGCCTCTAGTGTTGGCTTTACCTGCAATGTATTTGAAGAAGCCCTTTCTGTTGTCCTTGACCTCTCTTGCAAGGTTTAATTCCATGGAGGCCTTAGCTTTCCTAGTTGCCTCCCTACATCCTCTGACAACAGACTTATATTCCTCCCAAGTGGCCAGCCCCTCCTTCCACGATCTGTACACCCTCTTCTTCCACTTGAGTATGCCCAGCAGTTCCCTGCTCAACCATGCAGGTCTCCTGGTACCCTTCCTTGACTTCCTACCTGTTGGGATGCTCTGATCTTGAGCTCGGAAGAAGCAGTCCTTGAATGCTAACCAACTATCTTGGGCCCCCTTACCTTCTAGTACCCTGTCCCATGGGATTTCCCCTAGCAATTGCTTGAAAAGGCCAAAGCTGGCCCTCCTGAAGTTCAGGGTTGTGATTCTGCTAGCTATTCTGTTCCTGCCACATGAGATCCTGAACTCTACCATCTCATGGTCACTACAACCAAGGCTGCCCTCAACCTTCACCTCTTCAACCAGACCCTCCTTGTTAGTGAGGATCAGATCCAGCAGCGCTCCTCTCCTAGTTGGCTCATCCACCATTTGCATCAGAAAGTTATCATCAACGCACTGGAGGAACCTCCTGGACTGGGGATAGCTGGCTGAGTAGGCCTCCCAGCAAATATCAGGGTAGTTGAAATCCCCCATGACAACCAGGCCCTGTAATTGTGAGACTGCTCTCAGCTGCCTGTAGAAGGCCTCATCACCGTCCTCATCCTGATCCGGTGGCCTGTAATAGACACCCACAACAGTATCACCCCTGCCAGCCTGCCCCTTAATTCGCACCCACAAACTCTCAACTCGCTCCTGATCCGCCTCTGGACAGAACTCAATACATTCTAGCTGCTCACTCACATAAAGAGCAACTCCACCACCTCTCCTTAGCGGCCTGTCTTTCCTGAACAGGACATAGCCATCCATGACCACATTCCAGTCATGCGAGGCGTCCCACCAAGTCTCTGTAATTGCCACTAGATCATAGCCCCCCGACCGAACACGGATTTCTAACTCCTCCTGCTTATTCCCCATGCTGCATGCATTGGTGTACAGGCATTTCAGGGAGCGAGCTGGGCACACCGATTTCACCCCAGGGGGATGGGAGGCCTCCTGGTCTACCTCAACACTAGAGCGTTGCCCCAGTGGTGCAAGCCCAGCTACCACCCCATCCCCCTTCGAATCTAGTTTAAAGCTCTCCGAATGAGCCCTGCTAATTCCTGTCCCAGAACCCTTTTGCCCCTACGACATAAACCTTTCCCATGTATCACTGTCACGCCTGTTGTCTTATAAAACCAGCCATTATCAAAGAACCCAAAGCCCTGCCTGTAGCACCAGTCTCGTAGCCAGGCGTTAATAGAGAGAATCCTACTATTCCAAACAACGTCATCACCTGAAAATGGAAGGAGGGAGGAGAAAACAACTTGTGCCCCAGACTCTTTCACCAACCGCCCTAGGGCCCTGTAGTCTTTCTTCATCCCCCTCAGACTACGGGATGCAGCTTCTTCCCCACCTGTCTGGAAGATGAGCAGGGGGTAGTAGTCTGTGGCCTTCACCAGGTTGGGGAGTTGCCTGGTGATATCCCTGATTCGGGCTCCAGGCAGGCTGCAGACCTCCCTGTGATGGGGGTCAGCTCTGCATATTGGGCCCTCAGATCCCTTTAGGAAGGAGTCTCCAACCACTAAAACTCTCCTCTTCTTCCTTGTGGAGGAGGTAGCTATACGCCCATCAGGTTTTTCTGACTGTGGTGGGACCTCTGATATAGGTTGCCTCTCCACCACATCCCCATTGGACCGGCTGTATTCCACTAGGGCTTCATATCTATTGCTCAGAGGCACCTGTGGAGGCAAGGTAGGCAAGGAGGGCACTCGCCTTTTGCCACGGCCATAGACTTGCCTCCACTCACTTCTCTCCTCTAGGTTATCGTTTTCCACCTGAGAGGGGCAGAGTACAGGGGTCCCTCTATCCTGGGAGCTCTCCGACAGGTGCTCCCATTTTTGTTGCAGGGAGGGCAGAGCCTGGCTCCACCAGTCTATCTCCATTTCAGCCTCCCAAATGCTCCTAAGCCTTTCTACTTTGGCTTGAAGCCTTTCAACCTGGCTTTGCAGCTGTGCCGCTCGGCCAAGCAGATCATCTACTTGCTCACAGCGCACACAGCCCCCTGACACCACAGAGACAGTGTAGCATTCCCTGCAGCCCGCAACCTGCACCATCGCCTCTTTCCGTGGGAGCTCTGTCTGGGTTCCCACATCCATTTTGGTCTTCTTCTGCCGGGTAGATACCATTGTTTTTCCACTGAACTGGGAAATACCTGTTGGTGGCACCCCTGGTTCACAGCTCCTTGGCACCTTCCTCGCCTTGTGCACTGGGAGGGAGTCAGTGCCCTCCCCAACGAGCTGCAAACGACTGCAGCCTCTCCTGCCCTGGGACACCCCCAGTCACTGCAGATTCACACAGGCACTGCTGAGTCTCCCTCTCCCTCTCCCCTCTGGGCAGGGACTAGTCCCTGTCCTCCAGGAGGCTCTTTATCAATGATAACAGGGGGTGGAGCGTTTAAATCGCCCGCGGTGGCTCCGCGGTGCCTCCGGCTACGCCCCCTCCTCTCCTGATTCGTTGCCGGGAACCTCCGGGTCCGGGTCCGGGGTCAGAGGGAAGCAGCTCGGGGCTGATGCTCGCGGGGGGCTCAGGGGGGGCCCAGAGCACGAAAAACCGCCCGGTTAAGCCCGATGTCGCCCCCGCCCCCGCACTAACCTCAAGTCGCTGCCGCCGCTTTCGCTGCTGCCACCGCTTTCGCTGCTGCCGCCGCTGTCAGCTGTTTGTTCAACTATGTTGAACTAGTAAAGTCAGTATGGCAAAATGTCTTTTGCAGATGAAAAGGAAAATATCTATCAGAGGACCTTTAGGTTACTGAAGGCATTTTTCAGCTTAAGCATATCTTTCTGTTAATTTTCCCCAAAATACTGCTATGAAAATGTAGTGGAGTCTAATCTTTAGTCTGGGTGCTTAGGGAGAGCAGTGTTTTTCAAGTTGAGGAAATACACACTGCAAAAATGCAGTTGTCAATGCCATAGGTATTCTTTGGGTGTAGGAACTGAATAGTTGTTCTGTTCTTCATTACATTTTAATGTACACACTGAATGTTTTTCAGGAACTCCAGGAAAGAACTTAATGACATACGGTTTGAGTTTACTCCAGGCAGAGGTAAGGCTCCTTCAACTGAATTATTCTCTTATTGCTCAAAAAGGTATTTCAGAAATCGATTACTGCTTATGGTTAATACAAACTACCTCTCTGGAATGTTTCCTACTGTGCAGAGCTTTATATTGAACTTGAACAAGAATAACAGATGTTTGTAAATTCCAGTGGCAAGGTTGCATAATATATAATATATACGAGAAGACTTGATTCACAGTATACTTTTTCAATTCTGTATCTTATTGAAATGATCTATGTGGTCTGTAAGATCTTGCATAGCAATATCTACAGCTTTGGAATTTCCATTTTCACATTTGGAAAACATCATAGGAAACAGAATATAGTAGCCATAAAAGTGTATGTGGTGATGGTGGTAATATTTGAGTTTCTTTCCACTTTGTAATAAAAGAAGTTCTGTTAACAAGTATGAAGTGCACACCACTTTTCAAATGCTGTCTTCAACTGACAGTTGAGTTGCATCTCTAGCTTTGGTATCATCACCAGAAAGGAATTCTGGCATTGAAACTTTAAACATTGAAACTTAAACTAAAATGCTAAGAGTTGTAAGAACTCGTAAAGGTACTTTTGTTTGAAGAAAACCAAGTATTACTGGGATAAAATGCATGGGAGGCTGATACATTGAGTGAGATGGTTAAATAGCAACCCTTTGAACTTTGAACACATTTCCTATTTCTCAGAAGTCAGTATTCACTATATTTAGAATAGCCTTCAAAGAGCTTCCACCGAAAAATGAATCCAGATTGAAAGAGGTGTCTTTTTTCTGTAAATCATGGTATCTCTCATGTGCAGTAGTTCTGTGCATAGAACGCTCTGTTGTCTGCCTGCATGTCTCATTGATTTTTGGCAATGGGTAATAATGAAAGAGATCTCTTACTTAATTGGGCACAGAGCATCCTGGTTTATTTGCTTGTTAAAGGAATTACTTGTGTAACTACTTAGAGAGTATTTAAGTCATTTGAGAATTCTTACTTGGTCAAAAAATAGAGGATACAACATACCAGTACTGTTCCTACTAGCCAGTCACGGAGGCAGCCAGAAGGCGGCTATGATTCTCATCTTCAGAGCTCTCCAGAAATCGCAGCTAGCTCAACTATATTCTTTTTCTCCTGTGTGTGTTTCTTGAGGAAATGATGCAACTTAGTGTAACTGCTTCAAAGCCTGTGCTCCATGAAGGTATTTCGTGTTGAGGCCGTATTACAGTTGACTTAGCTGGAATTTAGTTTTGTTCCTGCTATTTCCTCCTACTTACCTCTAAGCTTTCTGAAGTCTTTATCCAGGAGCAAGTACTAGTCACAGGGACTTAGGAATTAACCCACCCAGGTACAGCAACTGATGGAAAATAGATCCAAGGATCTGAATTCCCTGGGTCACAGTACTTAGAAGCTATTTTAAGCCTAAAGCTCAAAATAATGACTGTTTATGTAACTCCTTTGCCAGCTGGTAACAAACAAGAAAGCCTATATAGCACGTCTCTATCTAGACATGCAGAACAATGGAAGAGATAAATAAAACAGTGAAAACCACACCAAAACATAGTTTATTTTTTTGTTTGTGAAGATAATGAACTTGTAAACTGTGTAGGAGTACATAGTCAGATATAGAGGAGAAATGCTAGTGGCCAGGAAAAGTCTGTAGGGGGTTTGCAATGAATGAAATCATCACCTCATGCGATTTGCTATGCAGAGGCTGATAAGATAATTATCTATTTTCCTCCTAATTAAAGATAATTTTGAATTCAAGCCTGCCTCCATAGGTATTTTGGAACTAAAATAGATTTTTGTTAAATTGCATTGGATGACTGATACTTTGTGTTGGTTCTGTGGGCTCTCATACTTACTCATTTCACCTTTTGGACAGACACAGCAGATGGCGTTTCTCAGGAGCTGTTCTCTGCAGGCCTGGTTGATGGCCACGATGTAGTTATAGGTAAATTACATTTTTGTTTGCAATTACGCTCTTGTGACAAGTTTGTGTTAAATGAATGTGAAAAGTGTCTTCTCTAATGCTGGTTTTCACAAAATCCTTTTTGTCCTAATTTTGCTTTCATGTATGCATAGTTGAATCAACAAGCCAATTTTGATACCAGTCCAAGGATTGCTTTTGGAAGTCAAAACTCTTTAGTGGTTTGAGAGGGATGATATAATATAGATCTCCTGAAGGATTATTTACAATTCAATGATTGATCATTTTTGTGCTAACTTAATTTTTTTGTTTAACAGTAAAATGATTTTTCAGTAGGATTTTTCAGTGTGCTTTGGCAGCTCTGAAGTTAGTAAGTGTCTGCTTGGGTTCACGGAATTAGAAGCAAGCCAGAGTTCAGAATCTATGGAGATTGCACCTAGAGATATTATTTCTATGGTAAAAAAAAGATAATCTGAAATGTTTTCTGGCTGCTGAGCGGAAAGATACTTCTCTGTTTTTCTATTCTGTGCTTCAGTAATTTTTAGATTTTTTTAAATGAAATCAATGCATGGCAAAGATGATTAATTTGGAAGTGCTTATTTTCCTGCAGTTCATTCTCTTCTGGTTGCTCAAGACCAGTAGATATATAGCTACCAAAATCAGAGCGGGGCTAGTAGATGCTAAATGTGTGAGAACTGAATCAAGGAATACTAGCAAATCAATCTTTGTATTGCGGTCAAAAAAATTCATATCAATTGTTTCAGGTAGAAACCAAAGCCTTCAATGATATGGAGAGTGTTTTACTAATCTGTAAGTTCATGTGACTCGCCTGGAAGGTTATCTAAATACATTCTCACTGTGTTTGTAGGGTAGCTAAAGTATTTCGGAGAGAAGCCAATACTTTTTGCTTTTGTATGTTCAGAATACAGATTGATTCTAGCTGATCTAAGAAACAAAAGCCCTATCTATGCTTTTATTTTAATTTCTAAAGAAAAAGTATTTAGGGGAGGTTCGCAGATGGTACAGGCTAGCAGGCACTCTTCTCTAAAAGTCACTTCTACTGCGCTGTTACTATAAGGGTTCAGGGGAGAGGGGTAGCTTGGACTTAGTTTGTTGCCTTTCAAACACCCAGTATGAAAAATGTCATTACCATACTGCTGATGATGTTTTTGTTAGAATTTTCATTGCCCCAAGACACCTTACTTCATTTAGAAATAATAAATAAATATGGATGCGTTCCTGTGTGATATGATCTACGTAATCCTGCTCCGGCAGGGGGATTGGACTAGATGATCTTTCGAGGTCCCTTCCAATCCCTAACATTCTGTGATTCTGTGATTCTGTGATTTTTTTTTCTGGCTAAAAGGAGACTTGTTATCTTTTGGCTATCGCAGCTGCCTGGGCAGTCAGCTGGCCCTCTTGTGTTGCACAGAAGTCAGTCATGGCTGGCAATGCTGCAGTGCATGTCCTGCTGGGACCCAGTAAGACCCCTTTTCCCTTATTTGCTCTTCCCTTTTCCCTTTGCTGCAAAGTTCTCTTCCAGTGCAAAGTGACAGTACTTCTGTGGAAATGGCACCATGAATGGGATTTGTTACCATCTTTCAGGGGGAGTGATGGGGGAAAGGCAAATGAAGACAGATACCCCTCATGGCTTTAGTGATGGGACTTTGGTCCTTGAAGAAGCACAAATATTTAAATAAGTAAGGTTTTCCCTAGCAGGCTTGGTTAGAGACACTGTCTAGTTAATAATAAAAGGTTATTTCCTTGCTTAGTTCCTGCTTTGAACAGCATCAGACTTGGATTATTAGCACTATGATGATGATCCTTTCAGTTCTTTCCTGTTTATCTTTTTATTGTGGTATTAAAAAAAAGTAAAGAAATAAAATTTCTTGTATACAATGAAAACATTCAACTTAAATTTAATTTCTTTAATTATAATCAGTTTATATGTTCATTTTTGTGTGATGTTATAAATTACCTCAAGTTCCACAGGCACAAATTCTTGCATGATTTTGTACTATAATTTTCACCTGTGTTTGCTTCACCTGTGAAGTTGTTCAAGTTTTCAAGTATGTTTGAACATTGTTCTCTTCCTAGATTTCGTGTTTTACTGAAAGACAAGTTCTGCTAAATGCGATTTTACTTTTAATTAAAAAAAAATTCAAGTTGGACTTAAGTTAGAATATGTTTGTGATTTACTTTGGGAAAACTGGCTGAATGTTGTATGGGCATGGAATAAAACAACTTGTGTGCAAGCAGATTATTGCAAATTTCAGAATTTCACTGTAGCGATGCAGTTCTAAAATATTTCAGTCCCATAGTTTAAAGCAATAGGTCATGTAAGAGAGCAGATGGTGCTGAAAACGTAAATCTGTTTACAGAACTAATTTTCTGTGTAAAATTATTTTGCCACCATGTTCACTCAAAATTAAAAGGTTTAAAATCTTTCTGTATAGGAAGAGGGGAATAGTATAGAAGAGCTTGGTTAACCTTCTTCACCAGAAGAACTGATTCCATTAGCTTCCAGATTGAAAGCAGCTGATTAATTACCTTTCACTTTTCAGCTGAAGCATGCAGAAATTCAACCTCTATAACATGAATGAAAACGAAGTTCTGAGATAGTCTCATAAAACTTGTTCCTGTAGTTTCTTTTAATGGATGTTGGAATGTGTAAAGTCTGCGAGAAAAAAAAAAGGTGAAAATACCTGTGCTTATGTTGAACTCATCAATTTGTTGGTATACCAGCTGACTTTTCAGAAAGGACACTTCAATAGGAGTTAGCAAAAGCTATTGTGGAAAGTACGGCCATGGAATACGTGAGCTGAAGCTGTTAGTGGGGAGCAGCTGACGTGTAAGTTCTATAGAATTTGCTGCTAAGCATCAACACGCTTCACCTTTTGAGTCTTGTTGAATTTGCTTCAGTTAACACAGGCTTCCCAGGAAGATTTCAGTTCTGAAAAGCATTACGTTCAGCTACCTGTTATGCAGAGAAGCAAAAATTCCATCTTGTATGTTCAGTTCTGGCTACAATTCACTGGTTTCTGTTCTTACTGACAGTAGCATTTTTTCACAGGAGGTCCCTAGATCAAGGGAATCAGTACAGAGAATTTTGTTTAAAAGCAGACTAGGGTTTGCGTTTGCAGAGGGGAATGAGTCTTGGAGCTTATATGTAGGCTCTAGCTGATGAGGTATTTTTATGAAGTACCAAAATAGCTATGTCAAATCATATGAAAGATGTGGAATATTTTCAAAATATGTTTTGAAATTAAATAAGTCTCTGTGTGCGTAAGCATTATGTGTATATTAGCTAGTAATTCATCTACTAATGCTTTATTATATTTTTGATACCATAAAGGAAACTCACTTCATATCAACAGTCAATTCTGTTGAAAATCACATAGTTGCAATCCTACTTCACTGGTGTGTACAATGTGCACATAATTTCAGCGAAGCCTTAGGCTATAGTTAATCTTCTAAAGGCCTTGCTTAAATTGCAGAACCTAAAGATGTATTTACAGTTACTAAATTGCTGTATATAAAAAAAACCCAAACTTCCCTTCCTGAATACTGCTTAAATAAAAGCCTTGATATCCATGTCATCAAGAAATGTGCAGTTGCCCTTCACTATATTAATATACCTTTATTTTAGGTATTTTTGTCAAAAAGTATCTGTGAATATGTTGAGCATCATGGAAGATGTACCTTCACTTCTAAATACACCAGACATTAACTAGTGGTAAATGGATCTCTGCGTCTGGCGTTGGAGCCAAACCCAGGTATCCATTTAGTAACCAGAGGAACAGCTTTTAGTCAGTTAAAACAAAAGCTTCCTGCTGAAATGCCTAATGTGTTTAGAAGAACCAGCTGAAAACCCAATAGCTCATATTTTGAAATGAGATTATATTGTGAAAGGAGCAAGCTTTTTCATCAATATCTTGAATATTTTTTTTAGAAGTGTGAATACAATAGATGCCATAATAGTTTGACTAAGGGTTTTGGGGTTGTTGGGTATTTATTTTTTGGGGAGGAGCAAAATAGCCATTTTATTTGGTTCAGTTGCTGTGGTAAGTAGACAGAACTTAAACTGGCATCTAGAATAAACACAAAAAATCATGGCTGTGGATGGGTTATTTGGCCATGAGTGCAGAGAACATGTATCTGACCAAATCCAGAATGGCATTATTTCAAGGAATGTTAGACAGTAAGGAATATATGTGGTTCCCAATTAATCACAGCATTTGAAATTGAAACACCTATCTTACAGTATCATATCTGCTGATGCTGAAGGTACTTTCATACTAAAATGGAAAGATGAAAAAGCAGAAGCCCACTTTGTTAGTATACTGTCTGTAACAACATCTTAATTCAGTGGCACTGATAATCCGATTCATAGAAAAGCCACAGAGTTACACAGTGAATATGCTTTTACTTTCCTTGGTTTTACTCTGCATTTGCTTATACCCAGTTTACTTTGCTGTCTTGTTAGATTGATCATCTTTGAAACTGAAGGAAGTGATGCCTTTTGTTCAACTAATTCCGGCTTATCATCTTACTGTAATCAGAAAATAGGATAGTGCTGCATAAGTGGAAAACATACTGCATTAATTTATGTCCTCAAAGGGCAGTAATTTTGTTATGGGTAGGTTACTTGGATAGCACTACCATTCCAAGGCAGCATAGGTTTGGTGTTTAATATTGTCATCATTTAAAGCTGGGCTAGCTGTTAAGCAGACGACAGATGCTCTCTGTTAACCCTTTCCCTCCCCAGAAGGGGGAGGGAAAAGGCAGAGAGACTTACGGGTTGGAAAGTTAAAACAGTTTTAATAAGCAATAACAATGTAAAATAGTATAATAATAATATAAATAATTAAATATATACAAATATATACAAAACCAAGATCGAGCTCCCCCGATGAAGATCACATCACCACTCGTGCTGCAGGGCAGGCACTGGGAAGTTCTGGACTGGATTCAGCAGCAGGCGTGAACTGGATTCAGAACACATGGATTGGGATCTAAGGCAGGAGAGAAGCAGACAGAGTCCTCTTTGGACACCAGCCATAGAAGAATAGAGAGCGACCCTTGTGAACCCTCAGCTTTAAACTGAGAATGACACATGGGATGGAATATTTTCTTGGTCAATCTTGGGTCACCTGTCCTGTCCGCTTCTCCCTGCAACTGCGACCCTCTTCCAGCCTTTCACTTGTGGACCATAAGAGACTTAGCAGTGACCTTGGTTTCTATAGGAATGAGTATAAGCAAGAGCCTTTCTGCATGCTGCTCCTACTGTTACCTTAGTAATAACTATAAACTTCAAGCATTATCAATCCTAGAAACTGGCACTGTCTGAAAAAAATGTAGCTATCTTCAGAAAGTGCAGTTAGAAGAAACTTAACTGAAAGGAAAATTGGTTCTGTTGTAGTCCAAACCAGGACAAATGTCAGTAATGTTTTGAGATGCACTGATTTTTGTAATCTTTGGGGGAATTTGTTAGAAGTTTTGTTTTTTCTTGTCTTTGTTTATTCTTGTGGTTCAAACTGAGTGAAATAACTGAATTTTTAGTTGTGTATCACGTTTTTATATGTTCCAAAGCTCAATGCAGCCATAAACTTTCTAATGAGAAAATGCCTTTATAGACCCTAACAATTTTTCAAATGATAGACTAAATGCTTTGTGTTTCCTTTTTAATGTATTATCCAGAAAGGAAGCTTACACATTTAATGAAAACCTGACTGTATTTTAAAGCATTTTGTAGAAACTCTTGTGCCTTCAATGTGTGCAGTAACTCTGTATCTCTTTAGCAAGTTATGCACATGAATTACAGATAGGAGAGTATCTCTAAAATCCCCAGGGTTTAACTAAGGACTTAAATATTTCAACATGTCTGGCTCATTTAGAGCTAATGCATTGAAGGGTGACTCATAATGACTAGACTGCTGGGAGTTCTGGAAGCTTGAGGTACACCTGCAGGTAATCAAGCTTTGCATCTAATTGTGCCTTCAAAGTTATTTTAGCTATATGTGTTGTACATAAAAGGTTCTCTTGAGAAGGTGCTCTTGAGAAGGTGTATTGTGTGAAACTGGCTGGTTTCATGCAAGTTCCCACCTTACTGAATTTTCAGTGTGGTGGAAACTTCGAAGAGGTTCAAGGTGAAAAAAACAATATTGTGTTAGGTGAATAATCACCACTGCTGTAATGGTGGTTGTGGCAGTGCTATAAATACATGATGTAAGAAATTCTCCAAGTGTGCAAATTATTCTTTATATATGTATGTGTATTCATGTATCGTAGTAAATGTGCTTATCTTATAGCCATGTTCAAGTAAATAATAACTTTTAGGTACTTTAAGGAAAAAAAGAAAACAAACGTGGAATTCGCAGTTGCCTTCCAAGAAAGTCCCTTTTTTCAGCATATGGTCCACCAGTTCCTACTGAAATGTGTAAATGAGGAATAAATCCATCTGTTTATTAATGGGATTAGTTTGGGTTTCACCTGATACAGTAGGTGATAAACTTATAGGCTTGAAGTGTGTTCCCTGCCCTCATAGGTCTGAATTGTAGTTTTTAGGTCTTTCCTTTCTAGTTTTTTTTTAAAAAAAAAAAAAAAGGCAACTGTGAATTTGAATCAGAAATTGCAAAGACAGCAATGTAAGTAATGTTCCTCTTTTCAATAGTAATTCAGTTGCTGTTATTTGTTTCCTTGGCATTCACTTCTCTGCAAGTACTTAGTATGTCAAAATAAGGATTTACTGAGGTTCTTCAAACTAGAGGTAGTCTATTTCAGAACTTAACTTCTGCACATCAGGGAGTCTTTTCTAAATATATTTTTCCTTGTTTCAAGTTTCAAATATAAGGTATTGAAGTAGTCTGGCTGCTATTTCATCTTCTTAATAGTTTTGTCAGAACAGTGTCTATAATTCATAGCAGAACTCAGGACAGGAGGAGTTGTGAAGGTCTGATGGGGAGAGGAGATTACCAAGTAATAATATGCATAGCAGAATGTGACCTGCCTTATTTCTGCATAGACCTACATTTCAACTCTAATCCAGCATGATGAAAGTATTTGTTAGAGCTGTCTTCAATATCTTGATGACTGTCAAACTGTTGTCAAAACCTTTGTCTGAAAGCTATCACTTGCTTTCTACATTCAGTCACTGGCAAATGATTTTTTCAACCTTCTACTCTGACTCATTCTTTTGTATAGAGAATTTATGAGCACAATTTACTGTAATATCTTAGGCTTGTTAAATATCCCTACTAGCAATGTTGGGCAGCAGGTCTAAACTTTTATTTTAGATGCTCATTTGAGACTGGACTGAGGTTTAGAATGCTCAGGATCATCAAAATGAAGGGGAAATTGTGAAATCTGTATATACTCCTCCCTCATCTTCCTGGATAATCTACCCCATTAGACACATGCAGAGTCAAGGTCTGACATAGATAAGCATTGAAGTATCCAAATATATTCTACTTACCTTTTTATAACAATTTGTTTTAAATGTGTGGTGGTTTGCCTAAGTGTTCTTCACACACTCTGAGGGGAAAAAATCAATCCGAAATATCAACCTTCTAGTTTTTCATAAGTTTCTGAGAAAAGGTACAATTTGCCAGTTATATTAATAATTTAATCAATAAAAACAGTTATGGCAATTTCATTATTTTTTTTTTTTTTTTTTTTTTCCCTCACATTTTACATTGTAGAATGTAAAACATTACCTTGGGATCAGATATCCGTACTAAATAATTGAGAATTTGGGAGTTTAATAATGTGTTACTGAAATTGAAATAGGTAGATTTCTAGCACTAACATTTCATTTTCCATTTTGATACAGTGCTCCTGTTTCATAAAATATACTGCTTCTGTTGGGTGGGAATTTTTTCATCAGCTACCTAAAGAAAAATGAAATCTTGTATATTATTTTATCAGTCCTCGATTTTCCAGTTTTTGTCTGTGACCCCTCGGTATTAATACCCCATGTTAATGGATCTTAATGTGAAGACTTTGAGGTCTACTATTATTCCATAAGCTTTTATTTTTTCAGTTTGAGCAAGGATAAATATTTAAGGTCTTTATTTGTCTATAGAGATCAATCGGGAATATGTGTCCCTGATGACTCCTCCGTGCCTTTGCCTGTTGCACTCTTGAATAACAGCATAACTGTGTCCCACTTCACCCCCTTTTTTTTGGAACAAGATACCCTGATGCCAAACTACTAGTTAATGTCCTTAAAAATGTCTAGAAAGATGTGAAATAGCCTAAACCTTAGTTGTCTGTATAGAATAAATGAATTAATATGTAAGTTAAATTAGCACAGGTTTTGGTACTCACTAGGGGTAGCACAGCCTGCACCTATGAGTATTGTGCGCATAATTTGAAGTATTGCTTGCCTCCTTTCTTTACTATTGCTGTATTTTGGGCCATTCTTTGGGAGGTGAGGATGGTTTTATTTGGTACAGTTCTTCCTCGTGCCTGGTAGTTTATACACACATGAAACAGTATACATTCCTGGGTTTACCACGTTTACAATATTAGGGCTCAGAACCCCTAGGAACTAGATGGCTCAAGTCGTTTTAATAATTACTTTAAGCTGTGGGAATTGCACTGTGAAACTGTAGTCCTGTTCTTAAGGATGCTGTAGGAGACCTTTTTCAGTCTCCCAGTGTTCCTTTCAAGGGAGAACTGCTTTGGCCTTCTGTTGTCCTGTAGCTGTCCTCTTTAAGCTGTGTTTTCTGATTGTGAGGCTGCAAATCGAGCTGTTGGGTATTAAAGCATCAAATGTTGAAATGGAGATAGTTTCCCCTGTGTTTATCTGTATCTACTGATCCAGCAATGTACTTTGAGAATTCAGACAAATCTGTGAGCCTTAATCTCCCTTTGATAAATTCCTAATGACAGCCTCTTCATAAATAATACATTTCTAAGTGTTTTTAATGTTTCTTCCTTATCCGTGTCCAATAGCTTCCTCAGAAGAGAAGCCAGACTTGCTGTTGATCTTTCTATTTTCTTTTATTTCTTATAAGAATCATGTCTAGTTCCTTGCAGTCCTCTAGCAATAAACACTTGTTAGTTAGCTGTCACAGATCTCAAAATGCTTTAATATTTCCCTTGCTACTGTTCTCAAGCAACATAAGCAGAAGGGATTTTATGACTAGCATTGTGAGTGGGTGAACTAATGGAATAGTGCTGCACTTAAAAGACCTTTTTGACCTCTCTTCAAAAAGCCTTTTAATCTTTCATGCAGGCAGTTCACGAGCTATTAGATAAGATTAGATAATAAGAAGAAAGCCAGAGATCTGGAGGAATTGTTACCAAAAGCTCTAAAGGTTGATTGCTTTGATTGTTTGCATGATAAACTATAATCCAGTGCTAGCTAGGGCTTAAAACTTAGTTTTGTTTTTGTTACGAATTTGCAAATGCATGAAAAACCACTGTGCAGTATGAAATATAAATTAATGTATTTACTGCAATGAACCTCTTGCAATATGTGAAACCACATAAAGAGCGTGCATAATAAATTCAGCCCTTTGGAGGAAAGCCCTACCAGCAGCTGAATTTTCAGGAGTGATAATTCCATTGAAAAGTATTCCCTGTCACTCAGGCATCCTGCTTCCTAAGACCCATACAGGAGAATACAGCATTAATCCTCAAATCAGCAGATTCCCAAGGCAGTTAATTATGTAGAACTCCATGTATCAGATGAAAATGGCAAAATAACTGCCTACAGTTGCGGAAGAGGTAATATTTGAAACAATCAGCAGGAAAATCTGTGGAGCTTTGAGCTTGGCCTCTCTAACAGCAAATACCATTGATGAAGTAGGGAGCAGTTGAAGGTGGCTATTTCTTACAGACTGAGTTTTGGACTACATAAAAATTATTCCACTTTTCACTTATTAAAAATATTTTTCATTTTCTCAGAGCTTATAATTTTTCAGGTTTTTTTGTGACAGTAATTTTGTGCCTGAATAATGTTTTCCTTTCCTCATATCTGAATTTCAGGATTACAATATGCAATAGCTTTGCAAACTGTTGAACCTAAGCATACTGTTGGAGGTTCCCCATCCTCTTCAAAATGGAAAAGCAGATGAATCATTATTCTGCTGAGAGCACCCCAGAAATTGCATCTCAAGCTTTAGACTCTGCTTGTGTCTGTGTTTATGCCAGATGGCTCCAGCTCACTTGGCTGGGTTGGCTTTGTACTGGAAATAGTTCTACTGGACTTCATGTAGCTTTATTTACTGTCTCATTAATTTTAACTTTTCCAGTTTTCCCTATTCAGAAGCTATTAGGGTTATGTTTCATGCTGTGTTGGGAATTTTAAATAACCAGGCAGAGTCCTGTTACATTACAGGAGCAAACCAGCTATTTGAGACTGCCCAAAGTATGGCTATTCTCTTACATTTATTTGTGATCTTGAAGATGGCCTTTTTTGATCACTTAAAAATTATAACTGATGTGGTTGGCCAAAACTGTCATATAGCAAAGAGTGGTTTGTAGTATATTCTACATAAATATGCATGCTAGCGCACTGTAGTTATGTGGGGTTTTTTTATTTATTACATCTGCAATTAGCATCCTGTGTTGTGTGTATTTATATGCTGGCTTTGACCTTTTATCCTATTGCATGTTCCACAAGTGCAGACACTTATTTTGGCAGAGTTGCGCAACCATTTGTCACTGAGCACAACCTGCAAAAGAACCTGGAATGATTTGTGGTGCGTAGGTTGATTATATGTTCTTCAGAAGCCTTCTGAAGAAAGAAGAACGGCACCTCATTTATTGTTGTGAACAACAAAAAGCCGATTGTGCTAACTGCTGCTAACATTTGAAGAGGCCTTTTACTCCAAGGCATGATTTGAAGTATACGCAATTTACTTGAGGTTACTACTGGCAAAGGTTTTTCCATCACCACTTAATTTTTTTTCTGCAGTTATCTTGTTCATGTCTCTTCTTCTGGCTTTTATAGGAGCATGGCCATAACATCTTGAGAAAACACTCTGCAAAATAAAGTTGAGTCTAGTATATCCAGGCTGTGTAGAAACAGTGAATTCCCAACAGGATTTGAAATTGTCAATTAGTGCTGCCTGCAGGCAAACTAGTCTGCTATGAATTTCAGAAGTACAACATCCAAGGCATGACTTCAGAGTACTTCTAAGAAAAATTACTTTGTCAGTAGGAACTGTAGTATACTTAACTTAGAGATAAGGTGTAAAGTAGAATCCAGAGACGTATATTTTACAACGCTTTCCACTTCTTTAAGTATCAGTGGAAAACAATTCCTACCTCTCTAGAAACTCCTAATGTGAAACTCCTTTTCACTTGAGGGAGAGCGTTACTGTATTAAATTGACTTTATTCACTGACTTGCAATAGAAGAACTGTTGGGAGCGTGAAAGAGGTGGTGATAGTGGCTTAGTTATTTTCCTTCTTAGTATTTGCAGATGTTGGGTTCATCTGCATTTAGAAACTTTAGGCTCATTTTTCATACTTAAGCCAAATTAGAACTTTGTACATGAACTGTACTAGGAAGGTTAGTGTGTCTTGACCTAGTAAATCATTTTCCTTGATGAAAAGAGCCTAAATTTAGTAGCTGGGGGAGATGTTCATCAGTAAAGCCTAATAGCAGTTCCACTTAAAACTAATTGTTTTTCTTTCTTGCATGATGCGATCAGTAATTCTGAATAGGGCTGAACAGTAGCAGCAACTGCTTGTATGCGAGAACATTGTTTACTGTTGTGAGCATATGTCTGGCGTGAATTTCTCACTGTCTTACAGGAGACTGCATACTTAGTGGTCCAAACTGTGTAGGTTTAGTTATAGTCCTAAATTTTTAGAAGTATATTTGTAAGAGTGGTAAGTCAGTTATGTTTAATGCAACTGATAGCTTAATTTAATTGTATTTAAATTAGGATGAGTATTCCACTCTAGAGTATGTTGTTCTACTTGTAATTTTGAGAATGTCTTTACTGTAGTTAAGATGGGATCCCCAAACTTTCTGGAGAAATAATTGGAAGGCACTGCAGGCTGGCTTTCAGGAAGGACTTTCAACTGCTTGGATGGTTTCTGCTGCGTGTGCTGCAGGCTCTATTTCTAAAGGAAGTTAACTAAACTAGAGATGCCATGGACACCTGCAGTTCATGGGTTACTGCTGTTTTTCCTAGCTGACTAAATCAGGCCCCAAAAGATTCCAGTTACCTGTTGAGCCCAGACCTTCAAGGTGTTTAGGTGCAGAGAGACATGCCCAGTGCTATGTACTACTGAGGTCCTAGAACCTTTGGTTTGCACTAAGGTGAAAAGAATAATGATTGTCTCATCTGTAAAAAAAATGAACCATATTTTAAATAGTTTCCTGAAATGCAAACTTAGGTATCGAAATTCAGACAGTTGCCTCTAATTGTTGGCCTTGCAGCCTAAATGAGGACAAAACCTAGCAAAACAAAAACAAGGAGTTAGAAAAATGAAAAAGATACCAACAGGACTGTATGGTTTTGCTGGGTAATTACATGCACATATTTGATTCTTAGTTGATGTTAAATTACATACACTTTCAAATACTGCAGAAAGAGCAGGCCTTTGGGAGGATTTGCATTCATGGTGGCTTGGTTGAATAGGATTAATGACATTATTTTGGCAAAATCTTTTTTATTGCTATTCAGTAAAGACCAGAAAATGTAAAATAGAGTACCAGAAGTCACAGGTGAAACTCTAGTTTTACTCGAACAATGCTGAATGCGTATAATTGAAATGGAAAAGATCTCTCTGTAGAAGACTGCAGGTGTGACTATTTTTTGTGTAAACTTGTATTCTAATATTATGGACTCTTTGCAGGTCTGCTTTCTCATTTTCAAGCGTAGCCTGAAAACATCTGGTATTACTCCCTTAAATCCTCCTTCTGTTCGATTGAACATGTCCTGCTCTATTTATCAGAGAAGCAAAAATAAAGCATATTTCAAATGCTTGCTTCAGATGTTTCTCTAGCATTTTACATATAAAAGTTTTTGGCCTGTGTTCATATTAAAAGTGAAGACAAGTGAACAAGTAAATCTGTGTCCCTGTAGCCTTTCAATGAGCCCTGTTCTTTGAAGAGCAGTTTTCTTGTATCCATCTAAAATATCACTTCTTTCTGTTATGGTGTTTAATTAACCAAAAAAAAAAATAATGAGAATTAACTATTTACATATATTGCTAGTTTATCTTTTGCTATTTTTGCGTTGAAAATTTTAATTTCTTCCCTGGTAAAGAATCAGCAGGAAGGTTAGGGTTTTTTAGGGTTTTGATACTACTTGTGAAGTCCTCAGCGCTGCTTTCCACTGCATGATAGTTCATTAAAACACTTGCTGATAATGGGCTGCTGTTTCCAAGTGCAGGAATAGTAACTTTGCCAGCAACTTTGCCTAAGGGCAGCTGGAAGTTTTTTTTGCATTGGGGAGAAATAGCCAAGCAGTGTGCTGACTTGCTTACTTGTTCTACAGCTGCTCAACATTAAATGGAAGGTGGCCCCTCCTGAAGATGAGCATGCAGTTGAAGCTCATCTTTTTGTAACGTTTTATAATAGGTGAAGTTAGAAATCTTTGGATTTAGGACGCAACTCCTATCTGGTTTTGTAGCACTGTGTCTCCATTTCAGTGAAGCCAGCCTTTTTTTTTTAAGACATGTGTTACGGGGATTTGGATAAACCAGAGCTGCTCTTGAGTGCATGATCCTATTTTATAGATATTTAAGACATAAAAAATTGAGGCTATTCTATCCTGGCTTCAGGAGCTATGAGGCTGAGCATTCCTTTTTGTCTCTGTATGAGGTTCTAAGTATTAATTGTAATGAAAAGCATTATCTGTATTTGCATGTATTTTATCAGATAGGAGGTATTGCAATAAAATCGACTTATTTGTTGTGGAAGTGAATTGTGTGATTAAAATAAAAATTGTTTGTAATGACTAGAATAAAGAAGATTATGAATAGTGAGGCTTTAAAAACAGACTTTCTATTGTAGTGCCTCTAGTTGAATTCATTTAACTGTGAAGGTTAATTTTTTTCTTTCCAAAAGTGTTCTCTACAAAACATACCTTGTGCTTCCTGTTAAGGCTTGTTTTTAGTTTCAAATCCCCTTTTATCCTGGTCAAATTTGTTACAGGTGTATAAACAATCCTTGATGCCATTTCAGTGGTATAAAGAAAATGAGACCCCCAAAAATTTAATTTGCATTTAACAGTGGTAGATTGGCCTAATTGTTTACTTCTCTAAATTCCCTTGCCAAATACTGTACTTCCCCCTGTGAGGCCGATTTCTGTTACTACAAGGTGAATCCTGTATGATCAGGCACAGTAGGAGTGAAAATTTTATCATCATGATGTTAGAAGATGGAGGAAGTAGGAACTCGAGTTTGTAGTAGTAGGATATTCAACATGCAAATGTTTGCTGTATATCTTCCACCTTCTGAAGTCTGTGAAAAGTATTATTTACGGAGAACATCTGGTTTCTTGCATTTCTGCTTTATGGTACTTACCTACTCAGTGTATTAAGAAATGTCTGCTACTTAATACCTGTTCATTTCTTTTTTAAAATCTTGTCTAAACAGCTCTGCCAAGTGTGGAGCCTTTATCTCATGCTGATGTCCTGTTGAATGACATCTTATGCTCATAAGTCAGTCTTGAACAAAGGCTCCCAATGATTCTGTCTGAGTTAGCTCAGGATCTATGACTGTGCAAAGCTGGGGAGCAAGTTTATCAAATGTACAAAGCTAAAAGCAGCCAATTTTTTTGGTCAAGATTAATGGTAGCAATGTTGTTAAAAAATGGACCAACTAATCGTGTGACTTAGGTGTTCTGATAGAAAAAGGGTTTATTATTTTCCTCCTGCTTCCTCTGTTTTCAAGGAGTAAATTATTCCCTTCCTGCAGCTTCTGTTATGGCATACAGCTTCCTTCTCTGGACACTGGCTCTGCAGATCTAGTTAAACTGCTTATTGCTGTAACATCACAAATGTTGGTCATCGTTATTGAGTAGTTTTGAAGATCAGCTTCTTCTGTATCACTCTCTTATTTTTGCTCATTTTTCTTTCGGTTCGGTGAGCTGTAACAGATCACCAAGAGTCTGTGTGGGTACTAATGCCAGCCCCAAAAACGTGACAGAAGCACACGCATAAAACCAGGGGAAACAGAAGTTAGACGGAACAGTGAGCTCAGGCTGACTCTGTCTTTCAAACGATAGCTAGAGAGTGATTAAATGATTCAAGTGGTAATTTACAGTCATCTACGTGTGTAGAATTAAGTAGAAGGAAGATTCGACATGAGGCTTGATGTCATGTTGAATGCAATTTTCTGTAAATCATATTTTTCATACTTTATTTTACAGTTGCTGCTAACTTACAGAAGATAGTAGATGATCCAAAGGCCTTGAAAACATTGACTTTTAAGTTGGTAAGTAAAAGCATGAAGGGAAGAAACAAACTAATTATCACAGTATTCACACAGAGTCTGGATTTTATCTCATTTACAGCTATTTTGCTGAATAAATGTGTTGACAGATAAGATGATTGAAATTGCCATGTGCGAGAGAAAAACCCTAAACCCTATTTCGACAAGACATCAGGAGTATGTACAGTCACACAGCTCCATAACTGTGCGGGGAAGGAGGTTCATTCACGTGAGTTCTGAGGAAGTCTGAGGTTTAGGTGAGAAACTGCAGGGAGAAAACCCCTGGGAAGAATTGCAGAAACAAGTAAAGCAGACCAAACTGCAGTTGTTAGGTTACTCCCCTCCACCCCCACTCCCTCAGCTCTGCCCTGGCTGAAGTGTCTCTGCTAATCAACATTTTGCTCCAATCCCATTTTTTCCAATATATGCTGTCATTTTTCTTGCGTGCAGGTCGCCCTCTCCACTGCTTGCTTCTCCTTCTTTCCTTCAACCTTCTTTCAATTGACCATCCACACTTGCAAGTTAATCTTCTCCCACTGTATTTCATTACTGTTTTTCCCTCCCCACCTCTTTCTGTGTTAGGTATATACAACATCAGACCCTGATTTTGGGCCTGGGACTGTTTTCTGTGCTGCATTTTGTGCCCTGGACCATGAGTCCTAATTTTGGTCAATTTTGATGCTATCATGATAGATCTGATTTCATTTTAATAACTTTAGATTGCAAAAACTTAATTCAGAATTGACATGCTGTATTTGTTTTTATTTCTTGCTAAAATTAAGTTGAAAAATTTACGTATCTAGAGCTACTGAATGATTAGCTATGTAAATACCGAATTCTTACCAATTAGCTTTCCGCACCCCTTGCTGAGAGTGACTCAGCCGTGTATGAAAGGCTGGACTGAATGTCTGTTAGATAAGTAGGTCTCCAGAATCACAGCTATGTTTATAAAAGCAGCTGCTTCAGATGGGCTGTAGAGAGCCATTTTTAGAGAGTAAGTGACCTAGTTGATGATGGTGTATTAATTCAGGATTGTTCTTCCCATGTGATTTTTAAAATACAGATTTGAGTAGTTTTAACTGACCAAATAATTTGGACTCATTTTTCCTCTACAGTCCAGGTAAAATTGCCAGAGTTTACACGTTTCTTTTGAGAAGGGGTTGGGGTGGGGGAATTAAGGACATGTAGCTCAAATTGTTTTGTTTCTGTAGCCCTTACTGTCTAAATATAGCTTAAAGACTGATGCTTCTCTTTTTGCAGCTGATCTGTGTTCTTGCTGTGTAAACATCTGCCTTAGCTTTATTATTTAGTCAATGTCATCTCACCAAGAGCATTTAGATACACAGATACTCCAGAGGCTCTGTAGAAGTCTGGGTTTCTAGTTCACACACTTAAAATAGTAGCTTGAGATTCCAAAATGTGATATCCCATAGTATCCAGTTAATGTTTATATATGTTGAAAACAAATCCACTTGAAAATTTAGGTTGGGGTATTTCTGTGATTCAGTTGGATTTATTGCTGGGGTGCAGTCCACATCACATGGTATTTCAGATTCCAGTGAGTGAGTCCTGTTATAATCCTATTCCTTACCATAATCAGAATTAACAGACAATCCAAAATTAATGACTTTGTCCCTTCTCAAGGTAAGTTCCATAGGCTAGGCAACAATTCCTGGGGTTAATTTTTAACCTAAGTTTCTTCCTGATATTTTTAACCTAGGTTTCCTGCATTAGTTCCCTACTTCCTGGGAAAAAAACATAACCACAATTTATTCTTATCCTTGGATTAATTTAATATATGTTCTGTTTCTGCCTGTTTCTATATTGTGTAGTGGAGTTGCTAAATGAATTGTTGCCTACAAGAACTCTGTCATTTGTATGCCCTGCTGAGTCTTTGTTACCTCTTAGCAAGGTCTCACTGAATTTGAGAGCACTTGTATGCCACGTGATTAAAACACATTTTGTTGGTGAATATTTCATGGGGATTCGAAGTCTAAATGTAGCTAATCCTGTATCCATTCAGATATTGGATATAGAGCACAACTGGAAAGTGCTCTTTAGACTAGAATTAGTTACTACTATTTGTGGACAAGGAATCCGGTTAGTATCTCAGTACTTTTCAGATTGCTTATGCTGGTATTTTGCTGGTATATAATATTTCTATTCAAACAGCAAGCATTTTCATCTTTGGGGAAGAAAGAACAGCAACTTATGTCTTAACTGTTTTTATCTTTAATTACTGACAAAATAGTGAAGAAAGTTATTAAAGTGAGGTGCCTGGACAAATCTGTATTTAAGGTTGGATCTCCCTCTTGCATTTTTTTTTTAACAGTGTGTCTTTGATTTTACAATGATGTCATTCTACAGAACATACATAGTATTAAACCTCCCTTAGTTGTCTTTGCTAACACAGAATGATGACTTCCCTGCAGGATCCAGCTGTCCGCACTTTGGGAAGGAGGCTGCTTTAATACATAAGTAATCTTGGCAACGCTCAACGAAACACAAAATTATTACTCACCATAATTTGCATTTTATGTAAGGATTTTTCATATGAAAAAGGGAGGAAAAAACCATTAATGAAAGAATGCATTTGGTCACTAACCAGTGAATTGCAAATACTAAGAGCTTTTCTTGTATGTTGCAGTTTGTGTATAGTAGTTGTACTTATGCTAAGCATGAAATATAAGCTAATGGGCTCCAGCTGCATTAAATATTAGACAATATTTATTGATAAGGAAGGCATTTAAAAATCTATATGCACCTAGATATATTACTTAGCATGGCTTTGAGGAGATTGATAGCTAGCTAGAGTGTGGAATGATGTTAATAATATTAGCTCTTTTCATCATGATATTTTAAGTGCAAAATTCGAACTCCATTTATTGAGTAAATTCCCAATCCAAAAACCATTGAGATATCTTAATAGTAACCAATGGTGATGATCTCAGACCTTTAACTTGCTGCTTCAGTGGAATAAGACCTGTGAAATACTCTCTGAAGACAGAACTTCTGTTCTCTGTGTCTGATCAAAATAAATTTCAAGGAGTGGCCTGATGTAATGCTTCCACCAGTATCGAGTGAATTTATTTTTGGTCATGAAAACTGAATGGATAATGTAACTTGGTGCACCTTGTGCACAGTCTGAGAGCTCTTTCCCTTATGTTGCATATACACAAACCAGTTCTACTGAAGGATTCAACTGCTACTAACGCATAAAAGGATCAAGAGCATTTTTATAGGGTGAACAAATTGTTCTGATGGTTTCTTGGGGGTACGCCAAAGAATCTGAAGGCATGTCATAAGTAATTTACCATTACACACTGTTCATCCAATTGTATTATTATTTTTATTTATCTACCACATAGGTGAAGACTGCATAAAAAACTTTATTTAAAATGTAGTCACTTTTGTCTTACAGAAGGAAATTTTTTATTTAAAAATCAAAGTATATAAATATTTTGCCTACAGTGTGTGTAATTTTTTTAAAGCAGACCTAAAGTAACAGTTCAGTCCTGAGCAAGGTGGTTTTACATTCTTACCGTTATTTGTGAAAAATCAACTGATTACTTGTGCCAGTTTGTACTGTAACAGACTTTACTGAAGAATCTCAACTGTACAATTTTAAGTACTGGATTGTACTGTCAGAAAGGAGCTGTCCTTTTGCAAATACTAGTATTTACTCTTTGTAGACTGCTTCAATCTCTTGTTTAAAAATTCAGTGGATTGGTGTTCCAAACAGACTTGATAGCTGGACTCATGAGACACTTGGTCTCTACAGCACAATGGTAAAAGGTGGATTCTATACGTGTAGGTTATTTGCTCTTCATAAGTGGAAAAGCATGCTCACATGAAAAAGCAAATTTGGCTCCAGTCTGGAAAGTTTGGGTTGAAGAATTTGGGTCTTTTAAGTGTTTGTTTCCCAGTATATTTTTCATAATTTTTAATATTGATTAATAGAGTGTGCTAAAATTAAGGATGCAGTTGGCTGATACTGACAGAGGATACACCAAGCAGTCTGAAAGCTTTCCTTCAAGTAAGCTGTTTGTTGACTAGGTGATATGGGGAAAATTTATAGCCTGGCTGTCAAATCCTCCTGTGTAGCGTAAATATACTAAACATTTCTGTTTGTACTTGCAGGCCTCTGGCTGTGATGGCACTGAGATTCCCGATGAAGTGAAACTGATTGGGTTTGCTCAGTTAAGTGTCAGCTGATGTCTGTCCCTTGACCCCAAGCCGAATTGTGAGATTGCGAAGAGGCCAGCTTAGATGCGAAGAAAATTAATGCACCACACACTGAGTTCTGCTTCATTCTCTAGCAATTCACAAAGTCAGAACGAGCAAAGCCCACAGCTACACCCCTGCTGCTAACATTCAAAATGCTACTAAATGTCTCTTAGCAGTTGATTTGGATTTCCCCTAAGTGAAAAGCCTGTGGAAATGCACTCAGGTGGCTGTATTTATTGGTTACAAAAGGAATTTTCTATCAAGCTTATTTCTTTCATAAACTTTGAGTGATACTATATTTTACTTGTACTTGTGGTTGATAATACTGCCTCTGTTCTATTTAGATAATAACATAAATATAAAAGTTAAGAATTATTAGCCAAACTTGAATTCTAATTTTAAAACTGTGAATTTTATTTTTCATATATTTATGCATTACGCATCCTAGTAATAAGAAAATGATTTAACTTGATTATGTTCTATTTGCAGTTAATCTCCCATTATTTAAAAAAGTTTCAGGTATAACTTTGAAGTATTTGGTAACTTCTAGGGCTTTTTTTGAAATTAATTAATTAGGTATTAGCAAGCTTTTGTTGGTTGTGTGTCTAAAAACCAGTCCACAAACTGCTTGTCAAGGGAGTGGGAGGTGCCTTGCAGACATTAATGTTTTAAGAATGTGCCTGAGGCTGCTTAAATAAATCTCCGTTTCTAGAAGTACCATACCTATGGTACAATATATATAAATATATATACTTATCTGAGCAAGGAGGGGATGTACAGTAGCAAAGGTGTTTGAGTATTTTGACTATGCTTTATTGGGGAGTCTATGAGCTAGAACTACTTTGAACTGTTGTCTTAAGGTAGACTGCTTACTGTGTCCATCTCTGATCCAGCTTACCCTTAATGATAGAAACCGGTTTCATACAGGTGATAAAAACTTGAAGAACGGAACTGAAGCTTTACTTGAAGTTCTGCAAAATACCAAGGTGGAGTGAAAATAATAGGGCTTTGTGCAATGATCAAGTAAAACTCTGTTACAAAGAAAACACTTCTGACCCAAGTAGTCTTACGCTTAACCTGTGACGCAGATATTCTGGAGCTAGCGAACCTTAGAAAGACTTTGAAATTTGGAGACATGTTTCTCAGAGGTTACAGTTTAAACTACTTCCTAGCTAATCCTAGATAAATGGCAGCTCTTTAATGTTCTGAAAACAGCAAATATATATTATTAAGAAAAGTTATTTATAATGCCTTGTCATAATCGTTGAGGTGTTCTAGAGCCATATGCGTACAACTCAATGTAATCCCATCTTACTGTTTACATGATGATTACTCCAAGATGACTGCAAAGGTTAAAAAAATAAAAGTGTATTGCACAAACAGATTTGTATTTTGAATTTCCATGCTGTGTGTGTGTTTTGGTGGCTGTGTGTCAGGGTGATGTTATAAAGGTCTTCTGCCCTTATTTAGTTTATGAGCAGCACCTGAGGAAGGAGGAGGGAAGACAGTACCACTTTCTCGCTCATTGGGAGAGGGTTGCTTTTGACTGCTTGATTTCCAGTGCTTTGCTGAAGCCATTTTTAAGACTCCTGAGGTGTTTGTACTTCAAGAAATCATTTGGCTGTTTGGGGCAGGACCTGTATCCCTGTGGAGTGCTCGTTGGTGTGGGGAAGAGGGCAGGAGAGGGCCGGGGCTGACGCCTGCTGCCCCCAGGCCAGGTGCGGGGCTGGTGGCCACAGCTGCGGCTGGTTGGGGCAGTTCAGGCCCTCCACAGGCGATTGGTGCCCTCGGGGCCCTTAGTGGGAGGAGCCCTGGCCCTGGGGAGGCTTTGGCAGTGCAGCAGGGGCTGGATGCTGCACCGAGGAGTGGAAGGGCCCTGTGCTCTGGTGGGGCCTGGCCTGAAGGCAGTGGACAAGCATGGTGAGTGTGCCTCTCCTCAGTGACAAAAATGGTGTCTTTCCTTAACTTTGGGGTGTCTGTGTGGGTGTGGTGTTATTGATAATTGCTTGGTCACCCTCCCTGGGGCCAGCCGGAGGAGGAGCTGGGCAGGGGCTTTGTGGCAGTGGTAGCCCAGCGAAGGCTGTGGTGAAGGCCGTGCGCAGGGCATAGGCCCATTAGTGGCCTGGGAGCCTCTGCCTTGTCTGTGCTGGGGGAGAATGGAGGGCACTGCATTGTGTCTGATCTGCAGGTAGGCTGCAATTTGGCAGCTAATTATTTGTTAGCAACCTTTGTGTTGGAGTAAGAAGTTAAAAGGTACCTTAAACATGCATCTACCAGTAAAACAGTTGGTAACCTGCAACACTGCGATGGAGTGGCTACTGAGCAGCACCCAAAGGAGTTGAGAGCACTGCTGTTAGTTTATTTTTGTTCCGTACATTAATGTATGCTTCTTGAAACATTGCGCCAGTATTGAGTAATCCACCTGCAAAGTAGTTAGCTGGTTAGCTTTCTTTTTCAGGCAAATAAATGAACGTTTGGGGAAGCTTGTTGTTTTTATAGATCTATAAAAGAAGTGTGAATATATAATTAGATGAAAATCGTGTTCCACTTGCTATACACCTCCCCGAGGGCTGGGGAAAAGGTGTTGGGGTATGAGTAGCAACTGTCAAAAGTGTTCATCTGCTGTACTGGTTGGGGCTGCAGGAGGTATCTAAATAAAGAAAAATGTAATATTTCAGTTGAAGCAGTTAGCAGTATTGTACCAAGATAAAGCTATAACAGTTGTTGCTCACTTGCAGTCTGATGCAGAAACATGCCAATGCTTCACTGAGCTTCCTTGGTGCAGTGAGACAGGAAATTCATGCAGCAGCGTTATTTATTGCAGCTGTGTTTTTTTATTTTTTTTTTTTTTGCTGCTGCTAAGGTATTGTGAATAAATACAATGTGAGAAAACTTAGAAAAGGTGGTTAAAGCTTTAGTGTCTTTTAAAATGAAATTCATAAGTAGTTTATTCTCACAGCTATATACAGGTGAAAAAAGGTAGAAATATACAGTAGGTTGCAGTAGAAAGTAGTGTGCAAGTGATGATAGGGTAGAAATGGGCACCACATGTAATAGGAATTTGCTTCCTGG
Source organism: Nyctibius grandis (assembly GCF_013368605.1). Lineage (NCBI taxonomy): Eukaryota > Metazoa > Chordata > Aves > Nyctibiiformes > Nyctibiidae > Nyctibius > Nyctibius grandis. The sequence goes on from NC_090666.1 coordinate 17,293,401, forward strand.
ATACTATATACACATTCTCTGTTGAATAACGAGGGAAAAGGGAAAACCAGCAACTATTCATTTATTCATGTTTACATGAAAAGCATTTAGGAGATGGGTACAGTTCTCACACGTATGATATGACTTGCCCCAAAGCAGTTGTGGTGCTCCTGTTAGAAAGGTGTTGCTGGCTGGAGCACCTGACTGTGTTTGAAGAAGAGGTCTCTAATTAATGAGGTGAAGCTGCAACAGGTGAGCTACCATATAGCTGTCTCTGAGGCCAGGAAAATAGGGCTTAATTAGATGGTTCTAAAAATATAATAATCTGTAGGGATAATTATATGCCTGTGCTTGCAGCTGGGCACTTGCAGGCTCTGTGGACTGATGAATGTCAGTGTCCATGGAGCCAGCCCTGCCAGTGAGCTCTGCTGTAGTGTGCTGGCAGTAGTTCTGTGCTGTGGACTGAGATGGAAGTCGGTTGATGAAACACAGTTCTGTAATTTATTATTTTCAAAGTGTTAGGATGAATGCAAACATAGAATTTAGCACAAAACCAGGTCTGGAGAATAACTGGTTTGTGCAAGTGGGAGAGGAGGGACATTTTCAGCCTTCTATCTCCTGAGACTCCAGTGTGGGCTTTGGGCCAGGAAAGCTGCCTCCTGCTCAGGCAACGTATGCTTCTCATGCCAAGAGAACAGGAGCGCGTGGCTCTTTCCTGTGACAAGTGCTGACCTCAGATATTCCCACTGACACATACAGAGAGTTGCATTCAAACTGCAATGCAGCCAGCTAGTTGTGACAAAGTTGCTTTCTAGAAATACTGTCCTATGTGCTACCACAATTTCCTCTATAGACCTCCCTGCCCCAAAGCACGCTTCTGCTTTGTGTGTGGAGGCGGAAGGGGGAGCAAGGAAATAAGCAAGGAAACATCATTGGATTTTCTCTCCCCCACATTCTCTCCTGAGATAGATGAATGTGTGCCTTTTCAGCCAGCTTGGTCTAGTTTAAAATCTCCAATTTGGGGGCTTCCAGAGCAGTTCTATAAAATTTGATTGTGGGGCATCCCTTCAGAATGTTTTTAAACACCATTATCTTTCTGAGAGGGAATGCTGTGTGCAGCTTGTAAGTGGTGTGCCTCCCCCTCATGCTTTCCTTAACCAGAGATTTGTTTTCCTTTTCACCACCTACCTCTGCATAATGATGTTGGATGAGGAGATTGGCCTGTGCCTGAAGTCAATTAGCTCTGATGATGAATCTGACACAGACCTAAACCACTGCTAATTGAATGCATTGAAAAGGTGGAATTTCGTTGAGCAGGGGGTGTTGTTACACACCACCCCCCCACCCTGCCAGTGTTTTTTCAAAGCAGAAAAAAAAATACAAGATCTCGTTGATAATGAATAGCAGTTGGTATATTTTTTCTCTGGATCAATTGCGATATAACTTTATTCAGTGAATTGCTGTGGGTTTTTTCACTGCGTCGGGTGCGCAGCCTTTCCACCCTCTTGCAATTTACTCATGCATGTGCATGCACTAAGAATGCTAATTACTTTAAAATGAGAAGTTGGAAAAGCAGCAGGAGCTTCCATCCTTGAGTTCCCTGGGCATGTGCTCTGCTAATGAGCTGATGGAGCAGCTGGATTTACTCAAACCACGAAAACTCCAGCAAAGTCTGTTTCACTTCTGTTTTTTATCACAGTGGATTAAATATCCAGGCATGTTAGTTGAGCATTGTGACATTTTAGTTATTCATTTTTCCTTGATGACTAAGAGTAACATTACAGTGCACATAAAAATGCATTTTTATAGCTGCTTTATGATTGTTAGATTGATGCCCATCAAGCTGCTTGCATGGTCATGGTAATCTGAGATGTTGAACCAAACTCAGTAGTTGTGAAGTTGTCTGCTTCTAATAATATTCAGAATATGGGCAATGGTGGATCAATGAGCAGTTAGTTACAGGGACTTGGAAGAGTGTATGGTAGGAAGGAGAAATACTTGATTTTCACTGCATAAACCAATGGGGAGGCAATCTTGTCCTTCTCAGGACATGAATATTTTGCAATCTATTTTTTCAAATGTGAATTTGAAATGCTGTGCTTGTTTGTTGTCTCAGTAGGGTGTAGAAGATCCCTTATGCAAGTGGATGCGTTTATGTAGAGGAACAGCTATGAGAAATACAATTGGAGTAGGTGTAAAATACATGCCTCTCCTTTTTTATTTTTTCCCCATAGGCACAAATTTTAAGAATTAATGAAAACCAGTGATCTTTCAAATATGGAACTTTTTAATTTAGTGTGGGTTGTTTTTTTTTATTCTTCTGGACAGAAACAGAATGGTTATTTGGTGGTCCTTCATCCATGTAATAATTCAGATTCATTAAGGGAAGGTGCTGCTCATACATAGGAGTGCTGGAGTTATTTACTTTGAGCAAAAGGCTTTTCTAATTTTGTTTATTCTGCATCTGTAGACCCTATAGATCTAGCTTTGTTTCCTTTGAGGACAATCGAGGTATGACATCGCAAAATGTAAAGGAATGTAAGGTTATTTTGGTAACACAACTGTCTCCGCACATAAAGGTTGTACGTGTGGCTGTCATCAAGAGGCAATTATAAATAATGAACCAGAGTGTGTCCAGTGGTTTTGAGGAGGTGGACTCTGTGCTATTCATGTCATATAAAAACACATAAATAGGCAAAAAGATTATATATTTCAGTAGCAAAACTATTGTGTTCTGAAAGGTAGAGTGTGGAGTGCTAAATTGGAAAGGCTTTTTAAGGGAGAGACCTGTGTTTCTGCCTGCATCTCTGTTTTTGAAAGCTTGGAATTGGTTTTATGAAGCATTCTGGTATTGGGGGGCGGAAAAAAAGGCAGGGGAGGGGGGAGAAGGCAAACAAAAAAAAAAAGCTGAGGTACTTTGATGTTAGAGCATGTACCTCTGCTGTTTCATAATGTGAAGGGCAAGGAAAGTTTTTGAAGACTGTTACTGGGAAAGCGCCTTACGTCTCTAATAGTTACTGTTCTCTTCAATACATCAAAGAAGGTTGAGGGGACTGAGTATGCAATTATTATGTTAACCTTAACCTCTTGGTATTTGTATTAATAAGGTTGCTGAAAGCTTGGTTGTTTTGTTCTGGCAAATGAGTATCTTTTGCTAATGCCCTGCATTGTGCTAGTGCTCTGTTATTGACCAAGAAAACAAAATGCTAAATTAGAGAACGAAGTATAAAATCAAATGGTCAGCGAACACGAGCTTGTTCAGAACAAGGGAGTGGATGACAATGCTCCCTCTTCTCCCAGGCTTCCCCGTGGTTTGGTCAGTCCTGTTGGGCAGCGCTCCCTTCGTGCCCTGGCTGGTGGGACGGGGCTCCCGTGCGATGGCACAGCAGGGCATCGCGGCCGCGCTGAGGCTGCTCAGGGCTCTCGCAGTGAACAGCGAGCCCTGCCTTTGGCCCTGAACGTGCCCAAGCAAGAAGTTAGCAGTGCTCTATTCTGATGCAAAAAGTACCTTCTTAAAGGTAAACTTTCTATGCCTCCTCTTGCAATAGAGATAAAGGACTTTGTACTTAGACCAACAGATACATTTGATGGTTTTCTAGGTTGCTTTGGTTGCAGAGTTTTTAGCATAAGCTGAAATCTGCATCTTTGTGACAGTGCAAGAAGTGCAATTTGTGAAATTAAATAAAATTCCTAACCATTTTTTTCAGCTCTGTGGAAAGGTTTTTTGTGGTTGTCTTTTTTTTTTGTGAAGTGAGTGTTCACATTGAGGAAAAGCGCAATAGATATGTGATTGGGGTGGTTAAACCTGGAACTATTCCCAGCATCTCAGAGAATCAGCTGAGAATCCTGTTGAATTCAGGATATTTTTTTTGTTTTCTTGTTAGAGCGTCTCTGATTAAAACAAACTTTAACTTCACTGGAAGATTTACTCTATATTCTGAGAAATAGGAAGAGGATGGAGAAAAACACCTTAAATTAGAACAGAGAACCCAGAGGGAAGGACCATTATTGAAATCTCGGCCCTGTGAATTAATAATACTTCACAATAGCTTCAGTGAGACTAAAATTTTGCTCCCTATCTGTGTTGGTTATGAGCTCCTCAGTTTACTCCTGGGGCTATAAAATAGAAAAGGATCCAACGGTGATTAAAGAGTAGGTGTGATTTGAATGGAAGGTGATTACTAAAATCTCCCTGAAGTCTTCCACCCTGCTTGTGCTGCAAGCTTTTCCTATTTATAACAGCATAGCATAGCCATCCAAGCAGAAAATGACGCCAGAGAGAAAGAGTTTTCTGATTGTTTCTGATTAGGTTCACTGTTAACCTTGTAAATCTGACTGTCAGATGGGGCACAGTCAAGTCATCAATAAACCTGATGCCTCACACAAGATTGAAAGGGTGAGGAAACGCCTGCACTTGTGGGTTGCTTGATACCTTTTTTTTTTCTTCTCCAGAAGGATTTTCACAAAGATAAATCTGGACTCTTGGATGGGAGTTATTGAGCTACAATTTACTGTTGTATAAATTACTATACTTATTTAAAACTACTCTGTGTTCACAGATTTAGCTGTATCATGTAAGAGTGCTTCTTTTTTGCATTTCTAAGGCCAACAAAGGTCTGAATGTGAGGTCTGTCCCATTTGAAGGCAGCGTAGCTTGGATCAGTCTGTGGAAATCAAAGCAGGGCTGTGTTTGTACAACTAAGTGTTGCTCTTTCCCCTTTTTAATTATTATCTTCATATTCGTTGTCAGCATAGTCAAGCAGGGTCTTTTTCATAGCAAAAATTTTTAGTAAAGTAATTGCAGATAATGTATTATAGTAAGGCTATATGTATTTAAATCCAAGGATGACTGGGGCTGTTATATTTGCATATGCCCTATAAGTTGTTTTAGGAAACATAAGAATTTATGCGAAGACTAACAATACTGAAGTAAATTTAATATTCTTCCCCTCTTCTGGTATAAGCTAAAGACCTAAAAACACCTTTTGGAAGAGTTGTCCAGTGACCTTGTGGCAAATCAAATTGACGTCAGTTTAAACTCAAGGCAGCTGTTGGATGCAAAAAATTACAACAAAGTGAATTAAACATTCGATTTCAGTCCAGGAGAGTAAACAGATTTGTTTTCCAATTTAGGGTGTGTTAGATATATGCTTTCAGTGTTACAGAAAAGTGACAGTGTTTTACTTGCTGTGAAATTGGCATCCTGAGAATGTTTGGTACTGTTTTTGTTCAACGAGGGATATACTTTGAAATACTGGAACATGCAGATAATATATTCTCAAATTCAGTTGAGGCAAAAGTGTTCTTTAGCCTAAGATAAAATTTTTACTGGTTAATAATTGCAAAAGGTCTGTTTTGTTGCACATGCCACGTATCTGTGGGGCTATCACTTATCAAATACACTTCTTATGTATTTATTTATGCAAATTACTGCCAAGGCAATGCATAGAAAAAATGATTTATAACATAATATTTTGTATCTCCATATGTTTATCTTTCATAGGTTTTTTTTCTATGCTGAACTGTCATCATCATTCGTGTTCACCTGGCAGTAAACTTGTATTAACCAGATATTATGTTAACTTATATTAACTTGTATTTACCAGAAAAATCTCATCTAAAACGGGCTCCAAATGCTATTAGAAGTCAGCATGGGTTTGTAGAAGCTTTATAGAGAATCAGCTCAGGATAGTGCTGTGATCCATGCAAATATGGAGCAGCTGTAACCCAGCTACCTGGGAATTTGCCATTGGCCAGTTTGAGCTCGTTGCTCTGGCTGTGCTCCCTCCCAGCTTCTTGTGCACCCGGACACTAGCAAAGCACGGGAAGTTGAAGAGTCCTTGATTTCTTAGTAACAGCTAAAAACATCAGTGTATTATCAACATTCTTCTCATACCAAATCCCATACTAAATCCAAAACACACGCTGTTCTAGCTACTAAGAAGAAAATTAGCTCTATCACAGCCAAAACCAGGACAAGTACTAATGTACTACAATCTCTGGCTTTAAAGAGCAAAGCTGCAGCTCAGAGAATTTTTCTTGTGCTCTTCCTCTTGCAACTTCTTTCACACTTTGTCTCCACTGAGGCAATCCTTTTCTCATGTGATCTTCCACATGGCCACCCTGTCCTCTCACATCTCTCCTCCCAGAGCCCTTCTCCAGAGCTGCTCCAGGTAGCTCTATTCTGGTTTCTGGAGGCGGTTGGGCTCTTGTGCTTCAAGGTAGCCCAGCCGCTGTTCAGCAGGGCTGACGCACTTGGCTCAGCGCTGTGCCGCACAGCATTTGGTCACTGCAGAGGACAGAGGGAGCAAGCCTTGTGTGTGCCTGGAGTGCAGGCAGGATAAGCGCGTATGGACCTCCAGAACATTTCCTGTATGTAGTCTCGGTGCTCAGTCTGTGCTCGTTATTTATACCCATCATAGAGTCAAAGAGAAAAGGAGAAAGTCCTGTGGAGCAGGATGGTGAGTGCAGCGTTGCTAGTAGATACAATCTACATATACAATACAATATAATAAAATAGTGTAAGTGCCTCAAAACAAGTACCTCGGCTCTGGTACTCTCACTGTGCATCAGCACATCTCTAGTAAATTCAGTTATTTTCACTTGGTGGTTTTAGTGCTTGCTTTGTCCTGAGCTACATGAATATAAAAAATCCAGGATGAGGACAGAGGTCCTGATAAAGTATTTAATCCATCCTGGAGGTGTACACACACTTTTGTGTTGCTCTTCTTTGTTTATATGCTGCCCTTGCTTCCTATCTAGAAAGTACATTATAGCAATTTCTTAAACAAAACTCCACTACTTCACATACCAATTTAATTTTACTAGTGGCATTTGATTTTAAAAAAAAATAGCATCAATAGCTATTCAGCTCTCCAAAGTATTTATTTTCCATTCCCGACTTATATATACACACACATACATTTATATAAAACAATTATGAACCTTGCAGTTCACAAAATAATTTCCTTTTCTTTTGTTCTGAAATTTTATTTTTTACAAGAACATTTATCTCTTCAGGCAGGTCCCAGCATCACAGCACTTAACTTGGCATGAAAGAAATGACAGCTCTTGGGCCCCTTGTTTCGTCTCCCTCCTCCTCCCTTCCCTTTGCCCTTTCCGTGGACAACAAGGAAATCTCTGGCACCCACAGATGTCACGTTGTGGTTCATGTGGAAGTGTGAGCTGCATGTGCAGACTCTCTTCAGAACTTATAACTGCAGTTGCTTAGGAACTGCCCCTTCCAGGAAACCATTTCTGCGCAGACCTTGCTTGCAGCTTTCTGTGATTTAGTTCTTGATGGTCAGCACTGGAGGCTGAGATGCAGCTGCACTAATTGTTGAGTAATTTCTAAATGTTCTGTAATATGAGCTCCTCCAGATTTGATTTACTCTGGCAGTCATTTGTGGTTTTTAAAAGCTACCACTGTAATTGCGAACAAAACCAAACCAGAGCTTTGATGTCTGCGCAGTTATGTGTAATGAGGGGAAAAAATCCAAACCTGTTTTGTAGCTGGTACTTCAGATGTATCCCTAACTGGTCCTTACAATACTGAGCTCTTGGTACATACGTACCATGTTTTTCTTTGATTGTCACCTGTGAACTTGCATTTTTCTGACTAGTCCTGGGTTCTGTTTGTGTGTCAACACAAATTGAGCTAATGGAGCATTACTAATGCTTGACAAAATAAATCTGTGCACTTAAACAATTTGTTACTACTTTTAAAGGCATTTGAAAAAAACAAAACCATTTAAACTGCTTACATGCTCAGGTCTCAGTGAGAACCCTTCAAAAGCTTCTGTTGGAGACAAATATGCATGCATGTTAACACTAATATAAATAATAACAAACAGTGGAAATTAAGGCTTCTGCTGCTTATCTAACAAGATCATAATCCTTGTCTTAGTCACAAAAGAAGTCTCTTATTTGTGAAAATAATTTTTATAATTAAAGGCAAAATTATTGCCTTCTGGAGAGGATTTCAAAGATTATCTGTTCTTGTAGAACTGAACTATATTACTGTCTGAATTTATGGTAATTTTCTTTTTTCTACAAAGAAAGATTATTTGTGTATAATGTCCTCTTAGTGCAGATATTGGCAAATTTAGGAGCAAGGATATAAATGCAATTACTTTACAAGATATAAAATGGTGCCTATATAAAAAAATGGATTTTGGTGAAGCTTCACCAACAGTCTGGCAGGTGAAGCTAAGTAAGTTCTTGGTGTATCCCATTTAAGTTTATATTACCAACTTCTTTCTGGTTTAGGTATTCTTTCAAATTACCATGGAAGAAGTTTTTCCAGAAAAAAAAATTTCTTTAAATTGAAGTAAGTTTTAGTAATTTTACCTATTGGTGACATATGTTGGGAAAATGGAAGATGTGGTTTTAGTTAAATTAAGTCTGTGTTGTGATATAAATTTGATATATCAAATACGTATTTTTCGCTTAAATGCACTGTTAGAACTGAATTTATTGGAAGGCATGTTAGAATGAGTTGTGGGAAGAAGACAGTGCATAATACTCCTCTTGAAAATGCTGCTTTTCATCATCGTGTGGGTACTGATACGATTAAAAGTGCAGTTTCACAAATATGTACTTTAAGAACTGTTAAGATAAATCTGTTGCTAATTGTCTGATGTGTTCCAGGCAGCTGCAAATCCCACAGGTGATGATGCCTTATTGTGAATTACTGCTTAGAGCAAATGTATGTCTTGGCCTTACAGCAAACTGAGAATAAACTTGCAGATCAGAGACAGTGGTGTACGTGAAATTTCAGAACATGTATGTTTTTCTAAAGCGTTGTTATTATCCAACATAGGCTTCAAAGATACAAGTAGCTTTGTCAGCTGTAGTGTATCACTTCCACTAAAATTTCTGTGGCTCCCAAGTTTTTTGTGTGCAGTCCTTATATGTGAGGCTCCCTTGTTCCTTCTCCTGTGCAGAGTTTCTTCACCCATGGGCAGTGATGCTGTTTTTGCTTCTTATCATAGAATGACTTGTAAGGAACCTTTAAAAGGTCATCTAGTCCAACCTCCCTGCAATGAGCAGGGACATAGAATCATAGAATAGTTTGGGTTGGAAGGGACCTTTAAAGGTCATCTAGTCGAACCCTCAATCTTTGACTAGATTATGTTTTCTTGCTCTCAAACAATAGCATGATTAGTAAAAGTAAAACCTGGGAAAGGACAGTCTTGTTTGCTCTAATCTCTCCTCGTGAGCTGTCATCTATCCTCACAGCGCGTGTCAAGGAACAACAAAATGTTTCTCATTTTGTTTCTATATTTCATGTGCATGTTGGCAGCTAGTGTTCACATACAACTTCCCAGGTGCATTTTTTTCCGTTTTTCTTTAAAAATGTTTGCATCACATTAACCATTTTTTTCCTTAAGGAAAATGCAACATTACTGAAATTGTGATGCATAAAAAAAAATAATAAACAGTTAGGTACTTTTGAAATTAAGGGCATGGAAAAGAGGAGAATGAAGTATGATTGATGATCTGAGCTGGAAAGGGAAAACATGGGCAGGTGGTAGTATTAACAGTGACAATCCGAATGGTTTTTACTTTACTTACTGATGTCGCTGTCCCAGCATTCAAATGTAATATACCCTTCTGAAGTGGTATTTCTCTTGGGTTTAGCAGAAGATAAAAGTGCAAGCTTGTTTTCAATGACGTTTCCAACACAGCAATTTCAAAACCATACAAAAATTTAAAGCATTTCATCATCTAAAATGTCCAGGAAATAGATGATCTATCACAAATAGGAAAACTTTATCTGCTAAGGGTTCACTCTCCTTACATCCTAGAAATCCTAAAATGTAATGTTTGGGGGCACCATAATTTAGTCTCCAAGGTAAAATGCACTGTTCCCAAGTGGAAGCTTTGTGCCAAGGCGTAACCAAGGATCCTGTAAGGTTTCTGCCTTGTTATGCTAGAAAGCACCAAAACCTGGGGCTGATGTGAGGCTTCAGGATGTAGAATCTGTAGGTTCTCAATGGGTTGGGATACATTTCATTTGTGTTCTTCAGTAGCCGTACTATGAGGGCAGCCCTTTCTCTCAGAGGTGGGAAGGACCTGCCAGCCTCATCAGTCAGAAAGGACTTTCTGTACTAGTCTCTGCTTTCCCAATATTGCAACCAGGGAGTTTAATAACCATTCTTGCCCTACAGATTTTGTTTGGATATCTAATTGGGGTGTACTCCTCTGTGGTACTTAGTGGGTGAGACGTTTTTCTACTTGTCTACTTAGACGACTTATTGGATGCGTCGTTTTTGTTTGTAGTCTATTTTCATAGAGTTGGTGCTTCTTGAGCATGATGGTTTTTGTTACAGGATATCCCTGGCGTTCAAGACAAGAAGCAACATCTGGAGCTTAAACCTTAAATTGAATAGAGGTCTAGATATTTCATAGGCTAATACATGTCCAGATTACCTGTGGACTGTCTTCCACGTGACTCATGTTTCAGCAAGTAACTTTGCCCTTAGTAAGGACAACAGTAGTAATCCCACACTAGCTACCTCAATTGCACATTTAACTAGTGTTTTTGGGGGAGAGAGTAAGAGTAATCAGTTTATATTTACTTAGTCTGATCATTCTTCTAAGCATATGGATGGATATATTGTCTACATGTTATTCCTGATGTTCACCTATCTCTGAGGTGCAAATATACAGCAATATCTGTCATGTTAGGCACATTTTTGTCTTGTGTGAATGGTGGGTTTTTTTGATCTTGTTTCTGTACTGATAAAACAAATAGCCAATAACTATTTTGTTTTCCTATAGATACTACATGTTCAAAACCCCTTTTAAAGGAATCTGTGAACCACTGTGTAATTTATTGCACATAATTAACACAAACCAATGCTTTTACAAGTGATTAAGTCAGTTTAAAAATGTTGCACGACTCGCCCATCTGTTTGAAGTAACAGCTAAATTGCAGTATAACACAAATTAAAATGTGTACTTTCATAACCTGTACTTGTAAGTATATGCCAGCACTTGCATTGTGTGCTGGATGTTCCTCTATTAAAAAATGTAATTTTGATTACATGCTGTATATATTCTTTATTCCAGCCCATTAGTTTTATCCCCATGTGTAGAAATACTGAATCCCAGTAACAAGCCAGTAAATAATACTGGCTTTTAATGACCAATTAAAGCAGCCTATCATCAACCCTGGCATTAGCTGAGTTTGTAACTCAAGTACAGATATGCTGTAATTGGTTAGAATAAAATGGTGCTCGGGCAGTACCAAGTCAGCCTCATTCGTACAGGGTACCACTCCCCAGAGGCAGTAATACTTCATTTCATAAACCATCCTGCAACCAAAACTTGATAAAACTGGAAGCTAAATATGTGGTTCCACAGTGATGGTAAACATAATACAAAGCCTCAGTGCACCTTGATGACTTTATCTTGAATGATCTGGACCTTTTTGTGGCCTTTGTGAGGGGAAATGGTATTCTATTTAAAGAAAGTTCATTAACTAGGTACTTTTAAAAATAGCAAGGGTATGTTGAGACCTGCCATGTCGATAGCTACTCTAGCCCTGTAGACTTGCTGTCTGTTCCACATGCTACCAAAAGTTAATTTTCTGCTTTAAATGTCATAAGACAAGCTGTCCTGTCTGGTGAAACTAATCCAATAACGCAGTTGTTGATACCTCAAAAATGGGGACAGAGAGAAGTACCACTGTGCTCAGCCTTCATGCAAATGCACTTGTAATAGATTCAGTGCTGGATGTCTATTAGAAAGAAATGAGGGAAGTTGAGGCAACATAGGGAGCAGAAGAAGATAAAAAGATTAAAACATTGAAATTATGAAATAAGGTGTACTTGATTAAATGGAAGTTGAAAAGTGAAAAAATGCTGTTTTGAATTCTGATGAACTATTCAAGGTTATGTGAGGAAAGGTAAAAGGAATAAGGAAAAAAACATATAAAGAAAGTGTGTGATAGCAAGAGCTGTTAGGCTGTGCAATGATCTCTGCAGGCAGAGGCAAGATGAAAGATGCTGGATCTGTTGTTTTCATATGCCTAAAACTAGACCAGGCAATACCAAAGAAAAGGTTCTTGAAGGAACCACTTGAAGGGCTACTTGTCCTCTGAAAGTTACTGAATTGACTTTGCCAGGCTTTGGATGGTGTAGGACTGTAAACGCTCAGGTAGGGACCATCTCGTCATAAAACCCTGTGTTCTTATTTTTGTGGCTGGTTTGGATGGATACATTAGATGTGGGAGGGTGATGTGCTATGTAAAAGCACTTTAGGAAAATGGAAAGAGGAAACAACAGGGAAATGTAACAGATTGAAGCAGATTAAAAGTGCAGAAGAATGGAGAGAGGCTAAAGAGATTTTTATAACTCAAGAAAAAATCTGGAGTGGGGAAGAGAGGGAGGAGAAGGATGTGGTGGAAAGTCAAGATGTCCATCCTATTTTACATTAGAGGGTTTAGGTTGAAACTGGCAAACTATGTGCAAGTCTCAGTTTTATAAGAAACTAATAATGGAGACAAGTAAACAGTCCTGCAAGAAGAAGAAAGAATAGTAGGAAAGCAGGCAGGTGACAGCTTTGCAGGGCTTGCTGGTGGACAGAGGAGAGAGAGGGAAGAGGAATGTGTTGAGGGCTAAGCCACAGCTGAAGGACCTGCTGATGGCTGGAGTCTGGTGTGTGAGACGGGACAGCTGTGGTGATGGTGAGGGCATGCGAGTGTGGAGGGGGAGCTCTTTGGATGCTGGAACTACACTAAAGGAAGAGCTAGCAGAGCACCGGGAAAAGGGAGGAGGTTTAGTGTTGCTTTAAGGTAAGAGACTAGAGCCAGAAAGGGTCCACACCAAAAGCTTTGAGTTTAGTGACTGCTCTGGTGTATGGAGGAGAGGAACTGCAGGGACACCAGCAAGTCCTGATGCCAACTTGAAAAGTCTCATTATCAAGGGGGAAGAAAATTATCCTAAATTAGATTGTTGGGATTCTTCCAGATGAATGAAGTTTAGGAAAGGCATTATTATACCACCATTTTTTCTCCAATGCAATGACTGCAAAAATAAAAGCTGTGTAGGGAATGAAAAAGGAGCAATTGCAAGAATTACGTATGGCCCTGCGGGGCTCTTGCTTTCGCCAGTGGCATGTATTTGTTAGTGCTGCCAAACACACTTTTTACGAGCAGAACATAACATGTTTGTGAACTGGCAGAGAGCCAGGTGATAGATAACTCAGCACAGAGCCCTCTCCCTAACAGAGTTAGTGTTATATGCCTGCTTTCATTGCACAGGTTACAAACCCATAGGTCTCATGTTCTACTTTGTCTCCATAAGGAGTAGGCTTAACGGGAAATTGAAGAGATTGCTACTTGCTTTGTCTTCCTGCTTGCATTTGGTAAGAGTTGAAGTTTCTGGTGAGTCAAGAACTGCCTGGAATACAGTGTTCTTCCCCAGAAACCTTGATGATATCCCAGTTGATTTCACTGTGAGTAGGAGTAAGACCCAAGTGGGACATAGAAAATGAAATTCAGCCCTTTGTAAACAGGCATAAATCCCATTGAAACTGATGGGGCTTGTGACTTGAATCAAATTTGATTTGCCTCACACAGCTCAATCCAAATCCAGTCTGCAGTACAGCAGGTAATGGAGACCAATGTTTTACTTCATTGTCCCTCAATATGTATGAGAATAAGATCTGATGAATAATGGATAACTGTTGAAAATTCTCACAGGAGAAGATTCTTTTGGAGGAGGGATTTTAATGAAGTTGAATAAATAAAAAAAATTTCGAATGTTTCAAAACGTTTTATCCTTTTCTGCTCTTGCTACACTTTGGCACCGCTTTTCTTTTAAGATGTTCCTATAAATGTCTTATGCTAAGCAAGAATTGATGTGTGATCTTAGCATGATGCACTTGGAGCCCAATGGCTGGTGCATCAAGATGGATGAGTCCAGGCGCTGATTGTGGCTTATCTCACTTACATGGCTGCTATCTTTATTGCCAAAAGAGGATAGATGTAATGCTAAATAATTTTGTATTCCGAGCCTGCTAGCACTTTGCTAATGATACCGTAGGGAGATCTCTGCTTCCCTCTTGCTTTTACTGCTATACTAAGGTGCCCGAGAGGTCTGCGTTCTCTTTGAGGAAAGAAGTCATGCTAGAAAATAGGCCAGAGAAAGGAACTCCTAAAGGAAAAGGGACATAGGGATTGGAATTATTCCTGATAGTCTTGACTTAGCTGCAGATATGGTAGATGTTACCCAGCACACCTCAAGTTCAGGATATTTTGTTCCCCAAAATAAAAGCTGTCTGCATTACAAAACCATCGCACATAATTCTGCACAGCTTGATATGTAACACTGCCTTTGCAGAATAAATGCTCAAGGATAAATCTTGCATGACGAATAAATTGCCTCTTGCTCTCCTTAGCTCTTTCAGGTGAGGCAGAGATATAATGTAGAGTCAGCTAATGCGCAGACCTAGCAGAAAAATGAATCTTTTTTCCTGTGTTAGGCATGTCATCAGAGGAGACACTCGAGACAACTCTATTACAGGTGCAGTTGAATCAATAAGGCACTTTCCCCCCCCCTCAGAGGACTCCTCTTCTTCCATTTAATAAATTCCTATTTTTAACAAGAGGAAAGTAAGCAGATATTATTCAGTGCAATGTTTCATGTCATACAGGTCTCCTTTTCTGTCACGTTGCTGCTTGAATATGTCAGCTTCAGCAGTTTTGAGAAGTTTTTTTACATATTGTTTTCACTTAGGGCAGTGCAAATTTCTGTGGAAATCTATGACAATCAATTAAGTAAATGAGAAAATAGAATGCTTGTAATTAAGATAATCAAGCTACATGAAATCCACCCTACTAGTGCTAATATCTATATATCTCCAAGCTGTGTATTAATTAAGTGTTGCAATTAGACTTAGGCTGCTATGGTGAAAACAAGAGAAAAATGAAAATAATCGGAGGGGTTTGTACTGTATGTGAAACTCTTAGTTGTTTTACAAATCATAATGAGATGCTTTAAGGTTGCTGCAGACACTCAGGGATGCCTGAGGATGCTGTAGCAGGCTTCAGCTGCTTCTGAAACAGGTGACACAAAGAAAATACGCTTTGGTTTGCAAAAGCTACGTTTCTTCTCAGGGGTGTGTGTTATTTTCCCATCAATTTCATGAAGGAGTTTGGGTTACTGAGCTCTGAAACCAGTAGTCAAAGAGGTTAGATATTTCATTCTACATAGGAAACTGGGAGGGGGAGAATGGAGAGAAACTAATTATTCTGACCAGTTCTTATAATAAAAGGGAGTCTGTGCTGCTTTTGTTTTGTTTTGTGTTTTTTATTTTGAAGACTCTAAGGTTGCCCAGGCCTTCCTACTGGACAAAACAGCATCTTAATATCTGGGAGACAAACACTACATGAGACTAACTGGATAATCTGGGTATATTCAGATTGTGCTGCTTCATTTATTTTCTGGTGCTTTTGCAGGGACTTGGGGATGCAAAAGGCTCTGTCAGGGTCAGCATGTGGCTCTAAGAGGCGGGGGGAGGACACCTCTTCCCTCCGTATAGGTACCCTCCTGTCAGTCACACAGCAAAGTGAGTTTATTGTGGTTTTACGAGATGTGGGGTTTGGGACATTCGTGCTTTCTCTTTCTTCTGTGTGTAGCTTCTGATGGCTGCAAGCGTAGGCATTAAGGTACCACGGAGGCAGCAGCAGAATCATGTTGCGGGGCTGAGGGAGTCAAACAGCTTTGCCACTTTAGAACTGCCAAACTTTGGTCTCATTAGCTGGAGATGCCAAGGCAGCTGAACAGGCAAAGCAGATGAGGAGCCCATCTGCTAATTTGCCAGATATTGCCATGGCTGTTTTAATATTAAGTCTTTGGAGTCAAATGAAGTAGTATACCTGATCAGTGCGGACATCAGCTTGAAGAAGGTGTTGCACAAATATTGAATGAAAGCAATGTTTTTGTTGTGTTTATTTTTTTCCTTTTTTTTTTTTAAATCTGCTTTTACAGCACAATATTCTTCCTTATGACAAATGAGCCTATTCACTGGTATTTTCAGATAATACCATTTAAATTTCTAGAAAGAAGTGAAGAAGAAAACTGTACAGGACTCCTTCAGTTTTTCATTTGACTTTGTTCTTAATTTTTTTTTATTATTTGACATTGATACAAAAAAAATAGTATCTTCATTAACAGCTTTGCTGGCAACCCCACAAAACTGTAAATAATACTTTAATCTAAAAGAATGCACTCCTACAGACACTAAGATAAAACAATATATACAATTTAGACAAATAAATACATAAGTACAGCCAGTCATATATAATGATACACCTAAAGTTTGGTTACTGTTGACAAGCTTTTCTAGTTAATTACACTCTTCATTTACAAATTGCCATTGCTGTCTACATTATAAAGTAAAAAAAAAAAATCCCAATAAAGAATCAAAATTGATACTTAACATTATTGTTAAGAAAGATGGAAAATGAAACTTGAGACTTATGTTTAAATACTCTCATGGTTTTAGCAAAAAAAACGCTTTTGTGAAAAACTCCTCCTAAAGAGAGGCATTTCCTCCTAGCTTCTTTGCTCAATGTGCTTTGTTTATGTATGTTTTGGAATCAAAATGTGACTATAGTCACAGACTTTTGAAGTGACTAGAAGCCAGCACGTCTTAACAAAGTTGTCATTTGTCCCATGCCTAGTGAAACAATATGACCTTTAAGTAACATAAATATTTCTTTTGATTAAAGGAAGCCCAGTGCAAACACTCGTTTGTTAACAGTACCCCACGTGGCACAAATACTACTGGGTGGAAGGGACAGTAAGCTGTCCCTATGAGGAGATGTATCGCTCCCTTTCTAGCTCCAGGTTGCAATACTCCAATTTCTGAGCAAAGAGAAAATAATACATCTATTATGTAAGTGTAACAAGCTAGTGAAATCTACTATCAGAAAAGTAATAGAAGTAGAAAATTAGGCTTTTGTTGTGTTCTTTTAAATTCACTTGACAATAAAAGAAAAAATATCTTGTACATTCAAAAGTTAGGGCACACATGCTTAAGGCTTTTGAAACACTGGACAAATATAATGCTTAACAGCTCCATGCATAACAGAACACTAAGTAGCAAGCAGACTCTACACATATATACAGCTGAATACAGAAGAAAATGCCTTGGAAATATGTACATCAGTTCCAAGATGAACACTTACATTTTTGTTGAAGATCTACATATTTATAAATGGCAGGAAACACATTTTTTCAGATACTATTTTCAAGGTGTACCTTCCAAATATTAATGCAGTCCTTTTGTACTGGGAAAAATTCAAGCCTACAATGCTACTCGAGCCCTGAGGTATCTGGATTGGGAGCCCTGCAGTCCTCCTGGTCACTAACCAAAGGCCACAGAAGTGTCATCAGGAGAAGTAAGGCCACCAAATCCATTCAGTTGTGGATTCAGAAACCCCAAATTACTGCACAGTGCAGAGGGATAGCAGAAGTGGTTGCAGCCTGAGGGTTGAAATTATTACAAAGCGTTTTACCAGTAGGATGGCATCTATGCTGTCTGATTTACCCGAGGGCTGGGGGTGAATTCCACCCTCGTTTCCCTTCCTAAACCACATGTTCTGGGGACTGGGTAAGGAAAGCTGAACTTCACCCAGCTGGGGTGTGTGTGTTACATATTCATCTATGCAATTAGTTGTATCTTGTTTAGCTAGACATTAGAGTTTGACAGGAAGAGCAATTTTAACAAGGACTAGGTCAACTAGGGAAGGATAAATATTAATTATGCTGCAAGAGATTCAGTATTTTTATATTAAAAAAATTACTGATTTTCATTTCTAAAGGATGCACAAGCTCCTGTTGATTAGCAGTAACTCCTGGGCTATCTGTTGTGTAGCTTTACCTTTTCATCTGAAGTAGATTTTTTTGAGACACCTACTAATGCTGTGGTTTGAAGGCCGGGTACGCTTTACCTTATTTACAGGTAGTTCCTTTCAAAATGATAGTGCTGCATCTGTGAATAAGACTAACAATTTGTCATGATACTGCAAAACAAGCATCTTCATTCCTCTGTTAGTGTTGTAAAGTGCTATGTACACCTATGGCAAATTCATGTCAGAGTTTTCCTATAAATTTTTATTCAGTTAATTTCTGACAACTTTATAGACATCCTGAATAATGTACAGACTTACCAGTTTTTCATGCGTTATACATAACGCCAGCTGAAATGAGTGAGACTTTTGTGTGTGCTGTGGATGGTGTGAGTAATCTACAGCTAATAATATATTTGGTGAGTTTTGTATCTTTGTAAGTTGTCTGTGAATTCTTCATTCCAAGTTATTAGCTGAGCAATGTCATATTTTAGCTCTTTGTTAGAAGGTGGTGCTGAATAGAGATGGCTTGAATTTATCGACTAATTTCCCAGGAAATAATTTTCATGACATTTCATTAACATTCATATTCAAAACACATAAGCACATTATGAAGCTTGAATAAAATCTTGTGTATTTGATTTCTGTCGCATGCTCTGGGGATCTCTTGAGCGAGATCTCCATGAGTATTGGTTCTGTGATGAGCAACCTGGGAACTGCAAATTTGTACCAAAGGCTAGAATTTGCTTTTCTCTAATAGGTGATTCTTAAAAGCCCTCTATTTTTGTGTGAATGTTGTACATAACTGCTATGTACTTTGTTGCCCAGTCAACAGAAAATTGATTGCATTATTTTATTGGACAAAATTCTACTTTTCTACACCATTAAAAATCTGGTAGAATCTCATTCATATAGAGATTCTCATTCATGTAGCAAAAAGTAGAGCTTACCCTTAAAAAGCTGCTTTTGTGTTTACTTTTAAGTAAACAGTGTACTGACTGATGTTGAAGAAATATGCTGCTTATTGACACTTTTATCATTCAGTATGATTATATATTGCTATGCAAGACGCTTAATGGAGAGATCCATTGATATGAATGAGAAACGTAGCACTTGCTTTGAAATTAAAAGTTAAAAGATATTCATACTTTTATCATGTATTTTTAAGATAGTTTTTCATACATCTCTCCTGTCTTGTTTCACCTACAGATTCTACTTAACTTTAAAATTGTGTTAGATCTTTCAGGGGCTACTTTAGGCAGTAGAAAGAAAGGGGGTATCTTCTGAAATAATTTAAAGGAATACAATTTG
Source organism: Nyctibius grandis (assembly GCF_013368605.1). Classification (NCBI taxonomy): domain Eukaryota; kingdom Metazoa; phylum Chordata; class Aves; order Nyctibiiformes; family Nyctibiidae; genus Nyctibius; species Nyctibius grandis. The sequence goes on from NC_090666.1 coordinate 17,312,557, forward strand.
GTGGATAAAAATATACTTCAGTGTGTGGGTTTGTTTCTAAGGCCTATGAGACTTTGATGTTCTTACCTGTCTAAATTCTGCTATTATGCCATCCAATAAGCTGTTTGGGAATTGCACACACTATACTGTAAAATATAATTGTTAACATAGGTATATAAGGTCAGTGCAAATGTATACCACTCAGTTTATTAACAAAGCTCTAAATAGAGATGCTTGTAGGGTGTCAAAAAAAGGAATAAAAGTATATTTGTAATTCTTCATTTCTTAGGGCCTGAGTCTTATCTCAGAGGCTGGGGCGTGAACTGTTAAGCAGCTCATGGTAGTTTATTACTGTCCTTTTACATACAGATGCAGGCGCTGATATGTGTAATAGAGGATAATATACAAAATCTGAGATTTGACTCTAGATCCTTTCAGTTGATGTAATGTCCTTATGAAAAGAGCCTGAAGTCTGTAAACCAGTAGTCAAAATGAGAATGAAAAATCAGTTATTAAAAATCCTCTCACAGTTAATATTCCACAGTTTAATCTAAATCAGCAGATCACTTTGTCAAAAAATAACCACACTGAACCAAAATTTTAAAAAAAGGTATTTACATGTGTAAAAATCTTAACATCTAAGATGTTTCTTGCTGGACATATCATTCCAAATTCTGTGCATTTCTTCTGGTGTTATCTGGTGTACTGTGATCACCCTGCGGTACCTGCACAAGCTGTAAGCCATTTTCCAGTGATTGAAGCCACTGTTCTGGAAGGGGTGAATGCCCAGCTTCCGAAGACAGAGTCCAACGTACACATCTTCAAGGTGAAGAAGTCTGGTATGAAGGGAGGTTTTGTAAATCAGTTCCGCTACGTCGGCTGAAAATATGTAGCCAGTGCCTGAACAGAAAGGTGGATAATTGCTGTCGGGATACAAATCTCTTGGCATGTACCACTTACTGCGAACATCTCGTATCGGTCCTCCGTTTATAACATAACCTGTGAAGTACCTTCTCCTTGGCTTGGTGTTAGGTTTGAGCAGCTTATAAATAAGATTATCCATATTTACAAAAATATCACTGTCTGTCTTCATAACGTACTTTGCTTTTGAACAAAATGTTGCTACCCACCTCATCCCCATCAATGTTTTGAGAGTGAGGTTATGATAAGAGTCGATAAAATCCTCCACAATAATGTCATGAAAAATTTGGCTTTCTTGCTCTACCATTTGATTTAACACAGGATCCGTGTTTTTTCCGAGAAGAAATAGCGTGGCGATTTTAATTCCTTTAAAGTTGTTCTCGTCTCCCCATGTTTCTCGAATGGCTTGCCTTGCATCAAACTCTTTGTGAGTTGTGCTGATAAGAATGACCAAGAAAGGGATACTCTTCTCACATTTGTTGGGTTCATTGATAAGAAAGTCAAAGGAATGTGGATTTATAGGTCGAGTTCTTATGTTGCCAAAGGAAACGTTTTTTCTGGCTATAGATATGCTACTGAGCTGTCTCTGGCCAGTGTAGGAAGAAGTAGGGCGAGTTATACTTAAGTACCAAAGAGCGCTTGCCCAACAAACTACTGTCAAAACGTATAAGCATGAGACCTTTGAAGCCATTGTTCCTCTAGCTCTTCTATTCCGTATGATGAATAAATAGCCTTGGTACCATGAGCGCACCTGTGTCCCAGAGAGGCAGCATGTTATTAATGAAACTTGAAAGTTCGATATAGAAAAGTAACTCTGTAATCATTCATGGATCTCAAATAGGAGCTATCAACCCTGATGATACTCAAATTTTCTTCTTTTACTAGCACCGGCTTCCATTTCTTGGAATTTTCTGTTATTTCTGAAAAATATGAAGAAAAATTTTCTGTTGCTAGATCATAACAGCCTAGGGCATGAAAAATGAGCTTAAATATGACTGGCCGTTAATAAGCTAAGTGTCTTAATGCATTTCTTGGATAACCTTTTTTTTCTTCTTATGAGGTACCACAATGCAAGAATAGTGTACTAGAATATAGCAGTATAACTGAAGTAATGCCTTTATGATTGATAATTTCTCATAGGTGATGATATATAAAAAAGTTAAGCATGCATACCATGTGGCTATTTAGGTAATTTTAAAGGTACATGAAAATAGTTTTCTGGCTTCTAGTGTTTTCTTGCTTCTTAGCATTTTTTTGGACAATCTTTCAAAATACGCCATGGAACATTTTAAAATTATTTAAAGAATTAAAATGTAGCTTATTTTAGGATTAATAGCATCAGTGGTAACCATGGACATGAATACCTACAGATCCCATTCGGTCTAAATGTTGTTAATGTCTGCTCAGCTAACGAGAGCACGCTTTGGTGGAAATCAGACATAATGGGACTGATTGGTAAAGGTACAGGGGAGAGAGAGAGATACATATGCTGTCTTACCCATGTAAAGATCAGCGCCCGAGTAGACTCCATAAAAGTCTAGAAATAAATTAACACATTTCAGTTATTCCTGTTGGTTTCCTTCTTCTCTCCCACAAACCAGTCTTTACTTTTCACGAGCAAACTTCATTTGTATGCTGTGTAAGATAAATCACGATGGCAGCCTATTGACAGTGTCACTTTGCTGGCCAGCATGCAGAGCACTTGCCTGCCCGGCCAGGGTTCCTGCACGGGCAGCCCTTCCCGGCTGCACCAGTCCTGCCTCTGGCACTGGGGAGCTTTGAGGCTTCCGTGCATCCGGGGAATGTACCAGCCCTGAAGCTTCCTTTGCTCTTAGCATGTTTCTTGGGAACTAGTTCTGTTTATTATCACTTCATGGAAATGAGACAAGCTGCATTAAGCCTGTTCGAGCAGTGCTGACTCCTCCAAGGCACGGCAGTAGCTGCAGAGTGCCTGTGGGCTCCACATTCCTGGGTTTTGCCATTGCTTCAGAGCTACAGGATAGTAGAATCATGCAACAAATGAGCTTTTACACAAGAGTCTTTGAAATATTTAATATTTACGTTGGATAGAACAAAACATATGGATTCAGATAAAAAGATAGAAGCCCTATCTTGGAAATGTGCTTTCTGTTTCCACACCACTTTGACACGTTGCTTGGATTACATCAAAATGCCTTTTAAGGAGCCCATGCCTCCTGTGTGTTGGATATGTATGGTCTCTTTTTCCTTTCTCCAAAAGCAGATGAGAGTGCAGCCCCGTGGCAGGGTCCCCTGCCAGGTGATCTGTTGCTCGGGGTTTGTGCAGACAGACCCCCCCAGGCAGGCCATCAGAGTTAGAGGACTCTTACCCTACGTCACTATATCACACTGAGGTGTAAAAACAGAGAAACAATCTTAACATTTGCTAAATATACACAGACTATAGTCTCCTTATAGAGTCTTATAGCCAGCACTGTCCTGCTAGGCTTCATTACATGCGCTTTTTGCTATTTAATGACCAGAATCCACATACCCCTCTCCCACAAAACAGCAGAACATGAATTTGTGGCCTGTTTCAGGGCTTTATCCATTTCAATCGGTTTTGCCCTATAACCGGGGCAATTTCATGAGGTAGTGGGTGAATGTGAACTCCTTTGCTACTTGTCACAGGACTTGGGGTTTGTGATCTATTCCCACCAAGCAGCAGCAGTAAACGTTTGGGAGCAGTATATGTGAGGCCTTTAATTGCCCCATAGGGCTGCAGAACATGACGATCTTGGCACACACACGTGCATCCTTGTGAATAAATACAGTTGTGATAAATATATACACAAATGCTACTAATGTCTGCAGAAGGGATCTGTCCTGCTGTAACAGCCCACTGGGGTCACTGGGACGCAGTTCTGAGGCAAAACACATCCCTCATCTGGTAGGTGGTTGTTTTTTCTGGCTTTGTTGAAGGTCTCCGATAACCCCCCTCACTGGAAACTCCAGTGGAGAAAAATACCAAGCGTGAAATGCCGTAACATAATGAAAACATAAGAGTGTAAGGTCTAGAAGACAGTGTTAATAAAGAAATACAGCAGTCATGGATTGGAAATATAGAATGAGAGCTATGTGGGTCAGTGTATTTAATGGACTCCAGCATTAAGGTCTCACAAATACTTCTAATATTCTGCATATGATTACTTATCTTGGGAAACTATATATTGCATTCTCTAAACATATTCTTCTACATCTTTTCTTTGATAAAGGCAGGTGCATTAGTTACCATGAATACTGCACAGATAAGTGAAGGAAAAGAAAATTGTAACCAGTGCTTCTTACAAACAGCAAAATTACATAAAATGGCTTTTCAGTCCAGCAATGTCATGGCTGGGATGTCCAATCTTGTGTGCTCTGAAAGGCTTAGAAGCAGCAAAAGCCTTACACCATTTTGAAGAAAGATTCCAAGGTAGTGTAGGGAATTTTTTGCTCAGCTATGAAATCTACAGATAATGAATATTTCTTGTATTAACCCTTGGATAGCTGTCTCTTGAAATAAGCTTATCTTTTTCTGTTGTGTGTTTGGTTTGGGTTAGTTGGTTTGTTTATTTTGCTTTTTTAAAAGAAAAATAAGAGTTTAGATGAGTTCTTTGATTTGGAGTGTTTTCCACAATCCCTGCAGTAATTTTTAAGCAAAGTGCAGGTGAAGTCATTACCAGTGAACTGGCTGTAGTTTTCCTGACAAGCAAAATTTTAAATTTAATTATTTTTTAGGAAGATTGAGGGGGGAAAACCAAAATGACTGCTCCCTCCTTTCCTGTGATGGGTGTCTCTGCTATTCCTACTCTGCTGCGAGGTGAAGATGTGAAGACTGAAGTTCATGTTCTTCCTTTACTTGAGCTTTTTTCTATATATTTGGGAACAGATTTGGAAGAAAATAGCGAAACAAAATTGGCAAATAGTGCAAATACAAAGCAAAATTTGCTGAGGAGTCTTGGTCTGCTATTTTAGCCGAGATTGTCACCTTCAGGACGGATCTCTCTCTTTGTAGGATCGCAGAGGAGGAGGTTAAATAAGTAGCTGTCGTGTATTTTTTTGGCCACAGGGCAAATGCTCCTACAATTTATTTCTGGTAACGTTGTTCCTGCACAGTAATTCCAATAATGTTTATCTTGCACAAGCAAGAAAGTACGTAGCTTGATTAGGCAGGGAAACATGGGCTAAGCAGTAAAATAAGCATTTTGTGATGATTTAGCGCTCAAGAATTTCAGAGGTTACCAAATTCTGTTATTAAAGATGATGCTAATTCACAAGTGCCTAACTCAGACTTTCCTAGAGTTACTCTGTGTTGAAGGCATCTTGCAAAATTATTCACAGTATCAAAGTCTGTGACAACAAACCTCTTCCTTCTCATGTGTTGTGACCTGAAACTAAACTCCGCAGCCACACAATATGCAGGACTTGCGTATCAAGGATGTGAATTACAGGGAATGAAATTAGAGTGTAAAATTAATGTGCTCAAATTATAGCGCATTAAAACTTTTGTGTTAACGACATATTTGGAAAAGAGGAGGAATAAAGTATGTGAACTAAGGTCACTACTTTCATCTAAATAACAACTGAACGTACTTCAATGCCCACACATTCTTGTAGTTCCTTTAGCAGTTTGCCCAGAAGTTCTTCAGAATGTTTTTAACCTAGTCAATAGTACATATATCAAAAGCCGCTTTAAATATCAAGGTGTGTAGCAAATTCTTTAATATATTGTGTTTCTAGTCCTGATACTGGATTCAGGATATTGTTGCTGTAAGGATAACTAGTTATTTTTTTTCAGTTTTGCCATGATGATCTTGAATTTGGTGTTGAAATTTGAAGACCCTCTAACAGCATGATATGGGTTGTCACAGGGACAGCGGAAAGCTTTTATCAGCTTTGGATTTTGTCTGTTGGGATAGGGTATGTCATGTTTGGGGATATTAGCAAAGACAAAGGGAAGTGTTATCTCCTTTCCTCTGTTCTGTGGGGTGAAAGAAAGCGTTTTAGCAGGGCAGCAGCAATGTTAAGCTCTTAGACCTTTGTTTTTAAAAATGTTTTAATTTAATCTGTCCCTTTTCCCAACCTGGCTGTAATATTATTAGTAATCAAAGGCTCAAGCTTTGCTAGGGTAGATGACTGTAAAAAGCAAATGTTTAACATTGTGTTTCCATATTGTGACTCAAAGTTGTGCACTTAATTGTGCTGTTCACAGCTCGTGCTGTGCAAGCCAGAGAAGCCACCCAGCTGGAGCACAGAAGCAGTACTGTGTAACTTCTGTAAGTAATTGACCTGATACAGACTGCGAGTATTCTTAGCAAACCTTTTATGAGCTAACTGCACATCGAGAATAATCCTCCAGATAATGAGCACATTTGAGAACCCTGCTTAACTGTTCATGGGCAATTTTCAGGCAGACGTCAAATGAGTTCAGCAAACGTTACTTGCCAACTGCAATATTTTGCCAATATTTTGGAATGCTGCTGTCTCTGAGAGGTTGTTAATCTTTTTCTTTCAAGAAAGCCCATCCTATATAAGTGCACTTGCATTAATGTAACTAGATCCCGGTGGACACATGTGACAGAAACCACAGCTCCATCCTATGTAAGTGCACTTGCATTAATGTAACTAGATCCCGGTGGACACATGTGACAGAAACCACAGGTCTTGAAGCCTGGCTTATTGCCATAGTTGTAATCCATGCTGTGTCGCCATCTACTGCTGAGGCATGCATAACATAGGTGCTGAGTGGAGGCAGTCAGGATGCTGAGCCCTGGGGGTGACCGCGGGTGAGAAGCCAACGGAGGCTGTAGCTGCTCATCCTGACACCCAGGAGCCTGTTAGGCAGAGCACGACTGAGTCAAATTGACACTGTGCATCTCTGCCAAAATGTACCTGTTCCTTTCCCTGAAAAAAAAAGAGGGAATGCAGCTGCTAAATTATTTAGTAAATGTAGCAAACTCTTCTCATTTTCCCTGAAGAGAGATTTTTGTAAGAGTTTTCTATGATCATGGCTTTCATCTGTATACAGACCAAGACACTGAAATGTCTTCGCCATTTATGAAGTTCTTAAATTACCTAAGGAAAAGTCTGTGATTATTACCGAGCCTTGTTGAGAAGATAATTATCCTGAACATTAGGAACACATCTACAAAGAATTCTGGGGATGCTGTTATGTTCTTGGCTGTATGCTTTCATAGTAATTTCTTGAGGAAATTCTGGACAGATGGCATAAGTGATTTAACAGGAGATTGCAAGCTCCTCTCTGGCAACATCATTTGAAGTTCTCTTAAATATTCTGAATGCTTTTGCTGTGCCTGGGTGTAATGGACCTGAAACCAAATCAGTGCTGCGAAGGAAGACCTTCCTCTCTAGAATATATGTGGAAATGGACTGTAATAGATGTAGGAGCCACAGCCTCAGGTTGAGGAGAGGAAAGTACAAGCATTCATTTCAGGTCCATGTTTGTTAGAAAAATCGGTTCTTCCACTTTGGGGGATCCCAGCTGTCATATGTTAAGAGGCTGGCTTCCCTTTTTTTCCTTCAAAGGCAACAAGGACAAATATTCTCTGAAAATCAGGCTATGTTTTAACATATGTCGTTTGTACATGGAGAATCGTTCCTTGTTCACAGAAATATTGATGATGGACTTTACCCTAGGCAGTAACTGAATGTGAAAGCAAGTATTTGCACAAGTGATTCTTTCATACTAATAGTTCTCTTTTCATGACTGCTGATTTGCAGATGGTTTATGCTGTATTTCATCACTGAATTGAAAAATTGATCTCTGGAAATAAATTTAGGATTTATAAATTATTTTTCAATATTTACTACCTGCTCTTAATATGAATGAAAAGTAAGAATGACTGTGCATTAGGGAATTTGATGAAAGCTTCTAAGTCTTATATAGGGAAAATGCAAGTTTTAGAATTTCCAGTAAATGTGCCCATGCTACTAAAAATTCCCTAACCTTTAAAGAGCTACTGCAGAGTATTTTAAGAGTTAAGTTACTCTACGTGAAAGCAAATCTGCATATGAGTGACTTTTGTGTATTTTCCATTTTATACATTTTTACTGAATGTATCTCTATAAAAATGGGATTTTCTGCTCAAGAACTGCTGAGACAGCCTACATAAAACAATTAAACTGTATTTTCATTGTTTTTTTTTCATGCTTAAGAATGAGAAAAAATAGGTGCATAATTCAACGAAATAATTTGCAAGTTAAAAAGTAAATAGCTTATGGTGGAAACTGTGAAGTGCAGTTTTCAATTGCAGAAGATCAAAAAGTTGAAAGAAATATTTAGGAATATTTGAATCAACACAAGCGCCAGGTTTACCAGTACCATTACTGGGGCTGGGATAAGCTACTAGTTAGGAAACGTGAGCTTGGCATGAAGGACCGTTACTGGGGCCGGGATAAGCTACTAGTTAGGAAATGTGAGCTTGGCATGAAGGACCGTTCCTTGGCTGGCAATGTACGGAGGTGGGATCTCAGTGTTGGTTTGAGCAGCCTTTCTCTCTGGCTTGGTTTGTACATCAGGAGCTTTGTAGCTATAAATTCCCATTCAAGTTTTGCAGCTCAGGAAGTATTTTCTATGCAGAAAGTATTTCCCTGCTTTCTCTGAGCAGAGAATTGAGAGCTGCTAGATCGGCCACACACCATTCAGTGATTTTCATACTTGGAGCACTCCTCAGGGAGTTGGGTGATAGCAATCTGCCTCGGTACAACTGGGGAGTAGCTGCCTTGTCTTGTGGTGACAAGGAGCCTGGTCTGCACCAGATGTGGCTATGTAGGGTTTCTGTAGCTGCATTTTCTTCCTGGTAAATCTGACTGAATAAAACTAGCCTTGGAGAACTACCTGTGCTGGTGGTGGACAAAGTGGTGATAGGTCAAGATTCAAGCTTGTCCAAACTGGGTACTGCACCTGTCCAGGTTTGGGTATTTCAAAAAAGCAAAATATTCACAATTAGTTTGCTACTCAGAAAAGAAGTATGATTTCCTAAAATCTGGTATTCATGGAAAATTGAATTTTACATTTTCAGTAGCCCTCTTACTGTTTTGGTCATTTTTTAAAACAACTCTCTTGGTTATATTCATTGTATGTTTGTGACAGCCTAGCCTTCTCCGAAGTCTCCAACAGTGGTATCACACAGCTGACTCCATGTGGTAGGAGATGAAAGGACAGACCAGACTCTGAGGACCTTCTGTATGATGGATGGGTTTCTAAAGTTTTAGCAAACTGGCTGTGCTTGGTCAGTTATTAATCTAGAATGGTTAATAGCTAGATTTTACTCAACTCAAAATAATATTAGAACTTGGGACATGCCAATCAGCAGTTCTGTCTTGTTATATTGCTGTTGCAAGTGATTTACTTGGACCCAATGAATGCTGCTGTTAAAGGGAGTTTTGCTGCTGACTTTAGTAGCAGGCATTTTAAGCACGTATTCTTTGCGCTGACTAAAGGGGAGAGAAAAGAAACGAAGAATGTAAACTGAAAGAGCAGAATAATTTCAAGCCGAAATCTTTTTCTTTTCCTTTAAAGTTGTCCAGGAGATGTCAAGTGTCAGATCTGTGCATTTTTTTCCACGAATGCTTTTCAGAAACAATTTTAAAAAACACTTTGTGACTTCATGTTGTGATAGGTCATTTGTGATTACATCAGTCATGTCCTGTTACAGAAGTAACATGTAAATTGTATCTCAGTATGGTTATAAACTGATGCAAATAACATCCTTCACTTTGGGTTACCATAGCCACAACCCTTATTTTCTTTAGCTATTGTGTTGTGCTCTATTGTGAAATCTCACAGCAAGGTTCCTTCGCTCATGTCACCACCAAATTGGTTACAATATTTTGCATCTAATGAAAGTTTAGGACAAAAAAAGAGGCTTTGTTGTTAAAAAAAATTTGAAGGGGAAAACTTTTACAACTGCTTTAACAAAATTTTTATTACTTGTGAAACAATTTTACATAATTTGTCAGTCAATAAGTTAAATTACCTTCAAGTAACAGTGTTTGAAATCAAATATACTGCTGTTCTTGCCTTAACGTTCTTAAATTTCACTATTTCATTTTCTTTGTATTCACAGCAATGCCTGTGAAATGGTGGTCTGGGTTATGACACCAAGAATAGATGACAGTGGCCTTGATTATATAGATGCCTACCCTAGCAGCACTGCCATTCTCAATTAATCTTTGTCACAAAAAGGAGGAGGAACAATTATGTGAAGACTGGAACACCTGAAATCACACTTACAGTGTCTGTGGTGATGATAACTCATTGAACTGGATAATCAATCTACTTCCCATAATTCACATGCTATCAGGGGCATTGGAGGAAAAGTACAAACAATTAAAACTCTTGAATTTCTGGGAAAAGTTCTAAAATAGTTCTGAACCTGCCCATTAAGGTATCTGTCATGATGCTTGGGAAACTTTGCTTTTACCCTCATCAAAACTGGGGGCACTTCAGGCTGGAAACATTGATTATTGCTATGTATAAATACATTTTTATAACCTCTGGGCATAGCTCTTATTGATAGACAGTTACTGGAGGGATTCTTCAGTCTCTCAGATGTATCTGTGTGATACCTATATTTATTGTAATTGTTACATATCTTTTACCTCTGAATGTTGGAGAGAGTTTTTATAAAAGGCTAAAAAATAGCTAGAATTCACATTATTTTCTCATTTTCTCCACAGCAATGAGGCTAGAAAATTTTGTAAACAGTGAGTTTAGGTCATCATATAATACCATAGCTCCAACTTTTTGTACTTAGGAAAAAACATTAGGTATTATCAGACATCCAAGGAAATTGTTGGATGTTGTGACACTGTAGCTACATGGGCATTTTTTTTTCTTTTCCCTGGAAGTATTGCCCATGTTGAAGAGGTCCCAGAGCCTTGCTCTGTCCACCCAGGAACAGGTTGCAGTTCAGTTTTTTCATGTTTGCATTACAGTAATTAATGTGAAGCTATGTTGTGAAGCATTTGTCACTGTGAGCTATTTATAAGCCAAGCTTCAAGTTTCTAATTCCCTTTGTGAAGTAGTTGTGATACGTTTAACCCAAGCTGTTCCTTTCAAAATTGCACGAGTCTGTCACACAACTGTAACATAAAAAAAACCCCAACCAGCCAAACAAATGACTTTTGTCTTCATCCTGGAAAATGTGGCCCATACTTCAGCCAGATGACTTATTCTCAAATACATGAAAAACATTTCCTAGGTGTAATGTTTTTTCTTTGGTATTTGGTTAATTACGATTGAGATTCCCCAGTTTATAGGAACTTTTCTAGGTATGGTTTTCTGATAGCATCACCTTAAATCTTGCAGAGACAAGTAACGGCAGCTCTACCAGAGCTGGGTGGTGGCTGGCTGCGCCCCATCCCCTCCAGCCTGTATGATTCCTGGGGTGCTCCCCTGGCGCCTCTCCAGCTGCAGCACTGAGCACCTGTGGTGCCGGCTGGGCTTCCCAAACAAGTTACTCTACAGGGAAGGAGCATAGTCCTCTTGGAAAAGTGGGATTTGCTGCCTCTTTGCACTGGAAGGAGCTGGAATGACATTTTATTGGCTTGGCTGTTTGCCTTAAATACATGGAGTGGTGCTTTCCTGCTTAGGAGCTGGTGTAACCATCATCTGGTGTACATGCTCATGGGCCCACTGACCCTAGCACAGCTTAGTCCACCTGAGGGCCAGCACTTCTGGCTGTTAGCTGTATATGATTGTCTTTACAACAAAGACTGGAAACATGTTTCTTTTCATTTTGTCATAACTAAATGGTAGATAGGGTTTTGCTCAAACTTAAATGAAAACCTACTTTTACTAGCGATTGAACAAGAAAAATTTCAGCTGCAGAAGAGGGCGTTTTTTGCAAAGCTGTTAACATTTGAGAGCAAGGTAGTGTCAGGTTCTTTCAGCTAGCATGTATGGAGCATTTCACAGACATGACCCCAGATAATTCGTCAGCATTTAGTTTTTTGAAGCTTACGGTTGAAAGGACTGTTGTATAATGTTACGCTTAATGCAGTCATAGAACATACACTCAACACAAGAGGCCATATCTCTTGTGGCAAGGATTTAAAAATGGTATTATAGTAACTGGAGATTTTTGGATGAATCAAATAGAGGAGTGCATGCTGTAGTAAATTGGTAAATATATATCCTTGTGAATCCACAGGAGTAAATTTGTCCTCATTCTTCCATGATATTTCAAAAGTGCAGCAAATTGTGTCCTTGGCTGAGACACAAGTTTGAAAAATACTGTTTGGGATCATAAATGGGTTGCTGCCTCCCTAGCTAAACTGCAAACCCATTCTGGGTTATCGGCTATGCCTACCTAGTCCACCCTCTTCCCCAAAAGAATGTTTCTTGATTTTTCCACTTTATTCCCTTTCTGAAAATTTTGAATGTTGTCTATTAGTATCAGTGAAACAAACCTGGGTGTCTCTGGAGAAAGCAGCCAGTTAACAGCTTTTCCGTTTGTGCTCAGATCAGAGTGTAACTTGAGCCCTATGAGAGTTATTGTAGGCAAAAATTGAGGAAGTTTTCTCAAAACCTGTTATTGATTAACAGTTTGTGAGCATTTCTCAGTTAATAACTCTTATCTCCCAGCTGAGCAGAATATGGTTGATAATCTCGGATATCTAATAAAGCTGCAGGAAGAACTGCGTTCTGGTAAAGAGTAAAGCTGAATTCCTGTTTCAACTCACTTTTATCACTTATGTCATTAGAGATGTCCTTCATGTGTACTTTTAAAGTTTTCACTAGGGAGCATAAATTTTAAATCCTGAAGTACTGTGTGAGCAGTCAGGAATACTAACTCTGATTTCTTACATCTTTTGTCTGTGAACTTTCCTAATTAGGGGTATTTGCAGTGACTGGTAACTAGGAAAATAGCTAAGCAAACTTCTTCCTAATGTGCGTGCGTGTGTGTTTGTCTTTCTTTCCCTAAACATAACAGGGCCCATTTCTGTGGGCTCATTACGCTGCCAGCACATTTTGCTTTCTCTTTTTCCTATTGTGACTAGGGAAGCGTAACCATTGCAATTGCAACCTCTCCGAATAATTGGAAGCTCTCCAGTTGGCTTCTCCACCTGTAATTGGCTTGTCCCGAGTGGATTGATGTAGGTGTAAATGTAGACTCATTGTCTATATTGAAGGATTTCTTAAAACATAGGCAAAGTAGTGTTATGTAAAGGATGGCCTCAAGCATACTGAGAGTTGAAAAGCAGGGAAAGCAATCTTCCTCCTCCTCCCAGCTTGACTTTTACTGAGACTCTACTGTGGCATGGGTAAAGCATGCGATTACAGTGCTGCTCCAGAGAAGATTACGCAGCAACTTGTATGCAGCATTGCTTAGTGCTTTCTGTTGCTCTGCTTTGGTGTGCTGTGCCATTAGCATTGCTGACGCTGAGGATGGCTGTCCGCCTTGATTCTGATGCAGCTCAACCATGTGCAGCTCAAAAAAAAAATTATCTTTTTATCACCCACTTTTCTTTGGGATGTGTTGGCTTCTGCTTGGATAGAAATATAAGGCGCTACTGATAGAAATCAACTTTGTGAAGCAATAAACAGTAAATATATTCTGTCACTGTGCCCTAGGGGAATCATCTCATACCTTAGTTATCCATGTGTTCAAGGCCAAGCCTTAAGGAGAAAGAGCATACATGAATATAGTGTAAAAATATAGATTGCTTCTCTTAGCTCTCCATCTGTGGACCTTCAAGAGCTTTATAAACATAAGCTCACTGAGCAGCTGTATACCCCAAGGAGGCAGGTAATACGGTCATAAAATCTGCCAAGCAAGTTAAGAGTCCAAATCTTGATACATACTTCAGGGTTGTAAGAATTAAATAGAGCGGTTTCACAGAGAGACATTCTTCTGGGACACTCTTTCTCTTACAGAAGCAACATAAGATCAACCTTCCCCCCCCCACCCCCTCCCTTTTCATCATTTTCCAGACTTCAGGGATGCTTAGTCTTTGAGTAGGATCAGAAGAGATTGCTATATAAATAACATGAACTCAGACCTCCTCTGGAGGATGGTGTTTAGCTCCAGTGTGGCTGGAAACAACGGGGATTCTTCTGAGCACATTTAAACTCTGTGCAGGTCTCCCTCGACATCCTAAACCCTTCTCTTGCTTTCAGCTGTCTCCTTTCAGCATTACTTTAATCTGAGAGATCTCTTGAACAAAAGAGATTTTAAAGCAGTCTGCAATCTGTGGTTCCATTTATTTCCCAGCTATTCTGATATCAAAGGCAGCATGAAGCAAAAATGACATGAAACACAGTAAAGCAGCTGTCGGGCCAACTGTGTGGGATCACGCAGGCCATGGGAGGAGCACTGCTTTGCTGTGTGACCGAATGCTGGACGTGGGAGTCCGTTAGATGACACAGCCAGTGTCTCTTCTGGCACTTTCTATCTAGCGAGGAAGAAGGTGTGCTCTGACTCACTCTCCTCATATCGAAAAAGCCAAGAAATATGAGGGTTGATGCAAACATCAGTAACGCTTTGTCCTGCTGCTTGGGATAAAAGAATTGATTTGCTGCTGGAGAGGCGAGGGGGGGTGTCTGGCTAAACCCTGCTGGGTGCACAAAGGAAGACAGGCAATCCTGCTTGGGGTGTGTGGAGTGAAGCCTCCCCGTATGGTCTGGTTCAAGGTGAGAGGAAGAGAAACAATCTAAATGCACAAAATTTTGAATTATTCTCTAAAAGCCTTTCTTGCTACTGGTGCAATGAAGAATAATGCCCCATAGCAAAGGGATGTAAACAATTTCTTGGTAGTTTCTTTTGGTTATGTGGTAACAACGTAACTAAGAGCTGCCCAATACTTTTAAAGAGAAATTCAGTGTTTTCTTTGAACAAATTAATTTGCCAGTCTGTAGAGATCAGAGTGCACGTACTTTGCAAAGGTGCTGCCATCTGCCATTTATTTTCCTTTCTAAGCTGTGATCTTAGACATATATTTCAGGGAAAAGGAAGCCAAGCGGTTGAGTTTATTTTCCCTTTGTGTGAACAACAATGGCAATAATTCCAGAGCCAGGCAGCAAGGCTGCCTGAAATGCCAACTGCAAATCACCTTTTCAGCGAGGTATTAATTCGTTCTGTGAAAAATACTCACAAACCAGGGAAAAGAACTCAATTTCAATTCCTCCCCCTGTCCACTGGGTGGATCAATTAAACTCCAGATAGGGAGGTTTTGAGATGATTTATGTCAAATTATTTTTTTACTTTTCTTGACCCCTATTTCTGATCATCTCCCCTCCCTCTCAACCCCTTGCCACACATGCCTCCTGCAGAAGACGGGGGAGTGGTAGAAGGTGCTGCTGGGCACATGGTGGGGCCAAGACTGCTGGTCCTTGGGTCAGCCCAGGGTGCCAAGAGGCAGCCCCTCATCCTGGTTGGGCACAGCAACCAGGAACCCCTTAGTTGAGTGAGGGAGTTTAACATCCCTGCCTGTGGGCAGGGGGAGCAAGAGGAGGAGGAAGGGTGTCGCTTTGCCCCTCCTTGGCTGTTTGTGCCTTGTCTTTGGAGATGTATTTCTCAGCTCCTGAAGCACCCTACATGAGATCAAGATAGAAAACATTTATTTGTATCTGCGCCTGGGAAATTAGAGCCACAGTGTGTGTGTGTAAGCCAGCTCTGCCACAAAAATATCCATGCATTTGTTAATACTTTATGATTATTTTTAGTCAGATGAGTTCCTCAATCAGTTTTGCCTCATGGTCACACAAAAGCCTGGATCAGCACAGCTGAGGGGCATCATCAGCCCGAAGCGAGAGGATGGGGCAAAACAGGGCAGACCTATTTTCATGGCCACACTCCTGCCTTAAATGATCATCAGAGAGCTGAGGGCTCCCCTTGTTCCTCCGGGGACTGTAGCAGTAGCCCCAAGGTTTCCTTATACAAGAATAAGACCAAGCAAACAGCTCCTTTCTTTCTCTGGCATCAATTGCAAACAAGTAATAAACTAAACAGCCTTTGCTTGCCTATTAAATATATAGGTTCAAATTTCAGTGATGACTGGAATGTTTTGGAAATCAGTTCAAGCCCTTCTTGAGCATTAAAAAAATAACTCTCCCTTTTTTCATTTGTTTTCACAATACCTGATGATTCTTTGTATCCTTTGACTCTCCTGAGAGCACTTTGAACTTGGATTTTAGCAGGAAACTTGTTTGTGCATATAGCAGCTCTAAAGGGCAAGAACAGTATAGTGTTTGAGAATGTGCTGCTATTTGAAAGATTGATGTGATTTTCTGATTTTGATGTAAAATGAAAACATAGTGAGGGGCTGTCACAAGCCTCTGAATCAGCCAGATTCTTTTTAGAAGCTGAAGACAGCTCTTGGCTCAGGTAGGCTATTCTCCCACATGTGTATTTGCCAGAACAGTGTGTGTGTGTCAGGGCTTTTTTGCTGTTGTTTTTTTCTCCAGATGGTGTAATGAGAGAGAGACTACTCGTTGCTTGCCAAGGGTTGTATAATATTGTGGCAAAATGCAATCCCAAGCTGCAGTTTTGAAGGTAACACATTAATCACTTGCTCATCAGGTTCCTACGCTTCTTGCATGTAGAGTCAAACCTCTGTCATCAGGCCAAAACTATTAACAAGTGTCACCTGAATGTTTTGAGTGTGATAAAATTTGGTATGTTTTCACTCCAAATGTTGGTTCAAGTGTCCACCATTAGGATGGTAAGAACAAATATGCAGCTGATCCTTTTTTTCTTCTGTAACTCAAACCTAAGTCAATAAATCCCTCAGGTCAGCTAAAAATAATAATGCTTTGGGTTTGCCTGTGATTTTTCTCTGTAGTACACCTAAAGTAAAAGCAAGAAGTATTTAGTGTCACAAAGGATTTACTTCCATGGTTGTGATTAAATAATTTATTAGCTTTTGAAACACACTTTGAGTTTGGGATTTCCCAGGAAACTTTTAAAAATGACTTATTGTATCTGAATGAAGTTATAATAATAAATAGAGATAAAAATGAGATAGGATAGTTTTCCAATTAAAGGGTCTGTAGTTTTTCACTAGATTGATATCTGAGTCTTCCTCCTGTTGACACTCATCTTCAAAATAAACCTGATATAAATTGACCTTCACTAGGCAACAAAATGGCAGAATGATCCACCTTCTGGCTCTTGGGTGTTTGAGAGTGATTAAACACATCTAGGAAAAAAAGTTACCCCCTGAGAGTGGCATGTACACACAATTTAGTCACTGTAATCTAGAAAGCTTCCAATATAGAGAGGTTTAGCGACAAAAACAGTTGGGGGAAGTCAATCATTTCCATCATCTTTCAGCTTTAACTTCTTTATTTGTCATAAACACTTCTTGTTATAGGGAATGGTGTTCATTCAGTCTCACAGCAATCCAAGATAGTGAAAGTGGTGGTGACTTAAAATTAGTGCACTGACATTTATGATAATAAAAGACACTTTAATATGGTGATACACTGCCTTTTTACTAAGCTACTACAAATAGTCTCTGCCATGTAGCACGAGAGAGCGGGATATTCAGTATTACATAATATTTTTGAATAGTTCAGAATGACAGCTTGTATGAAAAACACATGTAAGAATATTGCTTTCCCATGAGCTGTAAAACATAGCAAAAATCCTCCAAAAACCAAGAACTGTTTTTAAGAGTGATCTGACAAGCTAATTAAGAGTGGGTTTGCTAATTTAGGCTGTCTGGAAGGAGTGTAGATGAGATTTTCAGCATCTTAGTGATTTGACAACAGACAAAATCTGCAAATGTTCTTTAGGTGCCCTATACACTGTATTTGGACCACCAAAAGGATCTTCTGCCTCAAGCGATACCAGATTGTTATCCTGGCTGGCAGGAAACAACTGTAAATTATAGCTATATCTGACACATATAGAAGAAAAGCCATCAGACAGTATCATATGTGAAAAATGGTTTCTCGGTTGCCTTGGTCAAGTAACTTAAAGTTTAGACATACCATCTTTTCATTTGAGGAATGATGAAACCAGCAGTGACAAGAACAAAACTGCAAGTTTCTAAAAGTAGATATATTGAATTGAGAGGTAGGTCATTTGTCAGCCACCCCTGTAGATAAAATAAAATGGAAGACAAAAAAGTTTGCTTTGTATCACAAAGCCAGAGACTGCAGCACAAGATTACGTATTCTAAGGCATCTACCTCTCTCTGTGTACACCTCTAGAGACACCAAAGAGGGTCTTAAATTTCAGCACGCTCCAGCATCTCAAGTTCTGGAGGGAGAGAGAGACTGCAGAGAGTTGTCTTTATACAGCTGACATCTGTAGCCTCAAATGCCATCCATAAATTAGGCCTCTATCAAATAACAGTGCCCCTAGGCATCTGCCGTTTAAAAACTGCCCTTCAGAGGGAATGGGCAATCTTCTGTAGGATAGATTATGCATTTTACAGTCCTCATAAGAAACCAGTCTGAAAAATAGGTACCAAAACAATTAAATCATCTCTGTTGGTGGATCTCCTTTAAGTCTCTGAAAACCTGCTGAGAGAAGTGAAGTTACTTTTGCAGTATTTTTTAGACGTTGTTTAGCTGTAATTTTACCTGATACATGCAGAAAAGGAATATAGCAGGGCATTTCATTTCTGCCTTTCTTCTCTATTTCGCCATTGATCTTCAGTGCCCACATAGCCTATTAAACTCAATTTGTTACAGCTTTGCTATTGGCGTTTGAGATTAAATGCCAGGGAATGAAAGAATTTTTTTTTAAGGACTATGACTTTTTGTTTCAATACAGCTTTGTCAGGACCATAAGACTGTAACAGCCTGCTGTAGTGTGTTATTTCAGTCATTTCTTTCTACCTAGGAAAAATACCTCTGATTAGCACAGCTACTATCCCTTTGTTACAAGGTTTATACCAAGTTCAGCAGTGTTAATGCAATTGAACTTAACGGGAGCTGTGAATGCTTAGCACTATCTGGTCCTGTTCACAGTGCTCACTTATCTCCTCTCATCCGATAAGCTACAAAGCAGGATAACTCCTTTACAAAAGCAGCAGTGAATCTTGCTGCTGCAACACTACAGTAAAGTATTTTTCCAGTGCTAAAATGATGCTTTATGCATGGTGTTCTCACCCACCCAATCCTCGTTCAGTCTGGAAAAGATGGAGACCAGAGACCTGGGATGCTTTAGAGGCTGGCCTGGCCTGAGAACGCCTGCCTGGACTGCCCTCCACGTGGCCAGTGGTGGTGGTGAGCACAAAACCCTTGTGTGGGCAGGTCTGCTGCAGAGCCAGCACCTGGTGGTTTTGCCTCTTGTGTTGGCTCTAGGGCAGCATCCCAGCAGATCTGTGTTAAGGCCTGAGAACCTAGTTCTGTAACTTTCTACCAAAAATCCAGGAGAATCTATGGAGAGCTCATACTGGATTTGGTAGCTATTGGCAAACTAGAGAGGTACCACACAGATCACTGTTTTTCAATATTTTCAGCTGGTAGAAATGTAAAACCCTGTAAACTCTGTTTTTAACTCTCTACAGACAGAATATTCTGATCTAGTGCATCCTAGAATTGCCTTTAAATACTTGGTACTTTCTCTGAAATTATGATAGTAAAGGACAGAGCTAAAGTCACTTACAGATAATATGGATTTAGTGAAGACTTCAGAGTGATTTACATGCCTAGTGTTATTCTAACACTAACTTAGAGCTCAACTCATCTAGATGAAAGACTTTTCATCAAAACTATTCTGGAGAAGACAAGAATCACTTAATTCTGTATTGTAAAATGGCTGCTGTGTGATCAGATGCTTTTGCAGACTTAATCAAACAAAGCATTTACAAAAAACAGCTTCTTTCTATCATTATCCCCAGCACTATCACTTTTCTAATTGGACTTGAAGGATTCTTTTTCCTTTTTACTGTTACCTGCTGCGTAATAGACCATTGCAGCTTGCATCTGCTTCACAGAATATGTCAGTCTGTCTCATTAGACTGAAGGTATCAGAGAACACCATACACGGCACTATTTGTTTCAGGTGTGTCATTGCAGTTCTTTCCTCCCTGTTCTTTCTTACTGTAACTTATCCCTTACTTCCAAACTGGTCATATAAAACTATTTCGTACTGGTATATTTAAAGCTCCCTGTGAATGGCCATGTGCTTGGTCTCGATAATGGATGAAGTATTTAAATAATGATGGAAGCAGTTGTAGCACAACAACCGTGCCAAGATTTCAGAAGTCAATAATAATTTTAGTTGCTACAGATTTAGGGTAGCGTGAATGTGAATACAGGTAACATATTTTGGTATGCTTCATGAAATGAAATTTTCCAGTTCTGTGTCTCACTTCTAGAAGTGGTAGGGCACACATACATGTAAGTTAAACTTTTTCAGTGTTTTGTCATGGTCTGGAACAATCCAAGCTTTCAAGGGCGATGAGTGGTAGAAGAGGTGCTTATGAGGTGTTTATATTAATTGTGATTGTATGCAGCCTAATAATACACTTTCTGCTCTCCTGCTTGATGGAAACAACTTGATATCTACTGGATATTAAGCAATTTAATGACTTGATGAGCAAGAACAAGGTGATTGCAGAAGCACTCTCAGCCAGCTAAAACTGAGCATGCAGCTCATTTTGCGGCTCTGCATTCTGTCTAAATGGGCCATTTAATTATAGGCATCGCATTTGGGAGGAGTTCTTTGGTTTATAGTGGATGCCTGATAATGTCATCTGGAGTTTTCTTCTTCTGCCCTGAACAGATGCATCTTGTATTGAATGTTATAGCAAAGACTTTGCCTGAGGGTTTGCCTGAACAACGTAGTTGTTTGTATTCCAGTGCATAAGAAAAGGAAGGCCTTCAGGGAGCAAACCTAGCCCAGGTATCTATTGCTGAATTCAGCTAGAAGGACCCACAACTTGCATGCAGCTTGGAGTGCAGTGCTTTCTCAGTGGCTAATGAAAAGGGGTTTTGGCCAAGACTGTGGCTTTTGTGAGGGTTATTGCAGTCTGCCTGGGTCTCCCAGTGTAAACAGCATTTACACAACCAGTGTGGTCAGAGGTTGCTTGAGAAGAGGTTCTTCCTTTCTGCTGCTCATACTTCTCTCTGCTTCAATATTATGTGCACATACGGGTACAGTTTGCAGTTACAGTTTTGACATTTAAATTTATAAATGAGTCTCAAGCTGCTTCTTGTGCTACTGTCATTGCTGTTACCTCCATTTCTTCTCTACTGGGATGGGTCTTCTGATGTTTGCAAGCTTTTTGCTGCTTAGTCCTTTCTTGAAGGGCACCCAAAATAGTATTAGATACTTCTGAAATGGCTCCACAGCATCTTTCTAGTATGTTTTCAGGACTGTTATGATATTTGCTTTTTTTAAAGTATTTTGAATAGACCCTAGATGGGTATGTTAGATACAGTTCTAAGAAACAGAGCTCTTTACTATGACCCCTGTGTTGCCTCATGGAAGGCTAGTTAACTACTGAACATCTGCAGCTTCCTACCAGGGACATGCAGCAGCATCTGATAGCATCAACTGCATGGCCAGAGAATCCAAACGAGAAATCCAGTACATCTTCTGAGGAAAGGCTAATTTACCGAGGTCATTTGAAAGTCCTGCTGATGCCGGTTTTCTGTCTCCTGTGCCTATAACTGGCCTGGGCAATGCATGCCTGTTTATATCTCACAACGTGCAATGCTGTATTTCTCTGCTAAAGGTTATGCTGTTTAACTGATTAATTGTTCAATGCTGACTGATTAGATTTAGCAGTGGCAGCTCTTGGATTTTAAGAAGATGTAGCACATTGACTTTGTAAATGTAATATCTGGCTTTTCCTATTTTAAATATGATAACATTTAAAGAGCCAGTCAGGCTTCTGGGATTTTAGATACCAGATGGGAATTTTATATTCCCTGTATACTGTATCATATCAAGTAAATACTGAAAGAAGCAATGGCTAACTCAAAGAGGAGCTGTGCTTTTCAACTCACAAATGATTGTGCATTTATGTCTGTTGCTACTTTTAAAATTCTCATTATCACCTCTGTCCCGTCACCACCCTAAGCCTCGTCCATATCCAGCATGTCTGCTTATCACTTCTGTAACACTTTTTTAGGAGCAAAATGCTGCATTCTTCTTTTGTTGGCACTGTGGTAGGAGCTAAACTTACCAACAAATGGCAGTAAGAAACTGGGCTGTGCCAGATCAAGATTTTCCTGCTTTCAAGCATTTTAATATAAACACCATTATCGTCAAAATAAACGAGGCCTTTAGAGTCTTTACTCTGCATTAGAAAAACAGCAATACAAAAACCAAGCAGACTACAAGCCAAACAAAATTTTAAAAATCCTGATGACGGACTTCTGATGCTCTTGCATACGAGTCCACTCTGTTTTGTGTTCTGTTATCTGTTATGCATTACAAGCAGCACAGAAATGAACCTAAAGTAGTCAAGATAAAGTAACTCAGATTTTCCTAAATGACAACAAAGCTGCCGCAGTCACAGCATGTACAGCTCCTATGTGTCAATTGCTACACCTAACCTGCAGTGAGAAGAGAAATAATGTTTCTGATGAAATGACTCTTTAAGATGGATGGTGTCAGTAGTGGGGATGCTGAGACATATGTAAGAGTAAATGTGTACAGTCCAATATAACAGCCTGTTAGATAGTTGCAATAGTTGTTGATCAGTGCAACTTTCATATTTTCAGGCTTTAGCTAAAGATCTGCATCTCCTTTAATGAGGATATGGCTTGAAGTTGTGGGAAAATTAATGATCAGTTTTGATATTAATGGAACCCCAAAAGTAATATTAATTTAGATTTGAACATGTTTAGATGTGAAAATGTTGTTTTAATTTTTAAAATTAAGCATTTTAAAAGCTTTGAAATACTTAAATATACCTTATTTTTGATTTCTTATCATGATTAGAACTGTAAACACTGAATAGCTGGAGTGAGTGCCTGTTGAGATTTACAGCTCACTATTGCAGTCTCAAAAATTAAGATGCTCATCTGAGCCCCAAACCTTTAAATATTTGCTTTTGTCTTCTAACATATAAGGACATTCCTTTGAAAATACCAGATTGCATAAACTGCATAATTAGCACTGAATTCCCTGTATAAAGTACAGTAATCTAGAATGGTCAGACTATAATCCATGTTCCTCATGACAAATTTGCTGTATAGCCATTAAGTTATTATAGTATCATACAGTTAAGAGATTAAAATAAAAATGAAACTTGTATTATCTGACATTTTCAAATTGTGGTTTTGGTGGACAATACGAAAACAGGAATAGTGAAAGAAAAGTTTTATATTCCTCCCATTTCACTGACCTTCATTGTTATTTCTAGCTTTTCCGCTCAAATATCAAAAGATCTAGTGTAATAAAGGATGACAGGAAGCACATCTGACAAAACTAACTCTTAAGTCTTGTTGAATAAAACATTCAGTGGAAATGCTTCTTAGCGCCAGCAGGTTAGCATTAAAAGTGTAATGGTTTTAAAGGAAGCCTAAACACCTCTCTGACAGATTGACAGCTCCAGATTTTAAAATTAAGATTTGAAATAAAGATGCTGCTGAAGTTATCAGAAGAAACGTACCCAGCAGTTGCCTAATGCACATGTTCATGACAATACTATTTGTCTATCAGAAAATCACCCACATCAGTGATCTAACACTGATGACGCTGGCACGTGTTATGTAAAGTAGAAGCCCTGATCATATTGTCAGTCACACAGCCAGGGTTCTTGCCCATCTCTTTTATACAAAAAGATCTCCTTTCAAATTTCTCTAGCATAGCTGGAGGGACCAGTTTGTCTGAGCTCTGAATTAACAGTTTCCTTTCACTTGAAATCAGAAAAAAAACAGCTTATAAAACCTATTTTATTTTCCTTATTTCATCTCAGTAATAACTATGCTAAATACTAAAAATACTGAAGGCTTATATTTTAGCTAAGCTATTCTGGATAAAATTGTCAAAACTACACATACATGTTGAAGCCTAATACAAGAGTGTAAATTCCAGGCAATTATTTGACATACCTGCACATGCTTCCCACATGGGGTTTTGCACACCAGCTTTGAAAAACCATGGACATGGTACAAAGCTGAAGTTGACTTCTGCTGGGAACTAGTTAGTGTGTTCGCACAACTTTTCTAGCATTCTTCAGCCCTCCCCAAAGCCATACCACCAGGGAACGTTTGTCTGCCTTCAAACTCTGATGCCACCAGAAGAGCCTGTTCTTTATGGGTAATTATGAATGCAGAATAATTTTCTGTGTTTTACGTATATGTTCAATTACTTTGAATTGCTATTAGTACTCTTCCAAATTGAACTGAGGAATACAGATTTTTTTTTTATGCTATACCCAGACACTTAAAATACAAGACTACTGATACAGACTCCTTGCCGTTATTTATTGCTCAGGCAGCATTCAAGGAGGATCAGGGTCACTGGAATGAGAATGAAGGTCTCCTCATCACTTCACTCATTTTATATTTGTCTTGGAAAAGTTATCTTTCTGGGAATCATTTTTCCTCTGCTTTTCAAAAAGGGATTTCAATAAAACTTGGAATTTGAATGTAGATTTCAAAGATCTATGTTTAAAAATGTGAAATCAAGTTCGGTCATCAGGCAATATTGACCAAAATTGTATTTTGTTTAGTTTCTTGATAACAATGCTTCAAGATAAAATAAACAGAACATTGCTTAAGTTGATAGTTACAATTTTAGATTTAGAATTCTTTTAAACTTCAAAAGAAAATGCCTGATTTTACTCTTCAAAGCTCTGGTATCAGGTAATTATCTAAAAGTTGGGCTGTTTCTTATTCAAAGACATTTCTGGTCTCATTATCCTTATGCAGACACAATTCCCATTGGAATCATCCTGAACTTTGCTTCTGTGACTAGTATGGGTTTGAATGAGATGCTGAGATTTCCAGGAGGCTCATGGTTACACTTTTTATGCTTTGCTGTACCTTCCATTCCAATCCTCCTTTATTGTGGCAAAACTACTGCCCAGTTTTCTTTTGTTCCAAAAATCTATTCATTCTTTTTTAACAGAACAAAAATAGAGGCGGGGGGTGGAGAATCTCTATATCAAAGGAAATGAATATTTGTGTCTCAGGGAATACTTCCTTTTAAAAGTTCCTTGAAAAACTGCAATAAATTAAAACATGAGATGTATTCTGGGTGGACTGCAGTGTATAAATATCTGTATTTTGACCCAGTGTGTTTTAAGCAAGTCCATTAACAAGAACATGATTCGTTTGACTTTTACATTGGTATAAAACAGCAGGCAAATTAACTAGATGCTGAATATATTTAAATTATAATTTCTCCTGGCAGTAGATCATATGGTGAAATAATTTTTCCAGAGATCCTTCTCTCTGCCTTCTAACAACCTGCTGTTTCTTGCCACTCTTGTCATCAGAAAGTTCTTACAGGCTAAAATATACTAAATAAAGCAGACAGCCAAGAAATAGAGGCAAAACCCGCTACAATAAATGCTCCCTATCATGGAGTGGCCCATACACATAGGATTTCCAGGGTGCAACAAACTTCATCCAGTGCATCAGATGTGCCTGGGAAAACTCTTTAGAGAAAATGAAACAACTCCTATGCATGGAGTGAATTCATTCAAATATGTGAGAACAGACAGAGCGTATAGTTGTGAGTACACAACTAGGAAAATAAACTTCTTAGGACTCTTGGATACAAATCATGTATTCAATAGATATTGTTTTTATGGCACGTTGCAGTTTTCTGTGTAAGAACACACTTTGGTGTTCCAAGGACAGTAATTAATTGGTTATCTGTCAAGCTTATCCCATGGGACCTAATCATCTCCCTTTTTGCTAACATTCCCTTCTTCTCCAAAGGTGCTTTATCTTTCAAATTTAATAAATGATTAGCATAATTAATTTAAACATGGAGATTTGTTTGCAAGGTGCCATTAGGCTGAAATCTATGGTTTCTTTTTCAGGCCTTGCTAGTGTTGCACACCTAAAACCATGTCTGTTCTTTTGTTTGCTATATAATATTATCTCACAAAAAGTGCTACCTCTCCCTACAAACCAAGTCTTGCTTAGAAAATTCATTAATTAGTTCTCTTTATCCTTTCTACCTTCCATATTTTGCTCTCTGCTTATAGTTTTATGTAACTTGCTTGGCTTGGCTTTGTTTTTTTTTTCATTAGACTGTGAGCTTTTAAGTTCGGGAATGTAACTTGATATAACAGCATCTCATTTGAAAAGTGTCCTGGTTTGGAGTAGAACAGAACCAATTTTCCTTTCAGTTAAGTATCTTCTAACTGCACTTTCTGAAGATAGCTACATTTTTTTCAGACAGTGCCAGTTTCTAGGATTGATAATGCTTGAAGTTTATAGTTATTACTAAGGTAACAGTAGGAGCAGCATGCAGAAAGGCTCTTGCTTATACTCATTCCTATAGAAACCAAGGTCACTGCTAAGTCTCTTATGGTCCACAAGTGAAAGGCTGTAAGAGAGTCACAGTTGCGGGGAGAAGTGGACAGGACAGGTGACCCAAGATTGACCAAGAAAATGTTCCATCCCATAAGCATCATTCTCAGTTTAAAGCTGAGGGATCAGGAGGGTCGCTCTCTCTTCTTCTATGGCTGGTGTCTAAAGAGGACTCTGTCTGCTTCTCTCCTGCCTTTGATCCCAATCCATGTGTTCCTGAATCCAGTTCACGCCTGCTGCTGAGTCAGTCCAGGACTTCCTGGTGCCTGCCCTGCAGCACCAGTGGTGACGTTATTGTCATGGGGGGGCGGCGGGGGAAGCTCAATCTTGGTTTTGTATATATTTGTATTTATTTAATTATTCTATTATTATTATACTATTTTACATTGTTATTGTTTATTAAAACTGTTCTAATGTTCCAATCCATAAGTCTCTCTCCCTTTTCTCTTTTCCTTCTCCTTCTGGGGAAGGAAAGGGTTAATAGAGAACATCTGTCATCTGTTTAATAGCCATCCCAGCTTTAAACCTTGACAATAAGATGCTGGCAGGTGATACAGGACATAAATAGTAGAAATAATTGTCCATAGATGCTTATTAATGCAAATATATATCCAGTACTTGGGGCATTTAATTCAAATGATCTCTTTTGATCTAAAAGATCCCTTTGTATTATACTCTTGCTCATCCAGCCTGTGAAGTTAAGCACCGAAAGTTCTGCTGCTGCCAGAGGGTCAAGAGGGAAGATGTGTCACCAGGTAAAAGTCAAGCTGAGCAGTTCTAGTTGCTGTGAGCTACTAATTTGATGAACCTCCATATAGGACAGATGTAATAGGACGCTTGCTTAATGTTCCCTAGCTTCCAGATGTCCTTCCTGTGTCTGAACAGAGCACTGACATTTCTGTCATCAAGTTTTAGTTTAGAATTATAAACCTGAGGTAGTTTGAAACAAATGATTTTGTGAACTTCATGACGATGATTAAAGAGAAAAGAAGTTCTACCCTCTCCAGAACATTAATGACAGACCAGATGACACGTCTTCCATACAACAAATAAGATCAAGCACTTTGAAAGCCAAGGAGTTTCAATAGAAGTGAAATTGAGCTGCTCAGGGCAAACTATCCAATCCCTCACATAGCAAGCAAATCACTCTGAGTGATTTTATAATATGGAATTTTTTTGGAGTGCTATTTCAAACTTTGTATCATTCTCAAACACAAACCACCATACACTTGCTATAGAAATGACCCTATTAGGCACAGCTGTACAAGTGACGAATCTGCACGTAGATTGCCAAATAAAGTAGTACAAATTCTATGCAGTAGCTGTGCTTTCTAAACCTTTCAATTTTGTGAAATACACTTCTCTAATGATGCTCATGTTGTTATTCCAATAATAGACTACATCCAGTCACTTCAGGATTTTAAAGCTAGTCTGGAAAAACATCAGAAAATGTAATTTATCATGCACTTGCAGTCAGCTGTCGTGAGCGAGTTGACAGGCATTTCCTCCTTCTACAACCTTTTGGATCACTTTTACCATTTGGTCATGAATTTGGGAAGAGGGATGCCAGGCCATTCTACACTCTTCCCGCAGCTGTGCTGGCGATGTTTGCAATCTCTGTGAAAGGGGGACAGAACAACGTTCATTTTCTCAATAATAAAAATTGGAATCCTACTTTATCAAATTGCAACCTGTTTTCACACCTCAAACCAATCAGAACTATGCTGGAGCAAAATTCAGTGAGCAAACCTCACCCAGTGTTCTTCCCAAGCCACTAAGCCACTGGGTACCTGTTTCTTTTAAACCTTCTGATAAAAAAATAATGATATTTCAGCACACAACATTATTTAAAGTCCAGGCTTGAGATGTAACTTTTCATATTTTTAAAGCTTTGATATTTTAAAAATCTTTGTCTTCCTCTTCAGGGCCAGGTAATTTTGCAGGATGGAGAGAAAGGAGGGTATGGCTACGTAGTTAATTGTTTTTACTTTCTAACTTGCTAGTAAGAAAGCATCATTGCTTTTCAGTATATAAAACTGTTCTTGTTTTTTGGTGAAGGCTGCAAAGTTGGAGACTTGTGGAAGCTATGGACTATGTTTATTTAGTGTTTCTCAGACAGACCTGGGCTTCCTCTGTTTCGTTGTTGTGGCCAGCCACAACCATGGGGCTCCAACACAGAGAGTGGGCAGGGAAAGCTTAACGTTTCCCAGCAAAATGCTCTGCTGCCCTAACCAGTTGAGGTTGTGTCTGCCAGTTGACTTGCCCTTACTATGACCTGCTTTATTCCTCTGATCCTGTCCGAGGAAAATGGGTCTAAATTCTGCGTGTATTATCTAAAGCACTTTGAATGTTTGTTTCACATTATCATTGGAGCCTTACTTATCAGCTGTTTTTAATCTTCTGCAAACATGGTTTAATAGAAAGCATAGGGAAGAGAACAAAGTAATCTAAATCTCCATGTGGATTTGCATCGGTGATGTAGCACAGGCAAAGGACAAATCCCCCAAAGCTGTGGATCCCCAGTTACAGGACTTGCCTTGTGCATGCTGGAGCAGCAGGAGCTGTCAAGTCTGCAGCTGTCCTCTGCACCGCTGCCATTGGCTCACAAAGCAGAAATTACCTTTGCTTTGAGCTCCTCCTAAAGTTTGATTCTCAAAGGGGTCTTCACCCTGCAGTGACTGAGAAGTGTGGTGGGTGGAACGGCCGGCTCGTTCCTTGCTTCTCCTCGCTCTTAGGCTGTGCTCTCCTGTGCCCTTGTTGGAAAGTGGTAGCTAAATAGATGTCTGTGTGGGGAAGGGAGAGGGATGTTCCCTGTGAGTGGCTTGAAGCCTGTCAGAGATTTCATTCTAATTACTGTGATTTTGTGTTGCAGAGTTGTAATGCAAAATGCCTATACAGATATTTTTACAGGTTTACAGTATTGTCTGGCAGTTTGGGACTTTGTAACGATGGAACTTGTGAATTCTGGGTGGTTTTATGAAACTGTTGTATCACATGCTTTGATATGGATGTGATCCATGATATGCTGTTAAGGCAGTCTCATGCCTTGCTCAGAACAGGACTGAGGGCTGGGTGAGGAGGAGGCAAAATGGCTGCTGGGCATGCTCTTCAAAACACGGGTGCAGGGGTGTGAAACTTCAACCTCTAAAGATTGCCTGCAGAGCTTGAAGTGGTTATATCCTTTCACTGGAGTTGTAGCAAGCCTGAATTTCACTCATTATTTAGTATTCTAACATTTGCTTTGAAACACTGCCTTATTGGTTAATTATATAGTGTGCCTTTATACGTTCTCTCTCTATAGAAAGTGTTTCCAAAAAGGTCATAAGTTTTGCTTTCACATTACCTGATTTAAATTAAACAGCAAAACCATAACATACTGTAGCCATCTTTTAACCTAAAGCAAAGCACTATAGTAATGTATTATTATTTTTTGTTAACTTGATAGTTTGGTGACTACCAAATGGAAATGTTAACAAATGAAATACACTAAAGCAGAACTCAGTTACATGCAATATATTATTCCTGCTCCTTTGAACAAATTGATCTTTATGCTCTAATGTAATAGGATCAGCCTTGACCTCTCACTTCAAAATGTTGTCATTGTATCATAAATAGCAAATTTAGTGTTCTATATACATACTATAATTGCAGTTAGACTTGACTTGGTCTCGTGCTGCCTTGTTTCGCTGAAGTCAATGAGGTTACGTGGTTAAGTGAGAGCAAAATGTACTCCTTCCATTTAGACTAAAATGGCAAATTACAGCTCTGAGTGCTTCTGGGAACACAGTGAAAGTCGCAATAAAATTAAATTATAATTTATGCATTGATCTGAAATAGGAAACTGAGTGCTCAGGAATTTTACAGAAAATTGCAGCTACTAGTGTTGAAATTTTGGGAGTGCTTCTTCATTGCATCTTCATCACCTCATGACAGGTCATTACGGAACCTGAGATCTGGTACTGCTTCTCGCACAAGAGGAAAGCACTTTTTATCTAATGACCAAAGTAAAGGAGTGTCGTACTCATTTTTACCAGAGAGAATAAAAAAAAAAATAATTGAAGGGAGTAAAATTATTTTTGTAAGATTTTCTTTTTTAACACAGATATGGGCTGTAGTTAACAATTTTATTATTAACAATTATATTATTTCATAATAAAATACCAGAACGGTGACATTACCATTATTTTAACTCAGAATGAAGAGGGTTGTGATTTACACAAGTCAGTACATGTTCATCTGCGTTAGATGAGCACACAAGATTTGGCTTTTTCCTATCTCAGCCTTTTCTGTTCATACTATCATACTTTCTGATGTCATATATTGGAAAAAATGCAAGATTATAGCCTCAGATTCTAACACCCTATCCAAGTGTGAAAACTCACCTACATGTATGTTTTGAAGACCAGCTTCTAGGGTATCTACTACCTTTTTTTTTCCAGAAGTACAGAGCACCAGCCGCAGTTGTGATTTATCAGGCACTCCAAAGAAGGGACTATTTTCTTAAACCCACTAGAGCTGTCTGTCCTGGGTCAGAGCCAGATCTTAGACTATTGCTAAAGTTTTAATTTAGTGGGGTAGATGCTGCATCCTGCACTGGGGCAGTGAAGACAATACCCTTATGATAAAGTGAAGAAGGCTTAGATGGTCTCTAAGAAGTGGTGCTTGGCAGTAGTATGGAGCTAGCAGCCTCCAAGGGACAGATAATGGTCTGGGGCAAGTGAGGGAAGTGGTGTGATAAGGATTCTGTGCAGATCTCAGAAACTCAGAGAATTTGGTCTAAGCTATAACTTCTGGTAAAACAAACTGAGATATGAGATGGATTGATGGTGTTCCACAAGTTACTGGCATAAATGTTGATTCTCAAGAGAAAGGCGTTATTATCTCTTCTTTTTCATGAGTTTAGTTTTATGTAGCAAAAAAAAAGTTAGTTTTGAATATCAGTGTAATATTTCTGCAGAAGTGCATATTATGCATAGAAAAAACTTGGACAGATCATCTGTACCAAATCACCCCTCCATAAGCAACTACTAGTAATACCCCACTGTGGGACCTTTCAGTGAGCGGGTGGACGTGTGGCATTGCCCCAGGTTTTGCATATACAAAAAGAGGAACATGGTGCCCTTTTGCTCCCGTCACTTTCTCCTGCACTCTCAGAAGCTAAGTGGGCCTTTCTGAATGCATGTTAGAGAAATACGGTTTTATACTGGCAACTTATTTTCTTTCAGAGAGTCACAGAGCAAATAAAAGCCCCCAGCTACGGCTCTGTTTTTCACCTCACAGAGAGCAAATGTAGGCTGGTTAGGTCGGTCAAAGGAAAGATGTAGCGTGGCCACAAGAAAAATAAGTTCTGTAATTGATTGGGTCAAGAGGAGCTCAGGGACACCTGTTTGGATGAAAACGGAATGGCATTCACAGCAGAGGCAGGAGATCTGATTGAACATGGCTAAAACTACTCAGGAGTCTCAGAGATGTGAGTTGAAACTAAAGTTAGGAGGCAAACATGAATAGCTTAAGCTGTGGAGGGCCAACCTTTGTACGCTCGGGGGCCATGTTCATTCCCAGGCAGGTAGATAGGCCAAACCACTACAGTTACATTTCCAGTGAATAGCAGCTTTCCTAGGAAACTCTGCTTGATGCAACCAAATTCTCTGTTTCTCTGTCTCGCTTTCTTAGCTGACCCTGCCACCCAGCAGCCAAATCTGGCAGGCTTATAGGTCAGATCAGGCTCCTGGATTGATTTGTTGGCCATTGTTAGTTGAAATGAATTTGAATTTGCAAGGACACGTGAAGCAACAACAATAAACCCAGCCGCATTCTCCTATACATTAGAAATTCAGGAAAGCATGGGTTAAAGTTGCAGTTTTCAGGGAAATCTCTTACATTCTTTCAGTTGCTTTCTGCAAAGGTAACTGTACAATGTATTCTTTATGCACTAAGAGCAACCCAGAGAGCTGTTGACAGTATAAGGAAAAATCTAAAATCAGTTGCTATGCCCATAATAACAAGTATGCCCTTTATTTCCCTCCTCCCCATACTAATGTTTCTCTCTTTTCCTACAAGTGCTCAGATTCAAGTCCCCAATAGGATTCTCCTTGCAGGCAGAAATTGATGCAGCTGCCTCTTGCAGTTGCTAGTAAACAAGTTGTATTGGTCATGGGACACCAGCAGGTGAACAGGATGGTTATGTACATGGTGAGTTATAGTCCCCATTTATGACCTTGTGGGAGGACCACAGCCACCTGGAACAAATCAGAGCAAACGGCTCTAATGTGTTCAAGAGGTGGGGCAGAAAATCAGAGCCCACTCAATGGTGGTGTAGCTGTAGGGAAACCTCAGTGATGTCAGCCCCTAAGGTGTCACCAGCCTCAGATTTCAGCTAAGAGGCAGCTGCTTTGCATAGCAGTGAATGAGTAATGCAAGGGAGGGAAGAACTAGCTATACTGACCCCAGTTTGTAAGTTGCACAAATATAAAAGAGAGTAAAGGATAAGCCCATGCGCATTAATTACCCACACGTATATGTGGGAGGACATGAGTCACTAAACCTATGGTTAATTACTTGTGTAACGTATTTGAGTGTGAATGTGTATGTATGTACCTATATAGAGAACACTATATATAAATATATGTGGTTAGCTATGGTTGAATGTTATACTTTATTTTGAACTTTGAAATGGATTTTTTTTTTCCTAACTAGGATTTTAATAAGCCCACAGAAAATGCTCACTTTTCAGAAAGTCTGTGGTTGTTAAAACAGTTTTCTCTGAATTAATCTGCAGAAACTGATCTTGACCTCATTTTCCAGACCTTGGACAAAATGAAACTGAAGCAGTTGACAGCTGCATATTAAATGACAACTTTGCACAATAATTTATTAGCTAATTTTGCCTACTTGGTAATGACTGTCCTTGTACCTTAGGGATATTTGTGTTTTTCTGTTATTTGCATTATCCATTTAATTGTTATAAACATGTTAATAGTGTTCTATACATTACTCTAGTCATATAAAATTTAGACTTCATTTTTTTTTAAACTGTTAATTATTTTTCTATCCAGGTTTTTAGTGGGCCTGCAGGAAAGAATGGTTCTGTTTTTGATTTATTTTGAAGTAAGATTCTCGAGGGCTGGATTCAATAATACAATCCATTTGTCTTAAGCACTGCAAAGGCTCATGACAAAGCCCTGAAAATCAATTTTTTGAGAGACAGAGAGAAGTTGTGTAGGTGTACACAGGTTTGAGCAGTCCAGAAGAGTGAAGATTTTTTTTTTTTTGCTTCAGCTGGTCTTTAAATGATTATAGATTTGTTTGCTTTAATAGGATGATAATCAAGTATTTAAGGCTCTAAATATAGACCCTGTAGGTAGAAAAAAGTGGAAGATGTTTATAAAACTACATAAGAACATATTCCCGAATTTAAAATAAAATCCCATCAAAGCAGATTGGTTAGAATTTAAGATCTCTCTGACAGAGCTGGAAATAAAACCAGAACTAGAATGTGACATTAACTAGAAATTGTTTAATGCTGTGCTTCTGTGCTGACTAAATGCAAAGTATGAGTGGCATTGCTGTCAAAAAGTGAATTTGGAACTGAATTGAGGGATAATTTGGAAGGCTGATAGCACGGTGCATACGCAAAGATCGGAGGGGTAAGAAAAAGAAGATATTTTAGTCTTGATGGCATTGTCTTGCATTCAGGCAGCTCCCCAGCGATGAGCTGCTCTCTGGAAAAGCTCAGCTAATGGCCGGGGACAGAGTGGCCCCTTCTCCTTCCGCAGGGTCCCTGGCAGGGGAGGCCCTGCCAGACTACCTGTGGGGAGCTTTGCCTCTGCCCGGCATCTGGAGAGCCCATCAGAGCACGCCAGGCACCCCTTGGGAGGGCTGTGCCAGGCCCTTGGCCCGTGACGAGGAGGGCATGCTCTGACGGGCACTGGGGGCGGCAGCCATCTTGGGAGCCCAGCGAGGCGCTGATGCCTCGCGGTGTTGGGGCCGGGGCAGCTGTTGGTCCGCAAGCGGCCTCGCTTGGTCACCAGCACAGAGAGTCCCATCTCGCCAGGTTTAATCAAATTATAAGGGTTTATAAAGTTACTTGTGTGTGAAATCGTTTCCAGATTTGTGACGCAAGTTTAGGAATGAAAATGAGGCTTGGGGTCCTTTGAGTTATTCAGCCTTTTCCGTAGCCAGAGAAATTGCTGTCCTGTGAGACAGGTTGATTCTAGATTTGAGTGAGGCCTGACTGTAATAATAATGAAAAGTAAACAGGGAAAGTGTTATGGATAATATTAATGCAAAACACAATGAAGGAACTGAAGTATGTTTCTGACTTGTAATAAAACAGGGAATTTATCAAAGGATCCCATTTTGTTTTGCTTTGGTGGAACAAAGTCGGGGTGTTCAGTATGTGTATTGTTTATATTCTAAATAAGTCCTTAAAATGTTAACATTGAAGTAGATTTGTTTGAGCAGAATAGAGATATGTTTGGTTCACTGGAAGACTTCACAATATTCAGTGATAACAAAGCTGAAAAATAATTTAAGTAGACTTTTATTAAACATGAAAACTAATCTGTATTTCAAAATATATTTGCATGGGTTTGAGGGAACTTTTGTGATTGAAAGAAGGTGAAAAAGAGGCTTAAAAGTAAAGATTTATAGAGCAGTGAGACTTTAAAAAGACACTAGGAATTTAATCCTATAAATCCTGTAGGAGTTACAGGGCAGCACTTCAGCTGATAAAAAATTTTTGTTGCCCCATTGAAGTCATTATCCTGTATTTGTGGTGGAGGTCTGAGGATTCGTATTTTCAAATTGAACTCCTATATCAAAAAATAATCTCTGAATGGAAGTCTGTGATCAGGGGTTCACATAAATGCAGGTTATAAGACACTGGTGTCTCCCCCTACCCACCCAGCTGCCTGGTGTAACGCCCAGTGCTGAAGACGGGCTGTACAGAGCCAGTACTCAAGAGCACGTGAGGTGATAGACCATAGTACCATTTTAAGGCAAGGAAAACTTAGGTTATTCAGAAGAAATAGTGCAACACTTTCAAACCACGAATTTACATGCAAGAAAGCATCCTTCCTTATTTTCATACCCCTCCTCAGCTTGTCAGCACTGGCACAGCAAATCTCACATGTTGCTGGACATGTGAGATGGAGGGAGAGCTGTGAGCTGTGCCAGCCTTCACACTGCTCCGTGCAGGGAGATCTGCCTGGTGGGTGTAGAAAGCCTTTTGTTGCCCCACATGTATAATAGTAATATGTTGGACTTCCTATATATGTGCATGTGGTATGCGCTTGCCTAAGGGCTCAAAAAGCCTATGACAACCCTTCAGCTTGTTGAAAAGTTAGTATTGCTGTGGCTGGTTTTTGAAATGGATCCCTGTGGCTGTCTATTTTTGTGTACTTGCTGACTGATATATATGAAACAACTTAAATGAACATTTAAGATCAAAAGTAAACCAATTCATGTACAGACTCTTGCTACAGGGACTTCATAAGTAAGGTGAGACACTTTTGTTTCCATGTCACTTTTTTAAAGTGAGATGGATACCATATATAGCAATATGTTATTTGCTAAATTATTAGTGTGTTCGCTCTGTGTTCTCTTAATAATTTTCAGGTGCTAACTGCTAGCAAATTCTCCTTTTTTAGTAGTGGTGACTGTACTTTTAATGTTATAAAGAGATGTGAGTTGCAGCATTATGTGGAATTACATATAAATACTAAAACCTGACATTTTATTTTGCCTAAAAAGTAGCTAAAAGCAAAATTCATCAATATCTATCATCCTAGTTGTGCCTATAGCTTTATAAGATTAATGTAGTCTTTTCCTGTTAGTGCAATATCAGCAGATTATGATTTCTTAACAGTGTTCATGTTTATTTGCCAAAATGTCTTCTGAGCTTTTATGTCAAAGAAGGACTGCAAATTTTAAAAAATTATGCTGTCCTACTTAGTTGTGCCTGTTCAGATAAGCAAAACAGTAGAGCTTTATTTTGTTCATTGGATAAGTTTGCAAATGTTTCTAGAACAGGTTTGTGTGTGTGAATTTACCATTCTGTTTCTATGAATTCTCATACATTTGGTTTTGAAATTTGTTTTCTGCGTATGCTAACAAAACTCAAGTACCTGAATATTCTACAAAGAAAATGCTAAGGAGTCTGGAGAAACTCAAGTAGGTGATTTAGAATCTAAAATAAGGAACTGGTACTTTTTTTGTGAAATAAGAAAAAGAAAAAAGAGCAATAATCATAATACTGAAGACTGAGCATTTATTTAGTCATCTCCTAATTAGTATTAAAAGTGAAGAAATTATGGAGACATAATACAGAAAATGTGAATTTTAAAAAGGATGAATTACTGTAACCCTTACAAATTCAACAGAGTATTGAATGCATTTTATACATTGGTTATAAATTCTATGTTGAGTACAAGGGTGATTCTACTGCTCTTTTTCCCTTGTCTGGTGACTTTTCTTCTTTTTAGGAGAGGATGTTTTTGTATTCATCTTGTGTAATTTAGCAGTTGGATCTCTCACACAACCCTGATAAACTTGAACAACTTCACAATATGGTACCAATAATAATATATTTAACAGTTGCAGAACTAGAATGAGTTGTTGTGTGTTTTGTTTTTTTTTCTTTTTTTTTTTAAATTAGGAATCCTTAACTAAATTAGAGATGAAAAGAAAAAAAAAAAAAGGCTATTATAACCTAGGCTCTGCAATACCTGTTTTTACAGGTAACAAGGTGGAGTTTTTTTCTGCAGAGGGTCCACATTACAGTGGATCTTGCAGTGATGCTTGACAACAGCTTGAAAATGGATCTGCTGGGACATTTTTGATCTGGAACTGTGCTGACTTACAGGTAGAACTACAGAGGTGGCTCTGCTTGTGGGATTTTACCCTGTGTTTTTAAACCAGAACTCTTCTATTCATTTAAAAAATTTCTGATGCTTCTTGCATAAATATTTCATTAAATATTTATTTGCCATGCAAAAATTCAAGGAAGTTAACATTTTATTTTTCATTATCCACTCAGGTGTAATATGGATCAGCAATTCTACATGTCTCGCATGGAGTTGTGAGACTCATTGACCTCCTACTTTTCTTATGAACATCATCTAAAGGACACAGTGAGAAGGACACTTCACAAACAGGACGCCTTTAATTTCCTTCAGGCCCCACTTCATATGGGAAAATATTAAGCATCAGGTAAGTATGACTGACTATTATTCTATCAAAGAGATATATCACAATTAGGAAGCCCAGAACTAATGCAACTGTTTCCTAGTCAATGAAGCATGAGATTAAAGGCTGATGTCAAATGTGAGAATCCAATTAGCAAGAGACTTATGTCTATGGTACAAAAGTAAAATACTGCTATTTATGTTACATATTCTAGCACAGCGTGGTTCCTATCCATGTAAATTATAGAAGAATTTATTATGAGTAATTAAATACGGATCTGGAATAACAATATATGGTATTATAAAGAAATGGCATATGAGAAATGCAGTATAGAAGTGGTGCTTTTTCTTCCACTTCATGTTGTTTTCCACACTGAACAATATACACCAAGGCCTTTAGTGCTATAAGCTGTTATGGATATTAACTGCAATTGCATAACTTCTGATAAGTTTGGGGGTAAGCTGACTCGGTAGTTACACAATGAGAAAAGGCAGAGAATAGAAAAGTCAATTTACATAAAG
Organism: Nyctibius grandis; assembly: GCF_013368605.1. NCBI lineage: Eukaryota > Metazoa > Chordata > Aves > Nyctibiiformes > Nyctibiidae > Nyctibius > Nyctibius grandis. Next base: position 17,350,600 of record NC_090666.1, read on the forward strand.
AATATAGGGTAGGGGAAACATGTTCTTGAGAAGATGTTTGCAGTATCAGACTGCTGCATTTTGCAATGGTAATCAATTCTCCACAGTCTAACAGTGCTTTGGACATTCCTGTGATATATTTGCCTAGAACTAAGGCAAATAAAGGGGAAATTGTGCTGTTTCTTTGTGATATGTTCCTTGAGGAATAAACCTATGAAGCTTAAAGGTTGCTTTATAAGTGAGACAGGTCCTGTTAAAGACTCAAGAGGTTTTAGTGGAGGAAAGACTTGAAGGTTATGGACTAATTTAGATAGAGGTTTATTTCACAGGTCATTTATTTGGATGATTGGGATTTTACAAAAGGAGTCTGGGGAAATGCTTTAATTTCTTTAAAGTGACTAAAATGTGTATGGTTTTACTATTGTTCTTCATTTGGTAATGCACCTTTCTGATTTCCTATTGGTGACTCCCCACTATATAACTCATTAGGATCGTGCCTAAGCTATGCAGGTCAGTACCTGAACATGTATGTCCATTGCCTACATTTAATAATAAATGATAATGGAGGAAGAGGACTGTGCTGTTAGTTGTAGGGACTAGAGACCCCTTTTTGGATGACTATGAAGAAATACAGCTGATGGAAGACAGTTGGATTCACCCATCTATCCATATTAGTAGAACAGGACATATATTATGAGATACATATATGTGTAAAGAGAGGGGAAAATTGAGGACATGTGCTGGCCTTTCAAACAATGTAGAGAATGTGCTTTTATATATACTTATGTGTAGATCTATAAAGTTGACCTAGACACCAAACAAAAGAGAAAAAAGTCATCAACCAGATGTGACCCAGAAGTCCCGTATGCCCAGTAAACCCTACTGAATAACTGCTCTTATTACTTTGAACACAATGCCTTGCTAAATGTGATTACAGAGATCTTAAATCCACATTGGTTCAGGGTAATGTGAAAAGGGGTCTGCCTAAAATGAGCAAGTAAATATATCCCATGTTAGTAGAATCTACATCATCTAAGCTTGGCCTTGTGATTCCTTTTATCATGGTTGCCTTCATCATACAATCGTATAATTAAAATGTTCCTAATTATCAGCTTATTGGAAGGGTCTTTGAATGAAGCTGTTGAGAAATTTGGATGAGGAAATAGTATAATTTTATGGTTTCATTGTTCTTTGTTCTTAGCAATGCTTGCTTCATCCTCACGAGCTATCACTATGTGCGGTCACTTTCCTTTGAAAGACACTGTTCTCATCTTGTCATGACATCTACTCACAGTCTGTGTTTTGGATTTCACTGCATTGTCATTCTTTCAGATGCTGCCAAAGGGTATTATTCTGGGGGAAAAGTCTCTTTTTTTTAAAAAAAAAAATCTAATTCAGAAGGTGTAATCATGAAAGTGAGAGTTAGTTATCATAGTCTTTTTTGTGAGTTAGTTATCATAGTCTTTTTTGTGAGTTCTGCTTTGCTAGACTCCCTGGTTTTATAGCATGAAACAAAACTTCATTAGAGAGCATGTGGCTTACTGTGACCTCTCCTGACACTGTTGTTTGCTGTTTTTGCAGTATTGCTGCAAAATTTTACAGTGAATGAGAACCTCCTGAAAGCATTCACAGTGTCAGTACAGGTCACCACAGTACTGTTGGCTCTATAAAGCTAGTAGAGACCAAGCTCCATTTCTTTCTCTTCTGTTCCTTCCTTGCTGCAATTGCATTTCCTGCAACTAAGAAGATAAAACTTTCTAGGGAGAATTTAATATTTCATGATAAGTTTTACACTACTTCCACTCTTCCTGTCATAATTGAGGAAAATGTACTCAAGGGAAGAGATTGAGAAAGTGATTCAGATAAGGAGTCAGATGGGAATGAAATACAAAAATTTTGGCTCTGAACCCATGGAGGAGAGTGCCGACCCTTATAGATATTCCCTTTTCTATGGCTGGTACTACTTGTACGGTTCACTATGGCTTATGAAAAAGCATAATACAGAGAATGACCCGATTCTTTTTTAACCCTGTCTCTTTTCCTTCTTCATCCCTGGTACTTCATACTTTCAAAACCCTCCTGCTTAAACTGCAACTTCAGCTTTTAAAATTCCCTGTAGATAATTTCTTCTGCTGATTAATGTACGAAAAGCAGCTTCTTTTCTGTCTTTGGATATAAGCTACGTGGATACATATCTATAAAGAAAATTTTGTAAACTTCTCATTAAGAGGAAGATAAATAAAAAAAAAAGATTAGGGAGGGAACACAGGGGACAGACTTCCTTGAGTTAACCACTCAAAGTATAGAAGCCTTTGCAATATATATTTTTTTTTTCCCAGAGATTGTTTGTTGTTCCAAAATGCCTAGTGTTGTAATATCTATGGTGGAGTCCATTTTCTTAATTTTCCAAGATCTCTGCTGTTTGTTGAGATGCAGAAAAAAATCGGTGCATTTCAAAATTTATATTCTCTTTTTATTGAATAAATAATCCTGACAGGAGAAGACACAGGTATCTCCCTGCTGCGGATATAAAGGATACACTCATCTTTGTACTGAACCTCTAGATCTCATGGATGTTATTGTAATAGACTTTGTTACAACTTTAAATGCACTGGTTTTTGAAGCCTAAAGTGAGTGTTAAACTAACAAAATGCTTTATATTCAGCTTTAACACTGGGCAGTAATAATGAAAAGGAAATATTGCTGCATTCACCCACGTATTTTGTATTTAATATTACTTATGCTAGGCAGTGAGAATAAGAGATACAGAGGTAGCTTAGAGATAGCTATGAATTTGCTAGAATTTTGCTTTTCGGGGTTGTTTATAGAAGCTAATGTGATTTTTAAGGTTTAAAAAAAAAAAATTGCAAACTGTCATTGTTCTGTAAAATATACACTGTGAGTGTTCAACTTATTCCAGCTTCATTCCATTCGACTTAGAGACAGATTCCAAGCTCTGCATGAAGTGCACATCCTTTTACCAGACCAGACCATATCAATCTTGAAAAGTCCTTAACATCAAAGTAGCTTCTAAAAATAGCAGCATAAGTAGTTTGAACTGATAGAAAATGTCTGCTATTCCCTGGAAGTTCACAGTAATTTTTTTCATTTTATTGAGATGTTTTACCACTTCTCTGTCCTCTAGGAAAAGTGTGCCTCTATTCAGCCAGCTTGACATCTAAAGGATGTGATATTGGACAGTTATAAATGAACCTTGGGCTTAAGGAGAGACATTAAGCAGACTGAGAAGGTCAGTCCCATTGAACCATCTGCTACATAAAAACAGAGCTGAGTTAATGTAGATTTAACTAGCCAGACTTGTGAAAGCATAATTTATGAAAACTAAAATATAAACATTTCATTTTATGGACCTTTTACATCTGGAAGTAGGCAGAATACCAGGAAATGACAGTGCCCAGAGGGACTGGTACCTGGTAAGGGTTGGAGATTCAATGCATCCATCATTCGTGTAACTTAGATTTTATTAAAATCAACAGACATTTTACTACTCATATCCACCACACTGATATCCACTGTGCTGTAAAAGCACTCAGACAAGTACAGAGCACTTCTCAAATCTCACCAAGAATTGTACTTTTCTGTGAGCTTGTTGGGGTACACAGTTTCTTCAAAATTTCAGTCATCCATAGCGAACCAAAGCATGTTACCAAACTTCTTGTCAAATGAGTATGCAGTGATGCACAAAGCATGTATTTTAGATCCCTGATTGTTAGGAGATTATGTAGGCTTACATGGACTAACATGAAAGTAAGCTCTTTCACATCTGTCCAGAAACTAATGTTATTTTAAAGTGACATTTCGGTATTCCTGTACGTTTTTTGCCTAAGAACACATGCTAGCAAAGCCTATCCTACTGTTCCAGGTATTTACAATGCATTGTTTGGATGACTGCAGACACTGACTACCAGAAAATCTGAAAAGAGGTGTGCAAAAGAAATTAGAGTGTTCAGGTATAGTAGAAAAAGAGCACAGGTTAGAATATCAGAAGTGTTATATATTTTAAAATTCCTTGATAAATTCTCCTTTTTGTAAGAAAGTCAAAGGCTTCTTCAGTCTCAGCTTTAGTTGCAGTCCTAACTTTGACAAACAGGTAGATTCGGTAAAGGGGTGTAGGCACTACAAATAAAGAACGTCTCAGTCTATTGCTGTGCAGCGTGGCACCCCAAACTGCCATCTCCTCCAGGCACGTGCACTGAATTCAGTGCTTCACAGCAGTGGTCAGGGGTCTGTCTCAAACTGGTAAAGTAGGAGGCACTGGACAAAAGGAAAGCTGCAGATCTCGTAGCTGTTCTATGTTTGAGCCCCTCCAAGTTACGGTACTCATCTGATACTTGCTATTCTGAATACAAAAGAAAGAAATAGTCCTGGAAGTAAAAATTAGAGCTCCCTATTCTTAGATGAGAGAGCTCTTAGGCTGTAAAACTTGTCTTTGCCTTTTTCCAGATCCATAAATCTCTCTGGAGAGTGCAAGAGCTTTAACCGGCCAGATGGAGGTTAGGGCACTGTGACCATGTGATACTGGGTACAGGTTTGGATTTAGGGTCCCTCCAATGCATTTCACTTCGGAAAAGCACAATTCTGGACCAAGCTTCAGGAGGGCCAACTTTGGCCTTTTCAAGCAATTGCTAGGGGAAATCCCATGGGACAGGGTACTAGAAGGTAAGGGGGCCCAAGATAGTTGGTTAGCATTCAAGGACTGCTTCTTCCGAGCTCAAGATCAGAGCATCCCAACAAGGAGGAAGTCAAGGAAGGGTACCAGGAGACCTGCATGGTTAAACAGGGAACTGCTGGGCAAACTCAAGTGGAAGAAGAGGGTGTACAGATCGTGGAAGGAGGGGCTGGCCACTTGGGAGGAATATAAGTCTGTTGTCAGAGGATGTAGGGAGGCAACTAGGAAAGCTAAGGCCTCCTTGGAATTCAACCTTGCAAGAGAGGTCAAGGACAACAGAAAGGGCTTCTTCAAATACATTGCAGGTAAAGCCAACACTAGAGGCAATGTAGGCCCACTGATGAATGAGGTGGGGGTCCTGGAGACAGAGGATAAAAAGAAGGCAGAGTTACTGAATGCCTTCTTTGCCTCTGTCTATACTGCTGGAGGCTGTCCTGAGGAGCCCCGGCCCCCTGTGGCCCCAGAAGAAGTCAGGATAGAGGAGGAATCTGTCTTGGTAGATGAGGGCTGGGTCAGGGACCAATTAAGCAACCTGGACGTCCATAAATCCATGGGCCCTGATGGGATGCACCCGCGGGTGCTGAGGGAGCTGGCGGAAGTCATTGCTAGGCCACTCTCCATCATCTTTGCTAAGTCGTGGGCAACGGGAGAGGTGCCTGAGGACTGGAGGAAAGCGAATGTCACTCCAGTCTTCAAAAAGGGCAAGAAGGAGGACCCGGGTAACTATAGACCGGTCAGCCTCACCTCCATCCCCGGAAAGGTGATGGAGCAACTTGTTCTTGGTGCTGTCTCTAGGCACATCAAGGATAGGGGGATCATTAGGGGCACTCAGCATGGCTTCACCAACGGGAAGTCTTGCTCAACCAACTTGATAGCCTTTTATGAGGATGTTACCCAGTGGATAGATGATGGTAAAGCTGTGGATGTGGTCTATCTTGATTTCAGTAAAGCGTTTGACACGGTCTCCCACAGCATCCTCGCAGCTAAACTGGGGAAGTGTGGTCTGGATGATCGGGTAGTGAGGTGGATTGTGAACTGGCTGAAGGAAAGAAGCCAGAGAGTGGTGGTCAATGGGACAGAGTCCAGTTGGAGGTCTGTGTCTAGTGGAGTCCCTCAAGGATCGGTTCTGGGACCAGTTCTATTCAATATATTTATTAATGACTTGGATGAGGGATTAGAGTGCGCTGTCAGCAAGTTCGCTGATGACACAAAACTGGGAGGAGTGGCTGACACAACGGAAGGCTGCGCAGCCATTCAGAGAGACCTGGACAGGCTGGAGAGTTGGGCAGGGAGAAATTTAATGAAATATAACAAGGGTAAGTGTAGAGTCCTGCATCTGGGCAAGAACAACCCCATGTACCAGTACAAGTTGGGGGCAGACGTGTTGGAGACCAGCGTAGGGGAAAGGGACCTGGGGGTCCTAGTGGACAACAGGATGACCATGAGCCAGCAGTGTGCCCTTGTGGCCAAGAAGGCCAATGGCATCCTGGGGTGTATTAGAAGGGGTGTGGTCAGCAGGTCAAGAGAGGTTCTCCTCCCCCTCTACTCTGCCCTGGTGAGGCCGCATCTGGAGTATTGTGTCCAGTTCTGGGCCCCTCAGTTCAAGAAGGACAGGGAACTGCTAGAGAGAGTCCAGCGCAGAGCCACGAAGATGATTAAGGGAGTGGAACATCTCCCTTATGAGGAGAGGCTGAGGGAGCTGGGTCTCTTTAGCTTAGAGAAGAGGAGACTGAGGGGTGACCTCATTAATGTTTATAAATATGTAAAGGGCAAGTGTCATGAGGATGGAGCCAGGCTCTTCTCAGTGACATCCCTTGACAGGACAAGGGGCAATGGGTGCAAGCTGGAACACAGGAGGTTCCACTTAAATTTGAGGAAAAACTTCTTTACGGTGAGGGTGACCGAACACTGGAACAGGCTGCCCAGAGAGGTTGTGGAGTCTCCTTCTCTGGAGACATTCAAAACCCGCCTGGACGCGTTCCTGTGTGATATGGTCTAGGCAATCCTGCCCCGGCAGGGGGATTGGACTAGATGATCTTTCGAGGTCCCTTCCAATCCCTAACATTCTGTGATTCTGTGAAGCTTAACTCCCAGGTTGATCGGCTGGAGTGAGCCATGGGGCCAAGGCAGAGTGCTGACTGGGGAGGTCAGGAGGGCAGGCCCAGCAGCATGTGTGCCTGACAGCTGCCAACCATGCTGTACTGGTGTGCCTACCACCACCCTGGCCTCTCTCAGGCATGCTGCCTGACCTTTCTTCCCTCTGAGGAGCGTGTTCCTCATGCTGCTAGTTAAGGTGAAAAGCCGTAAGGCTGCATTTTGTGGTGCGAGGAGCAGTGAAGGTGAGGGAGTAGGAAGAGAAGAGAGCAACTTGTGAGTCCCATTAAAGCTGAGCTGTCTGCCAGCCATGCACTGGATTCTTGGGCTCTGGGCTCAGCATCTGAAATGCCATCGTGGCCCGTTGTTATTAGGTATTGAAGATTTTCTCTTAGTGGTTGAACCCTGCTTGTTGGCGCACACATGTTCTGTGCTTTCTCAGGGCAGACGCAGCTTTATTTACAAAGAGTCCAGATAGGTATACTGCTCAAGATGGTCTCACTAGAGCCCTGCATTAAATAGTAAAATAAACTCTTGGTGACCAGAGCTGCTAGTCTGTCAGAAATAATGTTCACTTAAATTATTTAGAAAAAGGGAGGTAGTTAATGCTTTAACAAATATTCTCCTCCGGTGAAACATTTCCTAGAAGTTAAAACAGGAATATATTTTAGGAGATATTAATTGTGCTGTAAGGTTTCCTGCTGATTTGGTCTGTGGCCTCTGCTGTTTAGCTGTTCTTTATCTACAAAAATTAGGTGGTCTTATATCATTCAGTGGTTCAGTGATGCTTATGTCATTAATAATTCTCAGATGCTCTTCTGGAAAATTGCACAGTAAGATAAATCGTGAATGTGTTACCGTAGAGTTTGTCAATAAACAGGGAATTTCAGGCTTCCTAAAAAAGTATTTCTCTATTAAAATGAAGACTTAATCCATGCTGTGTCAGGAACACTGATTTTTATGATGATGGATGCTGAATGAAAGGCTTTAGAATAGATAAAGAAGAATTTAAGTTATGCGTTATTATCAGTTTTCTCTTGAGGTTTTTTCTCTCATAATTTCTGAACGTGTCTCTTGGTTTGGCAGGCTCCCAGAACAGAGCCTAGTAACCATACTAGGCTGTTGGACATATGCTATTAAAACTGATTGTCCGTGGCAGTGTTCAGACAATTTATATATTCCCTAAAACTTATTTTAAAAGGTCTTTTTGTTCACCCTTTATCTTGAAAGCCAGTTTCAACAAGCAATACTGCAAGATTTTGATTTACTGTTATAAGTGATAGTTTTAAATGTGCTGGCACTTTCACAGGAAGATGAAAAATATACTCTTGTGTTATGTTTTTTAAACCCTGCCTGGGATTTCAGGTACAGAAGGCAGATTGTGCTTTTGCTGTTCAAAGGCTTCTCTGACATTCCCAATGACATTTAGGTATGGATTAGTATTTTGTTGATTATTTTTAGGCTAAGCATTACTAAATACAAAGTCTGCGTATGTCGCAAATCTCTTAATAAGAATGAATAATTCTCTGAACATCTGTAAAAAGATCTGTCATTTTGTGATTTCATTACAAATAATCACCAGTTATATACCTGACTGGGAGTATAAAATACTAAGAACCTATGAATGCTACAGCTTTGTTAGTAAATGAATGCTACAGCTTTGTTAGTAAAAGGATTACTAAGATTTTGAGGATCCTGTCCATCAATTGTCTTATAGAATACAACAGAGATGATAAATCTGGGGAATGCTGAATCAGTGCTGAAATATTTGCACTAGGAAAACACCAAACTAAGCTTACAAATATTTTTGTATTCATTAAGACTTAAGTATATGTGGGTATATATTAATACTGGGTATATAGAAAGATAATGCCATTAATCAGTCACCATATAATACTACCTCTCTGTTCTTTTATTCAGAAACGAATGTTTTATGTAGCTACCTCAAACTTAATCACTTTTATCTCACTGAAAATACTACAATCTGAAATAGATTTTTTTTTTTTCTGAATCAATATTTCATTAAGAAGTTCTGTTTCATTTATGTATGCAACACCTGTTTTTCTTAGAATGATTTGGCTTTGATTTAAAATTCTTCATAGAGGACATTCTGGTTTCCAGGTTCAAAATTGGACCTTTTTGGTAGAAAATGAGCTTTTTAATTGATTTTTAAAATTCAGTCCTCAGCATGAAAAGAGTAAGTGCTCAAACTAAATATTTGGAATAACTTGAATTTTGTCTTTTTTGTTAGTAACAATATGCTAGGTTGAATTTTATTTAGGACAATATTTTCAATTTCTCAAAAATAAACAATAGCTTCCTACATAAGTTCTATTTTACACTGAACTGCTCCTGGCTATACACAACCATTACTGAAGAGAGACTTCTAGAAAATTAAAGTCTGACTTTTGGATGGCCTAATTTTGTGGTGACTAGTATGAAAAACTTCAGAACAGCTTAATTGCAGAGTACTATGATTGTTGTTATCTTCAGTTGAGTGAATGGTGCTCCAGGCATCTAAAAATTAGATCCTCAGTTTTGCTTTTTATTATCATCAGTGATCTTTTAAAATCTGGGTTTAATCATGCAATGAGTACTCTAGCTGCTCTAAGACCGGGATGTCACAGAGGACATCTTTTTCTGGTTCAGTGATCCCAACAGATGACCTTTACCTCTTCTTTTTCTACAACTTGAAGTGAACTGAAAGATACATTTGCTTTAGTTCCAGCCTTAGCACTGCTTATGTTTAAGCAGTAGCATTGGTTACAGAATACCTGCTTGTCAAATTTTACTTTGTGTATAGTTTGACTGACGTGAGCTGTCTTTTCTTTCCACCCTACTACATATATATGGTTATGTCGCATGACAGAATTTTAACAATATAGCAGTTATTTCAGATTACTGTCATAGGTGCAGTTGTGAGGTTTTAGGTGCTCTAGGATGGGGAGTTCTCTGTAGGAAGTAAAAATCTGTTTCCATACCTTTTACCAGAGTCTTTCTATCTTTGGCAAGATTAGATGATTATTAGCTTCTGAATGCTACGGTTACAGACAAATAGCTTCATATTTACGTGAACTGTTAGGCAACCATTAACCTGGAAGTAATCTAATATCTAACAGAGCTTTCTACTTATCAGAAGTTTTTCTGAGGTACTTTTAATCTTTTGTGAAATTGGACAGTTGGGTTACATTATGGTGATGTCCAGAAAACTCCGTGTTTATCAGTTTCAGCATAGGTATTTATATAAACATCCAAGATGTCTCTTATCGTGCATAATTCTTCATGGTATGCTCTTCAGAACAGTGAGAAAAACCCTTATGGATGAAAAAGCACGATTCTAACAAAGTAATTCTTTGCGTGTTGTTAGAAACATCCTGGCATTTTAGTCTGTGAAAATTAAAGTTTGTATGTGCGTATTTGCAAGGACCTGAGAAATTTTTAGCCATGCATTGAGAGCAGAAGAGAATAGATGAGTCGTGCTTGGTTTTTTAATTTTTAAATTCCAAGTAAATGAACAATTGGGTTTGTAATGATAGCAAAAATAGCATTCTATTTTTAGTGTCATAAAGACCATTTAAATGCTTGCATTTAATTAAGTAAATGGCTTTAATTAAGTACAAACCAAGAAGAGGAACAATAAAGGGAAATCAACATCTTACAGTGGACTGTAAAATGCTGCAAAATTCCAGAAGGAACATGGCCCAAACTGAAACCATTGAAGTCAGTAGGAATCTTGTATAACCTAGTGCAGCTCAGCAATAGGAGGAAAAAAGAGGAAGCTGGGGCACTTCTCACTGTGTATACACTGACTGTGTATGCTGTCACAGAAACTAGAATTTAAGAATTATCTGTTTTGTTGCTTGAGGCCTCTCACTGCTGCCTTGAAAAAGTAACATGCATCCTGGATGCTCAGCTGCTATGGGTATGAAACCCACAGGTGAAGAAAAGAAAGTGCAACGATACTTTCATATTTCTTCTTGTACCCCAGAGTGTCCTAATATGCATTTTTATTGTGTTTATAGAGTGTCTTTTGGCTATGCAGTGTTAACAATTGTCCACGGCCTTTTACTCCTCTTTCCTTTCTCATTTATGCATTATAAATCAGATGTGCCACTCATTCCTCTTGACAGTCTCAATTTATAGTTTGTCTAGAGTTTCCCAGCTCTAGCTAGTCATGGTTCTCAACTACAGAGTATGTGAGGCCAAACTGTACTTTTCATGGATTTCTTAAGGAGGTTAGAACAGACCATTACTTTGTATTATGATCCATCCTATTACATGGAGTCAGACAGTCTTGACCAGCTACTGTGCAACCTTGTTATGCCTTTGCCATGTTTGCTAAGTCACCTAAGAGTCTTTTTCAAATACCTTCTGTATTCTTCGATAGTGAAGCAAATGTCCTTGTGCATTAGAGCATCTGCTCCATTAGAGCAGGTTTTTGTATAATGGAATTTCTAATCTGTGTGCATTTAGACAATCTTTATGACCTATAAGAGTAGAAAATGCTAGAAAATAAAAGCACATCGAATAGCCTAAACATTGAGTCACTTGCATGTGGGTACCTCTCATCTTATTATTTAATTCTTTTGAACGCTATGATCCTCCCGAAATGTACACAGAACCTTGAAGTTGTGTGTGGTTTGCATTTTAATAGAATAGATGTATAATGGCTGGTTCTTAGCACCTTGATTGACCATCATTCTGACATGCAATGGGTGAAGTTTGATCCTTGGAACCACCTATCTGATTTGCACCAGTTACTTACGCACAAATATGTAGCTAGAGGTACAATAAATGGGCTATGTGATGACAATATAATACAGAGCTCCAGGTAGTCTCTTTAGACAAACAGCTTTCATAATAATACCTTGATACTACACATGGAATGAAAAGAAAGACCTTTTCTCTAATAACAAGTACAAAGACTTTCATGGATATTTTGTTATTTTAAATTGCATACATGTGCAGTAAAATTGAAACCTGATATTGACATAGCTCTGAAGTAAATGAAAAGATGATTATTATCACCAGAAGTATTGGCTAGTGTGCATTTAAGTAACTTGCAGATTACATTGCTCTGAATATAGAATTCTAGTGGTTTATGTTCCTTTAGATTTACAAAGAATTTTCCCTCATCTCTTTTCCTAGTCTGTTTGTAAAATATAAATATATCTAAATATAAAAATTATAACTTTTCCAAAAAGCATAAGCAATCATGTCAGAAGCTGCTTGCCCTGAGGTAGGACATATAAATTATGGTTAACCACAATGTTATCAAGCTATTTTTAATCAATACTGTTATTCTGAGTCACTTTTCCATTAGTGACTTGTGTAATACTAACCCATCTTTTTGGGTCAAGGAGCCTGTGCAGACCTTAAAGTTCCAAATACCTTTCTGAACAATTAATAATCTGTGCAAAATAAGAATATTGGCTCTATGGAGATATGAAGTGGCGTTGCAAGTTTAAAATTACTAGAAAATACAAAACAAAATAAAATACTATAACAAGGTAATCAGGCAGACCTTAGTGAATCCTTGTTGAAGTAGAGCTTTTTTTTTTTTTTTCATTCTGGTTCCACTTATCTGCCGTAGGACAGTTATCGCTTTTTCTGTACGACAGCCCATACTGGGCAAGGTTTAGAGTTGGAATGCCAAGTGGAAATGAATTACAGCTGAACATGGAGGGGGCGAAAAAAGAAAAATCTCCCTCCCAACAGAAATATGGCATCTTATATATGTACAGTGTACACTTTCTTGCAGTGATTGGCTGTTATTGGGCAAGAAAGATGAAAGATGTGTAAAGCTTCCCATCCCTAATCTCCCTCCTCACAAAGGTCAATGTCTCGGCAGCACCCTCAGCATGTTCAGTCACTGTAGTGGGAAATGTTTCCCTTCCTTGCCTGTCATGCCCTGATGCAATTTTAATTCTACAGTTGTAGTCTATCCCTTTAAAGCTAATATGTCAGATTCTGTTTTCTTCTTCAGAAATATTCAGAATTGGGATATGAGCTTAAACCATTTCCATATTTTGTCAAGAACGGCTCATATGGTCCAACATATCTACTTGGTAGCTTCAGTGTTTTGAATGGTGATTGAAACATAACTCTCATAGCAAACTGGGAATAGGCAAGCTTTGTGCTTTGAATATTACTTAAAGGTAGCATGAAGCTGAGGGTCTAATTGGTGAATGGCAGTACCCATCCTTGGCCACTGTATATATCAACTTGCTGCCTGGGTGGGAGTTTGAAGCAGGATTTTGCTTGGGCGACTCAGAGAGTTTGTCATTGTTCTGCCCTTTGGTTATTTCATCCAGAGATGCTATATATAGGTTGTGCATTCAGAACTACACCAGATGCACAGAGCAGAAAAATGAAATTGCTAACGACTTTTCTTTTATGAGACACTTTTCATTTCCCAGAGTGTTTGATGATATTCTGGGGGAGGGGATAACTTTTGGTGGTATTTCACAAAGATTGTTGTGTAATTGGGCAGATATTAATCCAAAGTCAGTTTATTTTTGTGTTTCAGGATCCAAAATACTTAGGCTTCAGACCTCAGCTTTGAACTTGCATAGTAGGAAACATTCAGAACACTGTGATTAAGGTTCATTCCATACCTTTCACTAGAATTCATAAGCGATGGTCTCATGCCTTTACAATGCATAGAAAATTGTAGAATAAACCAGAAGATACTAGTTCTGTGATAGTTTGTACTGGTTTTGTGCTAGCGTTACAGGAATAAAAAAAAACATCTCCGTAGAACTAAAAATATTAAATTGCACTCTTGTCTATAAAACTGAAAAACTTGAAGGGCATGCACTTATTACTGCATCTAAAATGTGCCTTTGTCTGTCAATGTTGAATTGGTTTAAATATCTTTTTTTTTTTCCTAGGATTTTTCTGTAAAGAGGATTTTTATCATGTATGTTAGGAAATAGTTGGTTTTCATGTAAAGTCTCTGTGGTTTGATTTGAGAATCTTTAATGGTGCTGGTAGAAGTGCTTATGCTTTGCTGCAAGAAGTAGTCCTATGCAATTTATTTCACCATAGTATTTGTCCAAGATAAAGAAAAATTAGTCATGTATCCAACTTTTGCTTCAATTACTTTTCTTTAAAGGCTGTTATCAGATATTTCTGATGTATATTCTTCTAACTGAAAACAGTTAATAGCTCAACATATCTCAGCCTGAAAATACTCTACAGGGTATGATGGATACACAAGACACCTGGAAGGAATGCCAGCTACTTCCTATCTGAGCCGATGCATAGCTGATTTTAATTTTTGACCAGAATCTTTCTTTTGTCACTTTACTCTGGCCAAAATCACTTTTGTATGGAAATTGTTTTGCAGTTTGTGTGGAATGAGCTTGTGGTTTTGATTTGTTTCCTAATAAGATGGTCTAGCATAGTAACCATGAAAACTAACTTTACCTGATGCCTTTTATGGTCCTTTTGTCAAGATTAAAGAGATAAGAAAGGCAAATCCTCAGGCAACTAAACATATGGAGTTTTTTAGATTGCCTGTGAGAGATGAAGTGGATAAGTTCGATCCTCATGATGTAGTGTCTGTTCTGTAAGCAAATAAAAATCTCTCATCCACAGATGTTTGTTTGGACGCCTTCCCCAAAAGCTGTTTTCATATATGAAACCCCAAAAAGCTTGAATGTATTTTGTAGCTTGGCAACCAGAAGATGTGCAGACACTGTCAGAGAAATCCTGATCCTACGTTTCATTAACCTGTATGTCCTCTTTGACGTAGAGGACACAGTTATGCTGTGTAGTATCTTTTATAGAGATATCAGGGTGCCTTTTTTACAATGTGGAAAGAAGATGTGGAAGATTCAGCAGGACAGGAACATTTCTATGTTAGTAGCCACAACAATAAAATCTGCCTTAGAATTACTGCTTTCCAGCAGCGGTGATTCCAACAAAGACATAAAAGTACTGTTGAGCAGCTTATACATGAATAGAAGGGAATAATCACTGGTTGACATGTTACTAGGATTTTTTTTTATTTCATCTGCTCCCTTAAGTGTGGTCTAAATGTGGAACTTTTTGCAAGCCGCATATAAGTGGTGTATACACTGATCCTATTATTCATTAATAGGATTAATGAGCGTACCTCCTGTATAAAGTTTTGAAAACGTACCCTCTAGGTCCTGAGCTTCCCTTTTTTTCTGAATTGATTGTCAAGATAATCCACATATATGCAAGAAAATTCTAACATGTGAATTATATATCTCTTCATGGGCCTGAATTTTGCTCTGTATTTATCATTAGTAAGCATTGTTTCTATATCTAGGGGCATTCTAGCAAAACAGTGAAAGTGAGTAATATGTTATGCTGATGCTTTTAATGGTTATCAGTTCTGTTTAGGCAAGACATCTTAGATGAAAGAATTAGTTAGCTTTGAAAAAAACCCATAAATTCACTCATCTGTAATTTCAAAAACAAACAGACAAATTAATGTATTGTAAAGCTCAAAGTAAACAGGTATTAACTGAAATAGAAGTACTAGTGCATTATAAAAACTGCAAAGAACTTTCTTAGCTCATGATGTCCTGGCTGCTGTTTTTTCCTAAGCTTAGCAGACACTGATATGAAAGACAGATATCATGTGTCTCAGTTTAAAGATCCAAAGTCATCTTGTAGGCAGGTACATTTTCAGAAACATTATTGGTGTTCCTATAGAACTAAAGTTTTACAAAGGCGGGTTTTTCTTTCTGTTTGAACACAAAAATCTGCTAGAATTGCTTATGAACAAAACTCAAGACTATCAATTAGAATGAAACAAGAGACTCCCTAATATTATTGTTTACTTTTCTTGTTGATGTGTATTTGAAGCCCACTTCATCATCTTCAGAGGCAAGGTGCTTATGTCTGCCATTCTGTGACTGAGAGCAGTTTTCAAGCTGGGATGTAGCTTAGCTGGTGAGTTTGAGTTGGGTTTTTTAAATTTCTTTTTCCCTAGAATGACTATTGAGTCTTAGCCACATCCCTATGCTATGATCAGTGAACAAAAAAAGAGAAGGACAGTAAATGAAGTGCTTAGCTGATATGCTGTCTAGTAAGAAATTATAATGGCAGTATTATAGTGAGACAAAAAGCATACTGCTTTTGTACTCAGGAGCACCTTTTTTTTCTTTGATAGAAGAGATTCTGTTTTGGAATCTAATATCCTATCTATGGATCAGTCGTTACAACCTTAATTTGGCACAACTGAACCTCTTAAATCTCTTTCATAAAAAAAATCCTGAAGAGGAGGAACTAAAGATGATTCAAGCCTCAACATGAGATAACTTTGGTTCATATCTATTTAAAAAAAACCCACTTGACTGATTTTTGTCATTGTAAAAGCAATTAGATGAGTAAAACTTTGCTAAATACCAGTTGGAGAATGAATTTAAGGATTCTTTCTTATCCATTTTTTATTATGCTGGAGGAAATGGTTTTGTTTTCAAATATTTCCATCATACAATTTTTGTTTTTGTAAACAGTCTTTTTTCCTACACAGAATTTAGTAAATTCAAATTCATCTGCGTGATCATGTTAGAATCGTATTCAAGGTGGAAATGGAAATCTAGACTGCCTAAATATTATTCTTCTCAAGATTTCCTTCAGGTTTTGCCACCCTTAGGTACTAAAGTCTAGCTTGTTTTATACTGCTTAAAGCTGGAGTTGCTGCAAACTTTTTTGATGAGGAGCACAATGCTATAAGCTCCTCTTTGTGAAAACTCATGAAATTCCTTGGGCTCTGGGTATACAAAGGTGTACAGTGCTTAGTCCTAGCCCTTTGTTCAGACTAGTGTTAGAAAGAGGGTTAGAAGTTGTGTAGCACAAAAGACTTATGTTCTGTTTTGTGTCTCTTAGCTGTGACGAGTATATTTGTATGCTTTAGCTTTCTATTTTTGAAACTAAGACCAGTGTAATCTATGCTCTTCAATAGAGTTATCCAGACAGAGAAGGTAGGAAACCAGATGTTTTTGAAGATACAAGATGGAATTCAGGGTGCTGTGTTTTAGTCCATACTGTCTGGAATCTATGCTTAAATATGATTAAGCGTAAGATTCCAAAACCATCTGTTCTGTTTCTGGGCGACAAGTATAATGCTATGCTAGCCTTATCCTGCAGCACCCTGGGTCACTTGTCTGGGTACAAGTCAAAAATATTTCTTAGAGAAGTGTCTGATGAAGAAAGTAGAGTTTCCAAGTGGAGATTTAAAGCCTGGAAGCTTACCAACTTGTTAAGAAGAATATATTAATTAGATACAAGATTAGTCCCATTAAAATCAGTGACAAAACTCATTCTGCTCACTGTGATATTAAGCACAATATGGAAATGAAAGGTTAAAATTTGATGTTGGCTGCTACTTTTTGAAGTACTTGGTGGAAAAAATGTTATGCTCCTATGACTACAAATTCTAGGTTAAGATAATGATTATTCAGTAGCCGAAAATGTCTAGAATTTATTACTAATTGGGAAGTTAGATAATAACAAGGTGACTAAAGGTTAAGCAACAAGATTTGGAAAGATTTATGGACATATTAAAAAAAAGTTTAAAACACCATATTAAGGCAAATGGTGAGGATATGAGAATATCTCTGTGTGTGTGTGTATTAGTAGCAGAAAAAACAAGGTGATGAGAGAAACATCACTGGTATGTTGAATCCCCAGCATTAAAAATGTTCATACTTATTTTGATGTTTATGAATGTTCAAACTGTTACCATGTGATGATGGAAAGTGGCACTACGCATGTACAGCAATGCCTCATAATATCGTTGCTACCCAAATTAAATTCATGTTATAGGAACCCTCTAGTGCTTTCAGTGCAGAAGAACAACTAAGAGCCTGCTGAAGCAGAGTCTGTTTTCATATGTCTCTGATGACAAGCCCTCTGGGCTCAGATAGGAGGAGATTGAGAGAATGGTCATTTGGTCCATGATAATATCTGAGTAGCAATGTCCACATAGCTTTTAAATCAGCTATGATGATTAACTAAAAAAAGTTATATCCAGACTGTGTGTTCTTTACAGATAGCACAAAGATTCATTTCCCAGATTGCTTTTGAAGGAGGGACAAATGTTATTTTTGGTTGATAAATGGGATTAGTGTTCTTTGAGAGACTGGTATCAGGTAAAAATCTGCTGTGATAGTAATATAATTTCAAAATGTAACTTTCCTTTCTCTTAGTTCTTTCCCCTGATGTTCTGTACTGACATTCTGCCAGATGTGTTATCTAGTCAGCTTAACTGCTTTGCCTCTGAAGAAGTCACGTGTATGTAGTATTATTTTACATAGGACAGATTGTTTTTTACTAGCATATTTTACTTTTCAAAGATTTAAATTCTTCCTGTGAAGCATTTTTTACTCCTAGAGGAAAAATAAATTGACAGAAGTATAAAACATTTGCTACCTCTTTCTCAACTCTTTTTGCTTCAGTATTTTAATCATTCATTAAATGATTCTTCTCTGCAAAATTATGTCATTATAGAAGACAGGCCATCTACAAAGATTTATTCCAGAGGTCTTAGATTGGCTTAATGAAAATTCCAAGAGTAGACATGGCTGTTAACTTTTTTTTTTTTAATTTTACAATCAATAATACATTATTGATCTTTCCCTGAGTTTAACTCTTGATGTGTTAGAAAAATCTAAGAGTACATCTTTAATGCACTTCTAACAGAAAAATTGTTTTCAGTCTACCTGAAATGTTTCTTATTCACTAATGTGGCAGTTATTGTTAACTGAATAAGTTCAAGAACAGAATATATTTATTATTGTGTGTATTTTCCTGATGTTCTAGGACAGTCTTTTAGACAGAACATTAGTACAAACTCATGAAAATAAAGTTAGGGAATAAAAAAACATTTTGCAGAATACTTTTATTTCACACAGATGTGTATTTTCAGGGAGAAGACAAGTACAAAACCCCACAACTTCATATGGAAGTCAGTGGGAGTTCTGACCTACTTAGGCTTATGAAATTTTAACCATTGTATTTCTGTGTCAAACTATGTAATGTAATTTATTTTTTGATTTGGGTTTGGTCTGCATATGAAATATTATTTGAGAGGATTTTTATCATATTCGTGAATCTAAACCAATCTCGTTTTATCAGTGCAGTGGATTAGCTTATGTCTCTTAGGACAGGATTTAAAGTAAGAGTCATCTGCTTCTGTGAATGTCTTTTGTTATGTTAGTAACAGATAAAATAAGCACGATTAATATGCCTGGCTACAGAACTGTGTTTCAATAAACTTGTGAAACAAAGACTAATTAGATGACATGGTGTGTTGGAGTGAAATAGAAGCAGAAGTGTAAATGAAATACCGATAAAATTAGACGGGTGATGCGGTCCAGACCTCCTCCATTCATGGCACTTTTTCTCTACACAAACTTGCCAGGGTTAAACACAAGTATTTTGTGACCTTGTAAAAGCCTGACATTTGTATACTTTTCGTTCTAGCTCTTAATAAATGCATTCGGTTTTCTGTTAATAACTGAAGAAAAAAAGAGATGCAAAGAGGACAATAGAGGGATACATTGCTAATTTGCTACTAATTAAAATAACTAGGTATTTTGTGTCAGTGGTGGGTTAACCCTGGTAGGCAGCTATTTATCCATTTCCAGGAAAGTAGGGCATCATCGTGCATAATGGTTACTTGGGAAGACAAACACCATAACTCAGACGTCCCCCTTTCCTCCTTCTTTCCCCTGGCTTTATTGCCGAGCATGACGTATTATGGTATGGGATATCCCTCCGGACATTTGGGGTCAGCTGTCCTGGCTGTGTCCCCTCCCAGCTTCTTGTGCACCTCCAGCCTACTCGCTGGTGGGCTGATGTGAGAAACAGACTTGGCCTTGACGCTGTGCAAGCACTGTTCAGCTATAGCTCAAACATTGGTGTGTTATCAACACTGTTCTGGTGGCAAGTCCGAAACACAGCACCATGCAAACAGCTATGAAGAAGACTAGTTCTATCCCAGCCAAAGCCTGTACAGTGTCTGAAATGAAGGGACAAAGTGAATGGGCAAAGGATTAATGAAAGAAATAGAAAATAGGTGGCTGCAATAGCCTGACCAGAAGAGATCAAAAGGTCCTGTGGGAGCTACCAAGCAGTTGTGACTTGCCTATAAATGCTTTGGCACAAGAAGGCAGGTAATAGACTGGCCACTAGCATGGTGTGTTTTGGCATACCTTCAATGGTTATCATGGACAAATATGTAACCCTGATGTTATTGAGGACTGGGCCTATGTATGGTTCTCTTTCACACGTTTCTTCTGCAGTTCTCCCATAGCACATAACAGAACTACACTCAGTGCTCCTTTTTTGTATGTATGTATGTCAGTGTCTAAACTTGTATAAATAAAACAAGCAAATGCTTGAGTAAAGTGAAATTTCACCTCTTTGCTTTGCAACATAGATATCACCATTATGCTGAGCTGAACATCAGTGCAGTTTGTTCTTGTCTGCCTATCAAGCTGAAGACCAATTTCATGCCAAGCCTGGGGTCCTCTACAAAAGGCTAAATCCAGCATATACATACATAATTAACTGTAATTTTAGTATAGCTCCTCAGGTTGCCATCATGAAAATTGTATAGGGTTTATTCTTTAATACATTGATTACAATAGATTATTCAGTAGCAGAGAGAACCAGGCACAGCTGAGCAACTTTTGCCATGCTCATGGCATCAGGACTGCTGTTCATAACTTTATTTGAGAAGGTGAAAAATGTTCTGCTGATAATGCTGGACTTGATGATGCAGAAGGTGGGAGGGAAGAAAAGAGTCATATCCCTCCGACAATTGATAAATCCTATTTAATCCTTCCAATTTATTTCCCTCTCTTTCAAAAGGATATGTGAACACATTGTCAACATTTTCCTTTTTTTCTTTAAATTAATGCAGCTAGTTATTTTGTTGTGTCTCCTGCCTTGAGGATTCTCCCTTTTTTCTTTGCCAGGTTCCTCCAGTCATTGTTCCCACAACTTTATGTAATCCCTGCTCTATTCTCACCTCCAAGGTCCCATTCAATTTGAGTTTGTACAGGAAGTTTTGCTTTCAGTAACACAAGCTAAAGTTGTTCCAGTGTGTTTCCTTCTTGCCACCCTCCCACTCCAAAGTTTGTATGTTTATGATGTCAGCCTTCTGGAAGGAGGTGAAACACCACAGGCAATCATAATTTTGCGTTAATGAAGTTATTTGTCAGTGAATTAAAATTCAGAAGTGAAGTTTTCAGTTTATTAAATATGAAAAATTACCAAAAAGTGCAACAGGCCCTGTTATTTTGATATTAAGTTCCATTTATTTGACACTGCACTTTCAGCTTTCAGTATTATGCAGATTTTTTGCATTAACATAAAATCTAAAAACCAAGAATGAATGAAAAGCATGTTCTGATCAGTTAACCATGGAAATTCTCAAGTAACTGGAAATGGAATAATTGCTGCTGTAACTATTTAAATGCATTCCCTGTGATCTAATTGCTTTTGCTTTAAATGATTATGCCCGTTCCTCATTTAGCATGCCCAATGCATCCACTTAAATTTACTTGATTCATTTTGTCCTCACTTTAGGATAGATTAAAATCTTGTTGCATTCTGAAACAGGAAGTTAGGACTAAGAAGGTGTAGTTTATGTGAAACTCAAGTAAATGCTATTTCGGTTAATGTCCAGCTGTTTTGAAATAGGTCTCTGAAGGCACAGACTAGGACTGGTCTAGGCTACAAGTGCTGCCTCCTGCTGCCATTGAGCATTCCCTATATTTGTGCAAATATTCTGCACTTCAGAGTAGCAGTATACAGCAAATAGAGAGCACGTGCACCGGGTTGTGTATTCCACCCTAGAATTCCACTGTTCTTTTTTGCACACTGATAGCTATTCAGTTGCTTTGGTTGATTTTCTTCACAGTAAGTGTATATGCTATGACTGAAGGGATACAGAATAGTCCCTTTTAAGGTGAAGGGTGGTAGAAAGGAATAATGCTTAACGGCTGCTACTGGCTGGCAAAATGTTTTATGTAAATTAATGCATTTTGACTTTTTGTGTGGACAGATGGTAGGTTAAGGCAAACCTAAAGTTATTTCCTCCCATGATGATTTTGTAAAGCAGCATAGCAGATTGTCAGTTTACACACTGTTCTAACGGGACAAATTTTTTGACTGCTGGGTTGTTGTGTGGTGCTAGAACTATGTGAATTGTAGCTCAGTGCTGTATCCTGGTGAATCAGTGTTTGCAAGTATCTGCGATCATACACATCAGATTCCTGAGTGACTGTGCCTGCGAAGGATAATAATTTTTGTCATCTTAATCTCCCTTCTCTTAGTGCAGATGTCTAAAAATAAAGGCCATGGTTGTATTTATGCAACTTTTAACTTGGCTGAGCTCTGCAGCTTTATCCATCCACCTCCTCCCCCCAGCTCCCAAGGAAGATAACTTTCCCCATGTGGGTCTGTTTCAGTCCCTCAAATGGTGCTCTCCAGCTCCGAGTGTGTGAAGTGCCCTCTATTTT
Organism: Nyctibius grandis; assembly: GCF_013368605.1. Classification (NCBI taxonomy): domain Eukaryota; kingdom Metazoa; phylum Chordata; class Aves; order Nyctibiiformes; family Nyctibiidae; genus Nyctibius; species Nyctibius grandis. Next base: position 17,372,878 of record NC_090666.1, read on the forward strand.
GTCCTTTGCCACCCTCCTTTGGCTGATATATAAACAGGTTGCTATTTGCTCTAAGAAACAGCTTCATATGCATGTCTGCAGTGAGTTTGGGAAACATTATTGTCCAAAGACAGCAGCTGAGGTACTCTTTGAAAGTGAGAAGCCCTAATACCCAGCTTGACAGGACTGACTCGGCATATTTGAAATTTCAACCTCACTGCTGTGACGTTGTGTCAGCTTTTGGGTTTGGAATTTAGCCTTGGATCATACCTGTTTCTGAAGTTATATGTGTAACCAAAGCAGGAGAATGAAGTTATTTTAAAAGAAAACTTAGATCAAATTCCTGGGAAGGAATGGATTATGTTACTAAGCACTCCCCAAGCCTCTGGTTTTTGATTATGAGTAAGAAAGCAATATGAACAGCAGCTGACTTGGTATCTATCTTCACTTAAAAGTCAGAGCTCAGGCATTCCTTTAGAGGACTGAATACTTTTCACTAGAAGCCTGTGCAGTTCTTCTGACATTCACAGTTAATCTTGATACTCTGCAGGCCAGAAAATATTACTAGAGAAAGAATGCATCAAGGCTGATTCTGCTCTGAATGGAGTTAGTGGAAGCTTAACCATTGCTTCTAAAAGGAGGAAGACTAGATCAAAAAAGATTTATAATTCAAATGTGTTTAATGGTTGTGTATCTGTATGATACAGATTTAATCACACTATTTTGAGTATATTTAAAAAATACAGTCTCTCATTTTCTAGGGCATTGTCTTGTTTTTAGTGTCTCCATAATTAGTTTCTATTTATAGAGCAGATCAAGAGAAGTAGCTCGCAGATGTCAAAAAGATGCATGTTTTCTCACATATAAGTGTTTTCTGGCTTTAACTTTATGCAAATACTTATTATTAATGCTTTTTAAAAGACCACAGGAGGTATACAGACTTTAATTTTTTTCTGTATGATTAATACCAGCCATTAATTTTTTGCTTTCATTTCTAAATACTTCAAACTCTGCCATAGAAAGGAGAAATGGGCTATATGTATTTAAAGGTACACATAAAGATTAGAAGAATTGCAATCCTTTTTTTTTTTTTTTTGTCATCTACATCACTATAATGGATCTCTAACATGAAAGTTCTGTTTTACAAAGTGCTATTACCTGCACTTGTTTCCATTTTTCATCTTGGAAAAACATTTAATTTCCAACTTAAGTTCTCACTACATATTTTTAAATTCCCTTACATTATAAATGCTCCTTCTATGTCTCGGAGGTTAGGTAGTTTACTGTTTTTGACTCAATAAAATTCTTACAAGTAGTTATGCTACTGAAATTTTGGTAAAATAACATGTGAGATTAAAAAAAATCGAAGAGATGAGTAGAGTTACTATCACCCTAGTCACAAAGTTGTGCATTTAAATGCATGTTCTTGCAAACTGTATGCTAGTATTCTTGTGTATTCTGTCCTGTATAAATTCAGTATCGGTCAAAAGTCCTTTGTGGCTGCAAATAAAATGTAACTATTCCCTTTTAATATAATGCTAATAATGAAGTGGTAAATGCATAAAACAAAGTATTTAAGGCATGTAGGTATTCTAGATATTGTGTTAGTATAGAAAAGAAAAACACCATGAATGCTGAGAGACTTACATTTAAAGCACAAGCCTTTTTATAGAGCAACAGCAACCTCCCCCTTTCTTGACCTTTGAATAACCTCACTTACTGCACTGCCTTAAAGATGAGATAATAATGGAAGTATCCGTTGTTTATAGTATCCCACAGATAAAATGTTTTTAGTAATGGCTTTTATATTCATGTTACACAAAATTTCTCAAAAAATTTAATTTCAGCCTTTATATTATATCTTCTGTCTTGGATTGTAAAGCGAGGAGGGCTTTTTTAGGTTTTCTTTTCCTGTTAAACACTTACATTTAATATAAAGAGTAAAATCAAATCTTTAATCATTAACTGGCCAAAGAATGGTTAAAGAATAAAAAAAGTCAGTCAACACAGTTTAATAAAAGCTATACTATTCAATGAAATCATATACTGTGCATTCATACTGTTGTAATAGCTATAAAAATCTAAACCAGTTCATAATATCATGCAGTTATGTAGGTACTTACCACTTTAAAAGCAGCATGACGTGGAATCAGTGGAAAGTCCCCAAGGTGTAATCAATACTTGATTAAAATGATGAGCCTTTATGGTATTATTTTGAAGTGCACAATCTGAAATTAGAGGAAATTTACTGACAGTTGTCTATTTTCTTGAAAGAAGGATTGCTCAGACATATTAACAACAAAATCAATGTCTCTTGCCTTCTACAGAGTATAAGGACAGTGATTTATTTTGAAAATGTCTTTCAGCTGGGTAACTAGGTAACTTACACTGTGCTACACGAAAGAGTTTGGATTCCATTTCGTGAACCAGGATTCCAGTGCAATGAGTGAAGGAAACAGATGGAGTAAAAGGAGGACAGATGGGTACCAAAAAATTACAGCCACCGGTTTCAGTACCTGTGCATTAACTGCCATAAATCAATTTATTTTCATTTACTAAAACAGGAAAATAATAGATTAGGAAGCCAAAGCATTACAGGGCCCAAAACCACTCTATGTTGAAAGTACGTATTTGTAGAGGTTAATAAGTTCTAGATGGGCTACATCTGACAGTAACATTTTCTGCGGGCAAGAACTTCACCCCCAGTCCAGTCATTTCATTCTGTTAGGGAGATTTAAACATCCCTCTTATTCAGGGGGAGGAAGATTCATTGGTTATTCTGCCATATTGGACAGCTGTAAAGCTTTCCTTCTAGACCAGAGGTGGGCTATGAAGTGATGCAGTGAGTGCTAGGGGGCTGCCGCACCAAGGCGGCTTCAAGCGGCCTGGGAAGGAGCTGAACTTGGAGAGCCCAAAGTAAAGGCTGAGAGCGCAGGAGGCTACTTTCTCTCCTGCAGCAGCCTTGAATTGCAAGACATGAATGGTGGGTTAGAAAATCAAAACAAATTTACTATATCTATATATATCAGCAGTCCTTATATGCTCCATGGCACAGCTGCTCTGTCACACACTTGACCTTGACTTAATTTGATCACCCCTGTGGTTAAAAAGGAAGTACAGCTGTGAGCCAAATAATTTCCTAACACCCCTCACTCCACCAGTAACTGCCAGCTTGTTGCTGATACTGTTGAATTTTTATATGAATACCTGTCCATTAGAAATTGGATGGTGCCCATCCAGAAAATTTACATTTATTTTAGAATGTCTTGCAATTAGTGGACTTTCCAAATCCTAGAATACAAATAGAAATCACCCTTGTATTCAAAATATTTGAGAAATGAAGGAATATAGGTCAGAATATGTAATTGCTCACCATCTTGTTGAATATATATCAGGAAGTTTTCTTGCATAGAGGCACTGCATGAATAGGCACTTTATTTTGGTGCAGCAAAGGCAAAAGTATGAAAAAGTCTGTAACTCAAATATCTTAGAATTGGCTTTCTGTCAGATTTTATCCCAGTTCCTTTAAAATTTTCCTATGAATAGTTTGAATTAAAAATTCACAATTTTCTTATTTTTTTTCAAAATTATTTTCTACTTAAAAATATTTCTTTTAGGGGTTAGGCACACTACTGTTTTAATAAAACAGAAATCAAATACGGTGTATTGTCTTCATATGCAAAAAGATTTGTTAGACTTTATCCCTCAATCTGTTAAATGCAATTTAGAGCTTAAGGTCGCAAAACCTGAATTTTTTAACTTTGTTACTGATTGTAGATTACCTTCCCTATATTATCTTAATGAAGGTGAGCATTACAGTGCTGGCTATCATGAGTCCCAGAGGCTGAGTTACAGTCTTCAGCCATAAACAAGTCCTGTTCAAAACTCATCGTCTTTTCCTCCCACCTTTAAATAAATCTCTGTTGGATTGGGATGTAGCCTACGAATCAGGCAAATAGTTCAGAAGGGGTGTAGTGGGATAAATAGCAAGGAAGATGGTTTGGCTTGGTTTCATAACTGAAGTGGAAGAGAAATCATTGTTTTCCTGCAATTAGAAAACTTTACTGATCTGAATCCGGTTTCAGAATGGCTCTATTTATGAAGCTGCAAATATACCAGTTTTCTCTTTTTTTTATTAAATTTTTTTGAATTGCAGAAACATTAATACAATTGCCATTATTTTTTTTTTCCACTGGGACTTCTTACAAAATTCCATATCTCCATAGTATTGAGCTTCTTCCCCTCCCCACCAATCATTCCTTTTCCAGTCTGAGTTTGGAATAAAATAGATATGAAATAATGTTTCCTTTAAGCAGGTAGGAGATAAACTATACAGTTTTCTTAAGCCATCTATCTGAAAGAAACAGTTTAAAATCTTAACCAGGATGAAAACAGTGAGGAACTCTTTCCAATTTTTATAGTTTAAAGATGGAAAAGCATTACAACATAATCATTTTGAAAGCATAGAATTGCTTTGGAAATTAAACTCAGACTGGAATTTACTATTTACTACTACAGTTCTTTTGAAAACAAACAAGCTTGCAACACACAAGGCAGGCACTCTTAAATCATTAATAAAAGTAATGGCCACTAATAAGTCTTCCCTGATAGATAACCCTTCAGCCCGTTGAAACCTGGCAGCGTGTAGTGTCAGGAACATCTTGATACTAGTATGGAAGAGCAATATAATTAATCTATATAAGTTAGACTCACAGAGAAGATGATCCAAGGAAAGGGAAAAGGCCATGCTGCTGTCAATATTTATCAGTAGTAAGTCTAAGTGATGTGCAACTTCTTTTATATATTTGATTTGTATTCAGCCCAGACTGAGATTGCCCTTTCTCAAACTGCTTGATCACTTTTAATTCCCCAGAGGAATGGTTTTAGAAAAGAGAGCAATCTTGTACAAGGCTCTTGATGACACTAAATTTGGGGCTTCTTGCCCTGATGTGGAGAGAGAAAGAACGTGTATGCATTGCAGAGAAAAGGGCTTTTTGTTAAAAATCTCTGGGCAGTCCTCAGCTATTATGCGCCGAAGACTGTTACCCAAGTGCTAAGGCTAATCTAAGTTGCAGCAAAGAGGAAATATCTCTAAAGTGGCCAAAACTCAAGTGCTTGGTCTTGTTTTTACCTACTACAAAAGATAGTATGCTAGTTTAAATGCTTCCTTGAGCCATCATCCCTGTGGTTTTTGTTCCATTGTTCTGCTTGGAGAGAGAGACTGTACCTAGTAGCTTATTAAGGTAATATAAGATGACTGTGAAACAGCTGTGGGGCATACATGTCAAAAGAAAGGTCACAATCTTCTGTATAAGCACAAATGGGAATAAATGCCCAGTATATTCACTGCTTTTGGAGCATCTGTCAAGAGCCGAGTATCAAGCAAGATTCCATATAGGAAATTACTCTTGCCAAGGAGTTCTTTCTGTATTTTTGTCAGCCAGCCAATCATCTGCAAATGAGTTAAGCTTCATCATCTAAGCTGCAAGCTGAAACAAGTGTATTCTGTTCTCCATGTATATGCAATATGCATGAATTAGTCTAATGGATTAGTTCAGTTACTAAGATCAACCAAACAGCAGATTCCATTCTGTATATGAAATTAGAATCGTAAATTTAAGCTGTAGGTATCATTATGTCAGATAATGAAAAACCTTTCAAATGAGTTACTTCAGTCTAGTTTCACTTCAACAATGTAAATTACTACAAATGAGAGAGTGGGTTATGACGACAATAGTTTAACCTGCATAACTGGTAAACAAATATGCCAGGAAGAGTTTAGGTGGCCTGGGAATTCAGAATCCCCACCTCAACTTTGTGTGCCTCAGTCCAGGTGTGACTGCCTACAGGGAGAGAGCTGTGTGTGTTTCAGCCATCCTCCCCACCAGAACCATGCTAGCCAGCAGTCAGAAAGCCCTAATCCTTTTACTGGTAGAAAGTAATTACAGAATATTTATTATTCTTTCCACCACAGATGAATTGAATGGTCTGTAAATAACACTTTCTTTTCACCTCATGTGTCCTTGCAGTAAAACGCTGCTACTGAATTGTTCTGAATATGTCTTTGCTTAATTTCAAAGCTTGAATTAGTGATTAGTAAGAACCCTGGGCTCTGCTTTGCTGTTTCACTGTTAAGTAGTAGATTAAAAAAGAAACTTAAAGCTCAGTGTAACTGGTGGTTGTTAACACCATTTCTGCTTTTATCTTTAGGGATTCTCACTTACTGTTCTTGGTTACTTATTCCAAAATGTTAAAAAAAAGGCCCTGGGCAAGCACTTTTTCTACTGACACTGATTGTTCTTACTGAAATTGCAACTTCTTTGTGAGGGGGAAGAAGGAAGTATAAAGGCTTGAGGCATGTTCTAACATTTTCAAGCCATGACTAAAGCCAGTTTAGATTAGTTGGCAAGGGCTTGAGTGAATGTAGGAGCAAGCTGAGGTGGTTAGGACCATACAATGAAAAATCAACATAGACAAACAGGAAAAATATAGCAAGGAATATGATGAAGAAAAGAGTGAATGAAGGTAGGTAAGAACTTAAAGATTGGAGGAACAACAGTGATTATTAGAAGTAAAACTTAAAGAAATAGGATAGCAAAAAACCAGAGGAGCACACAGCAGAAAACAGAGAAAGTGCAAGTGTAAAATGGTTGGGGCTAAGAAAGCGAAATGTTTTCTGAAGATAACACCTATCTGTCAATCTGTCTGACTTTTGTTCCAGAATCTGATTCTGTGATCCCCCACACCTCATATATCCTGTTGACTTGTCAGCTTCTTTCCCAGGCAAATCAGCTAGATGCATTCAGGAGAAAATGTGGTAAAATCAATAAAATTTTATGTTTTAAATTGCCATATGAGATGCAGAGGGTTTCGATCCATTTATCTATGCAGTAAGAACGTGGCAAAACTATTCCTGCTAGGTCTGAGCACTGTGGGTGTGAGCTGCTGCTCACTATCTGCCCTAGGAATTGATGCCAGTTTCTTCCACAGCCCCCTAAAACGGTATGTAGGTGGCTTTAGCTCTTCTAGCAATGAGTTCATGTTAACTGCATGCGTAACAAACTATGTATAGAGGTCTAAAATGTTTAGACATAAACATGAATCTCATCTTCTATATGGAAAATGGATGCTTTCAGTATATCAGAAGATCCTTATTTGCCCCTTATTAATTTAACTGTTCTTTCCACACTGGTAAATAAGCTCTCTCTTTTTTTTTTTTAATTTCTCACTAAATAATCACATGAAAAATTGCTATGATTAATCAGGAAACTTTCTGTAAAGCACGCAATGTCAAGCTTTTTTGAAGAAGAAATAGGATAGGGACTCTGAAGACACTTTTTAGAATATTTAACTCTAACAGTTAAGTATTAACAATTTTGAGTGATAGAAACAGGAATCAAAGTACCTTGTTGTCTGTATATGGTTAGTATAGGACAACCTGTAAATGAGATAATTTTAAAAATATCCTGTTCTGAATTTCTGATACTTTCTTCTGACTCTTGACAACCATTTTAGCAGTATAATAGATTATGTTGTTTTTTCTTGGATACTTTAAAAATTTGTACATATAAGACTTCCTCAGATAGGTACAAATACAAAATACTGGGTACCTGCACAAATAAGGTGGTGTTAAGTAGACAAGCTTGTGTAAGGAACTTGATTTTGCGATAAAGAAAGTTCTGCAGAATGGCTATCATGATATATCCTCATCCTTAGCAATAAGAGAGGGATGTGTAACTCAATAACTCATTAGAATGATGAAGATAATGTTTCAGGCACGTTCATTTTCCTCAGCCCTCTTTTTTTCCCCCTAACATCTAGCTCACTATGGAATTTATGATTGCAGAGGATGAAGTCTGGTGTATGACTTTGTTTCATGCCAGCTGCCTTTCACAGGCATTTGCGCTACCTTATTCCCTTGACCCCATCTGAAAGGAAAGATGTAGGATCACGTATCATTGTATGCCCTTGCATGGGAAATAGGCATTCTAGTGCTTGACTTTTGCCATGCATTTAATCAAGCCGGAGTAGTTCAGTAAGCTTCACTACTAATATGACTGCTATCATACTTGCTGTACTTTAAGCTAAAGACTGATGAACTGTTGGTGAAGAACTAGAAACCACTGGCTATGGTCAAAACTTTCATATTTTAGAATGAAATGTTTTGTAGTTCTTATTTCCTATAGCTGTTTCAGTAATCCTAGAATTGAATCTCAAGTGTTGATTGTTCTGATGGTATTTCCATTTGGAAATGTCAGATATTTCAGGAGAAATTTTATTCCTAGATGATCTTGAATTGCAGCACTATTATGCAAATTTTATCCGTGCAAAGCTGAATGGAATTTACCCAATTCTAAACCTTAAACCTTTTGTGAAATGCCTCTATTAAAATATGGCCTCAGAGCCAGGGAAAAAAAAAAAGTACCTGAGGCTAATCTAAACTAATCTAATAAAGACTATTGTGTGTGTCTGTCTGTATATGACAATGTAAGGATGATAAATGACTGTAAATACCTATTTCTTTTGAAATGACTGCTATATGTTGTAAATAGAGTATCTATATGCTGCCTGAGATTCAGTGGTTGCTTCTTAGTTAGTAGCAGCAGCAGACTTTTGACCTCTTTGTTAAATAGCTGTTTATTGCAAAGTTCATGCCACCCTTACTAACCTGAAGCTCTCCTGTGTTTAGATTAAATAACGAGCAAGGTCCAGTCCTGCAGCCCACAATTATTTTTTTGTAGTGCTGAAGTCAGCAGAACTTCTCATCACAGGCCAGGGGCTCAGAACTGGCTCGTGTTCATTGAGCGCTGTAATTCCATGTCAGCTTGACTTCTAATTATGTTCCCTGACATCTTCCTAAGTTTTTATCTGTTTTATACTGCAGTGACAAAGGACAAGTATATTTTAAACAGAGGTTTATCATGATATTTTACAGTCTCATTAAAACTTTTGGCCAGTCTAGTCTACAGTTTCATCTTTTTTTAATGCATTTCCATTTTCTCTGCATTGTCTACACATACTGAATTTAGAGGAGACTTTACTTCATAAATTGTCTGCTTTAGTTACATTCATTTTACACCTATTTCGTCATTATTGCATGAGATTTGTATTGAGTATATAATTTAGCTTGCTGCTTGCTCTGTGTTCAACCAAAACATGAATTCCCTGCCATAGCACTCTCATTGAAAGAAAAAAAAAAAAGCACTTCAACATAAGAAGGTAGAAATAACTCCTTGTCCTTTAAGAAAATGCATTTTATTCTTTCTCTCAGCTGAAACAGTTCCCATTAGAAATATTCTCGAGTTTTCTGTTTTCCAGAAAGTTCTTATTCTCTTATGCATCCAATCTGAAACATCATTTTGCTGCTTTGTGAAATTGAATCAAAGACTTTCAAAATTCAAAATCATTTAGAGTTGTAAATAACACTTATCCTCCTATCAAGTACTAAGTAATAAACCATTACTGTTTCACAATGCTGGAAATAAAAATAAGCTCTGCTATTAGTTACAAAAAAAAAGTTCTTAAGTCTTCATTTTAAAAAATTTAGAAAACTAATTAAAAACAGTTTGGGGAGTTTTTGAAGAGTTAGTGTTTGCTGCCTATCTTTATACATCTCAAAAGTATGACAAAAAATCTGTTGCTGCTTCTGCAGTACCAGAAATGAAATTCGAAAGTTGTTTACAAAGCTAATAGTTCGTTCATTTTATATTAAGGGTGGAAACACAGTATTTTTATCTGTAATGAACTGAGAAGGATCGTTAACTTCAAAGCATTGCTATTGTGACATATCCCATATGAATGGGAATTTATACCTACAGTACAATACGTGTATCCATTATCCTCATACAAACCTTGTGCTCATTTTACAGAAAAAAAAAATTAAACTAGTAATGGTGCTATAATTAACTTTATAGAAAACTACTCAGATTCATTCTGTTACTTCAACCTTCACAGAACTTAATTCCTTTCTACAAAGATCGTAGGTGGTGGCACCCCAAACAGCACTGGCTGGTGGGTAATCATAACTATTACAATGCGCTTGCATTTTTGTGTCAGAACGTGAGAAACTGGTGCTAGCTGAGCATTATACTAGATTTAGCTCTCAATCAGTCCCTTCAATTGCTCTTAAATCTTTGAATCCTTCCCACATTCACTTCCCTTCTAGAATTCAAGTATTAATGAAGTAAATAAAAGTGTTTTGCATCACTCAGAACAATTATGTACGTACAAATATGGAAGATGTATTCTGAGACAATGTTTCTGAACTCTGATACATTTATGGTGTATTTTGGGAGCAGAAATTAACTGGTGTTCCTTCTGGGCTTCACAAGCAGTTCTGTTGTGTTTTATCTTTTCTGTAGTTTGTAGGAAAGGTTGGTCTTTGAGAGGACTTCCATTCAGGACATAATTTCAGCTTGGGATATCAGACTTCTTCTTTGGATATATCTGTGCGTGGTGTGGCTTTTGCTATTACGTGTTTTGTAGTCTTACACCTTTTTTTTTTAACTGAAGACTTATCTGCTTATCACTAATTCCTGTCTGAGCACCATACATTGTACAGTGATACCCTAGGCCTCATTAGCAAGATAGTCAATATTTGTTCAGAATAATTCATTGCATATTTATCGTGATGACCAGAGGATAAAGCAGTTCCTATTCCCCAATGATTTAGTTAATTCTGATATTGTCTTTGTACCAGCTCTGATTTCACATCTCTACTCCTTGAGCTATCTGCATCAATTTAATTTTTGCATGACAAAGCACTATATACATCTGTACAGATCTTCATTTTTCATTTGCAGATGAAGCATAATACACCATTAGTCTCTTCACTATGTCTGCCTCTGAGCTGATAGGTTCACACAGGCATTGCAGACACTTTTTCTGCTATGGCATATAAAATAAGCTGTCTACAGCCATGTACATTTGCTTTCACACATATAAAGTACTGCTTATTTCAAGCAATATATCTACGTACAAGGAGAAAGCTGTGGATCTCATTAAAATCTGTCTCTGAAATGAAGGCAAGGCTAAAAAATGGAAAGCAAGAGCTGACTGAGATCATTGGCAACTCAAAGCTCTCAATGATCTAATCAGGCCACTTATTATGTACTGTCTGTAGCAGTATCTAACATATTTAAGTATTCCTGTTATACTTGTGCATGGAAATTGTCCTAGGTTTATCAAATTCAGCTGGACGTTTGTGTTTTCTTTTTTCAAGACTCAACTACAGACAGCCACCTGGCCATAACTGGTCTACCAGGACTGAAGTCTGCACTCTTAGCCTGACCAATAGCTGCCTACCCATCTGGCATGGGAGCAAATCGCACTAATTGCTCTAGGACGCTCATCAGGTTGCTTTTGTTTTTACTCATGCTGCATATTACTATACCTCATCCTTGTCTTGTGGCTTGCTCATTATCCCCGCTCTTTAGCCCCCGATTCCTGCTCTTACTCCTAGATCTCCCACTCGCAGTACAATTGCCCTAAGTAAGTTTTGCTTACTTAGCTTCCTTACTGACAATACTCCTATTTCTCAAGATCTTGCATTCCATGATTTCTCCAGTTCTTGATTTAGGATTATCTTAACTAGATCTTTCATCTATTAAAAAAAAATGGGAAGCTGAGCAGAGACTTTGATGACAATTTCAGTACAAGGCTTGACTTAACACTTAGGTTACTGTTGTAAAGTGGTCTGTCAATCTCTGATGTTCTTTGTTAATGTTTATTCATACATTTTTTTACAATTTTAGACATTTGAAGCTTAAAAAAACCCCTTTAAGTCCTGTGACACGTAAAAGTGCAGTTGTAATTTACAACCAAAAGAGATTAAGACTTCCTTGTAAACACTTTTGATTGAAGGACCTGAAAACCTAAGACAAATACCTCATAAAACATTGTGAGATTTTTAACAGAATCACAAATTATGGTGACAGTACAGTCTGTTACACCAAACAAGCTACAGGATTTATAAATCCAAGTGAAGAGTTATGGAGAGGTCAGGAAAAGGAATAGAAACCTTGGGTGTCAGCAGAAATTGCTGGTGCATTTCAGTTTGAATTTTATTCACATTTCACAGAATCACAGAGTGTTAGGGATTGGAAGGGACCTCGAAAGATCATCTAGTCCAATCCCCCTGCCGGGGCAGGATTGCCTAGACCATATCACACAGGAACGCGTCCAGGCGGGTTTTGAATGTCTCCAGAGAAGGAGACTCCACAACCTCTCTGGGCAGCCTGTTCCAGTGTTCAGTCACCCTCACCGTAAAGAAGTTTTTCCTCATATTTAAGTGGAACCTCCTGTGTTCCAGCTTGCACCCATTGCCCCTTGTCCTGTCAAGGGATGTCACTGAGAAGAGCCTGGCTCCATCCTCATGACACTTGCCCTCATGACACATAATTTATAAACATTAATGAGGTCACCCCTCAGTCTCCTCTTCTCTAAGCTAAAGAGACCCAGCTCCCTCAGCCTCTCCTCATAAGGGAGATGTTCCACTCCCTTAATCATCTTCGTGGCTCTGCGCTGGACTCTCTCTAGCAGTTCCCTGTCCTTCTTGAACTGAGGGGCCCAGAACTGGACACAATATTCCAGATGCGGCCTCACCAGGGCAGAGTAGAGGGGGAGGAGAACCTCTCTTGACCTGCTGACCACACCCCTTCTAATACACCCCAGGATGCCATTGGCCTTCTTGGCCACAAGGGCACACTGCTGGCTCATGGTCATCCTGTTGTCCACTAGGACCCCCAGGTCCCTTTCCCCTACGCTGGTCTCCAACAGCTCTGTCCCCAACTTATACTGGTACATGGGGTTGTTCTTGCCCAGATGCAGGACTCTACACTTGCCCTTGTTATATTTCATTAAATTTCTCCCTGCCCAACTCTCCAGCCTGTCCAGGTCCCTCTGAATGGCTGCGCAGCCTTCCGGTGTGTCAGCCACTCCTCCCAGTTTTGTGTCATCAGCGAACTTGCTGACAGCGCACTCTAATCCCTCATCCAAGTCATTAATGAATATATTGAATAGAACTGGTCCCAGAACCGACCCTTGCGGAACTCCGCTAGACACAGACCTCCAACTGGACTCTGTCCCATTGACCACCACTCTCTGGCTTCTTTCCTTCAGCCAGTTCACAATCCACCTCACTACCCGATCATCCAGACCACACTTCCCCAGTTTAGCTGCGAGGATGCTGTGGGAGACCGTGTCAAACGCTTTACTGAAATCGAGATAGACCACATCCACAGCTTTACCATCATCTATCCACCGGGTAACATCCTCATAAAAGGCTATCAAGTTGGTTGAGCATGACTTCCCGTTGGTGAAGCCATGCTGAGTGCCCCTAATGATCCCCCTGTCCTTGATGTGCCTAGAGACAGCACCAAGAACAAGTTGTTCCATCACCTTTCCGGGGATGGAGGTGAGGCTGACCGGTCTATAGTTACCCGGGTCCTCCTTCTTGCCCTTTTTGAAGACTGGAGTGACATTCGCTTTCCTCCAGTCCTCAGGCACCTCTCCCGTTGCCCACGACTTAGCAAAGATGATGGAGAGTGGCCTAGCAATGACTTCCGCCAGCTCCCTCAGCACCCGCGGGTGCATCCCATCAGGGCCCATGGATTTATGGACGTCCAGGTTGCTTAATTGGTCCCTGACCCAGCCCTCATCTACCAAGACAGATTCCTCCTCTATCCTGACTTCTGAGGCCTCAGGGGTCCGGGGCTCCTCAGGACAGCCTCCAACAGTACAGACAGAGGCAAAGAAGGCATTCAGTAACTCCGCCTTCTTTTTATCCTCTGTCTCCAGGGCCCCCACCTCATTCATCAGTGGGCCTCCATTGCCTCTAGTGTTGGCTTTACCTGCAATGTATTTGAAGAAGCCCTTTCTGTTGTCCTTGACCTCTCTTGCAAGGTTGAATTCCAAGGAGGCCTTAGCTTTCCTAGTTGTCTCCCTACATCCTCTGACAACAGACTTATATTCCTCCCAAGTGGCCAGCCCCTCCTTCCACGATCTGTACACCCTCTTCTTCCACTTGAGTTTGCCCAGCAGTTCCCTGTTCAACCATGCAGGTCTCCTGGTACCCCTCCTTGACTTCCTACCTGTTGGGATGCTCTGATCTTGAGCTCGGAAGAAGCAGTCCTTGAATGCTAACCAACTATCTTGGGCCCCCTTACCTTCTAGTACCCTGTCCCATGGGATTTCCCCTAGCAATTGCTTGAAAAGGCCAAAGTTGGCCCTCCTGAAGTTCAGGGTTGTGATTCTGCTAGCTATTCTGTTCCTGCCACATGAGATCCTGAACTCTACCATCTCATGGTCACTACAACCAAGGCTGCCCTCAACCTTCACCTCTTCAACCAGACCCTCCTTGTTAGTGAGGATCAGATCCAGCAGCGCTCCTCTCCTAGTTGGCTCATCCACCATTTGCATCAGAAAGTTATCATCAACGCACTGGAGGAACCTCCTGGACTGGGGATGGCTGGCTGAGTAGGCCTCCCAGCAAATATCAGGGTAGCTGAAATCCCCCATGACAACCAGGCCCTGTAATTGCGAGACTGCTCTCAGCTGCCTGTAGAAGGCCTCATCACCGTCCTCATCCTGATCCGGTGGCCTGTAATAGACACCCACAACAGTATCACCCCTGCCAGCCTGCCCCTTAATTCGCACCCACAAACTCTCAACTCGCTCCTGATCCGCCTCTGGACAGAACTCAATACATTCTAGCTGCTCACTCACATAAAGAGCAACTCCACCACCTCTCCTTAGCGGCCTGTCTTTCCTGAACAGGACATAGCCATCCATGACCACATTCCAGTCATGCGAGGCGTCCCACCAAGTCTCTGTGATTGCCACTAGATCATAGCCCCCCGACCGAACACGGATTTCTAACTCCTCCTGCTTATTCCCCATGCTGCGTGCATTGGTGTACAGGCATTTCAGGGAGCGAGCTGGGCACACCGATTTCACCCCAGGGGGATGGGAGGCCTCCTGGTCTACCTCAACACTAGAGCGTTGCCCCAGTGGTGCAAGCCCAGCTACCACCCCATCCCCCTTCGAATCTAGTTTAAAGCTCTCCGAATGAGCCCTGCTAATTCCTGTCCCAGAACCCTTTTGCCCCTACGACATAAACCTTTCCCATGTATCAAATGTATCCCATGTGTCCCATGTATCTATCACATTTAGCAAGATATAGAAGTAAATCTGGGTCTCTGGGTTGTTTTAAAATGTAAATGTGTCAACATTAAAAATAGATGTTGTCATATGAGAGGATGGATAAAAAGCTAACAAACAAATCCACAACAGTGAGGTAAATCAGCATGCCCTTAAGTGGTAACAATCAGATCTTTAGGGGTGCTAGATCACTACTTGTGTATTCATCCTTTTTTATTTTTTTTTTCCAGAATGTTAGGCAAAATCCTATGGAATTTTGTCTTAGGGCAATACTTCTGATGCATGTTGTAGCTACAATCTGTTCAAAGAACCAATGAAATGATGCAGGGCTTTTAATTGAACTGCAGTGGTCGCTGATTTTCTGGTTGTAAAATAACAAAATAGTCAATGGATAACTAAATTAAAACACAAAATTCTGGGTCAGAAGACCTGAATAGAGAAACATCCTAAGTAAAGAATAGCTCAGTCTAACCTTGTATTCACTTCTAATGCACAGGAGTGTAATCCTGTCAGCAAAGGGAGTCATTTAGATAGATGAAAATAAAAGGCCTTTGTGTACATAGGCTAAGTCAAGATTTTCATATTTTTGAGCTGTGCTGTGACTTTAGCACTAGTGTTACATGTGAAGAAGTTAGCTTTTGGCTGTTTAAGTCCATGAGCTGAACTAATTGTCCAGCTTTGTTTAATCTTCCCACCTTTTGCCCCTATAAATCATTTTCACATTATTCCATATATGCAGCAGTAATCTTAGTCCCATTAAAAAGCTGAAATCTCTCTGGAACATAACAATTTCAGTACATGGCTTTCATACTCATGTGCATTTGTCACTTACCTTTTTACACTTACTTTGGAAACTACACCAGGTTTAGCAGCTGGTGCTTTTAAAACTAGGAAGTGCCGGTCAACAGAAGGACTCTTGCCAATGTGTTTATTTCTGTGCATTATGATTGTTTATAATAAATTTTAATAAGTATAAAAATATCCTTCCCTACTAAACTGTTCCTTCCCATCTGGCAACCTGTACCTCTGTGTCACTCTACCACAATTGCTTTTGTTGCTTACAGAACTGATCTCATATTTTTTCTCAAATTCCTTCCCAGTGATTATGCCCAACAGCAGAATTTAGCCTTCAATTATTATCTACCCTTTCAAAGAAATGAGTCTTATGCAATCATGTTGTCTGTCTCTTTTTCACTTTTAATTGCATGCTTAAAAAACATTTAACCATAGTTTTTGACTGGTAAATTCAGCCAAATTTGAAAGAATTATAGATTTCTTACAGATCCCACACACATTTTGTGAAAATCATCAGTGTGAATAGAGGAGAGAGAGCAAAATTACTTTCCCTGCTAAGAGAATGAAAAGAACAACTCAGTGTCTCTGTGTTCTGTTTGCTAGCATCTAGCTGGTAAATTGTAATATACCTACTGAACTCTGTAGTGGCACAGATGGGGAGAGTATCTTGGGGCAGTGGGACAGCTAAGGATATTGCTTTTGAAGATATTTCTGTGATATTCTTATCGGGTGCAGGAGCATTACCTGTTATATCAGCATATCTCTGGGAATGTTGGCCTTTCTTTTTAGTTATCTGTACTACAATGTGGTTCAAGTTACTATTTCACTTAACAAACTATGTCTTAAAGGTATTTAGGAAACTTAGCTTAAAGAACAATTTTAAATGAGAAGAAATTTAGCAGGCTTTACTATGCACTATTCATACTTCCCCCCCCTCCCTCCCCCCCCACTTCCTTACTTGTCCTTACATGGACAAAACAAACAGTGTTTGGAGGAACTGGGGGAGATCTTTGAAATTTGGAAAAATATACGTATGTTAAGTTGGAGGTAACTCAACTGCAACTTGGAGGTAGCACAACTCAACTCAAGAATAACTCAACTGCAATATTACTTCTTAATTGCGAACATCACTGTCCCTGTCTTTGATACCAGTTGAATCCATGGCATTTTTCAATTTTACAAATGGAGGCAATAGCACAAAGCCTGACAATGTACAGTATAGTGTATAGCAGTATATAGCGTACAGCATCAGTATGGATGCAGTGCTCAGGATTATCCTCAGAAATATATATCTGAAGGTTCTGATTCTTTAGATTTACCTGTGATATTAGGGTCTTGTGGGCATCACCACACAAGCTTGTAATCTCTAGTACTGAAATGTAAGATCAGAATCTAAACAAAGAGAAAACACAAAACACCACTGGAGAAAGAAGAGCGAAACTTAGTTTAGGCCCTTCTTTTGCTTTAATACTTCGATAATGATTTGGTGACTAATTTTTTGTGTGTGTGATCTAGCATTTATTGTAGGCTTCTTTTGTGTAACAGCATGCTGTACCGCTGATTGTTATTCATATTAGGTTTTTCACTTCCCATTTTTTGGAAGCTTTTTGAATGCCAAATAGTAGCAATCATCTGTCAGATAACAGATAGGAATCTGGGATTGTAATTAAAAGTAGCTGCAGTACATGTACTTAAATACTAATTAAATGGCGCCGACTCTGAGATCATAATCTGAGTGATTATAACTAGACTCAATTCACAAACAGATCCTGTCCAAATAAGATTTTGTTGCATTCCTAGTTCTTGTCTTGCATAAAAATAGCTAAGAAACACACTCCTTCCAAAGAGAATTTCTGTCTTAAAGTTCTTACAACGTAAAACAAAGCCTTTTGAAAGATTTGATCTTCCACCATCGGAATGCTATTCCAAATTGCTCTCGTGTTAGCTTGCCAAGTGTTTCATTAGTTTCATGAGGACTTTGCTAGTAAGTGTATGTTAGATATGACACAGGAAACAAGGCTATATTTAAGCTTCCCAGAACTTCTCATCATAAGAGTTTGCATTCAGTTGCTAGGAGCTTAGCCAAACTTTTAAAGTATTTGGGCTGAAATGTGGGTTTGCATTATGATACAGCCTTTAATTATGGGAGAGCACACTATTCTTCTCCAACTCGTTCCCTGCCTGCCTCATTCAGGTCACAAGATGGATAGTACTCATTTAACAGGCAGTTTTCCAACCTGTCATTTAAAAATGTGCTTCATTCAGTTTGTGGCCCCCTTGCCTGCTGCAACATTCAAATCTTTCTCTGAATGCAACACTATTGACTTCCTCATAAGAGTGATGGGCTCCATTGAAACTACAGTATCTCAGAGTTCACAAACATTAGTGTCTCCATTTTATAATACTCTTATAAAATGAGTAGTTATTCTTATCTCTGTTTTACAATGTGGTACTATGGCACAGTGATATATCCTCAAAGCACAAACTAGTTTGTGTGTCTAATGTGAAATGATCGTTACCTTATTTCTCAAAGTACATAGTTTTTAATATTTGTCCACAGCTGCAGTTTTTAAAACTAGCAAGTAAATTCACTTCACTTGTAGCTGTGAATTCTTAAAACTTCCACAAACCTAATCCTTTGTGTGTCAGACTGAGTGCCCAGAATACACAGCTGCTGCTTGAGAAAGTTTTGACTGAAGCAATTTGCCTGGGATCGTGCAGGAATCGGTGGCAGAACTAAGAAGAAAATTCAGTTCTCTGCTCTTTCTTTAGCATAAGACCTGGGCCTCCTTTCAATTTCTGTAACAAAGGAAAGTGGGTTTACAAACATCAAGGTCATTCTCTACACAGCTGGCTTTTATCCTCTGAACATCATCTTTCCTGTGCACTGCAGTGACAATATTTTATTTTTAAATTAAAAAAATGCTGATGCTTAATATTTCGCAGATAAATAGAAGTTAGCATGACATATGTTAAATTGTTTCATTTTCCCTCTTATGCCCATAAAAGAAGTCATGTTATTTAAGTAATATTTAAATCTCTCACAGTCTTTGTTCTTGAACTTAGCTTAAAACCCCCACTGAGATTTTCACTCCTGTCACTTGCAAAACACACATGCTTCAGATCGATACGGTGCAGCACATGCCATTGTTTATTTTAAAATTATATCAGTATTTCAGGTCCACAGTGAGATACTCTGGATTGACCTAAAGACACATTTCAGAATTCTCTGGCAGTATCTTCAACATATATTTACTGAAAAAGTGGTTTGATAGTAGAAGCTCGGAATTCCTGCGTAATTTGGCGCTTTTTTTGTGCTGTTTTTTTAAGGCCAGTTTTTCAAATGGGCATTTTCTTTAATGTCATTATGTTAGACGTTGTTTTCAGAGGTAGCTACCTACAGAGATTGCTGGGAAGACGGTGGAGATTGTGAATACATCTGGTTTGAAAAAAAATTAATGCAAGAAGCCCATTTTTGCAAATTTGCAAATACAGAGACAAGAGCTTCTCTTACAAGGTGATAAGGTGGACAAGCCTGCTCTGGGGGCTAAAAGTCAGGACGCGGTGGCTTTGGTGCTGAGGCTGGTTTAACCACCCCTGACCAATGGCATCCTGGCCTCTATTAGGAATAGTGTAGCCAGCCGGTCCAGGGAAGCGATCGTCCCTCTCTACTCGGCACTGGTGAGGCCGCATCTTGCGTACTGTGTTCAGTTCTGGGCCCCGCACTTCAAGAAAGATGTTGAGGTGTTGGAGTGAGTCCAGAGGAGGGCGACCAAGCTGGTGGAGGGTCTGACCTACGAGGAATGGCTGAGGGAGCTGGGGTTGTTTAGCCTGGAGAAGAGGAGGCTCAGAGGTGACCTTATTGCAGTCTACAACTACCTGAAGGGAGGTTGTAGTGAAGTGGCAGTTGGCCTCTTCTCCCGGGCAACTAGCGATCGGACAAAAGGGCACAGCCTCAAGCTTCGCCAGGGGAGGTTCAGGTTGGACATCAGGAAGAATTTCTTTACGGAAAGGGTTATTAGACATTGGAATGGGCTACCCAGGGAGGTGGTGGAGTCACCATCTCTGGATGTGTTTAAGAAAAGACTGGACATGGCACTTAGTGCCATGGTCTAGTTGACAGGGTGGTGTAAGGGCAGCGGTTGGACTCGATGATCCCTGAGGTCTCTTCCAACCTGGCTGATTCTGTGATTCTGTGTGACCGTGTGGTCCTGCCCTCATGTGGTGAAAGATAGCTCTCTCAACTGTATTGGTTGAACTATATATTATTATGGCATAGGCGTACTAACTTGGGAAAACAGTCTTTTTTGGAGAGTTATTTTTAACCCAGATCAGTTCATGGCATGGTTTCTAACAGAACTTCACAAGCCGGAAAGGAAAGTCAGGAACTTCTTAAACCAGCTTTCACTGAAGTCCATTGATTGTGGAATTATGAGTTAAGCATTTGCAGTATGACACCTAATTAACACCCTAAATCCTGTATACCTGTGTGGTTAGTTATAAATGCTGTCAGTTCAGGTTAGGATTAACATTTTGTCTTATCCAAATCCACTTAGATGGAATCTGTGTTTATGTCAGCAAAACTGAGCTATCTTGCTCAGGTTTTATGTATAAAACGGGAGAGGATGGAGATCAGGCATTGAATAAATTCACAGGCAGTACGCTGATGTTTGTTTTGGTTTTTGTTTTGTTTTCTTTTTCCAGCTGAACAGTGTATTAGATTAAGGATATGTATATTTAGGGACATAAAACTGTATGCCCAAGATATTACATTAACCTAAATTAAGGTCCAGGAGAATGAATGTCAAGAACAGAATGAAGAATTTTTTGTGCACTGTCATTGGGACCATATGGATACGTGGTCAGCTGTGATCCAACTGAAGAGAAATCTGATCCAGGAGATAAAAGTGAGCAAACTAGTTTTGTGTGTGTTTTGTTTTTTCAGAAATCTCCAAAATGTACATCTAATTCATCTTTGAAAGTGTCCCACAAGAGTCGGGAATAAGGCTGCATCCTATGCTTACTTCATGATGAACCACAATACCACAGCGAGGCCTGATCATGGTCATGAACAGATTGTTTGGTACTCTGCGGGTAAATTGAGCCATATCTCCTTAAAATCTCACATTTCGTTATTAATGGGTGGGCACATTGGATGGATGGAAAGACTTCAAACTTACCTTTTTTTAGAAAAAAAAAATAATTTCTTTTGGGGAATCTGAGTGGCTAATTTGCATTGTTCATTTGTACCTCATATGGCCTTTGCCATCTTCCAGGCCTGATTCATTCACCTCTAGGTCACTGCGGGAAGTGGGTACATTAAATAAGTACAAATGATGTTCTAAACATTAAGTATCAGTAGGAAACAATGATTGGAGAAAACTCAACTATTAGGCAGAATGAACAGTTTTCCCTTATTCTTTAAATGGCAGAATTATAATTTGTGGTTTATTACAACTAAATAGAGACAGCAGTATAGAAGATAAATCAGAAAACTGCACTCTCAAGCAACTATTATACCAACATTGTCTTTCAGTCCATCATTCAAAAATTCTACTTCTCAATTTTATGCAACTCCTCAGTTTTAGAAAACTGCCTTTTTGCTTTCTGTTCATCCTTAGTCAGCATTTATATGAATATAACCATATTCCTAATAAATATATGGGTATATTTAAAAAAATTAAAAGGAAACCTCCTTGCACATTTAGATATACCCATAACTGAAGGTGAAAAAGAGGGAGAACGCTAATGACTCATTCTCAGTAACAATCTTCATGAGCCTGCCTCAAGACTCTAATCAAAGGAAGAGATTTTGTCCTGCTGAGCAGCTGTCAGTAAGAAGATTCTAAATTAATATTAAATGTCTTTCAGCAAATGCTGTCTACATCTGAATAAGAAATTTTATTTTCTGTGTGATATTTTAGCAAGAAACATTTGTGTAGAAGTAATCCTTCATCACCAGTGTTTGGAATTTATTCAGTAGATTGCTGAAAGCAAAAAGAAATCATTTAGACAATGTAGTGTTGCAAGGTGACACGCAACTGTAAACCTGCAGCAGTGTCAGCTAGTTAGATATTACTAAATTTTGTTAAGTTCATGGAAGCTTGCTTTAATGCTGAGGAAAGAAGACTGCAAAATTGAAAACTTATAACTGGTTGCAAAATTATTCTGTGTTTCAGTAACCCAAGGAAAAATAACTGTCCTATAATATTAAAATCCCAAATTGTCTTTGAGATTCTTAATAAATAAAACATAATTCTTCTTTCTTCCAGTGCAGCATGCACATGCATTCTATGTGTATTCTTTGCCAGCAATTAGAAATAAGCTTGGTAGAATTCTTTTTCTATAATCACTGTCACTTATCTATGTCTCTATGGCAGTGTTACTGCAGGCTTGCTAAAAGGTTTTTGAAAGGCTACTGACAGATTTAGATTGTCCTGATGAACCTATCCTGGCAGCACAGAAAAAAAGGCACCTCAAGGAGGTTCAATTCCCTGGACCTCTAGAATTTATTTCAAAGATATTAGTGTCAGTATTCACAGTTAACTCCTATATTTCTAAAGGGAACTGTAAATAGGAACAAAGGGAAGTATCCTAGAGTACATATTTAGTTTTTAGTATATTTTTTATCTCCACTGCTTGTTGACATGAAGTGGCCAGCAGACGCACCTGAAGAATCTAAGCTAGTAGGCCATCAGGTACACATAGTGTACAATTTCTTTGGGAAGGAGATGCAAATTCAAACATCTTATGACCGAACAACTCTTTGTCCTAGAAGTCTGTTTTTTAGGTTTTTTTTCTTTTAGTTTAAAGGGTAACCACATTAGAGTACTTTAAGAAAAAATTTCTTGACCTTACACAGTCACTTGCTAAACTTTTTTCTTGCTTAAATAATGAAACAGTGATGTGCATCTTCAAGGCAGTTCAGAAATTTGTTACAGGATTCATTAGCATTCACAGTATCTTAAAAAAATGTGGTATGAACACTAAACCCAATGACAGTAGAATCTAGAGGTAATTTGCTGTTGTCAGTTCTAGCTGTGGTACCTTGCTATGAGACTTGGGAGCTAACATTAAAGTCGAGTTAAAAACACCCATGTTAGATAAGCAAGCTTGATGGGGCAGTAGAAACTTTGAATTTTCAGAAAATGCAGCAACTAATGCTTGGAATAGTTTATAATGTAGCTGGCAGCATATAGTTTCTTAACTGTGGCTGGCCCTGTGACATGAAATGTATTACACTTCCTTATGGGAGTGCTGTATGTGGTATTGTCTGTGGATTCATCCATACCAAGACACTGCATAATAAAAGGAAAATCTCAGCTCCTAAGCTGGAAGGAGAAAGACCTGCAATTGTCTACACACAATATACCTCTGATGAGATAATCAGAAATGTAACCAGTGAATAGATTTCCAGCTGGAAAAAAAACATTAACCTTTGGGAGACTTGTGAGGAATGATCATCGTAGAATAATTATCCATATTATTGGGGGCAATAAATTGGAGAGATAATAGCTAGAGAATATGTAAAATTTGTAAAAGAAATACAAAAAGCTCTCAAAAGAGGTTTTTGACAAGTCAAGGAAAAAAATCCAACACTTCCGATATTTTTTCTGACTAAAATATATCCTAATTACTGTATTTTTCCACTTTTCTGAATCAGTCTTGTGCTCCAAATGCTTTTTCATTCTGAAGCACTCTTCCCATTGCACCATTCCCATTTTGTAAGCAAAAGCAGCACCAGGACAAAGATCAAAGCACCCTGGTAAGAGAATTTAAGTAGCAATTCCCTGCGTAAATTGTGAGATCCTTCTTTGAAAGAAAGATACAGCTGAGTTGTCTAAGTACTCACTAGTGGAAATGGAGCAAAATTTTTAAAAATTGTTCTGCTGTTGTACCATTTTCTAGAGTCATTTCCCTGAAGAGTCAAATTCTAAATTATTTCATTAGAATCCAGTGGAACTATTAGTTCTAGCAATCATTGTATTTTGAGTCAAATTGTTGCTAGTATTAATAGTATTAGTGCCTCTAAGTTCAGATGAAATTAATAACCATTGATGGGTCAGTCAGTGTAAAATTCATCCCTCTTCAGAAAGGCCTTTGTAAGCCTGTGTGTCACTTAAATCTTATTTCAGTTCTAATTCTTAATGCTACTGTGTTGAGCAGTAGTTTGATGTGTGTTGCTGGGTAGCTGTGTGAAGTTGGGCAAACAGTTTACATATCTCAGATTTGTAAAGGCACTCTGCAACACTAGTGCCTTTCAACAATGCCAGGTCTCTCAGATTTGTTACATATTTCTCAATAGTTGATGTTTTCCTTAAAGTCCCAGCTGCTAAATCAGTCTCAAAAAATTGAGTCCGAATGGTTAATGAAAGAGACCTGAAAACATGAGCAAATGTATGCCAATCTCAAAAATCTGAAATCAAACAAAACCAGAAAAACAAAGCAAAAAGGCTTTAAGTTCTTGGCACGTGAGGGGAATCTCTCCGAACACGTGGAGGTCAGTTATGTGAAATTTCTGGGGCTGTAGGAGAGGTGTGTGATATGTGCACTTTCATTTTATGTATCTCCCTTTTACTCTTCTTCCTAGTAAAAGCCTAGCAGTTTTAGAGTCACCCTGCAATGATGTAGCACTTAGATGGATGTCATATTGCTTTAAGCAATGCTTGGAATACTTGGAAAAACTGAGTACAAGAAATGTGCAAACAAAAAGGCATCTGCTTTTGATGCTAAAGTGTTCCTTGTTTTCACTATAAGGAGAAGAATGGGATCTTCATGTTTGGTCATTTGAGTAACAGCTCAATAACTGAGGTTGTGCTATCTTTTACTGGTAGACTTAGTTGGTCCTGAAGAAAAAAAAAAATCCCTCAATATTTGCATAGATTTTAAAATTCAATTGTTTCATGGTGTTTGCTTTTTATGAACATTCCTGTACATAAACTTTATAGAAGGAGTGTTCACAGAAGAATACAATTTAAGTTCATACTGCAGGAAATGGTATTTGGAGAACACATACTGGTTATAAGAACAATGTTCAGGCAAACACCGAACAAAATCTAATATATGGCTTAGGTAATTAGTTTCACAGACTAAATTTTGAATAATAAACATTCACAATGGCAGTGAGCTACAAAAGAGGAACTGTTTGCAGAAATTATTCAGCGAATAGTTGCAATGAATAATAAATATGAGAAAACTGTGATCCACTCATAGGCATTTCATTAGTAAGTAAAAAAAGGCAAAAAATGTTAACTAAATTATGAATGGCAAGTAAATTATTAATAATTTCCATAAATTTACTGTTGAGAGATCATATGCTGACTTTGAAATGACTCAGAGTAGGTATGTGATTTCTTCTCACTGGTTTTGTGTTATTTTGACATGACAGGTTCTGAGTTCAAAATACAGATACTACTCACAGGAGTAATAAACCCCTAGTAAATCATAAATCCTAAGCACCATATTGCTCTACTAAAGGCAACCATATGTAAAGGCATTTATCTAA
The DNA here is from genome assembly GCF_013368605.1 of Nyctibius grandis. Classification (NCBI taxonomy): domain Eukaryota; kingdom Metazoa; phylum Chordata; class Aves; order Nyctibiiformes; family Nyctibiidae; genus Nyctibius; species Nyctibius grandis. The sequence continues at coordinate 17,398,316 of NC_090666.1, forward strand.
TATAAATTAATGGGCGTGTTTGCCTTCAAGCATATTAAAGTGCTGGTTGACTGTGCTGGACGATTTATGTATCTGAAGGTAAACATACCACTAAGTGTTTGCTGGATCCTAGGTTAGACTGTAAATAGGTAGTTGGGACCAGCTGTCTAGTCACAGCTAATGAATGGGAAGAGCATGGCCTGGGTGCTTATTTTTCAAGTACCATATAGCATGATATATTAACTTCTAGTAATGACAGCATGTGTAGCTTCATGTTTCAGTGGGCTTTAACGATATGAGCACACAGCTCTGTTTTCACCGTATCACAGAATGGTTGAGGTTGGAAGGGACCTGTGGAAGTCATCTGGTCCAAACTCCCCTGCTCAAGCAGGGCCACCTAGAGCCGGCTGCCCAGGACTGTGTCCAGATGGCTTTTGGGAATCCTCAAGGATGGAAATTTTACTGCAAGTGCAGTTGGGCTTTCATGCCAGAGGGGTAAATGCTGTTACTGGCGTACCACTTTGTTAATAGGGATCCTTGGTGGATCCCTAACCATCCTAGGTGGTTATATCCTACTTACGTGCTACAGAGTAAATATGGTGATATTTATTGGTTGAAGACCATTGCAGGGAAATCAGAACTTTTGTGTTACAAGGAAAATTGGTTTAAGTCTTCTGGGCTTTTACTTAGTTATCTGTAAATGCAGTGAGTACACATCTGTGTTGTGATGATTTCTCATTGTTTATAAAGTTTTTGTGAGAAATAATTCTGGAAATTAGGAATATATATATTAGTATTTATTACACCAAACCACACTTTTAAGCAGAACAGTAAAAGAATTCCATTATTTGAGTCACATGTAGTGAATGTAAGCTCACTGAGGCAGAAATCCCATCTATCTGATCATAATTTTTTTAGTATCTTACGTAGCATCCTGGTCAGGGTACCAGATCCTAAATAAGGCTTTGAAAGCCACTGCACATATATAGCTAAAAATCTGGTTTTTCCATGACAATGATTACCAGAAATTAATTCCAAAATGTCTTACTGGAATAAACTATCCAGGAATAGGAGCTTTACAAAAACTGATAAATAGTAAAATAACATTCCTTTGGAAACTTACAGAATATTAAGTTTGTGCAAGAGCCTATAATTTGTCTGTGCTTATCAACAACTGGCAGCTTTTAGGGGTTTTCTCACAGTTTTATATCCAGTAAAGCGAAAGTGCAGTTTTGAGAGGATATACCTTCCCACATATCACAAGAGCATATGCTGTTTTTTACAAATTACTATATTGCTTTCAGACCTTAGTTCATACACTATTGAGAATAAAATGTGAGTGTTATTAACTGTACATCTATATCACACATTTAGAGAGAGTGATAAATGACAGTTTACCACATGTCCTTGAGAACTATTCTTTTTCTCAACTTCCAGAAGCATTTATTCCATTCCAGTCCCCAAAAGGCTTTTTTGAAAGGTTTCTGTCTGGTTTAACTCCAGCCGGCAAATACGCACCACACAACCGCTCGCTCACTCCCCGCGGTGGGATGGGGGAGAGAATTGGAAGCGCAAAAGTGAGAAAACTCGGAGTTGAGATAAAGACAGTTTAATAGGTAAAGCAAAAGCTGCACATGTAAGCAAAGCAAAGCAAGGAATTCATTCAACAATTGTTATCGGCAGGCAGGTGTTCAGCTGTGTCCCCTCCCAACTTCTTGTGCACCCCCAGCCTACTCGCTGGTGGGGTGGTGTGAGGAGCAGAAAAGGCCTTGACTCTATGTAAGCACTGCTCAGCAATAACAAAAACATCCCTGTGTTATCAACACTGTTTCCAGCACTAATTCAAAAGATAGCCCTGTAATAGCTACTGTGAAGAAAACTAACTCTACCCCAGCAAAAACCAGCACAGTTTGCCTTCTTATGCTTTATATTTTTATATCTTCCCATTTTTAAGATACAAATACTTTTGATTCCTAGATTAATGTCTTCCATGTCTGTTGCTTTGGGTTTCATATCTCTACACTGTTTAAAAAGGAAATAGCAGTATTACTTGAGATCTTATTGTACATTCTTCCTGCTGTTATGCCAGTGAGCGTTAGGCTAGGGCTGGTTGAATTTGATGTATAATAGGAAGGATGTATGTTGTTATTAGCAAACTAGAATTCTATCCCTGAAAAACTGTTCAGTTATTTTTCATCTGTCGCAATGGACTGTGATCAAAATTCCTTTCTTCGAATGGAAAAGCTTGTGCGTGAAAACATAGTACATGTAATGTTCAAGACCAGGTTCTGCAATATACATAGAATGTATGAACAGACAACTGTAAACTCTTTACTTTTAAATATGTATGGCCAGGAAAAAATGAGCTTCAATTTAATGTATTTTTAAGTAATTCCTGGAGCCCCTGCAATGTTAGCGGGCAGGAGAAGCAATCACCTGTTTAGACCGCAACAAGCTCTGAGTGACAGAAACTGATGTCTGGAGTACCTGGCAAGTTTTCACTTCTTATCTGATAATTCCTGAATGCTGATCTTTTCGTTGTTGAACCATAACATTCCTACACTGAACAGAGAAGGTGGCTGAACTTTGCACCTTTTGTGCCTCAGTCGCCAAACAAACATTGGATGTAAAGTTAAATACACATCTGTTGGCGGTTTGTCAGAAAATCTCGAGATAACATCTTAAATTTTTGGCACTGATCTTGGCAGTTGGAGAATCATTTCAATTGTTGCTTTGAGACAATCGTCCTTGCTTCCGAATAAATTGAAGAGTTTACCCACCTTTGTGGATAATAGTAAGCATTATTTTAGACCAGGAGTAGGAGTTTCCAATATGGAAGATCAAAATGCCAAGTTACATTGAATTGTAAAGTTATAGAAAACTATATGATCTCTCTATTCTGGATGTCGGTAATTACCTATGTTTCTATTATTACATCTCTGTACAGAAGGCCCAGCTGCCTAATTAGCAGTTACTTGCCAAGTGAAATTGTGATGCCACAAATTGTGTTACCACTGACATTTAGCTGTTGTACCCAATGAAACTTTAAGAATGTATGACAATTTTAATTTCGGAAATGGGTTTCCAGTGGCCTAACTCAAATCTAGCCTGATTGACAATGTAAGAAATCTGAAGAACTTTTTTCATTTTGGAAATATACTTTGGGAATTTTTAATTGTGATCCTGTGAGAATTAAGTTATTCAGGCTTATGCTTGATAAACTGTGTGAAGAGACGGTAAATGCAACACCTCCATGTTTCAGACTCTGCTAGCTTTCACATTTTAGCCTTCAACAAGTTGCTGGCTAAGTGGATAAATGTGCTGACAGAAAACCGGGCAGACTTCCTTTCAAGAGGCTGGTTCTCTTGGCCTCCACTGGAGATCTGCTTTTGAATTCTGCTATAATTGTTTTGAAATCATTTAGTTCACTGCATAAGTGTTTGATTTTGAAAAATTGGCAAATTCTCATGAAAAAAAAGATTATTTGCGAAGCTCTTTCTCTTTGCTTTCTTTGCTTTTTATTTTTTTTCCTCCTTTCTTTGATGCACTTTTATGGGACAGCATGGTTGTGGCATTCTGGAATGCTGCATCCCACTGCCTCTACTGTATGCAGGAGTAAAAATACAGGTGGGACTTGTTTTCATCAGTGCACACCTGACAAGACCTTTTGTTTTTAAAAAACAATTGTCAGAAATGGGGTATGAACATTCCCAGGTTTATGGTTTCTGCCTGAAAAGTATAAAATTGCCAGCCAGCCAAGGTGTCAATTGGATGAATAAGATATGGGGATATAATCGACATGTTTTCAAGTTTCCATTAAAAGAAAAATGCTGTGACTTTACTTCATAGGGTATGATATTTAATGTTATAGCGATGTCCTTGTATATGTAATCTGATAATTTAATAACATATCTAATGGAAGTCCTCGTGCATGTTTTTTGTTCTAACATACTTTCTAGTCTAGCTCTTCATGTTCACGAATGACTGCATTAGATTCCTGCTGTTCAGACTATAGCAGCCAGAGAAGGGATTGCCTCAATATCTAGCCTTTAATTCTGAACCCTGTACACAGGATGAGACAGGAGGGATGAAGGTTTAGTTATCCTTTGTGAATAGTTTTGCAATGCAGACATGATCTCAAAAGGTTAGTGTTGTAAGATCTCACTGTTGCATCTCTCTGCTTTAATTTAAGGTGTTTCCAGCGGGAATGAAGTAGTCAGCTTTTCTCTTTTGATATTTACATTATTTCCTCTGTGATTTAAACCTGCTAACATGTCATTTTCCTCACCTCTTTAAAAACTTCAGTGATGGCTTTTTCCCTTCCACTAAAACTTCTTGTTTCTAGGATTTTTTTTTCCTCTTGTATAAGTTGGCATGTTTCCAGTGAACTTCATTGCTCCTTTACTCATTAAAATCTTCTCAAGGTTTAAATGCAAGACTGACTTGTCAGTTCTTGTGTGTTGAAAGAATCATCAATGCTGGAACGATATTCACTGTCAACTCTCAGATTTCTTTGTTAATACGTATCTTGAGCATGTTAGGTAAATGAGAGACATTACAGTTGCAGTAAATAATACAGTAGCACCAAAATAACTTAAAATGACCTCTTTTGTATAGGAAGGTCGCGCTTCAATACTATCCTTTCAGCTTGCTGTAGCTATTCTAAGATTCCTGTAAAACAGTTAAAATAACGTTGTTGACCAAAAGGTGTATTTTGAATACTGTACTTTCTTAAACAGAGCTACCTGCGCTTGTTATGGTTTAAAATGGGTTTTGTTGTTGGCTTCAGGGTTAGTGAATTGCAGTTGCTGAGAGTTCCTTAATATTTAGGAGTTGGCTCGTGATACATTTTTTTGTCTTTCTTTGCTTAAGTTGTCTGATTTGCATTCTTTTCAAACTGACATCTCTCCATTTTTCTGTTTCTGTTGGCATAAAAAATTTCCAGTTGATAAGGAAGTGCTGACAGAAGTGTAGGTAATCGAACTGCTGAGTTCTGGATGCTTTTGCCTTCTGGCCTTTACTTTTATCAATTCACCTGAGTGCCTTTTAAGACCTTGTGTTGATTACACACTGGTTAGTATTGGGAAGAAAAATAGGTTAAAAAGTACTGCCATGGCTAGTGGAACTTAATATAAGTACTAGTTTTGTTTTGTTGCTGCTGTTATGCTTTTCTACTGACTGCATGTGATAATTTCACATCTGATTTTTTATATTTCCTTTAGGCATTGGAGTCTGTTTCCTCTCCCATTATGAGTATGTTTGATAGATGGGATTTGGGCAGATCTGTGTTCTGACTTTCTCAGCCTTCTGGACTGGACATTTTATCTCTGAAATGGCGTTACGAACTTAGATCCTCTACACTCAGAGAGAGGACCATGTGGAAAAACTGTTCTGGACATGCACAAGTGCCCAAGAGATCACTTGGGTTGTGAAGTCACTTTGCTGCCCAAAATGTACTGTCACCAGTGCTTCAACTAGTAGGGTGCTGATCGAGTTCAACATGTTAATTGGTTATCAGTGGAGGAGACAGGTTACAGCCTTATCAGTCACCAAACTTGGAATGAGTTTGGGGATAGGCTGTTGTTACGTGACTGTTGATCATACTTTACTGCTAGGCAATGCAAGTACCTTTTTATTATGAACAGAATCAAGGTGAGAATCCCTGTTCTACCTTAGCCCTACAGGATTTAGCGGGGTGCGGCCCATTCCCCTCCTCTCACAGCTGAAGTGAAGGCTCCAAGGCTGTGGAGATGAGCCTTTCTTCTCTGCTTCTTGCCAAAGGATGAGCCATAACCAGCATCAGATTTTTTTGGTGGAGGAGGGTTTGTTTTGTTTTATTTTTAATCTCAACACCTATCTATCTATCCATCAAAACAGCTTTGTGCATTAAGACAGGTGTAAAAATAATCCATGCCAATTCTCTGTGGGCTTCTGCCCCTCCCGTAGGTTTTGCCTCCCCCACAACTAGGTCCTTGCCTTATTTATTATTGGTTACATAATTAAAACTGCCTGTACCAAAATACTACTTGCTGCAAACTGCTACATGTCATAGTGATGGATTGGCAAACAAATGTTTTCAATCATGTAGTAATAATTTTAAAAAATACAAATGGGCATTAAATGAATAGCTAGAAAAGTTAAAGGATTGTACAGTCAAAGGTCAGAATAATTGTGGTGCTGTGAGTACTTCTCAAAAGGTTAACTCATCATTTTAACTTCAGTGGCATTTTGCTGGCCTTTTAGAGAAGCAAGCAAGCAAGCAAGCCTGTACCAGTGCAACATTAAAATACACTTGACTTGGATTTTAGAATACTTTGGAAGAAGATGATGGAGGAGTTTGTACATTCAGGTTTTTGTGTAATTTAACAGCAGTGTCCCTATATATTTCTGAAATTCATTGGACTGTCTTGGCAAGCTTTTTTAGAAAAGGGAGAAATTATAATTTTTATGATTGCAACTTGAGATTTATTTTCCAGTCAGGCTTTGTGTTCTTTGGAAAACAGGTTTTGGTCCAGCAGACACTAAACCCTTTAAAACTATGAAAAATCATTAACTGGTTGCTCAGCTGGGCCCCATGATCCTTAAGAAAACTACTGAGATTTAATTTTTAAAATAAAGCCACTTGAGTAACTGCAGGTCATTTCAAGCTGGATTATTATAAATGATTGTAGGTGCTTCTGGTTTGGTTTTTCAGAAGAAAAGCATAGATTAAATTATAAGCAAATTATCATATTAAACAATGTATTCAGCCTAAGAGATCTTAAAAAGTGTTTGTGTATATCTGTTTATAAAGAACAAATGAGCAACAGGACAAAGAAAGGTCAAAAAATAATTTAAAAATATATATGTTCTCCTTTCCAGTAGAACAATTGAATTAGGCTTCTACAGTCACACAAGTCCTGGTCTGGACTGTAGGCAGAACAGTTGTGTTGACACATATTTCCCCAATATTGACATTTTGTTAAAGGGAACAGATACTGCACCCAGCTACAGAGATCCCAATTAGACCGGAAGGAGAACAAGACAGAAAAGAAGTGAGACTGACAGTTTTCTTTAGGTTACAAAATTTCTTGTAATCTCACTGTTGTCTTGAATCGGTATTTAGAGGACCTTCCTAAACTCTCTTTCTGAGCTGTCCTCATTATTTGTGTAATTCCAGTTGTGATCTGCCTTAAATGTTGCTGATATTGCAAGGCCTGGAATGGATTAGCATTGATTACACATTAAATCCAGTATGCATGTCATAATATCAGTGGCAAATACATTTCAATGCTAGCTGAGACATTTTTAATTAGGATTTTCTGTATCATTAAGAACATCTTTGCTCTTGCTCCTTTTTTTCCTAGCTGATATTATCTCTGCCTCATGTGTCACTAGGGACCCAAAATTTGAATTCTTTCCCTCGATGAATGTTGCACTAATATCTGAGGTTTTTAGGGCACTTTTAGAAAGGCTGTTCATTCTCATTCCTTGGATGAATGCTGTAGCTACACTGCATGGCAGAAAAAAGCAGTGAATACCAGCAGCCTGTACAAATCTGCTGTTAGGCACTCTCTGATCTTATTTGGCCCCATCCCCAGCCTGACAATGGGTGGAGGTTACAGACCACTGGGAAGCTGAGCATGGCATAAGCTCTTCTATGTGCCTGAATACCTCACCCCCATATTTAGCTAGGGTTTCAAGGAGCTGACTTTGCCTAGGGTACAAGCATGAGTGTGGCATACGGAGGTAGAGAAGCCCGCGTGCAATGCCAGCAAACAGAAAATGTAATTTTTCCTGTTCAACCACAGATAAATGAAAACCCTGTATAAGAACCAGGGAAAAGGAGATGTGTGAGTCTTTTGACTTAGGGCATCTTGGTCTTCCTAGCCGGGAGGGATCTCGTCTATCTAAGCAGCTGTAGCTTACCAAGTTCATCTCCATGAGATTATGCTGGCAGTGTCCTAATCAGCAAATAGAGAGGTAGGTCTGTTTATCCTGGGGAGGAGCAAACTGTAAGAAATCTGATTCTTGAAATTCACATGGTAATGGGGAACCCTCTCTGCACCTGTTAGCAAGCAAACTCTAGTTTGAATGTGAAGCTTATTTGCTACCTTTTCTGCCTTCTACTTCATATTAAATTAGTGTGTTCCTGAGTTTAACCTAATGTTAAACTCAGACTATCCCTTAAAATGCAGTATCTCCAAACAGACATGGCTACCTATAGTGTAATCCAGTTTTTCTGTGAATCACAGCTATGGTAGCAGAACAAGAGATGACTTGTTGAAGGACACAGATTGACTGAGAAATGAGATTTGAGAGGGCGGACTATCAAAGGTGACTAGGATTACAAGAACAGTTGCTTTAGTAAATGAAAGATACTGATTGCATGGGGTGTGTGAGGTTATATCTGTGTGGCGTACAGTCCAAAGCATCCACACAACCCTGGCAACACATCATGTCTAACTCAGCTTTAGAAAAAACTGCCTTATCCCACATGAGACTGCATCTTAATTCAGTGTTGCAATGAAGAGTGATGATGTCCAGCTCCCCAACCCTTCATCATTCATCCCTCAGTCAGGTTCAGTATTGAGCTATTTTCCCTGCACGTTTTTTCTCTATGTCCTACCATCATCACAAAACCAGCACATTGCAAAGCAAAATTCATTTTCCCTTCCTCATGTTTCACTGCCAGTTCTTATTTCCAGGTCTGCTGCAGGCTGTCCTGTCCTTTCTTTTGACCTGTCATGACACGGCAGTTTCCATGTTTATTTTTTTTTTTCCTATTACTGAAACTTCCTTTTCTTATTGTTCTTGCGTCCTCTCTGACTTCTTGAAGACCAAGCTCTTTCTAACTCCCTCCCCTCACCGTGTCATACATGTCTTATACAGTTGTATTTGCCTTAGTTTTCTTCTCCTGCCCTTCTCACTGCTTGTCAGTCCTCTCTCCTTCCTGCTTCCTCGATTTTTCTATTTTCTTTCATTTTAGAATAGAATAGAATATTTCAGTTGGAAGGGACCGACAGCAATCATCTAGCCCAACTGCCTGACCAATTCAGGGCTGACCAAAAGTTAAAGCATGTTATTAAGGGCATTGTCCAAATGCCTCTTAAACACCTACAGGCTTGGGGCATCGACCACCTCTCTAGGAAGCCTGTTCCAGTATTTGACCACCCTCTAGGTAAAGAAGTGCTTCCTAATGTCCAGTCTAAACCTCCCCTGGTGCAGTCTTGAACCATTCCCACGTGTCCTATCACTGGATACCAGGGAGAAGAGCTCAGCACCTCCCTCTCCATTTCCCCTCCTGAGGAAGCTGTAGAGAGCGATGAGGTCACCCCTCAGCCTCCTTTTTTCCAAACTAGACAAATGATGTCTTCATTAATGCTTCTCCTTATATCTTGTCAGAATTAATTTTCCTGTCTACTAACTACACATACTTATCTCCCGTGCCTCTTTTTCTTTCTTTTATATCTATCCTGAAATTATTCTTCTGCGAGTTCTTCCTCTGTTCCCCTCCAATATTGGTTCTTCTTTGCCTTGTTCTTTTTCCTTTTAATTAGACTGAGAGTTATTGTGTGTCTTTTAAATTTTTTTAAAGTCTTTGTTACTCAACACCAGAGTATATGAACAACTTTTAGTAGTAATTAATATCAACACAGAAATGTAACATTTTGGTGATAAAGCTGTATTTGTCATGTATGTAGCTAATATTTACTTAAAAAACACTTGAAAAAAGTTGCTGGATAATAGGTTTTTTCTTTGCCATGTGTACAATTTTAGAACCCTAGGTATTATCGTAAAAGCATATTTATATAAAATGTTTTAGATTTTGTTTATCGTGCAGCATTTTAGAATCTAAATGTAGAATTTATATACTACACCTTTAAATACTGTTAAAATGTCTTCCTGTCAGCAGGAACTTCCTGTTGCAGTGTAGCTTGGACTAAGCCTCATGTGAGGATGGCTGATTTACCGTGTTAATCTTTTATTTGCTCAAAAAAGGCTGGCTCATGGAACAGCCACGACCTTCAAAGTGTCCCTCAATACAGGACAAAAAAAGATTTCCATGTACTCAAATGACTTTTCAGTCTCTTGAAATCAACATTCCTGGATCACGAGAGGAGTGGAGCTAGTCAATGCTAATCTGAAGGGCCTGTGCTCAAGCTAATAGAGCAAAGCAACGCCTAAGCAAGGTAGACTTACATCCAGCTAGCTCAGAGCACAGGCAGAGTGAGCCCAAGGCTGCCTGTGGGACACCCAGACATCTCATTCTGTGTATTACCCTCACATGCTCAGATCATGACTGTATCTCAGGTCAGATGGGCCTAAGCAGGAGGGAGAAAAGGGAAGAGGAAGTTTCTTAGTGTCTTGGATGCACGGCCACACTGATACAACTCTACTGCTTCTGATCTCTGAGGCAGCTACAATTACTTGCATCTTTCTGCAACAGCAGAATGCTATATAAACACACCTGCATTCCACACAGCATTCAGTCTAATTTGGTACTTGGTGTACTATGTACCTATTAGCTTAAGGTAGTGACCAGCTGTGACACATCTGTTTAAGATCTTGTTAGGGGTCATGGGTTACCATATTGCTATATAATTTCACTTCACAGTGCAAATTAGTCTGTGATAGAAGTAGTAGTGTCATTGCCCTTCCTCAAATGCCAGTTATGAACATTTTCTATGTCATTCTAGTACAAGTCACTTTTTACATTAGCAGTCTCAGCTACCTCACAGCGTACTTTTCTATTTGATCATTTTTCGTACTTTTCAAAGGGATAATGGAAAGTGTGATTTTGTGACAATGTGATTCCTGACACCCTTTGAAGGGAGGAATGGAAATGCTAATGTTTACTGTATGTGAAGATGTGCCTAAGTCTTAGTCTCAGTGCAAGATAGAGAGTTTTGTGTTCGCCACAGAACACTTGGATATAGCATGGTCTGGTAATGGCTTTGTTGAAAGATCATCTCTGAAGAAAGTGATATAAAACAAAGAATGGATTGGGTTCTTTATCCGATAAGCTTATGCATCATTCAGTGTATTGAAATGCAGAGGACAAATGGATACACCCTTTTTTGTTGTGAGGTAAAAACAACACTCAGTGGAATATCTGAAAACTAAAGCCATGTGAAAAATTAATTTTTCACAGCTGTAAGTGGAGGTCTGAAGGAGAGAACAACTTGGTTTAGATTAAATGCTTTTATTCCCAACAAAATAGAAAATCAAAAATTTGATACAAGACTGGTATTTATGAGAAAATTGTAAACATGACAAGACTGCATTTTAAAAATACTTGCAATAAGATTTTGGAAGGGAGGGAGCAGGAGAGATCATTTCAACCCCTCTTTTAGCATTTTACTTTGTTTGAAATACTTGCACAGCCACAGAGGGCAAGAGACAGAGAATGATGGTCAGAGCTGGGACCTGGAATATGGAGTGAGCATTTAATTACCCCTTCAAAGTGAAATGAGTATTAACAGACAAAAAAGAGAGACACTGCTTTAAAATAGCTAGTAGCACAGTAGCTAAGGTGATGTCTGGGAGGGAAAGAGGTGAGGTCAAATTAAGGTAGTAGAGAGAACTGAACATGTTTTTCTTACAGTTTGGCTGACTAACTAATGAGTTGCCCAGTTCAAAGACATACAGGTGTTTGTTCAGGGAAGGGGGTTTTGGGCAGGGGGGTTGACAGTCATGAAGCTGACATATCTAGTTCTGTTTTCCTTGCAGAAGCAATGTGATGATTTTTAGGTTGCATTTCAGATGTGGTCAGTGAGACTAGAATGAAGTTTCTCATTTGTCTGGAACTTCTTATCCACCTTTACTGAGGATCACTGAATATGCAACATGTCAGTGTTTTGATAGTTTGTCTGTACAGATCTTTCAAAATTTTCCTCTTCACCTTGATGTGATTTTTTGACATTTTTTATCAACTACTCCATCAGATATATCCCATGTTTTCCTTTCTGAATGTAAATATTCTTTCCCCGTCTTAATAATGTGTTTCAGCCTCGGCTCCCTGGTGAAATCTGTTTGTTGTAAGAGCACTAGCATTAAATCTTATTAGAGCTTATTATTAAACTGGAGGTTAGTGAAGTTGGTGTTTTGAATGTGTTACATCTTTTCACAAATCCTTTCTACTTGGCCTAACAGCATCTGTTGTGCTACTGATTAATTATAGTCATGGAACTGACACTACAGCTATCATTGAGGAAGTTACTTTGTGTTAAAAGATCATCTCCTTTCAGGCACTTAAAATCTTTTTGTCTGTAAAATGGTACTCTAAAATTTTTAATTTTCCATCTTTCAGCTCACAAGCAGGGTTCTTCATGTTTTTGGATGGCTTAAGGCTTCTTAACTCCATCTCCTCCCCCTCAGACAGCGTATGAATAGCCAAAATCCATTTCACAGGATCACAGAATGTTAGGGATTGGAAGGGACCTCGAAAGATCATCTAGTCCAATCCCCCTGCCGGAGCAGGATTACCTAGATCGTATCACACAGGAACGCGTCCAGGCGGGTTTTGAATGTCTCCAGAGAAGGAGACTCCATAACCTCTCTGGGCAGCCTGTTCCAGTGTTCAGTTACCCTCACTGTAAAGTTTTTCCTCATATTTCTCCTCATTCCGTTCACTACATACACTTCTAGATATTTTAATTGGTTTTCAGATAAAAGAAAAGAGATTTTACAGAAGAACAAGTTTTTTTTTTTATGAGTCTGAAGAAATGTGTTTTAGAATAAAAGCTGGAAAATTCAGCACGGCACTCAGAGAGGTAGGTTAGGCCCATTATTCAATGGATAGACAGCCATAAGTGACAGAATGGGTTTTCTGTGACCATGTGGCTCTGTTAAATTGAATGTTTGGAATATAACTTCACATAAATGTGTACCTGCTGCAGGCTGATTTAGAATGACATGTAAAAAGTCACACATCTTGTGCTTAATACAGGATTCCAGGAAATGAGCAAGTGGAGATGATCTATAGAGACAAATTATTTCTCCAGCTCCCAACTCCTAACTGTCCAGTTAGAAAAGCCAAGATACCACTACAGTTGCATCCTGAAAAAGGTTTATTCTTGAGATCTTCTGCAGGGCCAACCTGTTCAGTCTTTCCTCTGGAGGACCCTGAGTGCAAACGAATCCTAAGATAGCTATTTTTAGTCAGTACAAGGTCTTACTTACACTGCTGGAGCACAGAAAGAGGCCAAGATGTCATTAACTACTGACTTATTTATGATCTACAAAGTAGCTTCTATAGGTGTATTGCTACATTTCTGTAAAGCCTTATTGATTTAGTTCTGGTCAAATTCTATCAAGATCTTCCAGCTGACTGAGTTGTTAGATTTTTAGGAGTTGGATTTGTTAATTCTATCTTTGTAAAGACAAAAAATTAATCCTTTTCTAAGGTACAGAACTGCTCTATGATTACTATTTTCATACTGAAGTAGTTTGCATCTCTTGCCTCCCTTCTTCCCAGATACAGCTAATCAGTCCCACACAACTTATTTACTGCTCCTTCGATTCCTCTACCCATTAAGCACAAGAAACTCTTGTAAAGATGAAGAGTCCTCGTGCTTCATTTGCACAAATTACCTGCAGTGATGTTAACTGGACAATGCGGGTATTCAGGAACTCAGCTGAGTCAGTCCCTCTGGGCTGAGGGACGTACATGGCTGTTGAGAGACTCTCTCATCGCATGAAGGTTTGACTGCTGGGAGGGATATGATTCCCCCTCAGAAGTGGTGGCAGTTTTTGAGGTTAATTGTGTTTAATTGAATCTGACTGCATTTTCAGATAAACCATGTAATATGGTTTTGAATTTGCTATCAAACTTCTAATTCTTGGTTTTAAAAAGCCAAAGAAATTGCATGAGAGAAAGTCCTGCTTTGTAATTACTTCTGCCATTTAAATAGAGTAAGGAAATTCAAATCCTGTTTCAAAGATAAGGGGTTTTTTAACAGAAACTTGGCCATAATGTATATATATAAATTTAACTCATAGCAGAAAGAGAAGAGCTTGAAGATGATATTACTGGTCTGTTTTTAGACATAAAAGAAAGCTTATGGGAAACATGAAGTCGTGATACTAAAATATAAGAATGTAAAAACATAAAATTAGACAAAGGACAGAGCTGGTTGTTTTTTCAAGTACCTTGACTTTGAAAGAAAGAATGTACTGAGCTATAATATCTGTATGCATATGTATAAGCATTCATGCAGTCATACATATGAATTACTTCTGCCTTCCCCAGTAAATACATTTTTATGAACAGCTACCACAGAAGCTAGGGGTAAAATTCCCATCAATTTTAATGGCAGTGGAATCAGACCTTAGCTGTACTTTGTCATAAATATTTTCCAGCTTCAGGCATTAGGATCAGGGATGTATGTTTATAGTGAATTATTTCTTCATTGTCATAGCCTCGGAACTCTGTTTAGCATTATCTTGAACTATTTGATAATTATTATCACTGTTTCTTCATTTGAAGCTTTAAGGAATGTGTTTTCAAAGGATAAAGTCAGCGTGACTCCAGACGCAGCTGCCTGCCTGTTCCACACTAACGGGCCCTCCTGCACATGACAAATAACTGCTTGTTTGCACAGCTGAAGGGTATTGAAAAGGAATCACTTGCACCTTCCTTCATTAGTGAAAAACAAAACACTTATCAATGTTTACAGAAAAAGTAAACTTATGGCAAGTTCTACTGCTGTAAGAAGGGAGACTAAACCTATAGGAAAGGGCTATGGAAAGTTGTACTGCAATACAGTCTATTATACTATCTAGGAAATAAAGTTACCAATTAAAATAAAGGCTCGAAATGTGTACCCTTTCTATTATCCCAGTTGCTACATACTAGTCTAGCCATTTAAAGTCCATTTCCTTGTATTCTTCACATCACCTTCACACAGGGAAGTCTCATATTGTGTTCATCATCTAGGATTAGAATAGTTGAATTGAGTTCAAAGTGAGTTTGTTTTCTGTATGCATTTGACAGCACTTAGCATACCTTATTTCCCAGTTTTCCTATGGGGTGAATAAAATCTTATTTTCTTTGTGTTAAAGAAGACAGATAACGTTAATGAAAATTTTTAAATATAAAGTTGTAAAATTTTGCAAGGGAACTTGAGCAGGGGACTAGTATTTGCAGGAACTGTTTTTCTTGCAGAATACTCTCTCTTAACCCTCCCAGCAGATGTATGTTGCCTCAATACAGGCAAAAATTAATATTTATGCATGTTACCATGACATCATCGCTACTTGAAAATGTTTCTAGTGGTCACGTTTTATCTGTGACAATCCAAGAAGGCGAGGTTGTAGGAAGAGAGAGTGTATTTTGCTAAAACCAGCTGATATGGCTGGGTAAAACAGCTGTGCTTTTGGGAAGGTTTGTTTATTTTTTTTTTCCAGCTATGTCAGTTGGTCCAATAAAATACATTCTTTCTGCCTACAAACTTTGCCTCACTTGTAACAATTATGTCACTCACAACTCAATGTTTGATAAGGGGAAGTCCCAGCAGAGTACGTTAATTTATAGCAAAGGGTAGTGTTTTGAATCTCTGAGGATGCCTTATCTCATGTTATTAGTTTGATAATAATAGGGATATATTAAAAGGCGCTGTACTAGATATCAGGAGGAAAGTTTTCTAGGGATTTGAATTTAAATGAAAGCTGACAAGCTGCCATAGACTTTGTAAGAAGCAAAATCAGAGCCATAATGTCCATTAATGTAATTCAGCTACAATGAGGAGAAAATGGACTTACTTCAAATTATTTATCAATAATTAGGTTTTAGTGAGCAGAAGAGTAATGCAAGGCTACTCCAAGTAATTACAATTATTTTCTTATCAAGACCTGTAATTTTATTTTACACTGTGCATGCCAGAACTATGGGGGTTTTCTGAATTTTTACGGCACCTACCTCAAAGGTACCATTCTTTAGCTCCAGCACAAATTACAATAAATTTTACATTTGCAGGTTGGTCCATGATAGAGATTGAATTTCTTTTTTATTCACAGGTAATAATCATCCCCTTCAAAAATTGCGTTGTTGATGGTACATACATATCAAAGTTTTATTAGTGTCTCCTAGTCATGTTGATAGTTGGAGCAGTTCATCGACACTATGCTTATGCACTCTTTCAAATTAAACAATCTGTTACGTTGGTTTCCATGCAGAGTGGGAAAAATGACAGATTTCTTTTTCCAGTTTTGCAAATGATTCTAGAATCATTTCGATGTGAGCTTTGCTATTTCTCAAAAAAGGTTGCTGTTATCAGGCAGATACTCAAATATACTATGCCAAGGCTCCAAACTATTTCTGCTTATTTTCTGAATTGAAATGATAAAAACCATACCTTTTTGGGATGGAGATTCTGTTTCATCTCTAGATGCATGAACAAGAAGCAGCTAATCCTTATGCCCAGTTCTCCTATGTAATAGGAGAGAGGCTGGTGATGTACAGAGGTGTCTACATGACTTTATTATCTCTTGACTACTAGTGTAATTACTGAAGGAGCAATAATGCACAGGAAAAAAAAAAAACAAACAAAAACTTGGTCTTCATTTGTAGCTGATGCAGTTCTAAAAATAGTTTTCTAAGGTACACGTATGGTTAGAGAATCATGGAGAAGAAATACAGCCAAAACCAACCTGAGGCCCTTCAGCAGTGGAGGAAAACAGGCTGTTGTCTTGGAATGGCAAAGGTCAGTTGTGCAACACTGGCAGAGCAAGGCTCAGACAGGGAGGAGAGAGGGGAAGGCTTGGAAGGGAAGCGAAGATTTTGGGACCTGGCTAGGAGAGGTCAGTGCATGTCAGGACAACTGAAAAGGGGCTGATCTGTATGGCTCCCCCCCTCCCTTTCTCTGTGCAGAGACTGCAGCCTGCCCTGTTTCTGAGAACCTCTTCTTCCTTCCCCCCAAGCAGGCTGGATCTCACCCAGCAGCAGTTAGCATGAATCAGGCTTAGTTTACTATAGCTGTTAGCACGAGCCCATGAACTTTAATCAACTTTCTGCTGTAGCAGAAGACAAAATGCCATGACGAAATCCATTCCTATAGACTCTATTCTCAGCACCCAGGCTGCCCTTGTGGTGTGAAGGGACCACAAGGCATGGTGAGAAGGTTTTGGGAAGCAGGGCTTTCAGCTTCTGTCACCAACCCCAAGAGGAGAGGGAGGTAGGGACAGTACCTGTGTGCCACTACCACGGCTAACTCAGGCTCCTCCTTGCTGAAAGGACATGAGGGCCCAGAATGTCAGCAGAGGAGGGTTGTGCAAGTAGGGAGCAAGTGTTCAAAGCCAGCATCCTTTCACCCAGCAAATGCAAAGGCAACAAGCTTTCAAGCGAGCAGCTGACTGCTCTACGACAACAGCTAGCCCTGTCCCTGTGGTGTTTTTACACTGGGAAAGTTTGCAAATCTATTCACCCCGTCATTAAAATGCTTACAAGTGTTAGCTACGTATTTGGTTTCTAAAGAAATTAGAGCTGTGCCAAAGAAATTTTGGTGGCATTTAGCTTCAGTACTTTATGTGCAGTAAAATCTGACTCTTCCTATAAACATAAATTTATCTCTAAGAAATGGAAATGAAGAGAAAAATGAGCTTGGGCTTTAGAATATTTCTCTTCCTTCTCTCTTGTCCTTAGAACTACCACAATGAAGAGGCAGATCTTTGTTTTGTTTTTCCCCCCTCAATTTTTATTTGGTTAGTGTTTTTTGCTGGTTGTGGTTTCCTAGCATTTTTATCTACTCCTGCCACCAATGTAAACACTTTGTCTTCTTCTGTATCAGGCGTGAATGTTTTATAGAGATATTACATGAAAAGGTGCATGAAGTCTGATACTGGCATAAAGTCCTGGCCAGGGGCATCTTCAGTGAAAGCACTGTGTTTTCTATAATGGATATTTTCAGAGGATTTTGTACAGTGCTTATTCCTGCACAGCCATTTTCTACAAAAAAAGGAGCCTTTTTTATAACTTGATACCAAAAATAACTATGATTTTCAAAGAAGGATGAAGATCATGGCTCAATGATTCATTCATTTATCTATCCTGCACAGCAGTTTGTGGCATGCCCTGAAGTTGGAGCAGCTGGATTAACTTTTGCCAATATACATGAAGGCACACGCTGTTCTGTACACCCACAAATCCATAAAAGCGTGTGATTTTCATAGTACGGAGTAGTTAAAATTTGGCCGCTTTTTTCTTATCCTTTGAAAAGATTGACAAGATTAAGCTTTTCATTTTGCTTTTTGTTAACCGATTTTCCTATACTTTATGTTGTAACATCACAGAAAAACTGCAAAATAGCTATTGCTGGACAGAATAGAGACATAGAAGAAAAAAAAACCACATTTCTACCATAAGCATGAACTTGAATTAGCATACCCAGTCTTAATCAGGCAGAATGCAATCCTTTAGTCCTTGTGACTTTCACAGAGGTTTTACCTGCAGCAAACAGCCTGCTCTTCAACACTTGGACATTTGATTTGAAACATCTGTCCTACCTAAACAATAGACTAGATGTGCCATGTTACCATAAAATTCTATTTCATAATGGAATAAAATAAATTGCTGCAAGAACTCTGACTCTTTTTGAAAGCCAAGCCTTTTACTAAAGTGTGAGACTCCATAGTTATCTGAAAATATGAAAATGATGGTCTTAAATACACCCAAGTTAATATACTTGTAACTTTTAGAGGTAGAAGTTAATTGAAATGGTTTGAGCATTGTTTTACACCACCACGCAGTGGGACTTGATGCAAAAATCCTCAAGACATCTATAGAGCCACCTGATGCATTCATATATTGTTGCTTGGTGCTGCATGGAGATTCTAGCTCAAATCCTGAAGCCAGTTGCCTATCAGCAAGGCTAGTTATTTCCAATACAGACCAAGCTATACATCTTCCAGTTTTGGAGCCAGATAAGCAGCTAGCTGAGAGTGCTTTGCTTATAATCTGTGATAAGGAGTGTGTATGCTCGTTGTCCTGGAAAGAATCTTGAGCTGGTCCTAAAGGTTGTCACTCAGTTCTACCTTGAGGAAGACATCACTAGCTTTACTTCAGTGGCTTATTTAGTGGTGTCACTAAAAGTTTTGTTTAACAGCAGTATTTTAATAAAAAAATGAAGATATCTAAACCTGTTAATACATATTCACAAATGTGAAACACTATAAAGAAATGAGAGATATCTACATGCAAATATTTCATTATTTTGTACGCTGGTTCTTTCTTATTTTAGTCTGTTAACAGTATTGCAATTGCAAAAAAGAATTTATGCCAGCCTGGTTAATTCCTCGTTCTGTAGTCAAAGGCATCAGGCAATTGTAAGATGAACAATTTTATATATTTTGTTGCGTCTTACTTAGTTTACAGGGGCAATTAGACATATCAGCAGGTAAGAAAGCCACGTTCTTTTGGAATAGTTTCTTACTAAGGAACAGTGTTTTATAAATTGTCGGCACTTGAGGCAGCCATGGGTGAAATGGCCTGCCTTATTAAATGTCACAAGATTTAATATCACAGTATAATTGAGATGGAAGGATAATTGAGCTAAGCTCAACATGTCTTTTTCTGCTAACATGTTATTAATCTACAGGAGTGTTAAAATATGTTTTATAAAGGCCTTACTCACTTGAAAATTGTTGGCTCATACAAAAAAACCCAAACTATTTTATTGCAGAGCTCATGAAAACAATTATGGATTTCCTTTACAGAGAATTTAACTTGTAAGTAAAGTATACAGTAGAATGGAGCACAATAAGGAATTCATTAAACATGTGGCTTTAAAGATTATTATTTTTAAACCAGCAAAAACCTATATATATAGCACCCAAACACCGTAATGCAGGTGGTAACTGAGAACTGATTTCTGTCTGAAGTCCCAGCATTTAGCCCTCATTTGAAAACTTTCTTTCAGTAATTCCACTTGATTTAATTTAATGAATAATTTATTGATATAATAATTTCATATACAGCTATTAGTTAAATGCAACTAAACAAGTCATTGAAGAAGGCTTTTCTGTCTTAGTAAAAGAGCAGTGTAGGACATTAAATACACTGATGTATCTTGAAATGTTAGATTTTTTCATTACCTTTCAAGTAAAATACAATAGCAGTAGAGAAGTGTTTTATAGACATCATTACATTTCTGATGGTTTCTTTTTGAAACGTAAAAGATTTTTAATGGCAAGGGTTATATATTTGTTGTTTTTGGTAAGGAGGTGATCCACATGAGAAAGCGACCAAAAGTCTGTATTAGTGTTCCAAAGGTATCTATTTTGAAATTATATTTTTCATTAGTTTTTTTCCCAAATATTTTTAACTGGTTTTCCAACTGGAAGATGTAAAATGAGTAAATGAGACTGTAATACACACACACAAAATATACTGTAAGCATTCAGCTCCACCTTGATGTTTTCTGGGGAAGCATTCTGTCTTTTATCACACAGGTTGCCTACCAGCTTTTGCCACTAAAAATCAATTAGAAAGAAAGTTGAAAAAAATTCCCCATAGCTCTTTGTAACTATTTCTCATTTGAAAAAAAAATGTTGGGAAACAGTTAAAGCACATTTGTCTTGTACTTTATGTGCTTACTTATTGCCAAATGGAAAACAGTTACTGTATTTGTCATCTTTTAAAGAGGTTATGTCTTTTCAGTCAGGAAGCATTCTTACCAAAGAATGATTTTCCAACACAAATGCTACAACTTTTATACTAAAAAGTCAGAACTGTGTCTAAGCAGAAATATTTTCCAATGAAATTATACTCTCTAAACAAAACAAAACCTCTGCTTTCACTGAAAATTTAAGATGGGTGCTACTTTGCTGTGATTCAGAGGGTTACAAAGTCTGCAAGAGTTGGGGCCCGGAGTTGTGACTATTTTATTCATCAGTATGAATATATGAAGTTTTTTATAACCAATAACTTGAAGGACTTAGGAATTTAAATCTTTATAAATGTTCTAGAAAATGAAGTCTTAACAATTTAAGAGTACTTACTCTGATTTTAAATGTAAAGTAAGAGAAGGTTATGCAAGCAATATATGCTCTGTCTTCTTCCCTCTCAAAGAAACAAGATAAACAAAGGGTGCTTATACTAATGCATCAAAATAACAATAGACGGTGGAAATGTTTAGAATTTGGTGCAAATTCACTCTGTTTCCAGATCTTTTTGCCCATTTAACCATTTCTTCATCAATTGAGTTCTGCATAATTTATCACATTACCTTTATATTCAAGCTCTGAGTTTACAAAATGTCTTCGTCATGAAGAATGGCTAAAATAAATTGCAGAGAACTTCAGAATACTGCCCTTTCTAAAGCAGTCATGGTAGAAAAACAGGAAAAAAAACAGGTCTATCTGACAGTATTTGCAGGAAAGGTTTAGCATGAAGAAATTCTTCTTTTAAAGTAAAAAGTTAGTATTAAAGTTAAAGGGCTTCTTTTCTAATTCTTGCTTCTGAGAGGAAGTAATCGAAGACAACCAGTCAGTTTGACAGCACTTAGTTCTGCGCTTTTTTTATATAGTATCAGTTCAAATGTGTTCAGGCCCCCAAGGAAGTGGGAGGCCAGGCAGAGCAAATAGAATTGTACAACAAAAAGCTAAGTGTTACTCTGTTGAACTGCAGTGCAGAGTCCCCATCTGTCAGTGGAGTAAGCTCAGCTCAGTTATTTACAGGCTGAAAGAACTGAATGCAGCCAACCTTATTCTTAAATGACTAATTTAAAGGTGGTGATTCTGAGAAATGCATATTTAAGAGAAATTCTGTCTTTCTTGTTGAACTGCCAGACAGTAGCCCAAAGTTTACACATACTTTGTCTAGGATGCGTAGTCCTAACTAAAACTAGCTGAGGGGAAATGTCAGATAGCAGTCTAACGTAAATTGATGTAGGTCACTCTGAAATTTTGCATAGCTGAAACTCAGAACTGGAACTGTCTACAGAAGAACCACATGGCAAACTCACGTGTTTCCAGGCACTGATAAATTACTGTAGAGTTCTTCTCCTGGTATTTGCAACCTAGCATTGCAAAAGATAAAGAACTTTGCTTCAAAGAAACGGAAAAATATTAGAAGTCAGCTCTTTTATTACAGCTGGCTAAAAAATTCCTTAAAATATTTCAGACCTTATTTATTTCCCTCAAACATATTCTTCTTCTTAATTGAAAAAAAAACATTGTCCTTTGATTTATTTTTTTTTTTCCCCCCCGGTTTGAAGGTTGCTGTTTTTCTTGCTTCTTTTATAAGGGAAATAAGTTTTGGGCCAGCTTGTCTCCTTGTGAATTCAAGAGGAAGAGCCCTCATCAAAGTCAAATCTAAATGAATTATAGATAAGGGTTTTTTTGTTTTTTTTTTAACCCCAGAACAATATAAATACTTCATACAAATTGTTTGTACTGAAAAAGAGAGGAGGAGCAGGTCAAGGTGCATTTGTTGTATAGGAAGCAAAAAGATGGCAAAATATCTCAGCAGCAGCTCTTCTATGAAATAAGGGAGATGAAGTGAGAGTACCTCTCAGAATTAAATTAATGCTAATTAAGCTCTTTATCTAGCATGAGAAAAAAGCCCATTTTATTCTGCTGGGGTGTTATCATTACTGATAATTGTGCAAATCATAAGATAAAGCTTACTCTCTAGCAGGAACAATTTGTAACTGACATAGGCATATCAGGTAAACTTACCAAAGCAGACAAAAAACTCTGGCAAAAATTATTTCCTGAAAGTTGTACTAGTTCTGTATCTGAAAAAGCATCTGGGACTTCTTTTCTTTGTGTGTTGTTTTTTTTGGGGTTTTCTTTTCCTTTCTGGTTGTATGCTGACATAACTGCAGTTGCCTGCAGTATTATGAAGGCTTTAAATGGCCATCATCAGTTTCTGAAATTTAAAGTACCTCTTAGACCTCATTCTCTAAGTTACTTTGGGAATCAGCTATAAAAAGAGAAAATAAGATGCCTTAAAAAGCTTATTAAAAGAGGATTTCCATTTTGCAAGAATTGATCCCAATTTTTCTCAGAACATCATATTTGCTCAGAACTAAAAAAAGCTGAAAAATTTCTGGATCTCTTGGGACAACCTGTCCAGAGAAGGGATCCTATGAACCTGATTTCCTTTCAGTGAAAATTCATAAAATCCCAAGTGCTGCAGGAAAATACTTCCGGTTTATGAAAACAGATCTTCCTGAGAAAACCTTTTCACTGGAATATTTCCAAACAGTTCTGTTTATCATGTTTTCCAAGATATCTGGGCATAATTTATACAATGCACATAGGGGTCAGCAATATTTCTAGTAAAAATGGGCAAGCCACAATTGTTCTCTTCAGTGTGCACATTTAAATACTAGCTATCCAATAAAGTCTGGACAAACGATGATAATGCACTCCTTAACTTTCCAGGATGAATTAATTTAAGTGTTACATTCCTAGCACTGACAGTGCTCCAAGGCCTGGTTAGTTGTCTCTTGCCAAGACTCTTGGTTTCAGGCAAATATAAGCAAAAGTCAGAAAGAATGAGTAATTTCTTGAATTACTGAATCAGTTATAGTGATACGTACAGCCTCCTGCAGGAGTGAATAAACCAGTCTTTCATTAAGAGGAAAGGGCATACTCGTCAGTGTTAGGCACAAAGAAATGGTGTTCACTGATTGCATCCATGGCCAGAACTAAGTCAAGTAAAAGTCAGGCTGCAACTCCCTGACCTGTGTGCCAAGGAACTGCTTTGACTACTCTTCAGAAAAACTTTTAAGTGTGTGTGTGTTTTGAGTTCGTGTTCTCCTAGGCTAAACCCACAAAATTTAATTTTGCTCCTCAGGAGACTGAACCGCATGTGCACAAAGTAATTAACCATTAGCAACTGATGTATGTTATAGTGCTGGAGAGGAAACTGCAGAGAGTATAGAACAATTACCTCCTGTTAGTAAGGCTCAGAGGAGGTTTTGCCTGCTTATTAAACATAAGTTATAGAAGTAAGAAGGACAAGTCAGAGACGGCAAATGCCTGAAATCCATGCACCTGATAAGCAAAACGATGTGACTGTAGAAGCTCTGATGTAGACCTCTGTAGGAAACTTCTTTGTATAATTGTGTGGTCTTTCCTGCTGTGAAATTACAGCAAATAATGATGAGCCTTCTGGTGAAAATTGTAGCCAAATTCTTCCTTGAGTTTATTTTTATGCATGTAAGGCAGGAGTAGAAGAGAGAGAATTTTTAACAAAGGCAGTGCAGACTAAAACAATCCTGCTTCTTGTGAAGTTCAAGAATGAAGTCACAAAGTGCAAGAGTAAACATAGCAGCAGTAAAGCATTAAGTTTTTTTCCTCTATTAATCAGATTAAAGTCTCCAGCACTACAGTCATAACACACAATTAGTAAATAAGCAGAAAATCCAAAAACTCTAAAAAGCCATAGTTTTTAGAGCAAAGGTAAAAGATGATCTTCATCTCTGATATTAAATATAGTCTTCCTGAGCGCAGTACAGCATGTTGGAGGAATTTATTCCCACTTCACTCCAACATAATACAAGTAGTTTTCTGGAGAGAGACACTAGAATACAGAACATCCCCTGAAGAGATGGCAAAGCTAATGCTTTAGTGAGAGCTTTTCCAGCAGAAGTTTTGGCTGAGTTTAGAAAACATACTCAGACAACTTCAGTTTCATTCTAACAAGAGAGTATTTGCGTGGCCTATTCCTCCTTTCTGCTTATAGCATATGTTCTGCTTGGCTTTGCTGTTCTCAATACTTTCAGGTTCTACTCATAGTAAAAAACAAACAAACAAACAAACAAAAAAAAAACACCAAAAAAACCAAACAAAAAACCCCCAAATCTTCAAAGCAGCAAACAGCTGGGTCTCAGCTTCTAAATTTTTGCATGCATGTTCTGATGAGTTTTATAATATTGAAGGTATGTATATTTTAATTATCTGATGACGCAAAGCACACTAAAACTGCTGAGTACTTGAGAACTAGAAAGGCACGGAGAAGGTAGAATCTACACCCAAAAAAGGACAGCTAATGAGGCTCTGACATTCCCTGTTCTGCCCAGATGTACTGGCTTTCCCATTCCCCAGGAGTTTTCTTAGAGGAAATGTCTAGTTCCCCTAGGTGTTTTGTAAAATATTACATTTTGAAAACAGTAATTGAATTGCCAATGTGGATTTTGCAGCACGCTACTCTGTTAAAAACCATTTGTACCCAAAATATCTGAACTAATTAAGAAAGTGTTCCTATGTATCATAATTCAGAAAAATCTAAGTCTTTGAAATGGCTCTGTATCCCACATTTGAGACTCTATGAGAAAAGGATGGCAACAAAAAAGTAACTTCTATTCACAATTGTAAGACTATCAGGAGGTGCTATCAGAATAGTTCTAAAGAAGCCTAATCAAAAGACTCCTGTCCAACAATAGAACCATTTAACAATAACTTAAAACTTTGATGACTCACTAACATAGGTTTTCCAATATTCCCCCCGCAACCCAAACACATACATTAGATACTGTAATTGCAGCCAGGAGAAAAAGTCCAAATTTAATATGGAGGACGAAATATAATCCCCGTTTCCCATCACAGTGCCACATGCACAACCTTACTGTGGTTAACAGCTAGACAGAATACGAAGTCTGAACTTCAGTTCATATATATACTGATTCTAAAGGAGCAAGAGAAACTGATTTTTCAAGGTGAAACTTCCACTTGTAATGAGAAGTACCCTTCTAATGCACCAAGTTGTAGTGACAATGTCTCTTTATATATATATAACATGCCTAGCTAGTCTGTAGCAATTGCTTAAGTTTATCTAGTGGCAGTACTGATTGTTCATCACTCTGTAAAAGAGAAGTAACGTACCTTTCATTTATGGTGGGGCAGTCACCAGGGAGGAGAGGTTCCCTCTGGTCCTTTTTTGGGTACCTGTCCTACATGGCACACTGCCATGGTACCAGAAGCAGATTCTGCACGTCCACTGCATTCCTCTTTCTGTGCAGGTGGCCATGAGGATGTAAGAAGCAGCAAACAAGGCTACCAGGATCAGGAAAGTGGAGATTGTGACTGAATCACTTCCTTCACAAAGGCATATGCTGCTCCTTGCTTATTGCAGAGCATAAATTTTACAGTCTACCTTGATCTCTTAAGGAAGAACACTGTAATGAAAGGTTATTCATGTTGCTCTTTTTTGGGTCAGACACTTAGTAAGTTTAGTCAGAGCCCTGAGTTGGCTATGGCCAGTGTGAGTGCAGCATAAGAAATTTCCCTTTGTTTATCACCTAGAATTGACTGAGTTAAGAAACATGCTTGTATAACCTAAAGCAAATAGAATATAAGCTTTCTACTATTAGAGAAACTTACTTCAAAGTTGACATTTCTGTTCTTGTAGCTCTTTCTTGCTATACATTTTTTGAGGGTCACCATTCAGAAGTGACTGAATTTCTTAAGAAGCTTATAAATACTTCACACATTCATAATGGTCATACTGTGCTGAAGAAAATGAGGATACAGCTATGTCTTAGGATCTTAACTTATATTTAACTGACCTTGAGATCTTTCGCTGAAGAATCTTTGCAATATCTAGCCTTCTCAGGTGCCAAGTAACCACTGCTTTTACTGAGTTCAAGTAACATTACCTTTACATACATATAGAAGAAGAGCCTATTCTTGACTTTATGGTTTATTGCTCAATTTTCCTGTACTGTAGCTGAACTGAAATAAAAACAGAGTGCAAGTGAAAAGGTCTGTCTTCCAGGGAAGGCTGAACATCATTGTGGCATCAAGACACTGAGCAGCATAATGTATTTTATCATTGCTGTTTAAAAATTATTAAGAATGTCACAGAAGGAATGAGAAGTATGGATTTTAGGGAAAGGGAATAAATGTTCAATGTTTAAGCATTCAGAAAATAAAGAAGAAAAATCTACATTTTTCTCTTACAAGAGAAATTTTTCAATCATAAAAAGTAAACCCCAACTGATAAATTCAGTGCTGGATATGGGACATATATTGTGGGACTCTTTTTGTGATATTATCAAACCTGAAGAGTTAGTGAGGAGTGAAAATGATTTGTTTGAATAAGAGATTAGAATTGGATCTACAGGTGCTGCAAAGCCTGAATTTGTGTTCTACAATAGAAAGATTAAAGGTTTATTAGATTAGATTAAAGAATAGAACTGAATTATGTTTTTAAACTCCGTTGTCCTTTTGTATCAGATTCCTGACGTACATACTGTATCCTTTGTTCTCATTAATCATGATGATTTTTTGGTGTTTTATTTTCCAAATAAACATTGGGAATTGAAAAGAAATTATAAGAAAAACAATTGTTCTAAAATAACACCTAGCCGACACTTAGCCAAAATTTACATTGGGAGTTGCAAAGCTAGTTATTTTCTATATTTAGTCGCATCTTATTCTGCACTTTATTTCACCGTGGTCTATACAGTACGTGCCACTGTAGAAAAAATACTAATTAGGGCTATTAGGTGCTAATATACACCAAATAACTAATAGTAGTATCATGAAACTGTAAGACAAAATATTTCTCAACAGATGGTCTGAAGGCCAGGATTAAAATACATCAAAAAGGTTTACATATCTCTCTATAATCATCCAAACTTCCACATTATGATTTTTCCAATGAAACGAACAAGTACATCTTTGGAGGTTCCCCTGTCACCAGCAGTAATTTTCTGCTTTTGCAAACTTGCACAAACTAATCAAATAGCAATAAGAAAGGTCTTGCTCCTGTTCTCATTGACTTCAATCAGAGTTTGGCATTGACTTAGACATGATCATTACTGGATGGAGATTTATTATATTAAATAGAATGTGCAATGGGCTGCAGTTTTGACTTGGAAATTCATTATAATCATCACAGTCATTTTTACTGTTGACTTTTTCCTTAAGCTAGTTTGCTAAAATAATTCAGTGCTTCATGGGACAGATTCTCATCTTACCTTGTTTTACGCTAGGATAACTTCATTGTCTGGAAGAATATTACAAGATTGAATTAGTAGAATTTTCTTTATCTAGGAGATTCATTAGATGATTTGTGTAAGTAAGATTAAATTACAAAAATAATCAAAATTATCAGTATATTTTAAGAGTATATTGAAATAAAAGACAAAGCAGAAGAAACATTTATTTAGAATATACTCATAGAAATTGTATTGCCTGCATAAAAAACTTGAAGTCAAGGAGAGTCCGAGGCAAAAGCACTTATGCAAGTGAAATCAGTATGTGCCTTGCTAATTAAGAAGTTAACATTCTAAAGCTCTTTCTCCACATCGGTCCCTTTTTCCACTTTGTTGAACTTTATTAGATGATCTATGGTTCAGATCCTGACAATATAGATGTCAGTGTTACAAATGCACTGACTTCCTGAGGGTCATAATTTTTATTAGTATACTTATATTTTCAAGATTTATCTTATAAGCATGTTAAATTTCAGAGCCTGATGGTTTCTCAGTTAAGAAACTTAAAAATTTTACTATTAAGTTTACTGTTGTCACAGAGAAGAACTGTTCCTTTTCCAGTCTCACGCATCAAACTCTAATGGACTGTTTTGTCCTGATTCAGATGACATTTTAAATCAACTTTATCTTACGTTATCTTACACAGCCCTTTTTTTTCCTCCCTTGCGTGCTCCTCCTTCCTTCTGTTCAAGGCCAGTCCTTGACTCCTGCTCTTTTCCTGTTGTTTTTTGTTTGTTTATTTTTTTCCTTCTCACTGCAGGAAGTTATTTACTGGAGAAACGGCCAAAGGTGAGGATGCTTCTCCAAAATCAGTATCTTTCCCTTTATTGAAAATTTCCCCTCCTCTCTTCCTACAGTTCTGGAAATGATCAGATGGGACATTTACTGCCTTCTATCTACTGCCCAGCCAACTGTAGGCAAGAGACTTGCAACTGGGTGGCTGTGCTACATGCCATACCAGCTGGTGCTTGATACTGAGAAACTGAAATTTTTTTTGCATCCCTTAACCATTGCATCTTGCCTATCAAGCACTGGGACAAAACCTATAAAACTGACATTCAGAATTATCTTTACTGATAAAGACCAAAACTCGCTACACTTTTAAAGAAATGGTAACATGCAATTGACTATTTTTAATATAACTACTATAAAAATTGTAATTCTCTAGATAAACATACATGTAACTAGAGTGATTACCATGCAAAAATAAACCATTACTGCTATTATAAAACCATAAACTGTTATTCAATATACTATAAAATTCAAAATCTAATGGAAAGTGCTAGTTTAGCGTAATCCCACAAGCCATCATTCTTTAATATTGTGAAATGAATGGGGTTTTTGTGGAGCTATTAATTGTTACTGACAAGCAATAACCACTGGAATGAAACTCCAATTATCAGCAGCCATTAATCACATTTACTGTCATCTGTGATGTCAAAAAAATTTCAATAATATTCTAAACAGTGAAAAGGAATTTATACCTCATGTTTTAACTCACTTCATAGAAATCAGATGATGGGCTAAGCAAGGAATTACAAAAGCCTATTGTCATTGTAAGCACAATATTCTGTCTTGTATTTTCCAGTTTAAAAAAAAGCTGTCCCACTTTATTCTATTTTGATGGAGGCTTAGATACCTTACAGGTTTATTTCTATACAGTTATGTATAATTCATAATGTAATTTGTTGCTAGCATGATGTTATTGCAGTCACATGGCTTTAAAAATAAGAAATTATAGAGATCATCTGAGCATGTACTTCACTAGCCTGTTCCAGGAAAGCACTTAATGCTACTTTTAGGATGCAGGCTTGAGCAGGAGATGAAGTGTTCTTGGAGATGAGGGTGTAAATAAGGGTGGCAGAGTCTTCGTTGTGGTACCTGAGCATTCAAATAAAATGAACTCTCTCAGAACATGTTGTTCTATATTTTTAATCTTGTTCATTTTTCAGATCTGTTGTTTGCTTCAAATAATTGCTTTCTTTTTTTTTTGGAACCTACACAGTATATCAAAAACATACATGTACATCTTTGGGAACAAAAGGATAGGAAACTGTTCAGTACTTTACTAGTGACTGGATTGGCCAAATGTGCAATGCAGGCAGGCATTGCAGTTAAGAAGTCATGCTTGCAAAACAGGATCTGCTTACTATAGCCTGAAAATTCCTGATATTACAAATAACATTGTTGGACCGTTAAGGACGTATTGTGGTCCTTACTCTCAAACGATAACGAGGTTTCTTCTGGACTACAGCAAATACAGATCATGCTTTGTGATCAGGATGCGAGACTTCGCCA
This sequence comes from Nyctibius grandis, assembly GCF_013368605.1. Lineage (NCBI taxonomy): Eukaryota > Metazoa > Chordata > Aves > Nyctibiiformes > Nyctibiidae > Nyctibius > Nyctibius grandis. Next base: position 17,428,522 of record NC_090666.1, read on the forward strand.
GTCATTGACCTTGACAGTCTATCAGCTTTTGATGGCATAAAAAGACTTAGAGTAGTGTGGAAGCACTGGTCCATAAGCTGCTGTGAATAACTTCATTTAGAAAAAAGCAGTGAAATGCTAAATATTTTGTTTACCATACTGTGTTGTTCACTTACGATTTCATCCACTCTACCTAATCCATCAAAGATACAAGTCCTACGACATGAATCAGCAGAGCAGGAATAACATCTGTTCATAACATACTGCAAATACCCAGAAGAGTATCTTTTTGGAAGAAGCATATGAGAATTGACAGTTGAATACATACCAAAAGAAGCCCTCAAATAGATATAGAAATTGTATTTAGCTAGGTGTTAGGCACCTCTAAAGCACAGGGCAGTCGGTTGTTTTCAAGTTTCCAAGTAGAAGTGTATTTACAAAACTGAGTATATTGGTGCTTCTGGAAGTGAAATTCAGAGGTTGACCATACTAACAATTCTATTATTCCAGTTTATATAGCTAGTGTTCCAAATTTTTAAATACTTCATTTTCACTAAAACTGGGGTGCGTAGCTGACAGTATGGTTTTATAATGCACAAGGTACTACTTAAATAGGTCGTATCTTTAGGATTCTGTCCTCTCTGAAATGCTTTTAAGATATTGTCACTGTTCACTCCTTCGTTATTTAAAAAACTGTGGTTAGATAAAAATACTTTACTTGTGATTTTCCTGCTAAATGTAATTGAACGTTCTTCTTCTGAAGCATAGCAAATTTTTGGCCTATCTCTATTTTCTTAAACTAATTGAAGACTGAAAGTGTACACATCTAATATAATCAATATTATACTATAGTACTGTCATGATCAATTAATCAAAAAAATTAACTGCTTAAATGAATTGAACTAGCAGAAAAAACTGTCTGTCATGAGAAAACTTTGGAACATGATTCTTTCCTTGAGTTCAGCTCCTAAACTCTTCCATTTCTTATTTTCTCGATGTTTTTCTGAGTTGTTCAATGTGAAATTTAAATAGATTGTAAATTTATTAAAAAAATAATAATTATAGTAATAATTGCCATGTTATGGTAAGATTTTAGGTTGAGGAATTCATACTGACACTCCATTTCTGATATTTAATTTAACATTTTTATTTTTTCAGAAGAAATTACTAAGTATTTTTAAAAAGGTTATTTTTCCATTACCAATTTAAAACTGCTGCACTGAAAATTTCATGAAATAACACACTCATTTGTGCTTGTTGTCAAGATAACAGAGTTTATCAGAATAACAGAAATAAGAGTATTCAAAATGTAGTTGTAAATTCTCAATTTATTAGGGTAAACACTGATTCTGTCAAACGTTTGTTATCTTTCATTAGTATGGATTTGAATACATTCTGATAAGTAAAAAATATACAAATATTACTCCTTCCCTCTTGTAATAATACATAACTTTCCTTTAAAGAAGATAATAATAGACAAATGTTTGCTAATTCAGCAAGTATGTTCACAACATGGAGTCTTTAAACTTGAGCTGCCCGTTAACATGTATTCAAGATTCCTGCTAACTTAAAAGGGAAGAACACCCTTGAGTACAATAGTGAGAACTGGCTTTTTCCCCTCTCTCCCTCCCTCTTCTTCTCTCTCACTGAATAATAACCCTCATTTGGTGACATCTGTCATTTTTGCATCAGCCTTTTTTATGGCTGGAACAGAAGATTACGTGTGGAATAAGCATGAGTGGCATTCAGACTGAAATACGTGAAAACTTCATAGATTTTGATAATACAGCGGAAAATGTGTTATGAGTTGGGTGTTAACATTAGCTGAGAAATGGAAATGGATTCAGTAATTTGCACAGCAATTGCAATTCAGGCCCTCCTGCCATCACTGGGCTGCAAGTATTTAGAAATGTAAACTGGTGCAGTGTCAAACCTTAAGATTGGTAAACCGTACTCAGTGGGTTTGGGTAGTGAGTGCAAGGAGGGCGAAGCTTACCGGGGCCGTACAGCTATGATGTATTCATTTACTGTGAGGTTGTGTTATCTTTAAATGATATTGAGTCACCTGAATGACTTATAAAAAAAAAAAAAGTAGTTATCTTCCTAATAGCCAGTAAAACCTACCAGGAAAGCAAAACGTTTACCCATAATAGGAAATATTGAGAGTTACTAGAATTTCTCTGATTTATTCCTGCTAAAGATCTGGCTAAAGGGAACGATCCTACTTTTTGGCTGCTCAAACTGAACACTTGAAGAGATGATAGCTTTGAAGATGTCATCTGAAGTATTGCACAATTAGCATGAATAATTTGAAAATATTCTGTTCCTGTAACAGATCTTGAAATGCCTCAGCTAATGGACTATGGTGTTTAGAGCCAAACTATTCCAAAAACCAGCAAGCCTGTACATTTCCATTATTTGGTATCACAAAATTTGTCATTTAAAATTTAAGTGGTGACTGAATAATAGCTCCCAAGGAATGATCTGACCTTGGTTGGATTTTGCTTCAGAGTCAGATACCTCTGAAGATGACTCTGCAGGGTGGGAGGGGTGAAGCTCAATTTACTGGCATGGGAAGAATTGACTTTGCAGGCGAATACTGTCACATGAAACACAAAAGTATTTTTTCATTGCACCTACTTTCCTGAAATCTTGGCTACGATTTGGCCACGTTAATAACAATCTGCTTGTGAATTCTGATAACGTTGTAAAAGGAAAGCCTTTTTAAATTTGGAGATGTTGTTTGTTTTGGTATTTCTTAGGCCCTGTGAACAGCTCACTTATCCTGATACTGAACTGATACAATTAATTTAGGATTCTTTAATTGTGTTCAGCAAATACTCCCTTCCCCCTTATTGTTCTATTCATTCATGTGATGATTTTATTATAGCTATGCATATGGACTCTCATTTTTATGGACTACCGATCTAATTTTTCTCCAGTCTACTCCATGTAAACCTATATTTTTGATGTAAAACAGTATTATGGTAATGTGTATAGCATTGCACATAGCATTTGCCGACTTTTGAATCAACCCGCTTTGAGATTGTCCGTAGGCTTTTACATACGGTGGCTGGCAATTTTTTCCTGTTTAAATATTCCTGATAAGACTATCACTTTTCAGTAGCTGGAGAGAGGTATAGCACACATTTGACTCTTGTATTTAGTTCCATCTTAATTTCAGTTACAGACCTTATTGCTATAATTAAGAACTACACAATTTGTGCTTATTATTCTATATACCTTGAGTGTGTTCTGTTCTCCTTTCACTTTTAGCGCACTCCCCAAGGTAATACAAAATAACAACATGCCATATGGCAAATGGAATCAGCTGTAACACCACACAGCATCTTTTATCATGTAGCTTTTACAATATGACATTCCCAAGTTTGTAACTGATGACTATTGCATGGCCTAGAGAAACTCTAGCTGTATTATGCTGCTTCTCCCATTAGAGGTATCCTTGCTGATACTCTAAGCCTTTTTCTAACATAAATGCAGGAGCTGTCATTTTGCAAGAATCAACAACGTACAAAGGAATAGGCAGAATGTCTCAATGTGTGGTAATCTTCCCAAACTGCAAAAAGTTAGCATGAACACAATATTTCATTATCATGAATTGTGCAACATATAATTGATATGATGTAACAGTAATAATGAGTTTTATGTAGTTTGGGAAGCTTGACTGAGGATTTTTGTTTGTGAATAACACAACACAAATATAAATAGTGAATTTCCATAGGTTTGGAGTCAGCCATGTGAAACATGCTGTCTGGAAGCATTAGACACTGTTCTATGAAAGTTAAACATAAGCATAACATAGGCATTTTGTAGAAGGGTAGAAGGGTTAAAGCTCTTCTCTTACAAGGCCAAACTCTAAAGAGAATTCTATTTCGTGGATATACTAAATGGATGTGATAAGCTGATGATGTACTCAGGAATGTTAAACCCTGTAAGTAACCATTTCTTAATAGTTGATGTGTGTTGGTATACCAACATGTCATGTTAGCTTTAGTCTTGTGAGTGGAAGGGAGAGGTAAGGACTAAGTAGATAGATAGGCAAATGATGGATATGTTATGTTTAGTTATGATTATTTCTTTCCATCTTATGCTTGTGGCAAAAACGTAATTTCAATGTATTCTAACAGTAAGTATATCTAAGAAGTTGAGAATGTTTCTATCACGAACAGTTGCATCATATAACACGCAGTTAACTTAGCTTTCCAGCTTGTTTTAGGCTGTAGAGAATGTACAGTCTCCACCACATTTACGGTCCCACTGTGTCACTACAAGTGGTACAGCAATTTTTCTCCAAAGCCAGGGAGCAGAGGAGCAAAGGATAAATAGTTGCTCACTGTTCCTCCAGCTTGGCTCCTTGGTAAATATATTTTTACTCCTCTCTAGTGAGGCTTAGGAAATAAAAGCGTGCTCAAGCTCTACATGAACTTTCCACCTGTCACCAGTGTAAGAAGGGAGAGGTAGGTCATAACACATGTTGCTTTTCTACAGCATGCATGTAATGCCCCAAGAGATCAGTTCTAGGATAGGATAATGTAAGGTTTGAGAACTTTGAACTGATGTGTTGAGAAAGAACAGTAACACACACAGAGCACAACACTTCTATTCCTTTGTAAAAATATTACTTGCTTGGTTTTCTGTAGGAAATAGTAACAACATTTTGTTTCAACAAAACAAAATGAAATAAAGAAAATGGATTTTATTAAAAGAAATGTCAAATACCAGTATAGTAAATATTTGCATGGAGGTAATTGCAATTTTGCTCAAAAAGGAAATTCATTGTGTAAGTAGGGTATGTGCGTGTGTGTACATATGTCCATAGACACATATAGCAGTAATTCTCAGAAATACTAGGAAGGACAAGATAAGCATAAACTATTTGATACAATTCTTTGCACAATTTATACTTTATACAGAATCACCTGAATTCCTTACCTGATTTTTTAGAAACTGCTCTGTCTTTTCATCCTTAATTTTTCTTTCTTGCTTATCTGCATCATATCTACTGCCGTTCTCCACTGCTTGCTTGCCTCCTTGTCACATATGAAATCAGTGTGGGCTGTATATTGATAAACCTGCATTGACAAATACCCGTGAGTTACATATGGGTAAATGAAAGACTTTTTTTTATTTCTCTTCTTTGTCTTCCATGAAAACAGAGATAAAACAATGAGAGACTTGGGGTCAAGTTCTGATGTGATAAGTTTGCATATGTGAATACTACCATATTTTGATACTGCTAACCCCTTAAATCCACATACAAAAATCTATTTATATAATAATTTTTTTCTGAAAAAAATGGGGCAACACAAACGCATAGAAAATAATATAAGTGTCTTACAACACAAAACGTGGGCTTATGAGAAACAGAAACTACTAGTGTTTGGCAAGTTGTCCTTTGGAAGCCCAAACAACACCTTCAGAGTGAACAGTCATATTTAGAAGTGCCACAGACTAGTTTAGTTGCAGCATTTATCTGTTTTCTTTTAGGCCTGATCTTGAAGTTTACAACAAGGTGCATATCTGAGACACCTCTGCAGGATTTGGTGATTTTCACAGAATTCTGATCAGGCTTGCAAGAATTATCCTTATGTTGTAAATGGTAATTTTCTAAATTGCAGTTTAAAGGAACTTAGTCTGTTTCCTTTTCTGTTTTATCACTCTTTGGTGGTGTTTTTTTTGTTTGTTTTTTTTTTTTTGCCAGAACTTACTTCCTGGCTCTTCTCCAATTCCTAACCTCCATCTCTTGTGACTCTTTTCCCCACCTTTGCTTTTGAACAATCATGCCTTTACACAAGAGTTTGTAAATTAAAATTGTATTGTCCTGTTTTATGAACTTAGCTATTCCCAATGTTCTCATTTCTAATCTTCTGACTTCCTTAATTAAGTCCAAGATAGTTATAAACACCTGTATGAGGAATTTGATCATGATTAATTGAAATGACATATTTTTGTCATACAAGCAGGTATGAAAAATAATTAAAATTTTGGAACATACAGTGGTGCCAAGGAATTTTAATTGAATTAAGTTGTAGACTCTTGGGACATCTTTTCTAAAATTAAAAGCATATCTTTAAAATAATTCCTATATTCACAGGAAACTTATTTTCTTGAGAAGGACAACAGCAGTATTTGTTGGCCTGTTTCCAGTAGGATTTATGTCAGAACGAAGACAAAAAGCATAGAAATACTTAACATGGTTTCCTTTAAGTGATGAAAATGGCTCTACCCTTTAATGCACGGAGTCCTTGAGTTTTCTGTCTCATAAGACTGCATGAGCCTCTGCATAGGCCTACCTGCCACTGAGCCTGGACTGGCAGCCTTCTGTGGCTCCGAGACACACAAATGTAGTACAGTGGACAGAACCCTGAATCAAAGGTGAACTTAGCCTAAAAAGAGAAGAATTTGGCTCCCTGCTTCTCTTTGTCTCACTGCCAAAAAGCTTTACATATAATAAACACAGTCATCAAAATTCACTTATGCCAAGTAACAGTTAGCTTGTGCATCATTTATCACAGAGTTCTGCGATTAGTCACATCTTCATATACTTTAACATGTAATGTGTGTTTCCTTAGAATATGCTACATTTTATTGAGGTGTCCAGCTTTTCACAGGGAGGATATTAAATGAAAAACACTCTAATTTGTGTAGAAATTCATGCCATACACCAAATATCATGTTTTCTGTGATTAGTTAGCAGGAACCATCTGTCATGTCCCCACCCCCACAGTGCTGAGGAAGGCAGAGGCTGAAGGCAAGAAGTATATTTACTTTTGACAACAAAACCAGCTGTTGCCATTACTTTTAGCTGTAAGGCAAACACGCTGGAAAAGGTGACTATCTGTTGTGATTTTAGTGCACTGGGACCAACTATGACTGTTGGTGACAGCAAACCTCTTAAAATCCGGAGGAAAATTGCTTTATGGCTTATGTCAGGACGGCATGTACAAACACAGCTCCAGCTGGGAGCTGGAACCAAGAAGCAGAAACTTCAGGCTAGAAAAGTATCAGGATGAGTTCAAGTAAGAATCTCCTCCTTCTCCTGCCTTCCTTTTGGTAGTAAATTATATTGGAAAGGAGCGGTATTTTCCTCTAATGATAGCACAAGATTCTGAAATTAAGCACAGCAGGTAGAAACATCCAGCACAGATTTGAAAAGATATTGCATATTCATATGCTGAAATGTTTTCCAGTGCTGACAGCTAACTATTCCAAGTGGAAAAGGTACATGCTCTGCTGCTGTTCATTCTCTGCCAACTTCCCTTCTTAGAACTCTGGCACCATATTTTGGGGGCTGTGTACTCCAGTCTCTGTTGTTCTTACCATCATCCATCAGACTAAGAAAGATATTTACAGAGCCAAATCATTTTGACTTTGAATAGGATTGCAGCAACAGGTATATTTCTAAAATTTTTGAGAAAAGGAAAGGGGTATTTCTTCACTAAACCCACCTTATTCCCTTGTTACCTTCTTTTATGTTGTACAAGGAGAGCACTGTGCTATGGTGTGAATGTACCTAGAGCATATTTCAGGAGAAAAATATAAGCATTGGCAGCAAAGGGCACTTTATGCAAATGCATTTCCTGAGTGATGGCTCTTCCTCCCTGATGATTCTGGCAAGACATAATAATTTGGGAAAATAAGTGGAGTGCCCTGCCCTTCAGCTCTTTTCTCTAGAGCACGTACACCCCCTTGCAAATAGGATTATGACAAAATAAAAGATTCATTTGGGTGGGAGCTTCGAATAGTAGAGATAAAGCAGAGTTATAAAAGACACACTTTTAGGAAGAGAAAACACACCATGATGCCTAACTCTATATTGTGCTCATTTTCCTTCTACAGCCCACCTATCAGTCCTGTTATCCTTGTCTAGAAAAGAATTTACAGTAATTCTCTGCTTCAATCAGTTTCCATGGTAACTTCGTTCTGTTTTAAAACCTTCATATAAAAATGGCTTGGTTAAAATGATAATGAGCTGGAGTGCTTGCCCATACCTGAACTACACCCTTCCCATTGCTCAAAAACAACCAGATAGGGGTGTCACTCCATCTGCTCTAGTTCCTTTAGCTTCTACAACACTGTCTCACTAATCAAGTCAGATCAGTTTCTTTGCCATCTGGAAATCTCAGTTTTCAGAGAGGCATAGGGTTCAGGGTACTGACTAGTGTTTACACATTACATGCTGGGAAGCAGAGTAAAGCATGTTAGGGTCTTGAGTTCACTGGGGAAGGATCCCTCTGTGTGTGCAGTACCTACAGCGGGACTGAAAGCTTCAAGGACTGTAGCAACTTTTAAGTGAACCAGACGAGGCAGACTGTCTCCCTTCTAGAAAATGCTTTTCACAAAGGTAGAGAAAAAATTTCCCTTCACGCCAGAGCAGGGGGAAATAAAAGTTCAGGAAAAAACAAACGAAAGTTTTAATCTTGTGATACTGTCCCATCACTGTGGATATATATGTTTTACCCAACCTCTAGTTATCCCTTATCCTAGTTTTAAGCTCATGTCTTGCACTCATAATTTCTGGCCCAGTTTGACCTTCTCTTTGACAGTCTTTTTCATAATTTCATAATTCTGATTACTGCTTTATATTGTCTCAGTTCTCATCTAGGAAAAAAAAAAAATATTCTTTTTTGTGTAACTTAAATACTTCAGTGATAACCCAAGTTTCAGTTACAGGGAAATCATAAAAGAACTTCTAATGTGGGTCTGATAGGGCGCTTCAGCAATTACTCTGAAAACTTGCTGCATTTCATGGAAGATGACACCTGCCCTATGATATCAAAAGCTCTTAAAATTCTGTACTACATCTGCTCTTCTAAGTTGTATCAGGTAGTTTGATATTTGTATAGGAAGTTTTTTGTTCCATAGGAGGCACTGAATAGAATTTATGAAAAATAATTTTATGCTGCTGTATCTTCCAGGCAGGCATGCCAAAAGCTGCTGAATGTAGGTACACACCAGTTAATTTATAACTGAGTTTGTCCAAACAAAGACTTGGTAAAGATCTCAGGTTTTGGCATAGGACAAAGCAATATTATTTTCCTGTGCTAAGTGGTTGCCCAGCTGGTCCCTATTAAGCATCCTAAATAACAGAAACAAGTCCATGTTTGCACTGTGTTTCGTAGTTTGGATAGTATGAGATTGTGCCACCTTGTCCTCAGCAACACACAGAAGGGCACCGCTCAGTGATTTTTCACATCACCTCATTTCTGAATGGCACTACTATGCAAGGCGCATGCCTGCTACCCATCCTTTATATGTACCCATCCTTTATATGGGTTTACTTTTGTACAAACTGAACTTTGATTGTCATCTACTGATACATCTAGATAATATGATCACCTTGAAATTCAGTTGCAATTTAAAAGGAAAGAATCAGTACCCTTATCCCAAACCAAATATGGGTGTACTAGAAGTTTGATTTAGACCTATATAATTTCTTTCAAAACAACTTGGAAGAACAAGCTTTCAAATGCTTTTTTTTCCCATCTCTTATTTTTAACTAACAGTCTCATTTACCCTCTATGTCCCAACACTGACCTACAGACATTAATTTCTCAGTGCAGGGTATTGTCAAATCAGGGTATCATAAATCTACTGAGTTCCTTTCATCAGTCATGGCAATAATATCTTCACAGCACTCCTGCATGTCAGTAAAGTATGCCCTTCTCTGATCTGTGCAGACTATGCTTAATAGAACTATGCTTTTCCAGTGGGCATTTTAACTTTCACACAATGATTTTTTCAATACCTGACATCCAACCAACTGGTCTTCAGTTTCCAGATGAAAGAATAAATAACATCTGATGCTTTGTCAATTGGAAAAAAGTAGTTACTTATTTTTATTCCTTTTAACCTCTTAACTCCATTGAACAATTAAATATGCTTACACTTTCCATGGCCTTTTATTCCTTTCATAATCCTTTGTATAAAAAGGAGGGCTGATTCTGTGGCTCTTTTCACCATTGTAGCATAACTGATTCCATCCTGCTGCTAATCTGTGCTCCAGAAATACTGCAGATTGATGTGAAAACTGATCATACTAGTTCACCACTAGAGATGGGAAATTTATTGTTAGTCATGGTCTTTAATACTGTTCTTATTGTACTTAATTAATCTGTGTAGTGCAACAGGCTAAATTTTCTTTTGCCCTGAATACTGTTCGTATGTATGGCAGATCAAGTGTTAGCTGCAAAACTATCTCAAATCTATCGTTTGATATTTCTGCCTCTTTTTAAGTAGATGAAAAGTTACTGTTATATTAAGAGGATCTTATTTCTTAACTTTTAGCTCATTATGCTGACTTACACTTTTAAAAAAACTCCTTTCTTGATTCCTTTTTATTTTGAAATATCTTTTTATCATCTTATATTAATTATTACCAAGTATTTGAGAAATACCAGTATCTATTACTAATTTAGTTGCTGGTAGGAATTCCAAATAGTTAATCTCTGTGCCTTAATTATGTGATTTTTTTTTTCTCTTTATATCTGTGACTACCCTCATGTGCTGCTCTATCTATTTTTTTTTTCATTTTGCATTCAATTACTAAGGTTTTATTTAGTACCTATTTTACCTCCTCACTGTGCTTTCTGAAGACATAGATCATGTTTTGAAAGCTAGTTATATTGTGATTAAAGTAGAACAAACCTGTTAGGATAAGATGATAAAAGCTCAAATATTCATGCATCCATGAACCTTCACATTACAAATCTCAGATGTCCCTGCTGACAAAGGCCAAATGAGCTATGTATAAAGAAGTATGTAAAATGAGAATCAGTAGCTTGTAAGAAGATACCTGTGCTTGCATTACCAGTTTGCTGCCATCTGTGGTACAAGTTTTTGAGTTGGATGAACTTTGCAATGGTAATCTGAACCTCAGTCTCCTTCTTCCGTTGTCCCTCTGGCCCTGGTGTCTCCTACACAATGCATCCTCCAAACCTCCACATTATGTTCTAAACTTACTTGCAAGATATTTCTCTGTCTGATTTTATCCTCTGTATGCAAAGTATCCCCTCTCCCTGGTTATATGCAAGAAATCATGTTTTAGAGTGTGCTGCACAGAATGAGATCAACAGAGGAATACCATTGTGAAAGTTACAGGAGGGGAACTGAAGGTGCAAACAGAGAGAGTTTGGAGACTGTGAAGGAAGGGAAGAGCAGTGCTTTGTTTCTTCTCTGCCTGCTCCTCCTGTGAGTAGCATAGCCAAGATAGGAGTTTGAAAGCAAGTTTATCAGGATCATTAAGTTGCTTGCTGGCCAAATCTACAAGGTAGAAAGGCTCAGAAAAAACTGAATCAGACACTTTGGCATATGTGGTTTGTTTGAGTCAGAACCACAGCACAGTCTTACACACTTTCACTTCTGCTGTTCTCTTGACTCCAGCCCTCCTCCTGACAGAGGCACTGGCCTATCTGGCAGTAAAACTTGTTACACTAAATGCTCCTGATCTTTATTGTGGTGAGTAGTAAATGAAAATTGTTTTATAATGGTGCAGGATAGGAAAGAGCAAATAGATGCAATGGGCAGAAGAGCTAAGAGCTCAAACCAAGCCTTCAGGCACACTTCAGAGGCCACCAAACCCTGTTCCATTCTGGAAGGCCAAAAGGTTGTGAAAAAGTTAATTTCAAACTAAGGTCATACCCATAATTAAGAGACTGTTGTCCCTAGAAACTCTCATGATCACAATTGACACATGGGACTAATCTGATCAGTAATTTTTTTTAGCAGAAATGCTTTTAAAAACACATTCAGGTCACACTAAAATTAATTTTAAAAGTTCCACCTTATTTGGAAGATAACCAGTATCAGTGAAAATAATAAGCAGAAACAATGTTTTCATGTCACCTAATAGCACTGAATAAGTAGGTACATATATTTTCAAAATGAGTTTGCTGTCTCAAAGTGACAAAGACATGGTTAGCCATTAGGTCTGAATTATAACAGAGTTGGGTCAGTGAGTAGGACTCAGGGAAACTCAGGTTCCTTGCATCGCTTCTGGGCTTCTCCCTCTTCTATAAAATTGAGACCATGAGACTTCCTTAATTTGTGCAATGGTAAGAAATACATTCCAGACTCTGTGATTCCCAACTATTATAAAGAAGAATGAGAGAGTTGCAATGTATGTGAATACCTAAACAGGAAACAGAAAATATATCATGCCTATTTTCTAGTTAACTGTGATAATTTTACCTTGATTTACTCAATGACATGACATAAATGAATCTAGCTTAACGTATCATTCTTAGAAAACTTACATCAGTTCCCAGATCACTCCATTTCTAGAAAGAAATACAAGTTTCCTGTATTACTTTTAGAAGTGTTGTATAAACAATTGATTTTCATCAGTGTGCTGAGAAGCTGGGGTTTGGGGGTTTATGCATAAAATCCAGACTAGCTTGTTTGATTTTCCACCTTCCTTTCCAACTTTAAAAAAGTACAATTTGAAGGAAGCACAAAATCAGACGGAAGCACTCAATTTGGGCTCTTGAGAATATATGGCAATCATGTTTTCTTTTACAAAGTGAGAAGAATTCATCTCTTCTAAAGTACAAGTATGAAAAGAATCAGCTATGGAGGCGTATGTCTTAAATAAGCTTTATAAATATGTCTGCTTTTGATTTCTAAAGATAATGTAAGGAATAGGGCAACTACAACAAAGAAAGCAGGGCCAATCAACAAGGTAACATCATCATTCTGGGTCTGGCCTTGTTCTATAAAATGGGGCAAATATTAACCTAACATAGAGAATATTGTTAATTCCAAGGTTACGTATGCCATAGATATGGGGCTGAGTCACCAGCGTTGAAAACCAGAGTGCGTTATAGATGTATGTGCTTTTAAACTAGAACTAAAGCTCAATGGGAAATGGGTTGGTTAATTTTTACTAAGATGTCAGTTTAGTCAATCAGAACATTGCTTAGAAAAATAGTGTTAGGATGAAAGACAAAGATTTTCACAAATCTTCCAAGAAGAACTTGTAAACTTCTGTAGCCCGCCTGTACTTGCCCCTGCCACCCCCAAAACCACAAGTATAAAATCAAGACTATTTAAGACAGTGTAATCTGTAATATTTAAAGCAATTCAGCTTTAAAAAGTAGGAAAAATGAAAAAAAATGAAATAAATGCCTGTGAGAAAGTTACGGTAAGGTTCTCCAGAAAAGCAGAATCCAAAACACACGCTGAGCAGCTGGCTGACTGATCTGAGTCTAGTAAAACCACTAAAAAAAGCAAACCCAACCAAAACCCAACCTCTAAAGCAAGTAACAGTCATTTATACAGGTGGTGTTCTCATCTTTGTGATGTTTAAGTGTCTTCCTATCAGAATTTTTCTACCCTACCTTGCCCATCACCCCCCTGAAAATCTCTAACACTGCCTTTAAAATGTATAAAATTATCTTTCTAGCATCTCTCATACTGTTAAGCTGTCCAGTCCTTTATTCTCCATATTCAGAAGCTTCAACAGCTAATTAACTTCTTTCTGTATGACTTTCATTGGTAAGACACTCTAGTTAGTAGATCAAAAGCCCTCTGAATTACTATCCAAACTTAATTGTTTTGATGGAGTCTAATAGGCAAGCATAACAATGGGGGTTTTTTTTCAGCAATTATGTTTCAATAGTACCATAGTAGTGGGACTTTTTGTTCAATTGTAATTAGATTTTTTTTGTCATTTTTGTAGTTTGATTTTGAGGAACAGAAATTGCAAGACAGAAACTGCAAGACAAATATTTTGTCTCAAGAAGCTTAGTCACTCATGTGAGTTCAGTACCTTCTTTACCACTATAAAATTTACAAAACCAGTAATTTTTGAAGCCATGAAAATTAAGCAAAATCAGCCATGCAGGACTTACAGACAACTAAACTATTTTTTTTTTAATAAATAGACTCTTTTTCATTTCCAAATGAAGAATGTAATATTCTCAGCAATGCAAAAGTTAGATTTTTAAAAGTAAAGAGTGCTGAGGAGGGGCAGCTGGGAGAGAACATTCACCCATCCTACAAATATAATGCAAGAGCTCAGCATTGTTAAGGTCATTTCTCATTGTTATGAATTTCCCTGATGGCTACCTAAGATCGATTAGATTTAATCTAGTCTATTATTCCTCACTAAACTTCAGCTTCTCAGTCCTACAGTAATACATTTTATTAACAATTGTGAGAGGAAAAACTGAATTTTGGAATTTTTAAAATCTAGAAGTAAAAAGAAAAATCATGAAAACAAGTACTGCTTTTCTATATGCGTGGTCATGGGTTGAATCCTGGGGTTTTTTTTCCTCTTAGGCTTGCTTTTCATCTCTAAGAAAATAACATTGGGAAATAATTTTGTAGCTATTTTTTGTGTCAGATGCCCGGATGATATAAATTAGCTACATTGACTTCACTGATGTAGTACGGATTTATATCCCTATGGAACAGAGAGCATATACATGTAACATAGCACAGCATAAAAGCTTTCTCGTTTAGCAGAGATTATCTATCTGCATGAGAATTTCAAAGTACTTAGTATTTTGGAGCAAGGACTCGGAACTTGGTGGGAGCTTTACCATTGCCTTCTCTGGAGCTAATGGGGAACATTCACACTACCCAATTTTAGGCTACCAACTCGGATCAGATGATTACACAGAAATTTAGAAAAGGTAAAGTTGTTTTCTTTATGGTCCAAATCCTTATTTAATAGAAGAGAAAGAACTATGTTCTGTTAAGCTCTTTTTTGAAATTCAAATTTTGTTTATACCTTAGGGAAAAGACTAACTAGACGCTAACATGGCTTGCACAAGCTTCAGATGATTAACCTGCTTTGTATTGCTCTCACCACGCTGCATTGGCCAATAATCATCTTTTAGCAGTGTCCTTAACAATTAGGTAAAACAGCATTTATCTCTTTTCTATATTTAGAAGACCTTACACAAACTAATCTTATTTTTCCTTTATTTTCCATTATACTTGCCATATGGAGTGTGTATAATAGAATTAATGTAAGAAAAAAATCAATCTCTATCCTTGACTAGATTGAGATGAGTTAATTCTTTCTTATCTTCATTCTCCCTCTAGGCCTAGTGTCCATTACTGTTAAATGAGATTCTATGGGTTTCTCCCTGGCAATGAACAGACTTTAAAATTCAGTCAGGCATTTTCCCACTGTTTTATCAGCTGATGTTTTCCTGAAGCATTAGACAACTAATTGGGAAGGCCAGTAAAGAGGAGGTATTATTGAATATTCTGTCCAGAATGAAACAGTCAGTCATTATGGTCTTTTATTATTATTATTTATTTGTGACACAATCCTGAGTATATGTGACAATTATATGGTGTGTTTCAGCTGGTAAAACAATTATACTAAAGGTGGGAGAACTATCAGATCATCAATTATTATATATTGGCTTTCTAATGGTATATATTTTGGGGTAAAAAAATAAGAGTTTTTCTGGTTCATTTCCAGGCCTACTAGCTGCAACCCTGCAGCCACAGCACAATTAGAGATATCTAATCTATGTATTCTTCCTTTCATATATTTCAGGGACATAAACACTGGTCTTCAGCTTTTCAAGATAATATTTCAGAGATGTATTTAATAACTGGTGTTAGAATGGTTTTTTGAATGACATGGGAATTTGCAATGGCCAGTTCTGCTATATGTGCAATATATTTGCAATTCAAAAAAGAATCAGACAAAGGGACTTTCATTGTTTCACTATAAAGTTTTCTTTCTGTATCCTCAGATTCTCTTATAAAACTTGTAGTATTTTTGTAAGAAAAATACACTAGCTGATTCCTATAATACTGTGCATACAAACTGTAATATCAGAAGTGCTATTTTTCTTTTTAAATTTTTTAAGATGCTAAACTAACAAGAATTCAAAAGTATATTCTTGAAACTTATGCAAAAAGGCTATATGTAAGAAAGGAAAATACAGCTGTGCTTATTAGTATGTCTTATTGTACCAAGTTTTTCTGGTAGAAAACTAAGTCAATTTATTATTAAGTAGAAATATTATTAAGTGGAAATACATTCAGACATCCCTAAGAAAACACTTTGGAGCAAAATAAATATAAGCAATTTATAAAGTTGTTTATATATAACTAGAAAATTGCAAGGAAGTTTTTTTCTCAAGGAATGCCATCACAATACCAGTCCATGTCATTTCTTTTGAGAGAAGGTACTTATCCGTGTACAATATAGGGGCAGCATCAGACTTTAGTGCCTCAAATTAAGGAATCAATGACAATGGAGTATAGAAAATGGAATAGCTGAGAATAATATTAGGTTTAGGCCTATGTACAATGCTAGATTGAAGAGTAGATCTGATTTCCATTCAACTATGTGCTGAATTCCACAAGAATACCTCATTCTTGTAATTCATGGGACCATCAGGGTAAAGAAAATAGTTTTCCCTGGACTTCAGACAATTGCCTAATGACATTGTCAAGAGTAATCCACAGGAACAGCTGCTTTTTTTTTTTTCATCGTCCTGTACACATCAAACAAAAATCTCTCTTTCCCTAGAGAGACTTCGTTACAAACTTAAAATACTGAAACCACACAAATCCTTGAAAACTGTTATTTGGCATAGGAAGAGAGCAAAAGGCATTGTGCGACATCAAGATGTCCTGCATCTAGAATAGAAGGAATGTTACCTGGTAAAAGTGCTCAAGAAAGACTGTAAAAAAAGACATGCTATAAAAGGAGGCAAATGAAAATCAAGAGCTCCTGCCTGTCTGATTTCAGGGTACCAACTTCTTCACCTGATTATTGATTAACCTTGAGTATGTAACCACGATGCTCTAGTTGCAAACTATAAGGTGCCTCAAAACCCCTCAAAGCATCACTGCACTGCGCTCAGCTTCCTGTCTCCAGCAGAAGTATGGGCACCTTAGCCATGAACATAGCCCTATCTGAGCTACCTGTGCTTAAATACCTGCTTTATTTACACTGCCTCTAGGTGTCCAGTGCTAGAAGAAGCAGAAATGTCAACTCAATAATTAAGACAAGGATCTATTTGTGATGGCAAAGACTGGCTAATTTTGGAGAGCTTTTTGCTTATGAGAATCCCACCGCATCTAAGAAAATAAATATATCTTGGGAGCATTTAGTAAAAAAAAAACCAAAACATTCCCACATGTAGAATTAATGCATGATATTCTTTTTTAATACTGCTTCTCCTGATTCAAAGATTTCAGTGCCACCTTTTTCACCTTTCCCAAGGCCATACATTTCAGAAACTATGTATTTAAAGATCTCTTTCCCAGAACTGTAATAATAGAGGATTTCATTAGCAACATTTAGGAGTGCACAAAGGAAAAGAGAATAGTTTTCCCCCACAGCAGATTCCCAGTGTATATTATATGATTCACGGGGAGAACAATCATGTAAATGAACTGTTTTTCTCCTTGAAAAGATTTAAAGCTAGATTTATTTCCAAATTAAGAAAGGGTTACCAAAGTAAAAGAAAAAATTCTCACCAGCAAACCCCCTCATGAATACTAAGCACATACCGTATATTATGCATGTAAGTAACTCGCATTTGGAAAGGTAAAAAGGTAGGGTTTGGTTTTTTTTTGTTTTTTTTTTGTTTTTTTACAAAGAAACTGTGAGGAGTTGCTGTAAATTCTTGAAGAGACAAGAATGGTCTTCTAATGTGACATAATAAATACCTTATGATCCTATGATTTTTTTTTTATTTCTACACAGACTATGTACTAAGAAAAACTATCAACTTTCTTTTTAATCCATCCATTCTACTTCATTTTACTTTGATTTGATTTCACATGCCTGCTAGATCTCTTTCATTTAGTACAGACTCACTCTTCCACCTCCTGCCCAGTTTCACGCTCCTTGGCCATGGTGCTAGCACAGCATGTATTGTTTGCTGGGCAGCTCCTCTCCCGATCCTGGACCACACATGCTGAAGGTAGCAGATGTGTCAACTAGTTTTGCCTGCAGCATATTGTCCTGGAACAGGGCACAGAGACCAACATTGCATTTCAATGGGAAAAATGTTGCTAGCTGTGGAGGGGTTGGTTTGTGCAACTGCCCTTCCAGCCATGGATTCTCTCCACGAAGAGGGATGTTATTCTCATGCTGTCACTAACTCACTGATCAGACTTGCAAAACAAACGACATAGCTGTGCTGGATTTGAGTCTAGGCTTTTAAGTTGTCCCAATATTATTTTAAAATTACACGCTTAATATTTAACAATGAAAATAATGTAAAGCAATCTACTTACTAGCTACTCCATTTTTATCCTGCCCATGATCTCTTCTGTCCCTCTGTGTACTGTGATTGCAGCTGGAGTAATTTTACATTTGACAGCTCAAACACTGACTCTGCATCTGCTGCAGAAAAGAACTTCATGTGGGATGCACAATCTATGTGGGAGCCCATAACTCAGGTGGTCAGCTCACACTGAACTCTGTGTGGCTTTGCCTAAACTACCAATGCCTTGGCATACTGATGCTTTGCTTGGATATGTTTATGCAAGCTGCAAGCCTACTTTTAACCACCTTGTAGACATGGCCTCAATAGCAAACCTTTCACAACAACACAACTCAAAATTTGAAAATCTGAATGGTAATGTTTCTGTTGTGCCTCAGATGCTACCATGACATTATTTTCTAGGGATAAAAAGTACATTCAGTGGTAAAGAGTTTTCAGCTCTAAAATGCTGTAGTAATGCCTGTTGGAATGAACTACGTTTCAGGTCAGTACTAGTCCACAGAATCCTGTGTATTTTTTTGTCTTTACTTACAGTGTGTGATGCAGCTCACTCTCTCAGTACTTTTGATGCGTTGATCATACGTGATTAACAACTAGAAAGGTTTCCAGCTCAATTCTCAGGTGGAAGAGGCAACCCAAACAAGCATACTCTAAAGCTGGAAGTGGCCACAGTACAAATCTGCATCAGCAAAAGTGGTATTTTTAGCTAGCTAAGGTGGTGTCCCAAAGTTGCAACTATGTTTGTTTTAGCCCTCCTTGTTGAGGAACAAACTGTCAGAAATTCTCTCTTCTGTGGAGAAGCATCTAGTTTCTGTGTCTCACTTCCAGGTGTCTATCGATCAGATCCAGTGGGAAGTACAAGTTGACTTTTTGGTGTTCATTCCTTTAGACTTTAGCAGTGAATCCAGAGTATGCTTTATGGGTTCTGTAGGCACTATCTGTAAAAAGCCAAAGGTTAGTATATGCTAGTTCTAATTCAATCAGTTAGTTTAGTGTGACAAATACTCTAGGTGTGATCTGTTGAGGCTAAGTTGTCCTTCAGGTCAAAGAAGTGAAAAAAAGTTAATATCACATTTGGGATAGCTCCATAGACCTAACTTGGCTTGGCCATACCCCCATACTCTCTAATCATACAGTAATTTTCCCACCATTTCAAGCCCAAAGATGAGTTCTGTGGGGTATTTTCAATCTCTTAATATTTTTCTTTTGAATTTTATGACAATATCAACATGGTGAAACTGCGCTATGACATTTCCCAGAATGGCCTGACTCTATCAAACCTTGTCCTCCCTGAACATGTGTCCATAATGACAATGAGACACAAGGTATTTATTGCCACAATCTGATAACTGCTTGTATGGCATCTGCCTCCACCTGACACCATTTCGTCTCTTGCAAGTATTTGGGTATCATCATGCTACAATTATGGAATTTAAGCTTACATGGTCTGGGAAAGCTTCTGCACACTTTTTCCCTTAACTTTCCTGTCCCAGTTCTCAGCTGGCGCGTATCTTTATGTTCTCCCAAGTGCAGGTTTATCAGTGCACTTGAAGATATCACATCCTGTCCATAAAATTATTGCAGCAGCAAGGTAACAACAGCATATGCAGCTTATGAGTTCTCTGTTACTACAAATGTTTAATTGGCTTGATATCAAAACATTTTTAAGACAAATAGGAAAAAAAAACCCAAGCATTTGACTTAAACAATTCAAAATCATTACTGGACTGATTCTGACACAGTTTAGAATTGAGAAAGAAATGTAAACAGACATATTAACTATATATTACTAAATCATTAGAACAGAGAACATGCTGTGGCATCATTTTTAATGTATTGTGTAATGAGTGGAAGAGGTAATTGGCACTGGCTGTGACTTCAGTTCATTGCTAGCCTCAGCCATTACTGTCTGAAGTTGCATTTTAGGCTGAATGCTGACTCTTCTGTCTGCAGAGAAACTTTCTGTTCACTCTAATTAAACTGGATAATGCAATTCATGAACTGTTTCTGGATCAGTGCTCTTCTTACTTTAATGGAAATCAATGAAAAATAAGTAGGCTTCCACAGGAGGAAATAAAAGTACAAACTCAGTCTCAGAAAAACAGCCCATGAAGATTTGTCAGAAGTAGAACACATCGGTGACCTGCAGCCTTTCCCGGGCTTAATGCACAATACTCGCCTTGGAAATGCTAATGGCCAGATGGTACTATTTCATGCTACTTTGAAATGAGTTATCAAATCTTGCTGCTAGTACACAGCCAAATAAGCCAGTGTTTTAAAATAAGTTATCAAATCTTGCCACTGGTGCACTGCCAAACTACCAGAGGTTTTATGATAGAGCACTGTGGAATGACCAAAACAAATCTCAGTAGAAAGGGAAACCAGAACAGTTCTGTGACTGCAATTACAACAAAAAAGGCTGCAGCTTGCCCACTGGAGCAAATCCACTGTCTCTAGCAAACTCTTTTCCAACGTTTTGCTATTTAGACTTCCCTTACAAACTGGAAGCTATAACAGTGCCTACTGACAAACAGAAATGCACCACCAACTTACAGTTCTCCTAGCCTTTCTCCAGTTTCCTTCCCTTTACCTGTGCAGAGGGAGCTTTAAATGATACGTATTTCTTCTCTGGCCTAAAGCATTCTTCCTTTAACAATGTGAATAGCTCCCTGTATTATCTGGAAAGGCATCACTTGGGTAGTAGTGCATGATGTGCTGCTGCTAGAGGAAACCAAGTGGGATTTTGGACAGTAAAGCAGAAATTGGATTGCTTTCCTAGTTTTAATGTTGTTCTTGTTCAGGTGTAAGGCTGTTCCTTACTTGTTGGCAGAGGGTCTGTAGGTCTTTTTTAACTATTGTCCCATGATGCCACAAAGGCGGTTTCCACTTTCCAACATGGGATATAATTTGGAGTAAAATATTAATAGGTTTTTTTTGTGAACCAACATTTCCGCAAACTTGTAGTTGCTACGATAACACAACTTTGGTATCTGGGAAGCTAGAAGAGCCCAAACTTGGTGACTGCATTCCAAATCTGTACAGAAAAAAAATCTGTCCAAATTCTAGTTTTAAAATTCTGCAAGAATCTTTCCTAAGCAGACTCTGAATATTTCTGTCACTGTGACTTATTTGATGTGTGCACTTCATGTCTAGGATGTTTAATGATAATGTTTAGGTTTATATGGAGACTTTAGCAAACTGTAAACTAGCAGCAAAATCCTTTCAGCCCCGCAGGGGCAGCAAGGTGGATGGTGACAAGTCGTGTAAACTGCACAAGAACCATACACATCGTTGTGAGGGGTTGGCAGGGAAGAAGGCCAGGCCCCTATCTTTAGCCACAAAGCCCAAGCAGAAGATGTCTTTAAAAAACCACTAATCGTCAGGTCTCAGATTCTCAATTCCAACTCTCTATCCCTTGCTGCCTGTGCCAGTTAACTGTTTTCCCCAACTATTTCTCCTCTGTGCACTTTTTCCTGCCTCCTAACCCTCAATAAAATTAAAATATTTCAGGCCATTAATTGCAAAGGCATAATTGGTTTTCCATGATGTGAAATGATTTCTACTGAAAACATGGAAGGTTTAGAGGACAAAAAAAAAAAGTCTAAATTTTCTGTTGAAACGTTAAAAACGGTAAGTTGATCTTAATATTTTCTATGAGAACACATACTTCCTCAATAGTTTGGAAATTTTCATTTCTTAATAACTGAGATTTCATCAGCTTGAGTTAGCTTGTATCTCTTCTATATGGTAGTATTATTTGTTGCCATCTAAGAACCCCCCTGACAAGAAGAAGGAACTACTGTTTAGTGCTGAATAGTGGGGAATTAAAAAATTCCCATTAAAAGCTTTTTTTTAATTATGATGACAGCATGCAGGTGAAACATGACAAAAGGATTTCTTTTATTAAGGTAAGACTTGCCTTGCATGAAGAACTGCATGCAGTATGCCTAAAATAGATGTCTATGATTCTGTATCTGCCTGAGGTTGCCAGCAGTTCACCTGAAATAAGAGGCTTCATGGTGTTTCTCTTAGCATGTATCTAACAATTTAGTCAGTCTAATCTCAACAGTCATTATCTACCTTCATTGTGTCACCTCCAAATGATCCTTTAAATATTTATAAGATAAAATGTTTTAACATGACAAATGCAAGAAAAATCCTGTGAAATAAAGAAAAAGACATTGGATCTAGACTACAGATTCCTTAACAGTGTGTGACTGATTTTCCCAATATGAAGTGAAGTACTCTTCATATATCTAAACATCAGACTTGAGAGAAAGTTCCCTGAAGTTATGCACCTTTGAGTGGAAAAAATATAGCATTTGAATAGTGAAGTAGCTGCTGGTTTAAAATTTGGCTTTATTCATTGCAATAAATTCCAGAAGCCATGCAGAATATTAATCTCTGAACTCTTACTCATCTCTGCCCTTATATTTGTCATCCTCCTACCAGAAATAATTAGAGCCATCTCAAATTCTGCATCTTAATCTGACTCAGTAATGTCCATGTAGATTTTATCTCCCAGAAGTTTGTTTATGATCTTCAAAGCTATTTCAGCTTGTCTTAAGAAACCCTGTATCTTTGATCGTATTGTTTCAAAATATATCCTATCATACCAGTAAAAGGAAAGTAACATTTAGAGGACATCTTCAGGTAATTCAGGATGCTAAAACAATATAAGAACAATTACTTGGAGAAATACAGATCAAAACAGGGAGTTAGTCCTCTTGTTTCACTGTCAAGGGATGATTTTGCAAAGGAAAGAGCACTTTATGACATTTTACTTGTATCAATTAACCATGTGGTGTCATCTTTCTGTACTGGTACACAGAGGTTGTAGATTTTGGAGAACTAGAAAGAAATCAAGGATATTCTTGCAGAGATCCTAAACTATGTCTTATGTCCTGCATACTGCACTTCTCTTTCTGTTCTGCCTGTAAGTCTGAACAAGGTTTCTGTGGCTCAGGAAAAACCCAGTGAAAAAGTTACACAGCATTAGCTTGTGATACTTAGAGCACAGTATTTATTTCAATGGGAACATGCTGTATGTCATTCTCATTGTACCCTCTGCCCATCTTTGTCCCCTGAATCCATAGGGTGTCGTGGCCCGTAAGGACATTTCCATCCATGACAATACAGTTTTAATCCAGGAAAGAGAGATAGAATTGTCGTGCTGGCAGCCTGCTTTACTCTAACAGGTATTTCCTCCTTTTACAAAGCACAAGTCTGTGGTGTCTATGTGGAAAGAAAGAGTGAAGCACTAACTTGAAGGATTCACTGTGGCCACATCAGCAGAGTCTGCAGCAATAAGGTAACCAAAACATGAATACATCCATTGCAACTAATAAAACCAGACTACCTCTTCAAAGCCTGGAAGAAAACAGAATGAGAGTATATCAAGAGTTGCTGCTTTGTCTCTATATAAGGCGGCTATTGTCCTGCTATCTGAAATTCACTGAGGTACAAATTATTCACAAGTTGTGAAGGGAAGTAATGTTATTTAAGATCCTTCACTGACCATTCATGCTAGGTTGTTGAAAATAGTTTTATTTACGATCTTTCACTGTTTTTAAAATCTACCACATATCAGATAATTCATCATAAAGTTCTAATGAACTCATGATTCAGTGCCATTAACAGCTGCAGAAACAATACAAACTGTAATCTTCAGTTTCTAAAATTCAATTTTATGTTCAAGTCCCAGAATATCTTGAGTTTGTTCTATAAGTCATCCTGCCAAAGGCTAGTTCTTTGTGCAACATGTGTAGCTGATTCCTGTAGTACCTTCTAACATTAAAAATATGAGACACTTCTGAAATATTTGTAAACTTGATGCCTAAGTGATTTATGCAATTATTGTGATATAAGCAACTACTAAAAAAGCTTCGGTTTGCAATGTTGATTCTTGGGGATGCCAAAAAGTTCCAGCTCTCTCTAAACTCATTTAATCAAAATTATACTGTCTATATACACATCTAGATAGGAATGGGAGGAATACCTGATCTCTCCTTTACTGCTGGACAGTACTAAAATCAATTCTACATTTGCTAGCAAAGGCAAAGAGACTTGAAGTACTCTTTTGCAAATCAAATTTATTTCTCCCTCTCTAAACATTTGAACCAGTATAATTTTATCTTAACCATTTGTTTTATTTCTATGACACTCTGAAAATAAACACTCAATTTTAACCAGTAATGAAGTTTTTGTGTGAACTACAACCAAATGCTACAACTGCTTTTACAAAATCAAGTGTAGGAAAGGACTTTGCTTCAAAATGTACGGAAAAGAAGTGGAAAGTCTTTCAGATAAGATTCTAAATTGAAATTACTCCTGATGGAATAACTATTCATAGATAGATAATGAGTATCCACACAGTGCTTTGTAGGATTTAAAAAATATTTCTTGCCTTTTGGTGAGTAAACAGTAATTCAAAGAAAATAATGTGTTATTTTTGTTCCAAACAGTCAGATAGTTTGTTTTTATGCATACTTTTTGAGTAAGGAATTCTAAGGATAATACTTTCTGAAATACTATATGCACATGCCAAAGAATCCATTTGAAAGCACTGCTCCTTGTGATTTTACACCTCCAGTAAGACAGCAATTTAAACTTTCTTGCTCTGTCAAATATGCCATTTGTCTCACAGCGATTACACAGCACTACCTTTCCTTTTAATCTTGTTAGTACTAAGCACCCTTCAGCAGGTTGGGGATACTATTTAGCGCTTTTTCTCTTGCCATGAATTAAAACCAATGGAGATTCTCTCATCACCAGCAAACCTCCACTGATCCTTGAAAAGGGAATCATTTTGTCACAGATAATTCATAATAGGTCCACATACCTTAATTTAAAAATATGGTAATTTGCAGCACAGAATTATCAGTACCATCAAATATTTTCTGGAAGGTTAACTATGATGTTTGAATTAAGATTGTATATTTGCTACCAACTCAACAAGCTTATATGTAAAAGTAAAGGAAGATTAATTAGAAGCAGCTATCCTTTTATCATGGTTCAATGAGAGGAGTAAGAAATTTCCTTTAATGTACAATAAGAAATGAAAATAAAATGTGAAAGTGCAACTGTGAAGTCTGCACACAAACACTGCTAGAAAAAAATTTCTAGGTATTTCCAGCAACTCACTTTACCTCCTTTCCCAAACTTGGCAATTGATTGCTTTGAGAGCTGTTCTTTTTTAATTTGTTCTTTGTCAAAGACTCCCAAAATCTACATTGATTTTTCTCTTAAAAGAAAAAACCCACCTCTTTTCCCCTGATATAAACAGTACAAAAAAGTATACTCTACAAATATTATAAGTTCTAGACTTAGAATTTCTTCAGTGTTGTCACTTGACAGTGAATCCTACCATTAGAAGCAGCTGCTGAACAGAACACGGTTGCATGCTAAAGGGGTATAGTTTGAGAAATGAAAGAGCCTCACAAAAAAACCCAAAACTGGCTAAGAGCTGCCCATCTCAGCACTTATACTAGTGTTGCACAGATATTCACCAAGTATTTATTAACAGAGAAAACCTAAGTTATTGGAATCTTCTGAATAGGGTCCTAGGTGGCCATTCCAGCCTATGCATGATATGTTTCTGTCAGTCTTCTTAAGCTGTGTACAAACTATCTCCTAATATCTTAATTACATACAAAAGACTCTCTTGTGTTACCATTCCCGCATCTGCAGGAAAATGCTGCAGAAATTGTTTTGGGGACTCCTTCAGACTGACAGATTCTCTATCCAGGGTGTTAATGAACAAATTAAGCATTAATACAGTGTCTATCAAGTGCCTTATGCACAGCAGAAGCTGCTGCTAGGAATCTCCAGGACAGTCTGAAATTCTCACCTGTAGACCTCCTAATATAAATCAAGTACAAGGCTTAAAAAGGGCCATAATGTTTGCTGTCCCTATAGGAAAGAAAGGCAAACTGAGAACTGACATTTCTCTACTGAAAGTTTGCCATGAAACTGGCTAATAATTTGAGTCTGTGGTAGTCATTTCAGGTATCTAAATCATCTCACCATGGCTTTCCCCATTCCTATGGAAGCACAGTTTTAATACCCTTTCAAAGCCCTACCTCAGGATTCTCTCTTGGGAGCACACAGTACAGTATGCAGTTAATGCTGATAATGCTATTTAGAGGAGTCTGCAAGATCACAAAACTAATAATATAGCAAGGAAGAGAATAAACTTCTTTTGTCCTAGCACATTTGGTAGCTTAAATTCCACAGAACACACATAGATGATGTTTTTATTCCCTATCTCATGCTGATAAATGTAGGAAAAAACTTAGGAGCTTGATCCAATATCAGATGAAATGGAGGGTGCCCTTTGTGGTCTTCCTTTTTTATTTTACTCTGTATTCTCAAATAGACAAAATGCTTGCAACTAAAAATCAAATTGGAACTGTGAAAAGTAGCTTTACAGTAAATCATATTGGAAAGTTAAAGGTTATGAACAGGTCATTGTAATCTTGTTATCCAGACACATACTTCCTTACCCTCAGTCCTAAGTATTTGATGTAGCTATCTTGTCAGCTTTTTTCACATAGTTTTTCCTTTTGTCTGTTTACCTGCAATAGTAAGAATAATCACCGTCTTTTGTTCAGAATGCGTTTTTGGTGAGATAATTCTGTTTAGTCTTGCTAGATGCAAGTTGTCTTTCTTCATGCTTTCCATGGGCAAATATATTTCTGTTTGACATTCTTATGAATTCAACACTAATTCTCTAAAATGTCTTCCCGTTGGTGAAAGTTAAAGGTATTATCTTTTAAAACTAGCAAGGAAAATCAGCTATTTCTGGAAACAAACCATAGCTTTCTACAATGCACTGAATCCATTTTCACAGGCCTTGGCAGAACATTATCTTTTTCAAGATTTCTTGCATCCCAGCATGTTTTTCTATTAGGAAAAAAACCATCATTAAAGCAACTACATTTCAAATACTAACATTTTAGCTAAGAGGCTTTTTATTGTTCTGAGTTCCAGCTCTACTGTATTCTATTTGTATTGGACAGCAAGGAGAATGACTAGATGTTAATTGCATCTTTCTCTTTTGACTCACCATCCCTATTGGTTTTGAAACTTGTGGGCAAGTTAAATAGCAGAGAAGTGGACAAATCCTAGGGAACAAGTTAAAAGGTTGAAGGGGAAAAAACCCCCCAAAATTGAAAAAAGGAGAGAAAGGCTAAAGAAAGTCAACTACAGGACAATAGCGGTTACTGCTCTTTTCTTGAGGCTTTTATATGAAATCTCATAGACTGAGCATGAGCTTCTCCCCTTTCATTCCCATATCCCACCTTCTACAGTGAGTTACGAATACTATACCTTCATAGCACAGCTTGAGTCCTGCACCAGGATCCCATATGCCTGAGTGTCTCTGATTAGCCCACACCCAGGGCTAAACAATAACCAGTTGTTCTATCACTCAGTCTCCCCTCCCCAACTGGGAAAAGGAGGGAGACTCATAGGCTGAAATTTAAACAGATTTAATAAAATAAGAAAGCCAATATTGATACTAATGCAAAAGACACAAAATTATACTTAACTCATAGAGTGGTGGCAAGTTCCTCCAGGGATGGTAACCATTGAGGAGAAAGGAGGGGAGGAGAAGAGAGCAAAGAACCATGCCCCCCCTCCCCAGCAGCTTTCCCATTTATAGTGACCCTGACATTAATGTTACAGAATATACCTGTGGGTCAGCCTGGGTCAGCTGCCCTGGCTCTCACTGCTAATGGCCTTGATCACCATACCATGGCTGGCCACAAACTGAAACAAAATGTAACTGAAAAGTGATTCTATAATTTTTTCCCCACAAGACCAGGACACTGAGTCAGCAGTTTTGTCGGTGATCTGTCAACCACATGAGCTTCCAGGCTGAAAAAGGCCAGTGCAACTTCACAGCCACAGATACTCCTCCAAACATTCCCCTGCTAAAAGTCACACTCCTAATGATGCTAGCCCTTCTTCCTCACGTGACAAGGCAAATTCACAGCATTTCTGATTCACATGATCAAATGCCTGCATCTAACAGGTGGCAAAAGCTAACAGATACCCACTCTGTTGCAAGAGCTGGTGTTGAAGTTCAATGCATTGCAGAAGGCCGAGAATTTCTTTAACTTTTTTGTAAGGTCACAAAATTCCCAAGTAGGGATTATGCCTCACTGCACGTTTGGGGCAGGAGTTTCACCTGCACTATTGGCTCAATGTTCTTACCACAGGGGGTCAGCCTCTTACTGCTTTCATTTGAAGCAGAACATGTCTGATATTGAACGTTTTGGGAACCTCACCTGAAAAAATTTCCTCATGTTCATTCTGTTATATGAAATGAAACACAGGCAGCATTGCACGCTTCTAAAGATGACTGTGCTGGCTGAAATGCAGAGCATTTCACCTCCTGATGATTAGACTTTGAGTGCATTGAGAAGAACAGCTAAGCCAGCTAATAGGGGTTTTTTTTGACTGGGTTGCTTATCTTTGCCACATCCCTAGCCGGACAGATGGTAACCATGTTGTCAGTCTCAGCAGATTCAACAAGAACTTCAATATTCAGGGAAACCGAACTACCTTAATTTGCATTAGAATTGATTCCTACAGCTAGAGACTTCAGGCATGCTGGTAGAGTGTGACGGTGCATCCAGTGTCTAAACAGCATACTGCTATCAGATCAGTGCCTTCTACAGAACATAAAATTCACTAGGGAGAAAAATAAAACATTGATGTTTTTAAGTTTCCACAGACACTCAGCTCATAATTCCCATAGATTTGGGGGTTTTTAAAATTACAAAATACAGTAATTTCTGTGTTCTGCAAATGGTTATGGTAGACATGTTATAGAACGCTTGAAACTTCTTTAAACAGCATGAACAAATTCTGAGGTTTTGCTTCTGTAGTGAAGCCAAACATGTTGGTATATTCCAATGTTTTGAATCTTTCTGCAGATTCTTTGCATAATTTGTTTTCTGCCATTATACTGGTGTGATACTCAGCTCTCTGTTCCTTTTCAGTTCTTCAGTTGTACACATAGCTCGGTGTGCTGCCTCTCTTTTCTTTAGTCTTTCATATTTATTTTCTCTCTTGTGATTTATGTTGCACAGTATTCTGGCAGAAATATGATTTTTCATTTGTTCTGTCATGTGAAGACTGACTGTACTACCTTTCTTTGTTCAGTCCTCCTGCTGATTCATCCTCAAATTGCAGAAACAGTGGGTTTCATATGTATTCAAGTATCTTCTTGTCTGAAGTATCAATACAAATGCATTATATTTAGCTGATAAAACCAGTAATTAATTCTAGTTTGAACTGCATCTTAACTACATTTAACACAGAGCTAAATTTTAAATAAAGAGGAACCAGATTTTCTGTTTCATTAGAAATTCTCCTACTTCATTTTTTTAGGTCCAAAATGGAAAACAAAGCATTCTGAAATTTTTAATGGAATCAATCCTTATCCCTACCAAAATCAGCTGGGATTAATCAAAGCATTTTCTATCACTGAAGTCAAAAGGATTTTGACCCTCTTTATGACTTATTTAATTTACAAATTTCATTCAAAAATGCTGTTTCAAAGCAAAGAGTACACAGTATTTTGTTTGTCCTTTTTTAAATGTCAAACTCAGACATTCCTACCTGAAGTAGTTAAATCCTAAACTGAAATTTCAAGAAGCATCAGTTTGTTTTTATAAACAATATTTTGCAAGTATTTATTGTTTGACAGATTTTAATAATGATGCCCATATCATTTCTTCCTGAAAAAACAATTTGACAAAAAGCTTTAATCAGCTCTGTTGAGAACCCAAATGATTAAGATGTTGCTTAACACCCAGCTAAGCTAGACTAGCACTCACGGTTCATAGTCTGTATCAAGAGAACAGAAAACATCCTTACTGAGACAAGGACAATTTCTTTAGCATTCTCATTTATTTTTCTCTAGCATTCAGGCTATGCAAGTAACTGTGCCGAAAAAACTTCAGAAATATTTTTTGGAATTACACTGTAGAAGAGATGACAGTCAGCTGTGTCAGAACCTTCTAACCAGGTCACGGTTACGGCTGCTCACATCAGGCTGCCAGATGATAGAAGCTGTTTTTCTCCTGTTGCCTCCAGGAAATAAAAATCAGAACAAGAATTTTCCTCCCCCCCCCTAATTAACAATCTTTACAAAACATGAAGGCTTCTGAATCACATGCAAATATATATAGTTTTTAAGTTATTACTTGATAGTTTTCCATTTATGATGTTTTTCAATTTTATACTGTAAATAACACGACTTCTCTTTATCATGAATAAGTAAGTTAAGAGTGTTTGGGTAATTTTGGAACAAGTTATAAATTGTGTAAGGGTTGTGTACACTTTTGATGCTTATTTCAAGTACTGAACTGGCAGAAGGGTTGTGTTTCACCATTGGACATATACTTCCTATGAGAATTTATCATAGCAAGAAACCTCACCATAGGCTTAATGTTATGGTACTCTTATTTACTTGGCAGTAAGTATTGTGACCTCTGTAAAGGAATTGAGTAAATATGTGTCTTTACTATGCTGGGTCATGGCTTCACCGAGACAATGCAGTATTGAAATGTATTCTCAGCTACCTCTTATAAATTTGACATTTCCTTCAACAGAATTTAGCTCAGCTAAGGGGAAAAGCAGCTCATCCATAGTATATCAGGAAGCCTTGAGACAATCATAATGATGCCAGCAGATATACTTCATTGTATCTGCCCAGACATTTTCTGTCCTTATAGTGATAATTTAAATCTAGTTTGACTCAAACCATTACAGCACACTACTGTGACTAGTGCCTTGAAATTATTTTGATATGAAGGCAGACTAAGCCACCTATTAGAACTTACTCTTCCTTAAAAAAGTAGGAAGTATTTTCATGTTGGACTACTTGGCAAGTAAGGACCCATGCTTCAGCGAATGGCTGCACCCTCTACAGCATCCCATTACAGAATCATAAAATAATGATAATTATTGTTCCAAGCACAAGCTCATGGCATTTTAAACTCTGCACAGCATGTTTTCAGTTTTCTCTTTCATCCAGTCCTTCAGGTTTTGATATATTATTTATTGAGCAAATTCTTATTTCAGTAACATTGGCATTCAGAATGTGTTTTATGCCCTGTTCTTGCTGCTGCAGCATCATGATAAAAGATGGACTCAAACTTTTAAGGAAGTTGAACTGAAATTGTAGAGTTAATAGACAAAAGCTCTGCACAAGCAGCAAGCAGTCTCCCATAAATAACAGGATTTTGCTACTGCTTCACATTTTGTCTCTCATCTCTGAGTAGTCAGGTAATGGGAAAACTGGAAGTTTGTGTCCGACAGCCAAGATTTCCAACTTTTCTAAATATTAATAGCACTACTCTCCTTTTTTTTTTCTTGTGTTATTCAGTCATTTACCAGTCTTGTGAATAGTCTCCATTTGTAGAGGGGTTAAGAAATGTCACCCTAGTATTTATCTGTAATATGGGAAAGGGCCAACAGCAGGAGTTCTGCAAAGGCATATTGGATCACAGTGTGAACAAGAGCACCAGGGTCAGGAGTTGGCTAAAAAAGGAACAAAACCAAGAGGCTTATTGGTGTTTCACTTTTGCTTCTCTCTACTGGAGTACTCTGTCAGGTGACATAGGCTGTGTTCACAAGTGCCTGTACCTTACAAAAGATAAACGTTAGTTACCAAAAGAATGGCAAAAGCTCAGCATTTTTGCAAATCACATTGGATATATGCTGTGCATATGAAATCAATTACTTACAATTACATTAAAACACCCGCATTAACAAAATAATCAGATTTATGTGTTATTTACTTTTAAAACATCATTTACTCTAGCATTTTTTAAATGCTTTGAATATTTATAAGGCCTTTTGAAATAGTTACTAGATAACAGAAATAGAGGAAACAATTGTCTGCTGAATTTAAAACATTGATGCTTGCAGAATGTAGTAAGTCATTAGTTTAAAAAAAAAAAAAATTACAAACGTTAATATCTTTGTCTCAATGGCTGCCACAGTAGTATTTTTAATGGGCTCTATTTGTTCTTTTAGCTTTTAGTAGTGGCATTGTACTCTATAACTTACACTAATAATTTACAATAGGGATTAACTCACAACAATATATATTATGGATCTACTTTGGGACTATTCGCCAAGTGATTACTTTAATGCTCTTTTGCACATGCCTGATTGTATTATTTTTTTTCTTAGTTTCTTGTTCTTTTCCACCATCCCTTCTGATTTCTGTACTCCTTTTGATGCTTTTTTTGTGCACTTAAAAAGTTCATAGAGAGACAGATTATAAGAACTCCATCATCTGCAGTTTACTAGAAATCCTGACCTGAAATACTGAGTATCTCTTAGCTGAGTACTTGTTCTGCCTAGAGATACGTTAGGAGCTCTGCATGAGTAAAAATGTTTTCATCTGATCCATATACTGCATAGTCATTTGGAAGTTATTTATAGATATGCTGTGCTGTTTCTGTTTTCTACCCTGTCATACATATATCTCTCTCAATATTAGAATTGCTTTCTGCCTCTTTCTGAAAGCGAGCATTTCTGTCACTGTAATCCTGCTACTCTGATCCATTATTGTTCTACCTCCTTTATTTAACAAAAGTCATTAATTAAACTTTATACATTTGGGTAAAAGGGAAAAACATATGACACAGATTCAGTTGCTGTCACATCAGAAACAGGACAGAAAGTGTGTTACAGTTCTACCCAGGCCAATAAGAGGTTGAATTAATTATGCACTTCCCATGTGTTTGGTGAAAATATGGGATAGCTTCATGGCCAGTCAACAGCAGAGCATCACATCCTCCCTTCTTCCTTTTCTTTATCAAGAGAAGAAGCTGTAACTTAGCTCTAGCTGTACAGTCACCTTTATCTGATGAATGCAGTCCCTCACTGGAGGTGTGATTCCCATTGCTCCCTCTACGCATGGCCAACCCCGAATCACCAGGCTAGAATTTGCACAGCCAGACAATGAATCGGATCATGGGCTGATCTGGCTAAAAACTAATCTAGCAAAGAAGAAGATTAGTTTTCAGTTGGCTTAGTCAGACTCACTGTGCTGCCGTGCAAATCTGGGAAGAGAAGATGCAATCACCCTTTGCAGCAGCTGCCCATACATATCTTGCATTAAAGCAGCATGCATTAAAGGGAGGGAAAAAAATCCCTGTTGACTGAACTACAGGATAAGGGTACCCCTTTTCACAAGTTGAGGTGTCTCCATGTTAACTCGGGATGACTTCAAGATACATCTAACTTGCATGGAAGAGTTATTTGGGTTACACTAATCAAAAAACAATTTCCAACACAATACTGCAAAGATGCTAATTCTTTTTCACTTGGGCAAGAGTAATCAGCAGTCCTTACTCAGGTCAACAGAGAAATACTAGCATAGGATAAAAGAAAATCTTCCCCAAAGGATTTAATATGTAAGAGAAAGCTTACAGTAACAAATAGTTCCAGCAAAACTACATGGGGGAAAGAATTTGTCTCTGAGTTCTTGAAACAGTGGGAGGGGAAATGAGCTGCTGGAGGTTGAAAAGAATTGGTTTCTGGAGCTCTAGAGATGTCATGCCAGCGCTGTGATCAGTATGCTGTGCATTGCTTTTGATTAATTAGATAGTCTGTTTTTAAAGTGTACATATCTTAAAAAAAAAAAGTGAGAATAAAATACCCAATGCCTATATCTACTCACTTCCTTCCTAAGTAGGAAGGAAATGTGTAGGGCTTGAAAGTGATCAATCACTTTCAATCAGGGCTTGAAAGTGATGACAATACGCAGTGCATTAGTTTAATCAAATAATCATAAATAAAACAGTTTTTGATTTGTAGCTGTATGCTTTCAAAGAAGTTGTACACAACTTTTCCAGCTCTGTGTTTTCAGAAATAAAAAGAAACCCACTTGAACTTGGCCAGTTCGAAATGTACTCTTAGCAATGGAAACTTTGAAAGACGCAACATATTTGGCATCATTTGTATCTGTTGGCTTATGGAACATTTATGTAGTTATAATACAAGCATTTTGAATAAAGATAGAATGTTTTCTTAGCTCTCTTGGAACGTTGACATTAAATCATCCATACTACAAGGATTCTTGTCTAAGGATCGCACAGTCTATTATGCACTTCCCTTGGAGGAAGAACAAAGATAACACTAAATCTGATGGTAAAGCAGTGTAACGTAGGAGCAGCAGCAGCAAACTAATTCTGTTCTTTGGAACCAAAAAGCAACCAGCAGTCAGAACAAAAGATTAATCTCTAGGCACCTTGAAGGGTAAAAAGACCAGGAGAAATAAGGAATATTAAGGAACGGTAACGCAATGTTACCCTTGGGGGAAGGATTTCAGAATGGGGTCCTATGGAATATTTCTGGATATCAATCTGATTAGCAGGAACAGAAACATGCAAATTTTTAATTTTGTGAAATATTTGAGCATTTTAGGTAATTATTTACATTTTAGAGTGTTATTTTCTAGTTACATGTATAAGTCAGGCCCATATCTTAATAACTTTGATTAACAATAATTTTAAAATTCTTGTGTGTATTGAAATGCTTCATTATATTAATGTTCACAGAAGCACAAGTGCCAGATTCTGCTATCAGTCATGCTGGAATCATGCAGTTCGCTTGACAGAGTTATTCCAGTTGCAACACGGTCGCTAAAAATGAAGTTACATCATGCTTTCTTATCATATTCAGTTAATAATTAATTCAAATATTACATAGACAGTCTGGATTCTTTTTCACCATAACAAAGATTAAGATTCCATACAAGTGCTCAGGTTCCAGGGGAGAAAAACATTCAAAATCATGTAAATTTTTCAAGAAGGACAAAATTAAATAAACATTCCCTACCATAAACAACTTTTTTTCACTATTTATACATTATTCATCAATAACTTATCCATGCTAGAACTGCTACAATTAAAGAAATCTCAGGATTTGCTCATACATGTTTTGAAATTAATTAGTAACTTTTTAGCACTTGCTGTCAAACTTATTTACAGAAACTGCATTAACAAGAACTATGTATTAAAATTCATGGAAGTGACTAAAGATTTTCCCAAACTAGTGTCTTAAACATAATATTAGCATGTTATTTATAAATAAGAATTATTTCTACTTTAATACTGGAATATGTGCAGTTTGTATCAACTAGAGGCCTGATTCAGTCCCAAATTACTGACTATTCTGAAGCACAGAAAATTAACTGTTGTAGCCCTTTTCACGATGTTGTGTTCTTCAGCTTGGCTGGATTCCTAACACATCTCCTACAAGTCCTACAAGGATTTCTTCATGGATTTCCTGGCCCAATGAAAGTTAATGGGTGTTGGCATTATTACTGTATTTCTTTTTGACATAATGAATAGTTTTCTCCATAAACATGTTGCTTAGCATAAAACAGTGCATCCAATTCATTTTTGTTCTTTGTCATTTTCAATATTTTGAGAACATGTCTAGGATTTTTCTCACTGTTTTCCTAGAAGTATTGCATTCTGGTCATTTTAATCATGATTTAAGAGGAGCTTTAATTAAAATGTATAGCATAAAAATGTGTTGAGAGTAGGCAATATTCTCACTTTCTGTGTGAGGAGCTTTGGGATTCCTTATCTTATCATTCATCTTCCAAACCTAAAATATTACTTTTCATGGGCTAAGACTTGCTGTTTCTTCAGCTTTGTGGAGGATATCCTGCGAAATATCCCGTGAAATAATATCATGTGAAAAAAAACAGTTTAACCTCTGTTGCTTTCCATTCATCAAAGGAAAAATCATTCCCTACCTTTATATAATGGCACAATGATTACAAGCATTTCCAGTAGCTTGCATAGTAACAAGATTGTCTCTAAATGGCACAAAACCCCATTTCTGTAATATCTGGAAAGATGGAGGAGTAGTAGTTTATCCCTAAGCTTACTTCCTCTGGTATTTCTGTGTTTGCTCTGTAAAGCTGATTTACTGATCTGTCTTCTGCTGCTGATGCTAATGTTTTGAGATGTCTAGCAAAAGTGGCAAAAAGAGAAAGCTCAGAAAGGCAGAGAATCTAGAACCAAACCTCAATAAATCCATTACTCTGACCCTAAATACAGGGGGTTTACACATCCAGCTTACCTAGAAAAGTTAAGTTGTGTTGTAGTACCTTAATTTGTTTTTGTAAGTCCTCTTGTGTTCTGTCTGTGCACTTGCATTTAAATTTGAGAACCTATGCATAACACACTGCATTAATTTGCTGCCTATTAAAAAGAAGTCCCATCTATGAATGTTTCCCAAATAATACTACCCTTCACAGCCTCTGTATGTACAAAATTGGCATAAACCTTTCCAGAAAGAAAGTAGTCATAAAATGAAGAATTAACATTTGCCTTAAAAAATCATATTGGAATGTCCCTTCACTTAAAACGTTCCCCTGTGAGCGCTCATCCTCCTCCTTTTCCTTCTTTTCTCTAAAATCTCCTTATTGAAACTGAAAGCAGTGCATTTATCATCTTGAAAGATCAGAGGCACCAACGAGTTTTCAAAAAGATATTTTTTCATACACCTCATACCTGTAAGCTTTCACATATAACTTTGAACAGACAATCATAATCTGGGATTACTGATGTCCACAAAATATCCTCGTGGCTTTTCATTTTAGCTCTGCCTGGAGCGGTCTTGGCCACAGATTTCACCAGAAATATTGCAACTGTAGTTTTAATCTCCTTGCACCTGAAGTTAATTTTAAAAAGGAAAATATAAATAATTCAATGTATGATGGAGTTAGTAATTTCCTTAGGAAAGCTTAACATTGTCATTGTTTTCTCAAAGTTGTACCTCATTTATTCATAGATACCTAGAAGAAAACAAATGTTTTAGCACTAAATACGGGGTTAGGCACACTTGGCATACTAAAAGAATTCTTTTTCAAAGTGTGGCTATTCTTCTCTATTTTCTTCCTTATTTTAATATCAAGCTACCATGCAAACATCATTAAATCTATCCTTGCACCACCCTTCAGAGGATATATGCTGCGTCAGGTCTTTGCTATTCAGGATGTCTCTGGCAAAGCAAATAAAATCTGAAACCCATTCACAGTTTTTCTCTATACTTGGGTTCCTTCAGTAATAACTGGTCAAATACAGAATGAAGTTTGCAGGTGCATCATTGCCTTCTAATGGTAAACGAATAGATGCTGTGTTTGCCTTAGCTACTGCAGGTGATTTCTAGTATCTCATTTCTCTTTTGAAAATATGTTGCCTCATGCTCCACATTTTTTATAATAATTTACATTAGAAAAGCTATAGTGGTTGAAGATCTTGCTGCCAAT
Source organism: Nyctibius grandis (assembly GCF_013368605.1). Lineage (NCBI taxonomy): Eukaryota > Metazoa > Chordata > Aves > Nyctibiiformes > Nyctibiidae > Nyctibius > Nyctibius grandis. The sequence goes on from NC_090666.1 coordinate 17,466,058, forward strand.
GTGATAGAACAGTGACTTAGGCACACAGAAGTACCCTGTGCCAGTTTCTGCTTCCATGTAAAGATATAAAAGTCTGGAAAGCCAAAATCTTCTGGGTTTCCCGGATGGAGGAGCTTAAGCCTCTTCCCAACAAAATCCTTGTACCTATGGACTCCCCCTGCCTACGTGAGGGCATAGGAAACCATACGTGCATGCCCATTAGCTTGGGTAAAGAAAGCCGTTTGTTTACCGTCCTGATGTATGCCAGGAATTGCTGGGACAGCTGACACCCACCTTGCTTCTCTCTAAAGCCAACTTTGCCCAATCCAGCAGTCGATAAGTAATAAACTGCTTTACTGTGTAGGAGCATGTAAACTTAAATATATGCCATTACCAGTGACTACCAGGCTCTTTTTGTTTGACAGCTTGCTTCATCAAGGTCCCAGGAATTTTGAAGGCGGCTAGGCCTCATTATATTAAGTACTGTGCTAATGTACTTAAATTTGCATTAATAGTCTGAAGCTAATAGTATACTGGGCCAGCAACTTAATTCTACAAGATAAAGACTTCACTATTGTAAGACACTGAAGTCATTCACTGGATATGGAACTAATCTAATTCTCTTAGATCAGAATTTACATGATATTAAATATATTCTGACAGCACAGTGATAAAGAAGTTTAAAAGAAAAGAGTGTGTGGAACTGTACAGGTTGCATCCATCTTCATACTACTTTGGGGGGGCTTTTTCTTTCCCCACTGAAGCCTTGAGTTTAAAGAAACTCCCACAAAATGTAAGTAGAAGGACAGGCGTTCAAATCTAATAGCTGACATTTGTTACTACTAAAAAGCCTCCGATGTCACCAGTCATAACAAATGGTTTGGATCTGTTATGCATCATCAGCTGAGAATTTGGGCAGATTATATCAAAGAAACAGCCACTAAATTAGTAGCTGGGATAATATTATTTAACAGACACCAGTTTTAAATTTTTTGGTACAGTAGATATCCACACAGCATAATCTTGGCTTATTAATATGAATAAAATACCATGCTATGATCCCAAAAATGTACAGCAAGGTTAGCCAAGTGCCCTTACGAACAGCAGAGATGTCAGATACCAGTGCGTATTGCCAAATCCCTGGGTTTCTTTTATCTTTGACTGGCTTTTGACCATGGGCTGTTATTGCACAGGCCAAGGACAGATAGCTGTGATTTGTGCTTCTTCACAGCTACGCACAGCTCCCTGGACTGGAAAACTGCTGACTGGATGGCATCCAGCAGCTGCCCAGGGCTGTGTTAGAATGGCCAGAAACTGGACGAGGTAATCCCGAATCTGTGCCCGCGCTGCTTGGGCAGCTATCAGACTCGCTCAGGACCTGCCTGGGGCATTGAAGAAGCAGGATTTGTGACAGAGAGGCTCAGCGTTGCTCCCTCACAGAACTGAAGGTGCTGGCAGAGTTTATGCCAAGCACACAACCATCTGTAACGGGCAGAGTAAAGAAACCTGAATAGAAGGGAATATATGAACACAAGAACAAAGTTGGCAGGAGTCATTGTTTAGGCCCAATAGGTTTGTTTCTTTGCCCCTGCTTCCTACATACAATCCACTTTTAACTCATAGCATTCTTTTGAATGCTTCTACTGTGTGTATTGTCAGTGTTACAAAGGTTCCTTTTACGTATTGCTGTCCCAGTTGTTCATGATCCAGCCTGCTATAGGGAACACCGCGTTTTCTTCGTGAAGTGTATGGGCTAGGAGAAAGCTGCAGATGCCTCAAATACAGGGTCCTCAGCCCTCCTAGTAAGTACACTGTGGTGCTTCTCTGTAGCATCCCAGGTAAGAGCAGATCAAGGGATTTAGGCCAAGTGAAAAGGCAGTGAGCTGAAACGCAAAGATTTCTTTTGAGGCTGAACCACTGTCACCTCATGAACTTGTACTGAAGCTTATATTATACCTTTAAACATGTGCTAGCATGCAATAGTATGCTGTATCAGAGCAACTGATTAAATGGGTTCCAAAAAGAAAATCTAGAGATTTGGGCACTTTGGGCTTGAAGGAATCTTACATGTACAGCAGGAGCTGTAATTCCTTTTCTTGGGTAGAAGATTTGAAAATAACTTTTCACAAAATGAAGCATACAAAGGGGAACTCGGGACTTTTTTTCTTGTATGTATTAAATTTTTTGTTAAAAAGCAGTTGTAATAATAAAGGATCTCTGGAGACATTCACTGTCTCTAAATGTCTGTCTTTAGGGAACTGTTGAGCTGATGTTTTAAAACATTAGTGATTACTTGTGATCTTTGATCACTGTTTTTTAATAAAACAGGTCAACCCTTCTCTCCTCTCTCCCCACTGCCCTGCCCCTGGCATTTTTTGTTTAGTTCACCTTCACGTCTAGTAATATATTCTTTATATAAATAATTTACATTGTCCAGGTTCATGAAGTTTTGTCTTCCAGTTTGGCTTTCCCAGGAAATTACATTACTATTAAATATGGAATAAATTCAGTTCATTCAACAATCTCAACAAGGCAGAATATGTAGAAGTGCAGCCAAGCTAAAGAAGTCTTCCTGATCTTATCTCTGTAAGTAAAGTTGTACTTTACAACTGAGTTGCAGTGTTTGATTCTCAACACATGGGTCATTGCCTGCACATAGACCCTCACAGTAAGGACTAAGCTTTCCCTGGAAAACTTGGGCTGATATAAAACCTGTATGCATTTGACAATGAAATAAATGTGAGTTCAAACTCCAACAAATCTGGATAGGTTTAAATCAAATTTGATTAGATAATTTTTAACTGTAATTTCTGATTCCTGTTCCTGCCTTTTACCCTTGCGAAAAGGTATCCATGAACAAATCTGGCAGATTTTTTCCATTCTATCCATTCAGAAATTGGGTTTTACTTTCAAGATTTATACACGGAGCATTACTAGCAATAAGATATAGTTCCTTGTTTATACTAAAAATTTCTCCTTACTGCACAAAATTTCCTTTTCTAAAATTTTATTTTACCTTTCCTAGTGTAGTTCATTATGAGTAAGTATCTTTAAAAGTATCATTTGAGCCGATACTGTTACATCCATACCTTGTAACAGTACTGTTTAGACAATTATATGGTATAAACCAGTATAATGTAAGTAAACCCTGTAGGGTAGATTATTCTATTGGAAGTACTCGCAAACCTGAGTTCAACACACATGAAAAGATGAACACCTCTATTTTTAAAAATTATCTTATTGCTTCAGAACAAGTATTGCATTAAGTCACAGTTAAGACTTCTGAGGTAAGTCCCATGAAAAATAATCTGTTTAAAAACAAACACAGCCCAAAACTTACAAGCATCAGTAAATGTATGTAAGAAAAATGTACTTATATACACTATTCTGACAATGGTGTGTGGTATTGTCAGATTCCTTTAACACTTGAAGACCATTAAGTGGAAAATTTAATCATATAATTACGTATATTTAATCACTTTCTGCAGCAGAATGACAGAACTTTACTGAACCATTATTACAGCTTTTAATTTTAAATTGCTTATTGAACTGACTAATTTTGACCTTTAGCCAAAGATAAAATTACCCATAAAAGCAAAGGGATAAGATCTTCAGGTAGAGTACTTCGTCATAGCTACTACAAGGTCAGCAGAGCTTTGAGAGTTTATCACTTCTGTCTGTTCAAATTAATTCAAGACATCTAGTTGGTTTCTACATGCTTCAAGAGACATAGTGTAAATGAAGTAAGAATTTTACAGAGTTAATAATTTTTATCATTTTTTCTAAACACTGACGTTACTCCTGAGTTATGTATTATAAACACATTATCTGTTATTCCATATTTTGTCTATACAGTAAACCAATTATAAGCTAAAATTTTTAATTTATTATATTTTGCATATATCACTTCACTAGAAAGAACATACAGAAAACTGCAAAAAATTCATACTTTATAATTTTAAAACATCCAGCTGGCATGGCCAATAGGCCATTTTATTTCTGTTTTTTTTTTTTGTTTTAGAAAAGCATTCTCAGGCCTCACTGTTGTGGGGATTCAATCTAATGGAGTAAACGCAGTTACCAAAGGTAATAGTGCTACGGAACTACAGATATTATTAGCCATAACAAGTCAGTTCTGTTGGTGATAGTGTCCATTAGACGTGCACATTAATCCTTTGAGACTTACAGCTGCGACTTGGTAGAGAAGAGGACCAGTTCTTCATTAATTAGCAAATTTAAGAGCATGTAACACACAAACATGAGAAGCGTACTCTGTCTCTTCTCAATGGAGGTGCTTCCAATTTGATTTACCCTTGCTAGCCAGAGAATGACTTAACGTAACACATTCTTTTCATGCTTTAATTTTGCGGTGACTTTCAGTCTTTATGACGATACCAGGTATCTCTGATGGCTATTTTTCTCAATTTATTCACACAATAGGCACAAAATAGCCACAGGAGAGCAGTTTTCACTAAATGATCTGAACTCCATGCTTAATCTCTTACAATTAAAACCTGTTCGTTCCCTGTAGTTTCCAAACTGTGCTGTTTAGGCTGAAACTCCCAACGATGGCCCCAGTCTGTGCAAATCCAGATAATTTTCCTGAAGGACTGCTCAGCCAATGATTACATATTCCTGCCTTTTATAATTTACAAGAAACAACTTATGAGATAAACCCATAGGTGCTATTTCCATTATAATTTTTCATATACTGAAGAACAGCCCTGCATGCTTCTGTCCATTTTTCTTCAAGATTCTGGTTCTTTAATCATATCTGTGCTTCTAATGAAGCATGTTTCATTACAACGACTAAAAACCATGTTCCATGTAGGGAATAACACAATTTAATTTTTACATTTTCTACTTAATTATTATTTTATATATAGAAAACCTTGATAGAATGGCTACTTATAAATGCTTAGTTAGGCAGGTGATACCTGCTTATAAAACAGTATACTTGCCCATGATATCTCTATATTTAGTCCTATGAAGACTTTCATCAATGCTAACCTAAATTAATCAGTTTAAAAATGAATAGCTGTGTCTCACTGGAGACCATAATGAACTTCACATCTAAGCACCATGTCTGTATTTCAAAGAAAGGTCAAAAATACATAGGTATACTTAACTATACTGAACTCTCATCTATATATAATGTCTCAAAACATTTTGACTTTATATTATTATGCTATCATTACAATCTTACTGCATGCTAGCATTACATTATATTCTTCCTCTAGCTCCCAAGACCTATACATTCTCCTAATGCAGTCAGTATACATTTATTAGTTAGAAAATAATTTAAATTCTTGTTGTATTTAACAAATAATACAACCTGTAGGAGTTAAAAACCCACTGTCTTTTGCCTCTCAGTTACATTTGTCTGTAGTATACAGGCAGTATGGACAGGCACTCTGTTTGCTCATATCAGGCAAAAACATCCCTAGATTTAGAAACCATCAGTATGAAATTCTGAGATGAGGATGCACCTTCATGCTCCTATTCATTCATCACCTTTGTCACCTAAATAGTATTCAAAGGCAAATTTATTTCTAGTTCTAAACATAACTTCTGTCATAGTTCAGAGACAAGCTACACTTGTGACCTCTTTACCTTTCAAGTTTCCCTCTCTAGGAAAATATACACTCTGTGATCCAGTTGAAATTCATAATTTGTGAGTCACGCTGTCCTCACTGTACTGTTGTGCTAACAGAGACTTCTTATTGCAATCTCCTCTTAGTGCATATCAGTCTTGTAATAATATTTTTTACCTTCCCTCTCTATGCCAAGATACACTGTATTGTCCAGCCTATGTACCTGAGCTAGATCTTCCATGTTACCTAGCTCTCACAAAAGAAAGATCTTGTAGGTTGCTCTAGGACATTTGTTTTCCCTGTGTTTACATGAATCCCACATTACCATGCAACCTCTGTACGATTAGGACAGCTTTTTTCACACGTACTATTTTTTGCCCTGCCAAATCAAGTATCTGCATGCTGGCTAGTCAGTCCTTAAGCAGATGTTCACTAAAGTTAATGCTTATTTCCAGTTCTTGATATTTTCCTTCTACCTGCCCAGTCATTACTTTTTTAATACCACAAAGTCACAAAACATTTTCCTACCTCCAACCACTGATTGGTTTTCAGATTACTTTTCCTGATACCCTCTTTTTTAATTTAGCCCTGCATAGCCAGAGTAATGTCAAGCAGATAAATCAATGTGAATATACTTTAGTTACATCTTATAGTATATTGTATAGCTGTATCTTCACAGAAAAATGAATAAAAACTATATTTTGAGGAAAGTACTATATTCACAGACAATTGTGAACAAAGAGATTAAAAGCTATTAAATTATTCACTTTTGTGAAGTATTTGCTCAGCCCTACTAAATGTCTGCAAGAAATATTTCTAGTTTTTTACTTAACAATTTCACATAATGAATATTAGGAGGTGATGAACAGACAAGAGGAAAATCTGGAGAGCAAAATATCCTTTGAAAAATACAGAGAAATGAAATATAGGCTTTTTTTGGTATTACTAAAACATAGACTAAATTGCAGGGAGCACATATTCATAGTCAGTTCCCTGATCCCCAGTGGAAATCACAGACCTGAAATAGGTACCAAGTTTTTTCTGTGGTATCCACAGGGATTGGAAGATGCTTAGAAATGATTGCTACAGTAACCAGTTTGTAGGTAGCCGCTTGCATACACAGGATGGAAATGGAGGCCGAGGTCCATCCCATCCTAGACAAGTTGATACTTAATTCTGGGCTGAAGAAAGGCACTCATTTCCACTGACGATTCGGAGTGCTGCGTGTCCCCCCCAAGCTGGGTCTAAGGCAGATATTGTACTCTCTCAAAAAATACCTGAGAAGCTTCACATTGATTAATCCAATGGTCAGAGCCATTAAGAAGGATTTAGAAAAAATAGGTCCAAATTTAGGATTTAGCTCCCTGCCTAATCTTGAGGAGGCTTGATACGTGTCTTTTGTATCTGCCAGAATATCAGTTTCTTACCAGTGTACTATAGCATTAGTATTCTGAAATGGACATGTGGAAGCTGGTGGACTGTGCATTAATAGCTAAATACCAACTGAAGCAAGAGTTAGAACTTGGTTGTTTCCATGCGAATCCCCCGAGCTTCAGGGTATTTATTATTCTCATCTTCCTTCTGAAAAATGCTCAAGCACTTAAGGATTTTATTAGTAGACAGTAGGGAAGAGAAACGTTTAGATGTCAGCCTAGCGGGGAAACCAGTGAATCCAACAACTCTGAGTCTAATGCTGAGGCTGTGATAGGTACCCACAACATGCGGACTTCAGCGCCATTCGGAACAAGTTACTGTTACTTGCTCTCGAATACCCTCCTCTGCCATCGAAAAGCCACTCTGTATCAAACTGCCTCAGTGATGCATATTCAAGCAGTGCACGACTGTGGATGACTTTGGTATTTAAATCTGACACACAATTTACATGCACTGACCCTGTCATGAAATTGTAGCTTAAATAGGTACCATTTTTCATGTCTCCTGTGAAGCGTCTCTAAACATGAAAATCCACTGAACTTTAATTATTTTAAAAGAATGTCAAAAATTTGGTTTAGAATTGAGACTGGCGCAATGGTTAAAATAACAGTTAAAACTCAGGGTGGAAGAAATGAAGACTTTGGATAATTTCTCTTGAGAAGTAAAAGTACAATAATGGCTAGTAAAAAGAAGCAGAGAAAGACATATAATTATAAAGACAGAGCTTAACAGGTAGATGTTTTGGGATTTTGGTCTTGCTTTTCAGCAGGCACCACGGAGTATTTCTGCATGGGGAAATACATTGCAGTCTGTGTTTTGCATGGAAGATGTTGAAAGCAGACTAATAGCAAAGCTGCCAGTGTTATTTCTGCAGATGAATCTTGAGATTGCAGGCTTTCTACAGTGACATTTGCTCATTCTTTTTCATTCCACAGACAAAGCATCCCTGTGCTAAATTAAATAAGGTATATGAAAAATTAAGATGTATCAGGACACTCTGACATACAAATGCTATAAAATGTGGATATTATCAGAAAATTGCCACTTAAGAAACCTTTACGGATTCTGAGCATGAGTTCTTATTTTACTGGCAAAGGTTCTTTTGGCATTCTCACTACTTTTAAATCTTATGTTTATTACAGAACGTAATCACCAGGTTAATATAAGGGATTACATCAATCAGTTATGTTTAACTGGCATGTTAGAGTTCTAAGTAGCAGTTTATTGTGAATTACTTTTAGAAAATGTAATTTACATGAGTAATATCTTTCATGTCCAAAAGGAATTCAGTCTGATTCCATTTTTGCCTTTTATATTTTTTTATAATTATTTTTGTGAAGAAAACCTCAGCCCCCTACAACCCAGTACCAAAAGCCAGCATTTATTGTTTAGATCTTAATGTACATTATCTAATACTTCAGTGTTAGCAAAATGTAAAAAAAACAAGTAGCTTATATGTCCTATATCTCTCCCAAGATGAAAGAGACAGGCAAGTACTTCAGACTTCAGTCTGGCCAGTAAGAAGTTACTTGCAACTATTACTAACTCTTCTACCTGAGGTTATTCTTCCCTCTATGGCCTCATTGACCTGTTCTCTTCCAAAATGCTCCTGAGGTTATTCTTCCCTCTATGGCCTCATTGACCTGTTCTCTTCCAAAATGCTCCAGCTTATTTCCTAATAATACTCTTGTTACGCATTTACTGAGTGAAATCATGACACACTGATGCCAGTAACAGTTTTGCCAGATGAGCCAAGTTTAAATCAAGACATCTGGGCAACTACCATGATTTTTTCTTCACTGGCAATCTTGAAATCCGTGTATCAGAGTTCTCAAAAACAGTTTTCATTTTTCAAGCAACTAAATTCATACCACTCTATGTGGCTTATCATCTAACTTTCTTGCTTCAGAACAAGCAATTTTCTAGGGTTAGCAACAATCTTGTACCTAGCTGGCATATATGGCACTGTAATATGTCCAGCCAGCCAACGCTGTCTCCGTTAAGAAACAGGAAAAAAGTTTTACAGCTACTATACTCCATCATTTTTTCTAATTACTCCAAATGATTCTCTCTTGATTAAGTAAATTCATCCTGATATGAATGTGTATTATTATCTCATGTTCACTGCTACATGCATTGCTCTACTTTTCATATGATATTTGACAAAATAACTGCTATGTGTATTGTAGGGTTCCTCTTCCTCTAACCAACCTGCTAGCCCCTTTCTGTTGTCACCCTCAACAGCTTTATGTTCTAGTATAATGAAAATGAAAGAAACTGCGGTTCATCATCAGAGTCCTGATAAGTCTCTACATAGACAGGAACCTTTCATTTTTAGGCTCTGTTTTAGAATAAATGAGTGACACAAAAGTAATTGTCAATAGCGTAAAGGCAGACCCAAAACCAGTCCACAGCAAGGCCTCTGAAGTGAGAGAGTTTGGGTCATGTACAACGTTAGACAAGACAGAGGGGAGATATTTGGATTCCAAGAATCATTCTCACATGAAAACAACATAATTACAGGGCCCAGTTTCCCAAAAGGCCAAACTCAGCTAGGTCTAGAAATTCTAAAGAGTAGATGCAAAAATTACTAAGACCTTTTTGGAGTTTGAGAAGTATTACAAGCTCTAACGGTAGATGTAGCCATTGGATGGTTCTGCAAACTTTCAACAGTAAGCAGAGAAAGCTAGAATTACCTCTCCTTCTGGTAGAGGCTGGTGAATGTCAGCTTGAGGCTTCTGTATCAAGCCACTTTGTCTAATGCTGTTTGTTTTCTAAAAATAACTTTTTCTAAAAATAATTTATGTTAGACTAGCAGATCTAAACATGAAGAAATTACACTTGCTTTACTGCTTGTCTTCTGGTATTATATAATGCAGTAGCATTTGCCACATGCTAGAAGAAAATGTGAAACCTGAATCAATACCTTTTGTTGTTACTGATGCTCTAGTATTTTTGTTGCTTACTGTGAGACACAGGAGTATGAAAAATTAAATCTTGCTTTTAACGAAGTAATATTTGATGCTAAATGCTTTCATATTGTTGCAGTATCAGTCAAAGTAATATTTTAATATTTAATTAACTAATTTAGGTAAATGAGAAATGTAATTAAAATGCTATTCTCAACCTCTAAAATAATTTAAGAAATTAGATGAGCAATGGATCGGTCCGCATATTTTACAGGAAACACTGAAAAAAATAACATTACTGTCTCCTACTTGAAGGGTAAGTCAGCTGATTTCAACCCTCCATAAATTATTGTGAGTACAGCACTGCTTTCTTTTGGGGGACATTGTAGGTTAATGCTTAGTCTCTTTAAACCAAGCTAAAACAAGACAGTGTTTCAATCAGTTCAAATGACATACAGCTGCAGTTCTCAACTTTGTCTCTGCTGAGACCTCCTTTTTCAGCTTGAGAGGTCTTGTCTTTTCAGTCAAGCAAAGAACTCCACTCCCCTTTAAACTATGGAAAGTATAAAATCACCCTAATGCCCTGACACACGTTTACCACTCCATCGAGCATTATGACTCTTTGGACTAAAATCTTGTGAGACATGGTGGGGTTTTTTGTTGTTTCCAGTTAGCCAATTAGCCTCTAGTGTAGATTAAAACACAGCTGAGTGCATATCCAACAACTAGAGGGAGCTCAGCTCTTCAGAAGACCTCTTCTTTCAGCCTGGCTTACAGCTGTTAGAGAATTTAGTTCTGCTGATTATTAGATGGAGTCATAAAATCCATGGTAAACAGAATTGTTACGCTTAATGCCAAACAGAGCACATAGAAGTGTAAGTGTTTTTTTCACTTCCCTGCTAATTCACCTGAGGAAATAATTCTGATAACCTGGAGCTGGCAGTGTTACACCCAGCAGGCACTCTCAGAGCTACGTACTACCTTGGAAATGTATGTAGAAAAGTGATTGATCCACCATAAGTGTCCACTCTTTGTTATAAAACAAAATAACACGTAACAGACTATTTCTTTTATATTGACATTATTTTGTTAGTTTCCAGAAATCATGGTCTCTTTCAAGCTTGTAAAATGTATCATCTCTGCAGTATTAGAAATTGCTACTATAAGAACACATAAAGAACATAATATAAATAATGGTCACGTTAAATAAATACTAATGTATTATAATATAAAATACTATGGAATTAGCATGTGAATTCCAACAATATGTTTTAGACTTGCATTTGCATTGTTTTCAGAACAAAGTTTACAAACTTTACTTTAGCTCTATATTACCCTAAAACTGCCAGCATACATACATAGAAGTTGCTACCTGTTATTTGTTATCTAGACATTGTCTTAAAACATAGGCACTGAAACAAAGCAATAGTCCCAGGCAATAACTCAGCATTCTAAAAGGGTACCAGTTAATAAAAGTAAGAATATTTGGTTTTTTATATATGCATATATCCATACAAAATACATTACATATACATATGTATATTATATACATGTATACATATATATGCAAGTCTTATGAGGAGTGGCTGAGGGAACTGGGGTTGTTTAGCCTGGAGAAAAGGAGACTGAGGGGAGACCTTATCTCTCTACAACCACCTGAAAGGAGGTTGTAGTGTGGTGGGTGTTGGTCTCTTCTCCCAAGCAACAAGTGATAGGACAAGAGGAAATGGCCTCAAGTTGTGCCAGGGGACGTTTAGATTGGGTATCGGGAAATATTTCTTCACTGAAAGGGTCATCAAGCATTGGAACAGGCTGCCCAGGGAAGTGGGTGGTGGAGTCACCATCCCTGGAGGTATTTAAAAGACTTATAGATGTGGTGCTTAGGGACATAGTTTAGTGGTGCACATAGCAGTGCTGGGTTAATGGTTGCACTCAATGACCTTAAGGGTCTTTTCCAATCTAAATGATTCTATGATTCTACACGCATGTACACGTAATATATAAACAAATATTTTTTTTAAAAATACACAATTTAAAGATTTTCTTTAATAGAAAACTTTGCTACTTCCCGGGGAGGCAAAGACTTCTCTATCTTACTCACACAGAAGACAGACCAGCACAGGAGGTGACCTATATGAATAGACAGCAATAGAAGGATAACCTATATAGCAGGTATCCACATTTCATTGAGAATTGAGAATGTCAGTCATTCCCACCTTGTTACCTCTCCATTTCTTCCTGAGTCTTCCCATTGACCATGCTTTACGTGAGAGCTCTCTATTGCTTCCCCTCATTCTCCCTCACCTCTTTTTCCCCCCTTTGAACTTTTCTGTCTGCTGCTTCTCTTTGACTTCAGCTTTCCTTAAAGAATTCAGAATGGTAGCAGTGAACTTTTAACCACAGACATTCAAATAGGATCAAAATGATGTCAAAGGAGTTCTCACCTCCCTAGTAGTATGTGTTTATAGAAAATGACTTGAATTCTGGCTTCTCAAAATGTAAATGCTTGTTACAGAGGGAGAAATATGTCATGAAAAGGAGATACTAAAGAAAGCAAGAGGCTCTACCCTCCCCCCCTTAAATTTTCATGCAGTTCACAGGAGGTGCCACATTTCATTTCACTCTAAAATCTGCTCAGGTTTTGGTATAAAAAGATCAGGGATATGAAATCTTGTGTGTCCTGTCTTCTCTGTGTCATCCGGGGGTGATCTGGGATTTTCACAGATGTTATCTGTGGAATAACTAAGGAATACTGAGCACTGTATATTAAAATAGTATTAGTGTCAAAATCAGAAAAAAAGAAAAACCAAAACAACAAAAACACCAGGTTCCCCCCTTCCCCAATTGCTCTATCAAGTGAAAAGTAATGGTTGCCTGCTTGGTAATGTGTCTTATGTCATTCATTAGTAGTTGTATATAGACCTTTCTAAACAAATTAAATAGGACCTTGAGAAGCAAACCGTAAAAACTGTGTACATATGTCATCTTTCCATTCATACAATTGCATTAAGGGACAAAATTATGATGAAGTTATCCAACATAAGGGAGTTCCTAAAGAGTCAAAGGATGTACATAATTCATTCTGACATTTTAATGATATTTCAGTAATCAAGCAACTCCGAGGCATCTGAGCTCCTCATATACTACCCTAAACTGTTGGTGTGTTGATTTAAGATAGCATTATTGTCACCATCATATTCAGGTACCATTAACAACCACATTTTCAGGTAACTGTGAGATTTTTAAAGAAACGCCAACAAAAAGATAAACAAAATGTTTTCTTCTTGCCAGGATGTGAGAATGTTCAAATTCCATTTCATTCGCCCTCTTAGAGGTTTTGACTGCCTTTTCCACAGCTTGGCCTTACCTTGCTCTTTTCCTTACAAATTTATCTTCTCATGTAGACACTATAAAACACAGCCATAATGGTAACATTGCCCCAAGGATCAATTTATATTTACTTAATTTGCATGTAACAGAATATCTATGAATATTCAGTCAGACCACTTATTTCAATGAATAATGAATTATTTATCCATTCACAAACATGATGTTGCATTAATCATGGCTGGACCTATTTTTGCCCTGTATGAGTCATTTTTTTTCAACTCTTACAAGTTTCTTAAAATATATGTAATTGGTATCCTTTAATTCAGGTAGTTACAACTTACAAACACAGAACTTCAGCTCTACTTTAACAATTATGGAATCACATGTAGACTGCTTCAGATCTTTTTATGGTATTTGTCACTTACTCATCATTCAGCCAAAACTATTCAAATGAGGGATATTCTTTTTCTGTTGTTGACCTGAACAGATTTAAAGCATTTTCTGGTAAGAGCTTAAAGAACGAAAACAAAGGAAAAAAAGACTGAACCAAAAAGGAGCCAAAATGTCAAACGTTCTTGCCTACTGACATGACGTCCACAAACTAGACTATTAGGAGATGATAACTAGTAAAGAATGAGTAGAAATACGATGAATAATTAACACAGGAGATTGGGGAACAAAGATGTGAAGAAATTCCCAACCAAGCACCATCGGTAACCTTCCTGTAAATAACAATTTAAAAGTTCCAAATAGTTGCAAGTGCTTCCTGCCTTTGTGTAAATAGCAGACACTTATGGAAATAACACTGTTCTAATTCAGCACAGAAAAAAATCATCAGTTTGATCAGTTGACACCCCTGCCATAACACAAAGTTAACTGATTAACTTTGGCAATGGGTGCAATGGGTGCAAGCTGGAACACAGGAGGTTCCACATAAATATGAGGAAAAACTTCTTTACGGTGAGGTGACCGAACACTGGAACAGGCTGCCCAGAGAGGTTGTGGAGTCTCCTTCTCTGGAGACGTTCAAAACCCGCCTGGACGCGTTCCTGTGTGATATGGTCTAGGCAATCCTGCCCCGGCAGGGGGATTGGACTAGATGATCTTTCGAGGTCCCTTCCAATCCCTAACATTCTGTGATTCTGTGATTACATATGCCATCTTTCCTCTAGTTTCTTAGTAGGAAACTACAAAAGAAGTAACAATCTCTTTGACGTAAAGAGTTTTTGAGTGTGCTCTATGTATGAATCATAGCACAAGTCTGAACAATACCACCAGCTGGTGCAAACGTATGGACAATGGCACATAGTACTAAATTGTTCACATTTAAAATTTAGAAGAAAGGTTCACGCCGCTGATTTCATCTTCTCTCTGCCCCCGTTTTTCAGAGATTTCATGGAAATACGTTCATGCCTTTACAAAACTAATTCTCACAAGTTCAGGAACTTCATTAATGATTTTTTTTAGCATCTTAAAATGAGGGTAGATGTTGATAATATATATTGACTATTAAAATTTCTCAGGCATTTCATAATTTGTATTATTTCAGCAGTTGTTTTACAGGTTCCACATTATATTCTGACCCTCCTATCTCTTGGAAGACAGCATGTTTTCTTAAATAAGATTATTCAGCATGTCAACTATTTTAGGATTGATGAATTTCATCCACTCATCATTAATTTGTATAACTATTTTCTCCTTGTATTTCTGCTCCCCGCCCCCGCCAATCCATTTATAGGAGCTTTTATTCCCATGCTGCCAACTGGGAAAACCTTTAACGAGTTGAAAGCTGTAGTAAGAGGTTTCCTGTTTTGTATCAATGTCTGCTAGAATGTTCTTTGTTTGATGAGTACAAGGACAGACCTAAAGAACAGCAACCTGAATCTCTAGCACCAAACTTTCAGGTTTTACAACTGGATTTTACAAAATCCAGTACCACCTACTAGCCTTGAATGATGCTGCAGCTTTCACTCTGAGAAATACAGAGTTGATACACAGGAGTTTAGATAATAAAGATCAGACATGTATTCTCCAAATATTCATAAGTAGGACAGTATAACTCAGTAACCTTCAAGAGTTACCACTGGATTTAATGCTACTGGTCTCTAGTCTAGAGTCTAGCCTAGTATCAATACTGCAGCACCACAAAATGAAATTGAAGGAAGAATTTATTTGAGAGGAACAACCTGCACAAGGGAATTCAGTATTCTTTCTTAATAAGTCTGACGATTTGTTCTACCTGACTTTTGCCTTTTGTTGCCTAGTTTCTCTATCACGTGCCTTCCCTCATCACCAAGTCTTCTGAATCCTGCAATAACAAACAGCTTAAATTAATCTAGAGTTTAAAAAGTTATATGAAACAGAAATAACCTAAGAATGGCATTTCTCTTTGCTTTTAAAATTATTTCCTGTAGTTTTCTAGAAGCAGAAACCCCTTCATTTTCTAGTAGTCTCTACTTCTCCATGGAGGAATTTGATAGCTCAGACTCAAACTCCAGCAGAGTCAAACTATCTCTGCTCCAGTGGTACCAGTTTTACACCTGAATTCTTATCAGTCATCCTAAGAGCCATCCTGCAATTATCTCATAAAGATTAAATCACTAATACTAATGAAATACTAATTAAAATCACTTCTGTTACACTTGAAGACAAAGGAAAACCCCCTGTGGATGGCAAAGAAAATGCCAGCTGGTCAATGAAATCTTGTAAAGCCTATTTTAAATATTATCCCACCAGAGGAAAATCAATCTAACACTGATTACATATTACAAATGAGGGTTGCGTTTTTTTAAACATAATTTTTGTGTTTAGCATGAACAGTGATTATGATCACAAAGCTTCTATATGCAGTTCATTTGCACTGAAATCTTCATAGCATAATGGGCAAATAACGACAGACTTATTATTTCTTTTATGGAAAAATAAGTTTGTTGAACAATTTTTGCTATGTATGTGCAATAGTAAGAGAGAGATTATGGCTAGATACACCATATAAACTCTTCAGGACTCTAAATGAAAATTAAAACTGTGATAAGAAAGTAACATTTTTAAAAAATATCTTTTTACTTCTCTTTTTGGAGTATTGGCTATTCAAAGACAGAAAAAGGCCATTTTCAGTAATGAAACTAGAAAATATATTGTGCCTAATATGACCTACTCTTTGCACTAAAAAGATCAATAATATTAAGCAGCAGCATAAATCTCATTATTGATTTTTTTTATAATTTTATTAATAGCTCTATAAAATACGTAGTGAAACTTTTCTTTAAATCACATCCAGCACAGTTAGTCACAGGACTCACTTTTAGCTTTATCTGAAACATGGGACCAGTATTTCATTTATACTACAGTAGTTTTAAACAGAGGCAAACCGGGATGCTTAGAGATTTAACCTGAATGTTATTAAAATACATTCTTACTAGTGAATGATAACAGTTATGTTCTTTCTAGAGATATGAGCCTGAAACTTTCATGCCTGACCTGATTTAGTAGTATTTCATTAAATGAATCTTAAAAAAAAAAAAAAATTTTTGTAAATTCGCTGCTTATGTTAGAAGTCTCAAGAGTTCTCATTAACAGAAAATTACATTCATGTGATCAAGAAAGCTTTTGTCATCCTGCAGATGAAATAGGTCTGTGTGGAGTCATGAACTAATTTGAAACTATTTGAAAAAGCAGCTAAAACAAAAAGGGGCTTTCTTCTGATGAGTTCTTACTAAAAAAAGGAAGATCCCTAAGGAAGCTGCTTATTCATGTGAATAGAGAGTTTCTATGAAAAAAACTGCAGGTATCAAAAAGTTCCAGACGTGGCATTGAATGTGATCCATAGCTGCCTGATGCAGAACTAGTCCCCTTGCTTCATGGTGTTCATTTGATGCACTTGCAACTAGCTCTCACAGCAGTCACTTGAATGCTTCCAGATGCAGTGCAGTCCTCTTAATTTGTACACATGAGTAGAAATATGCATTTTTTTTTCTACTATTAAAAGCAGGCTGGCATATCATGAGGTGCTATAGAGTCAAGCTGATTTCCTGATCTGCTTAAAAGTTAACAACTATTAGTAGTATATATGAATGTATACAATTGTATATATTTTTGTTTATGTATATATCTTTGGAAACATATACTTTTTTATATATACACATTGTTCATATATCTATAAAAATAGGTGAGACAGACTTCTGCATAAGGGTAACTCATTCTCCATATATATAGCTGGCATATACAGACATAACTATCTACTTGACGATCAAGGTCATTGAGAAAGTGGTTAAGATTGTAAACTGCTGGTGAAGTCTGTTACAAACCTGGTTGGTTTTAATTTTGTGGTGTTTCTAAAAAGCAAATGCTTCCAACTGTATCACAAGCTATAACTTGTCAGCAAAACAGTAGTTTTAACTGGTACATCAAACCCCAAACTGCTATCTTCTCAAACAAGTCATAATTTTATGTAATGCGGAAATAGCAATCAATTCACTTCCTTCCCATCACCTTATTTGCACAAAGAATAGATTAGTTATTGTCTCCCTTATGGACACTTGCTGTAAAAATATGTCCAGTACATCCTGAATCAATGGTATTACTGCTACCTTCTCAGTTGGCTTTGCACGGATTTATTCTACCATAATCTGTTAAACGTTAAGCATTCCTTTAGCATGTGTATTTTACCGATAGTGTTAAATCTGTGCTTCTTACTGAAAGCTGCATATCGGTATCAGCCACTTAATTCTTTTACTTTTCAGATCATTCTGTGTGTCTGTTCTTCTAAGACCGTTAAGACGAATCCTATGATAACTTTTAAGGAAAAATATCTATAGTCTTCACTGAAGAAGAACTGCAGAGTCAAGCCTCGTATTTGATTAACCTTAATCCTTCTAAAACTGGAAGCACTTTGGCATGCCCATTGTGCTGATCATCCCTGTCTAAATTATACATTTGTAAATATTTCATTATTGCTTACCATTATTTCTAATGTCCTTCCTACAGTTGATGCCAGTTGGTTTCAAGAACAATAGAACACCCCAGGGTTGCAGGGAATAACAGTGGTGGTTCAGGAGGTGGTACTCTGCTCAGCTAAGGTCTTTGCTCAGCAGGGGACATTGGGTTCCCACATGTGCATGCTTCTAAATACAAAACCAGCATCCTATCTACTTCACACAAAATATGCAGCTGCTGTAACAGATGGTGACCTAGTAAAAAGGTTTTTATACGCTACTCAAGTCAGAAGAAGGTGTAACTGCCTTGCAAGGGCAGTTCTGAGTTTCTGAGTAAATACTGATAATCAGAAATACCACCAGAAGTTGAGGCAAGCGACTAATGTTTCTAAGTACAGCAAAATTAAAATCTGTGTATTTAAGAAGTATATTTTTAGAAAACATAGGTGCTAGTCTAGACTAATCTAGATTGTGATGTAGCCAGTTTACATCCATCTAACAAGGTTGTCATTAAGAAAACAGTTTTTCCTCCCCTTTCTTTTCTCTGATTCATTACAGGTAGATTAGGTCCCCACCACGGCAGTGACTGGAGGCAGCAGAGGTGCCCAACAAGTACAATATCTCTGATGGAAAACAAAGCAGTTCTGCAAAAACAAGCAGTTCTGCAAACTGCAAATCTTAGGAGCCCTGCTACATTCTGGATTTTCATTTGTAATCTCTATTCCCTGCGTGGACTCCCTAGCAACAGAGTTAAATTCATACTGCATCTTTTCACTCAGTGGTGATCCTACCAGCTACTTTTCTCCTTTACCAAAACGCTTCTTTCCCTGAAATTTGAGGTCTGTAGTCATGTTTGCTGCCATGCCTCTCATGGCTCTCTTCTTACTTTTAGGTTTAGCTGAAATTGAAGGGATCAAAAGGCAAGGTCAACTGAAGACAAATTCTCCTTTCCCTACCCCAATTTTAATGACATAGCAATTAAAAATATTCTAATGCACAAAAAGACAGGCAATATTATCTATGTGTGCCTTGTGATGCCAGCAAATGATAAAGCTAACAAAAATAGAGTTAGAGTTGACTTAACATCTACATGTTTAGGTTTTGTAATGGTTTTTTTTTCACGTCTCATTGAGAACAGCTGGAGAAAAGCATTATGCCTTACTTCCTAGGCCTGTTCTGCTTGTCACTTAAGGCTAACACACTGGCACAAAGGAGTTAAACCTTCTTTGAGACAAGATTCCAGTTACTCAGACATGTGATGGTTGTCCAGTGGTTATTCTCAGGTGTTGCTTCCTGGCATAGTTCCACTTTCTGTTTCTGTAGAATGGGACTTACTTCTTTCTTGCAAGTTCTAAAGCTTACTTCAATGATGAAGGAACAAGCTCCTCCTTATTTCAGAGGAACTAAATACTTATTTTAGACAATATCCCTTAAGTCACTTGCTAAAAATTTCTGTAAATAAGAAAGAATTGTGCATACGTTGTGTGCAGCCTGGTTTTGTATGTAAGTGCCTGGGTTATGGATACCACGGGCAGAGAAAAAAAATTGATGTAGACCAGGCCAGCTCAGGTCCAGCAAGGTGATACCAGCTCTGGAGTGCTGCCAGAAGGTGGCTTCTGGAGAAGCCGAATAGGAGACAACTTGTGTAGTAATGTGCTCAAGTGACGCCACTTTAAGCATGCCTGCCGTGCCCTGCTGGCACTTCTGGTTCCAAAATGTCTCACTAGGTCAGCCAGACCTAGGTGCAGCACCTGAACTGCCTCCACGTATTTGCGCAGTGTGCGCACGGAGCAGTTCTGGGAGAGCTGGTCACAGGTGCACACCAAGCTTCAGAAGCAGTGGAATTAAATTCTTCCTCTGTCTGGGAAAGAGAGCTTCTTCCAGTCTGTTTTCATTGCAGATAACGGAGTGTTGACTTGATTTTAATGCTTCAGAAAAATCTTTTTTCCCCTTACTGGGAACACTATAAATAATATTATATTGTATAGTGCTTAGCAAGCTTGGATGTGCAAACCCTGTCAGTTCCAAAATGAGATAGCTAGTGTACAATGAACATTAAGAACTTTTCCAAAAGTTTCTGTTAAAGGCAATTTAATAATGTAGACATCTGTGACTTTCTTTGAGAAACAGGTTTATCTTTAAAGATGATACTGTACTACTTATTGTCTGTCTCTGCACAACTGAGAAGCACTTCAGACAAATGTTCTCTTCTATTCTTCTTTCTTTGGATTGATGTGGGCTTTACAGGAACAACGTTTGTTTTATAAGCCTGATGTGAAACTCTCAAAGGCCTTCTGATTTGCTCGTACTACATTTAACTTCATAGTGAATACCCATGTTTTTAGCTTTTAACGTTTTCTTTTCCCTCACCTGCACTAGAAATACTTGCTATTTGTATTAGGTATAAAAAATACTTGGCTACATCACCTTCACACCTGTGTTTCTTAAAGACAAAGACTCACAGTCTCTTTCTACGTTTTGTTGTGTTTATTTTGAGAGACAACATGATTTGTCTTTAAATGGGGGTTGACTCCAGGTTACTGAAAGCTCTGTATGGGCACTATGCAAATAATATGTCCCACATGTTTTTTTTTTAAAAAATATTCCATATGCATAGTTTACATTCATATTCAGCTGTTCCTCTTTTCACTGTCATTCATTCTTCCTGTGTTAAAGATCTGATGATCTCATTCCTTATTCTTCCAACTTGTTTTTTAATCTTTTATAACTTTAGCATCAGTGAGAGACATGTATTTCATCTTGTGTGCTTATTTGAATTTATTCAGCTTTTATATACTTATTTATGTTTTCCTCTTCCAAAATGCCATCAATTATACAAAAAATGAAATTCTATGAATTATACATGTTCTGTTTCTATAAATATGTAGGTATCACAAAGTAATTAACATGTAGCTATTCTAGCCTGTAAAACTTTTTCATACTCTAGAAAGTCCAGGTGCTACAGAAATCACTGGGGAGACTCACATTTAATGAGCTAGGATTTCACTGTTAACTTGTTCTAAAGGAGAAATGCCAGTTTAGTAGTTCACTGATGATGGGCTACTGTACAGTGCAGTGATCAAAGATCAATAAGCCAAGTTACTAGAAGAAAAAGTCATTGTAAATCTATGTGTTGCATTGCTGAGACAATGGTTTTTATAGAACAAACAAGTTTTTCCACACTTTTCTTTCAAAAGTGAATTCAGTGTTTATGAGGAATGAATTGTACTGGTTCAAAATGTCTGCAGGCTGTCCTGATCAGCCTTGTCAAGTCCAGACTTTAGTCAGAGACATTATATAAAGCTGAGGAGGAAAGGAAGCTGGACAAGACCTCTTCTACAAATTACCTTAAAACATCTACAGAAATTACTATAGGCTGCTAAGCCATTGTCTCACCAGAGATGCTTTGCCTTCTTCCTCACCCATGGCTGAGCATCTAGGTCTTGACCGGACCACTGTACTAAATGGCAATGGTCCTGTGCACCCCCTACTTGAAATATAATTGGACCGAATTAGCATGGAATTAAGAAAAATGAATCTAGTTCTTATAATTTCTTCAAAACATTTTCTCTCACAATGATCAGTACTGTGTAGAAATACAGATAGTATCTCAATAAATTGTGAGAGCTAATTTATAGCCTTAATATACAAAAAATAAAAATATGCTTTCATATTGTTCTGATTTTACATAATTGAGCACAGCCTGTTCTGGTAGAAAAGAACAGCTGTCTAAAATAACTTCATGTTACATCTCCAATGGCACATATTTTTCTATCTAGTTACCGATAATTGTCTGCAATTACAACACTTTAGTAATATCTGTAAAACAGCTAATTTAGTTGTCTCCCCCTCCCTCCCCCAATTCTCTCCCTCCACTTTCTGAAGAATAAACTGAAATACAGAATGGGTAAGATAGGGACTTCGCGAGTGTTTTTAACAATCTTAAGCGTGGACCATCCACACATTCCATCTTTATTGCTACAAATTTTGCCCAGACATTAAAACACTTCATATTAAGTACAGCATAAAGACATTTCAAACTTTTCTGTTAGAAAAAAATGCAATCAAATGGAGTCAGTACATTGGTCCAGCTAAACTGACTGTTCATTTAAAACTCGAGAGTCAAATATTTCTCAAAATTTGTAGTAGAAGTGTGTCCCTGAAAGTCTTTTTCCCCTTATAGCTTTTATTTTCACCCAAAGCACAGTGAGTTACAGATCTATAGATACCCTCTAATTTAACTCTTCTCAGGACTTGCCCTTCTGGACTGCCAACAGAGCAAGTCCCTTTGCTCCTAAGCCAGTGCATGTGCTGTACTGCACCAAAACTGCAAAGTGACTGCAGATATTCTGCATTTCATGCACTTCCGTCTATGCCTAAGTAGTAAAATCCTTCTGTACTGCCACTGTGGGTTGTCTTTTAACAAGCAGGAATAACAGAGTATAATAAAGAATGTTTCATACAAAAGAAGATAATTTATTTGTAAATTTTTATAAAACCTTAATTACACTAGCTAATTAATGCTTCTAGAGCATGTCAATTCTGCCCTTCTCAAGGAGAAGAAATCAGAGATCCTCTAGGTCTCTCTGAAGATCTTGGCCGTTACTCAAACTATTTTAATTCCAATGAGATTTCAGCTTGAAATCACACAGATATTTTTCTTCCCCCAAATCCTGCAGTGAGTCCCATAAGGTAGGTACACAGAATAATACGAAAGCATTTAAACAAACTAGCTTTGATTTTTCAGTGCTCAGCACCCAAAAAGACAATCCAGGTTAATAAATGGAGATGCAAATATTGTACAGTTCTTAGTATCGAGCTATTTCACTGTGGCACCGTAGCTGACCAGTTTTGAAATATTATATAGCGTTCTTGCATTTGCAAGAAATGTGGGGGGTTTTGTTGTCTTTGAGCATTCATTTTCTGTATAGGTTTGCTAATCTACAGAAAAACACATGTAGGTTAGTTTTCACTACAGCTAGTAAAACAAATAAAACTTCTGGACACAGGCTATGGAACATGCAAATAAAACAGTCCTGGGATTTCTGCAATTGTGTGTTTATACGGTGAGCAAAAAAGTGAACAAGGAAGCTTGTTTCCAGTAGAGGCTGTGTGACCAATTTTATACAATTCTAGCATTTTAAAGGCAACTGCAATATAGAAAAATGCATAAATGTAGGGTTGTGGAAGGGGCCTACCTGTTTCATCTGTTAACTGCCATTTCAAGAATGCAGGTTTCTACTGTTTTCACTAGGTGGGAGAGTGTTTTCTTGCTAACAGTAGACTTGAAAGTTTCAGTGCCAAAAAACTTTAGTAAAATGTCAGCCATTGCTACAAATAAAGCAAACAAAATATGCTTTCCATTTGTAGATTAAATTACCCATCAAATACAAAGGAAAATCAAAACAACCTAGTCTTGTAACAGATGCAAAAGGCTTCTAGGTAGACTTCATACAACTTTTACAAGCATGAAGAATGAATGGCTATCCATGTATAAGTAAGCATGTATAACAAAACTTTCTGAAATAAATCCTTTAGTAAAAAATAAAAATATTGTACAAATCAGCTGTGAAGAAATCCAGAAGGGGGTTCTGTGGATGAAAGCATAATGCTTTATTTTCAGATTGTCATCTTCCATAAATTTAAGCACTCAATATTGTACCAGCCAGGTGTCAGAAATGAATAGTGAACCTGCCAGGAGAGAGGTTTTCCATTTCTTAACCACCATCCTGGTCTGTGACGGAACTGATTGGCTTTTTCACATATACTGCTACTACTGGCAGAGATAAAATATTATCTCTCTTAAAATAACTATCTTTACACCAAATTTGTTCACTTCAAGTGAGTTCAGTACGATAAATATTTTGATTTTTTTAAAAGGTAAATGAAATAATCTAAATCCTCAGTACTGTTAAGCTCTTTTTTGAAAACAGTAGAATACACTTTTGACAAAGAGCTTGCTTTATAATTTAAGCATAATATAAGCACAATGTGCAGTAGATTCTTCTCTTGTTTCGGTGGTACCTAACCTTTACTTCACCGAATGTGTATCTTAATCTGTTAGGTACTGTATGCTGTTTCCTATGATGAGAATTTGAGTTCTCAGACTGACTTGATTGCCTTCCATCATGGTTTAAGGTGTTAGTAGACTGAACAAAACTGTTCCATTGTCAAAACACTAATATAAAAAGAACTCATCAGTGACTGGTCACTCTATAGTAGTCTGCTGTATGGTGTATCATTTCCTATGATCTGTGAATTATGAGACCATTTTGTATCACAAAAGCACAACAGAGTTGCAGGAAAGCCTTGTCACCAAAACTGATTTTTTGCATCCCCTTCTTAAAACTCTAAATAACATCAACTATTGCAAAGAAAAGCAAAAGCTTTGCTTTGAATCACATTCCAGTTATTTTTTGTTTCTGTTGTGTTTCTTCCTGCTGGCCAGCCCATGCTGATCCCAGAATGAGACTCTCAGACAAAGGTCAGCATTGCAAGGTGAGGGAGCTGCCATTAGGCAGATGAAGACTTAATTGAACAATCATCCAGATCAATGGGAGGTTTTTTTCATTATTTTAATAGCCCTTAGGTAAGGTTCTTAACTGGGAATAGCTTGCCTCAAGAGTTAAGATTGTTCTCAGAAGTGAACTTGTTAAAATCTTCGGAAGACAAACTTCTCAAATCTCCTTTGCCATGTGTTCAGGTTTTTAATTAATTCTTTTTGAATGAGTCAACATAATTTGGTAATATGTGGGCACTGAGAGGTTGTGATTTTCCTCCTGCTCTGCTTTATCACTAAAACAATAATATATAAAAAGCACATCACTGCTCCAAAGTCATCCATCTCTGTGTCTTTAGTAGCCTTGCAATGAGTAGGCAATTTTGCTGCTTTCATTGCAAAAAGACACATTTTGATGAGGAAGCCTCTGGAAATCCTTCTTAACTCCAAGTTCAGAAAATGCATGTTCTTGACACTGCATGTTGCGTTTGAACCAAAGATAGCTCAGTGAATAATAGAGGAAAACACTGCTACTAGGATACCCAAGTTTGCTATGGTTGTGTTTCCTTCTTTCATGACCTCGGTGTTCTCTTAAGGTAGTAATTGTATGTGAATATGAAAGAAGTATTATCCTGATTGTAATAACATTAAAATGACAAGTTACAAGAGTATTTTTCTATATGTCTTGACAGATATTTTAAAACAATAGCAGAGGACTACCAATGATTTTTCTGGATAAAAAGACTTTCACCAGCCTTAAAACATTTTCTCATCTTCCATTACAATGCTTTCCACAGTGAGCTGGCAAGATGAAGGTATAATTATGCAAACCCAAGAAACCGTACGCTTCTCCTTAAACAGTAACTTATCTTCTTCATAACAAAAAGGATTCTAAATCTGATTCTAAAAGCATTTCATTCCTGGGGAAAGTTGTATTTCCACAATTACTCTCAACAGCTCCATCTCAGGATTTTCAGCACATAAAATACTTTATATTTGAAGAATACCTATGAAAAGCCAGTTCCAATTCTACAAATGTTGCATATTGTCAGATTACATAAATTTAACTCTACAAGTTCTCCTGATGCATACAGAAATACACGGGCTCTGTATGTCTTCAAAATCACAGATGAGAATTTAGTGATACAATAATTTGTTTTAATACACTGTTGTGAGATCTTTATATTCTGTACACCTCAATTATTTCTATGGGTTCCATACAGTCCTGATGGAAATAATAGTCCAGCCCTGGAGTGAGAAGCGAAAGGCACAAATGTGGCTGGCACGGAGCCAGCTCCGGTTTGGCGGCGATACAGCAGTGGCAGCACAAGGCAGCCGGGACGGGCAATGCCTCAGAGCCCCGTGCTGCGCTGCCTGTCACAGGGGATGCTCTGGGGCCCCGTTGCTCTTTCTGGCAGTGCACATGCGCAGTGTCCTACATCAGCCTGTGCTCAGCTTCTGCAGTGTTGAACTGCAGTTATTTAGTCTGCCCAACAAAATAATAAATCATGTTTTTATGTTGTGGTGCAAAGAAAGCCATCGAAAGGGTTGAGTGGCCATTTCAAACTATTTCTCTGGCAAATGTGCTGTAGACTTGATCCTTAGCAGGTATTACTATACTGTTACTAAAGAAAAAAAACTAAAAAGGACAGAATATGTTGTCAGTGTTTGCATCAGTTCTAGCTAACAAAACTACTATCCAGCAGCATATGTCTACTATGAATAGCATTAAGACCATAAACAGTGACTAATAATAGTATGCAAGTATAAAACATTTGTATTGTGAAAGCCAACTGAATTGCTTACGTCTGTGGGATCCACTTGGCTTAGCGGAAACATCGATCGTAAAATAAACATTTAAAAGTTTGAGTTATTGCTTACATTGATACAACAGGAAAGTTAAAAGCTTAACATCAGGTTCCTGGGAGCTTTAAGAGTATATATTTAGGTAAGCGATAATGCTGACTCAGCTTGCAAATCTGACTTTTATCCTTTTCAAAAACAACCCACTTTTGTGGGCTATCTGCCCACTTGTGCTTTGTCTCCTTTTTGGTCTCACTCCCATCTTCTCATCGCAGTCACACAGCTCTCGCCTGCAGAGTAGCAGCAGTTTGCTTAGGAAACACATCCCAACACCTCCAGGTTTCATTCTCAACCTCCTTGCTGAGTTATTCTTAATTCTGTTTTCTAGAAACTTGTTTGCCATCAATCTTTTAATGATCTTTTGCCACCCCTCTCCCTTTTCATCTCTGTCCTCCCTTCAGAGTATGTGCACATATACACACACACATTTCATTTCCTGGAGTTGTCACCCTCCTTTGTACCCTCCCACCCTCTGGCTCCAGCCTCCTTTACCAGGATCCTCATTCAATCGCAAACTTATTTTTATTGCTTTTTGATTATAATTATGAAGGGAAGATACTCTGGTTATCTACTAAGAATGAAACATTTATTAAAGAGAAGTTGAAAAACAGAAGAATTTAATTTTCCTTTTGTATTTTATTTCCATGTGTTCTGATTTACATTATGCAAAATTCAATTGACAATAAAACATAACTCAGAGTGAGCTTAGACTTTCCATTTCCAGCTATGTCAATTTATATTTAATAATTTTCTCATTCTTTCTAGTAATCTGTTCCCTATTTTAAAAGATTAGAAGCCTGAGCGTATGCTGTCTTTTCCACCAAAATTCATCAAAGCCTCACAGAAGTCAACTCAATAACAATAAATAAGTCAAATAGAAGGAGAGAAAGCATAACAAACAATGAAAACTGAAAATGAATTTATTTTAATTCACTGTTATAGCAGATATGACACAGATGAGGGTTGAGTGCCAGGAGAGTGCACTGGAAAATCACTGAGCTTTCCTTTTGTTTCATTGTGCAATATGTTCTATAGTTATTAAAATATGATATGCAATTTTATTTTTTGTATGGCTGAATTTCTTCCTTAGTGTCTCCTACCTTCTATTCGGGCATTTTATTCAAATTCTTCTTGACAAAGGTACAGCAGGGATGCTTTGACAAAAACTCAAAATCCTAAATTAGTGCAGAAGCTGAATATGTACTAAAAGTGTGTGGTTAGATTAGTTCCCATAAAATGAATAGATATGAAGTTATTTTTAAAAGAACTTATTAAATACATTCTTTTCTTACTGCCATCCCTAAGAACTCTTTCATTGTTATCATTTGAGGAGTATGGTTAGAGCACCTGGAACAAATCAGTCCATTGAAACTCATTCTTTCACATATATTATCATTAATAAGAAAAGGATTCTTTTAGTAGATTAAAGGTACAGTAAGAACTTGCACATCTCCCTACGTTCTCTGCATGCTCACTGATGCTTTCAGGGAGAAAAAAAGGCGACACTGAATTAAACTTCTGCCATGCTTCACTCTTCAGAGGATAATGAGAATTAAAAGATGTAAAAATGTTTCTTTCACATGAATATCAGGGGACCGGTTTGGTAAGAGTGGAGTAAAAAAAGTGCCACTTCTGTGTAATTAATATGAAGAGTTGGGTTGTCATATACCCCAAGAGGTTACGACATTTCGCTACGGATCTGGAGTGGATCACCTCAAGTGATTTTGGAGAGGGTTCAAACAGTACCATGCTTCTTTAGCTAGCCAATTCAAGGCTGAAAAGGAGCATCAAAACTTCACATCTTTGTTAGAAATTAATGCCAAGAAATCCACGAGCCTCTTCCATGCCTCCTCTGAGAGGGATTATCCTTGGAGCGCGCATAACAGAAGCAGTCGTCTTCCCTACTCATTGTAACACAGACCGACTTTCCCCTGGGGATCAGTGATCTTTGGTACATCCATGCATGTGTAGATGCAGATCACGGATGGGATGATTCAGGAATAGCACAAAGGTTAAACCAAGAATAAATATTGGAGGCTGACATATTTATACAAGTCTTTTAGATCTTAATGTAGAACCTTCCTTAGCAAAACAGCTACAAATACAGTCAAGAATAAGGTTATTTACTTACCAGAATACCTTATGGAACAAACTAGGGAACTGGCTGCTTTGTTTAGGAATTTAAATGTTTTTTTAGATATTGGAAGCTCACCTTTCCTCCTTTACCTTCTTCGCCTAGGATACACATGCGTATAGTTAGCATAAAGGCTTCAAGAATAAAAAGGTCAGGTTTGTACTGGGGAAGAATGGTAAAGGCAGGTGTGGATGACAAGGCTGATTGCCTTGGGGTGAAGTAGCAACATTTTTTGCAGCTGACGATGACTTGGATAGGAAACATCCTCTGTCTGACCCTATCTGCTAACTGCAAGTCATTCTCACTGCAAACAAGAATTTGCCATATCAGACTGTCAATACCATCTCTCTCACTGTTATTCCAAATCCCCCCTTTTTTCACTGTTTGTGCTGGCTTTGGTCAGGATTCTCACACCTCGTTGTAAGAATGTAGCTGAACACTGTTTCCAACTGTAAACCTCAGCAGGCCTAGGGTGGGGGCCGATGAGGAAGAGGACGTTGATAGGTGTTGACTGTCCCTGTTTCCACCCATAAATAATGTTCGGAAGGTTGCTGTGAAAATGTTTTTGGACACACATGGTTTCAAGCTCAGTAAGCTGAACTTTCTGTCCACATTGTTTTTTAGGAAATGTAAAAACTACGAGTCTCAGCACAGACTGACTCCGTCTCAGCTGAGTGAGAAGGGGAAAAAAAGACCTCATTAGAAGATGCTGTAGATTTTCTAATAGTAGAAGAGTCTTGATTTTTCTGCTTATTGTTAACATACAAATATTTCCATTTACATAGAAATGGCAATAGAATAAAGCAAATGTAGTATCAGGGGAGGGCATATGCAATACAGCTTTCGTCATTTCTGTGCAACAATATTATCATTTGGTGAAGAATGAAGTATGATTATTTTTAAAAAATATATTACAATATTTATTTTATCACCCAGATGACAAAGCAAAATAAATTATTTTCACCTTTTCCACAGGCTTTCAAAACAGAAAGCTGTATCTGTTTTCCTGGTAGCTTTTCTTTTTTCCAATGTAGGCAAATCATTTTTTAGAAAGCTAAAGATCTAGGGAATCTTTATTCTCGGAAGCTAGCTAGAACCAGACAGAGCCTCAGCTTGGCGTCCTGAATTTACCTGAACGCACCGCGGTGTAACATGGTATTGTTTCCAGAGGTGCTGGAACACTACCTGTTCCCAACAGCAAGGTCATTTGCCGTAACGATTAGCTACTATGAATAAAAGTCAAAGACTTTCAGTGACAAAAATGGCTTAGAAAAGATACATTCTGAACCCAGACTGGTAATTTGCAGGTGTGTACGAGGTCAGGAGTTGCTTCTGCTGCTGTGTAAGGCAGGGACGGTCATTCAGTCACAGACTGCAAGGAGGCTTCCTGCGTGCTAGCAGGTGAGCAAAAGCCACAGCTCTGTAAGCTTCAGCTTGAGAGGAAAAAAGGGCCAGTGATGGACCCTCTCAGCACCCTGAAACTGGTTTGCTGAGTGGGAGCACAAACAGTGCTTTATTCCCAGTGACCGCAAAACCTTACTCAGTAGAAAAAAAATAAATCCTACTGCCAGACAAGGAAAAACAACTGGGAAAAAAAGTTCTCTTGACTTTCAAGTTCTTCCTTATACTTTTGTTTTTCCCTTAGTGAAAACTATTTTTCATCTATAGCATAAAGAGAGAGCTGACACAAAGCAAACCCCCAATAGCCCGTTCCACACAGCGGGCAGAATTTTTAGCAGTTATTTCCTTGTTAATGATACTTATAAATATAAGCTTCAATATATTTCTAGTTATTGAATAAGATGTACCAAACATATCAGAATGTAATGTCCTTCTTGATGTTGAGCTGTAAGCTAAGAAAATGTAAATGTCGAAAATACATAAATGTTATTCCAAATTTTTTAATCTAGTGAATGGGCTCAATTCTAACACATATATCTGAGATTAAGTCTGGGTCTTATCTGATGATGAGTTCTCTGAATTTTATCTTGGAGATTTTTTTATATCTCATTTTTGATCAAGTAAATTTATCTATGTGATTTATCTTCAAGATAGGGGGATGGTAATTCTTTCCCATTGAAAATGTGCCCCATAACCTCTTAAAGTATTAGGAGTACTAGTATTTTTCCTATCCAGAAACATATGAGCACTCAAGCAGCCAAGTTTAAAAGAACAAAACAAAAAAAACCAAATAAACCCCCCCAAATTCAAGCATGTTTTTATTTGCATAATCATGAACAAAAATACACTCTTTCCTTCCTATATTACACAACATTTTTTTTGAGCAAAAACGTGTGTTAGTGACATGAGCTCTCCAACATATCAATCTGTTGCAATTCCATATGGATATTTTTTCTTGGTTTTGTAATACTTTGATTACATTCAAGATTCATCTTAAAAGTGTGGTGGTTCATCTCTCAGAGGAGGGTTGAAGCAACAGGGTCTGAATAGATATTTCCTCAGAGATCTGCACAGGCTTCTCTGAAAAGGAGGATGGGATTAAAAAGTAATACAATTCACTCTGTACACAGAATACAGAGCAAATGGACAATTAATCATATAGTGTCAATCAATGAAGGTCCCAGGATCTTTTTAAGGATAAAATTATCAGACTCCATTGATTCCATGAAGGGCTGAATGCTTCAGTTTGCACCAACAGCAAGATGTAGGAACCTCTTTGAGGTAGAGAGCTCTAGAGGCCACTGGAAAAGATCAGAAAGAAGGGGAATGCATCAAATGATTAATATATCCTAAAAGTTAGCAGAAAGCAGCCTGAATACTTCAGTAATTTTGAGACCAAAACTGCAACACTGTAGACTACAGATGTCACTGGCCAGAAATAAAGGGTGACACAAAGAATTCCAGGAGGTTTAATTTTATACAACTACAATACCAGGAAAGTTTGTATCATCTGTTAAAGTATTTTCAGCTTTGATATACTGATTCTTCTTAGATTTCTTAGATGGAAAAGCAACTGCTTTTCATTAGAAGAGTTAGCTAGAATGTAACCATTTAAATGAGATCCCAAAGACATAAAGGTCTTCAAAAGTTTAGGTTGTTCAGAGACCAGTTAAGTTTTTCTCTGCTATAAGATAGCAGAATTGGGTTTCAATTTATTCCAGGTAAGTATTTGGGTAATTAAACTGAGCCTGTTAGGAAAATATTTCAGAACCAGAGCAGGTGCTGGAAGGAGGTGGAAAAGGCGTTTGCACAGTCTGGCAGCTAGTGTGGACCTCAGGTTCTTTGCACACAGACAGACTCCTTTGCCTCCATGACTGGATTGCTCATACTCCTCCTCTGCCATCTCCTGACCAAGATTGCATCAAAACATTTAAAGGGAAAGATGTAAATACTAACGAAGATTAACTTTGATTTTATTAGTGCTTCATAGTTTGATATTCCAAACTAAACCACAGCTGGATACTGACTGACAAGGAAGAAATTATTAGGTGTATTATGATACATCCTAATGAAGTAGAAAAATCCCATACAACAGAGTAACTGGTCTTGTGATGTTATACTCTTGCTTCAGAAAGCAAGAATAAGGTTTTACTACAACTATTCAAATCTCAAAACATGGTTTTAAAGGACCTGTATAATAAATCTTTGCATCTTTACTAATTTTAGTCAAGTTTATTTGTTCACCCCAATGATAAAACACTTTAATGTCTATGAAAATCAAAACCAGCTTTGTAGTTTCTAGTCCCATAGTTTCTAAAGCTTTTAGTTTTAATTTGGTTTTAGTTTTTATCTGTGTTTTTAAGAACGGTGAGGAAAATGCTGTATTTAAAAACTTAATGTTCACAAGAAATGCTTTAGCTGGAGGAGAAGCTTTATTGATTTTTTGGGCTGGGCTTTGGGAATTGAATTTTTCTGGAGCATAACATTTTATTTACTGGTGGTTGATAAACTGCAGGGCTACTTGCCAGCTGGCTTCAGTTAAAGAAAGCTGATTGACAGACCAGGACATACATATGAGGAACAAAATTACAAAAATGGTAGAAACTACCCCCCCACCCCCCAGAATTAGTCAGGCTAAGTATTCCTTTGACTTGAACAGGATAATTCTTATTATTTGCTGCCTGAATTATTCTACCTCCTATAGGTACCAATCCATCATTATGGTTTCTGTCTACTAGGCTCTTAACATTCTGTATGAAAAAATGGTTTGGATATACTATACAGTCTCTGAATGCTTATCATCATACAGCATAATTTAGATATTTATCCATCTGTCAACTGCAATTTCATCCCCTCTGTATGAAGATGTGTGTGCTAAACAAAGTACTCCAGTGTTCAGGAATAAATAAAAGGAATTACATTAAAATAATTCACATGTTAAAGGCAGAGGTAGAAAGCAATAGGTTTTCCAAAGGTTTTTTTGGAGTTTTCAAAAATAATCTAATGACTAATTCCTTTGGCTTTCTATACAGGACAATTAGTTTTAGGCGAGGTTACTAGAAAATAAATAGCTGCATCACTGTTTCCTCATTTCTTCCTTTCTCTGCTTTACTGCTTGTCTGAATCTTGCCTTAACCTTTTTCTTGCTGGCCATCATCTGCAGGCAACTGCTTTTCACACCTATCAACCCTGTTTCTTGACTTGTAGTTTGAAAGAGCTTGGTCTATCAAAGGGAGATGCCCTTCTCAAAGGGTGAGAAGCCCAACTGCCCCCCCAAAGTTTTGCACTTCAGTTGATAAAGGGCTGGCAGCAAGGCCAAGAAATCCTGTACAATACCGACATTTCATAACTGTCTTTTCTTTCACCAGATGTGTAACAAAGACTGCGAATGGCAGAACAGTAATCCTAATTTTAATTGGTATTAACAGTGATTCAGAATTTAAATTAGAAGTAATTATCTGGAGGACCACTGATTTTGATGAAAAACAATGCAAAATTAAACTGCTATCATCAGAGAGATGTATCATTATTAGATAACATTTTTTAATTCCAGGGGGTTCTGAATACACACGGATTTGTGAAGACTATAGAATATATATTTAGTACAGTCCTGTTATGTTTTGAATGTCTAGAACATACCAGATTAGACCACAGAAACTCCTTGTAATGTTTGGGACAAATCACCTTCTAAGAAGCCTACTATCTGCCTGTCAGGTGTAGCCAAAAATATATTAGAGAACTAAATTCATGCATGCAGGTGGTCTGCAGGCTGTCCACCAGCCAGACACAGGGTCACAAAGCATACAGTACGGACAAACACATATGACAAGTCTGTGGCTTTAGAGGCCTTTCTTTTGACTACAAGCTCTCATCATTTTAATCAACATACTGTGCCAGTCTTCTGTCCTAGGAAAGGGAAGCAGGAACTTTCTGCATTTACCTTTTTGGTTCTCTAATGTAGGCATAGAAGGGATTCCCTGTACAGCGCTACTGAAAGATCCTTTCACTGCATCACATTCTGTTTAGAAAACAGGCAAACAAAAACCCCTTTCCTATTCATCAGCGTCTTGGAATGATTAATTTTGGTGTTCCAACCTGACCCCATATCTTATGATACCAAACACAGCAGCAAGAGAGTGGGAAAGTGCAAATGACTCTGCTGTTTTGTGGATGCTATCAATCTGACTGGTCCCATACTTCAGAAGAGCCGACAAAGAGCTCTTAGTTGTTTACCTGCTTCATTTATCATCAAGGAAATGCTGATCACAAGTTTCCTTAAAATTAGTTGGCAGCTAAAAAAAAAAAAAACCAACCACCCACAACAACAAAACCAAGTCTGCACTAAACAAGCATAACCCACATGGAGGACGTGACGCCTGTTCAGCATCTCCAGAATCTGCAAGAATAACAAATGATGTAGTCGCTGAGTGGGCCTTCTTACTTTCCTTTTAAAAGCAACTGCTAAATTAAGCTGACAATAATTGATACTGATTTAGGTACCTTCATCAGTTAAAAAAACCCAGACTTCTCAGCTTCATTCCCAGAGGAACATAAAACATCTACCAAAGGGCACTATCACAACAAAACTGGCTTGCAGTGCAACTCCAACTCTTTATTTACATTCAGAGTTGCATTAAGGAGAAATCAGCAACATAATTTAATTTATGCCTGACTGACTGTTCTTATAGCTGGTAACTGGACTCAACCATGGTTCAAAACTTGATGCCACAATACAGCAAGCTGAAGGAAGCTGCTTATTAGTCAGTCTCTGCTCAGACTTACTATAATTCCCATTGAAAGATTTTCTTACATAGGTCTGTGGCTCTAAAGAGAGTAGCTAATATGTGGGTAGGAAGGAACAGGTGGTAACTCCCTGGGTAGTCTGGTACTAGTCAGCTTTAACACAGTTCAGCTTAAATTCTTCTTCATTGACTGGAATGCAGTTACCTGCTTTGGCTGACCTCACCTCGATCCTCACAGAGTTGGAGACAACATGTAGCTTCTACAGCCACACTCACCAGCTGGGTCCAGTCAGAGCAGATTGATAACAAAGGTCTTTCACCAGTCATGTGAAAGTTACTGTGGTCTGTAACAAGTTCATAGCTGATTCCCCGAGAACCCTTGATGCAAAGCAGTTTTCAGTGTACATCTCAAGATCCAGTATGTTAACCATTGAATTGCTAGTATTTAAAAGTTAGAATGATACCACATTAAATACATCATGTTTGAGACATACTATGACAGAAGCAATTTTTTATATTATGTTCATCTATGCCAAAAATTTAATTCTAAGTAATATTCCTCACTCTGTTACATTGTTGATTTTGGCTAGACTGAATGATCCAGAAAAATATCTCTGCTAATATAATATGAAACCATCCACATGACAAACATGTCTAGTGACAATAGCACCTGGTCTTTCTTACACAATCCAACTATTTGCTAGGATTATCTAACTTAAACAAACTACACTGTAGAAGCACCTTTTCTGTCAGAATATAGAGCCATGAAAGGGAGCAGGGGATTTTAATGAGCCAAAAGTAATGTTTGAAATTTAATATTTGCTTGCTGAGCAGCAATAGTGGAGTCTTCACTAGGAACAGGATTGTTGGACCTTGGCTGTGATTCACGGGAGTTTCTATTTTGTCTCACTCCTATAGATCCTTTCTTTCGTCTTACAACTTGCGTTGTAGCCATCCCAAAACTGGGTGGAAATCCTGGGGTAAACATTGCAGTGAAAATTAAGGGTGCAATAGAAGAATAAGATGATTCACTACTGCAGAATCTCTGGATCACTTCTGCACAGCAAGGCCAAACTGGTTTATGTATATCTAAACACATATACTACAAACTACAATGTAAAGGTACACTGCCTCAGGTTACATCCTTGAGTAGCTACAGTGGTGTCTGCTTGAAACAGTTTCTAGTTCCAGCCCACGGTTGCAACACAGAACAGCAGAGAAGAATCTCCCTGCCCCAGCCCACATCTCTGAGCAGACCATAGTTCATTCAGCCTTTTGCAAACATGCAGGTGTTATCTGGGTTTAGTGCACCCCAAACTATTCCAAGCAGGAGAGAGGAACAAATGCATGACTGAGAAGGAGAAAGCTTGTTTGAATATTAAACTCTAATTACAGTGCAGTTCTTCCAATGAACGTTGATTGTACCACTTCCACTAATTTGGAGTCTGTCCACATAAACATAACTCATAAATGGACAATGCATGTTTTCAAATTAGTCTTCCCTGTTATGAATTTTGTTTTTATATAATATTTATCTTTTAAAGAGACTAAAGCTAGCTATCCACTATGGCTACAAAAATCCCTTCAAGGACTAATATTTCATTTCAGAGTTCTCTTGTGTCTTTAAACATTTAGATTTTTGGTACTGCAGGTTGCTTCCCTAGATACTGTAGGATTTGTACAGCTTCATATGGCTAAAGACTTGAAATACAGAAGTCAGTTATCTTGCAATATGACCAGAAGATAAAAATAGGCATTTATGATCATATTTAGGGAAAGGCACTTCAGAGATTGTGAGAGACTCAGCACAAATTTTTCATTCATGCTAATTGAGCCTCTACTTCTGTTTCTTTAAATCCCAGAAATCCCTTTCTTGTTCTACTTTCCTTAGAAGCAACTCTGAAAACAAAAAAAAAACCCAACCCAAAACTATTTGTTTCTGAAAAACTTTTTCTTAATAACCGACATTATCACATTCTTCATATCCCGCTTCAGTTGCGATACTTAATTTTGACACTTCACATACTTAAATCATACAGAAATTATGAGAACTTTATCATCTAATAAAAACATTTTAAACATACTGGGATAAGAAAGATGTCTCTAGTAAAATACTGACAAAGCAAGTAATTTTATATGTGTGGTTAGTCCATGAGAAAAGTGATTACATTCTGATTATATTACAAAAATAAAATGAACACTTGAAGATATGTTTTGTTTTCATCAACTTGATGCCCACGATGAATCACAGAATGGTTGGGGTTGGAAGGAACATCTGGAGATCATCCAGTCCAACCCCCCTGCTAAAGCAGGTTCCCCTAGAGCATGTTACACAGGGTAGTATCCAGGTGGATTTTGAATATCTCCAGAGAAGGAGACTCCACAACCTCTCTGGGCAGCCTGTTCCAGTGCTCTGTCACCCTCAGAGTCAAGAAGTTTTTCCTCATATTCAGATGGAACTTCCTGTGCTTCAGTTTGTACCTGTTGCCCCTTGTCCTGTTGGTGGGCACCACTGAGAAAGAGACTGGCCCCATCCTCTTAACACCTGCCCTTAAGGTATTTGTAGGCATTGATAAGATCCCCTCTCAGTCTTGCCTTCTCCAGGCTAAACAGACCCAGCTCTCTCAGCCTTTCCTCATGAGAGAGATGCTCCAGTCCTCTAATCATCTCTGTAGGCCTCCGCTGGACTCTCTCCAGTAGCTCCTTGTCTTTCTTGAACTGGGGAGCCCAGAACTGGACTCAGTCCTCCAGGTGTGGCCTCACTAGGGCAGTGTAGAGGGAGAGGATAACCTCCCTTGACCTGCTGGCCACACTCTTCCTAATGCACCCCAGGATACCACTGGCCTTCTTGGCCACAAAGGCACATTGTTGGCTCATGGTGAACTTGTTCACCAGGACTCCCAGGTCTTTCTCTGCAGAGCTGCTTTCCAGCAGGTCAACCCCCAGCCTGTACTGGTACGTGGGGTTATTCCTCCGTAGGTGCAGGACCCCACACCTGCCTTTGTTGAATTTCGTTAGGTTCCTCTCTGCCCAACTGTCTACACTCTGTCCCTTCATCCATGTCATTGATGAATAATGATGAAACATACTGTCAGCTTGAATGCCAGCGCTTCTAAAAAGTTACATAACCTTCTTCCACCAGCACACTCAGACAAAGCCAAACTTGTGCATATTTTTTTTAATATTTTGAGTACTGTCCACCAGTACACTCACACAAACTCCTGTGATTTTGTTTGCAGTTTGGCTGTTGTCTACGCTAAGAATGTACTTTGATTGAAAACTTTGTAAGTTCATCAGGAAAAGTGTAGCATTAAGAATATAGAATATATGGCACTAAAGACAAGGAGTCAGAATTTAACCTAGAAATTACGGCTTTGAATTACTCTACTAGTCACAAAACTGCTCTCTCCGGACATTTAAGAATTGTATGTATGTGGTGCAAACCAACCAAACTAACTGAACGCCAGCCCTTGCTCAGACACAGGAGTTATGCCAGTGGCATAATCACACTATGGCAACTCTTGAGTACTGTTCCCTACAGGACTATTACTGTCAATCCAAGTTTTATCAGCCCAACATTGTTCAATTTACCCTTGCAGCCAAACAAGCTACATCTTTGTATTTGTAGATATTGATAAGGATTAAACTGAAAGAGGGTAGATTTAGATTAGATATTAGGAATAAATTCTTTACTGTGAGGGTGGTGAGACACTGGAACAGGTTGCCCGGAGAAGTTGTGGCTGCCCCTTCCCTGGCAGTGTTGAAGGACAGGTTGGATGAGGCTTTGAGCAAGAAGTCCTTTCGCTTTAAACTGTGTTACAGCTTTGGTGCAAGTTGTTTATTTTCATAATAAATTTATTTTTAAAAAATTTATTTTCAGTAATTTTTGTTTTATATGGCCCGGCACCTTTGAGGGAATAGAAAAATGATTGTTACCCTTACTGAAAACCACCGTTTTTCAAGCACTGTGTACTGTCCTTGTTTGTCTCCCACAGCATCCTCCTAGACAAACTGGCTGCCCAGGGCTTGGATGGGTGGACTCTTCAATGGGTTAAAAACTGGCTGGATGGCCGAGCCCAGAGAGTGGTGGTGAATGGGGCAAAGTCCAACTGGCGGCCGGTCACTAGCGGTGTTCCCCAGGGCTCAGTTCTGGGGCCGGTGCTGTTCAATATCTTTATAGATGATCTAGACATAGGGATTGAGTGCACCCTCAGTAAATTTGCAGATGACACCAAGCTGGGTGGGAGTGTCGATCTGCTGGAGGGTAGGAAGGCCCTACAGAGGGATCTGGACAGGTTAGATAGATGGGCCGAGACCAACGGCATGAGGTTCAACAAGAACAAGTGCCGGGTCTTACACTTCGGCCACAACAACCCCATGCAGCTCTACAGGCTGGGGGAAGAGTGGTTAGAAAGCGGCCCGGCGGAAAGAGACCTGGGGGTGCTGATCGACAGCCGGCTAAACATGAGCCAGCAGTGTGCCCAGGTGGCCAAGAAGGCCAATGGCATCCTGGCCTCTATTAGGAATAGTGTAGCCAGCCGGTCTAGGGAAGTGATCGTCCCTCTGTATTCGGCACTGGTGAGGCCGCACCTTGAGTACTGTGTTCAGTTCTGGGCCCCGCACTTCAAGAAAGATGTTGAGGTGTTGGAGCGAGTGCAGAGGAGGGCGACCAAGCTGGTGAAGGGTCTGGAGGGTCTGACCTATGAGGAACGGCTGAGGGAGCTGGGGTTGCTTAGCCTGGAGAAGAGGAGGCTCCGAGGTGACCTTATTGCAGTCTACAACTCCCTGAAGGGAGGTTGTAGTGAAGTGGGAGTCGGCCTCTTCTCCCAGGCAACTAGCAATAGGACAAGAGGACATAGCCTCAAGCTTTACCAGGGGAGGTTCAGGTTGGGCATTAGGAAGAATTTCTTCTCAGAAGGGGTCATTAGACATTGGAACGGGCTGCCCAGGGAGGTGGTGGAGTCACCATCTTTGGATGTGTTTAAGAAAAGACTGGACATGGCACTTAGTGCCATGGTCTAGTTGACATGGTGGTGTCAGGGCAATGGTTGGACTCGACGATCCCAGAAGTCTCTTCCAACCTGATTGATTCTGTGATTCTGTGATTCTATGATTAAGGGAGCAGAAGCAGTATTGCAGTATATTCCCTATGCCACACCGCAAATTCCTAAACATTTCCCTGAGAGTGCTCAAGATTTGCATATGAGTGCCTACACTTTGGGTGACTGCTGCTCTGGAAACATAGATTTCACAGATGTTCATTTTGCCTTCTGTAAATATCTGAGTTTTAACAGCTCAGTGCCAAAGCCTACTTGATTTTGTTTACAACAAAATCAACAAGGAGTACAGTGAATGATAAAATTTGAACGTGCTACTATCACTACTATTACTATGTGCTTTTCCTCTGTAGGGCCTGAAAATCCCAATCTTGTGAAAAGTCTAACTTCCTTTATAAAAAAAGAAAAAAAAAAAACTTTCCCCCCGCCACCCCAGACTCAAACAAGCAAGCTTGATGAACAGATGAGCCTTTTTACTCTCCACAAAATATAAATAGACTTTACTAGCACATGCAAATATCAATTTAATAGGTAGCTACTGTATAAAACAGGTTACTGCTAATGTCCTTATTTGTTACATCCTTTTTCCTCTAGTGATGTTTTAGAATATATCTTCTCAATCAACTTGAAGTGGTATTTAAAAATGAAAAAAGTGGAAGTCCAAAGACAATTTGCAGACAGTCTGCAAGTGACTGAAGTCACTTATGTTGACTTTACAAATTTTGTATCTGTGATGAAACCCTCAATTCTCAGTTGACCTAAGAGATCTTCCAAGGTAGAGAGAAATCAGTGGATTGTCAACAAGCCCATCATATATGAAGCCAAGGTCTATAAAAATACAGCTTACTAGAAGATATTTCCATTCGTTTAAATGGTTTTTTCTTGACAGCAAAAAATTACAAATTCAGAGATACCCTATAATTCACATATCTAATGTGGATTGAAGCATTAACAGCAAGGTTCAAGTGCTTTGGAGAAGGGGCTGTTGTCCTTTTTTACCTTAACACTGCCTCACGCAAAGGCATCCAAGTTACATACATCTACGGAAGGCTACCATAACAACATGATATGTGATACTATTATATATAATACTACCAATAATAATAGAGTGGCTCTAAAATGAAATGTGACTCTCTGAAAGATGTTCCATTTCACAATGTTCTAAGGCTACCTCAGAAATTAAACTATGTTCTTGTAACAGACTTCTGTGGATATAACTACCAGGACTAACTCCAGCAGAATATCAATTGACTGCAGAGTATCAGTATGTTATAGATGCCCCTCATGAAGAGATATTTATCTAAAAATCATATCTTCCTTTGCAGGCATAAAAGAAAAATAATATTTCATTATAAAAGACCGAGTATGATCTCTGGGAACATCTGACAACTTACTTGGCATTTCCAGATTGAAAGGGTTTTTTTAAACAAGTTGTAACAAAATTCTGTCTAGTTTCACAAAAAGATGCTAAGGAATTAGAGCTGGACTTCAGCAAAAAATAGAGAGATTTTGATTTAAATGGCTAAAAGATCCAGATGGGATGAGGTTTGCCCATTCTACATATCAGTGCCATTTAAACATTCATAATGCAGTTCTAGATTTATTTTCCAAGTTTTGCCCCTTCTTCTCATAAGATGTTGGATATTTGGATCCAGTAATTTGCATCAAATCATCTGCTTCAGGTTTGTAAAAACAAATTGTAACCCCTTCCATGGAATTAAGGTAGTTGGAGAGCACATTATAAATCTAATACAAGAAGGTTGCAGCAGGGACACAAAACTGCTCTTCCAATCTGCTATTTTAAATAAAACAGGCATTATCCAGGGCACGAAAGAAGATTTGAAAAATGACAAACTACAAAATCAACTACAATTAATGGTTTTCTGACTGCTCCAGCAGCTCTAACACTTCAGAAAGAATGCATAATAAGAATCTCTTAGTCCTAGCCAACTTTTATACAGAATTTTCAAGGATTTTAAGAAACAGTCTATATGAGTATTAGGATCATTACTGGTAATAAAACAACAATCTTCTTGTAAGTACCAACCATTTCAACTGAAAGAAATCTTAGGAAGATTTGCAACAGTAGATATTTTAAAAAGCACACAGAGATCTTCACTGTACCAAGGAAAGCAAAAGTATTTGACTCTGCCTTGGTGCTTCCCGTGCTCATTGTCCAGGTCTGAACAGTTAAATTGACTGGGAGGAAAGGAGGAAGAGAAATAATGTACTGCATATTTTAAGAGACAGACCAAAAAAAGAGTTTCCAGATGTTAGACTGTTTTTTTATAAAACATCCTTCTTTTATTAATACTGGAAATGTTATTATGGTATTTCAGAAGTAAAGTAGAACAAAAGTGGGATACTAAAGAACTATATACAACAGCAATTACAAAGGTTAGTCCTTTTTTCTTTTGAATGATGTGTTTTTACATGCTTCATTCATAAAAGCAAACCCAAACAGCCAAATGAAAATCATGTAAATGTATATAATAATTAAAACTTACAATAATATAAGCCACATAGAAATAAATTAAGGAAAATGAGAGTAAGAGAAAAATATAAAAAGTTACAGAAGGTGGCTTCTGCATTTTATTTAATAAGGAGCATTACTGAAATTACGTAACTGTTTCTCAGTACAATGTATGTGGAAAAAATCTATTCAAAAGAAGGCATCACACAAACTCTGAACAGTGAAACAGAGCCTTTGGATGCTACAATTTGAGATGTTGCTTCGATACCAAAAGATCTCTTTGGGAAAAAAAAAATGTTGGACCTTTATGAAAAAATTACAAAAACTGTTGGAAGGAGGCTAAAAGGAACAATACCTAAAGGTTGAGTAGAGAATGAAAAAAAACCTCTAACATTTAGAAAAGTCTGGAGAAGTTAGTAATCTGCAAAAGCAGACTATCAAGGGTTTTTTTGGCGAAAATCTTTGGCTAGTATACACAGTCATTAACTTCATTAACTTCAGCTACATTTTGATAGTATGTATTAGTCAAGAATCTGCTACAAGTTTTTTGAAGGCCAAGTCCAATGGCTTTCAAATTGCTGTT
This sequence comes from Nyctibius grandis, assembly GCF_013368605.1. Lineage (NCBI taxonomy): Eukaryota > Metazoa > Chordata > Aves > Nyctibiiformes > Nyctibiidae > Nyctibius > Nyctibius grandis. The sequence goes on from NC_090666.1 coordinate 17,508,990, forward strand.
AGGAATAACATCATGTTTTCAGACAGCTTACAGTCAGATTGCTTATTGACAGCATCCTTCAAGGTGAGGCAGCTGACCCTGGAAAGATAAAATTCGTTGAGAACTATAAGCATATGCCATAGAACAGTTAAAAAGACTGCAAACCCTTTTGTGGCGGTTTAATGGCACAACTAGTGTCCTATCTGAATTCTAGCACGGCTTAAAAATGTTAAGAAATACCTTTCGTTTTCATCTGAACGTCACGCTGCTTGCTGGGTTCTTTAATCATCTAATTAAAGAGAGTTCCTAACATTTTTGATTTTCTAATTCACTTTGAACAAATGCAGTAATTGCTGAGGAAAACATACTCAATCACTGTGTACGGTATGTGAGAAAAACTTGCACCAGTGCTCAAAGGAGTGAAGCAATTAATTTAAGCCTCAAGACAGTATCACTGTATTGATTCAATAAGGCAAAAATATTTGTGACATTTTAAATATGATATTAAAATGGAAACCTTTAGCAATATTTGGATAATTTTGGGAAACGCTTAATGCTACAAAAATAAGAAATCAGTGTTACAGTTGTATAATTTATGTATTACATTTACAGTTTTAATAATACCAAACTGTTAAGGTTGTATTTTCAACAAAAATAATTCCAATGTGACAGATCCTGAAAGAAAATAATGAAGTTCTATAACCAAGTAATTATAAAGGTTTCTATTAAAGATGTTGACATTTCATAGCTAAGCAGCTGTTTTTCCAAATGCAGTGGCAACTTCACTTTGGAGCAGGGTCAGTCAGATCCCCCTATGATTTACCCATCCTCATTTTGTAAAACAACATACTACTGGCAACACAGACTCCCAGTCAGTGAGCTTGTCTTAAAAAGAATGCATGACCTGGGATTCTCAGGACCTTGATCATTCCCAGATCTGTCAAATAGATCAAAATACAGGTTTTCCTTCTCATCTGGTCTGTTCATTCCTCCCATCTAGCCAATGTATTAATTTTCTGCTCACCTAATCATAGCCCCACCTATGAATCATGTAGGAATGACATGCTCTTGGCAGCCTACTGAGACGTGTACTGTACCTTGTATACCACAGTGGCTCTGTCACCTAACATTACTAACAGCATCCATCTCATCTTCTTATTTTGTACAATGAGATGTGCTCTGTAAATGTAATATTCAGCTCTAACCACTTTGACATAAATTATCAGCATAGTGTATTTCACACATGACTCCCATTATATCCCACAGATACAGTATAAGCTGCTCCCTAGCAACTGCAGCAAAAAAACGTACCCCTTTAGGTATTTTTCCCAGCTAAAGCAACCAACCTGCTATTTTATGAACTTCATATATAAAATAATTTTGGCTACTGTCAGCTCAAATTATTCTGACTAATGTTCCTTAAGATGCATTTTTAGCCCTTTGTCTAGTTTGGGTTCTGATACTGAAGCTTCTCTCTTGCAAACCTCCCACCTCAATAATTTTAGCACCAAGGAAAAAAAAAATTTTTCCAAAGCACGAAATATCTTCCCAATAAAAACTAACCATTTATACAAGAATTAGTATCATGTTATGAGCTAGAAATCCATTTTATATGGGAAATGAAACTCCTAGCGTGCTGGCAAGAGTGGAGACACTGGATTTATCTTGTCGAACACTGGAAAGAATCTTTGGTTGGACTTCATTCACATACTGAATGGGATTGCAAATATTTTCAAAGGACTATAAGCTTTTAAGTAGACTATTGCTTCCTGTGTTATCCCAAACATATTCAAATTAATTTAATTAATATCCGGGGAAAGCCAGAAATTACTACTCCTTGTTTAAAAACACTATGCTCATGCTTACATCACACCTAGTGAATAAGAAGATGTGGCTGTTGTGAGATTGGTATTCATTTAACACACCGTAAAATATTTTAAAGGAAATAACTGAATAATAACAGCTAATTAATACTTCACACATGAACAGAACCTTCCACCAAACAGCATCAAAATTTAGTAATTTCCCGCCTCTGCCAGGGGAAAGGAACAGCAGGCAGTAACTTCCCCATATAAATAAAGTCAAGCTATCAAGTCTGATGTTATCCAGGCTAGTTAGGTCAGCACATTTAGGCAATGGCTCGTTTGGTATTGTTGTTGTACTGCCGTGCAGGGCCCTTTCGGTGAACCAAAACCATTACTAAAAAAATGATGAGGGAATTGCTGAAAAGGGGAAGACTGGAGCAGACAATGCATCTTCGATACCTCCTGGTACCAGTTTGTTTGAATCTGGACCAGCTTCACAACACAAAATGTCAAGCTAACTTTAGGCATCTTCGTACTATGGGTCCAGCTCTACGGTTGATTAGATTAGGTTCCATGATTAGATTATCTTTATTAGACTGTTGTACTTAACATGGTCGTAGTCACGGCAGACAAGGATAGCCAGGGTATAACACAGTGCTGATCTTACCTTATACAAAGCACATTTCCCAGTGATTGAATCCCTCAGCATCTCAAAACCCAAGGACCTGTGATGACAAGACAAATCCTCTGCAACAGTTTTGTAAAGTCACCCTCTTTCTCTGGCCTTCCAGCATGGCTAAATGGTGGAACTGGATGAGTTCTCGTACTGAAACGCGAGATATCTCGGTGATAACTACACCACCACAGTTTAGCATTAGCAATGATTAGATTTTGGCGTCTGTCTTGAGTCATGCCTAAAGTTTAGCTTGTTTAACAGTGTTATATTGTTTAACACTGTTATATTGTAAGATATATACACACATGTAAAATATATAAGATATACATTATAGCTTGAGGCAACCTCTTGAGCTCTAAAAGTAAGTTCTATTACTGCCAAACATAATTATACTAAGTTCATGCTGCAGTGGTACATACAGAATCTATTAAATTCTAGATGTTCAAGGATTACCACGTAGAGAACCATTTTACATTTGTATATATCTGCACTGGTTTCCAACTTTTATTTAAAAGATGCTTGTAGAATGAAAAAATAAATCCCTGGCTAAAAGACAGTATATACATTTAAAGTGCTGCATATCAGCAACTCCCAAGAGGTGGTGGTTTTTTTTGAAACTGCGTACAGGGTTCAAATTGTGAGAAAAGCAAGTGAATACACCACAGATGTTTTTCGTGTGCGGCTGAAATGACATTAGTGAACATTAGAGCAAATAACTTAATCTGGTCAGTAAAAAAAACAAACCAACCAAATAAAAAAACCCCAACAAGTTTAAGGTGCTGCTGCTTGTGCTGTGTTTGTTTTGTGGATAAAGAGATGAACTCATGTTTTACAGATGTCAACACTTGTCACCACTATCAAATTCAACTGAAAAACCCCTACTGCACACTTTCAAAAACACCTCTTATGCAACGTTATTTTCTAAAAGGTATATAGCCCTCATGCTTCCAAAATTGCTAATCATGCTTAACCAGTTATCCTGTACCCTTTCTATCATATTGTGAAACATATGTGCTTCGGTTGCAAATGTTCTAAAAATAAGTATATGCATGCAGTTTTATCAATTCAAAAGAGAGAACCTATAAAGGCTTAAGAATTTAGGATCTACATCATCTTCAGTGGCATGCAGCCTTGTGGATGGTCAAAGAGACAGCAGTTCCAGGACAGAAAAGAGTACCTGTTAGCTAGCCACAGACAACAGCAATTCAAACACCAAATAGCAAAAGCAGAGCAGATTTATCCTTTCCCTTTAGGAAATTCTATCTATCTCTGCAACTGTTACAGAGCTCTAGAGGGAATGAAATCTGTCTTTTCAGTAGAACAGGAAAAGACACTAAACAACACACCTGTTGACTGATACCTCTCTGATAAATGCATAGCGTGTGTTGCATGTGGCTACACTTTAAGCATCTTCCTTGACATCCTTTAGTGAAACTGACCCTGAAAAAAGTGCAAATGAAATTCACATACAAGTTTCTGCCAAGTTTTGACATGACCCTAGAACATGTTCCTGGAGACTATCTGACTGTGAAGCAGACATGCATTTTCTAAGGAGTCATATGTCACTGCCACCAGCAGTCAAACGCTATACAGAAATTGGCATATTTAATAAAATGCCATTGAAATGCATTCTAGCTAGTACACTGCTAAATGACATGCCAAACTCCTGAACCAAAATACTCATCTTCAGTGTCACTGGGTAACTACCTGGCACCAAAAAAATGGTATTTCCATTAGAGCCATGTATTCATCACTTCTATGTTGGGTAAACATTGGAGTTCAAACTGCATTTCCATGAGGGAGTTCAATATGGTGTAGATGGTATGGTGTTGTGAATTTAAGCTTGATGCAAAGTTGTAGTAGTAGTAGTAAAGTCTTTAGTTCAGCAAGATTCTCATTTCACCAAGAAACATCTTATTGAGTTTTCTGTGAGCTTTATGTACTTTAGGTCTGCAAGGTCAGGTCTTCTGTATATATCTTAATGATTTAACCAAAAGAACAATTTTCATACCAATACACAAAGTATGATATAGCAAGAAAAGAGGGAAAGCTGTTTCCCTTTTAAGCTAGTAACAGGCACAAAAATTTCTAGGTAACGTCTTTTTGTTCAGTTCAGTATTTCCTCATAAGAAATAAATGGCTTATACTTGAAACGGTTGGGGGCCCCAAGAACAAGGAGGATGTTGTAAATACCTTAGACATTCGACTAACCTAGTTATATAAATAAACAAAGGGAGCCTTTTTTTTAATTTAGATGGGTATATCTCACTTCAGACAACTGGGCCTTGAAAAGATAGTTTCTAATTAGGATGGCTGTATTTCACTTCAGACAACTTGGCCTTGGGAAAACAGAGGCACAGAAACCTAAAGATAAGGGAGTTGCAACAGCTGCCTTGAAGGACATAGCTTACATGACCTACGTGATCCATGGACTGAGTTTGCGTGAAGCAGGGATCAGTCAGCGAACACAGTGAGGAAGACTACAAGCCTTCATCTGAAGACCCCTGACGACCACCAGAGAAAACGACTGCGCATGCGGAACGGACATTTACATATATTAATGAGTCCCGGGAAATCTCATGACTATGCAAATGAGTTATTGGGAATCTTATGACTATGTATAACTTTATGGTATATAATCTCTGAAAATCTGCCAAATCGTCGGAGCACTCATGGTGGATAATCCCCAGTGCTGCCCAGCGCTGCAATAAAGAATGCCTGCTTAATGACACACTCTGGTGTTATTGAGTTTTCTTTCGGACTCCTTACCCAGCCGCATCTAGCTTCCCACTTCGGTGAGGAAAGTTAGAAAGCAAGGGGGTTTGGAGATCTCCGATTTTTGTATCATACTTACTCAGCAAATGATGAGAGTTGTATATCTGAAAGGAACAAAGCACCATATGCATATGGTTATGTCTTCCTATGTATGAAAACTTAGTTTGATCAGAAAAGGAAAATCTGAAAAATTGTTTTTCATAATTTACACTCAAAGAAAACCAAAAATAATATACGAGCTTCCTAGGAATGCTCTCCCCTCAAACCATCCTTGTAGAATAGAGCATACCATTTTTAAATTCAACTTTCCTTTTTAAAAATGCAAAATTGTTTACCTTTTGTTAAATAAAAGAAAAAAAAAGCAGCCTGGAAAAGAGAGAAGGTTTAACTGGTTCAAAAAGGCAAGTTTAGTATACAAGTTGCTGTGCAAGAGAGGGGAAAAAAATCTTTCAGGATTTAAATACGAAGATACAAGTATGACAGGTTTAACCCTTACATAAAGCCAGAAAAATGTTAAGAGGTTGAGGAAAATATTATTCATCTGATCTTTACAATCATCTCTTGCTTTTACTTTCCTGAATATCAAATTGTGCTGTCTCTTGGATATACATTCAAAACTACCATTAATACCAGTGAAAGTTAAATGTCTGAAACACTAAATGGAGAAGACACTATTGTCATTTTGCTTGGAAGACACTATTTTCAGAAAAAAAAAAACTGACTGAATGAGCTAAATAACAAATACAAAGTTCCATTTCCTCTGAGAATTCAGAGTGTCAACTTTAGTATTAACTATGCTGCCAACTTAAATTTCTAGCCCAAACTCAGAGTTTTCACTGTTTTCGAGGCGGAATGGTTTTAAACTGAAAGAGGGTAGATTTAGATTAGATATTAGGAAGAAATTCTTTACTGTGAGGGTGGTGAGACACTGGCACAGGTTGCCCAGAGAAGTTGTGGATGCCCCCTCCCTGGAAGTGTCCAAAGCCAGGTTGGATGGGGCTTTGAGCAACCTGGTCTAGACGATCTTTAAGATCCCTTCCAACCCAAACCATTCTATAATTCTATGAAATACAGTACAAAAATTGAGCAAGCTGTTCCTGACAGTAAACAGATACTACGAAAACGAAGTCCTCCTAAGCCCTGATAAAACAAACATCATGAAATAGTACAGACAGTATCCTGATGAACCCACAGGCTGCAGGTTATGGGGAAAAGGAAACTATAAATCTTTGCAACACTGTGTTTAAGAGAAAGCTGTTAGATGCACTGAAGGTGTATTAGCTACCTAAGTCCTGAAAACTGGATTCACTGAAATTCAGGGAAGTCCTGGCTCTTCACTCTCATGGAAGAGGGGAAAGGATTCAGGGTTGACTGAAATTAACTGAGATCTTAGAGATCACTTTTAGTTACTCCAGTGGGCTTTGGATAAAGACTTTAATGTGAAACTCACTTGGCAATCAACAATTTTTACTATTTTTTAATTTTATTTCTATCTACATGCTTGTATATTAGCCTGCTTTTTATGTATTTGTTAACATTTAATATGGTCATTTCATTCTTAGGGTTCTGTTTATTGTAACTGTTCTTTGCATAAAAATTATTTTTGCAGAATAATAATGCTGTTTGAAGAATAACTCCAGAGAGCTACACTTGAGGTTCTTCTCTAGAGGTGAGCAAGGTTATTATAATATTTCATTACCACAAAACAATACATCTTCAGATAGAGGCAGTATTAGCTTGTAATATTCCTTGCTACCATGGTACCAACTTTTCCTTGTAAAGCAATTTAATCACTTCCATATTGGTTATACATGAAATATTAGTGCTATGCTTCATAGGGGACACTGCCTGAATTTTCACTACATTGTATTGTTATATTACTTATACAGTTAGAAATTCTATTTGTCTTTAAGCATGTCACTGCATCTCATTGAAAAATGTCTAGCCTAACTAAATTTTACTAGTAAAAAAAAAAAAAAATGCATTTTTCCAGTTGTAAGTCCTCAATTCAACCAGTCTGGGGTTCATTACAGATTTTCTAACCCCCACGTCATCTCCACGGTTCTTCTAATTATCTTTCATAACACCACCTATCAGAACTGTTCAAAGACTATAAATCACATAGATTTTAAGATCCCATGAGATAACCTGGTACTGTAACTATATTCTTATCCATCTAACATTAACTATATTCTTATCTAGCTACTATATAGCAAAAGAAACTAACACTACAACAATTTGTATTTTTTTACATATGAAAGATGTGGTCATCACCTTCAAAAGGTTAACATGGTATTATTTTTCAACACTGAAAATATATGAAAGTCAAACAAATTATTTTCTCTTTCTCCATTGAAATAGTCTATCAGATAACAAGGCAGAGCTACCTTTATTAGTACTATGCCCTTTTCAGCAAATCAGGCAAAAACATCACCCAGTGAGTTATGAAATCCTGCCACATAAGAATAACATGTACAAAACCAAAGCAATTACAAAATTCACAGATAGTACACAAGACAACATAATGGATTAACAATTTAGGCATGCCTAAATATATATGTATGTACTGCATATTTAGAAGGCTTTTGAATTAAGATGAAACTAAAGTTCTGATCAGCATTTTTATCGTCACTGTGGAAATGCTAGGCCAGGTCCTCAGGTGCATGAAGTCTCACTCTGCAAAAGCAGCAAGCTGTCACGAAGCCAGTTAACAGCTACTTGATTCTGTATTGTCCTCAGCACCAACACAGATTTGGCTTATGCCACCCGGCTAAGGTTCCTAGGGGACCAAACTGTAGTATCCTTCAGCTTCACCCATCCAAGCAGGTACAAGTGCCACCAGGTACACATGTGTGTCCGTGTGTCTGAGAGCACTTTCAGACCCAGCAGATCTCATCTGGCTCTCCTGGCTTCTCTCTAGCGGCTGGGACCAATTAGTTACAGCACGCAGTGGCCAGAATGCAACTTGGAAACTGATCCACCACATCCAGCCAGCACTACTGCTCTTGATCATCTCTGGCCTAAGCAAATCTCTGGTGATCAGAGCAGCAGGGAATCCGGGAGCCAAAACTGACAGCACATCACTGCTGCATTGTGTAGAAACTTCTTAACTTGTTCTACAGATAACTCAGTCTCAAAGACTATAAAGAAACAAGTATTACTAAAAGCATCATTTGTAATGTAACTAATACTAAAACTGAATTCCAGTATTAATCACTGTACTTTTTATTCAGAGGATGTTTCAACATATAGGATAGTATATGCTTCTGTCTATCTGTGCACACATGCTATGTCTTAAAGAGAACTACAAAACACCTTTTAAAAAGAAAAACGTAATATTTTTAATACAGCTGCTTGAAGTCATGTTGTTAAAACTGTGACTGAAAATTACTTTCAAACAAGTGCATGTTGCATAAGTGTAAGCTGGCTTATAGGTCATATTGCCCCAGTAACATAAAAATTGATAGAGTTTGAAAGATGAGCAAAACATATTTTTAGAAAGTTTGGGTAGATCTATAAAAGTTGGAAAAACCATGGAAAAACTTATTGGTATCTTGCTAGAAAGAACTGCATTAACAATAATTCTGGATAGTAGAGGCTCTAAGTTAGTTCCCAAATACCAGGTAACATGCCATCAAAGTGAAAATCACCTGAGCCCAAAAGGTCTGATACAGAAATTACAACAGGTCTGAGTCTTCATTTCACTGACAACTGTACAAAGTGCATAGGACTTGCTCAGATGTAATTGGCATCTTTGCTCATGTCAGAAGTCTCGCTCCAGGGCAATCACCTCAAACAAGTATCTAATAGTGAAATGAAAGCTGAGCAACCACACAGAAAATAGGGACATACTTTACAAAACACAAGTTGCACTAGCACTTTTATGTTGCTTACTTTTACTGGTTTATAAAGAAATTTTCCTTTCTCAGAGTTTCAAATTATGAGGATGATTTCCAGGTGACCTCAGCTGTGACACATTAACCAATATATGGCTTCCCCAGACTTTGTAGTTATTATAGTAATATATAGTTTAAAATTCTATAAAATGGGAATGGTTTGGCCCAGGCTCAAACTTCTATGCCTTGGTGCCTACCTCTAGGTGGACCTGTGATCCCATGACAGCCAGCCAGAATGATCTACAACAACCCAGCCAGCAACAGTCAGGTGCCTCAGTCAAAAGCCAGTGATGAAATGCAGCAACAGGCAGAGGCTCAGGGAAGTCTTCTGCCTCCAGGTGGGGTGTCTGTTCCGAGAAGTCCTTGTAGGGCAAACAAAACCTAGCAGAAGCCTACTGTCACAGTCTCCCTGTTATATGATCCACTGCTTCTGCTGCATCAACCACATTCTTTCACACATTTTACTATGACTTGATGCATAGTCTGATACCTAGTACAAGTGTAACATCTTCAGAGGAAAACCTGTTACTTATGACTCAGTTATTTTCTGTGCAATTTTTATTGAGCCATTTTGCAGTGTGTCATTTTATGTTTTACTTTCTAAAAAGAATTAATTAATTTTGTTTCAGAAAACTGAAATGACAAAATGTCTGAAAGTGGACATCTGATGCCATGGCATGACTTCCCTCTCCAAAAACCTGCAGGTGAGCTTTTTGCTTTTACTAGGAAATTCTCTTGCCACCTCCTTTTGTCATGACCATTTCTGAGATTACAGAACTGTCTAATTGTGTCAGGTGATAAAGAGCAATTTTACAATGTGAGGTGCAGTACCAAATTCACTTTGCAGAAGACTTTAGCTGGTATCAATACCAAATTTTAAAGAGGAAGAATTACAGTTTCTTCTTTACAAATGAAAAATAATTCACAGCAAACATCTTAGTTTGGAACTTTTCAACAGAGTTGTCTGTTTATGTTTAGAATTTGAGCCATTTACAAACGATAGTATTTCATTTCCCTTTTAAATGAGGATATTACTGAATAAACAGTATAGAACTTCTAGAAGTTAGTTCTTAGTTTAACTAGTTTCTTGTTTGATGCCTCTATGCACACTTCTTTTGTTCATACCCACACCTATCAAGATGTGTTTTCTCCAGAGAAATATTCAGAGTAAGATAGCCATAATACGGTATTTCAATATCTCCTCCTCACTTGTAACTAGGACATAACGTGTTGAATTCTACTCCCATTGAATTCTAATTCCACAAACTAGACAGAATATATGGATAAAACAATTTTATCCCAGTATATTTTCCATGTGAAATGTTTAATATGATCCAACTTGCAACATCAGTAGCAGACCGGATGCTCAAATTCTATTCCAGACTACATAGTCTGGAACAGACTATAATAGTCTGTTTCAACCCCTGATTTATCAATGGGAATGTTTGACTTTGTACAGTAATCTGAAATCTGCACATGAAAATTTCCAGCAAGTAGGCCAGTCTCTTCAGAGTTTACAGAACATTTTTTCACCTGAGCTGCAACACAGCAAAACATTTGTGTAATAGGTATTACAGAGCAGAAGTAGTAATGTGCTCTTTAACAAACCGATAGGATAGAGGTGAATCCCAAGCAAGTATATGCAGACTTGAGACATTAGACTCAACCTAACCTAGTTGCCACTATTGGGTAAGAAACTTCCATTTGAAGCTGAATTCATGTGATGAAAGCCTGTAGTATGATCAGCTATGCTCATACATTTGAATCTTTCAGCCAACTTTCAGCAGTGCTATGTTACTTCTTAGCTTATTTTAAGAAAATACAGTAGCAAACGACATATAGCAGAATTTGTTTTATGATTACATTTGAGATAAGATGTATTTTCTGGGACCTTTTAACAAACACCTAGCATACTCAAAAGCTTGGCAAAAAGAAAAACTAGCAGGTTTACTATAAAGTCTGAACTCCAAACAAAATGTGTTACTTTTCTACATGAAAAAATCTTGCAAATTCTGAAAGCTTTAAATAAACTTTTATAAAATAAATTTTTACAGTACAATGCCATGAATGTACTAATGCCACTCTTACTAGCTGCCTAACAGACCAAATGATTTATTGAGATTTAAAGTGTCTTCTTAGAAAATGCACACGGAAGAAATTAACTGGTTTTGAATATTTTGTGGATGCCCATAGCAGTGTGTCTTCCTTTACATGTACCATACTACCTACATGAAAGTATTTTTTCTAGGGAAGAGCATATTAAAATTTGGCTGCTGATTCTGAAGCATCTTATAAAAATGTTAGATGAATGATTGCATACATCTTAACACAATAAGATATTGTCATAATTAAACAATGGGAGACAAGTTCCACTTTTTATGCTGATAGTCTGTTTAAGGCAGATAAGCAGAGTAAATGGCACTGCTCTATCACTATGCTGCTAAATTTATTCAGCACAGATTCATCAATTACCACTACCATGGCCTGTAAGTACTGAGGGGAAAAAAAAAAAAAAAGACTGTGCAGACTATACACTAACAGTGTTCGTGTCCATCCGTGACATCCTTGCAGGCTATCATTAACTCACTATTCCACATTAAACTAATCTTGAGCTGCATCAGCCAACCGAAAGCCAACTACAACTTTGCAGCTACTGTACACAAGGACATGTCTGGCATGAAGTAGCACTAGGTGAGTTTCAAGCACACCATGCAAAAGGAATACACCAAAACCTTTTCCTGTGGCAAACAACTGCCTTGTCCTGGTTGCTACAGATTCCAGCAAACACCACCCATTAAATAGATCAGGGAGCTGACTTTAAAACACCTGTTACTAAATTCAAATAGTAGAAATATTGTATTTGTTACATACTTGAATACATGTTAATTTGAAAAAGCTATTTTGGTGAACTGTGTTATGGTGCAAAACAAAATGAACGAAGAGTCCTATTGCTGCAAATAACGACAGTTGGTATCACAGTCTTTTTGACAGCCTGATTTACACAGCAGACGACCTCATCAATGGATAGTAGAACAGCTGGAGCCTTCCTTCAAAGGATGTCAAATATAACTATTTAAGCTAAATATTTAAATTCACAAAGCAATAGGTTGACTACTAAAATAGCCCTGTACTTCTGCCAAGTACTTTAACAACAATAAATCAAGAAAACAGAACAGCGCTCCAGGCTGCGGTTTGACAAGCACATAAGGCAATTTAACTGCTACCTGTCAACCATCTTGCTTTCCTCTTGCATTTACCTTCATAGTTCTATGTCCTCCCTTGCATCAGCCTTCATAAGGTCCTCTGTGAAGCAGATTCAAGCTGGCAGAAAGTGGTTTTCTGTTTTGTTTTTTTTTAAACCAGTGGCCAGTGGGAAGGAGTTGTCTTCTGCCAGACTAATGTGCTTAAGTGGTTCTGCAAAGGGTTAGGAAGGATGGAGTCATAGTGACTGGGAGAAGGGAAGACAGGATCATCACAGACAGCAGCTGGAGTCACTGCTGTGAAACCACATTTATTACTAAGTAACGCCAAGTAATAAAGCAGCATGCAAATAATACGTTCCTAATGTTTCTTTAAACCTCACTCTCAATACTGTTTGCAGTGTAGCAGCTCTTCGAAGTGACATGCTCTGAATATCAAACGACTAGTCTGTTTTTGAACAAGTAACATGAAGCGAGCCTTTCTATATTGTAGGCTTCCAGCCTAACCTCCAATGAAACTGGGAGGGAGAAGGGGAAAAGCTTTGCTTATTATTTTCATGTTACTAGGAAATGTAGTTCACAAATGGAAGGTGATTAATTAAGTGGTACTGGAGCTGGACTCACTGGACTGTCGTGTAATGAATCCGTAGAGAGACTAGGAAAGCATTAAAGTTATTTGCATAAACATCACTTTGCACTCCGATATTTTTAAAAGCTTCTTTGGTTTTAATTAAGCATAATTTTAACTGCAACCAATGAGGATCAAATGCTACACACCACCATTCTCATCTCCCCATTCAGTGCAGTTGGATTAAGTGCTATGAATGGCATCTTTCAGAGTTTTTCTTTTTTATCTGGTCTGGGTTTCTGGACACAGCTTTAACCTGTTATTCTTCTGAGCTCATGTTTGTTGAGGCTTAAAGAAAAAAAAAAGACAACAAAAAAGCAAAGCCTGTGTTATGTACAAGTCATTTTTAAGATCTACGAACACCTTGACTAATTTGCCACGACACTTTTATCCCTCTTAGACATCAGACGTACACGCAAAAAACCTCATAAGGAATTATACTGTTGGCAAAATTTGGACAAAGACAAGAGGTTGCCTTCAAGCACAGAAGTAATGCCATGCTGATGGCAAAGAACTCCAGAAGCACCATGTGAAACTCATGAGTGGACAAAAAGATGACAAATGAGCTTCAGTGTAGATACACATAAGCTAATACATCTAATGAAAAATAATCTAAATCACATAAACACCATGCTGATAAATGACTGAGAAGAAATCTACAAGTCATCATTGACAGATCCCTGGAATTAGCAGGTTTATGTTCAACAGCAACCAAAAAACCTAGCAAAACATAGGGCATCATCAGGAAAGGCACTGAGAACAAGACAGAGTGCATTTATACAACCTTGGTCCACCCACATCTCAAGTAGTATGTGAAGTTCTGGTTCTGCATCTCCAGGACAGACTCTAGTCAGAGAAGGGCAAACAAAATATTAAAAGGATGGAGTGCCTGCCTTAGAAAAAAAGACTAAAGAGGCTCTTCAGTTGGAGAGAAAGCTGAAGCAAGATATGATCAATCAAACCATGAAGGTGGTAAATAAACTAATGTAAAACTTCTGCTTGCTAGATCCTCCAGTAATAGAACTAAGGGACATTTAACGAAGCTGGTAAGACATTTATTTATAAAAGATTAAAGTGCTTCTCTACAAAGCTAGTAGTAAGCTTCTGGAACCTACCACTACAGGAGGCTGTGAAGGTAGCAAGCATCAGCAAGTTTGAAAAAGACAAGTTCTTGGTTGGCAGGTCCACAAACGGGCTCTAAAAGCACTGAGCAGATATATACCTACCATCCCTAATATGAAAACTAAATATGCGGGGAGTGTACAAGGGAACAGTGGCTAGGTTTGTGTACAGCCCCTAAATAGCATCCCTTAACGTCACTGTTGGACACCAAAGCCTGAGTAAGAAGGCCATTGGTCTGACCCAATAGAGCTTTTCTGATATTCTTAATTTCAATTTTCTCTAATATCTTCTGTTAAGCTCTGAAAAAAAACACAAAAAAGTTACATACTAGCTTCTTAGCTGTGAAAGATACAGATCAGATCTGAATAACAGCAGACCTCCAGTGTAAATTCTAACACACAATATCCTACGTTAAGCAATAAATTAGCACTATATCTTTAAACAAAAGTAAGTGTCAGACCCAAGAGGAAATATTTTAATTACTCCAGCCCAGTGTGACCCCTACAAAGCCACAGATGTTGTTCCACAGCAGGATCAGCTGTTTTGGTGAAAATGTAGCCACCTGCTGAGGGACAAAAGAAACAAACATCAGCCCCTCAAACAGCAGAGCTGCAGAACAGCTCAAAGGGAGGCAAGGTTAGGCATGTAAGTCAATCACATTTTCACTACAGCAAGTCTCAAAAGATAGTAAGAGTTAAAGCTTATTGGTGCTCAGATGGCAGTCTTAAAAAACTTGAGTGCAAAAGCCAGTATCCATAGGGTATTTTCTGCCCTCTTCTACAGCAAGTATTTATACATGAAATAAGGATATTATAACTGAAGTATTTTGAGGCTACTGATAATACAGAACACCTGCAAACGGAGAAGGTATGCTGGCAACACTGCGTAGAAATGAATAAATATAGCTCAACAGAACTCTCACGTGGTTTCAACTGTACAGCGTATTCTTCGCTCACTTCACTCCTACCGTTAGCTCCCTCTCCAGTATTTGGTAACTTCTTGTCATTCAGAAGCAAAGAATGTATACTTATGTATTTCATAAATATATGTAGTGATACATTATGTTGTAGATTAAATTAGAATTTTCATATATATGCATTAAATTATATATTTTCATATCAGGGAATATGGGAATAATAAAGTGCAGTTTTGATGAGTAACTATTACAGATATTTAGATTACTCCCAATAGTTTTGGAGGTTAAATTGAGAATCAGAATGCAGGAGGGTTAAAAAAGTGTCCACCCCACACTACACCTGCAAAATACCTAGGAATTTTACATTTTAGGTAGTGATACAAGAAGAGGGGTGTGCTCACAAATGAGATTTGTAATTCATTATCACACCTTGATTCATCTCTGTATTAATACAACCTACAAGCAGGCCCAAGGCTTAGAGACTCGTACATCCTTCCTTTCTCCTGGATGAACTCTGGAAAGCTGATCTCAGCCACCAACACATCTGCAGTCTGCACAGCTCTGCCGAAATTTACACCTGCCTGCCTATCAGTCAAAGAACATCTTCACCTCTCTCCCTCTGCTACTCTGTTGAAGAGCTGTGTCCTCAGCATCAGGAGCTGAATTCCCATGTCCTGTTTAAGAGTACCTTTTGTTAACTGCCTTGGAAAGCATACACAGGAGACACAGGAGCTGAAGAAGAGCAATATTGGTCATTCACATATGCCTTTGGCAGTGGTGGGCAGCAGCAGATACTATCACCATTTGGAAACATCTGAAGCCTGTGAGTAAGTGACAAAGGGAACACTTGGATGTGGAGGCATTTTATACTTCTGTTTATCTGGAATTCTGCAGAGCTTCCATACATCAGTGTTTACAGTCTCTGTGTTTGCTGGAGACAGTACTAACAGCTACGAGTAAGTACTTCAACTGCAGTTCAAAAACAGCATTAGCTTTTCGAAAAAGATCAGTGTACCATTTTCATGATCTAATACAACCAGAAGGAGATACATCATTCATTCGTCTTTTCTACGATCTTCTGCAACTGTTCAGTAGTTCAACTAAATGTACATATATACTTATTTCTAAAAAAGCATGCCACTTGTTTTCCCTAGCTGTATCAAAAAAATAATTTTCCTACTACTCATGGCAAATTACATCAATAATATTTTAGTACCCATCTTTATCTAAGCAAATAAATAGGCAGCAGGTTGGAGAATGCGACAGGATTGACTGCTTCAGTTCCAGATTTATTAGATTGCATATAGCAATACTTCCCTGTAAAAATTATTACTACAAAAGCAGCTTAGGAAAATCCAAGATTTTCTTTTTTGTTATTTTAATGAGCGTCCTTCCAGTTGGGAGGCATACAGACGGACTCATTTTCTTTTATATAGAAGAAAACTATGAAAAAGCAAACTAGCAATCTCCGAAACTTCTGCATTCTCCTCTAGCTTTAACTAGGTATGAACACTATATAATTATAATAATAATGAATATTAGTAAGTCTATAGCTCATGAATATTTTTAGCCAGTAAATAGTTAATATATTTATATACACTTTAGTGATGGGACAATCCCTGCTCCAAAAAAGTTCATCACTTATTAACATACAAAGAAGAGAAATCAACACTGAATTGAGCACCCTGCTGAAGATACACAATTGAAGTGTTTTGATCTTTTAGAAAAGGTTTCCTAAGAACTCCGAGGAAAAAGAGTAGTTAAGACAAAGATAGGCTATGTAGCACATACAGTGGCATACATTCTCCTGCATGCATGTCCTGAGAACAATCCCAGTGCAACAAGTATCATGAATCAAGACTATTTATGTGCTGAAGGTTCTACAGTTTACCCATTCATAAACTAGATCTTTAGATTAAAATTTGGTGTCACTCATAAGGGGAAAAAAAAAGCTTGGTGTTTTCAGCCTGTAATCTTTGCAAAAAATCTACTGCTCTCTGCCACAAAACCACCACAAAAAATTGGGGTCTTCTTTCCTAAGAAAGCACCTAAGGAAAAGATAGGTGAGGTATGAGGCAGACTGGCACAACTGAGTGCATCTCAGACATTGCATCATGGCTATGTGCAATGTACTTGGATCAGGATTGCTCTCTAAATTAAACTAAAATACTCCAAAGGCATTGATTCAAATTAACTAAATGAGGTTTCTGAAAAATAGGTTTGCCAATATGACATTTTGCTGGATCCATCCAGAATCGGTGATGTACAAGAAACTGAAATTCCATTAGCAATTTATGTTCTGTCAAAAATGATATTTAGTGGATAAGTATGCAGGGAGGGAACAATATCAACCTGTATCAGTTATAAATTCCACACCTCAAAACTTTTATGCTTACTAGTGCCTTCCCCTCAGCTGTAAAACTGGGCTCCAGCTCTCCAAAGCAGAGCACGTATTTGTAACAACAGGGCATACGCTGGTTATGCATCCTTGCCATCTATCACATGATTTTTAAAAATTCTGAACGCATGTTATGCATCACATGACTGAATGTGTCCTTATAACTGAGTTAATGGATCAGAATGCTCTGCACCCAGAAAGACAGAACCAAATCAATACACTTCTGGGAAGTAGGGGAGGAAGCTTACAGCTACAAAAGAATGAAAATACGAATCAAATTAAACGCTCTTTATGTTTTCTGCAGACAACGTTTCTTAATGTTTAAAATGCCCGACCCATCGCATGCAAAATAATCAAGAGATAACAGAAACTATTTTCTTGTCAACTGCTAATTGTGGATGCTTCCTACTGAATCAGTGTCAAAACTCCTCTTTATTTCCACGATCGAAGGATCGGGTCCACCATCGCAAAGTCCGGCAGCACCCTAACGATTCCTTAAAATGTTACATAATCAAGACGCTGAATATTGACATTAACGTCTATTAAAGAGCATCTAAAGGCTATTTTTTTCTAAATTAACAAGACTTGACAATACTTCAAAGCCTTCCAACACCATCTTCTATCACTGAAGTACAGCAGGCTGAAGAACAATGGAAAAGAGCGCACACGGATAAAGGGGGTTTCATCTTTGGGATTCCTCCGTCCCAACAGCCAGCGGTCACAGACCAACCGCCACCGTCACACTTACTGCAAAATAACTTTTCGTTGAACTGTTCTAACAACTTTAAGGCACAGTCCGCGGCCACAGCAAGGCCGCCCCCTTCCTCCGGCTCCCCGCCTGCGAATCGCCCCGCTGAGCGTCCGCGACCGCGTCCGAGGAAAATCCCCCCGTGACGGGCAGGTCAGGCCACCGCCCGCCGAGCCCCGCGCGCTGCTCACCGCCCGGGGCCGCGCGCGCGTCCGCGCTGGCGGCTGCCACTCCCGCCACCCGCGCGCGAGCTCCGCGAGCGGGGCAGCAGCCGCGCGCCCCCCGCGAGCCGGGCCGCGAGGCACTCCCGCCCGCCCCCCTCAGCTCCCTCTGCGGAAAGCGGGACCCGCAGCACGCCGTCGGGTGGGCGCGGGGTTGGGGGGGGGGGGGGGGGGGGGGGGCGGCGCGGTCCGCCCTTCCCAGCGACCACCCGCACCTCCCCGGCACCGCGGGGCCACCGGCGGCACCGTTCGGCGACCGCCCTCCCCAGCCCCCTCAAGGCGACGGAGGCGCGGAGGGGGCAGCACCGCCGCCCCTACACCAAACCCGACTGGCGGGCTAGTGTCGCCCCCCGCCGCGGCAACCGCGGGCACCGCCGGCCGCCGCCACCCAGGCGGCGCCACGAAAGTTCCCGCCGCGCCGCTGGTCCCGCCCGGGGACCGGGATGGGGCACGGCCGAGAGCGCCGCGCCGAAGGGCACGGCAAGGAGCGGCAAGGGATCGTGCCCGCCGCCCGCAACCCCGGCCCGCCGCGGCCCGCCGCCGCCCGGCGCTGATTGCCCGGCCGAGGCATCCTGCCCGCCCGCCGCTCCGCCAGTGCCGGTACCGGTACCGCTGCCCGGCGCTGCCGCCAGCCCCTTCAGCACAAGGCGTAACGGACGCGCACGGAGGCAGGCATCCACCTTCTCCGCGGCCAGACCTTACCGGCCGTGCTCGCCGCCCTCGCCCGCCTGGGCGCACGCCGCTCCGTGCCGGGCTCCCGCTGCCGCACGTCGCCCCGCAGCCGGCATCACTGCTCCGCCCGCAGCCGCACCAGCAGCCGCGGCGCCCGGCAGCACCGCTCGCCTCAGGAGAGCGCAGCCCGGGCACCGGTGGGGCTCGCCCTCTCCGACTGACAACGGCCGGCAGCCAATCGCCACACGCGCAGCACGGAGGAGGCGGGAAGGTGTGACGAAAAGCGACCAATGAGAGCTCGTTCCTGCAACAGTGCTGTTTCCGGGAGGGGGGAGCCGCGCCAGGCAGCGGGGGTCGCGGCGGGTGTGAGGCGCCGGGGCGCGCTCGCAGGGCCGGTGGCGGGGCTGTGCGTATCGTTGTGCCGAGCCGAACCGAGCCGGGCCGGGCCCGGCCCGAGCGGCGCCGGAGCTGAGGCAGGGCCTCGGCCTCTCCGGGACTCGCTCCAGCCCCGGCGGTGGCTGCCGGCAGGGGTAACGCTTGTGGCGGGTCTGGTCTCGCCCTTCCCCAGGTGGTCTGGAAAACGGGAGCGGGGCTGAGGACTGGCCTTGCAGGTGGGAAGCGTACGTCGCCCTTCCCCCGCGGGTTCAGGAACGTCAAAGTGCTCACCGAGGCGCTTTGTTTAAAAAAAATAAACGGGGAGAGGATGTGTCTTTTCCGGCGGAATCCCGCTGGGCTGAAACCGTGTCTGCCGGCAACATCCCCGCGGCGGCCGGCTGCCGCCCGCCTTGGCATCACCGCGGCAGGCCGGGGACCGCGTCCCGAACGGCCGCCGCTGTGCGGGTGTGCCGTGCCGTGCCGCCTTGCCGTGCGCGGGACCCTCTCGTACCTCTGTCGCCATGGCTGGCGGTGCGCTGTCAGGTTTGTACCGAGTTTGCAAGGCCTCAGAAGTGAGGCTTGTCACACCTGCCGTGCCTGACCTGCCTGCACCTGTGCTTTATTTGATTCAGCTGTGTTAGCAGTTTTGCCGGTGGACCAGGTGTGTCTGGCTAACTTTTGTTTATGGGGTACAACCATAGTTTTGCATCGCCATTATTCTATGTAGAATAGGGTGATAAGGGAAGGGGCACAGGCCTGGTACTGGAGACGTTATGGCTATAAACAGGTTACCCATGGCTGGTTAAAGAAATGCAGGCCTGGAGCTGGACAAAATTGGTTTTGGGGGTAACAAAGAAATAGTATCTAACACATCTAAAAGGCAACATACATAGTAAATTCAAGTGTAGAATTGGAGCTTCAGACCAGTGAAGGTAGAAAAGCATGTTAGCAAAGGCAAAAATGACCGCAAGTGGATCCTAGAGGAGGAAGAAGAAACCATAAACATGAACATCATACTTCTGGCCAAGGGCTCCGAACGCTTACAAGTCACTGTTGTCACCCCTTCACACTCCTAACCTAGAATGAAACTAAGATCAGAGAATCCCGAGGAGCAGGGGAAGGGTGGCTGTAACAGCAGGAAAGGAGTACGAGAACAACTTTAACTGCATTATTATCACTCTTTTTCTGTAGCTAATAATTATTAGACTCTTCAGATTTCAGTTATACTAACAATAAATGTATCTTCCCTCTTTTCCAGTCTCTTTCTCTAAAAAGCTAGGTGAATCGTACTTGAAAGCATTTCAGAAAGATGTTTCACTGCTGGGTTCTTTTCAATGTTGTTGTTCTTCATCCACTGTTTTGTCATTTGCTTGTCAAGAAAAGCCCCTTACCCAATTTTGTACTTCATCCACTGATTCAAAAGGGTGTGGTGGTTTATTAATTCCTAATGGCTTACCATCATATTTCCTTCCTTTTTAGAAATGTTTCTGAAATTAAATAACCTCTCAAGTTAATCTGGTCATAAGTAAACGTTTGTTAGGTCTTAATGAAGGGATTTATTGTTAATACTAATAGTGGATACTATTTATGCGCAGAATTCCTTGTTCGTTTGTACTAGATGTGGGTACCCTCATCTGTGCTGAGTTCAGAACCGCTAGTACTGTTAAACAACCTGAAAGTCATGCCCTTGCCTTTAATAGCAACCTTTTAATGCAAATTTTGTTCTGGTGAGAATGATCCACTACAGCGGTAGATTTCTTTTCCTCCCACTGTTCAACTGTTTACCTTTTTATTTTGGTGGCAATGATATGTTTGTGTTTACTGTGTCCAGTGTGAACACTGAATACACCCACTTTTGTTTGGAAGGAAATAGCAATGTTTTAAATGCTTGCAAGTTAAGACGCTTTGTTCAATAGCTCAGAGATGTCTTTCTTCTAGCAAATTGGTTTTATTAGTTCAGGAGCCATCTCAAGCCTTGAGAAACTATAGTGTTAATAATAGTATTTTGTACTTATCAAAAAGTATGATACTTTTTGCTCTTTGTTAAAGCAGGAGGTTTTTTTTTTAACATTTAATGTTATCCATATCTCGGGGGAAAAAAACTCAACAACATACTTTATTTACTGTTGACAGTTTTACAAATGTTGCAGAACTAACTAAAGCATTGCACAGTTGTAGCTTTGTAACTCCTGCAAAGAAGGAGGAAATACGAAAAATATTCCATATGAGTGAAGGTCTTTCATAGTAACTAGAACATAAATTTCATTATTTTTAATATTTTAAACTTTATCTAAAAAAGTAAACAGAAATTTGGATATCCTGTCAATGGTATTTTCATGTTAAAAAGAGTAGCCTTTAAGGTTCAACAGCAGGTTTTTGCAAGCACATACACAGCTCAGCGTGTAAGGTAACTAAATCGTTACTTGCCAGGATAAGCCTGCAGTTTAGCTACAAAGAGAGCGATGTATCTTAACACAATTTTTCAAAAGTGCTGAAGATCTCTGAACAGAACTTGTTCTGAATAGAAAGACAATATAACACATGACAGCTAAATATCCTGTTTATGAGACAAAGCTTCTCAGAGGGAGACTTGTTACAGGCATAGAAACACCAAATAATTAAAAGCAGAAAACATGTGAGAGAGAGCAGCACACCTGAAATATGGGCCTGTTCATTAAAGTGCTTTACAGTATATATAACATTTTCTGAAATGTAGCAGAGCTCTTAGTACCTTGGTAAACCGGTTTTGTGTCCCAGTAAAATTGCATCGATTGGTTTAGCCCACAAAACTGTAATTTAGCCTTCAGTCCTATAAGGCAGAAGAGTCTGACAGTTCTTTCTGAAAAACAATACTCTTGAAAAGTACTAACAGGATATACAGAAGCTGAACTGTGAAGTTATTCACAGCAGAAACAATATAAGAAATATAATCCCCATACAGCTCTGTCAGCAGGAGTCCATTCTGTCCTGGATCAACAGGCTTCTGGGGGTGACAAAACAGGTCATGAATCACACGGATTGAATCATTAGTTTAGCTGTTACAACTGCCAACAAGGTGTGAGCTGTGGTCTAAGTGCTGGTCCTGGGGACCTTGGCAGACAGTGGGAACTATGCTGAAATTCAACTCCAAAAAAAGAAACACAGTTGCTGTATATCCTTTGGTTTTTAACCTCATGTTTTTGGAGAGGTTCTGCTTTTTACTAACAACGTGTACGGTTTGAAAAATTACTCCATCTCCGTCCAGAAAGTCTTTGTGGCCCCAGGTGGGTCTGCAATTAAAGAAAGTGGTTTGGGCTGCCAGTTATAAGATGTTTCCACCTGTTCTGCTTATGACTTCATGCAGGCATTTTACTTTTTCTTTTCTCTGCTATCTTTTTATACTTAAGAAATTTATTGGTTTTGGAGAGAATCACCTCACAGGGAGTTGATATTTTGCTAACGTAGGTAGCGGTAAGTGGAGTCTTAGCCTGTTTTGATTATTATCTGTGCATCCAGCTGGAGACTGATTATACTAAACATCAAATCCTCATATTTTCCATGCTTCGTCTAGACTTTTCTCCACTGATTCATCTGTCTTCTTTGTCTTTTAATGCCCTGCCCCCCTTTTTTTTGGGCTGAAAGCTCTACCTATAGACATACATAAATTGCACTGTTACCTGCTAGTGTTTTCTGATGTGAGTTGTGTTTTTGATTACTAGGAAATAACTGTATGGGCACTAAATAGGTGAGTCCATCCCAGAGCAACTTTCAAAGAGAAATAACTGCAGTATAGGTTTGATGTCCAGGAGGAGTACCAGAAAACACAAAACCATTTCCAGGATGGTGATAGGCTGACAAAACCTCCGAATTATAAAATATTGTGGATATTCCCAGCTGTGGTGGGTTGACCTTGGCCGGCTGCCAGACGCGCACCCAGTTGCTCTCCTCCCCACTCCGTCTCCCCAACAGGACAGGGGGAGAAAATAAGATGGACAAGCTTGAGGGTTGAGATAAAGGCAATTTAATAAGAAAAGCAAAGCCCATGCATGTAAGCAAAGTAAGAGAGGGAATTGAGTCACTACTTGCCATCAGTAGGTGATGTCCAGCCACTTCCTGGGAAGCAGGACCTCAGTACACACAGTGATTGCTTCCGAAGACAAACTTTGTAACCATGAATGTCCCCACCTGCCCCTCTTTTTCCCCAGCTTTTGTTGCTGAGCACGATGTCATATGGCATGGAATATCCCTTTGGTCGGTTGGGGTCAGCTGTCTCAGCTGTGTATTACCAGGTAGTGTTAGAAGGCAAACAAGGTATTATTTGAGCCCTTCTGTAAGGCATAGTGTATCAGCAGATCCTTTACATCAAACTGTAAAATAACCTTTTAGAGATAAACATTATTTCACTCCTCCCTTTTGGCAGGGTTTGAATATTTAACTGATGCATAGATGCAGCACTGCCTTTACAGATCTGTGGGAGGAATATTTGATTATTTATTTTTAACTGCATTACAATTTGCCAGTGTTATTCAGCCTCATTTGGTAACCCATTTGTTAATATTATGTAGATATATGTTGTGAGATGCAAATCATAGTTATGTGCTAGGTGCTATATAGACAAGTAAGGAAACAAGGTTCTTGCTCCAAAGAGTTTGCTCACATGATCTCTTCTGGAATTCTGCATTGTGATCTGATTTCACACTGCATGAAGAAGTATTTCCTGTTGTTATTTTATCTACTATGTATTATGTCAGCTGGAGAGAGCTAATCTCCCCATAAAAAAAGCAAGGCAACTTCCTTTGTGTGCTGGGTGAGTCCTTCAAGATGTTTGTTTATCTGAAGTGATCAGTTGCAAGCACAGCTTCCATTTATATAGTGTCCTTCACAGCAATGTCACTATAAACATAATGAATGTACTTAGAAGTATTTAAAGACTCCATAAATATGTATTTCTTTGTGGCTGCCTTGAACAGTGATGTAAGATAGGCCTTTTGTGTTGAGGAATGGATGGGTGGTGGAGCATTTTTTCAGATTCAAGCGATTCTCCTTTGCATGAGTGACCAGGACATAGAAAGAACATTTTTTTTTTTTCTCCATTGATTCAGTCAGTTTAGGTATTTTTATCTTTGTTTTTAATATAGTAGAGATTTAATTGTCCTCCACCTCATATTTAATTTTGTGGTGGATTGTCTGTTTTGACAAACATTTGCACAATTACCTAAGAAATTAATTATAAAAAAATTAATCCAGCTCTCTACTGGGTTAACCAAGAGAGAAGAGCCTTCACATCACAGTCAGCGGCTGAATCCAGCTGGCAAAAATCAATGTGGTTCTATTTAATCATGATTAATGTTTTCACTTATTTTATAATTTTGCATGCAATTTTCTTTTTAAGGCTCTTGCAGGGTGATTTGGCAATTGCTATTCGTGAACCAGAGAGCTTAGTTCTGTGTCATCTGATAAAGATGTCATCTGATTTGCTTACCAGCAAGGGGATGTGACCAGTAGAGGGATGTTGCTTGACATTAAATTCCATTTTCTCAAAGGATACATCTACCAGAATTCAGGATTCACATCCCCTGGTACTAGCACCACAAAGGCTGGAATTGTTATCACTGGTACTATTTTATGACTGGCCTAATTCTGTCACCCTTATTTTCATTGAAGAGCATCTTAAGAAAAATGACTCTGTTTCTATAGTGGCATCGATGTAGACAAGGATGTCTGCCTAGGAGGGGGGTGAGGATGTTGCGGCCAAAATTTGTTCAAAGTAAAGACAGAATAACTACATTAGGAATATTTGGCCATGTGCTTTTGCTTATCTGGAACAAAAAATTGTCCATAGTCTCAGCCCCAAAGAGCTTATAATGCAAGTAGAGGAACAATATAAGAAAAAATGGAGTATATGGGTAGAAAGAATGAGGGGGAAAAAAGTGAAACCACCACATTATGAAGCAGTTTAGTGGTGCTGAACTTGCTAGTTCTATATATACGCAGCTGATGTTACAGTAATTTGCTGATTGCTTGTGGTTCTACTTATGTATAAATGAGTATCTATCTATATACATACAGACATATGATATTCATATATTATATTAAAAGAACATTAAGTTTGAAAGTGAGAATGCCTGAACTCAGAAGCTGTCTGATATAGTCTTTAATTTTGTGATTGCATGGTGTTTTTCTTAGGACTCTTACCTTATTCAGAGCATAGAAGGAATGAATCTTACTACTTGCACAATTATTTAATATTTTGATTTCTTGAATTATTAAAAATATTACCTCAGGCCTTATTGATTACAGTCTCCTATGTATCTTCTAGCTGCTACAGCAAATCAGAAGTAAGTCCTAATAAAAATATTCTCCTGGCTATATATCACCAGGATATGATCTGTGCCATAAAAAAAATAATGTGAGATGTTGAAATTGAAAACTATATTGCAAATATAGTCCCAATAGAACCATATCAAAATTGAGGCACTAGATTGATTTAAGTTTATTCAGCTGAAAGATATTTTTTAGCATGGGCAAAATTCTATACTCATACCAGATGTTTTTCCTGGAAATGGATGAAGACTTTTTGGCAAAGCTTTAAAAAGAAATAGGTCGGTCTGTCATTTCCTATGTGTGGAAAGCTTCAACCCAAATTGATAACATTAGACAAAATTATAAGCAATTGAAAACAGAATTTTTTAAATGTCAAGTATGCAAAACTATTACTAGAATGGTATCACCTTTTCCTACAATTAAGACATGTACATGACTGTGTGGGATAGAATAAAACATAGATTTTACCATCACAGCTTATCAGGAAAATATTACTCGAGTAGGAGTGAGTCGTTTACAGAAGTCACCCCAGACAGGTATTGGTGGATTTTTTTCTGCTTCACCAAAGCATTTAATGTGTGTTAGAGAAGAATCATCCTTGAAAATTCTAGGATTTTTTATCATTCAGAGACTTGAATTGGGAGGAATTACTCCTGATATTATAAAACTTAGAAGTCCAGCAATCCATAAAGCACGATATTTTGGTGCTGGGCTTTAACAGTTTTCAGAACTTTCAAGTGGATCCAGATTTTGTATTTCTAGAACTCAACCATTGTAATTGCATTTGGTACATACATATGTATGTCTTCAGCAAATATATTAAAGGAACATTAAAGTTTCAAAATCAAGCACTCGGATGTTCGCAAATGGTAAAATTAAGGTTGGGTAAAATTAAGGTTGTCCATTTGACCATATTTCATGACCCTGTGAATTATGATTAATTTTTTAAAATTATGGTCACATAATTATGAATCAATAATATAGTAATACATGTACATACAAGTGGAACAAACTCAGTAAAGATACAGGAGTTGCAGACTTTCATCCATCAGCTAGCTACCTTTTCTGTGTAGCCAAGTCTTAATCTGAAAAAAAAGCATTTCTAGGAAGTTCTCAATGAATGTTAATTGGAAACTACTAAAGAGGATCATGCTAATTCTACTCTAGCACTGAGTGCAGATTTCTTCCATTCACGTGCAGGTTGTTTATCAGTTCAGAAGGCCTTTTCTAGTCAGTACACCGTACAAGCACAATACCCTTAGTCAGCATCAACAAAGAAATTCCCCATGGTTAATTCTATTTTCTGCCTTCCTGGTTTTGATTTTCTAGATGGAACAAGTTAAGACACTGGTTCGTGTCTTAACAGGGGCCATATGAGGACCTGAACTTCAGCTGCAAACAAATGCATATGAGGATCCATGTTACTGAATGTCCCTTTGTCAAGATACAGTAATAGTTTGATGACATTGAACATCCCCAGTGAAACAGCAGTTCCTTAGTATGATAAAAGAAGTTTACTGGACAGGCATGAAGTTATCACAGGAAATTTTCCCTAAGAAGACAAAAACTAACTGAGGTTAGTCTTTACAGTAGTTACTATAGGAATTAAAAAAATATGTTTTCATCAGGGTGGCCATATGCACTTAAGGAAATTGTTTTAATTCATATAATATTTATCTTAGGTATTTGGGAGATGGTGTTGATTAACTCTTTCACTTTGGATAAACTTGGTGCAGAACTTAAGAGTCACTATAAAGACACGTATGTTTCTCCTTGGTTCTGGGATTGGCAGAGGACTGGCAAATGCTGATTGTCTTCATGGCTGCTTTCACCTTGCCTCCAAAACATTTGACCATAACAATCTACTTTATCAAATGGAAATGGTCAAAGCACAGAAACATAATGCTCTTTATTGCTGTGTCATCTCTGTCTCTTGGAGGTGATGATGAAATTTGTAGCTAGTTAAAGAAAATGGTTTGTTTTCTGGAGTGCTGCAGTAGCGTTGAAACATCATCACAGAACATAAATGTCTGGAGACCTAATCCCAGCCTCACCAAATTTGTTGGAAGCTATTTGGCAGAATTTTGTAGAGCTGAGTTTTCTTACACAGGCTTTCACAAATAAGGTAAATTAACCCTATTAATTTTTTTCCTCATTTTATTGTCTTGCTGCCTATAGTGCACATATATTTTCTTTAACAAAAAAAATAAGATACTGGAGCACTCTGCAGTATGTTACTTTATAACATTGGTATTTTAAAATATAGTTTGCCATATATTATTAGCCAAATGTTCATATCATGATGCCTCCAGGAACATATAAAGGTATTCTAGGTTGTTGTCATAATACTTTGTTTTGAAGAAAACGATATGGGCTTTACATTCTGGTCCAAGAAGCTGAGTCCATGCTATTTCTGTTTTATGGCATGATGTCAGCATGGACAGCAGCCAGAGCCTGTTAAAGGTTCTTTTCATTACTTTCTCTCCAGGCACATAAAAAAACCTGCCCACTTTGGCACAATAGTTTCCTCAGTCAAAGCCACCAAGACTCAGTCTGTAGCCTTCAGTACAAGAGTACTGTCCCAACAAATTAGAACAGCAGCCTATAGGATACAATAAAGAAAAAGAGATTCTAAACAGTATATGACACTGTGTACATGCTATTTCCACTCTAATATTGCTTTATGAAAAGTTGTACAAAGCCTTTTAAGAGTGGAACTGCAAAATTACTTTTCATGTCCAGCTATACATGCTGAATTCATAGCTTTCTATTTCTTCCTTTTTATCTAATATTCTGTAGAGCTCTTAACTGTGACCACAGAGAGAAACTGGAAGCATACTCCAAGTGGTAAGAGACTATTTCTTGCAGACTTGTTATTCTTTTTATCGTAATATGTGCACCAGTATTACAATTAAGGTGACATAATCTGATTTACCAAACAGTATATGGAAGTACTTTCTTTACCATTCCATCCCCTCATGGTACAGCTATACCTCCATTCACCCATAAGTTTTTAACTATTTCACCTTTTGTACTGAAAAGTCATCTTCCTTTTTTGTTGAAAGGTGACTATCATGAAATTAAGAATTTGGTCAATTTTTTTTTTACAGTAAGGGTGACTGGAAAAACAGCCTTCTTTTCAGTTTGGAATATGCAGCTTCTGTGGGGAAGGAATTGCTCTTTCACAGGTACCTGTCGTGATAGAACGTTATTCCTTGTCAGCATCTGTCACATGTGTTATTACATCAGTCTAAAAGTAATTCTAAATGGATACTGATAGTGATGGTTACAGTGTCGAGAGCCAAAAGTTAAAGTGGGTTCGAAATTAGCTATCATCACGCAGATGTCCCTTTTGAGGTTTTTCTAGGAGCTTTTTTTTTTTATTTAAACAGATTATGAGATTTTGAAAATCACCTGCTGCAAACGTGTAGTAGATTTTTCATGTCTATGTTTAATAAAATCGTAATGTATTCA
Source organism: Nyctibius grandis (assembly GCF_013368605.1). Taxonomy (NCBI): domain Eukaryota; kingdom Metazoa; phylum Chordata; class Aves; order Nyctibiiformes; family Nyctibiidae; genus Nyctibius; species Nyctibius grandis. The sequence goes on from NC_090666.1 coordinate 17,538,178, forward strand.
GTCAAGGAAAAACGCATTCATAATACATGTGAAGACTTTATTCTTCTTACTCTCTCCCACAGCCTACCCTAAGAGAGGGAAGGGGAGGAAGGTATAGGAAATAGGTCCATGGAGAGGTAAGACTTTGAATTTTTAACTTCTTTTCCTGAAGCAGTACACAGCTGCATTATTTTTTTGTTTAAGGACTGTACTGAAAATTCAGATCTTTCATGGTTAAATTGTCATTTAACGTTTCAGAAAGCCCAGAAGTCAGGTCAGTCTGATTATGTTCCTAAGCACATTTTAACACAGTTCCTCTCTTTAAAACATTTAAAAATGCTTTTCATGTCGAAATCATCATGTAACCCACATGCAAGGTGAAATGGTGCTTGTGAAAGTCAGTAAAGTTCATCCAAAGGATTTAACTTAGGTGCCTCTTAATGGATGAAAGCATGAAAAGAGACAAAGTTTTTAATCTGTCTCTTTTTGATTTCATGTTTTCCTGTTTGTTGTGAGTGTACCCAGGGTAGTTAATGTTTTTGCAATTATACCTAACAGTTGGAGGTGTACTTGACTGAAGTGACCCAAATCTTATATATAATTCTGATAATTATCCTGCACTTTGAAAATAAGGCCTGAACTGTAATTTTTTATGGGAGGAATATTGCAAGAAATGTTCTGTTTAGAATAAGGCAAATCCTTAGTGTGGTTTTAATGTCCATCCTCAGCACTATGTCTTTTAAGATACTAATGTAGGTATGCCTGTTAGTATGTATGAAGGAGATAAATGCTTAACAGAAGACAGACAAGGTATGTATGATTTTTGCAGTAATCAAGCATTTGCTTTCAGCAAGTCCTTCACCTAGGAGGAGTCCACTTCAGCAGTATAGTAGAAGTGTTATTTAGGGTTCTCTATAGTTTTGAGGATGCCTCTGTCTCTACAAAGACTCCAAAGGGATCAGTTGATGTGCTGCATTTATAAAAACAATTTAAGTAGCTCTTAAGTAAGTCTTCGTGCCAATTATGTTAATGAAGCTGCAAAGAGACTGCAAATTTGAAGGTCCTCTAAAGTCCAGTGCTGGCCCAGCAATTCAGAAGCTCTTTAACAAGACATTAAATCAGGCTCTTTAATCTTTCTAATTGGTGCTTTTGAGTATAGAAGAATGTATGAACCCTGCTGTGTTCTGAAAGCAGAAGAACATCTTCACTAGCCAATAATACCTAGTGAAAGCAGAATTCTCAGACTGCAAGTCTCCTGTACTAAATAATGATGTGGAGAAGTTTCATTTCACTGCTATGTGTCAGTGCAGTTTTGCTGTTGAACAGTGCTTGGCTACAGCTGTGCTGGAAATGGATCAGTTCTGCCCTCCATGACTGCAAGGTCCCGTTCCTATGCATTGCTAAATAACCTGTTCATGAGCTAAGGGGTGAAACCTAGGAGCTGCCAGAGGAAGTTATCCTGCTGAGAGAATGGGAGTTTTAATACTATGATTCCTCTCAGGAGCCATCAAGCCTTTCCTCACAGAATGGACTTTGTTACAAACTGATGACCAGTTATTTAAACTCGTGTACTAAAATTTAGAAAGCCTAGAGTTTAACTTAAAGATATTTAAACTTCTAATAACAACTTTCTCTCACAAAAGTACAGCTTCAGTGCATGCTAGTTCTTTTAAAACCATAAAGACCAGCTCCTTGACTGCAGTAAATCTATATGGTTTCCCCAAAATGCATGAGGCTTTTTGGCAGCTAAGAAGTTATTATTCATTTAGCATTTAATTTGAAGAAAATCTGTAAGGTTGGTACTTTCTAGCTACAATCTCACTTTCAGCTGCTATATGCATTCTCTCCAGAGTGTGACTTCTGTAGTTGTAATGTATGTATACATTAGAGTGACTCAGGCATACACCATCTCCCATCTCTTTTGCCTTCTATGGAAAAGGGAGTAAGACAAACACACATCTCAGTGAGTTCCAGCCTTATCTTGTCTCTGATTGCTCCTGCTCTAAGCTTTTGGCTGAAGTTCTGAAGAACTGTTCTACTTTTTTTTTTTTCCAAATAATTTACATTCCTTTGAGTTTTTTTATTACCCATGGCTATTAGTATTCTAGAAGAGGTTTACAGGGTGTCATCCTTATGATGTGTGTAAGAACTCCAAGATAGTATGATGGGACACCTGGCTTGTGTTTCAAAGAAATAGTTGTGCAGTATCATTTAATTTTTCCTTAGCATTCATCCTCACTCCTGGAGGAAGAAAAAATGCCACCCACTGAAAGAAGAGAATGCAAAGCTAATGAACCCACTTGAGGCAGGCTCTGCACTTCTGTGTCTGTCCCATGCTCAGCAGAATCCCAATCATGGAATATCCAAGGAGGTTTACCCCATACGGTACGTCACTTATGTATGTTGACTTTACATATTATTCCCTCTGGGAATAAAAATCTCCCCATAGTCCTTTTTTCTGCTATTTTATCAAAACCTTTATTTCAGTCACCTCTAGCTGGCCAAAGGGAACATGCTTTTTCTGTGGCTCATTTTTGGTGGTGTTTTTATTTTGTTTAGAGGAAGCAAAAAGGCCTGTATTTTGTAAGGATATTTTCAGAGGTATTAATTTCTTGGTGTAAATGAGTATTTATTATAACTGATATCTGTCACTTCTTTAAATTGTAGGATACAAGTTTAATCTGAATAAGCAGGAGAATGAAACTTGGCACAGGACTATACTTAAGGTACAAATGTTGCAACCGTATTAGCTTTTCACTTGAATTATTAACTTGGATATAATCACACCTATGTATGTGCACATAAACAAACACCCACCATGTCACCCTCAAGATCATTCCTAACTAATACAGTCAAAACCGATCTTATACCTAATAAGCAATTTTGAGGAATGGGGGACATTTAAAAGTTTAGTCCATGTAGAGCTCTAAATATTTTAGACAAATCCCATTTATTTTCTTCAGGCTTGCATTTTCTGAGATTTTTTTTTTTTCGTTGTCTTAGCAGGAATTTTGTTGATATTATTTTTAGTTGTGTTATCTACTCAAAAAAATCAAACAAAATAATTTAGATCTATTTACTAATCTCTTGGGTTTTTAAAAATAATTTATTATAGTTACAATCAAATGGGGGGAGGGGGAGGAAGAAGAGAGAGGGATCTTGCCAAAATAATTTTTAAATGGTCAAAATGGCCTATAGGCTGATGCTTTTTAACAAAGTTATCAAATACAGTCGTATCTAAGTGCCTTGCCTGAATGCTAATTATTCTTCCGAGAACATTCATTTTAAGGGCTCTTTTCTATATTTCTGCATTTCATGAGAGTAGTTCAGAGGAGTGAAGCATGATGCATAAATAGGAGGCTTCACTCTCTTGAAGTATTCTTATGGAAGAAATACTATGTATAGCTTTTCTTGTGTGTGTATACTTCATAGTTGTTTCTGTGTAGATATAGAAGAAAAGTCACGTGTGGATATACCACTTACCACAATCCCGTTGCTTTGGGCAATGAGTTGTAGTGCAGCAGATATTTTGTTCTAGAACTCCGCACTGTAATTTCTTAAATGTTTTAACCTCAACATGTCTTTCCTGTAAATTAATCCAAACACCTGTCTCTGTCACATACCTCAGAAATTATTTTGAAAACTGTATTTTGATTATCTTTCCCTTTTACTTTGACAAACACTTTAGTTTAAAGTCATTATCGCATGAATAATTTCACAAACTGTTTAAGGAAAATCATATGTATAAATTCACATTAAAAACCTTCACAAAATACTTTTTTGTAAAGTGCTTTTTTATTATGCATTGTCAACAGTTAAATGATATGTTGCTGTTTCATGCAAGCTAGGATAGTGTTAAGAGAGCAAATGTTAATCCATAAGCATGTTAAGGAAAAAAGTGCTAAATTTGCATAGGTTTGTGCAGGTTTAAATATGAAACTGGAGAGCTGCTTCACTTAAAATAACTTTGAATTAGTTACTCAAACAACCACTACTCTTAATTGCCCAGTATTCCCAAACCTTGTTCCCATTCTGCCTAGGCTATTTGTTTTTATCCTGTGTTGAAATTGACACTTTTTTTTTTTTCTGTCATGCATAGTAGTAGCTCTAGGAATATAGCAAACCAGTATTATTCATCAACCAGCTGAAGTTACTGTTCAATAGTGAGTCCATTTCAAACTAAGTACTGCATGGTATTGCAAAAAAAAAACCCCAAAACAAAAAAAATAACCAACAAAAAAAACCCAACCAGAACCCATATCTAGTATGAGCTAACACAACAAATGTACATAATATGTCACGGAGCAACAGCTCAGTTACAATAATAACAACACATAAGAAAAAAAGCGATGGAAGTATTCGTTCTTGTTTTGTGCACACCAGGTGCTCCACGTCTTAATTTGTTACAAATGATAAACAGTAAAATTGAATTATTATGCTTCTGCAGGACAGTCGTAGTAAAGTATTTCTTGCGATGTTCAAGAGCATAGAGAGACAAGTTGTTTTAATTACAGACTGAAAAAATTCCATTTAATGCATCTTCATTGCCTTAAATATAAACTAAGTAAATAAAGTCTGAGTAATTGACAGTATATAATACAAATTTTCAGATGTAATCTCTGGACATTAAATTCTTCAAGAAGGACTATAAAATAACTGGACTGAAGAAATACCTATTTATGACATACTTTATAATGGGTGACAGATGTAGCTGATCGCTTAGCTGTTTTATTAATTTTCATCATAGAATCTATTTCTTTTAATTTTTTCTTCTGCAGTGAGCTGTTTGAACTTGACTTTCTCACCTTGGAATGATGGAACAGCTGTATATCTCAAGCTCAGTAAATCTAAGCTTGTGTTTGTGTCATTCTTTGACACTCGAATTATTTCACTTTCTTGACAGGCATTAATATCATTCAGTTCTGTATCATAATTCCCATGTTCTTTTGAATATGGGCTGCAGGACTTTTTAGTTATGTCTACAGAGTCTATTAGACCACAGTCTAAAACCAGGTTGTCTTTTTTAAGAAAAGATGTTTTCAGGGTGTCAGATAAAATAGTGTTTAAATTTTTGTCATACTTTGATTTTCCTGCAATGCATACCAACTCAGTATCAACAGGGACTGTTGTATTAGTTGCCTCCTTTAAAACTAGTGTGCTATTAGTATGAGACTTCTGACAAGTGGCATCTTTATTAAATTGAGCAAGACTATTAGGGGTAACAGCATCTTCATCTTTTGAGTTCTGTTCATCCCATGAAACAGTTACAGTATCACTAGAATACCTCTCATGAGATTCATATATCCCAAATATTTCTTCATTTCCAGACCAATTTTCCAGCTTTGCAAAGGCATGCTGTGATACAGTGCAAATCGCATGGCTTAATGCTGTCATTGGGCTAGACGTAGCTGGGAGAGTTCTTTCCTGCCTACAAATGTTTATATGTGAAAAAGTGGCATAATTGTTGTTGTTATTGTTGTTCAAGCTGAATTCTTTGTAATTCTTTTGTACTGTTACATCATCAACAGTAATCTGTGCAACTTCTGAATCATCAGTTTCATTAATTTTCTCCTTCCCAGCACTATTCACAATCACATTATCACCTTCATTAATATCCTGTCCGCTTTCCTCCCTATTCTGTGATCCTCCTTTTTTATTCAGCTTATCTTGCATGTTCTCAGCCTCCTCATCTTTTTCCTTATTGCCTGCTTCATTTTGCTTTTCTTTACAGCTATTTGTACCTTCTTTTTCAGGCAGAGAGCTAAAGGATGAGTGTTGATTTTGTTGTGCATTTGCAGTGTCATTTTTCTTTTGCTCTCTCACAGCATTTTTTTTCTGAGGATCCTTTTTGTTGCCCAGAGGTTTATTTGTATGTAAACTAGAACATTCTTGAGCAAAACCTTCTGGGGGCCACTTTGGCTTATTGACTTTAGCCACTTCTTCAATAGAAAATGTTTTCTTAGGTGTTGCATCATCTGTTGAAGGAGGCCATGTCATCTTTAATTTACCTCTTTCTGTGGACTTTTTCAAATTAATATCCAAAATATCAGGGTGAATACCTTCAGTACCTGAGTACAAGTCTTGATCAATTTCTGTAATTGGTTTAGGATCAACAGGTATACTATTAATGGGATTAGTTTCTTCAGCATGAATATTGCCAACTGAGCTACATTGATCTTTAGAATTCCATAATTCTTTGTGCTGCTTGTGTCCGAAACCTTCATCATAATTTCCTTTTGATTTGAAAAGTTGCTTAAAATGGGTTTTACAATATATTTTTCCTTGGAGAGATGCATAATTTCCCAAGCTGCCAAATGGAAGAAAATTTGTTTTATACTTTTACATATCATAAATCTACTGAGAATTTTACACTTTACTTGGTATTTCAAGTACTCCTACATGACAGTATATGTAAAGAAAGAAAGAGCAAAAAGAGAGCAAATTCAATGTATTGGCCAATTTTGACCACACACACACAAAAGTATCTAAAACCTTTAATTGCAAATTCCCATACAATTTCAAAGTCAAGATGAAAGAGAAGAGCCATGCTTTGTGATTTAAGAAAGAACATAAACTTATTCAGTTGTTGCACAGCATAAGCTTCAAATAGGAATGTTCCACAGCACTTTGGAGTTCTTGGGACCTTTTTCTTCATCATATTAAAGACCGAATCCTCTATTTTTCTACAAAATAGGTGAAGAAAATACAGCGCCAATTTTCTTTAGCCTTTGTGTGAATTATAGAAATTTGTGTTTAATTATATTTAGATTCTGCTCCTAAATGAAGTAAAGGAAATGTGTGTAACTAAGCGCAGAAGTGTTAAAATCAGAACTGTTAGCCTTTGCAGTCTGATAGAGCAATAAGTATTGCATTTCATATAAAGGTTACAAGAGTGGTTTGCTAATGCAGAGAACCATCGTCATTCATTTTATAGATGAGGAAAAATGAGAGAAAATTTGGTCTGTGTTCTGATGTCTTAATTTCCACTCAAGTTTCTGTGTCTCCTGCTTTCTGTTCATGAGCTATCCTGAAGGTCTGGAACAGTCAGTAGGAAGTAATATGCAGAAAAATTTTAAAGATACTGGGATGAAGCAGTTCTTTAGAGAATTTAAAGGACTTGTTCCACATCACAGTGCAGATGTCAGTAGCAAAGAAGAAAAGGGGAACTCAGGTTAGTTCCCTGTCAACCCAATATCCTACAGCTGAATAGCCCAGTTGAAAATAATTTCGCAGGCTGTATTTGTATTCAAATGCAGAGTTCTATGAGTGAACATGCAGTTACTTCTTACCTTAATTGACTGCCACAGTGGTGACATCGGAAACATGATTTATGAAAATTCTGCTTGTCGGCAACTAGGCATTCCATTGGGTAAACTCTCTGATGACAGAATCTACATGTTTCATTTTGCCGAATCTGCAGTTTCTAGAACCAGATATTAAAAAGTTATGAGTTAGTTTAGGCCACATATTATGATTTATTTTTAACAGTATCAGTCCATATGCTTTGCTAAAACTACAGTTTTCTTTATCCATTAACTGATATCTCAGCTGTCAATTTTAGGATTTCATTTTTGTTCAACTAACAGTAATACTTCAAAAGTGAAAAACTACTCATCTTTCCCTTTTCAGAAATCCATACATTTGAAAGGACTATTCACTTCATTACACCACGTACAATATTTCCCATTTATTCATAATAACTATTCATTTTGTGAAATGAGATAGGATAATAAAAGGTTTACTAGTATAAGTGGAATTGAGTATAATGTATGCGTAGTGTTTGAATCTACAATGTGATTTAGAGATCAATAAACAGAGGGCAGACGTTTGAAATTCTGATGCGGATGTTTTGGTTAATCATGCCAAAAGCACATCAAGGAGCTCCGCTTCTGTGGTAATCTGCAGACTGTACGCTCATATGGTCCAGATATGCTACAGACATATTATTTGTGATTTCTACAATTTTCATTTTCAGACCTGATACTTCTTTCAGTTAATTTTTAAGACTGAGTTAGCTACAATTATATTAGCTAACTATATCAAATCCTTTCTTTTGTGAAGTATAATTAATTTTAAAGGAAACTAGTTCTCTGTAAAGTACAAAGCATGAATCGAAGGTTTATTTCATACCCGTAAGGGACAGGAGGAAATAACGGACAATCTGTTGGGCTTGGAAAAATGCATGCTTCTCTTCTGTCTTGATTTCTGAATTGCTATGAAAACCATACTAGCAGACAAATACAAATAGGATGGACCAAATAATTGCTTGTATAAATATATCTTCACTGACACTAGTAATGCCCCTTGACATCAGCGGAAAATTTGGCCTCTTTCAGCGTTCTGTCTATTTTTAGTTTGCCTGCTGGTGTTGATTTTATAGCAAATCACAAATCAAGACAGAAAGTGATATAGATTTTATAACTACAGCTTTAGTTGCCATGTATCTCTAGATACCCAGAATGAGAGCTGTGAAAAATGCTGAAAGAGAAATATCTTCCAAATAATGTAGAACTTGCAAAAAGAATAAACCATCGGTAAAAACAAAAATACACCCTCAAAGAATTGTTGGTCATGAGATAGAAAGCCTCAAATGTAGCCTCAGCTTAGTCTCCAAATGGGCTTACAAAGAGAGGCCGAGCAGGTGTGGGTGGTGTGTTCTGGATGAGCCTCCCACCTCGCGAGGCACGGGCTGCTTGTGGTTGGCAGTGTGAGCCAAACGTAAGGAATCAGCTTAATGTTCTTAGGTGCGCAGGTATTCTGAATGTAAAGGGTGAGAAGAGGAAAGGCACAAGCTTTGTGAGATGGAGAGGGATAAGGTAATTGGGAGGGGAAAAAAAGGTGACATGTCTCCTGGAAAACTGTCTTGCTGGATGGTTATACTTCATTTAGTTGGGGTTATACTTCATTTAGTTGGATAGTTGATAGTGAGTGTTGTGCCTCAGAAGGCAACAGTCAAGAGAAGAACAAAGAGAAAGAGGGAATTTAAGGGAAGTTTATCTCAAAGCAACTTCCAGGACTGAATAGTGGAGCCAATATTCATCTTCATGAAAAATAATCATGGGTGTCAGTGGCGAGGTTGTGGTAGCTGGGGGGCTGCTGGGGCAGCTTCTGTGAGGAGAGGCCGGGGCTGCCCCATGCTGGACACAGCCGGTACCAGCTGGCTCCAACAGACCCACCACAGGGCACAGCTGAGCCCCTCTGCCGTGCTGGTGCTGCCACTGGGAAAACGTATTCAAGATAGATAGGCAAGATGCTGCACATGCAGCGAGGACTGAGAGGAAAAAAAGTGTGAGAAACAGCCGTGGGAACACCAAGGTCAGAGAAGAAGGAGGGGAGGAGGCGCCGCAGCAGAGATTCCCCTGCAGCCTGTCAGAGGGACTGGGGGAGCAAGTGTCTCCATGCAGCCTGTGGAGAGGACCACACCGGAGCAGGTATCCACACTGCTGCCTCTGGAGGACACCACGCTGGAGCAGATGGGTATTCCCAGAAGGAACTATGGCCTGTGGAAAGCCCAAGCTGGCGCAGGGGACAAGTGTGAGGAGGAAGGAGCAGCAGAGAGGAACTAGTATGGACTGATCCCAGTGCCCCATTCCCCATCCCCTCTGTGCTGCTGGGGGCACGGGGAGGTAGAAGAGTCAGGAGCGAAGGAGTAAAGTTGAGCCTGGGAAAAAGGGGGCACGAGGGGAGATGTTTTAGTGTTTATCTTTGTTTCTCACCATCTAAATCTGTTTTAATTGGCAAGAAATTAATTTTCCCGAAGTCAAGTCTATTTTGCCTGTGAAAGTAATTGGTAAGTGATCTCCCTGTCTTTATTTTGTTCTGTGAGCTTTTTCCTCCTATTTTCTCTCCCTGTCTTGTTGAGGGGGGGAGTGAGAGAGTGGCTGGGTGAGGGTCTGGCAGGTCAACCCACCACATGTGAACGGTCCTACAAAATCAGTGAGGGAAAGGGTGGTCTACTATTTGAGATCATCAATATTTACCAGATAGAAGAGATCCAAAATGAAATCCAGAGGCTTGACCACACAGAGAATTTGGTATTCTACTGGTACTGGGTATTTCTACTCTTAACATGCTTAAGTATACTGAGTCTGTCAGGGATGCAGTTAATTTTCTTCATAGCAGCTGATAATGGTGCTTATGGATGTTTTGGATTTGTGGCTGAAGCGTTGGTAACATACTAATGTTTTAGCAATTCCTGAACAGCACTTGCACAGCATCAAGGCCTTTTCTTCCTCCCACTCTGACCCCTCTCGCCGCCCCAAGCAAGTAGGCTGGGGATGCACAAGAAGATGAGAGAGGACACAGTAGTAGTCTGCTTGCTGAAGTAGTATCAGTAGAAGATGAACTAACTGTTGAAGGCAATGTAATTTCTTGGTTCGTATTTTCCATCTTTAGGGAACAAAAGTGGTTGGTTTTTTTAAAGTATAGTAACATAGAAAACAATTTTTCTGTTCTTCACAAAAGCTAGTTCTGCACAGATTCAAGCAATAGGATTATAATAAGATCTGGAAAGACACAATTCATCAGCTATTGCTCAGAATGCATAAAACCAAACTTTTGAACTAAGAGCTGTGCTATTTGCACCATAGAATATATGTGAAAAGAAATGTGGAATTCATACAAAATGCAAAATGATGATTGAGCAGTCTAGGAGTTTTTGCTGCAACAAATGCAGACTTTGCATTATAAGCATAATGTAAAGTTATGCTGTGGCTTATGCTCATTTTCATTTCTCTTGAAAGTGACATTCTGTATGCTGCTGAGAATCTGTGGTGATGAAATTATACATATTTACAGATGCAAAAAAAGGGAAGAGGAGACTGTATTCAGCAGAGGAGGACAGGAATGCAGAAGTTTTTATAAAGGTCTACTTTTAATTGTTTTGTCACATACTGTAAGTACTTGTTGAGCCTTCTAACATACTTATATTACATTATGTGCACTTAATTCCTAAAGTCCATATATTCCCACCACTTTCATAGGTTACATTTTTAATCACAATTAGTCAAAATAGAAATTCAGACTGCATGACGGACCAATGTCTTAACTTCACCGCTTCTCATTTGCATAAAGAAAGATCCCTCTTGTTGTAAAGCACAGACCTTTTCTTCTTTTGCAGGTGTTGCAGTCTCTCTGTCAGAGTGAACAGCCTTTTCCTGAGCTGTCCTTTCAATCTGGTGTTTTAAAATCTGTGTTACAGTCTTTGGGATCTCCACATTCTGAGCTGCATTGATTGCTGCAATGGGAAGAATAAAAAAAGATCATTTTTTCCTCCATGCTGCATTTTATGAAATTGACTTTATCAGTGAATTATAAAACATTATTACATTAGAAAAATTGTACTTAGCCTTGCAGAAGTCTAGAGTCACTTGATCATGAACAGAAATCCGTAGAAAGAACAACAGAACAGTTGTTGAGGGACAAGTTACCACCTACTGTTTTGCCATACCTGAGTGGTGTGGCAGGGCTAAAGGTTGACTGGGGTTTATTGGTGAATATAATGTGTGAATTCTAATACCAGGACTAAACTGCAGCAGCGTCTTAGCACTGTGGTCGTATTCTGCAGGGCTGTTCAGTTCAGCTATAAATGAGACTTTTCTCATCACAATTTTGTATATACATGGGCTAGTGTTTGCCTATGTTTTCAAACAATTCTTCAAGTCCCCAGTTCTTTCAAGCAACTGAGCGCATATTTAAAACCACCTCCTTATGGAGCCATCTCTCAATACCGAATCTAAACTCGTTTCTTAAGGTCCTGTTGAAGTGTGCTTTCCTGAGAATTTGGAGCAATGTGCATTTCATATTTGGTACGCTGAGAGCAGTACATTTGTGTGAGTAAAGATATTTACTATTGCTCGTCTGTGAGCTTTTATTCCTATGCCGCTTACCTGTTTCATCAGTGTGCTGAGTGAGCGTAGAAGCCATTTTTATCTCATTAGTAATTTGCTCGCGATGAGAAACCTGTGCACAAAACCTTCACTTTACTACAGGATTTAGTGCAATATGTAAGAATTTTTCATGCTTCTGCAACTATATTTAAAATGTTACATCAAAGAAAAATATGAATGGGAAACCTAATGAATTACCATATTAAAACAACAATAAATTAAAAACACTTAACAAAACACCTTTGAAAAATTATTATGCACTGCCTAATGAGGGAGGCTATCAGCAGAACATCCAGATCTTGCTGTACCAAGTGGTAAAGGAGGACGAAGCAAAGCAGATATGTATCATCATCTCAGTGTAACTGTCTGATGACGTAATTATTAATTGATATAATTACCTCTTCTGTTTGAGAGGCTTCCATTTGACTTTCTTTGGAGGTCATTTCATTGCACTCAGCTTCCCTAGTGCTGCTTGATAGTGTGTACTGACTGCTACTCGACATTTCCTAAAGACAAATAAAAATAATCACAGATTAACTGCTAATAGTAAATTGGATTTTTCTTTTTTTTTTTCCAGTGAAGGGCTTTCACAAATAAATTCTAATGTAAGTGGTGTAACTAGAGCAGTCAGTTTACAGCAGAGTACCGTTGTTGTTATGATTGATGTTTGTTGCTGTAAAAATTAGAACAGACTTTTTTATAACACAGAAGATGTCAAATAATTTCTGTTACTGCAGCCAGATTTTGACCAGCAGATACAGAAAGCTGCATGAATATGTACACTGCATAATTAGACTGGAAGGGGATCAAGGCGACTAGGAAGACTGGTTCTGGCTTTATGTACTGTGCCATTAACTTGTTACTTATCAGCAGGCATGAGGCTAATGCAACTTTGTAAAAGGAAGTATAAGAATATGACTATGTGAGAGATGCTGGCTTCCTGCAGATGCTTTATACAGCTCTTCTGATGCAAAAATTGTGTTGAATTGCAGTTGTGAAAAATATGACCCATAGGCTAACCAGAAGATCCTATAAAATATACAGGCTAGCATTGTATCTACAAGTCTGACAACTGCAGTGTAATAAACAGACCATATCATTGAGCACGTAAAGCACTGTCCAAGATGTCCGTGTAAACTAATTTCTGAGGTTATCTATGTTTAGTTCTTCTCCAGATTCTGGCAATGATTTGTTTTCTTATTTAAAGCCTGTCCACAGAACCTGTGTTTACATCACATTACCTGTGTCCATGGAGTACTTTGAGATTTAGTGATTAGAAGAAATAAATCCTAAGGATTTATATTATTAAGATATCAGTTCTGTGCTTCCTCTCTCTTGCACAATAGCATGCACACAGAGACATCTATAAAATAATTTCACTCATGTCAAATTAAATTTTCTTCTTCCTTTGGGAGAAGGAAGCTTGCCTATTAGTTTCTACTGATAATAAGCTTTCAAATGAAAGGAGCTTCTGGTCCCCTCCAGCAAGAGCTTCCAAGTGTTCAATGTAATGTGACTGTGAATGGAGGCAGCACTGTCCTTCTGAGATGGCTGCTATACATCTATTGACAACAGAGGGCTATAAGTTTCCTGCATTCTCAAATCCTGGCACCTCCTGGAAATACAGCTAATTGTGGGGCAAGAAATTAAGCTCTCTTCCTTAGCCATCCCATGACAAAGCATATATTTATGGGATTCATTCCACCTTCAAACCAAAGAATTCTTATACTGCTTGCATCCTCACTAACATTTTCTGCTGAATCAGTATAGGGGAGCATCCACTGTCTGGCCATAATTTCTGCCATACAGTAGGCAGCAAGGACCCTTAGGTTCTATGGCAGAAAAACAATGTGCATCCCTTCGTGGCTTTAGGAATTCCCTTCCACCCTGTGCTGCCAAATCAGCTGTTTCAACTATAAGGTGAATTAAAATGACACAAACAAAAGGTAGAATAAATTTTCTGATTACTGGCCCAGTAAATGATTTAGTGCATTACCAGTATCAAAATTAATCCTATCATCTAGTGCAAAGTTTGAGCTGTCAAAGAGGAGAGCAAGTCAGAGTGTGGTTTACACCACAAGTTCTGTAGTGTAACAGTTGTGAGGGAGCCACACAACATGAGGAGATGCATAGCTAACCCTGTATGAAGTTGAAAAAGAGGCAGTTCAAAGAAATGAAGTGCAAATTTTTCCATCTGTTTCTCTGTTTAACAGTATGTGTAGGTGTATGTACAATACGCCTTTGCATTTTACATGGATATGCTTTTCAATGTATCTATGCATATATATGTTTTTTCATTTAAGATATACTTTTCTGTTTTAATGTGCATGTTTTAGATATGTAAGTCAAGCTCTCATTGCTAGAAAAGCTCATTCATGAGACATGAAATATGTTCGTGATAGTCAATTATGTGTCCTTCGAATGGTGTGGGGGGTGTTAAAAGGAATATAATTAGGCTTAATATAGTCAGGAAGCAAATCTAATCTGAATGTCACTACTGCTTTATTGCTGTAACTTTGGTACGGCTTATGAAGTAGTTGCCATATTGTAAAAGATTATATATCATTTAAAGCGAAAGCTATGGCTATCTAAAATGCAGCCTAAACCATTATGGGCCAGATTTTGACAATATAATTACACGGCCTTGCTCTGGGCATGCAGGAGGAAGAGGGACTTGGAGGTTCTCATGTTTTGTGTGTCTGTCAGATGGCTAATTGAAATTCCAGCGACAGAGAGTAAATGCTGCTTGTTTATTATTCCAAACAAGTGGAGAGCAGGAAGTCATGTGTTTCATCCCTCTGCTGTAATGGCCAACTGTTGTATATAGGGTATCCTGCAGGTGGGATTAATTTAGTCTACCCCATGTATTGGGTTTGTGTGTAAGGTTTTGGTAGTGGGGGGCTACAGGGATGGCTTCTGTGAGAAGCTGCTAGAAGCTTCCCCTGTGTCTGACAGAGCCAGCACCAGCTGGCTCCAAGACAGAGCCTCCGCTGGCCAAGGCCGAGAGCCCCAGTGATGGTGGTAGCGCCTCTGTGATAACATATTTAAGAAGGGAAAGTTGCTGCGCAACAGCAACAGCAGCCAGAGAATAGGAGTGAGAATATGCTGAGAGCAACAACTCAATAATTAGATAGAATTCATTATTGCAAAATGTGCCAAGATTGCAATTTTCAGTAACGTTCTGTGTATTTTAGACCAAGGTTTGCTTTTTTGTGTTGACATTTTGCGGTTTCCTTCCTGACAACAGACAAAAACATACTTTGCCTTTAAAAAATAAAATTGTTTTGAGGCTCAGAATATGTATGCTGTGTTATATGCATATGTACATAAAACATGTATACAATTCTATATATGTATGTATGTTTGTATTGTTCAAGGGGATCAAATGGCCCAAAAGCTTGTCCAAGCACAAGAAAGCCTTTTGCTCGCTCACATTTGAAGCACATTGCTTTAGTTGAACTGCACATTATGGTCATCATATAAGCTCTGTGGGAAGTTGGCTAATATAATATCATTTATGTATTGGCATATTTAGAACTTACTGTTGTAAATGATCAATATGTACAAACTTGCAGTTCTCTTTAGGCAGCAGTGGAAGTAAATTGTGAGCCTAAACCTTCAGTTACAAAATTAGTAACAATAGAATGACTGACTGATGATTTACTTGGTGTGGA
The DNA here is from genome assembly GCF_013368605.1 of Nyctibius grandis. Lineage (NCBI taxonomy): Eukaryota > Metazoa > Chordata > Aves > Nyctibiiformes > Nyctibiidae > Nyctibius > Nyctibius grandis. The sequence continues at coordinate 17,553,719 of NC_090666.1, forward strand.
TCTTAATTTCTTCCTCAAATCTATGCTTCTTTACCTATTGATGTTCTTATTGTGGTATCATCTGCGCATCAGTACTGTGAGAGTCTTGCAGAAATTTCTTATAAGATTCACTTATCTGCACTTCATCTCTATGATTTGTCAGCCTTGTTTTGTTGTATGTATATACTTAGGGTGTTTTGGGCACTAATGGAAGATTTTCATAAAAAGGTAAGGTTTTCACCATTCAGTGTCTTTTTCTGTTGTTCAATCGTCTTCCTCTGCAATCGCTAGTAAAATTGGCAATTGTTACGCTAGCAACCTTAGAAATTTTCCTGGAATGACCCTCGGTGAGAGGTGTAGCTATACCTGTGTCATTCTGACACACGATACTACATGGTTGAGTGAATAGCAAATACTTTCAATATATTCCACTCAATCCTTCCTATGTAGGAGGTTCAGCTCGCTTGCCAGAAACGGCTTGTTTCTGACACTGGACAGCAAGACTTCGAGCAGCTAGCTAGCTGAGCTGGTGTAGCCAACCACTCCAGGCTGGCATTTGCAGAACATAACTGAGGCTCATGACCTCTTCTCAGCTTTGGTGGCTGACCATAAAAAGTGCTTATGATGCCAGTGATCAAATTAAAGACAGGGTCTCTAAGCAACTCTGCTTGGATTTGTGAGCACATGGCAATTCTGTGATCAGTTTTCACATTGCTGCTCACCATTCTGGACAAGAGTTGAGTGCAATCCTACTGGTAACATGGCATGTTACCTCTCCCTTACAATGAAGAGAGCTATGAGTGATGGCTGCTGCCTGAGCAAAACAGACAGATAAATAGTTATTTGCATATTTGATGTCAATATTTTGAATGAAAAGCCATGTACTCCTTATGCAATAATTGAATATGTAGTCAAGTCTTCAGCTATTTAGATTACTGTTTAAAAAATGAATTGCTTCCTTGTTTTTAGCTTGGGATTAATAGTTTGAATTTATCCAGATCCAGAGATATGTCTTCAAATGACATGATTTTCTCTGTTTTGCCCCAGGGTTGATTCAGTGACCTTGAATAATCTTTCAACTACCTAAGTGTATAATCCCATTTTCCATGAGATTGCAGTTACATTAGATAGAAATGGGATTTTATGGTCTTGCAGTAAGTTATTTAACCTACATTTAAAAATTGTTCTATATAGTCTGAGTGATTCTATTTCCTGTGAACGTGACTATTTCTGCTGGTGATTTGAGAGAGACTCCTCAACTAGCCACAGAGGACAAATACATGGGTAAGTATGCTTAGAGGTCACATCTTTGTTGAAGAAGTGGAACGAGGGAAAATGCATCTTCACATCACAGAAATGAAATTGTTTGGTTCTGAGTAAAAGAAAAAGTCACATGATTTCTGTACACAGTTCTGCATTTCTTCATCCAGATAAATGGCAGCTAGGTTGGACCACGTCATCAGAAGTATGTGCATAACACTTCCTATTACCAAGGATTATGCTCCAGTATGATTATGTCCAACTATGGGATTTTTCTGTTTAGTTAAAAATGCCTTAGTACACCTGCAACAAACGGTGTCTTCCCCTTACAAACTGGAGTTTTGCTTGTTGTCTGTGCAAATTGCTGTTATTGGTATTAACGTGTAAGAAATGAGAGATGACTGGGAAATACTTACTAAACACAAAAATGAACCTATGGCAGAATGCTGATGTGTTCTGTTCTACAAAACTGGAGAGCAATATTGCTTAAAAATCTCTCCAAGAAGTGCAGGATAGTAAAGCAATTTACTGTGCCATTTCTGTTTTTCAGAGTGCACAGGACAGATTGTGCAATGTGTTTTATTATAGGGGATTTCACATAGTCCAAAATCATTATCTCCTACAACACTTTTTCATGGTATATGCTAATGAAGTAATAAAACGTAAAGACCTTTTATCTAAAATAACACACAGCTGCTGGTTTGTTCTACTTTTATGTAGCATCTGGGTTCTTCTGTGCAATTTTTGATCTGTTTAGGGGAGTTGATTAGATTTAATTCAATGGAAGCAGGAAACTCCTTTTGAAAGAGATTGGCTTAATGTAACGTCAAGCGCAATTTATGCAAAATATCACCACGATACTTGATAATGAATTACAGTCTTATAGACAAGGTTCAGTATGAAATACTGCTATGGTAGTAATCTGCTTTACTCATCTATTTGCTGTAAGTCTAGTATTGCCTATATTGATTGTTCATCTGCATAAAAAAATATATGTTTCCTTATGAACATTAGGGAAATGTCTTAGTCATAATGAAAACTCTTCAGTAAAGCAAACAATCATATTTTTTCCTCAAAAAAAGGCAATGTAGCAGGGCATACCTCATTTTTTAATATTAAAAATGCTATTGTTACCTGTACAGATTTGTGCTTGTGCTGGTACCGAGCAAAGGTCTTTTGTGAAGAGGTCATCTGCACTTTCTCAAATTGTTTCCTCACTGCTGCCAGGCCACCAGGCACAGTACAGAACTGGGTTTTCTCTGAAGGCTAGAGTGGTAAAATAAGGCCAGTTGTTTTCCATTTGCACTAAGAATGTACTTCTACAAGCTGATTTTTTACAAAGTAGTTAATAACAGTATGCTATAATGCTTATAAATGTCAAATGGAAAATTTGGAAACACTTGGTTATGTCTGTAGCCTCTTATAGGCAACTTCCACTGATGTAATCTGTAAACCCTATTTATTTTAACAGTACACATAAATTAACATTAGCATTTAGAATAGATACAGTAATAAGACGGTTATTTTTCAGGCGTTGTCACCAAAATACAAAACATATACATACTATTAGCATTAACTGTTGTATCTCATTGACCCATTTTAGGACTTTTACTTGTCAACCAAAAATTAGGACCTGCAAATTATGAAGTACTTTTGGAATTTTACAATCTAGAATTTATTTAACACTGGTTTCTAAATGCTCCTGTGTGAAATAGATCCTGCTGGTGTAGCCGCATATTCATCTCTACCTAAATTAGTGTCTGAGGACACAGTGGTTTCCTCTGTAGTTTTAGGGATCAGACACATATTTTCAGCCATGGAATACTGCGTCTTTGCAAGAATGACTCAGGCAATCATAAATACTGTTTCTGGCAAGTTCGTAGACCACTGCACAGGAGCCATATATTGTGATTTGGAGAACTAAACGCCAATGTATATTTGAAAAATGTGCATGTTTGGCCTGAATCTTTAGCACCAAAAGGAGTAGGACCCATCTACGTGATTGTCAGTAGCAATCACTTTCCAGAATAATCCTTCTCTGCTGTTTTCTACTTGTCTATCCTGAGTTCTGTTGCATTCAGAGTTGCCACCTGGCCCTCTCTGTATTTTTTCAATAGGTATTGTTGAAAAATATTCAGGGAGCTCCAAGCAGGCCTTTGTGAGATGATCTTTCTTCTCTAACAACAGTGCCAAAGGTCACAAGAGTGCCCTTGCCCTCAGGCTTCCTGTTCTAGTTCTGTCCCTTATGTGTTACCTCTTAGATGGTACTAGAACGAAGCTTTCAGCTTTTGAGCTCATTAATCAGTGTGCACAAAATAAACCATCCAATAATTAGAAATAGCCTTGTAATGAAGGTTACTAAGTAAACTTAGGTTTAGTGCTTACACCTGATGAGTAAGTAAGCAGATCATAAAAACCAGATTTTCTTTTTTTCCCTGTGATGAAGGTGGCACAATTCTATATGTACATGGATATGTGAATGGGAAAAGTAATTATTTTAGTCAATGAAATTTTCAGGTACACCTTGCAGCCATTTGGAGATATTTAGAGAGGGGTAAACGCACTTATGGGTGCTTTAAGGAAACATTAATTGCCTTTATCGGAACCAGATATATAGTTCCTTTTTCAGGCAGCCATCCATTTCAGCAAGAAATTGTGAGGCATTCTGGAGTGTAAATGAAGTAGTTCCTATGTGCTCAACACAGGCTGAGTCAGGCATCACGCAGTTCTTTTCTTTTTGAGAGAGAGTACTAACTTCAGCAATGTTTCCAATTGCAGGAGTAGGGAATTGGAACCTTCTCAGCCAGGTGAACTGCAGGAATCTGCTCCAAATACACACAGGCAATTAGGAAATAAGGAAGTCAGCAGGCACAATTTGGTGGTTGGAAAACACTGGGACTCCAGTGAATGTGGCTGGTGGCTGTTTTCACTATGTGGCTTCTGGGCTATCCAAGCACCAAGAAGGTCCCTTCAGTGCTTCAGACCACTTTTCCCAAGACTAAAGTGCAGATAAGACTGGGAATTCTTCTACAGCTCTTCTTGTGTATGGACCAAAATGCCGGCTGGTTAGAGCGGCATTGTAGTCCTTCTTTTGCCAGGTACAGTCTCTGATTTACAGAAATTACTCTGGCCTAGTTTACAGTAAGAAAAAGGTGTCCTTCCCATGTGCTGAAAGTTTAGCATAAACAAAGACCATTGTCATTCTAACATTGTAGCAAGCCAGCATAATGACTCCATTTCCTGATACAAGGGGGCTGAGCTACAACTTCTAGGTAGAATTTTAAGAGATGGTAAAAATACACTTTTTACCCCTTAGTATTTCTACAGAACTGAGGCAGATTTTCCTGGCTGAGATCTGAAGACCCAATTTTCAGATATTCCTGACTGATACTTAAATGTGTGGTGGAGTGGTCTTGATCTATTTTATTAGATTATAAACTCTGTTAGCCAAATACTTTATGTGCTACTTGGTGTTGATATTAAACTTGACTGTAAAGTACCTAATCCCCATTGATAGACTTGTAGAGAGATGAGTAAAACAAAATTAAGAAGTTTTTTCTAAATATTTTTCCATATAATGTCCATTTTTAGATAATTTTATTATAAAATAATACTTTTTCATACACCTTGTCTCATAGAGCTGCTATTTTAAAATGCAGCAATTTCAAATTCTTTAGTTTGAACAGCAAGAGGTCTAAACTTAATGTGCCTTTGAATATGATTTTATTATTTGGTAATATTTTTAGTAATGCAGAAGCTGCTGGGTTTTGTCATTATGAGCTGAAAGAATAACTGTGTTGCTAGCCTGTCTCAAGCCTATGGTCCTAATAAATGCACTTCATGCAACAGTGGAATAAAAAGAACAGTCTTTCCAACAAATTAAAAGGAATTGTCCAAATGACCAAAGGTATATAGCATGAAAAATCTCATTCAGTAGAGGCAGAGACTGATGCATCAATACATTTGCCAAGTAGATTTGGTAATTTAGGTTTCAAATTTTGATCCCCGTAGTGGTCCATCAGTCAGCTTGTATAAATAAAGAATGTAGGACATGTCACTGTGCAAAGCAAATACACAAGAGCTAAGAAGATGAGGAACCATTGATATCTTACATGAGCAAAGGAGCTGCTACTCTCTACCTCGGACACAGCAGCCTTGTACATAGCCATTCTTTCTTTCAAGGAGACAGTCTCCTGGCAATCCAGCAGTGTGTTATCAGCCCTGGGAGCACTCTCTTTAGATAGTCCTCTTACAGGTTTGCGAGAACCCACTGTAAGTACAAACAGACATCAGATTTTCTAAGAAGGAAACAGGTACCTCTTTTTCCAAATCTTGAAAGAAAAACAGTAGTAGAAAGGAGCAGTATTATCAACTTTTTAGCAACTGTATCTTATTTTCAATTTAGAGCTTATCATGTACAGGAAAATTTAATTCAATGAAGTTTTTGAAACTGGGGGAAATTCATTGGGGAAATAACAAAAAGCATTTAAAAACCCCCCCACACAATTTTAACAGCAAGCATAGTATATTTTTCTTGATAGTGTTACATTTGCATTATCTTATACTGTCAAAAGTCATTGTAAGTACTACAAAAAGTACTATAAAGTTTTATCTATAAGCATGGACTTATATATATGTCTGCATATAATAAACTTACTTACTTATCAAAAGTAGATATATTATGTTCTAATTAGCTTTATACATTATAGCATTCATTTGCTTAACAGAGGGTCTGTTCCGAGTTGATTGTAGATTTCAGTTGTTTACTGATATTGCATTAGAGTATGTTTTAGTCAGTTTATTACTACTAAAACCTTATTGAAAATTATCTCAATGACTAACTACATTTTAGCCCTATTTCAAGGTGTGAAGGTTACAGACTTATCTATAAGCATCTGCAATTCAGCCACAGTGAATGTGGAGACAACAGTTCAGAGTGCTCCTGAAAGAGCAGCACTGAGTTACTAGCACAGGAAGTTTTTTGTTGCTGCTTTCTACATTCATATGACTGTGTTAGAAGAATTCCGTATACCCAGAAAAGTGCCTTAAATTTAGTGTAAAGATATTTTTTTTTTCTTGTTTTAGACAAAGGGGAACAAAGTATGCTGTGAGCATCTCTCTTACTGTTATCAGAGGCAGAAGAGGTTTCATACAATCCCACAGGCTGGAAGTTCCTCTTGTCTTGCCAAGATTTTTCTACAGTGCATGGAAAATTGGGTTGAGTGACACTGGATTTCTGTAACCAGGACACTCCCTTCCTTTTTGGGAGGTGAGGGAATTTTAAGACTTCAAGAAGATACATTTTTAGTAAAACCACCAGAATCTAATTTTTTAATCCTTGTGTTTGTGCTGCAGATATCAGAGCACCCTGATCTTCCCTAAATCCATCTATATTTCTCCTTGTCCTGGCATAATAGGACAGAATAAATTTGTTGCAACCTGCATTGCTTTCTTTTAAACAATTGTATTTTCTGAAATTACAGAAACAGGCTGTAGCTGAACTGAATATCTCAAAAAAACCCACCAAAACCTGCCCTCCCCCCTAGCATGATGTATCTTGGAATTTCTCAAAGCTGAGGAAGTTACTGACTTTAAAAGGAGAGAAGGGGGCAGGAAGAAACAGTGTAGATGTTTCCTCCTGTTCTATGTGTTTAATTCAAGCCAGTAGGTACCCAAACTAAAACCTTAAAATCCATTTCCAAACAGGAAAGGAAAGTCAAAGAGGAAGCTTTAGATGTGTGCCTTCCGCTAGCCATTGGCAGTTTACTGGTATTCTTACATATTCTGGCACTGCTGACGCCCCATCTTCCTCATTCTGAGTGTGCTTTGTCACTTTGTTGCAGCACAGGACTGGGCTTTTTTTTTTGAAATAACATATTTATGTTTACTGTGTGCAATTCATTTGTGCTTTTTTAATCTTGCTGATGATTTGCAGACTTATTAAATTAAGCAAGTCAACTCACTTGCCATAATTTTGTTAAGAAATGAGTAACTTCTCTGTACAGTGTCAGCTATTCTCATAATGTGTATAGAAAACACCAAGGACATGCTAGAGTGCACTTACCTTTTCTACCATTCAGTGCAAACCAGCACCATTTACAGAACTGGTCTTCTCTTTAGAAAGAAAAAAGTCATCAAAATCCTCTCCTAGGAGTTTTGGGTTTTGTTGATTTTTAAGACAAATTTCCCAGCCTCCTGAAATACACCAGCCAGTGGAGACCAGCTCCACTGAACCTCTTCCTGGAGCAAGTAGAGGGGCACAACTGATTTTAGTTTGTCCCCATGTGTACAGGGTGGAAGTTGGTGACTGTTTTTAGGGCCTGAGGTCTGGATAGTGTTTGCCAGACTCAACTCCTTGTTCTGGAAGCCTAACTGTAATATATATTGTTAAACATATATGCGTTACAAAAACATGTGCCCGGTCAATCACATTTCTTCTTACCTAAGTTGGTTCTCTTTTGATTCTCGTATTGTTTTACTAAGGCAGTGGTTGGGAACACAAAAGGTACAGATAAAAAAGTCCCCATTTTCTTTTGAAGTACCCACTCTTTCTCTTTACTATTAGGAAATGCAGCAACAAAAGAGACTTTCCAAAAAGCTATCTGTTCACCTGGCACAGAACAGAGTGCCAGGGAAGGGGTATCCCACCAAACAGGAAAGAATTTCAAAGCACATCTGGCCTTTCTGCCTGTTCACTATAAAAGTGGCTAGCTGGCATAGGTGTCCAAGGTCCAGATATAGCAAGCAAATGTAACAAGCAACTCTACTGTAAAAATCAGACATAGATGCAGACATGTATGCAAGAGTGGTCTCAGTGTAAACATACTGAGTTTCTTAGTATTTTTACCTGACCCTACTAATAACTTACATGAGGATAATTTTCTTTTTTATTACGCTTATCCCATGCAATATATTTGCATATTGCATGTAATCATGATAGATAAGAGAATTGCTACAGTTCAAAAAAGAATAATAGCAGCAGTAAGAATCAGTGAAAGGAAATGAGCTGGAAGGAAAAAAAAAGGTTTTCAGAGTGTCCTGGTTTTGCAGGGATAAAATTATAGAATCACTTTTCCATTACATTTCGTTTCAGTTTGTGGCCAGCCATGGTGATCAAGGCCATTAGCAGTGAGGGCCAGGGCAGCTGACCCGGGCTGGCCCACAGGTGTATTCTATAATATTAATGTCATGTTCACTATAAATGGGAAAGCTTGGTAGGGATGGGGGGTGCTTTTTGTTTTGCTCTATTCTCCTTTTTTCATCCTTTCCTATATTCTCAACGGTTGTGAACCCTGGAGGAACTTGCCACTGCTCTATGGGCTGAGTATAACTTTGTGTCTTTTGTATTAGCATTGATATTGGTTTTCTTATTTTATTAAACCCGTTTAAATTTCAACCCAGGAGTCTCCCTCCTTTTCCCAATTCCCTTTCTCAGCTGGGGAGGGGTGTTGGGTGATAGAACAAGTTGTTATTGTTTAGCCCTGGGTATGGGCTAAACAGAGACACAGAAAAAGTAGAAATCAGAAGAGCGGGAAAAGCGCTGTTCTTCGAGTAAGAAGTCTGTACATCAAACCAAATCTAACCAAAACAATGGTACAGTTGAAAGCATGCTCTGGCAACACAGAGGGGTAGTCCACCATAGCCAAACAGTGTCAGCTGGGCAGATTGAATTATGTAACAGACTATGACCAGCATGCTATTTATAAGCCATTGCTTTAACTTTCAAGCATGTTTAGGAGTTTAAAAACTTTCTTGATATTTGTTCTGATTCAGCAAGGGATTCTGGGATTCTACCTAATCATAAGCATGTGAATAGTTTCATTAAGTGCAATGGGAATACTCATGTGCTTAAAGTTAGACATGTGATTAAATTCCTTGCTGATTTGTGGCCAATGAATTTAACGGACAGTTTTAAAAACATTTTAATAGATACATATTATTAGCCACCTGGGGAGTGAAGGTAATAGAAACTATTCTCTTATTAGCTTTAAAACAGGAGATGCCCTCTCTTTAGAAGCTAGTTGTTTTATAATATAATGTGAAACTCTTTGTGGTGGTATGAGAGATTATATGATCTAAGCTTTTGCTCATTCAAGAGAACTTAAAGATGTAATATCTTCTGATTCTCTCAGGGAAAAATGTGGGCTTGTGACGAAATAATTTGTAAGAAGAGTCTTATGTTTACCAGGGTGAGGTATGCCAACAAAAAGCTGTTTGCCTTTGTTTTGTGGGACTCATACAATAGTATCTATTTCAGAGAATTTAATTCTTTTATGAATGATAAGTTACATCAATTCTATACAGTGCATAATAGGACGGGAGAATTCTGGCTTTCTGCCTTTTTTTTCCAATGATGTGATTACATTAGCTATCCCTTATGGGCTTCTACAGGTTTTCACAGTAGGCTGAATAGCAGTATGAGCATTGCCTTCATTGTTTTTCAGCGGAGACTATAGAAGTTGTTGGTACTCAGTCATAGAGCTTGCTGTAAATGTTGCTCGATACCTCTTCTAGGAAAAATAAGATTTTAGCATAATTGAAACATTTAGCAAAAGGTTCCATAGCACTTCAGTGGTTTGAGGGTATTGCTCTTGCTGAAAAATTGAAGCAAGTTGACATATATTGTCATTGGTTATAGAAAACTCAGAACTCATAGTGATAGGTGAAATAATCTATGGATCAGCATTATCTTATATTTTTCAGGACCTGAATATTTATTCAAGTGCAGAGTTGCAGATTTCAGTGCCTAACTTCAGCTATGAGAAGTTTAAGAGTTTTTGCCAGTGCTTTTGAACACTCAAATGAGTCTGTAGGGACTTCACTTTTCATGAGACTGTCTGAATGCAAATTGGGTATTATGGCTCTCACAGGAGCATAGAAAAACATTATCCCCTATGGGTCTGTCACTTTTTTAGAAAAAGCTTCATTTGTAAGAGGCATGAATTGTTGACTGTGCATTTTCACATAGTTCTTATTCTTTGTTATTCCTGGTGGACCAAAAAATGCTTCTGAAACATACTGTGCCTGATTTAGACTCAGGCAAAGCAGGTATGGAATGGAGGATTCTGTTCTCTTGTTAGAGAGGAAAAAGAAAGACTTTGAACTAAGGGAGTCTAAAAGGAGAAGGTAAAAAAAAGGGTCCTAACAACCATATTATAAAATATACCTGAAAAACTTGAGAAGTTGTAGAGAAGAGCCACAATAAAAAATACTCCCACATGGAGAACTGCAGCTGTATCTAGTTGATGGAAGAGAAGGTTATGGAGTGATATGGTGATAATGTATAATCATCCTTCCAAGAGGAAATGAGCAGGTGTTAAAGATCTCTTTAATTTGGTAGGGGAAAAAAAAAGATTACCAATGGCTGAAAGTTAAACCTGGTAAAAGATCAGGTATTTAGTTTGAACAATGAGCATAATAAACCTAACAGCATTAGCTAGAAAAGGTCTTGCACACTGAAATTTCCTTTTCCATTTGCTCTGCTAAACTCTGGAATTGTTAAACATGCAGGCTAAACATTTTCTGATCTAAAAAGTAGTGGAGTCAGTAATTGGTTGATACTATGTAGATGGTTTATTAGCATTATTGGCAGAGTGGACACGTCTTTTTATTTGGGTAATCTGTTGTTTTACATAAAGTCAAGTCCTAGACACTCAGAATTCAATAAATGATTTTCGGTCAGGAAATTGTATCATCCATGTTGTTTCTCTGCTAAAACAAACCAAAACACAGATACGTACGCTCTCTGATACCATCAAGCAGTGGTCTCCAAAGTGGGGTGTGCACAGCTCCTGGGGCTGTGTAAGACAGTCCATTGGGGTGCAGGAAGAAGATATTTTTTTGTAAATAAACAGTTTTTATAGGAAAATTTTTTTTAATTTCATCCATCATCATTCTTTAATATCTATTTGTGTGAATGTTGCCTAATATACATAATGTATTAGTAGAGTAGCACGTGTCTACAATTTGTAGATACATACATATACAAACATTGGAAGTGCATGCTCAAAAGTGGTTTACTGATAGAGATGCGTCATCAAAAATGTTTGGAGACCACTGCCTTAGAGTAAAGCAAGACATCAGATCAACGTGGTAATGCCGACCTTCAGAGCTGTTGCTGTGGCCGTTTTCTGATGACATCTTTTCAAAGATTGCTTTCCCTCTTTTCACACTAGACTCATTCAGAGAAATGACAGATTGGCTCCCAGGCTGACTCTTCAATGTTGATGAAAGTGAACTTCTCTCGCTTTCTGTTTCCTATTAGAAGATATCAAAAGGATGTGTGTTAAAAGCTGTTGGTAGGAAACAGATGTGGGTTTTTGGGGGGAAGAGAGTGTATGAAGCGGCATATGAATGTATGATTAGAAGGGGGTGCTATTTTGGGGAAGAAGTTCTCTAGAATGCCATAGGGTAAATTTCTCTAGCACAGCAGGTTGCAGATTCATGTGCGCTGCCCAGTTTATAGTTCAACAGACGGTGATGCTTGGCAGCTTTCTTTTGGCATTTCTTGCACGTGTTTTCTTCCACAAGAAAGAGTGGTGGTGGTAAGGATCACCATAAAAGACACCAGTTGGTCACTTAAATAGTATTTATACGTAGAAAAGTTGGCAGAGGGAATTTTATTCATTTAATTTGCTGGTATATAAGAATATGTAAAAACAAGAAATGGTGGCTTGGAGACCAGATATACATGGGCATTTGTATTTCAGGAATTTGATTTTCAATTCTGCTGTGACCTATCGACTGAATTTGACTTATCACAATAGTGGGTCAATGTTCCATTCAGCTAGTTTACACAATATCATTAGTATCTCATCATCACACTGTGACCTCAGACCTTCTAGGCAAAATGAGTAAGACAGACTTTCATGTGTTGAAGCTGATGTTTTGTGGTGCTTCTTCCTTCCTTCCATGCAATACACGACTCAGTATGGAGCTGGACACAATGGCTGTAAAGTCTCAAATACAGCTCTTATTACCTAAATAACTGAAACAGCTGGAGTAGCAAAAATATGGTTTTATTGCAAGGGAATAACATGAAAGGCCCACTGCATGTCCACTTCCGCTGTCCCCGTAAAAGAGGTGGCGATATCCAAAAAGAGAGTGGGTAGGTGGTTGGTCTGGTGACTGAATAAATCTCTCCAGCAAGATTTTGCAGAACGTACTTGCCAGAGCCCTTAAATGCTTAAATGGCTTATGTTTTCAAAATGTACTGCCTTCATTAGACTAGTTCCTTTTTATTGTTTTCAGACACCTTTATTATTGTATACCAGTTTAATGCTACCCTTGTATATGATCTCACTGAAGTAATCCCTAACTGCTTTTAGATTTAGATATTATGCAGTGTAAGAAACAGCAAAATTTGACCCTCAAATTGATTATCCTAGATTGGAGAGTATTTTCCAGAAACTATTTAAAAAAAAAAAAAAAGGAAAAAAAAAAAAAAGAAAATATTTTCTAATGCAATGCAACTTAATGAATCCTCAAATAGAACTCTTACAAAGAAAATAATATAAAATAAATTGTAAAAGCCATTTTCACAGTAACATATAATCAATTATACATTCACCTTGAATTTTATGAAACTAACAGTGAATGAGCATTGGAAATATACTTTTAAAATGACTGCATCACTAGCAATCAAGTACATTTGTGCTTCACTCATCTTTAATAAATTTATGCTTTTCCCATAGCTGCTGATGGCTTTTATCTTAAATGAGTTGTACTTCATTTCTTCACCTGCAGTCATTCTTTGCAAGAATATTCCTCCTAGTACATGTACAATAGGTTATGTCTTGTGGAACGTAATAATTTTATAACAATCTGTCTACTTCTGTGAGTTATGGTAGTTTTTGCTTGGGATTAGCTGAAAGATTTTTGCATGATGTGTCAGCATTGAAACAAATGACTGATTAGACCATAGAGGCTAAAGACGTTTTATTACCATGAGTATTGTAAACCCCTTTTTTCAGAAAAAATGCCTATGGTGTCACCAGTCATCAGTTATCTTGTCACATCAGTCCCTCCTCACTCCCACCCCTCCCTCAAAAGAGCACTGCTGCTACTGTTTGTATGGAACGGACTTGAAAAGTAATCTTGAATACAGTGGATAATTTTAGCAGATACGCCAGGATTTAAAGGTCGTAGGTGGCTAGATTTAAAGGTGGTATAGGGGGTCTTAACCAATACGATGGGGATTGTTGCCTTTTATTTAGCAGGTTTACTGGAGATAATTGGTTTAAAACTAATTTAAATTATTCTCTAATTGCTTTTACAGTTAGCAGCATATTTTCCTTTGCTATTATGGGAAGTATTTTTGGAGGGTAATAGCAAGAGAAAGATTTCTGGAGTGAAGAAATTAGCTGTCTTTCTGCTCCATGACACTTCCTTTTGCCCTTCCTCACTAGTCTGTCGGATACTTTCAGGTTGTACATCCCACTCAGAAATGACATGGTGGCACAGTGCCGGTAAGATAAGCTCTGTGACCAGGCTGGGTTACAATGCAGGCATGACAGTGCAGCAGCACAGGTAGGATAGAGAGCTTGGCCAGAACATAGGTATGCTGAGAGGAATGAGATACTTATGTGCCAAGGGTATCAGGAGACAGCAGGTGGCTGAAATGAATAGGGTGTTTTGCGTGGGAAGGGCTATGGCTTCAAACTGCTATTCATTTTGTACCCTGTTTCGGAGTTGGTTATCAGTTACGATTACAACCCAGTATTAATTATGATATTTTGGTTTAAAACAGCTGAAGAGCTGACCATTATGTCTGAAATCTGGTGTGGACAATCTGTGATGCAGAAACTGCTATAAGGAGGAGAAATGAAGGATGGGGGAGGAAGAGGAGAAATTTAAAAAAAGGCAGCTGTGCCTGTTGTTAGATCAGCCTGAACGTGTCCGTCTCCTACTTCTCCAGTTCCGCAACCAGCCAGTACCTGGCATAAATGAGACCAGCCTCAGGATCATATTGCCACAGCATTGTGTGTGCTTTCAGTAGTCGACATCAGAGAATCACTTTAATGATCTAAGTTCTGCAGTATTAGAAGAAAATAGAAAACTCAAAATATACTATATTTTCAACTATCGTTGGCATCTTTGAGAACAGAATCTTCTAGGGCTTTTTTTTTATTCCTACTACATTTTTCTGTAGTTACCAGTAGCAGCAAAAAATCTTCAGGATTTACTGTTTCTTACTCTTGCAAGCTAGGAACTAAAAGAAATTTGATTTGTGTTTTTCTTAACTTTATTAATTTTATTAACTTGTAGCATATTTCTAGGATATTTTTTGAAATTTTCATCTCTCCAGTAGCAATGCCATTACCTATAACATTTATATGTTAGTATTTCAGACATTTATTTTAATAGGATTTTTTTTTTTAAATTAATGTATCTTTTTTGACCATTTTAAATATCAATGACAAGAATATTGGCCCTGCTTAAGAGATTTTCATGTAAATTGTTTTATGGGCAGATTTCTGACATTTTGGGCATTATGGCAGAAGGTAGTTTTATTCAGCTTATTTTCCTGTGTTCAGAAAAGCGTTATGTGTCAAATAAAACTGGAAATATGGGATAATACTTACAAATTGCTTAGACTAAAATATTACCGTTTGTCTTTAGTGTTTGATTTTTCCACCTGCAAGCTTGTCTAAATGTTAGGTTTTGTTTTGTAGTAAGCAGTATTATCATTTTTCAAGATGGCAGTGGTTTTTTTTTTATTCGGTATTTTTGTAATTTGGAGATTTCAGTAAAGAGTGTCAATTACCAATTCTAGGAATACTCTTTTCAGTTTTATGCCATGATATTAATTTTTCATCCTAGTCCTGTGAAGCATTTTGTTATAGGCAACTGAACGCAATTTACTGTAGCTTCATATTAAGTAGTTTGAGTCTGTGTTTATTGGTCCAAATCTCTTTGTTAATTTGTCTTTTGATTTCTATGTACTGCTGCTTGTAATAATGTACCCAAAAAAGAATAACTATATTTTCCTCTATAATTGCACAGATATTTTGGGGGACTGCTAATGTATTTGCCCACAAAATATAATTACACTGTAGTGGATCTATAATTTTAAATATATTCACTCTCTTTTAGTTGTTTCTAATTAAGTTATCTTTATTTTCATAGTTAGTTTTAGCTTTTACCACAGTGTTCCACAGTTACCCATATTCTTTAAATCCCTGTTACGGTCAATCCCTATATAGCTGAATGGTCCATTTAATGGTCTCTGTGAGGATGGGGCTGTTCTGATGATGGTCTGGGGCAGAGGAACTGCATGCTTAGCACTGTGTAGAACTTCCTGTTCTAAACAAACCAATTCTATGACCATGTGCATTCTCTTCTGTTCCTCCCTTTCACTATCATGGTAGCCCCCACGTGACAGTCTCCAGATGCCCTAGCTCCATTTTGCAAACAGCATCCCTGTCTTAGTGGGGCTTCTGAAGGATGATTTTCTTGCACTATTGCTCCAGCTGAAGTGCTACAGTCCAGATTTATATTCAGAAAATTATATTCCCTACTGTGAAAAAGTTATTGGAATTACCATAAACTCCTTTTAATTGGGATAAATTTAATTTGCATACTGTTTTATTGGGGTATCTACCCAGATAACCTAATGACAGTGAATGGCAAAGACATCTGCTTAATAAGGATAGAAGTAACATAAATGCTACTTATCGAAAAAGCACCAAGGTAGTGCCAAGAGGTGCTTAATTAGAGGCTAATATATGCAACTCTTGCAAAAGTTGCCAAATAAAAACTAAAGAAGAATTATTTTTTTTTTTCTTTCTGATTAATGCATGTTAAGCTCTTGTAACTATACGTGTGTTCTTGGTGGGAGCAGGTATTCAGCTGGGTCATAGACTGTTGTGTGGAGCACCCTTTTTAACAGCCTTTATTCCATTTTTTTGTTGGACATAATTTGTTGAAATCTGTCTATATTTAAGTAACTTTCTATCATGTAATTACTTCAGTTCTACGTACTGGCTCTGATATTATATTCTATTTTTGAATGGGCTTCTCAGAAAAAGGTGACACAAGAAGCTATTTTTATGTTCTGATCTCATACTCTAGACATGAAGAAAAGAATAAAGCACTGGAGTGCCAAATTTCGAGGAATATGCAGTCATTACATTTAGAAATGCCAACGATAAAGATTCCAATTTCAGTGGCCTACTGAGTGACTATGCTTCATTTAGATAGTGGATTTTCCACTTGCTATCCAGTCCTGCACTAATCTAAAAGTCAGTAAGCCAGAACACATAAAGCTTTAAGTAGAGGAAAACTGTTTACCAAATTACTGCTACCTTTTCTGCATACATCGAACTACCTTGGATTGGAAGAGGAATTTGCAGTCAGTATATGAAATAGATTGCTAAAAGCTAGTATTAATGTTCAAAGTATTTAATCTTTTTTAAAGGACATCTTTAAGTGTATTCAAAAACGCACTCATCCCCATCCCATCATCTCTTAACTACTTTTGTTACATGTGCTACCTAAAGGAAAGGTAGCTACCGTAACTTTCAATTTATTTATGGTCTCCACTAGAAGAATGCATGGGTAAGAAATGACAAAGAGGGGTAGAAGGAACAGGCCCAAAGAGAAAAAGGTAAAAGCATAACTAGAAAGGAAAAGCATAAATCCATAAATGGATGATGAGGTAGGAAACAAATGGAGCAGTAGGATAAGAAATCAAATCTGTTGCTTTAAAAATAGTTACATAAAATCTCGATCCATCAATACATTTTATTGTGATTGTAACTTTAAATACTTGAGGGTTGCTATTCAAATAATTGTTCTCAATAGCAATTCAAGTTATACTTAATGTCTAAGCACTTTGCTGGACTGGCTCCTAACATTTACTATTGCCTACAAAAAGCTGGCATCTCAAATTCCAATTCAAAACAAACAACTGCTTCGCTGGAGAGTACACAGGATGATTTGAGGTTAATTCTAGTGCTGAACGAGCTGATAATATCTCCTGTGAATCACTCAATCTCGGTGAAATATAAAAAACCAAAAGATAAAGCAACATAGTTCTGGCCTGCCTGGAAAAACCCTTTGGAAATGCCAGCATGAGACAAGTCTGTTTCTGATACATTTCTCATTTGTAATTAAAAATATGATGGAAATCCTTTCTGGTGCAATTTAGAAGCAGAGAGTGCATGGAATCATGTCTACCATCTGCTGGAATGCTGATGGCATTATTAAGATTGATGACAAACCCCCTAAAGTGACTATTACAGGGGAGTGCTACTAACACCTGCTGCATAAACTCTATGAAGCCAGGGAGTAAACTGTTGAGACAAAGCCACGATTCTCGGTTGATTCTCTGCAATGCACCACTTCACTAAGACAGAATTTCTCAAGAGGCTTTAAAAAAAAAACCCTAGGGCTTAGTGGAACCTGTTAATTTGTTTTATCCCCAGACCAGCTCCAGAGATGCTTATCATTTTCAGCTGTTACAGACAGTTTTAAAATAAGACAGTATTTTCATCTGGAGGAAGGGTATAAAATAACTCTGCTGTATACACAGAACAGAGGCCCTGAAAAGGTCTTGTTGTCAACTTGAGGAAAAAGATCTATTGGCAGAATTGCCATCTCAAAATGGAGTTCTACACTAAGAAAAAACATTGAGGGGCTAAATTGTGCCTCAAAATGCCTATAGATTTCACTCTTAATTACCAAAACACCCACTGATTTGCCATTTATCACCATAGCAAAATTGATACAGGGTCCCCGGCCTTACTACTTAAAAAGGAATGGCCTAATTCTTTCAGCCAAAAAGGGAAATTCTTTTAATTGTTAACAGTGTTTGGGACACATTAAAATATTGAGCTGTTCAGACTCTGTCCCATGGAAGGAATATCAGTTATATGCAGCTCATTGTATTATGTTGATTTGAAACTTTATAGCAGTTTTCACAGTATGATAATGAGTATTTGTGCTAAATTAGCAACTGGACAATGGATTAGACAACTATGGGACATGCAGTAGCTACAGAAAATTCCTTCCTAAACCAATACTGTGCAATGGTCCATCTCTACTGGCATTTTTGGAGGATAAATAGTTGTGTGTTTTAGAAGCACATAAGGAAACTCAGGCCACACTTAAATAATTTGACAGTGACCAAGTATGTTTTAATGATCTCTTTTCAAGCATGTGATACTACAGGGACTGAGTAGCATCATTTAAAGTAGGCCAGCTACAATATCTGTAAGAAAATAAATCAAGATAAAATTTATGAAAACCGCAAAATAAAAAACTTGGTAGAAGTAAACATTACTAAAGCTTTTTAAAGTAAATTGAAATAAAATTACATACGAATCAAACCGAATTTGTACTAAGTTGATACTAGAAGTCTATACAAATCACTGGCAATACATTTCCAGCAAAACATGCAGAACAAGAAGTCTAGATCAGAGACAGCTGTGTTTAATATTAAAAATATTAGAAAGAACAGCAATGAAAGACTGGAGAGGGTACAGGCAGCATAGCTTTGTAACCAGCATTAACAGGCTACTATTTTCAGGCTTGGTTCAAGTAATGGAAACTGTTTTCTAAACCAGTGTAATTAGTAACCAAGAATAATGTCAGAGTTCTTTTTCCAAAATCATGACCTATGGCAGCATAAAATGCTACCTCACCACATAGGACGCACAAATGACGATTTGAAACATAGCAAAAATTAAATGAAAAAATGAAACAAAAATTAGCTTTCTTCTTTTATCTCCTCTTGATTTTTTCACTTTTTTATTTACGTACATATACCAAATATTTCAAAGATGATAACTTGTCCTTTCTATTTGTACAATTCCAAAGTAATTGGCCATTTTTTTTACCACAACAACTAAAAAAAAAAACCCACCCACTTTTGTAAATAATCCTACTGTTTTAGCACAATGAAGTTTTATTTAAAGCTTCCATGATAAACTTAGTATCCTCTTTGCATTGCAATTGTAAAAGCAGCACTGCTGTTTACTAAATTCCCATGTCAGTGTGTCAGCAAAAGTTTATACTTTTGTCCTTTATTATATTTTTTTCTCTTACAATGCATATTTAGGGATGTAATTTTATAATACTCAGTGTTTTCACCCTTACAGTGGAAATTTAAGAACCGTTATTTTATCACTGCTACTGTTAATTGCAGGTATGGGACTCAAAAAAAATATTATTTATTTGGGGTTTCATGAGAGCATGTATGGGCTCAGGTTTTTTGTTTGTTTCTTGTAAATTCACTGACAATATATGCTTTTTTTTTGCACACTCTCTTGCTGAAATTTAGATTCAGAGCCTTATCAGTTTAGACCTCTTAACGTTCTTAAAATATCTCAGTGTGTGTCTCTGCCTTTAAGGAAAACAAAACAAATGCTTTTGAAAGTGGTGTTTTCTAACAGGATCATTTTGTGTCTAGTATTGCTGCAGAGATTTACATTCTTTCTGTTGTCATTTTCCACACTCATTTGCTATTTCATGATTTTTGTAATTATTTTAAATAGCTGGAAATTATTAGAAGTATGTCGTGGTGTGAAACAGAAAACAAAAATAACAAAGCAGAAACAAAAGCACTAGCAGAATGGGGAAGCAAATTACTTACAAAATGACTAAAATTTCGAGTTCTTAGTAGGCACTGTATTTTAGCTGCACATTCTCACATACACCAATCTTCTCCCTCAACCCTCCACTTTGTTTCCTTCCAAAATATTGCCTGGCTTCTAAGATTTGATATTTTTCCAGTAATACTGAGCATGCTAGTTCCCAGAGTCCACCAATACCACTTTTAGAAGCAGGACAGAAGAAGCATTTTCCTTTAGTTGTTTAAGCAACTGAGGCAGATCCCTCTGTTCTAGTCAAGAGCAAAAAGAAAAATGCACAGGTTCAGTCTAACTAAAGACAATCTCTCCCTTAGTAAGACCTCCAATTAGTTGACATGTTTTAAAGTCTTAAATGTGTTTATTTCCGTTAAACATATAGAATCATAGAACCATAGAATCATAGAATACTTTGGGTTGGAAGGGACCTTAAAGATCATCTAGTTCCAACCCCCCTGCCAGGGGCAGGGACACCTTCCACTAGACCAGGTTGCTCAAAGCCCCATCCAACCTGGCCTTAAACACTTCCAGGGAGGGGGCATCCACAACTTCTCTGGGCAACCTGTGCCATTGTCTCACCACCCTCACAGTAAAGAATTTCTTCCTAATATCTAATCTAAATCTATCCTCTTTCAGTTTAAAACCATTCCCCCCTCGTCCTATCACTACATGCATATACACTAATTTTAAAAACTTAAACGCATGGTGTACTCTCTGATATTGCTTCCAAAACTACAGTAAGCAATATGTGTTCAAGTGCCCATAATTTTTCATTTATTCAGTAATAACACAGAGCACATCAAGTGAACCTTCTAAGTCATTTGCTCTGCACAGTCAGAGGAAATGCTGGGAATTTTTGGTGAAGTCTAGAGCACTCCTGAATTTAAAATTCCTTGTAGACTTTTTCTCAGTGAGCTAAATTAAGATTTATCCCACTGCTTTTTTTTTTTTTGTTTTTTTTTAATACAATGCTTATATGGGCTTGACTAATTATCTTAAGCAAAGGCTTTTTTATCTAATATTCATTGCGTGTTTTTAAATTAGTCTTATCCCCACAATATTACTATCTATAAAAGCTAGTAAAATTATATATTATCAGCATTCCATATTTTTAAGAAAAAGCATTTTCTTTGATCAGATACTGGGCTGATGTTTGAAAATGAGTAATAAGAGAAAATGAAACATATTCTACAATGGAAGATTAACAATGAGCATATAAAGAGGGTATTATGTAAAAGAGGTAGCTATAGAGAATTCAAAATGAGCTATAAATTATGGTAAATAATGGAGACTCCGAGACGGTGGGCATAACGAGGGAGATTCTTGAAACTAGTATTACTAGACCATTTTCATACCCATAGTCCAGCAATGATATTTATTATCTGTGACAGAACTTCATGTAAACAGCTTCAGAGGAAGACAATGCATAGCTTGAACACTCCTAAGGAACTGCCTAATCCTGAGTAACATCTACTATTCCAGTATTATTAATCAAGTCTTACAGTTGAAACAAACATACCTTCACACCGTGACACGAAAGAGGAAAAAGAAACAGGGCTAAACTATGGCAATGTATTTTCTTTTCATTTTTCTTTCCCATTTGTTAAATGCCTAGAGATTGCTCAGCTTTAAGATAACATGCCATGTTACTTTAAATCTAGGCAGCAAACATCTAAAAAAGGACCCCATCTTTATAGAACTTTTTTTGAAAGAGACAACAGAGCAAAAAGAAGAGCTGACAAAAGGGAGAAGACACAGAGCTAAAGGAACACAAACAAGCACACGAGAGATCTCATTTGTGAAAAGGATCCCTGAAGGATCTCTTCTATTAAGACAGCTGATGTAGTAATATCTATTTAGCAGGTGATTTGTACCTTCTGTACTATAACGGCCCATGTTGGCATCTACCCATATACTGTTACTATCCGTGCCTTGGGCATCGAAAGACAGAAAGTATTCTATGCTGTACTTCTCTTTGAAAATCCAGGAACTGTTCTGCTTTTATGAAGATTCAGAATAGTAGCATGAAACTCCCGAGTATAGTTATTTTGGACCCATTTACTTCAACTTCATGACAACAACTTCAGAAAACATGATGAGTCCATTTCTCTTTCTACTAGATACTGGCAGAGAATAACAGAACTGTTAACAGTTTGTTCTCACAAACATTATACAGGTTGGAGGAAAGATAGCAGCAATAGACATATTGGGGATTTTATTTTACATATTTAATAGCCTGTTGAAATAGTCTGTAATTGTGAGTATGTTTTGGTGCAGGTGCTTATTTGACTGTTAACTTGAAATTGTTCATTTGACATACTACACATTGTACTCCGCAGCAGCAAGTAATGTCTCTCTCACTCCTGTTGAATTTATGAATCTGCTCTCCCCTGCATACCACCACCAGCAGATTTCTCAGACTTTGTCACAAGTTTATTTCCTTCCTATCAACTTAACCCCGGTGTTATGTTTCCCTCCAAGTGTTATTTCCCAAGACATGCTAGTAATCGACGTATTTACTTCCCATCTTTCCACATCACTTTCCTGCTTCAAGAATTGATTAAGATGCCACAGGCTGGGAAATTGTTCCAAATACCAGCAGAGAGAATGACAGTGAAAATGTTTAAAGATTTGTTGCTTTCTGCCACAAGTGACAAATACTTAAGAAGAAGTTACTTAGGGTAAGAAGTATTATCTATAAAATATTGCAAACTGAAATTAAACTAAATGTGGAGATGAAGTTAAAGAACATGTTATAAATGAAACATACTTTTCCAAATGTCATTTTCTGGCCACTGACCGTGGAAAGGAGCTGTGCCTTTCCAAGTGCTTTATGGTCAGTTTCCCACAGAGGTTATCAAGCTCTGATGCCGCTGGCTAATAGGTTGGAAACCGTACAACAAAACCAGACTTGGGTAAAGCGAGGTATTTACTAGCTTACATGTCTGGAAAGAGAAGAGGTAATTTTTCTGATGACCCAAAAGCACAATTCTTCACCCTCAAGATCAAACTGTACAAAACTCAATGGACATCACGTACAACTTCTGTCTAAGTTAAAAGGTTTTGACTTTATTGATCTCTGCAGATTTTAAAATGTTAAAGATTATTTCCACAACACCCCATTTCTGGGTCATTTCTAAACAATCATATCTTTAAAGAAGAACCGTTTCATGAGTTTTTGTGTGTGTGTGTGTGTGTGTGTGCCTTTCCTAGGAAGCCCCAAAGGACGTTTTCCTCATTTCTCCATTCTTTTGTTGTGCTTGCTTAATAGCACACAGTCAGATTAGAGGGAGCATCCACATATGGAAGGCACAGCTTCTCTGCTTTTCTCTGCTTTCTGGAGACTTGAGCCAAAGACTAGTCAGTCTGGTATAATCCTGAATTTACAAGAAGGTAATTTCTGCTAACTCAGGCCCTAAAGAAATAAAATACCAAATCTCCTATCTGTTCAGAATAAAATTAACAGCTTAAAAAAATAAAGTTAGATTCTTTCAAAATCTAATTGCTTCTTGTAACCACTGCAGCTTACAGTGCACTGTGAAAAGTAAAAAAAAAAAAAATAAAAAAAAAAATCACACTCCCCTACATCCCCCCCAAAAATGAGACAACTTTCCTTGTTGTGGAATCTTTTGCTGTTAGAAAAAGTTTATGAAAACAAAGGGGAGGAATGCATCGTGTCATGAAAAGAATGAGCTAAGAAAGAGTTGAAGCCAAAATCCGGAAGCCTGACTATACAGCACTCCCTTCAAGATCACACTTTTCAGCAAGGGTGATGGTTTGGCCATCCCATGCACTCCTCACTATTCACTTTCATTCATCTATAACAAAAGTACACATGATGCAAGTGCTAACAGGGTACAAAACTGGCCTACAGTTGTCCTGGGGTTTCCACTCTTTTCTGCATTACATGGCTTTGCTAAATTAGTATAAATGTTTTTGAGAGTGTTAAGGGGAAAAAGATGATGCTTGTTTAAACAATTTTAATGAAGGTCTAACCTTTTACACTAAACATCTGTTCCCTTCATTTACTTTCTGGCAGCAGTTCATATGTTTTCTGCAAAGGACACAGTTTAATGAACATATACCAGATTATTTAAATGAATGGTTTTAATGAGTTCTTTGAATAGGTTTCTCTTAAAAGTAAGCATGAAATTACTTTCTCAGTTGGGATGCTTTAAGATATTTTAAGAAAAACAGGCATAATCACTTTCCAGCAAACACAGACCTTAGTGGCTTTAACATTCCAATGCTTTCGAGTGCTAATAAATAAAGTAGTTGTTCATGGGAATGATAAGTCAGTACAGTAAATTGATGTTTTAATATATTATTAATTCCTAAGAAATAGTTTTTTCCTATAGGAAACAGGAAAATACTTTTTATTTTATCAGAATGGGACATCAGTTTATTTCTAAATAATGGAAAGATATGGACAGGCCAGATACTATAGGCTTTCATTAAAAAGCTCCAGCAACAGACTTAATAATTAACTTATTAATACTCCTAAGAAGGAAATACATCCAAGTTCCACTTAGGTAAACTCAGGCAAAAGTAATTTGACTTCACCAAGTGATTTAGCATCAAAATTATTAAACTTAGTCCCTGACTCTGTTTACTCTTTTTTGTATTCTCTTATTGTAGTATGAAGTGTTAAATCCATTCAAGTAATTAGGATTGGGCATAGTTCACGTAGCCACAGGAAAGAAAAATATGCCAAAAGTCTAAATACATTTTCAGCTGCCTATAATAACTTTGTTCACTTTTGAACCAGCAGAGGTTTCTTTATATGATTGATCTAATTGTTTAGAAGTCACTTCATGGTTTAATATTATTTAGTTGCCCTGATTTTTCTCTGTGGATTTTGTACATATACAAATAACAGCACTGCAATGGAAATGCAACCTGAATTAGACGTTTTAGAATTTTTAATCAGTGGTATTTTGCCGCCTTAGAATAAAATCTATTTTGCTATGGAATAGTGTAATAAGATGGGTCTTGGTCTTTAAAGTCTGATTAGTCAAGAGATAGTCCATTTAAGCAGGGTTACAATAGCTGACAGTCTTTTTCTGAGCATAAGGCTAATAAGCACGTTCATTTATGCATAAGGTAACTGTAATATAGTTAGCTAGCACTGAGCCTTAAAAGACATTTTGTTTAAATTTTAAAAATTCCGCTGTGATTTCTATGGCCTTGACTTAATTTTACATATAGCCTTTTCTAACTTTGTTCTAACCTCTATAGCTTCTGGGTGAAACCACTACAAAAATGCAAGGAAAATGCATCAGCTCCTTCTCCATCCTTCACTCCTCCTGCCCATGGAAATGTACTATGGCTGAAAGAGGTGGAATCTTAAGCAATCAGTTTACTAAAACCTTTGCAGAGCCTTGCATTATATTGTGATATAAGTATTTTCTTGTATCACTGATTACTTGATAGAACTATAGTCAAAATGTATCTTCTGAAGGCATACTAAATTGCTGTTATTTTTCATGACAAGTATCTTATGGTGTAATATTTAACTACTAAAATACTTAACATTCATCAATATTAATAAAAGTCTTTGTCACCTCTAACATCTAGGGTCCTTATCATTAACCAGATACACATCAAATGCTTAATATGCACCTTTGAACACCTTCAGTATATTAATTTAAAATGTGATACAAAGTTCAGGCTTTATACACGCAAAGCCTGAGATTGCTGTGGATCATATTTCTCTCACATGATTTTATTTTTTTCATGCTTCTTCACTATTACCAGTGGAAGAATCAGTAATTTCTACATATTTTTTGTGTCATAAAATCTTGGACATAGGTGTTGATGGCATTGTTAGCAAGAGCATCAGTTTGGCTCCAGCTTTTCATATTACTGAAATAATCTATCCTTTCACAGAACTCCTATGTCTATGGAGTTCACACATTTTTTTTTTGAAACCTTGCCCGTCCTGCTTTTGGTCTGTGTTGCCAGGACTTGTAAGTGAATGACTGGAGTTTAAGTATCCTTACTTCTTCAGCATCAGAAATCCTTGGTATGAATGCCTACATTTTTTGTAGACTCACTTTCAAATTTTTCTTTTTAAGTAAAAATATTGAAGCAGTGCTTACATTGTGAAAATCTTCTGTGATGCAGATTCAATTTTTCTACATTTCATATTAATTGTATTTTGGAAACCTCGAGATGTCTTACAATGCTGGGGAAATAAATTCTCAAAGGCAATATAAATCTTATTTCCTAAGACAGCTACCTGAACAGGATAAAGAATTCAAGCTTTTCCACTTGAATTCTGAAAAAAGGGCCTGTTCCTCATGCTTTTCCACCCCTTGTCACTTCCCAGTTTATAAGCACTATGTGCTTTTCAATGTTCTTTGCAAGATACTGATCTTAACAGTTGCAATTCCTGCATGAATTTCAGTGACTTAGCAAGAAGGCATGCTCTGTACACCTTTTTTTCCACTTCTGGCTGGCCAGAGAAAATGATTTTAACTAGAGCTCTGCTCAAATATGTTTCATATGCAGCACTCTTGACAAACAAATGATTTTTTGATTGCTCTTTTTACTGAGCCTTTGCTTCCCTTTTGCATCAGAAATGATAGATTTCCACTTGGGAGAGCACCTAGCAAACAGAGATATACTTGGCAATAATTTTTATAAAGTATACCAGTGAAATAATACTAATGGTCAGATTCTAAGCTGCATGTGAATTCAAAGCATTTGCACGTGGAGCAGTAGCAAATTTTGCAAAGAAACCCTAATGAAGTAATATTTAATTGGTGTAACAGTTCTGAGACTAAGGAGTTCTTTTACTTTCTTGGTAATTATTGTTTAAATAAAGATCTGCAATCCTGTTAAGTGAAGAATACTGTTTAAGTCCAAAAAATTATTATTTCTCGCTCAATAAGGAGCTCTTTGTAAGATTAAAAAAGAACCAGTTTGCTCTCACAGGAATGATCATGTCTGCAATACTGAATGTACTGCTTCATAGGAAAAAAAGTTTATTTTGCTATTATTAAAAAATGGCTAAGTTAGATCAACCAAAAAGGTCTCCACCTTAAAATCATTTGAGTATGCCACTTAGCAGCAGTCTATGACTACTTTATATGGTCTTTAAAGTGCTCAATAATCCCATAAAGTTTTAACCTTTATTTTATTGGTACCTGCTACTTTTCGTGTTATGTGTCTAAAGCCAATGAAAAGATTTTTCATGAATCACATGAATTTTTATTTTACTGTTCACATAAAAAAGCTTTCCAATATCTTTTAATAGCAGGATTTTGTGTATTAATTATATTACGGTCAGCATGCATTATTCTGAACTCTGGTTTCTGCACCAGAAAGCCACGTTTAATCACCCTGGGCATTAAAATTAAATGGGTAAATGACTGACTACATGGACTGGCAGGGTTATCCTGCAGCAGTTGGTAGAACAGAAGGTGCAGAAGGTGGTAGAACAGAGTTGTGACATCAAGGTATATCTTGGATTGAAAAGTGGGGTAAAAATTATTCAAAAGGGATTTTTTTATTTATGTTTTTTTTTTTAACCTGATAACTGAACAAGAAGTGAGGAATTACAATGTGGAAGGTATAAAATACTCCATCAGCAACTAAAACCTACAGGGACTTTTCAGTTTTCATGCAGAAGAGGTAAAGCATGGTGAAAGACTTTTTAGCCACAAAAATGAATGAATATTCCCTAATTAAGATTACTAATAAACTTTTCAGTATCCTATACTTCTCTGAAGCATTTTTTAAACTTCAAAAAAGCCTAGCTTTGCCCTAGATAGTTCAAAGAAATCACAGACATTTCTCAGACAAAAATATGATGACAAATAAAGGTTGCAATTTGTCCAGGCCTGTCACATTATGCCAGTGAAAGCCAATGGGTGAACTTGACAGCAGGTTTTTCAGTTGAAAGGGAGTCAATACTGTTCTACAAATAAGAAGCAATTGCTTCAGAAAGTTTTAGAATGTTTGCAAATAGTTTCATTTGGGAATTCTTCTCTCGGGTCATAATATCTTGTTTTTCTCCCCTGCTAGAAAGCACCAGCCAAGCACAATTGCACACTAACTTACCTGACAGGTTGGCAGATCGCGCCAGTCAGCAACCATTAAAATGGTCCAGACCAATAATGTTATGGAATAAAGCAAGCTATAGAACACTTAGTATTAACATACTGATCCAAACTGTCCACAGGCCATCCACGGGAGCTGTGGCTGGTGCTGCCCATCCCTGGCGGGGCACAGGAGAGGTGTGGCGTGAGTCTGGGAAAACTGCCCTGCAGCCCTGGGGCCCATTTCCTTTCCCTGGAGGTGTCTGCCCAGCCCAGGCACTTACCTTCTTGACACCCAGGGCCTCGAAGTGGCTCCGCAGCTCCTCCACAGTGATGGGGAAGGGCTCAATCTGCTGAGGGCCACCTAGGCTCTCCTCCTTGAACACATCCACCCTCCTGCTGTCTGCTGGCACTTTCTCCATGGCACTGCTGCAGCTGATCTTACCCGGCACCAGGGACCTTTGGGCTGGCGAGCACTGGAGCGTCGGGCCAGGTCTTGGAGCATTGGTGGACTCCCATCTCTGCTTGAGGAGCTCCACGGAGCCCTTCTGCAAGGGAAAGTCTGCCAGCTCCAGCATGCCCTGCCAATGCAACATGTACCTGGGGTCAGAGACAGGCAGCACTGTGCTGGCAGAGGCCACTGTGGGGCGGCTTGGGAGCCCTTGTGTGTTACTGGACAGGCCAGGGCACAGGCTGGTGGCCGGGACAGAAGCCACTTCCCAATGGAAAGTGAGATCCAGTAAGACCAGATCCAGTAAGAGTCAGTGAAAGGGTTCAGTGTGTTCATACAGCAGGAATATATTAATTAAAGGGTGAATTAAGGGTGGTGTTCAGATATTTTATTCTTAAGCTTGCCAGCAGAATTGCTGTCTATCAGGAATGGAAAAGCAGCAAACACACAATTAGGGAGAATTTCAAACCAAGTGGGACTAATGAATGAGTGCCTGGTAATCAGTGTGTGCTGCACTGAAAGGTGTTGTGACAGGTGACTGCTGGTTTCTTTTAGATTTGATACAGCTGTCAGTATTGTAGAGCGAGACATGGGATTTTAATGCAGCCAGGAGACAGAAGGGCTACTGCATTACCTGTGTGAGTACTTGGATAGTCTGGAAACACATCCCAGTGCAGTGCTAACTCTTCTAGCAGGTAAATTACTAAGTGCTGATATAAAATCTTTCTGATTAGTTGACTGTGTTCTCACAAAGGCTTATTCCATCTTTCTTACAGTACGCTTGGGAAGGAAAATTGCCATTCTATCATTTTGCACTAGTTGCTGAAGTCTGCTACCCATTTCCTGAAATCAGCTCCCAAGAGGTTTGATTTTGAGGTTTTTCTGCCCTATAGCAAATACTCAAATGTAAGTTTTCATCTCTCATTCAAAATGAGTTTGAGTAGAAAGAATATGCAATGGTAAAGACAAAGAAATGTTAACAAGAACTGAGCCCCAACTACTAGCCAAAATCTCCATTTGTTACCTCCTCCCTTCTTGGCAAGAGAGTTTGTTATGTGTTTAACTGTCCTTCAACATGCTTACATTTGATTAAGCTTAAATCTTCATTGTTGGGAGTTGGGCTTGGCGGTTTTCTGAGTCAGTTTTAAACCAGAATTAGTGTGATCTGTAATACTTTGCTTAGGAGGAAAAAACACAGGAGAAGCACTGGGTATTTGATGCGCTCCAAGAATATTTTTAAAAGGATGCTCAAGGTCCACCTTCCTTGAACAAAACAGGAAAGAGTTTCTTGGCCCACAGCTTTCAGCTTCTTTCCAACCAGAAATTGACCCAAGACTTGTCTCTCCTTTAGCTTTTTGGCAGTACTAGGTTGTGACTATGACTAATGTCCTGCCAGTTCCCCTTCACTGATGCAAGCTGTCTCCCATGCTCTCCCCTTCCTGCAAGCAAAAGAGTAACACCTTTCCTTCCCCTACTACATGTGCCTGATGTTCTAAGCTGTCTGGTTGCATCAAAGATCCTAAATGGGTCTGACTTGTAACCCAAAATGAGGAACAGCTGTTAAATTCACCAGTCACAAGAATGTTCAACCTAACTTGTAGCTGTGTTAGAAATACTCCTGATTTACATTGCATCTAAGGATTTACTTTAGACTGTGAAACAGGCTTTTCCTAATTCAGGTAAGCGTGCTTATGCAATATCCACATTCTGCTATGTTTTGCTTCATTGCTAGTGGGTCCTTTTGTTGGTTTCAGTGGTTTTCAGGGTAGGTGGTATGCCGTCATTCAAAAATAGTCTGGAGTTCACCTCCTTCTCCCTCACAGCTCTCAAAATAGATTTAACTAAGAACAGTAGCTTCTTTTGCCCTCATCTAGTGTAGGACTTATGGCTGCTAGACGACAGATAAACACATTTGCTTTGTTCGCATACATGAATTGACTTTTATGAGGTGAAATTGTGTGGAGATTCAATGGTTTATGAAGTTGGTGATTTGCTGTACTTCCTGCCCCACCCCCAAAAGAGAGATTTCATTGTAACATCTGCATTTGTGTCAGGAATAAATTTGAATGTAAGCCTAAATCTGACTCTAAGCCACTTCCTAAAGGTATATTTTAATGAAAGTCTGTCTCTGAAACTTGGCGGAGGGGCGGGAAACACAAAAAAAAAAACCCAAACCAAATTCTGATGTGTCCTAGAGGTCATTTGAGGTTTTCACATTTTATTACTGCTATCTCCAAAACTGGTCTCTGATCTTCTAATTTCCTTCCCTACCTGTTTATGGTAGTTTAAATCACTGTAGAATATTAATGGGAATTTATTTAAAGTAAAATATTTGATGAATACTGCATATCTGAAATTGTCAGTTATTTTAATTGTTTCCTGAGCTTTGTATAGCTTTAGCCTTTATGAAAATGTAGGAAGAAAATAGAGGAAATAAGAAAAGCACAGATTAGGACTTTGACCTAAATCACTATTATCATTCCATACTGGCTCTCCTGACTGTATTTTTTAACTTTTACTGGCCACCTGTAAAATTATCTTATTTTAGTGAAGGGGAGAAAAGACATTGTTGCTTTTATCAAGTATTTTTTTTTTCTTTTGTGTCTGCTATTTTTAGCTCTCAGCTGTCTGGCTATATTTGTTCTCTGGCCTATTCACTTTCCCCCCAATCTTACTTTGATTTATTCTCTCAAAGTGACAATAAACCTCTTACACTATCTAGTTTGCTGAAATTGGAGGCAAATTCACATCTATGGATCTGTGACTATCTTCTTCCCAACAGCTGTAGAATAGGAGCCCACCCATGTATGGGACTTGTGGCAAGGCAGAACTTAGTCTGTTACACTCATGTTTTCAGCCCCACTACACCAAACCTCTCTCGTAAGAGTCAAGTAACAGCCCATAAAAATGAACCACATATTTAAAAAAATATTATCAATGTGATAGGATAAAGGTTTCAGCCAGGTTAAAACTCTGCAGGGAGCATTGCCCTCTCATTTTCCTTGGTTTGGGAGACTCAAGTGTGCTTCTGTGGCCAAAAGTGATGTGTTGGAGCAAGAAAGACTGCAGTACCAACCAATTAAGTTAGCTAGTGAGCAGTCATTCTGGCAGAAATTGATGGTGGAATTTTTGTGAAGGAACTACTTAAAATGCTATATATCCTTCAAAAGTAGGTCTTTGTGAACGCTACCTATAAACCTTTTGCATGAATGTGTTTGTTTTATGAGGCCTGCGATAGTACAGCATTCAAATGCTGCAATCAAACTGTATGTTTTACTTTTTTCCTGTTTCTTCTCTGGGGTCGTTTGGATTTCTCTCCCACTGATTTTATAAGAGGCCTATGGTAATTCTTCATTGCATGTAATCAATCTGATAAATGTATACTTTTCCTGAGCAAAAAGCTCTAGGAAGGCCTGTAGATTTTGTAGACTCATGAACTGCAGATATCCAGTAAATTTCAGGGGTTTTTAAACCTGAAGTTGTTGATAAATCCATCTTCACTGTAGGATCATTGAAACGGTGTTTTTCTTCTTATGCTGTATGAGAGATAAGCCCTCGTCTAGTGCTTGCAGACTGTTTATTCAATTGGTAGGTGAATATATTCATGCAAGTATTTAAAAGAGCTGTTGAGAAAAACTGTATCAGTTCTGCTGTGTATTCCTTTGCCAAAATGGCTACCTGCATTTTCATGATATTCTTGCTATCTTAAATGTTTATTACATGCAAACTCTTTCGTTTTGTTCACTGGCAAACAAGTAAATAGAAATTGTAAAAATGGTAAACTGATACAGTTTATTTGTAGAACTATTTGTGAATAGTGTTGCTATGGTCATTTAGCTGTATCCCCGTGGGATAATATAATCGTGCATATTGTACTGGTGAGTCCTCTCCTGACAGCAGAAAAGTCTGTTGTCAAACAGCTGCCATTTGCCATTGCATATTGAGATGGATTTTTCTTCTCAATTAAAAAAAAAAAAAAACACACAAAAAAAAAAACAAACCAAAAATCTTTTGAGGACAGGATTTGAGAAGTCCTTTCCATGATCTTCTGTATTACTTCATCCAGCTCTTGCCTCTGACAGCTCCCCTTCTATCCAACACTGGACATCTGTTTCCAGTTAATCTGCACTGTCAGGAATCCCTGGCATGAGGATCCATAGGCCATCTTGGGATAAGTTATGAGAGAAGGACCAACATGTTGCAAGTGAAGACTCTATCTCATTCAACCCAATGCACTTTCCAAACCACTGAAGAACAACCCTCAGGATCCAGAGGAGGCTACAGAACAAAAAGCAGCTGACCCCTTAGTTTATGGCAATGCTGGGAAGGGAGACAGGGGGATGAAAGAGAGGACCAGTAGCTGCCTAAGTTCTCCTCTAAATCTTGTCGATAATAGAATAAAATAGTTCAGTTGGAAGGGATCTACAACAATCATCTAGTCCAACTGCAATATTCACTGGCCACTTCACTAAATAATCTCTTCTCCCTGAAGGACTCTTTAAATGTGCATGATAGCTAGGCGCACATTTCTGACACCGTTGCTTGAAAAGTTTGCAGTTTCTTCTGCAGGTAAGCAGAGCCTCAAGTATCTGTAACATTTCTTCATTTACATTTCAGACACTTCTTGACAAATGCAGCTCAGATAAGTTTATGAAAAGCGCTAAAATAGTTCTTGATTACTACAAAATGTAAAGCACTTCCCAATACCTAGTCATATTTTGAGAAAATAGATTAATTTGGGCTGTCATTTAACATGCCAACCTTTATCCTGATACAAGTATGCATAGGTAAATAATAAAACTTTAAGAAATGTTGTTTCAACTCTAAATTATGGTAGACCCCTATTCTAGCAAATGTAATGAGGTTCCAGTATTTTGAGGTAAACCACATTGGAACACTAATTCACTCTTACCAGCAAAATCAACACATTCGCATCTAATAAGAGAGGACTAGAAAGTGTATTATTCATATTCACAGGACTTGAGGAAAGACATGCTTATTTTTTTTCCTTTTATCCCCTCATTCTCATTTATTACATGAGCAGTATCAGGCCCCACACTAGACAGCTTATTTAAAAAAAAAAGAAAAAAAGGCATTAAATTGCATATTTGTACTGAGCTTATCTTACCGCTGTGTTCTTCTCAGTCAAGTTTTCCGGTTGCGACTCTGCTGCACTCATTGTGTGCCTGACTAAAGGAAGACAAATTTAAACGTTCTCTAAATCATTGGTCTCATTTGACTAACGAACATGAAGCTTGATATACACACGTCTCACAGTAGTTACAAGACACCAAATCTCTTACGTGCTTGCCTTGCTGATGTATTATTTAGTGAGGCGTGGAGGTAAAGTATGCTTTCTGCCATACCTCTGGTGCTCACCTTACACTGCTTAGCAGTGGCAAAGGCTGGAGGCAACAGCTTTTGTTTCAGTGCTCTTTCGCAGGAAACAAAGCACCTTCCCGTTAAAAATAGTTGGTTCTTAAGTACTTAGGAAAGGTTTGGAGAAAAAGTACAATTGATAAGCCATAAAGCAAATGGATAAGAAAGTACTATGTACATTCAGTATCAGTCAGGCCATGTAACGATACCACATTCCAATGCAGCTAGTTTTCTAAATAATAAACATAATTGCTTTTCAAGTGTTTCATTGTAGACCAAAAGTTCATATTGTAAATCATACAGGAAAAAAAGGTAGAAGGATTTTCAAAGATCTTCCTCTCCCCTTCATTCTGTTTTCACCTGCTATGTTCCAGGGCTGTTACTTTTTCTTTTTTCTCCCTCGCCCCAAATCTGTAATCAAATTGTTTATATTAATCTCTGGAAGCTTTTGACCTTTCTAGCTATTTTTCCCATCAAGGGTATTACCATAGCAAGGGTGCTAACATTCCAGTCTATACTGCTTATTGTCTAGAACAGATTATTTCAAAGAAGGAAATATATATATATAAAATGAATAATTTTAAGTCTTAAAACTTGTTAAGTGCAGGTAACTTGGCAATTGAGGAAGATACTCCTCCTCAGTTTAAAAAAACCCCAAACCTTAGAATCTGATGCATGAGCCAAGCATCTTATAAAGGCAACATTGACATCTCTGCCTTTTATTAGAGAATGGTAAAATGTCACTTTCTATGACCAAGTGACCCGCTTAGTAGATGAGGGCAGGGCTGTGGGTGTAGTCTATCTAGACTTCAGTAAGGCATTCGATACTGTCTCCCACAGCATCCTCCTGGACAAACTGGCTTCCCGGGGCTTGGATGGGTGGACTCTTCAATGGGTTAAAAACTGGCTGGATGGCCGAGCCCAGAGAGTGGTGGTGAATGGGGCAAAGTCCAGCTGGCGGCCGGTCACTAGCGGTGTTCCCCAGGGCTCAGTTCTGGGGCCGGTGCTGTTCAATATCTTTATAGATGATCTAGACATAGGGATTGAGTGCACCCTCAGTAAACTTGCAGATGACACCAAGCTGGGTGGCAGTGTCGATCTGCTGGAGGGTAGGAAGGCCCTACAGAGGGATTTGGACAGGTTAGATAGATGGGCCGAGACCAACGGCATGAGGTTCAACAAGAACAAGTGCCGGGTCTTACACTTCGGCCACAACAATCCCATGCAGCTCTACAGGCTGGGGGAAGAGTGGTTAGAAAGCGGCCCGGCGGAAAGAGACCTGGGGGTGCTGATCGACAGCTGGCTAAACATGAGCCAGCAGTGTGCCCAGCTGGCCAAGAAGGCCAATGGCATCCTGGCCTCTATTAGGAATAGTGTAGCCAGCCGGTCTAGGGAAGTGATCGTCCCTCTGTACTCGGCACTGGTGAGGCCGCATCTTGATTACTGTGTTCAGTTCTGGGCCCCGCACTTCAAGAAAGATGTTGAGGTGTTGGAGCGAGTGCAGAGGAGGGCGACCAAGCTGGTGAAGGGTCTGGAGGGTCTGACCTATGAGGAACGGCTGAGGGAGCTGGGGTTGTTTAGCCTGGAGAAGAGGAGGCTCAGAGGTGACCTTATTGCAGTCTACAACTACCTGAAGGGAGGTTGTAGTGGAGTGGGAGTTGGCCTCTTCTCCCGGGCAACTAGCGATAGGACAAGAGGGCACAGCCTCAAGCTTTGCCAGGAGAGGTTCAGGTTGGACATCAGGAAGAATTTCTTCTCAGAAGGGGTTATTAGACATTGGAATGGGCTGCCCAGGGAGGTGGTGGAGTCACCATCTCTGGATGTGTTTAAGAAAAGACTGGACATGGCACTTAGTGCCATGGTCTAGTTGACAGGGTGGTGTCAGGGCAATGGTTGGACTCGATGATCCCTGAGGTCTCTTCCAACCTGGTTGATTCTGTGATTCTGTAAGTGTATGACAAATGCTGAGAAGCATCACTTTCCACTAATGGCAAACTGTGCATTTCCATCCCTTGTTACATGTTCGTGGAAAGTCAGACACAAATACTTACAGGCATATAACTTCCTCTTAAAAAGTCCTCTTACAGCTAATCTTAAGTCCTAGGAAAATTGAGTGGTTATGACACACCAGTGTTTGTATTACAAACCATAAATAAATTAAAATGTCCTTCTAGTATTTAGCCCTTTATTCAATTCTGACTATTGCTTAAAAATCCCTTTAAGCAACACTGAGTGCTTCTGACACCAGATACATGAACAGCAAGAGTGAGTGTTTGCAAACTCTTTTCGTGGCCCAGTTTAGAGTTGCAGAATCATTTTGGTTGGCAGGGGCCTCTCTAGGTCCTCTAGTCCTAACTCCTTTTTTTCTCCTCATGTGCAGCTGTGTCTATTCCCAATTAACGTGTCTTATCATTATCTTTGAGAGAGTCCTCAGTCCACATCTGTCATGATTGCACGTCAGCAGGTGAAGACTGCAGTCAAGAGGCGCTGCCTTCTGACCTGCCCATTGCCACTGTGGGCAAACACAGCTGAATTCCGGGGTCGCTGGGCCACCATCTCCACGGGTGGGCATATGCAAGGCAGCAAAACCAATTTGGCCTCCCAGAACTCTTTTCCAAAGAGACCAGCCAGGAGTACACAGGGACAGAACCTGTTCTGTAACATCAAATGACTAGATGTCCTTAGGAACACGTTTTTGGGTGGAATATTTAGTAGATAATAAAAATACCCAAACATAGGCAGAACCTGTTTTTCATTGTTGCTTTCAACTACTTGGCTAACTTCAGCTTCTCTCTTATAGCCAACTGGGCAGAAATGTTCAACCAGCTCTGGCATGCCACGCTTGGTTTTCTTTGCTTTACACTTGCTTTTCTTTCTCTCTTTCTGTAGTATAATGGAGACTTTTCTGACTTTCAGGTTAAACCTCCTTGTCCAATAGAAAGTTTAAAGGACTCTTCAGCTAAGTACAAGGTACGCTAAGGGTGCCCTTTTGCATCCACTCTTGTGGCGCATCTTTTGTAACTCATAAAAACGTTATGAAATCTTACTTTAAAAACTGCAGCCCGTGAAATGTACTAAATAACAGTGTCATTTAAATACCTACAAAATACTGTTTTTTTCCCCCTATCTTTGAAATAGTAACAAAGCTTATACTGGAATAAAACTTACTACGCTGCAATTTGATTATACATGACCCATGCTTCAGTCTAGCATTTAATGAAAGGTGGTTAGATCTGTGTGCAGAATCTCCTCTATCCTGTCCTTGACAGTTATTTGTAATGCTATGTAGTTGGTACATGGGACTGCCAAATCACCATGCAGGTTTTTTTCCCCTCTCAAGTTTGATCATGGCTAAATGACTACAACGCAACAGAGAATTAGGCCCTTTGTTTCATGGTGTGTTTTAAACTGAAGATTTGGAAAGCTCATGGCGAATATTGCTGAGCATGAAATCCCTGTCCTGAGACTCATCCATCTCATTTCTATACCTCCATAATTTTCAGCAGCTCCCCCAGTTCTGTCCTTGTGAACTAGTATAACACTCATATATACTTGTAAAGTGTCGCTTATAACTGAACAGCCTAACTGCTGTAACTGCTTTTTTCTACTCAGATAGAGCCAGGGAAATGAAAGTAAGGATTTTATAACCTTGTCACTTTAGCCAGTGTTCTGGGAGATCTAAATTGCAGCCACCTGTAACTGTTATGGCTCCATCTTGGCAGGAATATATGAATCATCACAGAAAGCAGTATCGTTTTGTGAACGCGTGAACAGAGCAAGCCTCAGCAACACACGTTAAATGTCTGGATGAAATTCCCAGGATCATGGCGTGATTCACTCAAATTGGATAATTCTTTAATTGGTCAGTTATTTTCAAATGGGAAAATTTCATCTGGCTAGCTTGTTGGTAAGCATCTATTATGAGTATGTTAATAATAATTCCATTATTATCATTCACCTAAAATAACCCCTATGTGATTTCAAGGGACAATGGCATCCATTAAAAACACGCTGATGATGGTCACCCCTCTAACTCTAGAGAGCAAAGATCACTGTGCTTAATCAGTCACCCTTCATTATAAAGACAAATATTTAGGATGCCTTAATCTTGCTCTTTACATCTCTCAGGAATGACTGGTGAAATGCTGTAAGACATTCTTTTCAGCATGATGGATTTTTGCGTTATACTGCTGTATCTAAGCCAGCAAAGAGTTTCATACTAAGGGATCATGAAACAAGGATATTTCAGTTATGCCTACCATCTTTCTGAGACTATAATGAGAAGGACTTCTGGTCAGTTTTCCACATGAAAGACAGTATTATTAAAGTATATTATGTAAATTATTTCTGTTCTTCTAGGTAGTGTTTGCCCTATGCCTTCATACAGGAAAACAAAGGTTTCAGTGTTTACAAGTGATTGCAAAAGATTAAGGAGAAAGACAAATGGAAGTGAGTTAACACAGAAAGAAATTCTCTTCTCTGATTGACACATTCTTGCTTATGTACCTCAATGATTCACCAGTTCATACACTGGAGGATCTAACAAATAATGAATCCATATAAAAATGGACCTGAGATGACATTTATACTGAAAAACACTTCTGTCAAAGTTGGAATTGTTCTGGTTGCGCTGTAATTTTCCAGACATCTTCAATATCTATTTTTGAGGGTTCATATAAGATTCTTGCACTTTCTGTGCATTTTGATCAATACATCTTTATAATTCAGAATGGTTGAACCCTGATTTACAGGTGCTAGATGATTAATTGGGGAGCAGGCATCTTAATAAGAAAGCATGATAAACCGTTGTTACGGTTTTGAAAATACTGACACCACGCTAACTAGAATGAATAAAAATCCTGTGCCTGATATGTGAGGAGAGTCTGATGTTAGTACACTCAAGTATAACTGATACTACAGAAAGATGTAATTTTGCTTCTGTGAAGAACAGTAAGGCAAAACAACCCCTCAACCCCCCCCTCAACACAAACAAAGAGACTTAAGCAAAATATATCTTCTTTCTTTTAGAGAAAAGTAGCTGTGGGAGTGGGACATTTGAGAACAGTTATAAAGTATCAGGTTTGGATTTTTTTTTTTAATCTTTAAAATTTAAGAACAAGATCAAATGAAAGCATGCTCTGAAGTTAAAAGGGACAGTTGCATGCTCTAAAACCTCCTGAACTCCAAATGCTCGTTGCACATCCACATATTCTTCCAAGTGTGGTGATTCTCTTGGGTATGCAGAGAACTGAGGAGGAGATATCAACTGTTGAGACATTTTTCTGTTCCTTTATTTGCTCCATCCAAATGCACATCAACTTACACAGTTTTCAGACAGAGTAAATTATGTGTTCTCTTTTCTTAAACCTTTGAAATAATTATTATTTTCAACATATAACTGCAGAGCAAGTCCAGTTGCTTTGTACTAGCAGTGGATTTTCTAAATGAAATTTACTTTTAAGAGTATGATATTAAAGGGCATTCTGAAAGAGAAGCTGCTGAGAAAGTTCAAATAACTCTCATCTGCTCTTCTACTAGATGTGTCAGAAAACTATAGCCCTTTTCCAAAGTAATAAGCTTAGCAAAGATAAGCCTTACCATAGAGACTAGAGGCGAGAATTAGGATACTTTAGTTAAGGGACAGGTTTGTAGCCTCAGGATTGGCAAACACTGACTTGGAAAAACAGTTGTTATTTAAAAGATTTAAGTATTCGGGATTGCTGACAGCTTTTAGCTTTAAAGTAGCCTGGAACAGCTTTAGTCTACCATTTTACTTCTTTTTCAGTCTTACGAATGCAGTTTCTATGGTCTACTTGAAACAGCACTGCAGGTTGCCTTTACCTGTTGCCAGGGTGTTCTGCAAGGACTATCTCTCTGTCCTTTGTCTCCATTGGATTTGCAAGAGCACTATCAATCAGAAGGAGATGACAGCATTTAGTATCTCATATGAATAAATCTCTTTTCCTCTGCATCAAGAACTGAGCTTGACTGCTTGCTTCTGTTATCTTCTTGTCTTTGGGCTCCACTTCTCACCCTGACGGTGGAAGAGATTTCATTACTAATAGTAGCAGAAATAAATAGTTTTTCTTCTGGAAAGTGATAGTGCTAATACTGTCTAAAACTCTGAAGAGAGAACAAAGCATTTCTTGTTTATGAAGCACCTGAAGTCAAAATTAAGCTAGAGCAAAACACAATATTCTTTTTCAGATTGTTATGTTTGCATTCAGATGCATCCATATTGTACTGTTCAGTTTTCAATTATGCGCACAGCGAGTCAATAAGTTGTAGGAAATTACTGAATCTTGTGAAAGAAACTTGGCAAGAAGTTTTCAGGGAGTGATTATTACACGTTCTACAGGTCAGAGTAACAAGCACATATAATGGGGCTTTTAGAAGGAAAAATTGAAGGAAGACATTAATTTCAAATACCATTATCAATGAAGATAACAACAATACAAGTACTTTTTAACTTGGAGAAGTTCTGCTAAGGAGTGAACATGACATCACATAACTGAACAGAAAAAAAGTAGCGAAATCAACTATGAAGAATCCTTGTTCAGCAGGATGAGCTGCTGGAAATAGAGTTAAAATCCTGACATTTAGAGTCAATGGAAAGCATACATCAAGCAATGCTGATTAAAACACATACAAATCATTAATCTGTTCTGTTGTTGTTGCTGGTGGGTTTTATTTAGCTTTCTCTCTCTTGTCCCATAAAATTTCCACTTTTATGGATGAGACATAGGTAAGTGGTAAAGAGTAGCACTGGGAAATAAAACGTAACTTGCATTTTTATTTATACTGCTTTCTTAATCTATGTTGTGCCCAGAAACATAAGCTTACAAATCCAACAATAAAAAAGAAATTAAATATTCTTAGATTTCTTCGAACAGTTTGTGGAGCCCTTCTAGTGCACTGTTTTCATTTCTTGTCCCAGCAGAGAGGAGGCCTCTCTGTCCTTATAATAAGGACAGAATGGTTGAAGAAATTGTCCTTTTCATTGGCTTGCTCTGGTTGTTAAATGTGACCATGAGAATCAATCAAATCCTTTCTTTTATATCTGTCTGAAGCAAACTGTTCCTTCATTTTATTTAGACGTTGGGTAGTCACGTTGCTCACACTGCAACTGCAACCTAGGAACGTGCATCTAAAATCTCAGGCTGATTCAGTACGAATGCTTGTTAAGATGAACTTCCATATAGAAGTACAATGCTTTTTATTGAAAATGTAATTTAAAAGCAGGTTAACTCTCTGTGTGCAACATGAAGTACTAACATGTGTAAGAAATTTTAACAAGGGTTGGGGTTTTTTGTTTGTTTTATTTTGGCTGGAGACTACTCTTGTGAGCCTTGAACTGACTTACCCACATTCTTGTGGCTAAATGTGTGGGCTACTAACTTGTCTTTGCTTTGTCTCTATCCCTGACTCTTTATGCTAAATGAAATTACAAATTTTACCATATCCATGTGATGCCATAGTGCTTCTTCCAACAAGGTTTAATGGTAACTGGCTTTTCTCTAGAACCAGAGCAACCCCATCACCCTACCCCTTAGCAGGAATGTTTCCTCAGGCACAAAAGCATCGAGTTTAATTTGCTTCATTACTGAGGCTACCTGACTGGAAGAGACAAGGTTTGTGGTGTGCACCTGCTAGATGGTGGTGGGGAGATTATTGTTTGTTCACTCTCTTCTAGATCTTTCCATTAAACTTGCTGTGGGAAGAGATTTGAAGATTGAAATGCCACTGCAGTTTCACTTTCCTGCCTCAGTGAGGCATTTTCCCTCTTTTCACCTTCTTCCTCATTGAATAGTTTCATCATAAGTCACAGTATATTTGTTATGCTGCCACTGCTCTAATGGACGACCTGTTTTCCAGTATATGCAATGATGTAGGATATTGTTTCTGAATGGGTTTCATTTATAACTTCAGTGGCTGCTTATACTCCTCTCTCAGCTAAGCCTGATGTATTCTTATTGTCAAGAAAGGCAGTAATAAATTTTGTATTCTGTCTTTTAATACAGCAGGACAAAGACTTCTTACCTCTTGACTTAAGAAGACACATTCTTTTGTGATTACTAATCAAAATGATGGCCAATTGACTTTTGTTAGCTCACCAAAGAAATGTTCATTCTGTATAACTACAAGATAAGTAAGGTGCTGAGGAGGGAGAAGGAGCATGTGCTCTGTGAGCCCTTACAGAGCAGCCTCCTCAGCCTCTACAAGAAAAGGACAGTGATAACAGGAGATGGTAGATCTAGGGCCTGACATATGTGTAGGGCCTGCATTAGAAGACATAGGAGTGATCTCTGGTCTGGTTACACAGAATGAATATTTCTTTGGGGACTGGGGATAGAGGGAACAGTGGGCCTATCCTTTCAGCAGCACTTTGAGTTTATTCTCGTTTAACCTGGTCATGAAACAATATCCAGAGTCTCACTGATTTTCCATAAGACCTTCCACCTCACAGTCATGTATCCAGTTTACATCTTAATTTTTTTCAGCTGTATTTTCTTACTACTTGTAATACAGCTTCTAAATACATTATAATTGTTGCTTAAATCTGTCCAGTACATGTCGACTGTGAGTTATATCTTCCCATTCATCCTTTAGCAAGACTACAAGCTGCTAGGTATTTTACATTTTTCTCAGAAATTAGTTCCTTTCCAAGTCTTTAATGATTTTTCCTGTTCTTTTTTGAAATCTCTTCAACATGCTGGTATCCGTTTTTTTTGGGAGGGGGAGCAGGGGGCAGGGGAGGGGAGGGGGAGAAGAAAAAAGTCTACATTACTCTTTATACTTTGTTTCCACTTCTGAATAGAGAAATTGTCTAATGCATGACTCAGTGCAGTGACTATATAGGCTTGAGTTAAAACTGCTTGGATGAGTGAACTCATTTTTGTGTGCAGAGTTTCACAATCTGTTTATTGGCATTTTTACTGCCATTCCATCGTATTCTTGCTTTCAACTCCTGCTCTGCATTTGCTTTCATGAAGGAAAAATATTTTACAAGGAAGTGATAAGTTTTCTGCAGTGTGTTAATAACCACAGTGGAGCCAGTGGTCCTGCCAGGATTCAGAATTCTTTTAAAATTTGAAGACTATTGTTTAGACTGCATGGAGACATCATTTCAGACATTGGCGTTACTTTTGGTATTCAAAAGAAACCTTAAAAATCATCCAAGAAGTGTTTAATATCAGGATCGGGATTTTTAGTGTGCATCTGATGAATTTATCTCAGAGCTTCTCTTCTGGCCCTTCCTTGCCTTCCCGAGCCACACAGAGCAGCGGCAGTACCCTTCTGGGGCAGGTGTACTTTGACTGTGTCTCCTAAACCTTGTCAACTGTGGTAGGCCGTCCCTACCACAGTGCCTATTTTATTTATTTATTGCTACAGTCCCTATTTTATTCATTGGCAAAATATAATACTGTTGGCATTCACACAAACCTATTACAGAATACCTACAAATTACTTCCTTGGTTTCTCTAATAAAATTTATGTTCAGAATGCTTTTCCAACAAGACTAATAGGGAAAATACTAGTAAGGAAAGACTAATAATTCTGTCAGTATGTCTTTCCTTTTAGCTCAAAGCATCGTGTTACCCAGCTAAGGTGTTCACAGGCTGGGATGTGTAGCTACCTGGGGACAGTGGCAGGGAGAATACACCAGAGCATTTCTCTTAAGAACTTTTATTTAAAAGTCTGTCTTATGTAACAGAATAAAGCTTTGAAAAGAGAATGAGAGCTAAGGCATTAATATGCAATATTTTCAGGTTAATTTGTATTATGTACTCCTAGTCCTGTATTTGTGTGACTGACGTTTGCCCTATTAGGGGCGTAGTCCAAACTGGCCATCAAGGAGGTGCAGATTTTTAAATGAAAAAAAACCCTACCGGCTTACCCGGAGTATATGAGATCTGTAAGGCCTTTCCCCTACTTACACATGGGTCCGCCATTTCATGGCAGGGCGCCACCATTTTGTGCTCCGTCATAACCCACATCTCATCCGGTGCCTGGCTGGCAAGACCGGCCGCCCCTGCCCACACAGGCACGTCGGGAGAGGAAGCCCCAGTCCCAGGCTGCCACTTTTGACAGCGTCTTTCCCCATGTGGCTTTGAGTGGTACAGAAGGCTTTTTCTATGAGGATTGTTTTTTTGTTTGTTTCTTAATGTACATTATCCAGCCAGACTGGGTGGAGACTGATTCAGTATTTGGCTAAGGGTTTTGGTATAAATGACATATCCTGCCTTGTAAGAACTAAACCATGAAGGCCCTGGGAACAGAGCACCTCATCCCCCTCCGTGTGTACAGGCCCCAGCGCCTCATGGTAAAGCTGTTCTGTTACCAAT
Organism: Nyctibius grandis; assembly: GCF_013368605.1. Lineage (NCBI taxonomy): Eukaryota > Metazoa > Chordata > Aves > Nyctibiiformes > Nyctibiidae > Nyctibius > Nyctibius grandis. The sequence goes on from NC_090666.1 coordinate 17,597,769, forward strand.
GACTCCCGAAACACCCACATCTGCAAAGCCGTTGGAAAGCTGAGATTGTTGTCAGCCCAGAACTTCTCTGCTTTTAAATGCAGAGATTTTGAGTGGTTTAAAATTAGTTCAGTGAAACTGTAATCAAATTCATTTATATCTGTCTGAATAAGTACTTTGCCAGGCTTGACGGCAGTTGGGCCGCTTACAGTGTGTGTGCCCAAATGCTTGAGGAGCAGAGTGTTTGATTATAAGCTCTCTGCCCTGGAGATTGTGTTTCTGTAATATTCGTAAAGAGCCTGATGCAAAAGTGCTGTAAGTCTCCTTGGAGTTTCTGGGATTTGCTGTTGCTTTTTAAGAGAAAAATAGAATCATAAAATGAGACTGATGAAATGTGAATCACAGAATCACAGAATGTTAGGGATTGGAAGGGACCTCGAAAGATCATCTAGTCCAATCCCCCTGCCGGAGCAGGATTACCTAGACCATATCACACAAGAACGCGTCCAGGCGGGTTTTGAATGTCTCCAGAGAAGGAGACTCCACCACCTCTCTGGGCAGCCTGTTCCAGTGTTCGGTCACCCTCACCGTAAAGAAGTTTTTCCTCATATTTATGTGGAACCTCCTGTGTTCCAGCTTGCACCCATTGCCCCTTGTCCTGTCATGGGATGTCACTGAGAAGAGCCTGGCTCCATCCTCATGACACTTGCCCTTTACATATTTATAAACATTAATGAGGTCACCCCTCAGTCTCCTCTTCTCTAAGCTAAAGAGACCCAGCTCCCTCAGCCTCTCCTCATAAGGGAGATGTTCCACTCCCTTAATCATCTTTGTGGCTCTGCGCTGGACTCTCTCTAGCAGTTCCCTGTCCTTCTTGAACTGAGGGGCCCAGAACTGGACACAATATTCCAGATGCGGCCTCAGCAGGGCAGAGTAGAGGGGGAGGAGAACCTCTCTTGACCTGCTAATCACACCCCTTCTAATACACCCCAGGATGCCATTGGCCTTCTTGGCCACAAGGGCACACTGCTGGCTCATGGTCATCCTGCTGTCCACTAGGACCCCCAGGTCCCTTTCCCCTAAATCTGGGGCCAGTCTTTTTACAGGCATTGTTATTCAACTTATTATTTGTAATGTAAACATGCCATTAGCATGTGACAACTAAAAAAAAAAAATCGGTTTCGTTTCATATGAGATGCACAAACAGAAAAAAAATTATCTGCAGTATCTGTTTTCCATTTTATCAATGCATAGGTAGTGTCCATTCTTTTCTTACACAACCTGTTTTCAATTTTTTTTCTTTTATGTGTAGAGTCTTTTCAAGAAAAAAAAAAGAATTCTCAATTTGAGCTCTTGTAGTTAGATAATTTAGTAGGAGAGAAGGACAGCATAGCATAAATTCAAAATTTGAGTTAAATATGTCTGAGGGGAAAAGACACTGAAGAAAAGAGGGTTTTTTTTTAATTAAAAAATAAGAATCATAAGATTCTGTGTACCACAGCAACATTTTTAAATAATGTTGCTATTACTGACATTAGTACTGCCCATAAAGTGGTTAAGAAATAGGATATTACACTGGTCTGGTAGAGTTGTGCATGTCATACATTAATGCTCTCTGGCTAAGCCCCACTTACTTGTTGTGTGCTCATTGTGTGCTGGACTTGTCCACATCCTTAGCAGCAAGTTTATGTTAAACACACGAGGTGTAACGAGTGCTTTTTAAAGTAAAACTTTATTAAATTATTTTTCTAAATTACACTTTTTCATTTTTGTGAAATCTCTGATTTGAGAGACTCCAAGAATTCTCTGAAATAATAGCTCCAGAGTTGTTGAAAGTGAGAGATATCCTTCAGGCAACAATATTGTAGTACAGATATCTGACAGTGTCCTTGAGATGATGTCCATCATCTGATCACTTGAGATGTCAGCGATGTGTATGTTTTCTGTATGATACCCCAAAATGTCAGGACTTTGAGGCTCCTTGAATGCTTGAAATTCAACGCCACTAATAAAATGTTGATCCAGTTAGGTATGCAATAGAAGTATTCCTAGAATCAATTTAACTACAGCTCTGTGCTGTTCTCTTCACTTGCTAATCCTTCAGCGGTGAGATGCAGCTTTCTTGCTAAAGAACGTTCGTGTTTCCAGCCTGATTAAAATTTTTAAAATATTCATGAAAGAGACCCAGAAATTTTGCTGACACTGTTTTTAGAAGAACTAAATGCTCTGGAGCACATTTTGAATTGTACGTGACTGCTGTGGTAGAAAAAAGCCACTGGAGACTTCTTTTTTTCTGGACTCCGTGATAAATTTTACGTCCATCTGCACTTCAGTCTTACGAGAACATAAATATTAAACTATTTTAACTTGCACCCAGCTGGAAAATATATACTTTATGAGAAGAATGACATTATTTAACAGTACTGTATTCATAGGTTATGGATCTCATGTGGATAATAAACTTGAACCCTAAACCGTATCCAGTATTACATTATTGAAAAAACTCATCTTTTTTAGAAAGGTTTAGGATCGTGTCCTTGCTTTATGAAGAACTCAAAAAAGGAAAAAAGTCACCTCACATATGCATGTATATAATACTTACAAGCCATCTGGATTAGAAATTATGGTTATTTCTATTGAAACACTAATTATTTATTTATCCACATCGAGCCCCTATATAATTTCAGAGGAGTGAGAGGAAAACGTTCTATCTTCTGGTCAGCATTAATCCTCCTTACTTCACCAAGGAGTCATTAGTTCTGGGGCTGTCTGTGGTCAACAAGGAAAGTGTTTCTTTGTAATACAAAAGCAATGCCAGACCATCTTGTCTGGCAAAATGATACTAGTTGGAGAAAAATAAGTAATTTAGAAAAATACATTTTAACAAGGAGGAAAAAAAAAATGTGAAAAGGACAATAGGAACTGTTCAAATATGGAGAACAGGGACCAAGAAGAGAAAGTTAATTAATGGGCTCCAGGTTAAGAGACAGGCAGCTGTCTGTGCTGCGGGATTCTATGATTTCTGTCATCTGCTAGCTTTCTTGTGAACAGCAACAAATGGTAGGGCTAAAGTATATGCCTGTTTAGAAAGTTGAATGCATTTTCAGTGCAGAGGTAAAATATCCCTTCGTTGTTGTTAACCCCCCCACCTTCCCCCTCAAAGCAAAACAAACACTAAACTACAGAAATGCCTCTGGCAAAATTTTACTGCCAGCAGTCTAGGAGTCATGATTTCTGCAGACAGTTTCTGCTCCTCTTGCTGCGGCTCAGACTCTTTACCTATGATACTCATTGCCTAGGAAAAACAATGTGTGGCAATCTCATTAGCTCTTGTATAGTCTTTTCTCCTTCCAGATGTTCCTATCTACCTGCGTATTCAACATAAAATCCTCCCGTCCAGCTCTAGTTGCATTTTGCCTTTGCTGATATCAAGCCGAGTGGTTCTTCTACAGCCTTTGCTTCTGTAATAATGACTCCTGAGTTTACTTTAAGTGTATTTTAACTGTCCTTAAAAAAAACAGAAATAATGTAAAAGCCTGCAGCAAAAGCTTGCTCTCTCAGGCTATTTTGTCTCTTCAAATGTAGGTCAAGATATTTTCCTTCATTCTGGTCCAAAGAAGATAATAATTAAAGGAGTCTGAAGTCTGTATTAATGCAATGGTAAGGACTCAGATTGCCTTTGAAAACCAGAAAGTTTAAAAATGTATGATTCTTAGGATGGTAATGTTATTATATATGTAAAGGTAGAGTTGTATCACATAGCAAAAAGTAATGTCATGTCAAGGTCATTGGAGTGTGTATTTGAGAAATAAGTATTTCTGATTTATTTCATATAACGCTACAGTCTTAATGTATCATTAATACAGCTTTTCACATTTAAGCTCTCCAATTTTTAATAAATTTAATAGGAAAGGGCTAAAAGACACCATTAAGTTTCATGAAGGGCTTAGGGCAGCCTTAAATGCGTGTATAGACTGAAGTATAGGAGAAACTAATTTTTTCTATCCTTATTAAGTATTTGTAATGGATTTGTCGGTCTAGTATGAGTCAGTGTGATTAGGCAGCATTAATAATGCCTTAAAGGGTCTTTTTTTTTTTTTTTTGGTATTCTTTGATTTCAGAGCACCTGTACAGTAAGAATGCTGCTTAGGTAGGTATTTCAAATATTGTCTCTTTAACTTCCTTTATTCTTTCGTGATTGTCCTTCATGTCAGCAAATAAAAGTTCTGATAACCTGATTTTGTTTATGTTATCCCTATTTAATTTAACTCTTGTAAGAGTTCCAGGATGACATCTTGGACTTTGGCTTCTCCATCCACATTATTTTTTCTGGATAATAACTATCTATGTAGGTTTTGAAACAAGACCCTGAAAATCCTGGCTCTTACAAATTTAAGCTTTGATTTTGAGGATCAAAGCAAAAGACAGGATTTTGAGGCTGACTCCAGAGATAGAAAGGAAACCAGAATCACATGAAAGTGATATCCCAGATCTTCCTGTGCTTGACCCGTGGATTTTCATCCATTGTAGGAACTGCATTCTCACTGCAATGTTAGCATTGCCCTCAGTGTGATAGCAGTGTTCTGCTTTGTGCATGATGGCAGCATGTGTTAGAGTGGCCAGTCTCTTCTCTAAGGTAAAGAAGTTCTGTCTTCTGGTCAGCAGATGGGAAATGCATTTCTTGTTGTTTCATAACCAGATAATCCCACTGTTAGATCATCTAGGGTAGATTCAGAACAGTTTTAGTTTCCTGGCAAAAAACAGTCCTGCCTAATCACTATAGACTTGCTGGGTGACTGGGACTGTGTCTGACCCTGACCATCATCTCTGGCCTTGACCTGGACTTCCTACTTTATATCCTGGCTCTCATTGGTGGGGTTGCTCGTGCCAGCCTTATTACTGCGCTCGTTCCCAGCTCACCTTCCTTTGCAGAGCAGCTTGCCCCTCGATGCTCCCTGACCTGCTCTGTGCACATCTTTCACTCTTTCTCCTTCCCTTCTCTAATTGTTGGCCTTTTTCTCGTACTCCTTCTTAACTCCTTCACTTTCTCTCCTACTTAGCAGAGAAGGGTATTAAGCTCCTTCGAAGGAGAAGAGAGTCTGTCAGTGGAAAAGTAGTGTCTGAAACGGCTACTTGCCACATGAAGAGGATACAGCAGAGTGTATGTTTCAGCTTAAAAGAACGAAGTGAAGTGTATTTCCTAATGATTTCTTCTGCCTGCTTTGTTTCTGTGTGTGCATGTTCTTGATAAGCATCTTATGTAAAGAGAACTATGGAGTATGGCAGACACTTTATGGCTTTTTTTTGTCATGTGGCAGAGGCATATCTGCAACAGAACAGTGCACATTTACAAGTGGATGTTTACCTGAAACATCAGAGTTTTCCAGGGAACCAGTTTAGATAAGGGCTGATTCTTCACAAACACTTGGAGAATACTGAAGTCTCAGTTCTTATTGCTGTAGTTATGAAGTACACCAGAGGGTACCCAACTGAAGAGTATGCAAAACCAGAGAAGCCTAATTCAAGCTTTGCTTATGAAGGTGGATTACTAATAGTTTTAGGCAAGTCATTGATGAACAATTACTCAGAAATTAAATCAACATCTAAGTAAGTCATGCTGAAATTAGCATTTGCTTTAATGGCATGGTTACCTTACAGATAATGGGGGGCACCGGCACACTCCATCTACATAGAAATAATTGGTGGTATATTTGTTTTTCCATGTGCAGTTATTAGACTCAGAAAGTATTGGTCTCTTTGCCTCTTAGCCTGTGCTGACAGTGAAGATGTTCTAGACATCTGTGAGGTGATTCTCTTAGAGCTAGCTTAGCTACCAGCACAGTGAGTATAGTCTGCCTGAAGTGCTTTGCTGCCACAGGCAGGTCGCATCTTCTAATGTAGCGTGCTTTAGAAATGTGGCTTCAATTCTTCCTCTGTAGAATAGGAGTAACGTTAATTCCCAATCACATGTTGGAAGTGGCACTGTGAGGATTAACCAGTTAATGTTTCTACAGTACTCAGGTGTTGAAGAGGATAATGTTTGTGCATAATGTTATTGGCTGATAGGTGTGATTCCAAGCTACGACTAATGGCAAAGCACGGTTGTTATTCCCACATTGCCATTTGGGTTGAATATATTATTTTAACATGTCCTCCACCCACAGAAATTTTTCAGCCTCTTCTAATTTACATGGAGGCTGGCATTTTACTAACAGCTTTTTAGGAAAATTGAGAGCATTGAGGAAAAAGGTTGATGCAAAGGAATCACATTGCATTGCCAGCCACGCAGCATCAACATTGCAAGTTAGAAAACAATCTAACTGTTAAGGAGTTAAAAAAGAAAGTAAGCATCTACTTGCAGGATGCAGTACAAGACCATAATTATAGATAACTGCCAGTCTCCAAGCCAAGCAGTGTTCAGCAGAAAGAAGGGGAAGAGTTCAGTGTGTAGAGTCAAAAACTGAGAAAAGATGTAAAGGTTATTAAAGCTAGCTAAAGAAAGTATTCCCCAAGTCTGCTTGGCTTGAGTAAGCTTAAAGCTCAAACATGGTGATTTAGAGGGGCACCTAATCTCTTTTCCTTATTAATATTTGAAGATAACTTGAAAATTCACAGTAATGAAGACCTTCTGTATTAATGCCAGTATCAAATTCTCATATTCTCAGAAAGCAAAGAGCTTGGAAAATCTTGGAAACTGCAGCAGGAAGAGTTGAATGACCAAAAAGTAGGATACATGATAACTGGTGGGGCAAGACTGAGCAAAAAAATAAAAGAACATTTGAGCTTTGCAGTCCTGTTTTATTCCCACACTAGTTTTATGCCAACCCACTATAGTTTAAAGCAGTGTTGGAGATTAAACTCTTCCAACTGCTCTCTAAATAGCTGCCTGCCAAGAGAGAAGAGAGAAAGCCCAGCAGTGCCCCTTGTGCTTCCTGTACTGGGGCTGGGAACTGGAGTAAAAGTGCCAGCTTTGTGTCTGCCAGAGGGGCTCTATACCAGTTCTGCAGTCATAAGGAAGTTCTCGGCTGGGGAAATTGAGTTGGTTTCTGGTCTCCATGCGGCCAGAGCGACACAAAGAGATCCAGACAAACTGGAGAGACTGAGATTTTTATTCTTGTATATATATTTGATGCTTTTTGTGCTGTCTTGTTTGGAAGTAAAACCAGGCATGTACACAAAGGAGCTTGTCCAACACGACTTTATTGCCAGAGCTCCAGCAGCTTGCTTAATACTGTGTAACATTTTATGAGTTATTGACAAATTCATTGTTGGGGTTGTCAGGCACCATACGGTTGCCTTTAGAGGAATGTACCAGTTTATTTGGTGGACCAAATTTTTGACTGATTAAGACATTATCAGTTAGCTGAGCTTCGAGTTTAGTTATCTCAGAAACTGCTCTTTACTAGAGCAGCCTCCAGGCTTGCAGTGACAAAGACCTGAATTGAACTTAAGTTCAGGAATTTACCTTAAAAGTGTCAAGTGAACAGCTGTATTAGGTCACTGTGGAGATTTCTCTCATCTCCCTGGTGAATACACCAAGTGGGACGATGTTCTGGTGTACTCCAGAGATATTAGAGACTTGGCTTCAGGTTTAATGTGTTTAAACATACGTCCTTCTGTGGTAGTATGTAAGAGGACATCATTTATGCAGTGTGTCAAAACATGATGGGTTTATTTTAACTGCTTGATGTGATGCCTCTGTAGTTCCCCCAACTTAGCAGCATTACTGTTCTGACTACCAGTTTAGACTCCTACTATGTAGGGGCCTGGACCGTGGGAAAGTTATAGAGAGAACATACCAGTACACTGTTATGTAACAGCATGAGATAGCAAGAAAGCATAGGGATGTGGCTTGCTTAAGTTTATAGTAAGTATCCAATTAGAACAGTAGAGGTGGCACGCAGCCAGATTATGGACAATACTTGTAACCAATAGCTTAGTGTGTAACCGTTACATAACCGTTATGTAGGTTATAAAAGTGTGTGTCAACCAAAATAAAGAAGCTACTAGAGCACCATATTGGTGTGCTGTAGTTCCTTCCTCGCGCGGACCTCAACACTACTAGGAAAAAAGGATGAAAGACACTTACACCACAGCTTTTCTTCTTATTCCCTACCCATTCTGGCACTCAGGCTATAAGCAAAAATGGGAGTGATGAAGACCCTTCATTTGTTCTGTGGCTGCAAGGAATTGCCTTTTCCCCTTCCTCTTCTCCTCTCTGGTGTGTTTTGTAGACATCTGAGGGCTGCTGCAAGTTATATTTTTTTCTCTAGCCTTTTGGACCCCAAAATAGAGAGAGAGGACTCTCTGCGTGGTGGTTACCAAGAATAATTTTTACATTATTTGAGACCCCTGTGCTATCCAATATAAATGGCCTTAGTGAACCTGTTCTCCAGCCATCTGGGCAAGGCTTTATATTTAACTATTTCATGAGCAGCAACAGCTTTTCTATCAGTTATGGTGTTCTGTAAACTCAGTGTCAATTCCCTTCATGTCGTCTGAGAAAAATATGCACATGGCATTGGATTCTACTGTATTTAAGGATGTTTTGAGCTCCAGTGTTGATTTATTGTAGGCAGGTACTACTTCAATATCAAAAGGAACATAATGAAAATTAAAGGTATTTTTACAAGATATGGTGAAAATCTTCTTGGACAGCTGATGTATATTTAAGATAAAAGGAGGTTTGAGTTGGCTACAGGAGAAGAACTGTAAGAATCTACTAAAGTAGAAAATACTATTTACATGAGTGAACTGTTGCCTAGTTTTGGCAATGCAAAAACATCAGTAATATATATATTGTAAAGTTAGATACTATGTCACTTGCCAAGTGTCGCTTGGCACTCTTGGAAATACTTGGAGATCTGTTGATTCATTAAGATATTGTCTGCTGCTGTTTATATGATCAGTTGCCTGCTCTCCTTGAATGTCTAACAGCCCTCTGGGAATTAATGGTGTATTTTTACTCATGCTAATCAGAAGTTGGTATACAAAGCATTTCTGCTGTCAAGGGAGCTATAGCGAACAAGAAACACTGAACATGATGATCTGTCTGTGAATTAGCTTCTGTATGCCACGTCTCTTTTTGCTTGTTCCTCTTGTTTTTCTCCCTCTATAACAGTAATCATCACAAAGTATTTCTTCAATTAATTATTATTTGAAAGCTGAAACAGGATGTAAATGTGCATTCTGAAAGCAAGGACAAGAGGCACCCTTTTCTAATTCCTCATCTGAAATTTTGAGACTTTTCTGGTTAGGATACTTTTTTATAGGAACACAACAGACTGCAGCTACTTTGAGTATAGAGAATTCATTGTTAATTCCCTGATTCATGGTGCTAATTATTACAGCCCAAGTATTGCTTTTTAGCATGTTGATATTAAATATACATGCTGTTTGTCCTCCAATTACTGCTCAGAAACTGAAGTGTCTTGGATAATTAGCTTAATTCTCCTTTGATTGTTGGGTTAAGACAATTAAAATATTTTAATTTTTTTTTAAAGTTAAGTATATGTAGCTCTGTCTCTCAGGAGGTGTCCCGATAAAGTACATTTTCTAGTTATTTTTCTATCTTTATAAGATATAAAGTGAGCAATCCGTTGTACATAAAAATGTCAAACTACCAGCTAAATAAAAGAATATATATTAACACCACATGGTGATTTTGAATGAGAAACGGCATTAAAGGGAAGATTAAAATACCTCTATAAATGCAGAATGATTTTATTCTCTGGTAAATAAAATTGCCAATTTTCTAATTGTGAAAAACAACAAACAACCAACCAACCAAACAAAAAACTCCCCGAACCCCAAACTACTAGAAATATGAACAGAAATATTTTCTTTTAGTTGCACAGGACACTGGAAAATCTTGTGGTCTGGGCTGAAGACCATGAAGGAGAGAGTCAATGAAGATGTATAGAAAAATGCCACTTCTTGTACATGAACTATTGGCCTGGGCCAAGTAGTCTTACTGGAAAACTCTTTTTCTGTAGGAAAAAAAGGAAGATGGAAGCTCAGTCTGACCCTTGCAAGAACTAGGTATGTGTTCTAACAAAATGCATCTGACAAAACAAAGTGATAAAGGTTTAATACTATGCATGCATCTGGGTGTGTGAGAAGAACTCGCGCAAATATTCATGTAAATAAAATTAACATTTGATATGCATGTACATGTATGTTTGTATATGCATGTGTGCCTGTATATTTCTTGTATAAAAGCAGAACTTTTTAGGGAATTGGAAAAACCAAAGAATAATAGGTGATGTGATGTATCTATAGGAAATATATGGGGAAATTAACAGAGGAGGAGGTAAAATTTTAGATCTATTCCACTTATCTGCTTAAAATTCACCAAGATGTGAAGTTATTTGGCAAATTTCAAGAGAGTCACTACAGCAGGGTAGCTGATAATTAAGTAGCTGATAAATTATAAGACATTTGTTACAGTTGTGCTGATCTCTAGGTTGATTTCCTGCTTCTGAGTGAATCTATCAGGAGTCTAATAAAGCTATTTAGGTCGGTAGAGGAGATATAGATGGATAATGGGATTAGGAAGCAATGAAGGCATCATGACTCACCCATTCTCACTGAGGTCTTACAGCAGGAGAGAGACACTAGAGGCACATCACATTGGACCTCACCTGTAAAGAACAAAGACATTTATCAGAGAGAAAAGCTGAGTCTAGAATGCAGTTTCTAAAACTTGTTGAAACATTTCAATGTGTAGGATTCCCACGCTCTTTCATGTTCATTAATAATAGAAACTGGGGCACGCTAAGAGACAGCCTGAAAGTACCATGCATAAAAATCTGAAGGAAAGGGGATTGTTAGCTTTTCTATTTACATCTTCTATAAAAATGAAATGTGCAAAATCTTTGCATATCCATTCAACCTAAAATTGGTTCTTGTTTGTAGGTGCTTTCCTTCTCTTACAACTAAAATATAAGTTCATCTAATCTTCCATATTATAGCAACAATTCAAATATTTCTTGCAGTTACTAAATAGACTTGTGTTCGATTTGTCTTATACTGTTGATGTGTCATGTGATCAATGGTGATCCTGAGAGCAGCATTATGAGGTTAAATTCAGGTTTAAATATATTTACTGCTTTTTTGTTTTGTTTCTGAATCACAAGTATGTCCAACAGGTTTGGTTTTAAGCCTCTGAAAAGAAAGAAAGGGAAGGAAAGAAGGAAGGAAAGGAGGGAAGGAAGGGCCTTTGGAACACTTCTTTGGGACCTAGTGAGGTTGTTCAGCAAAGAAATTTGACTTTAGAGACAGAAGGCCAGTTATAGGAACTTGTCATTGTAGCACTGTTTGGGATAAAAATTCACTTTCTCATACAGAAGTTATCAGTTTATTGTCTGGAACATTTTTTTCCCTTCACCAGTGTTTGTGTAGCTTAGCAGTTTGGCAAACTCCAGTGAAAAGAGAAGCACTCTAAAGCGCTGCATGGAACAATGCAATGGAAGACATGTTATTTAGCTCAGCGACTCAGCTTTGATAAGATTTGGTAAGATGGCAACTCATTTTGTATATAATTAATTTTGTACCTCAGGTGGCTGAACTCTCTTGTGCCATTAATGGTACCTTAATTAGACATTTCTGTTACATTCTGTTTACCTATAGTTTTACAAGCATTGTGTTTTAATTTGTCTTTGAAGACAATACACATCCCAATTATTAAATCAAATAAGGACCTGTTGAGTGACTCATACCAAATATAAAATGCTCAAACTTGAATCTTAACACTTATTTCTATGAAAAACTTCCTTTTGAAATATACTGCAGATTAAGTGAATGTTCTATTAATCTCTGTTAATCAGCATACACTTTAATATATTGTTTTGCTACTATGTTATGTCTGTAAATATAAATTATTTCATTTGAGCCAAAGTTTATTTTAGATTATTGTCCTGGTTTTGCAGGGATAAAATTTATAGAATCAATTTTCTGTTACATTTTGTTTCAGTTTGTGGCCAGCTGTGGTACGGTGATCAAGGCTATTAGGAGTGAAAGCCAGGGCAGCTGACCCAGGCTGGCCCACAGGTGTGTTCTATAACATTAATGTCAGGTTCACTATAAATGGGAAAGCTTGGTGGGGATCTGAGGCTTTTTGCTTTGCTCTGTTCTCCCTGTTTCTTCCTACTCCTCTCTTCTCAACGGTTGTGAACCCTGGAGGAACTTACCACCACTCTATGGGCTGAGTATAACTTTGTGTCTTCTTTTATTAGTATTGATACTGGTTTTCTTGTTTTATTGAATATGTTTAAATTTCAACCCAGGAGTCTCTCTCCTTTTCCCAATTTCCTTTCTCAGCTGGGGAGGGGTCTTGGGTGATAGAACAACAGGTTATTGGTTAGACCTGGGTATGGGCTAAATGGAGACAAATATATATCCAAATTTTCTTTCTGAGGCAAGCCACACTTTGGGTTTCTGGTTTCCTTTCTTTTCATGGTGCTTAAAGGTGTGTGATCATTAGATACAGTATCTGACAATTCAGAAACAAACCTCGAGGATTCCTGATGGTCAGCACACTTCTGGACACCAGAAAAGATGAAGAAATATAGTTCATATGGTTTCTTTAATCACTAAGCTTAAAAAGAGAGGTGTTTTCCTAGATTTTTCCACTGAGGAAGCAAAGCTCAACGATTTTGAAATAATTCTAAAGCAAATACTACAATTAAACTATGGAAATTCAGAATGCATACTTTGATTTGAAATGCAAGATAGTAAAATTATATCACTTGCATGCAGAGACTAAATAACTTATATTATCATAAACAGATGTTGGAGGTGTTGATGGAATCATGCCTTCAGAAAAATTAGTAACTAGATAATGAAGGATATCTTCACTTTCTGTTTTCCCGGAGTTATACCATAAACATCCAGGAAGATATTTCAAATTCAGAAAAATTTGCTTTGAAAATGAACTTACTTTTTCTTTTTTAAATAAGATAAAATATTAGAATGCAAGTTAATTTACATCCTTCTTGCCTGGCCTGAAAGGGAGAATGCAGGGTAACAAATGTGCTGCTTCCATGTGTAGCTTGCAGTCATGTACAAGAAGGACTCTTGAGCTCTCTGGAGCACAGGAATTTCTTTTACAATGTGTAGTGTCAGGCTATTTCCTTATGCCTCTTTGGTCTTCTTGTGCTCAAAAGAATTGCAGAATAATTTTCAAAACAATTTTTTCTTTTGAGCACAAGAAGACCAAAGAGGCATATGGATATGGCCTTACACTACACGTTGTGGGGGGGCTATGCACAATGGATTTCTAGAGGTGTAGCAGCATTAATACACTTTTGATGACAGCTTACTGCAAATGTGGAAATAGGAAGTGAAATAATACTCCATGTTACCTCATAAGGCAGGGATAACAGTTATGGGGAGCAGGTGCAGAAGACTACTGTTTTATGTCCGATAAGCTGTATATGACCATGCTGTTCTCTTTATTTCTGAATGAACTTGTGAATATACTATCATGACCAAGTCTTCAGTGTTTCTAAGGATTTCAGAGGGAAAAAAAAATCATGGTTTAGTTAATTCACTAGACTGGGTGTCCATGGTTTGTGAGACAGTGAAGCTTTTAGAGGTTGAAAAACTTCTTTCCTGATATATGTAGCTTGCTTAGAGTGGGACAGATTACTTGATTCATTACGGCTCCTAGTAGTTCACTTTCAAGGAAAGGGGTCATTATATGGATTATCCAAGAGTCAGGCCATGTGTTCTTTAATGGGTCAGACATGCTTATGATCTCTAAAATTTCTGCTTTGTTCATCAGGCTGAACTCTTCTGAAGCCTTATCGTCCCTTTAATTAGACAATATGTTTTTCCCTAGCACTACTCAGTGTTTGGCATTGTCTCAGTGACATACCTAGCACTTATGTAGGTAGTAACTTGGCTGTTACTACCTACACTTGTAAATGTTGCTCTACTGCAACACAGTCCTACGGGGTATTTTGTATTTTAGAGTTATTTAGCCACATCAGTGGAATATTTAAAATCTTAGTCCCCTACATGAAGGTGCAATTGAAAAACAACTAACAAAATTTACTGGTTTCCCCTTTGTCTTGTATTTTTTGAGTTGTTGCTGGTCATTGCACAAAATAAAAATTCTGTCTAAAGCTCCAGCCAAAAATTTGACGTTGGCTAGAGATTGCCTTCAGATTCCAGTGTTAAATTTTAATCCATATATTATGACATATGACTCAGAAAATTATTTCAAACTGTGGTTAAGCAGTTGAATAAATCCTTAGTCAAACAGGTTCAGTTCTTGCTGAGATTTTTTTTCTTTTTAAATATCTTTAAAGACTCTTTTCTTTCCTTCTCTCCAGTCTTCCTCAGTTGTCTTTTGGCCCTTGTGTGAAGCAGAAAAAAACACTTGACAGACGTTCCATTTGATCCAGGACAGTTCTAGGATTTGTCAGTGTTCTGGATCTCTCCTGCTTTCTTCCTTTGGCAAACGGTAGTATTTTGAGGCTTTTTTCAGTACTACTTTACTCATTAGATGTTGGGGATACATTGAATACATGTTGTGCATGAAGTGAGAAGAGGTTCAGTGATCATTCTCTCCAACATTTTTAATACCCGTTTTCTATTTCATGGGCTGAACTTAAAACATTTCCAGCTTGGCCTGGTGATCCTCACAAATTGCAAGTAAATAGTATGTAACTGGCCTTTGAAACTATGGTTATTTTTGTATTTACGCCATCCAGTCAGTTTTTGATTCAGTAACACTGCAATCAACTTTCTATCAGTAAATAAACAAAGAGTGTCTCATCTGTGAAACAAAACCTGTAGCTTCCTTTGTCAGTTATCACCAGTTAGGGAGTCTACTGGATTCAGTATAGGGATATCATTAGCTTTGACAAATATGGAATCAGACCTTGATGTGCTATCATATTTGTATTTATTGGTCAAGAATAAATTTGGACAATAAATCAGAACAGAGTTTCTGAATGTTGTGGAATAGGCTAAGAGGGTGAGGAAACATCAAGGTCTTACATCAGGACAGAGCTTGCTAAAATGATGAAAGGGATTGGATCTAGGAGAGAAGGGCTCATGAAGCTGAAAATTAAAACACATACCTAGATCTCACAATAATTAATAGTAAATATAACATTGTGGTGTGCATGTCATAAACTTATCTCCTTAGTACTTGATTATAAATACATGGCTAATTCACCTATAGAACTATTTTTATACTAAAAAACACAAGCGCATGATTATTTTATTATATCTTGCGGCATTAGAGTGCTGAACACTGCGCAGTACCAAGTTCACACTGAGGTGTGTGCAGCCTAATGGTTTTTAGAAGCAGTTGACTAATGCTTGGATGTTAGTATTTAAGGCATTGGAAGGCCAGGGGTGCAGACCACCTGACAAAAACTTGTAATGACACATACTATGTACTTGCAAAATAAATGTTTGGAAAAGGGCATACTGAATGGAAGGAAATGACTACTTAGTAAGTTAAAAACGAATGAGTTCCCAAATTTAAAAGGCAGAAAAAAGTCATCAACTTTTAACAAGAATCGGAAAGTAGAAACCCTGCACTGTAGCAAAAAGAGATTGTAATGGTTTTGTTTAAACATTTATACCTAAGAAATGAAACATTGCTTATGTTATGAAGCAGAAGTAGTTCTGTGATTAATGCAGTTTACAGCACATACCTTTATAACACAAGTCCTGCACTGACATCATACTTATTGAACCAATAGTCATTACATAATGAAATTACATAAAATGATACCAAAAAAAAGGTTTACACCAAAACCACACAAAATTCAGTTACAATTTATTTTAGATCATATACAACATATATTCTTATGGAAAAACCTTTTAGTTATATTTGGTCTACAAAGCAACTGTAAAATGGAAAGCATTAAAATATCATCAAAAGACTAAATTTTCAAGGGACCGTGATCTCCTGACAAAAAGATAAAGTAATTGTTTGTAACTGCTGCTTCAGTTGAATCTCTAGGAATAATTTTTACCTTCTTGAGATATACTTTTGTATGCCAATGTTCAGAAAACTTAATAATTTTCCTCAATAATTATAGTTATTTATTGATCTTCATACAATTCTTTTCAATATTGCTTTGAATTTAAAATTAATGACATGAAATTTTTTTTCTGGAGTTTCAAGATCAGTTTTCCAGTCATATGCAATTCACAGTGAGCATTTTTTCGTAAAGTACTCAGCTATATGAATTATTTAATACTTTCCTCCTTCTGTTCCTGTTTGAAAGGACTGTTCCTGTCTGTAGACACAGTAATGCCCTTGATTTGCTTTTCACACATATTTAGTCTAACTTAGATACTATTTTTGTGAGCTACCTTAAGTTGTATGATGAACAAAATAATTGTGAAGGTTATAAAGCAGAATTTCCCTTTGCAACGTAATTTGCTCTGTGATACTTAATTTCCACTGGATTTTCCATTGGACAAACCAAATAGTGTTCTGGTCCAGACAACAAACCAATGACCTTTCAAGTTCACATGGCACTATTGTTGTCTGTGCATCTCCTAAGTTCTCTTATGCTACACTTTTCTTTCCAGCAGAAATGTAACTCCCCCATTTTTGTGTATTTATGATAAGAGACCACAACATATAAATCTGGTCACTACAGTTAATTGCTTAATGTACCTGAATTTATTCAACTCGATCTCTGTATACTTTTCCTGATTCAATTTATTTCCTTTTTTGTCTTGCAGACTTAAACCAGCCTGTCTCATCTGCAGATGGTGTATTTCTGTATAGCTTTTCTTACGTTGTATCTTTGTAATATTCCTTCTGCTCTTATTGCTTTTTTACAAGTGTTTTCCTGCTGTGTATCTTCTTTTTAAATATTCTATTAATGTCTTCAGTCAAATTTGAAATATTTCTAAAAGTTGAATGAACCACTTGGGCCATGCAGTTATTTGGGAGTTCCCATTTACAGCTGGACAGTAAGATATTTTCTACTCGGCCCTCTAGATAGGGGTACGCTTCTCTGATCTTTGGTTAGCCTTCAGCAGTACCTGAATTCTATCATGGGAGCTTGTTAGTGCAAGTCTGTTCTTCAGTGAAGACAATAGTCAAACTACCTCATCAAGCAAGATAAAATATTCTCTTTTACTTAAGTATTACACATATTTTGTGCTGCAAGTGTACCAGTTAATTACTCAATTGCACTTAATACATATTTAGTTGTGCATCTTTAGGTTTGGTGAACAGTCATAAATTGTCATGTTTAGTTCAGCAGGAGTGCTGGGTTCAGCAACTTGCTCCAATATGTTGCAGGGCATCACAATTTCAGTATTAATATCGTCTTTAAGCGCATACAGTTGTAAATGCAACACCAGTAACAAAATAGTCACTCAGATGTGCCACGGAGTCAGATCTATAAATTTAGATGCGTACATCTGTTTGCAGCTGAGCACCAGGAAGCCCTCCTGTTAACTTTATTAAGTTTTGGATTGTCACCTAGAAGATTTTTCATGCATTGTTACTGATCAACATTGTAAAACATTGTCAAACATTGGAACAGGCTGCCCAGGGAAGTGGTTGAATCACCATCCCTGGAGGTATTTAAAAGGTGTAGATGTGGTACTTAGGGACATGGTTTAGTGGTGGACTTGGCAGGGCTAGGTTAATGGTTGGACTTGATGATCTTAAAGGTCCTTTCCAATCAAGACAATTCTATGATTCTGCAGTACATCTCAGCTCTTATATTTAAATATGCCCATGAGATTTGTGGCTGTTTATGCCCTGATCTAGCCTTGCTAATGCCTGCTGATACACTAATTTTTACAGTCACTTGCCATCCATCCTATTTCTATTTGTCTATTTGCCATCCATTTCATCTGGTCAGAATTATAGACAAGCAGCTCTGCTGGGCAAGCAGGCTTACCTGCCATTTCTCTAGTACCCAGAATATCCTAGGTAGGCTACAACCAACAATCCTAACTAAAGTTGTGAAGCATAATTGTAAGGTAGTCTATGTAACTGTCAGAATCATATTTTACAACTATTAATTGTTAAAATATAACTTTCATTTTACTGAATATCTGAACCTGTCATTCTGTCTCATGCAGTGAAGTGTATCCTGGATTTGAGGTTTCAATTAAATAGTTGGGTGTTAATCCTGTTTTGTCATACTCAGTTCCTGGTTCATAACTGGAAGTCAGAAAGTGAGGTTAAAGGTCTTCTCAGAGAGGAAAACACATTAGTTAATCTAATGAGCCTTCTACATACAAATACTTTGCCTGTACAAAACCAGTTATAAAATCTAAGGCTAAACCAAGCCATATAATGTGAATACACTGTGGAAAGTTATCCAATCAATGATCTATTCTTTCCCTGAGAAAATGATCAGGGAACATATCAACACATAACTTCTTCCTGGATTAGATGCTCAGTCATAGAATGTGTTTCCAAGTACCTTTAACAAATGAGTAATAGTGAACATACGGTAAAAAGAGAAAATAATTGTGACAAGAGTAACTACTGAGAATATAGATTGGCAGATAATTTGAAAATGTAAATACTATGGCACTCAAACAAAACCAGAAAATATATCTTAAAGCATCAGCAAGAGAACTTCAGTGGATGTAAAATACAATTTGCTCCATTTTCCCTAGACAACCATAAAAATAGACTTGAAATCTGTGAGAAGTTTTAATAAAATGCAGCCTACCCCTCTTAAATTAAATTTTGATATAGGAAAAATGTCACTGTGAGCTTTATATGTGAAATTTTACTCTAACTCATTCCTAACAGCAGAGCTAGAAAGCATTCTAATAACAGATTCTTCATCTTAGTAGTACAGCTTTCAAAATGGACGAAACACACAATACTGCCTAATTTTGTAATTAATGCAAGGCCTTTCTGTTGTCTTTTGCACAAAAAATTCCAGAAAATTAAGTCATTACATAAAATAAAATGGTATGCGAAGACTTTATAGGGGGTGTGTGTTTATATGGTAAAGC
This sequence comes from Nyctibius grandis, assembly GCF_013368605.1. NCBI lineage: Eukaryota > Metazoa > Chordata > Aves > Nyctibiiformes > Nyctibiidae > Nyctibius > Nyctibius grandis. The sequence continues at coordinate 17,616,726 of NC_090666.1, forward strand.
AGTATGAATTTCTGCTCCTACTCTAGATTCTTTCTGATAAAGTCTCAAGTGCTAAGACAGATGTGTGAGGGCTGTTTACCCTCATATGTTATATTTGTACCATGACCATACTGAATACGTGTGCGATGTTCTGTTACCACCTGTTTTATAGGGGAGGGACAGAACAGTAACTATAAAACTTAAGGCAGAATCCGGTTATCTTTCCACTCAGGAGAGAAACTTTCCCTGCCCATGTGAAACTGTGGTTGCCAAGGTAGCTTCTGTTTGTATTTCTGGCAAAATCTGCAAGTTCTCACATCTGCAGTGGAAGTGCATTTTGACAATGAGAGGAGAGGAGGTGCTCTAACTTTTTTGGTTCTGCTCAGATTCCTAAAGCATAGTATTTTTTTACTTTTTTTTTTTTTTCAGATTGTATGTCACAGCTTGCAAAGGTCAACATTTTAGGTGTTTTGGGATTAATTCAGGGTTTGTACCTCAGCTAGAAAAGGAAATGTTTATCTTTGGCTCATTTCTTGGATTTTTCTCTTGGAGGTTGCTATTAGTGAAAACATTGTGTAGCTGCAGTGTCCCTGTACTTCTGTGAAATATATTGAATGCTCTAAAAAGCATGAAAATAACTTGTGGCCTTAAGGATGCTTGCAGAAGGAAGCCTATCTAAAGGTCTGTACTGCATACCGATTTTTTTTTTTTTTTTTTTTTCCCATTAAAAAATCATTTTAAGAATTAGTTGCTTTTCGGTAGAGACCATAAGTTGTCCTTGAAATTATTGGTTTCAAAAGCAAATGAGTTGCAAGAGTGTAGCATTTTATGTAGAATATTTGCAACTCTTCATAATGTGGCAACAAGATAACATTGTTCAGACTGTAATCTTATGCTCCTAGAAGCACCAACAGAAATTCAACATTGTATTTCCTTTGGGTTTTCCTATACTCTTTGACCTTCAAGCTTCTGTCCTGTCTGATGTGGCAGAACACACATGAGAATGGAACTGATGGATTGATGACGACAGCAGTCAATCTGTGTTTTTTAGGTTGTTTTACCAGTAGTAAGGAATGTAACTTGAAAGAATCTATTCCCATTGTCAGGGATTAATTGCTAAAAATTCCTAATGGCAAAGCAGCATTAGGAAATGTTAAATACATGTAAGTGGTTTGCTGAAATGCTTTTTTTTTTTTTTTCAGCCACAAACTGCAATAGCATCAGGTCAGGTGTGCGTTTCCTCTCTTCATCTTACTGGGAAGCTTTGAAGCCAAATTATCATGTAAAAGGGACTGTACTATTCATACAAACGTGAATCCAGTAATAGACTCTGACTTAGCTGAGCACTAGAATTTGAATTAGGCACTTTGGTGGAAGAGCTTAGATGACTCTTGTGACCCTTCCACTGATGCTTTGACAAGTCTGATATCATTCTCAACCTCATCCTTACTCTGTGCTGCATCTCTCTTAAACTCTCAGTTTTGCATTTATCTCAAGGATGCAGAAAGGAAAAATTGTAACATCCTTGTGGTTTTGTCTTGTAATAAGAAAACTATTTTGATACATTTTGCATGACACAAACTGTCGAATAGAGTTATCAAGCAGTGAATGCACATTCATTTAGCTGAAATCTCTATAGATTTGAAATGAATAGAGAAAAATATAATAGTCAAAAAGTTAAAAACTAGTAACTTGGTGTTAATTCTGTTATGAATTACAAAACTTCAGTATTCCTTTTAAACTTCTGCTACTAATACTACTAAGAATTAATGAGTTCTTTGAATTTTTTGCAAATCATCCTTTAAAAGAATTTCATAAATTATTTTGTTAAAGAATTGTATGTACCTAATAAGAATTATTTACTATACAGCAAAGGAGCAGTTATTTGCAAGGCTTGTAGTACTTGAGTATACAGATCTGAGATGACTGATGCTGGCAAGAGTGTGCTCAAGTCATCTTTTCAATTTGGCAAAAAGGGAGTAGGTGTCAGACACTGAATTCTCAGGGTCCCTTATCTTCATGGATACTGTAAGCCAGAGGACACAATGAATACTCTTTGTCATTATCCAGAGAGACAGACCCAGCTGGAGTAATGATACTTATTTTTTATTGCATGGTAGGAAATAGCCTTTAAGCAAACTGTTCAGAGTCCTCAAGGCTCCCCACACTGTTTTCTTCCCCAGCAAGTGGCCCAGAGAGGTATAATACAGAAAAGCATTTCCCTTCCTATTTAAAAAAAAAAAAAAAAAAAAAAAGAAATAACAATCAACATGTATAAAATACATACCACTAGATATAAGGGGCATGTTGATTGAAACACAACTGATGCAGAAAGGGTAATCAGTCCTTTGTGGCATTTCTGGGGCACTTCTTGTGAAGGGAAGAAATTACTACGCATGTTGTACAAATCCAACTTAATTGTCTACCATGCATCAGTGCAAGTCTGGCATTTCATTTCATTCACAGCCACGTTTGACAATTCATTCAACATACTTTATTACATAGGTAACTGTAAGCAGAGTTAAAGTTAGGACTGCTGTTTTTGTAGCAAATAATTATTTAAGGGTTTTATAACAGGATATAGTATAATCAGAGAACAAGAATATGTTTAGGAGGAACCAAGTGATTGCTAGATCTCAATTTTATTTGCAGCTGAGGAGTGTTAGAACAAGGTTCATAAAACTGATGCTGTCACCCTTTCACTTTCAACTTTCTGGGTTCGGGCTGTGTCATCTTCCATGTCACAGCATAAACTGGAGTCACCGTATGGCAGCTAAATTCCATGACTTGTGGCCTGCGCAGATTCAAGACCACTGTAGAGACTGATCAGACCTAAAAACTTCACCAGGTGCCCTCTAAGTTGTTCAGCAATTAGTTGGCACTGACATATGCAGACTCTGTAGTTACCAAGCATTATCATTGTAGTGGTGATCTTTTCATGATAGCACAAATTTTTTGCCTCATCTGTAATGTATATGCAATTGTGTCATGTTTTTGTTTGGGTTTTTGTGGTGTGTTGTTTTTTTTTTTTTTTCTTTTTAATAATATAGCTATTTGATGAAGATTATTGTTGGGAGTCAGTGTGGTCTTCTCAGGGGATTTAGTAATAATTTTTAATAGTACCTACATGTTTTCCATAAATTAGGAAATAGTAAACCCATGAAACTACAATTTCAGTAAAGGGTTATTTTTTAGAAAATACTGTTTTCACTACACTTTGCCTACAAAGCAAAAAAAGAAACAAATTTTTGAAACCCTAAGATATTTGTAACTGAATGATAATGATGTATAGAATAAACCTCTGTGTGTATTTTGGACTTAGTTTATCAAATCACAGCATAGATTTACATGGAAATAAAAAGGTCTCATTTATTTCAATGGCAGGTAACACATAACTACTTAAGATAATCAGTGTCAGAACAATTACTAAAAATTAAGTGGGTTCAACTGGAAAGCAAGCTAGTGATGCCTGGTTAGCACTAGTTAAAATAGCAGGTTAACAGGTGTGGCTGTTATAGATACACCTTTTTCCATCTTCATGCACAGTGTAAGCAATTGTATGCACAGGCTTTAGAAGGTTGAACTTAATAGTAAAGCTAGATCCTCATATATGGGAAGTACAAATGTTATAGTCCCTTGGAGGATGTTAATATACTATGCAGAAGTAGCTCAGCAAGTCTATTTGCCTTTTAAGTTCAGTAGATAGTCATAAAAACCGTTCTGTCCATTTTTGTTAAAAAGTGTATTTTTTCAGGGACACTTGAATAGACAATGTACACTGATATAGTTGCAGTCGAGTATAACCAAAGTTTGCTAAGGGCAGGTGACCTTAGGAATCCAGGCATGGCTCAAGGCATGACTCGTTTGAAACCCACTGATTATGAGGCGGCACGTTAATTGTTATGACAACTAAAGCTTGCGCAACAATCAAATCTAACCACTCTTTTTTGTTACTATAGCTCAAAAGAACTAAGCCAGCCAATTTAAAAGCTCAGCTGTAAGTATTATCTGCTAATTTTTCTGCTTTCTGTGAAAATCTGTGAGGGTGGATTACTCTTCCCCATAAAACCTAACTTATGATAGATACAGCCTTCTGACCACATGCTCTCTGTTCTTTCTGGCCTGGTAAGCTTGACTAGAAGCTGATCTGCATTGTTAGATAATCAAGATGCTTCGCTTCACCTCCCATTTTGTCAACGTACAAAAGCTCATGTCAGGAAAGCTTTCAGAGGTAATCAATCCAGAAAAATAGATCAGCAAAAGGAAAACATGGTGAATAAATATTTCATTGCACTGTGTAAACCTGTTGTTTTAAATAGCAAAACAAACAGCTTAGTCTGTTTTCTTTACATATTTTAATTATTAATTTATTTTGTATACAGACCATATATATGTGTCTATATGCAAGTGTCATCCCAACATTTTGGATGATTTGTGCAGTATTTGGTAGCATACAAGTTCCTTGACCATATCATGTTTTTGTAACTGCTTCCCAGAATGCAGTGATATGTCATCTCAATATATTAATGTACTCTCACTATGGCATCCTTTTCCATTAAGGATTATTATGGCTAGAGCAATTTGTCCCACTTTATTGAATTTAGACGTGGCCATGGGCTTGGCAATGATGGGGCTCCCTGGGGTTATACAGTCCTGACATCCTAGATACTACAGTAGATGTTTGAAACTGCTTTTCCCCTGTCTTACACTACTAGGAATATCGCTCTCAAATTGGGAATCATCTTTACAGAGCAGGGGTATATTGATGAAGGGAAAGGGTAAAAACACACACAGCCTGCCTGATGTTTAGCACAGATGTTTCTATGGCCTGTGGGAGATTATTGTGTGGGGCTGCAACTGAGTGGAACGTATATTCCCAAAGAATTTAAAAGCAAAGTGTCACACAGTGAGTGACCTCACAGCAGTGTAATTTGCACATGACAGTAACGACTATGTGAAAACAAAATTGAAATCAAAGTGATTATTAATGGCTGTGGAATAGCGGCTCGTGGTTATCAGCTACCTGTTCAATGAGAGGGGAATCAGATCTTCTAACTGTATAAAGACAGAAGTTCTGAGTTGAGACTGTCCTTTTTTTTTCCCTAGAGAAAAACATGAAGTAGATGCACACACATTCTGCTTTTCCACATTTTTATCAGAAGTGTTGAATGTTTTTACAATGTTCCTATAAGCAAGCCACTAGGCATAAATAAATTTGCAGTGAACTGCAGGCTTTCTTCTCATGAATTTGGAGTAAGAATAATTAAAAAGAGTAGCCCTGTACACACACACTATGGAGTTAGATCCCCGCAGGCAGTATTTCTGACCGCACAACTGCACAATTATATATAGTGTGATCATCTACTTTAAGAGTTTTGTTTCGTCCTACCCACTGAGGAGAACTGGAGCCATGAGTCCTTTCAAAGGTCACAACAACATTTTAAATGATAAACAGTAGATTTTAGTGTAAATATTCTGGTGGGTTTAAAAAATTTTGCTGTTTTCTAAAGGCATAGTCTGTTTTGTATGTTGTATCTCTATTTTAAACTAATATTTTTACCTTTTGCATAAACTTTTAATGAAATAATGAGACTAACTTTTTTCATTGAGTTGGATCTTTGAACTATTATTTGCTTTCACTTTCATTCAGTGATCATGATGCAAAGATTTCTTCCTGTGCTCTTTCCCAACCTTCTTGTGAGTTATTTTAGATTATTACTGAATGAAGGAGAGGTATTTCTAATTTTAGTTTTTTGGAAGAGATTCAATAATTTCTGTCTCAATGCTCATTTCATGTCTCTTTTGATCATTTTTTATTATAGCTACAGTAATTCTAGACAGGCTAGAAGTACATACAAACTTATTTGAATTTCAAAATTGGCTACAACTATAAAACTGTACTTGTTTAAACATACATAAATTAGAGATTGACAGTTTTTTTCTGGAGGCATATTTCCATTAATGTTGCTTTGTTGCTAACAGAACCCTTGTAGAAACTCCTATAGGATACCCATTCAAGTATGAAAGCTGCAGTTCCTTTCTAAACATGAAAAGTCATTAAATTTAGTTGCTTATTTGGAAAATCTATTTGTATCTAGAAATCATTAGGAAAATCTTTTAATTGAAAGGGGAGGATGATAGAAAGAAAAACATCTGCATTCTACATTCCTAGAAAAAGATCAGGTGGCTCTCATATCCACGCCAGCTGACCCAACAAAATTTTAACTAAACCCTGTATGATCTTTCAAGCAGCTCAAAACCTTAATTGATGCTTATATTTTGGCAAGAGGTAGAGGTAATCTTCTCTGCTGAAATTTTCAAGCACCAATTTTATCTGCTGAAATTAAAGGTTATTGTGTTTATATTTTCAGTGTCTTTGAAAGACTCGGCTTTTGCTTTTCAGTGTTCTGGTTCAGCTGTTTTTATGTTTGTTTTAGGATTCCTGATCAAAGGATAGTATTAACCTTGGGTCAGGGCAAAGGTGATATATGAAGTACGTTGTGTATATAACTGTAGTGTTTGTGCTTAAAGGTGAAGGGTTCTACCTTCTCTAGATGTCTGTGATAAAAAATACAGGATTTTCTTGTTGCCTACCAATGTAAATTCACGCATGTATTATTGTCATATATTACAAGTATGTCCTCCAGGCCACTTTAGAAACATTTGCTTGCTTGCTGAGTGGGTGGAAATAGGATTTTATGGTCATTTGAGGAGCTCTCCAAATACTTTAATTTTCATGTAACTTAGTCACCCAAGAAGTGATAAGAGCCATTCTGTTCAATAACACCATATTTCTGGCTTCATCCGCTTTCATTTTACTAAATCTTGTTGTAATGTGGGTTGTGATGTACATTCTGTGGTTCTAACAAGGTGTTTTCATCCTTTTACAGCATAAGAAGTTTTAGGTGCCACATATGACTCTATTCCTTACAGAAAGTCAGCAGATTCTACTTGGGCAGAAGGTATAAGAGCAGATAGTCTCAGCATGGTTTGAATTTCAGCAAGGACAAATTCTCTGCCAATAAAACAGTTTAAATACACAGTGTTCATTTATATGATTTGAATTTTTGAGACAGTGACTATTCAGGGATAGTTTCTACTCCCACTAATGGCCCCATTGCATTGCGCAAGAATTTGTAACAAATAGTGTTATGTTAGCAACATGCCTAAAAATGACTGAAAGATATCCGGCAGTGGAAATCCTCATTTCTCCCTGCCTTTTAGTATCGCCCTAAGATCTTAGTGCAATAATACATGCATGTGTGTTGAAAAGCCAGGGAATAGAATGCACTCTTTTCTACCATTCCCCCTAACAGGAAATTATTTCATTCTCCCCTAATGGCATTCACAGTGTAGTATGTTGTTGATGGTAGACACTCAGGAGGAGTTTGGTGAGCTTGCAATGTCGTAAATAGTATTGGATGCTTATGAGTATTCAGTGAGTGTTTTAGGGCCTGCAACTGTACTCCACTGCCATAACTCATGAAACCATTATCAAGAATACTTGACAATTAGGTTTAGTTAAGGGGAAATCAGATTGTGATCTGAAGAGCACTTGAAGGCCAAGGATTCTGTCTGTGAAGCTCTTGGAAAACCAGCCTGGCTGCTTGCTTTGCACCTGGGGATTCTTTCATGACTTCTGCAAGCACAAACAGTGAGACTTCTCATACGTAATTGGAAGCCAGAGATTTTTCATGAACAGAGTAGCTTACACTTAGGCTTCATGAGGTGGAACTGAGAGCTTAAAGATTTCATATCCCCTGTTCTTTTAACCCATGAACCAGTTGTTTAGTTCCCAAACAGTTTTATACTGCGCCTGAGGACTTTGATCTATGCTGATATGGACCTTGTGTGTTATTTCAGGCTACAAGGGCACTCTGTTTTGCACCATTCTTGGAAAGCAGCCAGTACATCTACATACACAGTGTATTTGTCTGGTGGAGTTACCCAATCCTGAAGCTTATCATATCAATAGCTGTAGTTTCTATCCTCTGCTCTTCTCATCCTCCTCCCTTTTACGTCCAGGTGTAGCCCAGTGCATTGGCTACATAGAAAGGCTTTGATTAAAGCAGCTAAGATATCCTGCACAAGCCATCACACTTGTCCTGAAGATAAACGTGTACATTATTCCCACTAGAAAAAAATTTGTCCTGGGAATTACTCACTCTTCTGGACCTTAAGTTCTTTAGGTTAGAGTATAACTTCTATCTACTCTGGTCACTTAGATTGATTTTAAATCTTTTAACCAGGAAGGGTTAAGGAAGGTGAAAGAGTCTTATTGTCAGTGGATTTTCCAAATGGTATAAGATGATCATGGGCTTCAGTGATTTGCACTGATTAGAATCTTTATGTGAGTAAACAATAATGATAATGTTTCTGAATTCCCAATTATTTATATAGAGAAGAAACTGCATTCTGTTTTCTCTTAGAATACGTCTAGGCTTAGCATGGTAAATGATTCTTATGACACTGTCTGTTCCAGTTAGAATCTCTTCAGAGAACATTAATACATTTATTCTCTAGCAATACTGAGGGGGAAAAAAGAAGGAGAAACTTGAACCAGAAACTGATATCCACAGTTAAATGATGGGATCTATTCTGGTAACAAAGGGCATATACCTGTTCAAAATTCTCTACTTAGTGACCATGGAAGGTGGAGGGGAAGGAAATCTTCAGAAGATCTGTGGATGGCTAACTGTGCCTTAAATCACGGCAACTCAAATTCTGTCAGTTACTGAAAGTGAACTGTCCCCAGGAGTGAGGAGGTGTTGACTTACCTTTTTGATTCAGTTGCTGAGGTGTGATGATCAATTTGAGTCTTAGATAAGGTACTGTCTGAACAAGAACTTCATGCTATTTATCATTTGTGTACAGGTCACATTTGAGATCAGGTCTCCAATCCGAAGTCAAGAGGATATAATTGCTTAGTGTAGTTAAGTGTTTTCAAAACCTTAGTAGACACTGCTCTGTATCTTCAAATATCTAAATACATTTGCAATGTTGACTAAAGAAGCGTATGTGGCTCTAGGTGAAGCTGAAGGCAGAGCTGGGAACGGATCCAAGATCATTCAAGGCCCAGTCCAGTGCATCAGCACGAGTCATCCTTCCTCCTGAACTTTATCTCAACTGTGACAAAATTCTGTGCTCAATTCATTTTAAAAAACAGATACTATCTACCTATAGTGAATTTAAGAGTTAATATCTTATTATTTATTGATCACATTAAGATCTTCATTAAAAACCACGATATTGCCCTGAGTGTGCGATTAAACCTATTTGAAACCAACATGTTTTTATGAGTTGGCATAGTTACTCCCATTTTCTCCAGTGAGAGAGCAATTTCATATCCAGTAGGTCTACAGTATTATTCAAACAGCTATGCACTCCACTGACAGCATTTGTAAACAAACAAGTGCAGGAAAGAGCATTTGTTTAGACAAGACAGTCTAGTGACATCAGTAATAATTTTCAACAAATGCACATTCTAAGGCAGAGCAGAATTCCACAGAGGACATCCAAGCTTTAAAAAAAAAAATCTGATTACGTCCTATTTTTACAAGTGGTTCAAAGTGTTTCACCTCCCATTTGCATGCTTTCAGGGTTAATTAGAATGCCTCCGATAGTCCTTTCAGTATTTTAAGTCTCCTCAAAAAAATCTAAGTATATGAAAGAGCATAGTTTACTTTACTCTAGTTTTCTTAGGAAAAGCCTTTGGTTTAGAGAAAATTAGACATAATCAGGTACTGACTGTAGGCAATCCATAATAAGTGTTACTGAAACTGCAATATGCATTGCAGATTCATTCATTCTGATAACAGTAATTTGAAAGCTAGATATAAAATTAAAAAATTCTGTTGCCAGGGTCAGGTGATAGTCCAGATTCTATTTTTTATTAATTAGTCAGTCTGAACATCTAAAGCAAGAATAAAGACATTGTTTCCCTGCAGAACTAAAAATTCCAGCCTAACCTCTCCAGGGCAATGTTTCAGTCCTGTTTCTCCAGGGATAGGGCAAGTTTTATAGCTGGGACCTCTCTGGTTCTCAAGAGAAAATATGATAATTCCACAGTATTGGAATTACATTCTTAACAAGTGTTAATAAATGCCTTAACTAGACTCATGAACTTGTTGAAGGAATCCTGTAAAGTTCTTCACAACAGGACATTAAAAGATACCTGAGACTGGGAGAAAATTCTCATTTAAATAAAAGACAAACATAGCAAAGGCATCAAACATGGTAAATTTGAGTAGGCTTGTAATGAAAACCACAGCTTAATAAAGATGAAACATCCAACTAATTATATATCATGGTTTTATTTGATGTAACATGCATTTGTATAATAGATATTTTAATATATTTTATTAAGCCTGTATAAGTTATTATATTAAGTAATATATTTAGAAGTCTGAAGGAACAGTACTGTAAAATGTTACACATAGACATTTGGGGAGAACTCATGTTTTCTTTAATAGACTAAGTTGTGGGGGATTTTCTTCAGCATTAAAAGAAATTGTGATTTCACTGTTTATCTCAGATGGAGTTGGACCAATGCTGCATTTGTCATAAATGGCCAGCCATTCCCCACACTCAAGTTCCCGGATGCTTCCGTGACACAGGTTGCTTCCATGACTCTGCCAATTGCAGAGTTTGAGGCCACTAGGACCATGTGGAGATCTTTTTTCAACCTGGACAGAACCTGCTCATCTTGGTAACACTTCCTTTTTTTTTTTTTTTTTTTTTTTTTTTTTTTTCCCCTAGATCTTTGCCTGATTAAGAGGGTGGTTTTATTGCATAACATTTTGTGGTTAGGCGGAATCAAAAAGTTCACTTGTGGAGAATGGGAACATCTGATCCTTGTTTCATTCAAAATCCTCCCTTAAATTTCTCTTGTAGTATGGCTGAACAATGATATTGATTTGAAAGTGTGTGTGGTTTTTTTTTTTAAACTAATATTTCCTTTCTTCCCTTTCCTGTTTTCTGATACACTCAAAACCTGAGAACAAGAAAGCTGGATATTTTTAGAGCGAAATTTACGTGTTTGGGGGTTTGTTTTAATCAAAAGTAGGATGTGTTGGAATTTCATTGCACTCTAAGGAATTGCAGAAGCATAGACTAGGCAGTGCTAAAGTGTCAGCTCTATTGTCTTCTGATCAGTCAGATCCATTAAAGAATCAAGAGACTGACAAAAAAAAGTCAGTCATCTAGAGAGCAACGCTGTAAATGCAGCAGTTGTGATGCTTTGAGTACAAAGCCTGTGAGCAGAGCTGCAGAAAAAGAAAGGGAGGCAAACACAGCCTATAACGAAGTAAAATATCCAGAAATTGTATTTTTCTATTGACTGTGCCATATGCCACACCAATGAGCAATAAATTATTTTTTTCAGGAATACTAAGTATGATATAAAATAGAAAGTAATACTGAATGGTTTGATAGATGTGAAAAAAATGTTTAGTGAGACAAGGGATAGTAATGAAGTACATTACGTTGCTGTTTTAATGCCCTGTCACTGATGAGATATACTAAGGCCATAGCATGTATTTGCTGGTGGATGCTTCGGTTTTTTCTTTTTTTATGGATGAGAATATAGCTGGATGACTCCTGACTGTACTAGTCAGTACTTAACTGTAAACCTTTTCTAAGTATCAGTAACAAAATGCTCTGTCCTTGACTTTCTGTACATTTTTCATTTAATGTTTTTGCAGGAGAAAGGGGTGGGAGGGAATGACAGGAGAGAACAGAAATGGAAGGGAAGGATAACAGAAAAGGAGATGGTATATTTCACAGATATTAATTGAGAAACTACATTTTTTTCCTCTTTCTGCCACTAAATTGGAGTATGACTTTGGGCAAGTCAGCTAACATTTTGGGCTCAAATATGCTGGAGTCTGTATCTTGAGGATCATTTGTCTCTGGTACAAAAAGTACAGGGGGGATGTAAATATGTTAAAATTCTTATTTGCAAGTGGTTTAAACTAGAGTCCCTCTAATGGCTGCCCTTGTAGATTGAAATGAGCCTCTTTTGGGTTCTGATCCAGCAAGGTCCTGGATTACATTGCTGTCTTCAAGCAAGAGCTGGGTTCAATGTGTCCGTGTCTAAAATGAGAGGTATGCCCAAGTGAATGGCTAAATGACAGCCTCACTAAGGGTAGTAGCCTGGACACACATTCTTTCAGTATTAGCAAATGTTAGACACTTGACATATTACCACTAAGATAAATGACAAATCATGTTTAACTCCCATAATCTCTAATGTCCAAAGTGGTACATGAGCTAATTTTGAAGTGCTTAAAAGCTTCAGGATTTAGTGAGTCACATTTTTAATAGATAATTTTTTAGAATTAAAGCATTTGGTTCCTTTCATGTAAAAAAACAAACAAACAAACAAAAAAACCAAACCCCAATACTATGCAAAGACACTCTATGATTCATATTTGCAACAGTACCAGCAAGGACAAAAAGACCGTAAAAAAAAAGAAAGACACAATGAGATATGCTGGATAAGATTTTAAAAGCTTTACCAGTGAGGAAGAACTGAAAATCCTGCACTTGATATTTAATGACATAATATTGGCTCAAGCGTTGGAATTACTTTTGCGATATATTTGTGATATTGTTACTAGAAAAAGATGGCTATTCTTCCCAGGATCTGCATTACCATGGTAGCTTTCTCTGTTATGTACATAGGACTGTTCTGAATTCTGAGAGATTCGAATTTGGCTGAGGATGAATAAGCAGATGTAGTCTGCAAACACTCTGCTTGTGACTTCTACAGGAGGTCACAGCAAAAGAGAATATCTGATCAATCACCCTGTCCCAAACCAGCCACAGGAAATCATTGCTTCTGGTATGTCTGGACTTGACAGATGTCTGTCTGATCATTGTGTGTTACTATTCAAACGTCTTTGAAATTTTCAAGATAACAGACATAAGAAGCAACACAAAATGTTTGACAAAGTGACACTGTTTTGTAAGACACAGAATAATTGAGAAAGTGACATGAGACAATAGCCTTCAATAAGCTTCATTTTCTCTTGAAGGTTTGACTTTTCCACATGTTAATACTTTAACCTGTTACCCATAAACCAACAGAATGAGGCACTGCTTGATGTTGGCTACATAGAACAAACTTGGAAAGCAAAGCACAGCAGCAAAGATCCATATCTGACTTTACAGGACACAATTCTCATTTTTAAGGAACTGTCTCTGTAGCCTATCTACATCTAGACAAATGATCGCAATGGATCAGCTGCTGGTTTTAGATACCTCTTTCCATCCTCTAATGAATCGTGTGGCTGCTGTTCAGAACCTTTACACAACCAAACGTAATTTGCTAAGTCTAGACTTGCAGGAGGGTTTTGACTTTTGTAATAACAGTAACTATGGTGTCAGGGTGACTGTATTATGCAACAGGCTTCATGACCTCAAAGCCCCAAGATTTGCTGTTTTGCCACTTAGCATTCCAAGATCCCTGTACAACGGTAGGTACTAATCTCCTTTTTGCACCCTAGAAAACTCAATACACAGGAGGCCTAAGAAAATGTCTTAGTATTGTCCCTTGACAGTGGAAAAACTGAAATACCTTTTTTCCTACATTTTCTACATTAAACAGTTTACAGTTGAAACTCTAAATACAAACACCTGTTAACGACTGTGAAGGAAATACTATAACTCAAAGCTTAAATTTCTGTAACTTGCTATAAGTCATTGAGCTCACCAGAAGCTAGGAAGCTGGTTATTTATATGTTTACTCTTGCCCTAACTCCCTATGGCATTTATTTAGCTAAATTCAAAAAGAAGAAATTTTATTCAGGTTATATTTCTTTTAAATACTAAGAAACAACTACGAGTTCACATGTACTTTTAGTAGTCTTTCTGTCCTGTTTGCCAATGGGCTTAAAATTGATGGGACAGGAAGAAATAACTATTTTTTCTTTTACACTCTCCACTGTGAATCTTTTGCAGAGTGAAGCAGAAGAGTAATTTTAATCTAAATAGCAAGGCCTATATTAAAATATTATATTGCTCTTGATGTTAGTAGGCCTGATGTGCATGGATAATTTTTCTCCTCAATGTATATTCTTAGAGACATTTGATCCCTTCTTTCCCATTCTCTCCTCTTAGATACCACTGGGAACAGATTATGGCTAGAATAAGAATTTGAATGAATTCTTGTTTGCCTTCACTAAAAGCCCTACAGATTTTCCCATTATTTCTCTTTCTCTCTTGTCCCTTTTCTACTTGCACTGAACATTGGTTTGTAAAGAACCTTCCTAGCATGCTCAATCCATTCTGCTTAATGACTGAATTTATTAGGTAGGATATAATTTTAAGTAGAAGAGTCCTGAGCAATGCTTACTTTGCAAGATCGCTAAAGGTTTGGGGATAGAACAGTGCCTGAACTGTTCAAACAGGGGTATCAAAGCAAACAGTGAGAACTCAGACCCAGCACACTTTGCACACTTTGGACTTAGATAAATACTGAAAAAACAACAAAAAGAAGCAGAGGTGTGAAAGACTGCTGGCTTTCCTGGCTGAGTAGAAAACCTTCCCAACCGAGGCAAAGTACCATTGAAACAGTGATGGCTATCTGAAAAAAAATGATTATGGCAAATCTGAGCTTCTGGTGACCCCTTTATTAACACGGTGTTTGATGCCTTTGCTTAAAATCATAAACTCCACAGAAGCTACATACCTATAGCTGTACATTTTTAAATGTGGAAATAAAGCTTATACATTATCATACATGGCAATGTATAAACTTCACTTCCAGATGTTCAGACATCTAAATATTTTTCAAAATTACTTTCAAACACCTGCATAGTAGAATTAAATGAGTATAACAGAGGAGAACGAGTCACTTAAATTCAGAGACCAAGATTGTAATTTAATGGAAAAAATTCATTTGAAAGGGGAGTGCTATTCCCTGGCTCTGCTAGAGAACAATCACTGGAGAGGACACCTTGTGGCAGTCAGTGGTTGGATAAGTGCACATGGCTGTAAAAAGAGCTCAAGTAGCTGCTGGTTTGTAATAAAAGTAATAAGAGCCTTATGGTGCTCTCCTCTGAAAAGATCAGATTACAGTTTAGTAAAGTCAATTTGTAATTAAAATATAAATTATCATTAGACAACTTGCCACTGTTTCTTATTTAGGCTTGTTTTTCTAAAATTAAACTTTATCAGCATTTGTTCTTAAAATAATTTTCATAAAAAGTAAAGTCCTTTTTGCAAGCTCAGGAAGGATTCCTGTTTGAGCGAGAATTCATGAGAATGGTTTTGATGATATTTAGCTTCTTCAGTAAACATTACATCTTGTTATCCAAACATCCTTTGTTTATATTTTCTGTGTTATTTATTCTCAGTTCAACACAGAAAAACCTATGTTCAAGGTAATAAACGTTTAAATGGTGATTCTTGTTTTGAGAGTCCTTCAGAGTGACTCTCTGGTTAGATCATGGCTAGTTCAAACTGGGAAGGTACGGTTTTCCTAACAGGTTTTCAAATTGAGTATTTTAGATCGCAAGATGTTGAGGTACTTGAGGTTCTCCTTAAGGTGATCCTTCACTCAGACACGTGGTATTGCAAGCCTACACATGCAGTTCTGAATCTTGAGTAGCCTAGGGTTCATGTCTGGTTTTGTACATGAGTCTGGGGCCAACTATAATACTTAACTTCATTTTAATGTCAGTCTGTATACTGAATCAAAACAAATTTAAGCAGAAGATCTCAAAAGGATGAGAGAAGGTTATCCTATGATCAGTTTTACTCATTGTTTGACTAAAAAAAAACCCCACTGATTTAATTTGTGATGCAGATACATACTCCTCATGTAATTATAAAGGAATGTCCTACTAGCTTCTGTTGCAAAAGAAATTCTGAAGGGTGAGAATCTTCATGTGAATACAGAAATACAGGAAAAGAACATTCCTGGGAGTCCCAAGGATTTTCACAAACAATGTACAGCAGAAAAATAAAATTGAGGAGTTCATATTGTAAATGTGTTCTTTTGAGAATTGGATCGTGGCAGGAATGTTTGCTGGGAGGCTCTAAACCTCTGTCTTACACATCAGCTTATGAAAAATGATGGTATTTAAAAAGCCCAACTGTTTTTTTAAGATATGTAAGGCCAGAAAATCAATTTGTGAATCATGATAAGTAATGATAAGTACCATCACACTGTGGCACTTTGTTGGAACTTCATTTTTTTTTTATACCTATGTTGACAGCAGGGACCATAATCTCAAGTTCACACTTTCGATTCAGAACTAGATTTCCTCAAGTTACATATCTATAAAACCCAGAAAGAGCATTTAACTTATTCCCAGGTTGTTTGGCTGTGGGAAATTAATGCAAACAAACAGATAGCATTACACTCCCATTGCAGTGAGTGTAGTTAATGAATATGACAATAATCTGAAGCACAACTAATCGAATTGAAATTAAATTATTATTACCAAATGATGGTGTATATCACCAATTTTTAAATGGAAGGACATCAAATATTAATTTAACATGAAATGCAGGGGGAGTTTCTCTTGGAGCACGGTCAAAGATAAAGGTTTTCTGTTTTATTATTCCCTCTCGCAAGAAGAGCGTCAAAATTCAATCACCTTTTTGTTTTATTGATAGCCAGAATTTCATTACCCCTGGTCGGGTTGGAAGGAAGATGAAACATGCCAGCTTTTTATCTCTGTGTTCATACTTCTTGCAAGTAAAAGCATAAAATGGGATTCTGCAAACCTCCTTGGATATCTTCTCTAAGACTGCTGTCAGGGTTCTAGTATGCCTTTTTACAATTTCAGCTGCTACTCTATGTGATAGTTACAGTTACAAATCATATGTTTTGCTATTTTAGGTCAACTGCACGGGTACATATACACATTTCTGCCTGTCATTTGATATGGTTCTCTCCTGACAAATCCAGCATTTTGTGGGAACGAACAGGCATTCAAATCCTGATATAAACATGCTGTTCAGGTAAAAATCTTTTTTGCAGCTCTGGTACCTTTCTTCTGATGGCAGCAGTGAACCAACCATTACTTATGTACTAGGGACAGAAATAGATACATTAGATAATGCTGCTGAGGTTCAGTGTAGTCAAACAGCACGGATTTATTGCTGCTCTGATGCTACTGAGCACTTGTTTTACAGCACAGTATAACTTAAGATCAGTCAGTCTCTTCTCTATGGGATCAAAGTTTTATCTAATTGCTAGTGTTTAATTTTTCCTTAGATAGTTGAAACACAACCTAAACCAGCTTTACAGTTTGGACATTGTTACCAGTGTAATACCTTATATAGCTGTATTAATATTATCTTATGGTACTTCTATATCCCCTTCCACCCAAGATATTGAGATACTGAGTCTCACAAAACATGATATATCTAAAGTATTACAAGAGAAGTATCAACACACTTGTGAAAGTGTGTTGCTTTCACATGACTTTGACAGAGATACTTGAAATCCAGATTTCTTTGTGCATAGTAAGAACGCTTATGTTTAAGAAACAACAGCTGTTTGCAGCTTATCCAGAAGAATACGAATAGATACAAATACGTATTTTTCATCTTCATATCATCTCCTGAATAGTCAAACAAATGAATAATCAAAAGCAATGTGAAATCAAAGGACAGCAGATGAAATTCTGAAACTTCTTAAGTCAATAGGAATTGTGTTATTGACTTCAATGAGGCCAATATTTTACCTGATACATTGAAGTTCCAGCCCTTACAAAAATGGAATAGGTAGGTCATTAATCATAACCATGTAGAGTTACACTAGTACAAAGCTGTACACTAAATTCTGATACAAAAAGTTATTGTTTTCTCTGTACCCAGGGGAGGGTGTTGGTGATAGTACTCACACAAAAATGAAATTCAAATGGGGCATCTTATTCAAGATGGAAAATATATGCTGATTGCAGCAAGAAGTACTTGTTTTTTTTTTTTTTTGGGAGAACTATAGTTATGAAACACAGCCTAAGTCTGAGCCTAAAAACATTCCCCTGATGGCTTTACATTTTCTTCAGATGTCCTACAGCTCTTCTATCAACAGCCATTACTTCAAGGGTAAGACACATGCAACACTAGATATGAAATTAATATGGATGATTTGAAACAGAAAGGTTATCTTAAATTACCACTGTTCACAAATACGTTGAATCTTTAAAATCAAAAGTGTGCACTTTTGTAAAAGAACTATGAAATGCCCTTAGTAATTTGGAAGCATTTCCTGCTGATAGCCAAAATATCACAAGTGAATATTAAATAACTTCTGAATCATTGCATTTGTTCTTCATTTTTCTTTGCATATTTTTGAGGTACAAACCATGATTTTCAGTTTCAAGAAAGTACTTAAAAATGCTTTATTTGATGCTGACAGTACTTACAATATTTCTGTAACTACCAAACTATAAAGCTAGGGGGATAACAATTAAAAAAATAAATCCATGTGAAATTAACAGTTTGTATCTCACTAGTTTTTCTAACTGAATTTTTAACATACTGTTTTTCAAATGAGTAGTCTATAATTGCTTTTCTTATTAAACAGATTCTTAGATAGTATGATAATCAGAATGGTACAATTATCCAGGATGATAGACTGAATTTTGAAAGATGAGGGTGGCTTACATAGCATTATTTGTTTCCGAACATAAAATAAAATCTCAAATATGGTTATACTTTGTAGGCTAAAAAGTTATATCCTGGAGAAAATATTTCTCCTATTAAACTGGGGTGGGGAAAGTATACTGGGAACATAAAAGGAAGTTCTTCTCCACCCAGTTGTAACTATTTACAGCATTCTAAATTTTTTATAACATTCATATATAATAATCTAATTCACTGGAATAATATTCAAGAAATGTATGAAATGTGAATTGTATTTTTTCATATATCTTGAAAATGTTAGGTCACTTTTGAACTGTTGCCAAAAATATGAGGACACTGTGTCAATTTATTCTAAGAAGGCAACCAGAAAAAAAAATTTAGTCTAGCTATATGAAGCTCTTTAAGGGAATATGAAGTAAAATACAACCAAATACTATAGATGACTACTCAGTCAGGAAAAATGCATTTGACTGTTAGTCTGTCTTCTGATTCATCTACAGTCTTCATCACTCAGCCTCTTCACTTAAATACGTTGTAAAAATAGCTTTCAGACTGAAGCATTGAAACAGCTTACACAGCCAGAAGAATGAAACTTGCTGAGTGATTCTACCATTTTAAGATTATATTATATAAAATTCCCAACATCAAAGGAAGGAAAGCAGTCATCTTCACTTCACCCCACTTCCTTAGGGCAGTAATATGTGCTGTAACTATCCAAATAATTCAGTTCTTTGTTTTCATTTTAAATTTATGTCTTTGTCTTGTAGTTTACATACTAGCATTTCTGCTACAAATAAAATAGTTGTACACATATTATACCATCATGCCTTCATTCATAAAAACAGATGTAAGACTCATACTCCCGTTTCAGGTACAAAATGCTTTGGCCATGAACCCATAGAGGAAGGTGCCTACAGTTGAGAGAATTTCAAAAGGTGGCAGCAGTGTTTCAATATGGCCAGGCAAATAATGAAATGCCAGCAAGTAGGAATAGTAAGAAGCAAATATGGTATATTAAAGTACCCAAAATAACCTGTGGGACAAAAGTTCTCTTCTGTATATGTAAATAGGTGTGTTGCTTCTTTCCAAAAATCTCACTCCTTTAAAAAAATGCATGTTACCATGATGATGGCCGCAGGGACAAAAATCAGGCAGAAAGCACCATTTTAGTTTTTCTGCAGGTGACCCAGTCCCTCCAGGATGTGTTTCTGCTCCAGTCCAGTTCAACTCCCTCTTTGTCATGCTGCTCAGACAGCTTGTGCACCCTGCCCCTGCATGACTGCCCCTGCACCAATGCTCATCGATCAAACTCAAGGAAAAGGCCGGTGAGATTTGAAAGTCTGCTGGCTTATGTGCAGAGCCAGCTTCCAGGGATTTGGTACAGTACTCAGGTAATGTTATCCTCCTCTGACACATCAGTACAACTACTTTAAAATATAATTTATTATTTAAACATATTTATGGATGACCATAAGAAGTTAAGCAAAGGTATTGCAGTGTTATTATTCTGAACCATGGCATTGCCCTCCTAAGAGATTAGGATAGTTCACGTAACAGAGCATATAGAGTCTTCTTCAGTCTTCAATTCATGCAGGATAGCTACACCATGAAAAAATTTGCTTTTATATTTTTTCACTAATATCTTTCAAAATAGTCTCTTGTGAAATGTTCTTTCTGTGCTGTTGCTTCCTTGATGGTTCATTTTTTGATTGCTCTCTTAAATACAAAATAGGCATCTGTGAGATTAAAATGAGGACATAAATGGGGATTAATTTAAAGGAGGATTATGAGGGGATTCTAAATCTAACTATATAAATAAGGGACTACAAATGTAACCCAGTGCATTCATTAGTGTGATTGGCAGAAATAATTTAGCAGCCAGCTGAAAAATTACATTGACATTGTTTTCTTATACTATGCACTTTATCAAATGTATGCTAAAGAATTCCAGCTCTGTCCAAAGTGTCACCTTGACCAATTCCATATTCCACTTACTGCAAAGGAAAACAAAGTCCTTCCCCCTGCCCCCCAGACACCTGCTATGTTCATGCAACTGGCCTGAAGAAAGGATATTTGGGAAGTGAACGTACAAGCTTTGTTGTAGAAAATCTGTCCCTCATTTACACAGATATGCTGATAGAAATAGGACAGACTATGAATAATTTTAATGACTAATCCAGCTAATGCTCTAATAGCTTTGGATTTCTTTCTGTTGCGTCACATAATTTCCCTTCTATGTATGTCCATGCCATCTCCTCTGCAATTCTGGAGATACAGGCAGCTTCCCTACCTCTCTACCTTGCTTGCTTTATCTCCCTGAAGTCATGCCATTAGTAAAAGACAAGAATTCACAAAGGTGCAATTACTACTACTGTAGAAATGGACATAGATGACATCAATCTGTGTCACAGGTTTTGAGTATATGCTGCTATGAGGCAAATGCCTATGTATTTAAGGTGATACTAGAGAAGCCTCAGCTGAATTTTTCCTACCATCTAAACCCATTTCACTCTGCATTTGAATTGCCCATCCTGCAGTTCAGAGTTTACGTCTATTTAAAAGATGAGGAAAGAGGAGTCACATTGATTTCAGAGGTATATTTGAATAGAACTGGCCACCCATGTCCAATTTGAAAATCAGGGTAGCCACAAAGACTGATTTCTTCCAAGCATGCTCCTGTCATTAGGAGAGGGCAGCCTGAGAAACACTACACTGCCATTTATGAAGGGCTTTCAGAACCCCATGCTTGGCTGGAAAACTTTGAAAAGAAAACTAGATGTGCTACATGTCTGTGGGAAGCAGAAGGCAACAGCAGTTACCTTTGAAAAACCTGACTTAGGAAGGGCAACTTGAATAGCAGACTTGGAAGCAAAGTACTTGATGAAGTGTCTTTTGATCCCTATAATGTAAATCACGAGCGAAAAAAATGAGCTTAAAAATATAGCCAACCAATATCAACTAATGAGATACAGGAATCCAGCTGCTGACATTGCTGCCTGTGTTTGCCTGCATTCTTGCAAACAGATTGGCAAAGCCTTTAGTTAGCATTAAATTCAACCGGATAGTTTAAATGACACCATGATGATTAATTAGCTCAGGACTCATTCCAAAACTTATGCAAGTGTCAAACAGTTGCACAACATCTAACGATGAAGATTCCCAAAGCAATGGAAGTAATTTTATCCCAACATCCAAAAACATGGAACAGGTCTATTCCAAAGATGATCTCCTAAACAGCACAGTAGCTGTAAACCACTGTAGTCTGTGGATTTGAAACCCAATTTTCTTCCTCTTAATTGTTACACAGCTGTAGCAACAGGTCATGTAGTGTCTCTTTTCTTCCACGCCCAATAAGCCAGGATGTATTTACACTGATTGCTTAAGTGCCTAAAGAGACAGCCATGTCACTGGGCTGAAAAGAGAACTGATAGAAGATGGAGCAGAAAACAGTATTTCTAGTTGTCTTTTTGTGAAGATTCCTTTCAGAAGAGGAATCTCAGGCTGTTTCATTTGCACTCCGTGTGTGCAAATCTGAATTATCTGAAAATTATAATGTTTATTTTATGTGAATACTTAAATAACTATTGCCATGTAAACTATATTCAATATATGAAAAAGCTGTATAATGTCAAAAGGACAGTTGTTTTTTTTTGAATACTGGAAATAATGGAGCTTAATTTATTAAGGCTTTCTATATTATTTTTGCTTTTGAATGACATACAAACTTTAAGTAAATATTTGGAACAGTTCTGTCTCATCTGGATGCTCTAGTGTTTGATAACTCTTGTGCCCAGGCTCCACTCTTTTTCTCACTGAGGGCACTAACAACATCTGTCCCTTCTGCATACCTGGTGTGCAGAAACTTTTAGACTCTTAATAGCTAACAGGTTTACTTTTATCAAATCTGGCTGAGATTAGTCAATGGGCTTAAAAAAATCACTGGGAGGAGGGCAGGGAAGCAAAACTCTAGTGAATGGTATTTCTTAATATCCTTAAGAAATAAGCCTAAAAACGAAGGTGCTAACAATATGCTTTCACCCATATTTCCGCAGCCTATCCCTTACATATGATGATTGACTCATGGACTCCCTTCTTTGTGGAAACTTTGTTCTTGGTGTCTTTCAAAACTTTTCACATTTTCACCTGCTGGTGACCACAGGAATCTTTTCTTATTGGCTTGCTTGCTCGCTCAGCAAGTACTGAATTCTGTCTAACCAATAAAGCTGTGCGTCCAAGACTTGGGAAATGCAGGTTTGCAAATTCCTTTTCGCCCTACCCCATCTCTTCCCCAGTAGGGCAAGGACTGCTCTTTGAGAAGGATGCTTTTGAGGGAGCCTATGACTGTCTTTTTTTTCAGTATTTTAAAGGTTGAAGATTTAAAAGGTTTTCTTTTTCAAGATTTTTTTGTTTTTTTAAAATAATGCTATGCATTTAAAATAATATGCATCTAAATTTTTTTACCTTGTGTTCTCTGGGTGACACCCAGACTCTGGCCTTTATGCCATACAACTTTCTTGCATCAATACACTCTAACATGGAGGTTAATACCCTATGTCTTATGTTGCCAGAGGCCCCACTAATCTTGCTAACAGCTGCAGGAGAAAGGAAGTGATGCTTTTAAACATTTGTTGTTGACTGCTATGAAGAGAAAGTATCTGATCTACTTTGTGTCTTTCAAGATGTAGCAAAGTTCAGCAAATTCCCCATGCTACTTGTCCTACTGAAGACAAGGACTCCCTTGAGGAAGGGAGATGGAATTCATTTTTCCAGCTATTCCCAGACTAAATTGGAGAAGAGTCTGAGTACTGGGTTAGATTGTGACAAAAAAGGGGACTTCAATATGAAAACTCCTTGATAACTAATGAACTTAGAGGAACAACTTCTGCATACATGTTCACTGAAGCAAACGTTAACATTGGTCTACAGTTTACAGGATGCTTTCCTATGCTAGATAGAAATCAACACCCTTGGGTCTGTGAAACTCAGTCATTTTGAACCAAAGTAATCAGAGTGCATGAAGGAAACTTTCTGTGCAAAATAAACACCACTTGCACAAACAACTGAATTTTATCCTTTTCTTCTTACCTTCCTGTATGGGTTTTGTGTGACTGGACTTAGGTAGTAACAGATAGAGGAGAACCCAGCAATACTCTCCCTACTTCTCCAGTCAGGTGATAATCTTCTGACAGCACAGGATAACTATTTCCACTTCAACTTGTAGATTTTTAGAACTATAATCCCCTCCTTACCCCTCCTATACCTTACAGCTTCCGCTGGGAAATCCTTGCTGCAGAGATCCTTTCTATCTAGTTATACAAGCATGAACTTTCTTCTTAGGCAGGCCATGAAGTGAGGAATCTTCCAATTAAGTGGTGATGTATTTCTCTGGTAGATGGGAACAATGACCTAAATTTTGTCATTTTCATTTTTTACTATTCATCTGCTTTACACTAGGAACCTTGTGTATTCAAGTAATTTCTAAACAATGTGGGTTCTGCTGTCAGGATGAAAGTTAATTTTTTTGCCATGAAGTATTGTTTCTGCTCATAAAGGAGTTATCAATAATTTCCGTGGCAAGTTCTTGCCAGAATTCTGCTGGAGACCGACAGTCTCATGTGATGTTCCTAAATGTGCTTGCACAAGTCCTGCTTGTTTGGAAAGTCACCAGCATGAATATAATTCATGTTTTAGAAGTGTGATGTGCTGAAGTTACTGGAGTATGAGTATCAACACTCAAAAGTTTTAAAATAAAACAACCCTTTAAATGTTTGAATTCAAACTGAAACCATGTTAGTCTACGTTTGTAACTGTTTTTCGCGAGACCATATGCAGACAGATATCCCACTTAAAAAACATAATAAATATATTTTTGTGCTTATATATCTGGGGTATTATAAACAGCATTTTTGTTTTATGTCAGATTTATCATTCAATCTTGCAATCTGTTCTCCTGTTACCTATATTTGTATTCTCAAAAGGTACCAGTAAAGACAGCTTTTTTTTTTTTTTTTTTTTAAACCTGTAAGTAGGCCATGAAGCCATGGTGAGACACCCTGACAAACTTGTATGGAATGTCTGTGAGCCCCTGGGATCCTGGTTCAGAAGGTCAGTGGTGGAATTCTAGTTCATTTCACAAATGTATGGCCATATGCTGCCATCTGGCTGCTCTGCAGCTGGGAGTCAATAGTGCACCATAAGTTTTGTGTACCAAATTGCAGCTGTTTCGTGTGTTTCTGAAAAGCTGTTAAGATTTCTGCTGTATTATTTACCCCGTTTCAAAGCAGGTTCTCTTGGTCTGCTTTGGCTCTTTATGGGAAAGCAGATTGCAAGGCTGAAAGGTTTGATATCTATAAACAGATTCTTTTTTCTTTGCCTCTCAAAACAATGATATTCTTACCATCTTTCTAGAATGCAAGAGGAACCGAATCAATGTTGTCTGTGATATCTATCATTCTCACAACTATTATTGTGACAAGTTAGCACCATATTCCAACATACTATATGAGATCTCGAAATGCTAATTCAAGCCAAAGCCTATGATGGGCTTTTTCTTACCTCATTTTTCATAAAAGCCTCTGAGACTGAACTGGGACTGACTAGCATCCTAACAGTTCTGTGTATTAGAGACTATTACACCTCATTATTGTGACAAAGATTGTAAGGGAAGAAAGAAATGGCACAATATTAATTCATACTTTTCTTACAGTGCCAGTCTCATCTTATTATAAGTTTTATAAATTTATACCATTTTCATTGCAGATGTTCCCGAGGTGCAATTTTGTCCATTTGAAGTTATGGTGCTTGACCAAGCACATGATGAATACGAAGTACTTTGTATATCTCACATCACATCCATTTGATCATGCCACCAATGAGAAACAATTTGACAATTTCAAATTAGACAAATCGATAATTTGACAAATTTTTAAGTTTGTCATTTTCAAACTCGAAATTGTCAATATTGTCTTTAGTATTCATTACTTATAATAGTACTGTATTTTAGTGAATTCAAGTCGTAAAAAAATAAGAAATGAGGATATGTATTTTGTAGGCAAGAATACTAGTTTTTATGCAGATGCCTTATTAGAGATTTTAATTTATATTCCAAACTATTTAATCTAAAAAAGGTGTTATTCAAATACTGAATATTTACAAAGCTGCTCCAGTAAGTTGATTTCTATATGCCCATTTGTTGTCCTTATAGCTAAACCCTAGATAACCCCTTCTGATTAAAAGCAAAGATATTTGTCATTGCAATAATCAGAAAGACTAACAGTTATATTTTTTGAAATAGGAAAGCTATTTGACAAACTGTGCATATATTTTCCATATAGTCAGCCATTTCATGACGGTAAAACAAATCAAGAGAATGTACCTTTTATAAAATGCTGTTTCATTGTTAAACTATAATTTTTCCAGAGAAACAGCATTGTGCAGTTCACCCATATGCAAAACACTTGTAAAACTGAGAGATTAATGGAGGGTCATCATTTATATCAGAGAGTAGGGGAATGAATTCTGTATCATTATGTTCCTGTGAGAAATATGAAGGTAATAAACCCAGCATTTGTTCTGAGTTGTTTTCGAGAATATGTGCTGTTAATAGTATTGCTAAACTTAATACACAGGCTGTTTTTTTAGCTGGCTGTGAGTTTAGTCCTAACCTCACAGTCGACTGATCTTCCTAGCTTCTTCCTTCTCTTGCAAGTTTCTCTTGTCAGGTTATTGACAAGAACATGACAGAAGCAGCCCTGCTATGTAAAGCATAATGGGAGAATTATTGTAGGAGAAAGGAGGGTAAAAGCTACTTTGGCATCCTCCCTTCACGAGATATTTGAACTTAATCACCAGGTAATGCAATCTGAAGTCAGGAGTTGGCTTTAAAAAAAAAAAAAAAGACAAAAACAAAACACCACCAGGAAAAAGGAAAGATCAGAAAGGGCATATAGAATTTCCAGGGTGAAGTTCAAAACGTTAGAAATGCTGAGAAGTTTGTGCTGAAGTTTTTCATAATTATGTTCTTTATGCTCTAGAGCAAATTAAACAGAATTTTTAACTTTGATTCTTTTCATGAGAAATATCAACCTACATGAATGCTTTTCAGTGAAGACTGGTTTTGCTTCAAAATAGTTCTCCTTTCTGCAAATAACACAATGAAATTGTCAAAGCACCTTGCCCGTTACTGTTTTAGAAGAATGTCACATCAAAAGCAGTGTAAAATGTAGTGGTTTTGTTGTTGTTGCTTAACTTACTGGGTTTTTTTTTTCCAAGTAGATTACGTTCCTTAAATTTCCAATGTAGGCATTATGAAAAATTCACAACAGAGACCTGGAAACCCTGAGGAAAATGTTATCCAAAAGAGACTTAAAATGTGTAATTTTAAAATAATTTTTCTACAAACCATATTTATAGAGGTACCTACCCTGTAACCCTATCTCAGTAGGTATGTTTCATGAAAATCACGTGAAAGACACAACTTCTTTCATAGTTAGAGTTTGATTCAAAATGCGGTACCTCTAGCAGTAATGGCTTAAGCAGTCACTTGAGTGCCTTCAGTGTTTAAACAGCTGCACAGTCAATTTAACTCAGTTTAAAAGTATCCATCATCAGATAGTCCATTTTGGTTAAACAGACAGTGGATGTTATGCAGCTTGAATTGCCGGGAGGGGAATCTCATACTCAAAATGTGATGCTAAATAATATGGCTCATAAGAAACTGGTTAATTCTGTCTTCTGAGGCTGTTGTAACAAAATTGATGATTATATTCTGTTTACCAGAGCTATTGAGAATGAATTAGGTTGTATTATTTTCTGCAGACATTGGGGGCTTTTTCTTTGTTCCAGGTTTTATTTGGTAAATCTGTAGGTAGATTTGCGTTCTGTCTGCTCAGCAGATTCTGCATGTACCACTACTTAAAGTTACTGCAAAAACTCAAGAACTTTTCCAGCACAGAAGCTTGAACCAGAACTTTTAGTACTTGGAGGATTCCTTCTGCCATGATTTTAGTGTGAAGACTCTTGCATCCTTAGCCTTGTCTTAATCCTTTGTTCTCCATTTCTACGCTGCCTCACGGTAGGTGTCTTAGCACTCTTGCTTGTGATGTGGTTGTAGTTGTAGATGCAGTGTTCTGCAGATTAGGGTCACAGCCATACTAAGAGCTCAATAGTGCATTTTTTCCAGGGTCAGAAACTCTGCTAGTAGATTTTCATGGGTGCCAGGAATCAAATCAGTAGAAGGAGCTCCAAAGATGGGATGGGATGAAATGAAATTAAATTAAATCAGACAGCCTACATTTCCTACCCATGGGAAGCTTCACAGTTTCTGGGTTTTCCTTTTGATTCAGAATGAAAACTTTCCCAGCAGAATGAAATTTGAAAAGTCTGACCAGATCTATTTTGAACTCTTCTTCAAGTGTGCTCTCAAAAAGGCTCCCAATTACATGATTTTTTTTTGATTTTTCATCTCTTCTATTTCCTACAAAAAAAATACTTGTATATTACCCTTTCCTTTTCCTTCCAGTCTTCCTCCTGGTTTGTCCCCTCAAACTTGCTCCATACAGTTTGCCTTCTGCCAAAGAACTGCAACTTGTTCTTTCTTTTGTGATGCAATCAAATTTTCATACTGTATTGAAAGCATAAGTTAGTGATATTGTTTAGTTTTATGTTCTTATAAATATGTATAGTTCTCTGTGAAAATAACACAATTTCACTGATCAGAGGAATTTATCATCTAGTACCAGTAAGGGAACTCTCCGATTTGTGCGTGACAGAAGTCCACAAAACACATCAAAGATTATTGCTGTTCTGTTCAGAATGCTTGAATGCACCTTTCTGCACAAGAAAACAAAAAAAAAAAGATCTGGTTTCAGCTAACCGTATCTCAGCAATCATAATCCTTTGATATTAATCTGGATGCTCAAGTAAAAGATAGGCTCTCCAGCAACACAGCAATCCCCTTTGAAGATCTAGTTGTCCTTATATTCGTAGTACAAATGCTCCATTTTTTCTGTTTGGTTTCAGCCTCTGAAACAAAAGCTAGACTAGAAAGCCCTTGCTGAAAAGAAAATTCCTACTGGAGAATGACTGCTAAGAAATAGTGTCTCATTAATTTTCCTCAAGACTTTCATCTTGCAGTTACTAGCAGAACACTCAAAACAGCTCACAACTCTCCTACACTTAAGCCTTTAAAAGCATAGTCCTTTTATGAAACAGACTTAGTTGCTCTTGGTTCCTTTAATGTGGGAACCCTCTTTGTCTCACGACCTGTGAGTCTGCTCTTCATCTATTTGTATGCTCCTCTCTGAAAGTGGAAGACGAGGCTAATAGCAAACGAGCATACTTGTCAGGATTTCCAGTTGCTGAGAATCCCTAAAAGTAAGGAGGGATGCTGTATAGATGGAGGCTTAGATCTGTTATATGAAGGTGAATACTCTATTGTGATA
This sequence comes from Nyctibius grandis, assembly GCF_013368605.1. Taxonomy (NCBI): domain Eukaryota; kingdom Metazoa; phylum Chordata; class Aves; order Nyctibiiformes; family Nyctibiidae; genus Nyctibius; species Nyctibius grandis. The sequence goes on from NC_090666.1 coordinate 17,645,753, forward strand.
ATATTGGATGGGCTAGAATAATTAGCGCAACAAACAAAAATATCACAGTTGTACTTTAACCTTGTTAGAACCAGAATGGTTGTGCCATCAACGTGTGTATCTAGTAGTATGATAAGAATAGAGTCTTGTCAATATGTAATATTGTATATACCTGACAGCCACATAAGGGAAGGTAAAGTTCTCATTTGGCAGATGCTGTTGGTCAATAAAGCCTCACAGGCACTATTTAGCCAATCACCCTGCCATATGGCTTCCTGTCCTACTGCCTGAATCGAGTGGAACAAAGTGAGAATTTTGAATGTTCACTGCTGGAGAGAGGAAAGTCATAAGCCAAGGGAGGGGCTTACCTCTTCACTGTCTTTGTTCTCCTACCTTCCTCCAAACTCAAATTTTATAGCAATCCTTTCAGCTCACCTATCAAATTCCTGTTATTTTTATCTGTCTTGCTTATGTAGATAAGGCGTGTCATCCATTTTTGCTGCTTGAAAACAGGATGCTCCTCACCTCTGGGTAAGTAGGTCAAATTTGGCTTTTTATGATCATTGACGCTCTCCTTATGGCCCTGCTGTTGTACTTGTATCAGCTGTAATGCATACGTGGAAGCACGCAAGGTAACATTAAAGATACATGGGATAATCCCTGCAAACTGCTGCTGCATTGAGAAATGTAGTGCCACTACTTCTGTAACGTTGGTCAGCTTCCAGTGGACACAGAAAGCACCATCACCATTTATATCTCTGATCTCTGGTTAGAATGGGTGCATATTGAGACTGAACTACATGCCTCCCCAAGGTCCCCCCTTACCCCTTATCCTGGAGATAAGGAAAGCTTTGTTTTGCTGTAAATCAGAGTTTTCTGTCTCCGGGAAAATCAGTTCAATGCCTTTCATGACTACTAAAAGCTCTGTGGAGACAAAAGTAAATGAAGTAGGTTATCAATTGCTGTCTGTTGGCATCATGGGTAACTTGGGTGTTTTGCATGTTCTTCTGAATTCTTTCTTCTTGAGTGAAAGTGAAACAAAAATCCTGGATAACATAATTTGTTTCATATTTATAGTACTAATACTGGTAAGTTTGTTAGACTAATAGTATTTATGGCTCCCCTGCCATTGGTGTCCCTGACAATGCCAGGGGGGTTAGAACTAGATGATCTTTAAGGTCCCTTCCAACCCAAACCATTCTATAATTGTCCTGGTAATGTAAATACTGTTTTACACATGTAGTTGTCTACCAGGTGTTAATAGTCATATTTTTTCATAATGGTGTAACAAGGAAAATGATGGAAATAAAATACAAAGAACGGAACAAAATACAGTATGTCAGCTACTACTGATTCTCCAATCTTGGCAGTCAATTGCTGTTGGCCTTATTCTTGCATCATACATGTTTTTTCATAGTTTAAATACTCCTTAAAAACTCGAAGTTCCCTAAAACTTACTTATTTTTGATGCTGAAAGGACAGCCTTACCTTGTATATATGGATGCATATTGTATACTATGTATAGTTGATAAGTTTTCCCTCTTTGCCATATGCATACATAATATACATAATATATAATATGCAGTTAAGGGAACAAATAAACACGCATAAATATTAGTGCTAGTTTTCTCTACCAGATAAGAGTTGAGAGTTGAATGGTTCCAATTTTCACTTCTGTTGGATTTGAGCCATTTAAAATAACTGATGTGCATCTTGGTCTAATGAGAGAAGAATGAGAAAAAGAAATCAGGCCAAGTAAAGTTTGAGGCAGAAAGAAGCACTTCACAGTACTCTGCTTAAAAAAAAAAAAAAAAGTCAGCAAAGGTAAAACAGGCATCCGAAGAAACTGTTGCTCAGCTCAACACAGCAGGGACATGAAGTTCCTTTCATTTGACAGATCTCCTGGCAGTAAATTTCAGCTATTGGAATTAATAATCCTTAAGTAAGATATTAGCTTGAATGAAAATGGTTTTGCTTTGGAAATCAGTTAATTGTATTCCTCAAATTCAGCAGAGACAACCTGCATCTTCTGAAAATAAATACAAAATAATCTGTGACACTAAAGATTATGATTAAAAATTAATTTACAATTCAAGGTCAAGTCATCCAACTTTACCTTCATTCTCATTTAAAAATAATTTTCAATACATTTACCATTCTATTTACATAGGATGTTTAAATTTAGTTTCCTCTCTTGTGAATTATGTCTGTGACTTAAGGCATGGAAATCGCAGTCATTTTTGTCATTTTATTCTTCTTAAATCAGTGATGTTTTTCTTTGAACTACTGCTATTCAACAAAAGTGGTTCAGGGAGTGATTCAGATTCGGAGAGGTTCCCTTTGGCATTTCACAGGAATGGCTGAAGTCTCTTCTTAGAAGTTAGCTACCTTACATAAATCAGGAGTAATAAGGTACTCTTCAGTGTACCTACCTCTGTAACTAAGATCAGAATCTGAGTGTACAGGGAGATAGACAAGGCAATGGCTACATATCAGGCTTCATTTTAAGGAAAGAAAAATACAGCGGGCGCAGAGCAAAGCGTATGTAACCATAGTTTTGCAAAATCAGAAAAAAAAAGTGTATGTTTCTACATAATACTGGCTATGACCTAATATACAGTGGGTTTGGCAATGTGCTTACTGGTTTGGTAACAAAGGAATGGTACAACTTGTCTTGCCTTCAGTGTTATGTGTAGGAAACACTGGTAAATACTTTTCATCCATCAGTAGAAATTTGTGACAATTTCCCATGTCAGAACAGGGCATGTCTTACTCCCTTAGGATGGATGTTGGGGACTTTTCTACCTAGCCTCCTACCCTTCCTTCTGAAAGGTTAGCCAACATATGTCCTTTCTCTAATGGTTTTCATCCTCTAAAAACAGATGAGAGGGGAGAGATTTGTACCAGTGTAGTTAGCCAAAGCACTCCATCAGTGTTGTTTGCTTTGTGTGTTTCTGCACAGGTAACATAAACAGGTCCCAAAAAAGCAGTAGGTCTCCTCAGAGGAGGATGACTTCAGACTCAAGGAGTAATCCTGAGATCATAACCTGAGGCAAGTGGAAGAAAAACCCATCTGGATAGAAGGAACAGCACTAGTCAGAAGGGAGCTGTAGCTAATTTTTTACTATTAGCAATTCATGTTATCTTGGTGCTAAGCTTGTGCCTGTCTCATTATTCCAGGGATTCTGCCCACTTGTGTTACTGTACTCAGGAGATGATAACAACAAATGATGTTTGATCGTAAAGACATTAAATCTAGGGACAGTGAAAGTCCCTGGTTACATGTAGTTAAAGCTAACTACAAAAGCAAGCCAGATAATGAAAAGACAGAGTTTGCAAGCACACGAAGAAACTTTTGTTCTGGGACAGTCTGAAATGCCTGTTTAGAAGGTCTGTTCAAACTGCCTCTGCTAAGACCACACTTGAGTGGGAAAAAGTCAGCCAGACTGCTTTAACATTTAAAACCACAAACAGTCTTCCTCCTGGCTAAGATGCACTCAAAAGCGGTATCTTAAAAATGCTTTTGAAACAAGTATCCTACTACCAGTCCAACCCACTGTACCCGAATCTTAAGTATCCTGCTAACAAAAGAGAAACCTAGAATATGTAAAAGTCAACAGAGGAGGTTAGAACCAGTGCAAATTTCTTGTAAATGGAAATTGTTTTGTTGTCAGTAGTAGGGGAGCAGATGAGTGAAAATGTTACAATTCCTTGGCAGAGCAATAGGTTTTTGCAACAGATGCACACATATTCCAAATACATTTCTGACACTTTTAAATGGCATTTATTCCTTCTGGACACCCTAGCATATGGATAGACATCTTAATGGCAATCTAAAGATGACAATTTATAAATTAAATAATTTTATCCACTGTTTACAGACTTTTTACCATGTAAATATTATCACTGACATCATCACAGACACATCAGCAGTAATTGAACTAGACATAGTAGCTAACACTCTTGTCAATATTGTTTCCCTATCAACAAAATTAGGAAACCTGACCTTACTGTGGTAAGATAGAAGATAAAACAAAGGGGGTGGGGAAATGTTCTTCTTGCTTGAGGATGTGTTAGCTAGACTCCATTCCTCCTGCTAGCAAAGCCTGTCTTGGTTAAATAAACCTATTTTACTAGACAATGCCAAAAAAAAGCTTTATAATTCTGGTGACCCAATTACATTATTTTAACTTTTAGACTACGAGGAAATTTCAACAAAGTTGTTTTAGGAAAACATCAGTATAGAATTAATGCATGCTTTCAGTTAGACTTGCCTTATCAGCACTAAAATGATAATTAAGGTAATTTAATAGCTTTATATCTCACTGAACTCTCCATAGGGTTTTCTCTCCTCCTAAAGCTTTTGGAAAGGCCTTTTATTTTCGTTTTTATAAAATTCAGCTGTTAGATAAGGGTGCCCTCTAATGGAGATTGTGAGCACAAAGTCTTGTTTAAGTTTTCAAGTTTTTTAATGGGCTTAGTAGACACGGCTTTTTTTACAAATTACATAGTGGACAGTCAATAAACTACAGTAGGTGGACAAGTAATAAAGCATGCAATTTAGAAAGTAGAGACTGTCTTTGAAATAAGCACTTAGTTTCTTCATAGTACTCTCCTATGAAAATCTTTCTCTTTAGGGCAGTTTTGCCTTTGACTTCAACAACAATTGGATTTCTCTTTCAATCACAGATAGAAATTGTGCAAGTACAATTAAAACTGATGGAGAAAAAAATCAGTCAACCTATGGGGAAAAAAAGAAATGTGAATAGCTGGGGAAAGACTTGATTCAAATAAATAAATTTTTAAAAGCACCTAATCTCTTTTCAATATTAATTTAATAACCATTATTTAGGGTTTAAGTCAGAATACAGGTATACATTTCATATCTGTGAAGTAGATCCAACTTTATCTGTATTACTCCATGTTTTCGTATTGGAAGCTGAGATAAATTCTTACATTGATGTGGTTGTGAAAGAGGGATTTAGGCCAACCATTTTATGAATAGAAATATTTTCTTCATTTCCTACTAAAAATTTATTGTTAAAAATATATTTCTTTGTTTTCTTTCTACTTAAAAGTGCTTTTTAAATAGCAATTAAAATACTATTAACATTTTTCAGGTATCCACAACTTTCCAGTCTTTCATATTCCATCCTCACAGGTATAAGGGCATATGCAGCAGTTTTTTCATGTGGATGTGTCAATATAATGTGACTGGAAAGATACATGCAAAATCCAAGTCATATCCAGGTGAGATCTGACGCTAAAATGCAGGCCAAACTAATCAGTTATGATACAGAAATACTGTATTAATATTTCTATTATTATTCAAAATTAAGCAGAATGGTTTAGATGTTAGTGTGCTAATGCATTGCTTAACTGAGGCTTAAACAGCTTTAAACATCTGTGTTCACCGGTAATATTGAAAGTACTGAACATCGAAAGTAAGCTTGCATCTTTTCAATATCTAAAGATCTAAATAGCTTGTGTCCCAGAGTAAAAGGAATTGCCTGAGGAGCTCTTCGAATCACTGATGATGTATTTTTTTTGTTGCTTGTCACTGTGTAGCACATTTTACCGTTTGCTTTGTAAGAAGGGAAACAGAAGGCTGCAGTTGGAGTTACTCTAACAAATGCAGTTTTAGTGAGACCATTTGTGGAAACCAGTTCTACTGCCCCCACAGCTGAAAGAGTTAACAAACTGGAAGGGGGTAAGAAAATAATAGAACAAATAATTTGAAATCTGGAAAATACATGTGATGGTAAGTGGCTAAAGAACTGTCTGTTGAGCTTGTCTAAAAGAACTGCCTGGTCTACAGGTATTTAAGATTACTGATGGTGACGGCTCTACTTCAAACAGACAGAATGGGATGCAGTCTTCAAATACCTTGCTAAGTGCAAGTTATGACACTTCTACAAAATACATTTTTCCATCAACTTCACCTGTTCTGGTTTTTATAATGAAGTAGCAAAAGAATGTGTTTCCAATGTAAAACTGATAATCAAATGTTGCAAGTGTTGAGCAATCCAATGGGATTTTGCAATAAATTCTTAGTTTGATCCCTCTACAGTGTTGGCTCAGACACCCATATCGAGACAAAAATAGCAATACAAATGGCGTTTTAGAAATACTCATTTTCTTTAAAACTTCTTAGTCAACAAGAAGTTGAACTCAACCTTCTGTAAACGAGTTGTATTTGTGAATGACAATTCCACTAAAATAAGAGAAAAAAAACAATATGCAAGTCTTCAGCAAGAAGTAGGAGACCACTGTTGGTGGTCTATTGAAAGAGGAGGAAAGACTAAAAGCAGTACATGAATTTCCTTATTTCGACTCACTGTCTTGAAGCAGTGTTTTCTGTACAGTCTCTGAGCCCCTTGACACTGCAGCTCAGTGAGACCTTTCAGATACTGCTTCTAGGTTGCTTTGCATAGCGATAAATTCATTTTTGCCTAAACTGAAATGGATGTACTACAGGAAAAGTTTTAACTGCAAATTTTGACTGCTGTTTACTTTTCCACTATTTTTTTTAAGTTAGGTAATTTCATAGCCATATTCTAGTTCATTAGCAGATTTTGAAGGATTTTAGTACCTCTGATAATAGTCTGCTGCACATGCCAATGGCAGATATACTGTGGAAGAGCAGAGGAATCACAGAGCCAGCAACACATTACCTTCTACAATAAGTAAGCAGTTTGAGGCAACAGAACTTCAGAATCAGCTGATGGTAGACTTGTGCTGCAGCAGTGTCTCATGACACGGTACTTTTGGCTTTACTACTATTTATTTACATACTGCTTCTTTTGGCACGTGTATTTTCTATGCTAATATTGACTCACACCATCAAAAACCATCTTGTGTTGATTTTGATGTTGAATTCTTACATCACTGTCATGGCAGAATGAGTTCACACATATGACAATTCTCCTGTAGGGTGCCATCTGAATGGCTTATCATAAAACACAGGAGGAAATACAGTAAAGAAAAGCTAGGAGAAGGTAGACAATATAATGCCAGAAAGAAACACCTAACTGGACAGTGTAAGTAGCGAAGTCTCATGGTACAATTTTTAACGAAAACTGACAAGAAGAGGCAGGGAAGATTAATATTAGTACACATTTAAAAAAATCCAATGAAAAATGGTTTGTTTCTGACTGTTCACAGGCATTGAGAAAGTTGCTGATCTTGGCTTACTGCAGAGACACCACTAAAGCAGCTCCTGAGACAGCAATATTTCATGACAGAGAGCAACAAGGATTGCTGGAGAAGAAAACGGGATCATTTTAATTTCACATAGATCCAATCCTTGTGAGGAAACAGTCACATTAATACAAGCATCGTGACTTCAACACGGCCCAATGCCAAGCTGGAAATATGATGCAAGAGGCTAGACTTTCTTAAGCCAATTATCAACCATCTCCTTGCTAATTATGTCCATGAATGAAAAGTTATCACAGTAATGCATTATATGGTATAATGTCATTTGGCAGGAAGCGTGGGCAGAGAGTAAGTCTGTTCTGTTCTTCAGGATGATCTGTTGTAAGTAGGAAAGTAGATAAGGAACTAAAGGACTAAATGGGTCAAAAATTCTTTCTTAGCTTTTGGAGAAAAGATGCTGGTAACAAACTAGCAATTTCCATTCTGTTAATACTTCTATTTGGCTCATTTATATCAAGATAGGTACTAGATATTTTTTTTCCAATATGTTTATATTCAGCACACATTTGTATCCACACTTCTCTTATGGTATACCGAAAGGAAGCTGCACATTGCCGTATGTGTATGATTAATGAGGTAATATATAGTATGATCACTGTGTTTCTTCAGGTGGCAACGCAGCTGTTAAGGAAAGTACTGCTTACGAAGCTACATCCAGTCTGAACACTGAGTGGTGCTACGATACTAACTATTGCAATTCACTCCAGCTCCCTTGGAAACAGGTTGTACCCCATAGCTTTTCACTTATTAATTAGCAATTACAGTTATGATCCTATTACTTGTATTAAATAGTAGTAATGGCTTTATTATTACTATGGGGTGTGACTAAGACTTTGCGTGAAAACAGGGACCAAATAAGTAAATTAGCTGTCGTCTGTACTCCTTGTCTGTGCGACTCTTCTGAGTAATCGCAGCATAGTAATGAATCCAGATCCCATTGCAGGAGATGTTGTTATATGAACAGATGAAAAACGTCACAGCTGTGTGAGGATGCTTTTGAATGACCTATTTCATTTTAATGTAACAAGTTACTTATTTAATATTAATTTAGCGTTCTGTGTCATAAGGAAATCTATTGGTTGTACAATGCACAGTAATTTTTAAAAGCACTGTCATTGTTAGCCAACTACATAATCATCATTATCTGAAATATCACAGGCCTGTTTTATACCTAAGGCAAACATGACTATTCCAGTAATGTTGGATACTGAAATATTACAGATTTCAACATAGACAAGGCATTCAGAAAGCAAATGTAAATCAACACTAGAATGTCAAAATGGTAAGGAAAAGAAAAAAAAATTGGAAACAACTTAAAAGAACATAGTAAAAAGGGGGGAAAAAACCTTTATTTGGGTTGCCTTTTGAGAGAGAAGGAGAAAAAATAAAAAGAAAATTCTCCCTCTGCATGTGATTTCTTCCAGTTTAACGTTCAACTTTAAGTGCATGCAGAAATCTAAAGGGTTTCATTTGTAGTCACCAAAGTTGGGTAACATTGTCTCATGTGCTAAATTACAGCTTCTTAGAATGTATGTTGTTCCGAGCAACCAGACTGAAGCTACCGAATACCATTACTATACTGCAGGGAGTAACTGCCATTTTAAATTTTTAAAAATTTATTTAAAATGAAGAGAAAACTAGACACAATGAAGAAGTTGGTTTCTGGCAGTCAGACAGGACAACACGGATACCGTTTTTTGCAGGCTCCACGCGGCTGGTACCAAATCTGACACAACTTGGGGAAACGACTAAGTGTGCTACAGAAACAGGTAACCTGCTACCTGTGCTAAAATGATAGAAGTGAAGAGGAAAACGCCCTCTTAGCACCTTTCTCCCTCCTGTGGTATGCTGGTGCTGTGTCAGGAAAAGTGGCAGATTTTGTGCAAGCAAATATGAGCACAGGAGACAGGTCACACAGGAACCTTTTCAAATTTATGCTTGTGGTTTTTGTTAACATATTTTTCTTAGTTCTAAAGAAGGTGAAGAAAAAAGCACTGAGGACATTTTTATTGTCTAAGCAGGGCACAACGACTTTGAGGCACCTTTACTTCCGTTAGTAAAATAACATGTAAAATGTCTCTTCTTGCACTGAGCTGCAGACTAGCTTATTTTTCACTGCTTGCTTTTCAAGAGCTCTTCAAAAAGTATTACAATTAGCCATCAGGAGAAAAAACGCACCTAAATATTTTTAAAAGCTCATTAGGCAAATGTGTAATGTCCCAGCCTTGGATTACAGCCCGAGGACACAAGGGACTGCCTTCCACTCGGAAACCCATTAAGCCCTGTACGCGAACGAAGAACAGCGAAAGCGAACGGCTGCGAAGAGCTCCTTTGGCTTTGCCCTGGCCAGGAGCGCCCCATGCCCCCACCCCCCCCGCCGCCGCAGGGGACGGAGCGGGAGCCGGGGAAGCGCTGCCCGCCCCTCCGCTGGCAGAGCGCTCGGCCTCGCCCCGGCTGTACCCCCCGCCCCGGCTCCCTGTGGGACTTCCACGAGCAGCCGCGGCCCCGGCAGTGGCGGGGCGGGTGGCAGCGGGATGGCTGCCCGGAGGAAACGCGCTGTCCAGCCGGGACGTTTCTACGCGGCCGCCTCCCGGCAGCGGCATCCCCAACAGCGCCGCCGGGCGCCCCCCTCCCGCGGGGACCCCTGGGCTCTCCCTCCGCTCCGCACTGGCGGCCGAGCAGCTCCCGCCCCGGACACGAGCCCTTTCCCCTCCGGCCGGCCCCGCCGCCCCCCGTCGCGGCGGCGGGCTGCGCCACGGCTCGGCCCCGCCCGGCCCGCGGCCTCCGCGAGGGGGCGCTGCGGCGGCGGCGGGCGCGGCCGGTTCCCTGGCGGGGCCGGGCGGGGCTGGTGGGAGTCGGCCGCGGCTGCGGAGCTGAGCGGAAGGAAAGCGGAGCGGAGGAGACGGCCCCGGCGGCTGGGAGGCGGCGGGCGCCCTGCAGCGCGCAGTCGGCACCCACCTGTGGCATGGGAGAGGTGAGTATGGTCTTTCCTCTGTCGTGTTTGCGGGGGTTTGCCCCGACTTCGCTCGTAGCCGCCGCCCGCGAGCCCATCTGCCCCCTCCTCGCCCTGGAGGGCGGTGGAGCACTGAGTGAAAGTAGGTAGAGCATTCAGTTGATTCCCTTGTCTTTCTGGTGCTTTTCTCTTCCCCATCGCCGTGGCAGCTGGCGCTTTTTTTTTTTTTCCTTTCTTTTGTTTTTTGTTTTTTTTTTTTAACTGGTATCAGCATTTGGGGAGCTCTTTTACTGGCCAGTCGCACGTTCTCCTAGTCTCCAGCTTGTTAAATTCTCCCAGTACACCCACCAAGGAAAGAAAATTCAGCTCGCACCAAGCTGCATCTGAGGTGTATCTGGTATCTCTGAGGCAACAAAGAAAACCTATTCTTCTTAATTTGCCGTGAAAGATAGTTTGTAGCCATGGGGGTGGAGCAGGGTGAGCTCTAGGTGAAGGATTTTCCTCGGTGCCATCATGTCCCCTTGGTTGCTAAGCAGTGGTGACCACATCTGTAGAAAGATGGAAGAAGCACACAGAGGAGAGCAAGCAACAGGAAGAGCTCGGAAGAACAGCGTGTTCTTGTCTCGGACAGCCTTATCTGCTGCGTATTTGTGTAGAAAATAAAAACCCAACGCATTAATTTTCTTATGCACCTTGTTACCTTAACTCTAAACTTCTCACATCCCGTCTTGTACTCTAGGTAGGGCAAAGTTATTTTGTTTATCGAAATTGGTTTGTCATGACTTCTATACAAAGGGAAGTAATTTAGAAAAGCGCGCTTCGTGCTTTCCACATGAGTGGTACTGCTTCAACCTCAAAAAAATCTTGGTAGGAAAACGAATGCTGGGAGCAACCCTTATATAAATGTACATGGTTCATTTATGAAAAGTCATGCAGTGGGAAGGCTTTCATCGAGAAAATTAATTTCAGTACACATTTCCCCTACTTAAACGGCAAAATCTGAATTTACATGAGGACTCCAATCTATATAATGTTTCTTTGTTACCAAAATATCTCATTTTTTCTGGAATGTATTAAAGATTCGTAATCTGAGTGGGATGCAAAAAGCAAAAATAAGTAGTGGAAGGGTAAATGTTATTTTTTTTTTTCCCCAGTTGAACTTGGCTTAGAGCAAATACATGTGTGGGAGTTAGCAACAAAAAAACAAAAAAACCTTAGTATTTCATAAGATGAATTACTGTGATGCATGTTTACCGTTTGATGCATAGTACCACAGCACTATTAAGGTGTGAATTTTCACATGGAATGAAAGGCAGTTCTGACACTGCCATTTTCATGTCAGTAGTGTGTGTGTAGGGGGAAATGTCTTCTAGCTTCAAAGTGGACTGAAAATCTACTTTTTATTGGAATCTGATCAGTCGCTGTGTTGTTGTTGTTTGCCAAATGCAGCTGTTGCAGGCAAATAGGAAGAATCCATCCTGTGTGTTGGCTCTGCTTTCTGTGTGAGAAACACGGCTCCTTGACCGGTCAGGATGGAAAAGGGTGTGTCAGGGTGGGAAGGCAGAGCTCTGGTGTGTGTGTTGCACACCGAGGTTCGGGGCGGTTGGAGGTGTGCACAGGGTGTGGCAAGATTTGCCAAGGGCCAGGTTGGCCATCAGCCAGTCCAAGGGGTTTAATGTCATCTTCACCCACGCTCCATCCTTGCCACCTGTCTGTGTTAGGGATTCAAGAGGATAGTTTCGTCTAGGCTCTTGGCTTTTTTTCTTCTTTCTTACATATTTTTAAAAATACTGTGGTTTTTAAATAGTCTTCTAAAGGTGCATTTAGCTGAAGTTTATGCCAACACAGATTTGATGAAAATACCGTATTTGCATAAATCTTAGGCATTGATAGATACTTTTATATTATTCCTAAGAGACACAAGAGCAAGCATTGCCCCTTTCATATTTTAAAACATTATTCAGTGTTTGCAGCTGAGGTTCAACAGAGAGAAATGGAAACGAGTGAAACAGGTTGTTGATTTTAAAATTACACACATTAAAAGAAATACAAAATGCAGATAAATAGTATGAGACCGAACAAATTCCTGGGCTTTAAAATAGATTTTGTTAATCTAAGGTTTTATTACCAGCAGTACAGTATTGATATGGACAATTTTTGCCTTCAGTATTTTATTTTAAAACTCGTTTCTCTTGTTTGAGGCAAAGAGGAAGCTTTGAGGTAATGCTGAAAAACAAATACTTTGTTTTTCTTCATATAAGCAAACCTAATTTATTGTTAATACATACTTACTACTAAGCAGTGATAGCATGTAGAAGGCATTCCACCTTATTCCAGTCTAAGGAAACATACTATCCGTGGATCCAATCCTTTAAACACAAAAAATGTACTCATTTAATTTTTTTTATAGGGACACTAAGTTGGATGCTTTCTGCAGCATGTCCTTTGGGACTGCATATGTGCATACAAGTGCAACACATGGAGAGAAAACTGGTATAATTTAATCTTCAAAAATATTTTTCCCTCCTGTTGAAATAAATTGTAAACTCAGCCCAGGACAAGGATGTATTTATCAATAATAATCACAGATATCATGGTCCTTAGGGAGAGTTGAGTCATTCTCAATGTTGAGTGGTTGTGCTGGTTGAAGCACTTGTATTCAAAGCACATTGGTCTGTTACCAGGGAAGATTTCCCATTAATTGTCTTGTTCCTCTTGTTAAGGTTTTTGTCACCATTAACTAGTTGATTCCCAGACAGGGGACAAACCCTTTCTCAGGTTTCTAAATACAGGTTGCATTTTCCTATGTAATAAGTTCAGTATAAATAGTTTTCTTCAAGTCTTGGAAGAAATCCACTGTAGAAACTCAGTAGCAAAGCAGAAGTTTGAAAGAAAAATTAAACCATCTTGCATGCAGTTGTTGCATTCTGGAAAAAAAAAATCACAACAGAAATTTGAATATATTTTCGTATGTGAGATGGTAAGTTTAATACAGTTATTTCCACAGAAGTTCTATTAAGTTCTCTGTCACAATTGGACTCTTCCTTTGAAAGTCACACCATGAAATTTTATTGCCCGGAGTTCAACAAGTGTGGGAAAACAACAACAAGTGCTCCAGCAAGCTTCTTTGAGAATATGCACTTTTGTGACAGACATTAGATGGGAGTCCCTCCTGTATCTACACATTTAGTTGATCCTCTTGGGTTATTATTCTGCTGACGAGACTATTGACATATAGATCTAATTCATTTTTCTTTTAGCTTGGAGTGGTATCTTTCTTGGATGATGTATTTGCAGAATCACTATCCAATATTATCCTGAAATTTTGGACATAAAATTCTTGTTTAAAATTCCCATATCCTAGACAGAGTGGCCTGAGTGGCCAAGAGACATAAAGTGCCCCTCTGTGCCCTTGCAGCGTTACCTCTTCTTCAGATGGGCTGGATCACGTACTCTCTAGCAGCTGTTCCTTGCACCCGGGGGCTGGCAGCGCTGGGGTGCCATAGGGTCCAGTACTATGCCCAGTGTACTTGTCAGGGCATAGAGATCTGATGCCATTTATGCTGCACCCAAAGCAGCAGCAGGCAGGTTGTTTCTAGGAGTTTTGGTCTGTCTTGTGGGTATTCCTGGGATGTTGCCCAGTCTTGCTGCCTGAGTTCCCGGAAAAAGCTAGGCAAGCCCTTTGCATTTGACTCACTGTTTGGCTTTGTATCTGGACGACTATGATTTACTGTACAGATCATCCTGGTACGAAAATGAGTAGATAATACAGTGAGAAGATATTAAGGAGGAAAAATAGCCAAATAGCAAACACAATCTTGAAACCCAGTTTGATGTCATTTTAAGGTGCACATAACTTTACAATACTTTTACAGATACCGATTTACCTTGCTACAGTGTTGTTGACAAGGGCTGTTTTGTGCCTTAAGTACGTAATTTGAAATCCTATTGTGTTCATTAATATATTTCCAGGTTTCCTGAGCGTATAATATATGTCTTGTAATATTTACAACATCCCTGAGAAGTGTTTTGTCCAAATATTTTTGCTGTGTACAAATAACTTCTAGATCAGTGGATAGGCTATTACAGATGGTATAATCCCCTCCCCTTCCATTTGCTGCATTTGTCTTCTTTCCGTTAGTAATTCTTGACCGTTTCACACCTCGTCTTTCTTACCATAGCTCCCCTCGTGTCTCCATCCTTTCCTTCTGACTTACTGTCATGCTGCTGCCTCCACCCACCGTGATGATTGCCCTCTCAGGTTAGACACGGTTGTGCAGCAGTCATGCTGGCAGTTTAACTGCATGTGCAGGGGAGATGTCTGATATTTGATCAGATAGCAGCCAGATAGCAGCTCTAGGAAGGAGCTTTTTGTTTCTAGTACCCAAATGCTTAATTAGTGTGTGTATACTTCTTGGCCATCTGGCTTTGTCAACTTGCATGCAAATACTTTGTAATAGTGAGGAACATGCCTTCTGAGCAGCTGGCCAGCCAGTGAGGAAATGTTTGTTTTGGAGGTCTGCCACCGAGTAGGGACTTGGGCTTCTTTGCTCTAAATCCATCAGTGGCTTCTCTGGTACCTGCTGCCTGGGAGCTGCACACTTCCTCAGCATTGAGGTGGTGGTTGGCCAGCCCTCATATCTCCATCCTGATTCTATCTGAGAACCCTTCTTTTACAGCAAGGTTTATATTCAAGCAGAAAACCTCAAAGGAATTGAAATAAATTTGACTATTTGAAGACATGCAGTAGCTTCAGAGTTTTTAATATGTATAGCCAGATTAATCGGTACAGTCAGAGGCAGAAGAAAGCAGTTACAATATGTTGTGAAGCTACAGTGTGTTTATAAAGGCTTTGCGGCATTTTGATGAAAAAACTTCTGATTTGCTACAAGTTTTACTGGATTTATTTATCTGGTGCACAGGGTGTTTTAAATTTTTTTTTTCCCTAACTAGATAGTTGGTGGAGGAAGGGGAGGGTCATTATTCAGGAGCTGAAATTACCAGATAGAGTACTTCTAGTGTTGGTTGTCTTTGAATACATAGAGGCTAACTGAGGAGAGAGTGGGGCTCTAAGAACAGTCACAGCGAGGTGATACTGAAGAAAATAGTATGTGGAGGCACTGCTTAAGTAAACATATCTAAAGAAGGAGCAGTAGGCATGAAGGAACTTCATGTTTGGAGTCATGTATGTTAAGGGTGCCACGAAGGTGACTGCTTTGCTTAGCAATCCATCAAAACCTGAAAAATCTTTATTTAAAATAGAGACCTCAGGTTCAGCACAGTCAGGGGGATCTCGTCCAGGAATAGAGCCTCTTATTGGGTAGGAGACACTGATTTTCATGGTGTAATCTATTTTTTCTTCTCTCCTATCCCAGGAAGAGTGCAATTCCTTTTCCGTTACAGTACTTCTGCCTTGGGACTTGGACTCTGGCTTTTCCGTAGAGCAGTGGTGGTGATGGGTTGTGTTGAACTTCTGTTGATCTCACAGTCTGTCTTAGAGGATGTAAGATAGCAGCTTGCTTGACCTCTGCAGTTGGTCCTGTCACTGTTGGATTGAAAATTCTTGACCAACACAGCCTATATTTCTTCTGTAGCCTGTGCATGAGATTTCAGAGGACATAAGTATATGACGTGGTGGACCATTGTGTTAGATAATTTTGAGCTCTATGTTTTATACCACGTTTATTAAGAAAAATATGTTAATTAACTTACATTTGGATTTCAATAATAGATCCTAATTATCAGAAGGTTGTTTTTCTGTTTGCAGGGTAACTGATGTATTTTTAAGAAGGATTTACTATATTTTCCTATGTTAAAATATCTTTTTACAAAAAGAGATCCCAAGGTATTCACTTCATTAGCATGACCCTCAGTTTTAGGTGGGAAAAGATATTTCAGAATTAGCGTGACACCTTGGAGGACTTTTAAAGAATATATAAGTAAGTAAAAAAAACAAAACAAAACAAAAATTGTTACTTTTTTTTACCTTTATATTCTTAAAGACTTAAATCTATTGTATGTCCTTCAGGTGATGTATCAATTTTCAGTTCTTTTTTTTGTAAGACAAAGGCTGTCATAGAGAAGATGTGATTTAAAGCTTTCAGGGTGTAGATACTTGTGGTTAATACTTAATGATGTTTCAGAGATGATACTTAATGATATTTTGTAGCAGTTTCTGTTGTTTAAAAAAGATTGTTTTGTTAATTAGATTTAATAAATTGAATGAAAGAAGAGTCCATTTGTCTGGAGCACCAAATAACCATAATCACTTATTTTGTCTTTCTTTCCTTCACTCTCCGTCAGTCTCCCAATCCTCAGAGGCATATTTTAGTTTCATCTTGCTGCGTCTTTGTCCTTTCACTGAATTCAAGCAGAGTTCTTTCCTTCCATGTTCTATTTCATGGATGATGAAAAGGAATAAAATAATGATCTCCAGAGGCTTTGCTGCACTAAGTGAACAGAGATTGGATTTGTTACACACTTTGTTACGCAGATTTGTCCACACTTATTAGCAAAAGTATCTGCGTTTATTTTGTTTCTAAATAATCACAGTGGTTTTCCATTTAGGGATAAGATACATACTGTTCTCATGAAACGTGTGCACCAATATTTCTGAGATGATAAGTTAGAGAAGTTCAAAAGCTTGAAATGGACTTTGGTGAGGCACTATGAAACTAAGAGTGTCTCTTGTTTTCTGCTGCAGAAAGTTGTTTCAATTCTCGAGGAAGTCTTCAGACACTTGCTTTCCGAGAAGTTTTATTTATTGTGAAAAGAGAGTATAGCAATTATTGTAGCCTTGTGCTTTCCCACGTTTTTGTTTTGTGGATTCCAAAAACTTTCCAGAGCCTTTCAGAAATACTTCTTTTCTAGATTGTTGTAAATTATGCACTTTCTGCTGCATAATGCTTTACTTACTTTTTGTGGATTTCTTTGAGTTGGACACAGGGCCCAATGGACCAGTGGTCCACAAGAGTCAAACAATGACCTAATAATTTAAAGGCATGCAGAGCGTGAGAGAGTGTTTCTATTAATCTAAAAAAAAATTGAGTTAACAACTCTAAGATGACAAATCATAGGAATTGCTTTAAAATTAAATAGTACTGCATGGATATGCTGAACAATTATCTCATAATTTTACTGAGGGATGTAGATATAGAAGTAGGGTATTCTGCACTGAAACCAAAGTCACTGTATTCTAGAAATGAATCTCAAGTTCTTATATTGTGAAGTGTTTTTTAGGGCTTTTGTTTTGCGGTGTGTTTTTTTTGTCGTTTGTTTGGTTTTGTTTTGTTTGTTTTTTGTTTGTTTTTTTTTGTTGTTGTTGTTTTGTTTTTTGTTTTTTTTTTTTTACAGCATCCATACCATTAGCTTTCACTGTAACAAAAAAGTAAGTAAGTAAATTTCTAGTTCTTGGGGGAGTGATGACTGGTTTTGTTTCTTAGAGAAATGGTTGACAGTGTGGCAACTGCATCACAGAGGCAGATAAAACAGAAGGCAAATGGCATCAAGCATTAATAAGCCTCAGAACAGCAACTCCTGTTCTTTTAAGCAAGTGCCATAATTTCTAGGGCCAAACACGGGTATGTTTTATGTTTGAGAGCAGTACTGATATCTTTTTTTTTTTTCTGAAGCTTTTACATTGTTAAAACATTTATGTTAAAACTCTAGAAGCAGGACAAGGGTGTCTGACAAGGACACTAGTTGCTGCTCCATTTGTATTTGTTTGTGAGGATTCTAGTCCAGCTGGACTGGAACGGAAATAATAAATAAGGATGATCTTTAAGTTTTTCTGTTTAGAATCTGCCCCTGGTCAGTCAGATTAAGGACAATGTTCCTCCCATCTTTGGATGAATGTGTCAAATCACAGTAGCTTGGTACTTTGTGAGTGATTGAAGAAATGTAAATGTGTTTACTAGCAAATGAGCTAGCCACAAAACCCACTGCCTTTTTCATGGTTTTGCGTTACGGGGATGTGTGCTCATAGGTATCTTTTAGAAGGAGGTGGGTGTTTAATTTTGGAGATTGAAGAAGTCTCCGGTAACTGATTTGCTAAAAGGGGTATTGTTTTAGTGCTATTCTAGTTTATTATGCAGTGTGAATTTTCTGGTTCTTTTCCAAAAATTGTAACATTCTGTTTATACTGGTTCTTTACTCACTTCTAATTTTAGAAAGCTGTGTGTGAATTTGAAGATACTCACAAGTTTCCTCTTTTCTTAAGGTTGTAGAGCTGTTTTTTGTCCGAGCTATAAAATACACAGCTAGAAAGATGTACACTTCCACCTCATCTGGAGTTCTAAGAGATGCAAGGCAGTGAGGGGGAAGGAATGCAGGCACAGACTAATAGGCTGTTCCTCTCTCCTGATGAATACTTGATTAAATTATTTATTCCTACTGTATGACTGGGAAGGAAGGAACACGGAAGGTTTTGAAGCGGAGTGTCATTCCACAGTGCTGATAAAGTACAGCAGCTCTGGTGGTCTGGTCTGAAACAGCTGCTCACTTTCTGCCTGAAAAAGAAAATGGTGGTGAATTAAGTAAAAAAATTAAATTACTTTTTTAAACCAATCGCTGCACTTTATATAGTGCTTTTTTTAATAACTGTTTTCTGTGAATGTCTTGCAATTCTGTTTTAATTATAATTTGCGGTTGTGCAATGTAATTGCTACTTTCTGCAGCAAGGTAACACTTTGGGGCAAAGACTCCCTTGTTTCTAGGGAACTATGTGCTACTGCATGCGTATTAAGAAACGTTGTCTGCCTACACCAAGGGACAATAGATCAGTCCGTGTACCAAATTACACTTTGTTGTTTTTTGGTTGGTTGTTTATTTGGTTTTTATATGGCCATCTAAAAAGGTGTCTTCAATCCACTGGGGCAGCAGAGAAATGTGGGGTTGAGTTTTGGCACGTCTCATTCTGAATTCAACACCATTTATTTTCCTCTGCACACAAAAGTTATAAATGTGCATATGAGTTAAGCAATGGTAGTCAATAGAGGAAGCTTTAGCCAGTAATACAATACTTTGATGTCAAGATGCATCATGGCAAGTGCTGAACTTTCTGAAGTGTATGTTTGAAATCTTCACAATGAGTTTGTAAAAGCTGTTTATAATACAAATATTTAATTTTAAGAGTATTTTCACATGAAGAAAGCATATTGTGATGACTTCTAATAGTTTCCTTTAAATTTCATATTTAAATCTACCCAAGAGTTTTTGTTTATATGCAGTTTGCCCTCTGTGCTCTCAGCTTTGATGCAGGGGTTGAGGAGGAGATATGGTCTCTCAAGCCCTTCTCATTCCTTCAAATGTTGCAAAAAAAAAAAAAGCCCTCAAATTGCTTGTTCTACTCCACATTTACTCGAGATTTTATAGTGAGACCCTTTCATTCAATTGCACATTTGCCTTAGGGTGATTCCAGAGCCTCCCTTAAAATGACAAAATTGCATGAAGAATTAATTTGATCCAGTATCATGGAATGAGCTACCTGTCATCTTACCAGTAATCCTTTACCTGGAATATCATTTTATGTTCCCCTAAGTCATCAGTTTTTTAAAGGCACATTGTGATATAGCCTTCTTTTTCAGTTGCAAATCTAAGTTCGAAGAATTGGGGGAATGTCTGTCTCCTATATGCTTATGACTATTTTTAGTTACTGTAGGTACGTTTTCCGAGATCTGCCTGTAGGTTGCCCATACTCATCTGGTGCTTTGTGCTGCAGAGTAAATGATTAACAGGTGTTATTTCCAGAAGTATTCCTAATGGCTCTAGATTTGATAATGAACAAACACTGATAACTATCAGGGAAATCAATTTGGATAGTTTGGTGCTGATCATGCTGTATTAATAAAAGTGGGACTCTGTGAAGTGCTTTCATGTGTGTGAGGTGGGACCTGTAATGGTCAAAAGTGTATTTACCTCTCTATATGGGAGACAGGGATGTCTTTCAGGCAGGGACAGGCAGACAGGCCTGTCATCATAGACAGGGAGGGATGTCTTTCACTGGATGAGGTTGCTCAAAGCCCTGTCCAACCTGACTTTTCTTGAACCACACTAAGTGCCCAGGTGGGCATGTTAAGAAGAGTTGTGAATCACTGGGTTCAAGGCAGGGGAAATTGGTGATTCCAAGCCAGTAGATGGTTCTGTGACTTCTGAATAAGTGTTACTGGCAGACACTTCTATATAGGTTTTTCTTCCTTCTACCAAGTGGCACACGCTGATAATAGTGAGAACTTGGCAGATTTTTGTTTTATGTGGTTATGCAGCTGATACGATGATTGCAAACATTTTCAATATTTCAGAATTATTATCAAAAGCTAGGTCAATAAAACTATCAACTTTGTCTCCTTAGTCTTAATCATTGAATTTTTGAGTGTTTGGGAAAATATGGGTATATATCATACTAGTATGAGGTGAAAAAAGTAATTTTCTTTTGAATTCTTTGTATGTTGTCAATGAGAAAGAGTGGATTGCATCAGAACACTACGTTTATCTTTGTCTACAAATTAGCATGAAATAGCTCATAGAAGTTAGTAGTTTTCTTGCTGATGTTCAAGAATCTTTTATACTTAATTGCTGAAAAGTTGTTTCTCATCGCACGTAGCCACGACATCCTTTAAACTCGTCTCTGAATCAGGTAACTTGGTTGCAGAATGTATTTCCCTAGTTTGATTCTAAAACTATCAATAGTAATGCTTCATTAATAACTATCAATATTTCAGTATTTTTCAACAATCCAAGGTGGTATAGTGTTTTACGGCTGCCTCTTATTCATATATATTCATTCAGCTGGTAATTGATATCAGCTGCGGCAACCTTGATTTTGAAACTCTAAATTTAAATGTGGAGGGCAAAACATTTTCAGTGGAAAGAAAATAATTATGGAATTAAATTACTATTTCAGATTTGCATTTCCTTTTTCATTCAGCAGATTTTGTTTTCTTTTAGAGGATACTCTCATATCTGTTTATTGTTCATTGTTTCCCCTGCAGGTGCAAGGGTAGCATTAACTTTGGGGTTTTGTTTTAGAATAACTTAATCTAATCCAGTTAATTTTTTTGTTGTCCACAATTGTTGTTTACACAATCTGGAACAGTAGTAATTTTTCAAAAGTGAGTAAATAAGAAAAGTAAATGAAAATATGAGAGATGTGTTTCCAGCTGTCCTTTAGAGTCTTCAGTGGTGTGGGTTTTGTGCAAGTGGAGAAAAGTTTCCTGTTATATTCTTGCCAACTGGATGTACTGTCAGATAAATTTTAATGCCTACCTGTCTCACAATATAGAGCCAAGTAAAGTAGAAAGCCAAGAGGAAAAAGGGATGAGGGAGGACAAATACTTAGGAAAATACAAAGACTTTTGTATTCAAGCCGCAGAGAAAACTACTGCCAAAGCTGCCTTGAGCTTCCATTGTTCTGGCTTATGATCACATGAATGTCTGAAAATGACTGATAAAGACTAAGTGAATTAATATTGTTTACAGAAAAGACTCCGTGGTCATAGGGAGAAAATTTCTTTTTAAAAAAATTACATCCCTGAACAAAACTGAGCAAAACAGTTGCATCAAATGTAACAACAACAGTTGCAACAGTTGTAACAAATTCAGGCTTATTTGATTGTGAAAGAGACTTGTGGTTATCATCCTACTCTCACCGTGGCATTTTCTAACACTTCAAATTCAAGCAACCTGTTTTCCAAGTTTCTTTCACAATCTTTTTTCCCTTTGTCTTTTACTTGTGATAGAAAGCAATTCTGTAGTGAAATAGGTCTGACTGTTAGAAAGTGTAAGAAATCCAAAGAAAATGCTTCCTAATTCTTTACTTCAGCACTGGGATAATAGTGGAAATAGTTTGGTTAACATTTGGGTTAAAAACAATGATGATGGGGGTGCCTGTTTTTCTTTTTTTTGTGGTAAATTTGGCATGAGGAAAAAGGCCATCAATGCTTCCTCTCATTCCGTTATGTCCGCGCCAACGGCTGTGCGGTTTGTAATCTGTTACCATGTTCTGCATGTTTCTACATTGCTGTTTAGCTAACATGTATGTATTTCCTGTATATATTTTCTGCTTCAGCTGGAGGAGTTTCTTTGTATCTCTGACAGATTTTGATTTGTCTATACCCTCCTGGCACCTTTGCTTGGTGTGCGTTCCTGTGGACATTCCACAGCTACAGTGTCAAAGAGAAGGCACAGTCTTATATTAGTGTTGGTATTTATAAAAAGCAGTGGGTTTTGTAAACTCACAGAAATATATGCGAATGTAAGTGAATCTTTAATATTACTGTGCTGTATTAATTGAATTGGTCAGGACAGAATATGCAGATAACAGGAATCATTCCCATATATTTACTGTAGTTTTGTTTGTAGATCATATTGCTATTTGACAGTAAAGCTGGAGTTGAATGCAACTGATTTATTTTGTATAATATGTATGTCATCAATAATAGTAAAATAGTGTAGAAAGAGGGGGAAAGAATCTAAATCCAAATTTAATCAACAGTTCCAGCTTGATATAAAACTTTACTAAAGTCAAAGGCTGTGTTCAATAGGTTTTGATTCAAAATACAGACTTAAATTCAAACTAAAAAAATTTTACAATACACAAATAGTTATTTCATGTGTTCCATTTTGTCTTATATTTTAGGCTTTTTAAAAAGTTACTTGGCTTACTGGCCTGCTAATTCAGAGTTGGTAATTAGTTTCCAGGCTTGGTCTGCTGCAAATTCCTGCCTCTGTCAATTCATGTTCATATACATTGGTGAATATCTTTTTCTTGTTCAACTATGGAACAGCCTTAATTTTCTGCTTCAAAAATTATATAATTGATTAATTGACCTTATTGCAGTCTACAACTACCTGAAGGGAGGTTGTAGTGGAGTGGGAGTCGGCCTCTTCTCCCAGGCAACTAGCGATAGGACAAGAGGACACAGCCTCAAGCTTCGCCAGGGGAGGTTCAGGTTGGACATCAGGAAGCATTTCTTCACAGAAAGGATAATTAGACATTGGAACGGGCTGCCCAGGGAGGTGGTGGAGTCACCATCTCTGGATGTGTTTAAGAAAAGACTGGACATGGCACTTAGTGCCATGGTCTGGTTGACATGGTGGTGTTAGGGCAATGGTTGGACTTGATGATCCCTGAGGTCTCTTCCAACCTGATTGATTCTGTGATTCTGTAATTACTAAAATACACCTGAGGCCAGGCTGCAGTTTCTAGAGAAAAAGCTAGCTATCATTTTTATCTTGGAATGAACTATCTAAATAGATCACCCAGGACTAAATGTCAAATCATGTTCTTTTCAGATGTTACCACAATCCCAGAAACTTCAAAGCCTAGGTCGTGTTAAGGCTTAACTGTGAATTCAAATATTTTAACTGTGGCCAAAACAAGATCTTTTTACCAAAAGATTAGCAAGCACTTCTCTAGGGGTGCAGTTTATATTAACAGACTTTATACTACCTTAGTGGGTGAAGGGAAAGAAAAAGGGAAACTGAGATTGCCAAATGAGCGAGCTTTTCTTTCATTCCAGTCCTTTCTAAGACCCCACATTATAAAGACTCTGCATGTTTTGGTGGCAATCTCTGTTCTGTTCCCATAACTCAGTTAGCTCCAGGCGGGACATCGGGAAAACCGGCATTGTTGATAGAGTTCCATCCAGCTCCTTTGTTCTGGCTTTACGTAGGGGACACAGCTATTCTTAGGGCGCTCCTCTGTGAAGAACTGAATGTGAAACTCTTAAAGTATGCTAGTGTTTTCGTGCTGCTGATTAATGAAAAAAATGGCATTAAAAACTGCATTTGTTCTGCAGTTTGCTGTTTTGTTTTGTTTTTAGTGCAAATTCAAATATTTAGAAAATAAAGCTTTCTGTGTTGATTGGATGTCGTATAAACAGTGGTATTAGAGTCACTCCAAAATGTCTCATTACCGTGGGCAGAACTTTTAGCTGGAAATAGGTTAGCACGGCTTTGTCATGAGAATGAATTTTCTCTTACATGTCTGTTTTGGTCTTTATCTCCTGTGATTTCCCATCATGGTGTCAAGAATTTTCTCATTCTCTCATGTTCATTGGGAAGCAGATAGTGACCTTTGCCAATGTGGCTGACAGCCTCAAGATCTCTTGTAGCAATACAGCACTGCATTTTAGGCTGTTGAACTGAAAGGGATAATTGATATTGAACTCTCATCTCAATTTTACAGCCTTATTCTGCTTCTGTGGCTTTTTAATGGATGTCATGAGTAAACAGTTTTTTTTCTCATGCATACAAAAACTCAGTAATATAGTGGAGGTGCTAAATCCTTTTTGAACCTGACAGGTGAACCTTTTCAAGAAGAACATCCTGCCATACATCTCTGCGATGACGTATGCTGATGCAATTTTCCATTTTCCGGGTGTTTGCACAAAGACATAGAACAGATTTGGGAATTTTGCCTCCATATCACTATAACTCGAGCCAGGTTTTAGCGATCACCCCCAGCCTGTATCCATTTGCAGAACAGCAGCTGAGCCTCACTAGGAAATTAGGCACAAAAAGTAGACTCGGATTACACTAATGAGCCCATTATGTGAGGTACAGGGAGCCTGTCTGGCCAGAATGAGGAACTGAGAGAGGTCTGGCTGTACTCCTTGCTTTATGTCTCTTATATTCTGTAGCCAATTTTCACCTTCTGTATATTTATGGGGGGAAGTGAGGGGGTGTGTGTGTGTGGGGGGTGTAGTTGTTTTTTTCTCCCCCTCCTTCTCTCCTGTATTCTCTTATTTGCAAAAAGAATTCTTATTTTCCAACATCTGAGGGAGAAAATCTGACACAATTGGTGTTTGCAGGCTATAAAGCTTGTGACAAAGCACTAACAAAGCACATTTGCTTTCTAAAATCTTTCAAATGATGTATCTGTTCAGTTACGCGCTCTGACCATTTTTCAGAACTCTTCGTTTACTACATGGAAAATCAAAGCACAACAAAATTACTAATTTTTCAAATAGTCATTAGAAACATCTAATAAAAATCCCATCATGTTTATTGTGTCATAACAATGTTATCCATGACAACAAATAAACTGCGAGACTGCTTCAGAATTTTAGCAGTTTTTAGTTAATGGAAAAATGTATTTTGTATTATAGGTAGACATGTGCTTTGCTGCTATGGCCTAAAGGAAACAATAATGTTTTGAGCTTTCTGATAGATAAAAACCAGGGTCTACATTTTAAGAATTTGAGAACACTATTTTTTACTGTTTCAAATCCAGTGAAACATAGGTTTGGGTTCTGCAGCATGTTATTAACTTGTATCTTGTTAGATTTTGTTACGTTTTTCTCTGCTGCTGCCTTTTTTTTCAGATTATTATTATTCATGAGGACTTTCCTAATATAAAAGTCTGCCTGTTTTTAAACCTTGATTTGGGGTAGCTTAAAGAGCTCATTCTCTTTCAGTTCCTAATTCATTTTTGTTGTTCAGGAGGGAAGCTTTCAGATGCAGTTTTTGGGTGCTGTGCTGGTTTGACATCATTTATTGCTGTTGCTTTGCAGTGGTGACTTGTGTTAGTGATGGCCCAATACTTGGCAGAAAAACAGAAAGGAGAATTTGATAACAGACCAGCAAAAACCTGCAGCAAATATTCCAGAGTTCCACCTGGTGGAACACAAGCCAGAAAGCTGGAGGGGCAGATGGTGCTGAGGTCTAATAGAGAGATGATAAAAAAGAAGCCTGGGTTTGCACAAGGAGCAGGTTGGAATATGGTGAGTGGAGGTTTATTAAGGCACCTTGGGAGATCCTGGAGAGACCCAATGGAGGGGCATGGGGAAGCAACCTGGAACAGACCCCTTGAACCTACTGTGTTCTTAGTCTAGGCGATATAAGGTGGGTAACCTTAGCCTCGTTTTGAGCTGGAGTTTGGACTATCTGACTTCCAAAGGTGCCTCCCAAACAATTTTTTTCTCTTATTTCTGTAACCTTATTTTACATATCTGATTATAAATACAATACCAAACATTTTATCAGAAATTGACATATTTTTTTCTTCTGTAGCTGCAGTTGAAATAAACTAAATCTTCTATTTCAGACATGGCATACATGTTCCCTGTGTGGAAAAAACAAATCCAATGTTTTCATCTAACTTTCAAGAAATCAGTCATAATTCACAATAATACTTTCTGCATTAATGAAAGTTTCATTTATCTAAAGGCAGTGTTGGTACAGTCAGTCGGAGGGATCCCAGTACATTGACTTTAATCTGATAGAGGTAAGACATTCAAGAAAATTTTACTTTAAAATGGATTTTATGGTAAAGTTATTGGAATGATGATAACAGAAGTTCGAACCATGTAACAGTCTAAAGTCTGAAAAATTTATAGCAAGTGATACACCTGCGTGAGTTGGGATAAATCACTTAGAGATGTTTCTTCAATGTCTGAGTATCAGTAATTTGAGTAGTTTACCTGGAGCATTCTGATGTACGTGGCTTAACAGATGACTTTTTAATTCCATGCTTGGAAGAGTCAAAGTATGAAAAATCCCATGTACGTGGATGTGTGCAGTTTCTCTGCTGTGCACAGTGCTTATATACTTTGTAATATTGTGTGCATGTAATTTATTTATTATTGTATTAATAATTCATTAATACTAAATTATGAGGCCTGAACAAATTGTGGAGCAGTTCTGATTTGCTGCTGAGGCAGTCTCTCTGGATAGAAACAAACTTTAAGAGGATATATTTTAATGGATCAGCAATGGATTCACTGTGAAAATTCTAGCACCTAGCTATAAAAAGGCAAAAGAAACTTTCAACTTCTTTCCTCCCAGCCCTAAATGCTTTAACTTGCAGTGAAAAAAATCTTTAAAGGGAGGATTATCTATATTTTTATGAGAGAGAACTGAATCTGAAATTGTTGTTGTGTTGTCTAATTTTTATATCAAAAGCTTGGTATAAGTTATTTCTCTAGTAAATGTTTTGTGTCTTTTGTAGCTTCCAAGACAATAATAGATAATTCCAAGAATTATTCTCCTTTCTAAAAACTGTTAAATTTCACAAAATCCAGTGATTTGCCTTGCCTTCAAAAAACCAAGAGGTTCATCTCGATGTATCCTAGTAACTACTGACAGCAGTTCTGTCAGATGTGGGGATTCTCCCAGGTGCCAATGCAGAGGCTCAGCCATATGCCTTCAAGAATTCTTTCTCAAATAGCACCCTTAATGGAATAAGTAATTTATCTGAGGCATTTTGCTTCTATTTGGTACGTCCAGCTCCTCCTGTGTAATGTCTTTTTATCTAATGACTGGTAAGAATGACAAATCAGTAAATTTAGATTGTCTTCCAGGGTCACGGGCAGAGCTCTGTAGATATTGGTAGGATGATAATACATTGCTAACAGTGTGAGGAACATGTGTCTTTTATAAACAAAACCAAGAAAAGCTATATTATTTTAGTCAGCTCTGTGGACCCCAATAAATTTTTAGTTATGAATGGAAAAATATACTTGATCATAAAAGGACATGGCCATTAGCAGTACCACTGTATAACAAGGAAAAAAAACCAGTTAATCACCAAAATAGGTTGTTGAAAACTTATACTATGTTTGATGTAATGGTCTTGCCAGGGTTTAGTTAGACTAGTGAATCATATGGATTAACTCGAAGTGCCCTTTTGTTTAAGGAGTGAATGCAGATAGTTGAGATAGGCTCACCTCCTTTCATTCACTGCAACATGTTTGCTG
Organism: Nyctibius grandis; assembly: GCF_013368605.1. Classification (NCBI taxonomy): domain Eukaryota; kingdom Metazoa; phylum Chordata; class Aves; order Nyctibiiformes; family Nyctibiidae; genus Nyctibius; species Nyctibius grandis. The sequence goes on from NC_090666.1 coordinate 17,673,599, forward strand.
ACACGGTGTGCAATATGACCTAACTCCTCATCCTAAATTTACTTAATGTTGAGTTCTCTGTTAGGAGAGACTCATTTAGAAGTTTAAGTAATTTAAAATTTCACATAGATCGTATATTTGTTTAGAAAGATAAATAATTCCTTGCTTGCTTGCGTTATATAGATATGAAGTTCCAACTGCTGGAGGCAAGAAATTCTGTGTTTGTCTCTGTGAAGAAAAGCAAAATATGGGTAATTTAAAGCAGTGACCTGTTTCAGGGAGAATAATATCCTTAAGTTAGAGTCATAAACCTCTTGTGTAATAATGATAGTTTGGATGCAGAGATCATTAGATTTAGTATTTCAGATACTGCTGCTTTTTTGCTATGAGACCAGAAAATTCTTACCTGTAGAAATATAGAGAAATTTCTATATGCAAGAAGAAATGCATGTTCCTTTTGTCTAAGCTGTTTAAAATAAACCACTTGCCGTTGTTTGTAGATACGCTTCCCCAGAATTAAAGCTCTCAATGAAGTGGAGATATTTCAGAACTACTTCGGTTTGATTGGCTGGTTGCCTTTGGTTGCAGTATAATACTGACCTTCTCTGTGTGACTTTGTTAAAGGCAGTAATTTACTGTAAGGTTGACTGATGCCTAGAGATTTCTGATGCTCAGCTTTTTTCAGACAGTTTTTAGGAAGAACCTCTGGTTTATTCATTAAACAGAGTGTTTTCAATCCATCACCTTTATTCACAGCCTTGATTTTTGTGAGATTTATCTGAAACTTGCTCCGATAATGTAGTGCTGGACATAGGACCGGTAGAGTAGCTGTGGTGGTTTTTTTTTTCCTTTGGTTTTCATTTTACAAAACAATAGTGAAAAAGATCTCTGACAACACTACAGTTTACACACAAGCTTTAAACTATCTTGGATTTTGAACTTAACATTAATATATTTAACATAAAGAAGTATTATGGCTGTGGTTTTACAATGAGGCTTCTCACAACAGAATGTAGATGTTAGGCCAAATGTTATGTATCTTGTCTCCCTGTCCATTTCATTTTGCAGGAAGTTTGCATTTTATGCATGGAAAAATGCGCCTGCTTTTCATTTAACATGTCCTTCTCCAAGCATATAACTTAATACGTTAAAATATATTATCCTGGTTTTATATGCAACTGTAATACAAAGCAAAATCACTTCTTGTGAAAGTTATAATTCTCCCATTAATTCAGAAAAGAAATGTTGCTTACTGTCTCCAAGTTTGTAACTTCAAAATGTAGTTTCTTTGTAAATGTTTGCTCTTGATAACAAAGACTGTTTGAGAGACCTTAATCACTTTAAACATAATTGAGGGTTTTTTTAATCTCCTTCATATGTCAATGGAAGTCACAAGTGGCTTTGGATAAAACTAATTTAACGTTAGTCATGTAACATAATGCTGTATACAATTATGCTTACTCTTCTGCTGTGTGAGAAAGCAGAGTAGCTGAGAGCCTTCCAATAAATGGTCTGTTATGCAAGGAGAATCTGCATAATCAGTTTTAGATATTATGTTAAAAGCTTCAGTTCTCATATATATGTGCTAAATCAAATAAGAATTCTTGACTTAAGAACTTAGACCAAATTCTAGTTGTTGTTTGTTGTAACAGCGTTTGACAGATAATAAGTGAAGTTGTGAACTTGAAAGAAACATTTTTCCAATTTCTAATACTGCAATTTATGGATTTCTTTGTACATGTATGTGAATATTAAGCTCTTATTCTGTGGATCAGAGTCCTGCTAAGGACCACACAGCTTTGTCAGGATCCCATTTGAGAAAAAAACAAACAAACGAACTAATTTTTATTTATTTCTTTCCACTTCACAAAAACCCAAAGATTACTGGAAAAATATTTTTTTCAAACATAAAGATTTTTTTTTTTTTTACTCATTTTAACAATTGCATTATCCAAGAAAATGTGAAGTAAGCACATGTGCTGGTGATGGTGCCATGACTGCAACCTATAGGAATTTTGTAAATATCTGGACCTTATGAAGACAGAACATTTTAAAGCAATGCTTCTGCCTATTGTGGCAATTCTTTTCTTCACAATTTCATTTCAAGGATATATGCTTTTCTTTTTCATCTGGCATTCATTCAGCAAAGGTGAAATCTTAGCCAGGGAGCTTCTGAAAATTTAATCTAGAAGTACTGTAATAATTTCTTCTTTTCTGAAAGTGCTATTTATTGACTTATTGGAAACACTGCAGCAAATTGCAATGTAAGAGAAATCTAACTCTGAAAAGTAACTTGCAACGTTGTCATTGCCATTCTTGTTTTTCTTGTATGTTTGAGATCTTATTCCGTTAAGTGAGGCCAGAGTAAGTAGTTCTGAAAAATCTTTTTTTTTTTTTTTAATTGGAGTTTTGTCTTTTTTTAAACATCTTTATTCCTTCCTTTAAATTTGAATGCTTAAGGAAACAACCACCCTCTTGGAGAACTGTTTTCAATTTCCTTTTAAACATGCTGCTAAACCTGCCTTTTCTAAAACTTTTTCTCTCTTGTACAAGAATAAAAATTCTTTTTCACTGTGTTGTCACTAACTTCTCTTGGTGCAAAAACTTAGAGGATTTAAATGATGCAAGATCAAATCCATGCTATTTCTGGATAAAATACATTTTGAATTATCATTTGGGGAATCTGGCAGTTACATCCTAAAGCATTCATCTAGCTAAAGCAAGTTTAAGTGGTGTATTCAGTTTTGTAGCTGCACACAATTACTGGGTAATAAGTACTCTGTGTGAAGAAAATAAATTTATCCTGTATGATGGTTGCCCTTCCTTCATACTCTCTTACTAATGAATGCTTCTTATTCTCTCATACTAATGAATACAAGGAAACTAAACACTGTGCAAGTACCATGATTATTTGAAAATACATATAGAGGGTATTGTTTCATAGCTTAATCTCTAAGCAGCTACAGTATGTTATTATGTGGTATCCATGGAGATATTTAATTTTTCTATTTATCTTTTAAGCAACAAAACAAGGAGCTAGATGCATGCTCATTTAAATCCACAGACAGAATAGTATTTAAAAGCTTTGATGGTTGACTTTGCTATGAATTTATACAGAAAAATTATCCAAACTTACAAAGATAAAGGTCATAATGTTATTAACTTGATGCCATCATCTTCAGTGTCATAAAAGAGAAGTGGTTTGGAGCAAAGGTCACCCAGCACACGTTATCAGCGCTTTGTGTTGGAAACTACAGAAAGTCTTATTTTGCCATAAACTGGTTTAATGACGTATAAAAACAGCCGCAGATTGAAGGAGGAATCTGGAGAACTGAGGAGAAAAAAACACCAACACATTGATAATGAAACCTTTCAAGACCAAACACCAGCATTTACAAAAGCAAATCTGTCCCACAAAGTGACATAAACACAAAAAATGTAAAAATAAGTTTCAGTGACTAATATAATCTATTTGACTCAAAGAAAAGGTTTGCTGAACTAATTGCCAGATGAAAATTTAAGAGATGAGAATTTTTTTTCTGTAAATACATGAAAGTAGGAAGCACCAGTGGCTGACGGGCTATTGAAGTGAAGAATAGCCTTAGGGTAGGAGCAAATCTGATGTAAACTTGTCTTTAGATTGTAAAAAGAATTAACAGTTTGAGGAAGCTTTAGATTAGGATTATTATCTAGGGACTTGGCTACATGACTTATTCGGACCTAACTAGAAGCAGGGTCTTGAAATTTTGAGAAGAATTTCTGTGGTCTGGAAAAATGCCATAGTAGTCACTCATGTGAATGACAGAAATATCATACTTGCTAGAATAAAAATAAAATAAAAATGTCACATTTCTGACAATGTAAATAATTTTTTTCACTGGTTTCCATCATGTTGCCAACAACAAAAAACCTTCACAGTTTTGTATTTGCTATGTGTTGGCTCTGTTCCAGATTTTCTGTTTGGTACATCAGTGACTGGATTGCTTGTTTGTGAGGACTGAATTTCCTGGATCTGCACTTGATGAATACATTTTCTGACATAAAGGAAAGAGGCAGATCAGTTTGCCTAAGTGTTTGCAGATTTGAAAAATGCGCTTATATTAGAGAAATTTTCTTTTTTAAGATCAGCTAGCATCCTCTACCTTTTTATCATTTTTCTTTCCTGCAATATTAATATTTTTCAGATATGAGTATTACTATAAATTCATACACTGAAATCAGAGATTATTGAATTGAAAAGAGCTAGTTTGGAATAACTTTGGAAAAGTTACAAGTCATGTAAGGTGAGTTGCATATAAGAAGTTGAATCCCTAGAACTGAACAGAAATTCATTCTAACTTCTGTTGGTGTTTGGTTTAGTCTTCAAAATTATTTTCATGAACAAGCTGTAGAGAAAGAAACAACTTATAAATGAAGGACATGGCAAAATCTTTTGTTTAAAATGAGTTGTCCCACTTAGTCCTATTGTATTGGCACAGTCTCCTGCCGAGAAGAATCAGGGTGAAATGTACCATAGGTCTAATTTATTCAGTCTCAGAGCAATTAATAATTCAGAAATGTTTGAGTTCTTATTGATGTTTAGCATTGTAAGTAGACAAATAGTGTATGTACTGTTAGCATCTACACTGGAAATTATTTGAGAGGAGAAGGAAATATACTAGATTTTTAATTGTTGATTAGAGCAGATGCTTTCTAGATTAACACATTTTCATATGAACTTTCTGAATTTGTATTATAGCCTGCTTCTTGCTGTGCAAGCAGTGACAGAATAGTAATATTGAAGTCGCAGGGATAAAGCCAGCTTATTTTCTGTAGAAACTGTAACAGTCTGAAGGCTGCATCATTGAATAATGACAATATGGTAGTTAATAATGTAAGTCTTAATTTATATAGTAAAATTCAATATCCTGAAAAAAAAACATATTCTTTTATATACACATGTGCACAAAAAAGAGCATAGCAAAGAAAATATATGTAGGTTTGCTTATGACTCATCAAATTTGATCATTTGCCTAACCGAATTTCACTGTACATCTTCATCTGACTGTTGTGGTAGTAGCTTCTAATTTTTAGTTAATTTTCATATATGTGAGACTTATATGGTTGTTGAGACTTAGTAATTTCACCTGGCTTCTTTAGTATGCTGAAAACTTTATTCAAGTTATTCAAATAGCACTATAAAATGTACCATAGTACACAGAACATTGAATATAATACTGTAAAAATTCATCGTTATGGAATATAGAGTAGTAAGAGCAGACGTGTTGTTTCTAACTCTGAAAAATATGAAGATAAATACCCCGTGTCTGCATGGAAAACATTTCCTCAGTACTGAGGGTTTGTTGCTGTATGGTTTGGGTCTAAGATTGACCATTATTTTTGTAAATGTTAAAATAAACATTTTGTAGATTCCTATGGAAAATATAAACAATGGGTTCGTTCTTTTTTAGCCCAGTGGACTCAAGCTCAAAACCTCAAACTTCTACCTGTAAAATAATATAGGACTAGATTTAATATAACTTGGTGGAGAATGTAGTGGAGCAACAATCTGTTTACATGTCAAATGTAGAAAATGGAGTAATAAAAGAGATGTACTCTTTCTAAAATGACATAAATATGACCCTGATGCTTTTCTTTGTATACATTTAAAAAATATATTTTAAAAGATCATTTATTCTTGCTTATTCAACCATATTCCATAAGAATATATTAATGTTTACATTAGTATCATGTTGTTATTGTCTCATTCCTGGGCCCAGGAGTTTTCCTTCTAGTGCTGTGCTACTAGATAGTCAGTGGTATGGAGTAGTTGTCTGTAATTTTTCATTTATAACTTGCTTTTTCTGTCATGCTTGGTGGAGAAAATCTCCATTCAGGCTTACATGCACAATATAGCCCTGTTGGATTAGAAGCCTATTTCTTAATAGTAAGGTGAGAAAACAGGGGGTTTTGTGTTTGGTTTTTACTGTTGGTGGATTTTTTTAATGTTGGGGTTTTTTTTGGGGGGGTGGAAGCTTTCAGAAGGACCTTTGTGGAGTTTTCAGCGGGGAGGGATGTCAGTTTTAGTTTCTTCAGTATTCATATTCTTTCTTGTTTTCTGATTTGATTTGTTATTACCTCTTAGTTCATAATAGAAAAGCCATCAAGATTGCAGAAGAGAGAGGGAGAACATTTAAGTCATTAAACCAGTCCATCTGTCTTTGTAATTTTTTGCACTCCATTTCTTTCTTGGATAAACTGATTTTCATGAGGTGATGATGGTAAGTGGCATCAGTTTGCTCCACAATGCTACAGAGTTTATATATTTGCAGTACTTTTTAAAAAGCCATAACAAGAAAATAGTCACTGAGCTGTAACTCAAGATGTGTTTAATAGGTGTGGGGTTTTTTCCAAGCATGGGTTGTGATTAGGCTGCTAGGGTAAATCATTAATAGAGAGATTCTTGTTATGTATTGGAAAAGAAACATTTTCCGTTTTATGTTAGCACTGAAAGATGTGCTGCAGTCATTGGCTATGGTGTCTCTAGAGAGAAATACTGGAGTTCATCTCAGCCCTAAGGATACCACTTAAGCCTTGCTGGATAATCCGGCGCAATATGAACATGCAAGCGGACAGATTGGTTTTCATACTGAGACCATCTGTAACAACCCAGAAAAACTGCCATAAGGCCATAGTGGTATTTGGTAAGATGAACAGTCATAAACTTTTAGTTTTGATGTATTACAGACTTCTGAAGGGTAAATTTAGCCTAAATGCATAGACAGACATAAGTTAGTGACATTTTTCAAGTACATGTTTGATAACAAGTAGTTTCTGCATGCATTGTATTCGTCATCTTCTGAGCCTACATTCATAAAGTTGACTAGAAAACTATTTTTAAAGTTTTGTAAAATTTTTCTCCAGGTAATGAGAACATCCTCCCAAAGACTAGCTGAATGGTATATATGGTTATGGTATATATTTGTCTTATTCTCCCAGAGTGTCTCCCTCTCTTTTTGTTTACATGTTTGTTTCTGCCTGTTTTGTTTCTGAAGATAGTAATCAAAACATGAAGTTGCATAAGTTTTTCTTAGACTGCCAAGTATGCCTCTACTTGTTCATAGGCATGGTGGACTGGTCAGTGGTATGTAGATGTGCTGAAAAATCTGTATCGTATTTAACCCATAAAGTGTATCATGACTGTAACAGGGCAGCACTCTGTGTACAGCTCCTGTTTTATTTGATTTTAAGATAGAAGTTGTTCTAATGGCTGTAGATCTTGCTCTCTTGTCTAGACTCTAAAAGTTTTTGCAACCATCTAACCGTTCTAGGTAATAACTGAGTGTATGTAGACTGATTGCATATATATTAACTGTAGTTTGCATTACACAGTACAGAAATGGCAAATTTTATATAAGTGCAGTCCTCAGAATCTGTTACAACACATACAGTATTGGTTAATGTACCATATAGGAATGGGATTTTTTTTGGAAAACCTACTATTTAGCTTAATAATGCTACCACCTTGGTGTAGGAAAAAGCCACTGCTAGTAAGAACTTTCCTTGACTTAAAAAAAAAAAAAAAATCAAATTGACATGGCTGCTCGCACTAAGTAAATCTTTGTGAATTTTCAGCTTACAAATAAAGAAGCAGATAATACCCTCCCCACTGCCCCCCGCCCCCATTTTATTTCTGAAAAACAGATTTGTAAGCTAAATAAATTACCTAAGGGTACCAAATAATACTTGCATGACTTACTTCAGCTCTTAGGTAAAAATGAAGCTTACGGGAAAAGATCCTGGTGTCCTTCCTTGTAAGACAGATCTCCCTCCCTTTTTTCTGGTGCATGTTCCCTGGGTATTTAGAGCCACAGATGTCATCCGGCTTCTGAAGGAAAAGCACCTTTTGAGACAAAGCTGGTTCTCAGTCCAAGTGTGGTTGGGCAGATCTTCTGGGTCACTGGTGCTATGGATTTGGGAAAGGTTTGCCAGAGAAGGCTAAACAGTCAAGCCTTTCATTTGAGAATGGTGAACCACTTTAAGGCGGCACGGATGAAATTACTCATTTTTTAATAAACAAGGGAAGACTTGGCATTCTCAGGCTTTCTCTTCCAGATAAAAATAATTTCTGTGTTTTCCTAAAGTGCCTTGTGGCTGATATGAAAAATGTCTGTTTTCTATAGCTATTTATTAGGATATGTCTCATCTCTTTACTAGCCTGTGCAAAGACCCCTTTTTTTGTGTCTTTTATCATGGTAAAGAGTATTTGCTAAGGACTCAGAAGCTGTTGTAGCTCAGCTGAAAAAGCAGATGTTTAAAGTCTGTGCATGCCCTTGACTGGCTTATTTTGAGGAGGAGATGGCTTGTGTAACATTAGGTTGCGTGTCCAGGAGAATTTAGTTTCTGCTGGAAAATTGTTAAAAAATAGAAAATTTCCCCAACTAATGTTAAGTTGACCTAAAAGTTACCTAAAAGTTGACATAGAAGAAGCAGATTTCTGGGATTCGTGGTGTAATGTGTTAATTGACTTTGTAGCTGTTACACTTCACGAAAAAGTATGTTGTCAATTTTTTTCCTTCCCAGCACATGCCTGCTATTGAGTGCACACTGTGATCGGAAAAAAAATTGTGTCTTTAGCCAGCTCTCACCTCCTGAGTAGAACAGGCTCAGTCTGTGACATTCTCAGGCATTGGAACAGGCTGCCTAGGGAAGTCGTGGAGTCACCATCCCTGGAGGTATTTAAAAGATGAGTAGATGTGGTGCTTAAGGACATGGTTGAGAGGTGGACTTGGCAGTGCTAGGTTAACGGTTGGACTAGATGATCTTAAAGGTCTTTTGCAACCAAAATGATTCTATGATTCTATAATTCTATCATTTTTGGTGACAGAAGCCTGTAACAAATGGAGCAACTCATCTAAATCTAATGAAACGGTTGAGGGCCCCAAGAACAAGGAGGATGTTGTAAATACCTTAGACATTCGACTAACCTAGTTATATAAATAAACAAAGGGGAGCCTTTTTTTTTTAATTTAGGTGGGTATATCTCACTTCAGACAACGGGGCCTTGAAAATATAGTTTCTAATTAGGATGGCTGTATTTCACTTCAGACAACTTGGCCTTGGGAAAACAGAGGCACAGAAACCTAAAGATAAGGGAGTTGCAACAGCTGCCTTGAAGGACACAGCCTACGTGACCTACGTGATCCCTGGACTGAGTTTGCGCAGAAGCAGGGGTCAGTTAGCGAACACAGCGAGGAAGACTATAAGCCTTCATCTGAAGACCCCTGACGACCACCAGAGAAAACGACTGCGCATGCGGAACGGACATTTACATATATTAATGAGTCCCGGGAAATCTCATGACTATGCAAATGAGTTATTGGGAATCTTATGACTATGTATAACTTTATGGTATATAATCTCTGAAAATCTGCCAAATCGTCGGAGCACTCATGGTGGATAATCCCCAGTGCTGCCCAGCGCTGCAATAAAGAATGCCTGCTTAATGACACACTCTGGTGTTATTGAGTTTTCTTTCGGACTCCTTACCCAGCCGCACCTAGCTTCCCACTTCGGTGAGGAAAGTTAGAAAGCAAGGGGGTTTGGAGATCTCCGATTTTTGTATCACTACTTCAAGTTTTTTCCTCTCGGGAATTAGGCCTCACAGCACGCTGACCAGAACTCGGTATCTCTGTACCGCGTGCCTGTGGCACCGCCCGTTTTGGCGGGGGCCTGCAGGGGCGGCCTCTGTGAGGAGAGGCAGGGCCTCCCCATGCTGGACCCAGCGGCTCCAGCAGACCCGCCGCAGGGCACAGCTGCACTGGTGCTGCCGCAGGGAAAACACACCCAAGAAAGGGCAAAAGGCCACATGTCACTGTGAGGAAAAAAGTATGAGAAACAGCCCTGTGAACAGCAAGGTCAGTGAAGAAGGAGGGGGGAGGAGGGGCTCCAGGCACTGCAGCAGAGCTTCCCCTTGAGCCTGTGGGACAGGCTGGGGTGAAGTAGGTGTTCCCCTGCAGCCCATGGTGGAGCATGCCAGAGCACATATCCACACTTGCAGCCTGTGGAGGACAGCGTGCTGGAGCAGGTGGATGTTCCTTGAAGGAACTGTGGCATATGGAGAGCCCACATTGGAGCAGTCTTATTCTGAAGCCCTGCAGCCTGTGGGAAGGACCCATGCTGGAGCAGGCGAAAAATGTGAGGAGGAAGGAGAGGCAGAGAGGAACTGCAGTGGTCTGACCCAGCCCTCCCGTTTCCCATCCTCCCCACGCCACTCAGGGAGGGAGGAGGTTTAGGAGTTGAGAACGAAGGAGTGAAGTTGCGCCTGGAAAAAAGGGGCAAGGGGAGGGGGAAGTTCTTTTAGGTTTTGTCTCTGTTTCTCACCATCCAAATCTATTCTAATTGGCAATAAATTATTTTCCCCCAAGTCAAGTCTGTTTTGCCCATAACAGTAAGTGGTAAGGCATCTCCCTGTCTTTATCTCGATGCATGTGCTTTTTCACTTTATTCTCCCCCACCCTGCTTCCTTTTGAGGGGGGGTGAGAGAGCAGCTGGCTGGGAGTCTGGCAGCCAGCCTAGGATGACAAAGGCGACAACACTTACCAATGTCAGCAAGCAGGACTGGATTCCATTTTGTCTCTGTTCATAAAATTGGTTTGAGGATTGAGCCCATGGGTGTTAACTGTGCTTTCACTGTAGAAAACAACCTTAGAAAGAAGTGATCTATTGAAGACTTATTGTTTGTTGTCATTTGTTCCATTTATTATTTGTAGGTATTTTGAAAATATATCTGGCCTCAGAGAAGGTACTGTAACTTCGGGGAGAGTATGCTGTGTTTTTTGTATAAACCTAGACCCCTTCATCTGTCATAACTTCCTTAATTATGGAACATAGCATCACCAAAGTTACAATTAAAAATCGGGAAAATGCAAGTCAGAAAACCCAAAAAGGGAAAGATTAAACTTCAGCCCAATTGCTTTCTGCTTATGCATATGGCTTTAAATATAGTATGTGTTTAGATAGTACCTGTCTAACAGTATAATATAAACATTCATTTAGCAAGCATATTATAAGCCACCAGATGGAGTAGTGTTGCCATCAGAAATGAAAGAGTAATAGGGCATGTTTTTTCTTTCTACTTTTGTAATATGAGTTGCAAGTTTTTTTTAAGGTACTATCCCAACTTGATGAGTAAATCCATGTGTTAGAACTTGTAACCGTTGACTGCAGTACATAGCTATGCTAACACATTTCTTACCTTTTCACAATAAGGTGTGTTTTAACTTAATGTTTAGTCTAAGGAAAGCGAGAATGTTTTTCCTTTTTTCTTGTTGTGAGGTTTGTATTAACCTCAATTGACAACCTGTGTGCAAATTTGATCTTTTTTTTTTTTTTTCTCCTTTCATTTTTTTTCTTTACGTCATAACTTCTATCTGTTTGCCATGTGTCCTGGTTTCATTGGGATTTTGTTTCAGTTTGTGGCCAGCCATGCTGATCAAGGCCCTTAGCAGTTAAATGAAGGGCAGCTGACCCAGGCTGGCCCACAGGTGTATTCTATATCATTAACATCAAGTTCACTGCAAAAGGGAGGGCTTGCTGGGGAGAGGGGGGAGGTTGGTTTTGCTCTCCTCTCTTCTGGCTTCCCTTTTTCTCATTCCTAACGATGGGTATTCCTGGAACAACCTGCTGCAACGCTGTAGCTAAGTATACTTTTGTGTGTTTTGTGTTTTTGTTGATATTGGTTTCTTTATTTTATTAAATCTGTTTAATTTTAACCTCTTTTTCCCAACTTCCTTCCTTGGTTGAAGAAGGGATACTGGGTGAGAGAAAAACTGTTATTATTTAGCCCCTGGTGCAGGCCAAACAAAGACACCATGTCATTACTTTAGGAAAGCTAAGGTAGCTAATTTTTTATTAAGTATCTGACAATTAATTCAAATACTTCTTGCTACAATGCTTTAGAATTAGAAAAGACGCAGATGACTGTGCCAAAAGCTGTTGTTTGAGGATTTTTGTTGCTGTTGTCCTCTATTTTCTGTTTCTTTTTTTCTCATGTTCTCCTAGGATCTTCTTGCACAAGAGCCTAAGAGCATTTAAAATTTGCAGAATGAAAAGATGGCACAGGCAATGTTGGTACCGCCAGGACCTGACAGCTTCTGCTATTTCACCAAAGAATCTCTTGCAGCTATTGAAAAACGTATTGCTGATGAAATATCTCATTGTGACAAAGACGAGCATAAAGATGATGGTGGTCATGAAGAAAATCACCCAAAGCCAAGTAATGACTTGGAGGCAGGAAAGATACTGCCATTTATTTATGGTGAAATTCCTCCAGGAATGGTGTCTGAGCCCCTGGAAGACCTGGATCCATATTATATCAATAAAAAAGTAAGTGCTAAAGCATTTAATATAAAATTAAGAGTGTAATTAGTACACTCCTGTTGAACTATAAAGTGGTAAATGCTCTGGTGTGGAGGTAGTCAGAAGCCCTGGTTGAAAGTATTATGCAGTATGTGATATCATTTTAATCATTTTGACTACACTATAAATATGACTGTAACTCTTTTGCTTAAGTTGCCTTTTTTTTAAAAAGAGCTTTTCTTTTAATGTCTAAGGTTTCCTTATGATGATATTTTGAGTTAGTGGATTTTGCATTAGATGTCCTTTAACCTCTTCAGACCTGATTGAATGCTGAAGCATTCGAAAACTTCCTCTGTGGCTACTCTCTTCCTAGGGTTTCTAGGCAACACAGCACCTGACATCTAGTTCAGTAGGGTAGTCTTTGGACAAAGTGCTGGTTCAGTCATCTGCCAAAACGATCAACTGTCAAACATTCCTTGAAATCTTATAGAAATTTTACAAAAAGTTAAATGTTAAATTTTTTTACTAGGGAGGGACATAAGTAAAAACAATTATTATCACATATTGCCAGCTTCATGTGATGTGATTTCTGTGGATTGGTAACAGCTTGTGTCACTTACAGATGTGCGTTCATTATGCTAGAGTTTGCTTTAGGACAACTGCAACTGTTCTGAGTCTCATGGGGAGGATTTGATTTTTCTGGCTAGTTACATTTTTGCTGATGATTTTAATCATCAGGATGATTTTAATGCCAGTTCCCCAGCAAGTAATTCCCTCCCTGCACTGTCCTGAAGAACATGAAGACAGTACAGTTGTAGGACAATTTGAGGACGTATGCCCTATATGATAGTATATATCAGAGCAAGGAAGTTCTTGAAAGTCTCTGCATCGTTACTCTTAGAATTATTTTACATCTGCATGGATGCAAAGTTTTTCCCAGAAATTTTACATAAATGCTGTGACTTTGTTTAATGTAGAAGAGGATTTGTTGCTTAGTATCAGTTTAGCAAAACAGTATAAAAATAAGTCATGTGAGTAGCCCCACATTCACTTCTCACATGGGACTGAGTGTAAAGACTAAAACTGTGTACTTTGTGTTTCAATAGTGGGTCTATGTTATAGGCTCAATATAGACCTGAAGACAAAATCTAAATTTATATATAGGAACTGTAATGCGACTCCATTTCTTTTATAGATACAATGATTAAAAAAGGAGAAAATAGCAAGGGTGATGACTTTGGCAAGTGCAGACGAAGAAAAAATGTTTTTATGTAGGTATGAGAAGTGGAGTGATGTTCAGAATGAAAGCAAAATTGAGTTTACATTTAAAAGGCAGTACAAAATAAGCAGCGAGTGGTTTTTTGGTTATGTAAATCAATATACTTGTTGAATTAAAAACATAGAACAGGTTCTTGAAATGACATACTCTATAATCAACAGATCAGTATCTTGCGTGTAAGTAAGTGACCAGAGAGCTATATTACCTTTGTAAGAGGCAACTAAGTTAAAGCAGTGTGTTTTTTTTCTAGTACAGGATGTTGATGACTAATAATCATATGTGAGTTATTTTAGTTTTTGTTGATTCACCTTCATGAACACTACTGTCAAATCATCCATTTCTTTTCCAATAGAATATCATTAGAAAACAGAAAGATCCAGTGTTAAAACCTGCTTATTTCCAGATATTAGCCTTTTGGGAGAATAATCATAAGATGTAGATTGAATTAAGATTTCAGTAGATGACAGTTTCATTGTGTCTCCTAGTCAAAATCAAAAATGGTTGCATAAATGGTACTAGTGGTGACTGCACAGGCAATAGTAAAGCCTTTAAAAGCCAAGGATGTCTCACCTCAGAAGCAGTTTTAAAGTGCTGAAATGGTTAAATAGTCGCTCGTAAGTGTCCAAAAATGGTTAATTAGGTGCTTTGTTTTGCAATGCCAGCTATGATCTGAAATACAAGTAATATAGCTGGATTAATTTTTAATGTTAAAAATGATGAATTTTAAATTATATTTTTAATGTAATTGCATAATTCTGGAAAATGATGAAATGAAGATTTTGTTTAAGCACAGAGACAAAGAATGCGTGGTGTTCAGTTTTCATTGCTCATGTGAAAATTTAGAATCTGATATTTGCTTGTATAATTTTACTGAAAATAAATTTGGCTACTTCATCTGTGTAAGTGCAGCCTCTATTTATGGCAAGGCTGCTAATGTGTATCCTTAATTTCTTATTCCCCCCCCCTTTTTTTTTTTAAAAAAAAAAAGACATTTATAGTATTGAATAAAGGGAAGACAATCTTCAGGTTCAGTGCCACACCTGCCTTGTACCTTTTATCTCCTTTCAATATTATTAGAAGAATAGCTATTAAGATTTTGGTTCATTCATATCCTTTTCAAGTGGTTTGTTAAATATTATTGCTGGTCTTTTTTTAATATTTAATAACACTGCATATTTTGGTTTAGTATTTAAATGTGTTCCTGCCCTTAATTCTTTCTCTCAAAATGAATCAGAGCTAAGATTTGTCACTTTAACTCTCGGATTAAACTCAGAGGAAGAGATGCACAGCATGTATACCTAGATTACAGAGTTAGTGGTATAGTCATCATTATTGTGAAACATCTTTGCATTAGTTATGACATTGCTAGTGATAGTTAACTGTTTGGTATCATATATGTTGTCAGTATTCTATAGCCTGGACAATCTGCATGTTTTGTGGGATGCAAATTCAGCATTAAAAAAAGAATATGTTCCTTAACTACAGTTAACATGGTTCAGCATGCTCATTATGCTCACTATTTTGACAAACTGTGTATTTATGACATGGAGTAACCTTCCAGACTGGACAAAGAATGTAGAGTAAGTATACTTAAATTAGATAATAATTTGTTAAGTGGTTTAAAAATGAAAAGTTAGATTAAGAGCTAGACCATGTAGTTTTACTTACCCTAGTATGTAATACTAGTATTCTCCTTTTTCTCGCCTGGAGTTTGGTCCTAGCTGCAACTCAAAGCAGCACAGACCTGTAAGGTTTAGGAAGGAAAAAAGCTGTGATATTGTTAACCTTTTTCTCTGAACAAAACTCAGATTAATACTTTTATTCAGAATGTTTGTGCAACTAATATTTTTATGCATTTTCCCTTAAGCTGTTCCTTTAGCATTTTTATGAAAAAAAAAAGAAAAAAAAAGGGGGGGGAAAAAAAAGGAAGAAAATAGCCATTCAACCTGAAACTGCTGCTTTTCAGTGTGGAAGATGCTTTTTATAGCCCCTATGAAGCACCTTCATTTTGTGCAACAAAATCTAAAAATGGGACGCACACCCTCTTTAAAGACCATACCTCTGCAGGGAATTATTGTTTGAGATTCTCAAGTCTACCTAGTCAACCGTCAAGTAACTTTAGTAGGTTTTACTTAACCATTAATTTTATTTCTGATGTGGCAACTATGCTGAAATTATTTGAGAAAAAAAATTTTCTTCATGTTAGTCATGATTATTATTATTATTTGAACTGAAATGTCAAAATCTTATGTGCCAGAAATGGCAAAAATAGGTTTCAGATAAAATAAATAAATCCAGTTACCTTGTGGAAGAATGGTGGGAAAACAGTCATAGTTTATGTGAGTTTGTAAGTGCTGTTCCAGGGCATGTACTAATCACTGGTTTTGTGTGGTTTTCCTTTAGGCTTGTGATGTTGTATCACTGAACAACAATCTTTAACTTTTGCTTGGATGTTTTCCCATAGGTACACTTTCACTGGAATTTATACTTTTGAATTTCTGGTAAAAATCCTTGCAAGAGGCTTCTGTATAAATGATTTTACTTGCCTTCGTGACCCCTGGAACTGGCTTGATTTTGTTGTCATTTCCTTTGCGTAAGTATGTAATTTTTTTTAAGTAAAATATCAGAACTTTTTTTGAACCTGTAATAATTTGTTTGGGTTATTTTAGCTTATTTAAAATGAGTTGCAGTTGAATCGTGTTTCAACTTTTTCCATTTTAATATTTTACTCTAATGTAGCACACAGCAGAATAAGCGGACTATCCCACAGTACAAAAGAGAAGTTACCACTGAACAATCAATTTTTAAATAGTATTTAAACAATAAAATCAGGGAAATCCATTTCATTTTTAATTTGCATTCAATGGAAATACTTAAGGGTGTGTTTCTTAGGGAAAACTTAATTGAAACAGGAAAATATGAATGCAAGTCTTTCACTTAAAGTTGCACCTTCCAAAAAAAATAGTCTGGATTACAGGTCCAGGTAAGTAGCATACATTCTACCTTAATTGTGAATAACTGTGATTTAATCCTACAGGTATATAACAGAATTTGTAAACCTAGGCAATGTTTCAGCTCTTCGAACTTTCAGAGTATTGAGAGCTTTGAAAACTATTTCTGTAATCCCAGGTAAGAAGTAAGTGTGTAAAATGGTAGGCTCTCTACATCACCTCTGTTTAATTTTGTGTGTGCTGTCATTGTGTTTGTGTGTGGAATCCCTCGCTGCAGATATGTGACAGAGTTTGTGGACCTGGGCAATGTCTCAGCATTGAGAACATTCAGAGTTCTCCGAGCTTTGAAAACAATATCAGTCATTCCAGGTGAGAACGAGGTTAAACACTGAGGCTGACTGAAATTCCACAGAAGCTGAACTCAAATATTTAACAGAAACATCCACATTTTAGTCTTAACTTCAATTTGATTCCCTTTTCTAATTCTCTAAAACACTCAGCCTCAGAGTTTAATACATTCTTGCATGAGAAATTGAATTACGTAGCCTGTGTATATTTCCATTTCATGTCAAATTTTCTCTCCCACATTAAGGATCAAAATTAATTCTTTTTATTTTTCTCTTACTAACATGAATGTTTCTATTTATTGAAGACATTTGGGATTGAAAATTTCAGTCTGTTGCAAAGGTTGAATCCCTGACAAAGACAAAGGAATGAGATAATGAAGAGTAGCATGGGAATTGCATGATATATTTATTACCTTAAGATGCCTATCTTCACCAAACCCCACCTCCAGTGGAACAGGATGCAATAGAATGCAATGATTAAAATTTCTACTGCAATGCAATTGTGTTCTGGTTTTGTTTGCCATTATAGAACCAATATATTGTGTATTGGAATAGAACAGTGGCAAAGGTTTGGAGGCAGAGGCATCAGGAAGAAAAGAAAATGAACAATTTTCTTTACATGTAGTTTACATGTATAGAGAGCATGAATAAAAACTTACTACTTCATTTAAGAGCAGGTGCTTTTGGAATGTGTACCATTCATTCCCATTCATATTCAAATTAATTTGTCAGGAATGATGAGACTTATTGGTACCTTTTTCCTTTGGAAAATATTTTAAGACTATTTTTGTGAAGCTGTGCATGATATTTAATAGTGTGTTGGGGTAGTTCACACTGCATTTTAGCTTAGGAAAATATTTAATATTATAATAAAAATCTGCCTCTGTTTGCAGGCTTGAAGACTATTGTTGGAGCCTTAATTCAATCTGTGAAGAAGCTCTCAGATGTAATGATTTTGACTGTGTTTTGCTTGAGTGTATTTGCACTAATAGGACTGCAGCTGTTCATGGGCAATTTGAAGAATAAATGCTTATTATGGCCATCAGAAAATTCGACGTCTTTTGAAAAATACCTAACTCCGTACTTTAATGGTACAGTGTTTGATTGGACAGCATACATTGAGAATGAAAGTAAGAAATACTGTTGTAACGTGCTAAAATTTTTGTGTGTAAACACACCCAAGATGACTGTTTCATACTATAGGCTACTGATAAAAATCAATTAAATAGGATGACGAAGAGTAGAGATTTTTATCTTTTGCACCCCAAACTCATGCTGACCTGATTGTTCTTTCCACTAGCTGCACTTAGAAATGTATTTATAGGGTTAGCTTGGTTTTAGAATCACAGAATCATGCAGGTTGGACAGGATCTCCACCATTCTCCAGACCAACTGCTGCTTAGCTGCATGTCCAGTTAGAGCAGACTGCTCAGTGCAGCGTCCAGTCAAGTTTTCAATATCTCCAAGGACTGAGAGACCACAGCCTCTCTGGGCAGCCTATTCCAAGTGTTTGACCAGCCTCATGGTAACTTTTTTTAATATCAATTCAGAATTTCCCATGCTCAAACTTTTATTAGTCACCTCTTATCCTTCCAGTGTGCACCTCTGAGAAAAGTCAGGTTCCATCTTCATTACACTCTTTCATGAGTTACTTGTAGGTAGCATGAAGATCCCCCCCCCACACAGCTTAGCCTTCTCAAGACTGAACAAAACCAATTCTCTTAGCCTCTCCTTGTGTCTTTAGGTTATAAATAAGACAGAGAAGCACTAGATAAATACCAGAGATTTCCTAGTTAAGATGTACTTTAATTATTAGGTAGAAGTAAGAAACCAATTGCTTTCTGTGAAATAAAGCACTCACTAGGCAAGTAGAGATTCTGGTGGGGAAGGAGATGGTAGGACCTATTGTTACTAAGGGGGCTGACAAAGACATCTTTATCCAGATGTTTTTCGACAGTGTTAATCTCTGTAGACTGAAGTGGTGAAAACTTTTAATTGCCAAAAGTTAACAACTTTTAATTGCCAAAAATTTGATTCATGTTTATGGTTGTGCTGGAAGTGGATTTACAGAGTATTGTTCAGTAATTAAAAGTAGTGTATTTGAGTAAAAAGAAATTGGTAGAATAATGGATGCTAGCTTTTCTCCTCACTGACCCAAAAGTAAAAGAAAACACAGCTGTTATAGGCTGAGTTTTGATGAGTCACATTTTCTTCCTTACTTAAAAATGGACCTTAAAGTTCTCTGCTGTTTTCTGTATTTTCAGATTTTCTTTTTATACTTCTGAATTGTTAAAGAACTGGAAATTCTGTGACTGTATTTATATTTTCTGTGCAATATATCATTTTAGCTAGCTTATTTGCCTAAGAAGGGTCACGATAAATACCACTACCACCACTCCATTTTCAGCTTTGTGGGCAATTTTGAGTGATAGCTTATATGCTGTAAAACACTTGTGAATTCTCTCTTCAAATACCGTATATAGATTCTCTATGTCCATTTCCCACTAAGCAGCAATCTAAAACTAAAGACAGAACTAAAATCTTCCAGAACGTCAGTTGCTTCCTATGCTACAACTGTTGACTTTGCTGGGAGTCTCTACAGAGTGCTGATGCAGGCAAGGCAGTTCCATCTAGTTGTGTTTGTATTCTTCCTTTCTCATATAACCTGTTCTTAATCATTTGTATGTGTCAGTTGCATTATAATTTCACTGGGCTCAGTTGTGGGTCCTCCTAATATTTATTTCAGTGCATCATATGTTAGTCAGCTGTGACTGAGCGTGATACCCTCTAGTGGCTTTTCGTAACATCTGTGTTTTTTAATTTATTAAGGATAAGGCCAGATTCACTTTTTGAAGAGATATGCAGAGATCTTGGATCCACATGTCAAAGTATTGGCACCTGGCATTTAGATCAGTATCTGAACATTTAGAGTTTTGGCCAGCTCTAAAGATATTATGGAAGTAATAAGATTATAATTTTTCTAACATTGTATAAGTACTGTTCTTGAATGGTACGATTTTGGCATCACTAGATTTGATTTTAAGTGTTCAGTTTAGAATCCTCCTGTCTT
Organism: Nyctibius grandis; assembly: GCF_013368605.1. Lineage (NCBI taxonomy): Eukaryota > Metazoa > Chordata > Aves > Nyctibiiformes > Nyctibiidae > Nyctibius > Nyctibius grandis. The sequence goes on from NC_090666.1 coordinate 17,693,564, forward strand.
CATATATGCTTCATCCTGTGGGCTGTTTCTATTTAAATACTACAATAAGTGTTTTACCCTGTGAAAACCAGAGCCATTTGTTAGCTTGAAAGATACATTGAGGATATTCATTGAGGATGACAGAAGATTAGTTTAGTTGGGATAAGAGGTTTTTTCCAGATCTCTGTTCTCCAGATCTTAGTGCCTGACTATCCTTGTGGTGAAAAGTTTCTCCTTATAACCACTCAGAACTGCTCTTGTTTCAAATTATGCCCTTTGTCTGTCATTCTCTTGCCACGCACTAGTGAAAAGAACCTGTCTCTGTCGCTTTGATAACCTCCTTGTAGTTGCTGGATACTTTCTACCAACTCCCCCCACAGCCTCCTCTTCTCCAGGTTGAACAATGTCAGGTCCCTCAGCTCATCCTCACAGGGCGAATGCTCCAGACCCCTCATGACAATGGTGACCTGCTGAACTTGCTCCACTTTATCAATGTCTTTCTTGCATTGAGGGGGCCAAACCTGGACACAATATTCTAGGTACATTGTAATGAGTGCTGAGCTGAGAAGGACAGTCACTTCCCTCGCTCTGCTCGTTGTGCTTCTGTTCATGCAGCCCAGGAGGCTGTTGCCCTTCTTGGCTGCCAGAGCACACTGCTGGCTCACCTCCACCTTGCTGCCTGTTCGCCAAGGCCCCCAGTGCCTTTTCTGCAGAACTCCTCCCCAGCCAGTCAGCTCCCAGCCTGTATCATGGCAAGGGGCTCCTCCTTCCCAGGTACACAACTCTGCATTTGTATTTGCTGAATTTTCTGTGTCTCCTGTCAGCCCTTTCCTCCAGCCTGCCTAGGTCCCTCTGAATGGGGTCTGCCCTCACTTACATCAACTTCTTCCCCAATTTTTTATCATCTTTCTATCTGTATTCTTTTTTCTTTTTTTTTTTTTTTTTTGGAAGGACAGCACAGTTGCTAATCACAGAATCACAGAATGTTAGGGATTGGAAGGGACCTCGAAAGATCATCTAGTCCAATCCCCCTGCCGGAGTAGGATTGCCTAGACCATATCACACAGGAACACGTCCAGGCGGGTTTTGAATGTCTCCAGAGAAGGAGACTCCACCACCTCTCTGGGCAGCCTGTTCCAGTGTTCGGTCACCCTCACCGTAAAGAAGTTTTTCCTCTTATTTATGCGGAACCTCCTGTGTTCCAGCTTGCACCCATTGCCCCTTGTCCTGTCAAGGGATGTCACTGAGAAGAGCCTGGCTCCATCCTCATGACACTTGCCCTCATGACACATAATTTATAAACATTAATGAGGTCACCCCTCAGTCTCCTCTTCTCCAAGCTAAAGAGACCCAGCTCCCTCAGCCTCTCCTCATAAGGGAGATGTTCCACTCCCTTAATCATCTTTGTGGCTCTGCGCTGGACTCTCTCTAGCAGTTCCCTGTCCTTCTTGAACTGAGGGGCCCAGAACTGGACACAATACTCCAGATGCGGCCTCAGCAGGGCAGAGTAGAGGGGGAGGAGAACCTCTCTCGACCTGCTGACCACACCCCTTCTAATACACCCCAGGATGCCATTGGCCTTCTTGGCCACAAGGGCACACTGCTGGCTCATGGTCATCCTGTTGTCCACTAGGACCCCCAGGTCCCTTTCCCCTACGCTGGTCTCCAACAGGTCTGTCCCCAACTTGTACTGGTACATGGGGTTGTTCTTGCCCAGATGCAGGACTCTACACTTGCCCTTGTTATATTTCATTAAATTTCTCCCTGCCCAACTCTCCACCCTGTCCAGGTCTCTCTGAATGGCTGCGCAGCCTTCCGGCGCGTCAGCCACTCCTCCCAGCTTTGTGTCATCAGCGAACTTGCTGACAGTGCACTCTATTCCCTCATCCAAGTCATTAATGAATATATTGAATAGAACTGGTCCCAGTACCGACCCTTGAGGGACTCCGCTAGACACAGGCCTCCAACTGGACTCTGTCCCATTGACCACCACTCTCTGGCTTCTTTCCTTCAGCCAGTTCACAATCCACCTCACTACCTGATCATCCAGACCACACTTCCTCAGTTTAGCTGCGAGGATGCTGTGGGAGACCGTGTCAAACGCTTTACTGAAATCGAGATAGACCACATCCACAGCTTTACCATCATCTATCCACCGGGTAACATCCTCATAAAAGGCTATCAAGTTGGTTAAGCATGACTTCCGGTTGGTGAAGCCATGCTGAGTGCCCCTAATGATCCCCCTATCCTTGATGTGCCTAGAGACAGCACCAAGGACAAGTTGTTCCATCACCTTTCCGGTGATCATTAATAACAAAATATATTCCTTTACTTCTGAAGGCTACCACCTTATAATGAAAAGAAAAATTCTGTAAAGTTGTTTATAGTACAACAGCTGTTATAACATTGTCATTGGAACATCCATCTCCCTTTTAAATGCTGCCTTCATATTTTCAGTTGCAAGATGTGCTGGTTAATGTTGCTCTGACTTCAAAACTGTTAGACAGCCATTGTAAATAGTTCAATTTTAGATAAGATAGACTTTAATTGTCTGATTACAATCTACATACTGATTAAGAGAAGAAGTTTTAAGCTTCGCGCTTTCTTTCTCTCATTTCTTGAACAGCAGTTTTTGGAAGGATATTCTATGTTTGCTATAACTCAAGAAGAGAATATGCAATTTATATTGTTCTAATAATTGTGTTGGGGTTTCATTTTTACATTGTGTTTTTATTTTATTCTTTTATTTTGCAACTTTACTTACCAGTATGGGTGTGCCAGCATTTGAACCCATTATTGAGAAAACATGAATGGAAGATTATGAACATTCAAACCACGATGACGTGAACGTAGGTTCATCCTCACAAAAAAAAAAAGAAGACTCCTTCCATTTATAATAATGTCACTTCCTATTTTTTCTTTAGGTCATTTCTATCGCTTAGAAGGACGAAAGGATTTTCTGCTTTGTGGCAATAGCTCAGATGCAGGGTAAGGTACACTGAAAATTACATACTACCTGTCTAAAAAACTGTAAAAAAAATCACTCAATTTAAAAAGATAATTTAGCTACCTAACTTCACCATCAATAATATATGCAGTCATGGTTCATGGTAAATAAACACTTTAATGAGTAAAAATGCTAAATGAGAAAATACTTTGCTCTAGATTTCTTTTAAAAGCTCATGTAACTAGAAAATTCCATTTCAGCAGGTAGATATTGCTTTATCAATGACTTAACATACTATATCACGGGTTTCATGCCATTTCTCATCTCTAAAATATGCATGGGGTGCCGGGACTTATGACCAACTTTTGGGAAGACATCTTCTGTCTGTGGACTGCGTGCATGGCACTGTCTTGCTTTCTCTTTGTGACAATTCTTTGTAACAAAATCACATAATTCTGTATTTTAAGGATACATCAATCCATCACTTGGTTTTGGGTGGTTATGTCTTTAAAACAGATATACTTAAATCTTTTTTTTGTAAATATTTTGTGTATATATATCAATAACTAATATGCATGCACATATATGAAAAGAAATCTTTATAGTGTCTTTCTATGGAGTTTTTGGAGGCAAGAACCTCTTCTACCTTTCAAGAATGGAATCATAACTGAAGTAGTGTGCCTACAGTTGATATCAAAGTTGGATTACCTACTAAACCGATACGTACTGTTTCAGGAGATAAAATTATCACTATGACTGTTATTTGCTGTTGAGGAATTGGTAGAATTTGTTAATTTGACTTGACTAATTCACAAACCTGAAGAAATGAAGAAATCTGGTATGCCAACCCTGCTGACAGGCAAAATTCAGCGTAAAATATGTATACTGATTTTTTTTTTTTGCATGGAAGTGTTCACCTTATGGAATCTCTGTATTAAGTAAATATATTGTTTCCATTGAAGAAGCATCTGCAGAGGTAATACCAAACTGTCTGGAATAAGTTTTATTTTGTGTATAATGGTGAAAGAAGGTAGGAAGAAAGATTTTCATTTGCTTGTTTGCTCTTTTCTGGCTTTTTTTTAAAGAACACTCCTTTCGTTTCCTCACTAATTTTTAAAATGTTGTAAGCCACAAATAGCAGCCCCCTTCACAGATTAGATCTAATGAACTTTCATTAGAAGCTCAAGGTACAATAATTTAAAAACAATTTTAGTGTTATATGATTTTTTTTATATGCATTGCTTTACTTTTTTTCTTTTTTCTTTTTCCTCCTAGTAAATGTCCAGAAGAGTTTATCTGTGTGAAAGCTGGTAGAAACCCCAACTATGGATATACTAGCTTTGACACATTCAGTTGGGCTTTCTTGTCACTGTTTCGACTGATGACTCAGGACTACTGGGAAGATCTTTATCAGCTGGTGAGTGTATAGTAAAAATTGTGGCTAGTGTCATACTGGCCTGAAATCGAACACGAAAGGCCATTCATATGTATATTACATACCATTAGCTATTGTTAGCAATTGAAAATGAACAGTATTTATGGAAGGAAGCAAATGCAGTTGCAGAATTAAGCAGACATGGACACTTAATGCAGAATCTCACATGATTTCTGAAGAGGCACATGAGTTTTTTTTTGATCCTTTTAATTAATTTTTACAGTGTATATTTCATTTTGTACCTCATGATAAGATCTTATTTTCAAAAAACTTTAATATTGAGTTTAAATTGTAAAAATACTGTGACAGCAAAATCTGAATCTTAATTTCTCTACTTTGAATTCTATTTTTGATAACTAAGAACACACGTCTTGATATAAATTACTTTTCTTACCATAGCTTTTCATTATGTGGTGTGTGAATATCCATTAATTATAATAAATATTATCTTTTAATTGTTTAATCAATTGTGCTATCTTTAATTATTTTGGTTATTTCAAGGGGAAGGCATGCTAATACCTGGTAAACGTACTAAGCAACCAACCTGTGATGTGTGATTTACATTAATTACTCTGATCCCGCATCCTTTTCAAGATTATTAGGCATTAAGAGAGTTTTGTCTCAAAGCAGCATGATCCTTAAACATGTTTTTTTCGCATACATGAATGCTCCCTTTATTTTAATTACATGATAATTCAGAAAGCTTGTATGACTCCATAATAGTGTTGTGCTTTTCAAATTCAGTAAATGCTTATGAACTGCAGAACTGATACATGTCTTCACCAAATGGGTCATTTCTCCTCTTCTCCTATAGACGCTACGAGCTGTTGGCAAAACATACATGGTATTTTTTGTTCTGGTCATTTTTCTGGGTTCCTTCTATTTGATTAACTTGATTTTGGCTGTGGTTGCCATGGCCTATGAAGAACAAAATCAAGCAACTATGGTTGAAGCAGAACAGAGGGAGGCAGACTTGCAGCAGATGCTTGAACAGCTGAGGAAGCAGCAAGAAGAAGCGCAGGTATTTTCTGACAAGCGTTTGAGATTTAGTATATTCCTTTGCATGCAATTTGTTCAAAACAAAATAATAATTAAATTAACATATTAAAAAAAGCCATTCTTTTACATACCTCTCAAGTACTTTAGACTGCTTTCTCTATGGCTTTTTATTGCTTTTTAAATGTATCATGTCTAAAGCATTAATGAATTTCTGAGCTGAGAACAAAAAGTACTCCTCAAATCAGAATAATAGTTTTTAAATAAATATGTCTTATCTAGGGGTAGTATCTAATAACCTGTCATGATGATTTTCCAAATTCTTAGCTTAGAAATAATTGCAATACTTATGAAATATTTGTCAAGCGTTGATTAGAGTTTAAAATATTTTTATCCATAAATTTCTGACTAATTTTTGCTACTTGTGTTATCACCAGTGAATCAAAGACTGGAAGTAGTACCCCAAAGTTTTTTCCTAAGAGCAGCTTAAGGAAGCTGTTACATACAGTAACAGTTAAAATTAGTTTACTACATTACAGAATCACACAGAATCAATCAGGTTGGAAGAGACCTCTGGGATCATAGAGTCCAACCATTGCCCTGGCACCACCATGTCAACTAGACTATGGCACTAAGTGCCATGGCCAGTCTTTCCTTAAACACATCCAGGGATGGTGACTCCACTAGCTCCCTGGGCAGCCTATTCCAATGTCTAATGACCCTTTCTGTGAAGAAATGCTTCCTAATGTCCAGCCTGAACCTCCCCTGGTGAAGCTTGAGGCTATATCCTCTTGTCCTATCGCTAGCTGCCTGAGAGAAGAGGCCAACTCCCACTCCACTACAACCTCCCTTCAGGTAGTTGTAGACTGCAATAAGGTCACCTCTGAGCCTCCTCTTCTTCAGGCTAAACAACCCCAGCTCCCTCAGCTGTTCCTCGTAGGTCAGACCCTCCAGACCCTTCACCAGCTTGGTCGCCCTCCTCTGGACTCGCTCCAACACCTCAACATCTTTCTTGAGGTGCGGGGCCCAGAACTACTGCGGGGCCCAGTATTCAAGGTACGGCCTCACCAGTGCCGAGTACAGAGGGGCGATCACTTCCCTAGACAGGCTGGCTACACTATTCTTAATAGAGGCCAGGATGCCATTGGCCTTCTTGGCCACCTGGGCACATTGCTGGCTCATGTTTAGCCGTCTGTCGATCAGCACCCCCAGGTCTCTTTCCACCGGGCCGCTTTCTAACCCCTCTTCCCCCAGCCTGTAGAGCTGCATGGGGTTGTTGTGGCCGAAGTGTAAGACCCGGCACTTGTTCTTGTTGAACCTCATGCTGTTGGTCTCAGCCCATCTATCTAACCTGTCCAGATCCCTCTGTAGGGCCTTCCTACCCTCCAGCAGATCGACACTCCCACCCAGCTTGGGTCGTCTGCAAATTTGCTGAGGGTGCACTCAATCCCTACGTCTAGATCATCTATAAAGATATTGAACAGCACCGGCCCCAGAACTGAGCCCTGGGGAACACCGCTAGTGACCGGCCGCCAGTTGGACTTTGCCCCATTCACCACCACTCTCTGGGCTCGGCCATCCAGCCAGTTTTTAACCCATTGAAGAGTCCACCCATCCAAGCCCTGGGCAGCCAGTTTGTCTAGGAGGAGACTGAAGTATGACTCTGGCTCTTTTGTTTGCAATTGCATTCACTCTAATTAATACATTTATTAATTTTCAAGTATTTTCTAACGAAATTTGTAGCAGAATGCTGTACACAGTGCAGGCTGACTCCATGATATAGATGCAAAGTAGAACTCCATTCGAACAGCAACTTTCATAACTGCAGTTTCATTTTAACTCGTATTACAGAAGTCCATTTGAAGTTTTGCACAAATTCATCTAGGCTTTTGTCACATTTCTAGAGGTAATTTGATATAAATCTTAGGAATAAGGACTATAGCTTTCTTTAAAAAATGCTGTGATTTGTAAAGTATCACATTAAATAATTGCTGTGGCAGGCAATAGCAGCAGCTGCAGCAGAGATGACAGAGTACAGCGGTGAAAGTGGGATGGGTGGACCCTCAGATAGTTCTTCAGAAGCATCGAAGCTTAGCTCAAAAAGTGCCAAAGAGAGGAGAAATAGAAGGAAGAAAAGAAGGCAGAGGGAACTCTCTGGAGAAGAGGATGACATGAAGGATGAAAAGCTTCCAAAATCTGAATCAGATGGCAGTATCAGAAGGAAAGGTTTCCGTTTTTCTTTCAATGGCAACAGACTTGCTTATGGGAAGCCGTTCACATCACCCCACCAGGTACTGTGAATAGGGCAGTTGTCATTTTCCGGGTTTGTAAGATAACTGTAATATCCAACAAACTTTGCTGCAACTTTGCAAAGTAATACAACTAAGGAAAAATAATGTTGCTTATTTTAAATACTGACTTACAGTTGGCATTATTTTCTAGAGTGGACCTAAAGAATTGTTTTGAACTCTCTTATTTTATTGTTTAGGATCTGAGGGGTCTTAACATGCACAGCAGTGTTGCATTTTTCTAGTTAGTATGAAAGATAAATCCCTTTTTAATTCATAAAAGGAAAATTTAAGTATAATGTATCAGTGTAGAAGACTGAGGTTATTGATATCTTTTAACGTAATGCATGATCTGCTTAGTTCATTTGAATTTCTAGAACTCCTGATTTTTCACTTTAATACAGAAATGGAAACTACTGTGGCCTTATGCATGTTCGTTTTTTTTTTCTCCAATAACTTTTTTAGGTATATTATAAATTTACTGATTCAGATTACTCTCATCTCTAGTGTATGTGTCTGAAATCTAGCTAAGGCACTGTATTAAAAATAATACTGACAGATTCCTGGGGAATATAAATTATTATTTTTTTAATACCTAGACATGCATTTTGTATATTTAAAATCTTCAGCTGTTCATTTTGTTTGTTTCCTTTGCAGTCTTTATTGAGTGTTCGTGGCTCCCTGTTTTCTCCCAGACGTAGTAGCAGAACAAGTCTTTTCAGTTTTAGAGAATATGGAAGAGAGATAGCATCTGAAAATGACTTTGCTGATGATGAGCACAGCACTTTTGAGGATAATGGGAGCAGAAGAGGTTCTCTCTTTTTGCCGCGTAGACACGGTGAACGGCGCAGTAGTAACATTAGTCAGGCCAGTAGATCGTCAAGAAGGCTGACAGTTTTTCCAGTGAATGGGAAGATGCACAGCACTGTGGATTGCAATGGGGTGGTTTCCTTAGTGGATGGACCACCAAGTCTGTTGTCACCTACTGGACAGTTTCTACCAGAGGTGATAATAGATAAAGCGACAACTGATGACAATGTAAGAAAGTTTTAAATTACTCCAGGTTTCATGACTTTTCTTTATGGCACCAGACAATGGTTTTATGGGATGAAATGCTTTGAAAATGGTTGAGAAGTTGTGAATGCTTTTGTATATCTTACTGTAATGAAATGGGTTTACAGTGATCACTCAAAAGTGGGAGGCTGAAGCATGAAAATGAAAGACAACAAAGTAGCACATTTTTATATACCTGCAGAGCAAGGATATGCATGCACCTGCATAGTGAGTCAAATTAGTAATGTTCCATTGCTAAATCTGTTTTAGAACCCAAAATAGTGTGCTCAGCTTTCTAAACATTCTGCACATTATTATGTTTTGTTGATTTTTTTTCTTTCTTTGTGGTTTTAGCATCCCTCTAAATGTATTTCCTAATTCTCTATCAGTAATCTGCTGCTTCTGCTTTTTTCCCCTGTCCATGTATTTGGTATTGTGCAAATGTAATGCAGCCTTTAAGATTATGTTGACATTTTAGAAGCTCTGAAAGCTTTTTTTCTCCTGTGTATTAGAGATGACCTGCATTTCTCACTGCCTAGGATCAGGGTATAATTAAAAAAACCCAAAGAACATGCAAATTCATCCATTTCTCCCTCTGGTCAGTTTTCACTTTTTCCCTCAGTCTGCTTTAGGAATGGAGCAGAAGGATCTGTTGCATGTTTTTTCCTAGAAACCTTCTTTTACTGAAACAAAAATTTTTACACAGGTCACAGCATCTGAAAGTACATCAGCCAGATTCCTTGCAGTTGTAATCATCTTGCAGTAATTATATTTTAATTTTCATGCATTTATTTAATTTACTGAAAAAAAATTACCCGTACCCATAGATTCAAAACTTCTTTATAATTGAGGTGTGTTCAATGATATAACTATAACACAGCTTTCCTTTTATTTTAATAAAATACTTAAAAAGAAAAAAAGTATTCATTTTTTGGGTCAATTAAGTCAGACTTCTTTTTTTTTTCTTCAATTGAAATTCATAAAATAAATCAGAGATCATAGCTATTCAATGGAAAAGATATCCTTAAAATTTAGTTTTCAATGGGTATAGAGATCAAAACTGATCTATAAAAATTACTTCTAGAGAGTAATTGTTATTGCAGAAAACTTCCTAGCATAAATCACTTATAAGTTTCTTGTGATTGAACTAGTTTAGCATGGAACTGGGAATTTTTCTGATTCCAGTGCTGCAACAGTCTTGGTTTGTTTCTAGTGAATGGGAAGATGCACAGCACTGTGGAGGCTACAGCCTCCTCCAAAATGTCTCTGTGTCTACTGTGGAATTAATAGTAATTAACTATAATGCAGTGGTCATCAGGGAACTACATATCAAAATCTTTTTCTAGTATTTTGTAAGTATTAATGGTATTCAGAAGTGTAACATGAAAATAGCCATTAAAAAGTACTAGGGTTATGTTATTTGTATAATGGAAAAAAAAATGGATGTGACAGGACTTAAATACAAAGCTTTATATATTATGAATTCATTGAAACTGACGTGTCTTTCTGATTCCTGTTTTGCAGTATTTCTAAAGTTGAATTTAATTTATGCCCCTCTTTTTTTTTTTTTTTTTATAGAGCACTACTACGGAAATAGAAATAAAAAAAAGGCGTACAAGTTCATATCAAATACCAATGGAGTTGCTGGAGGATCCCAATTTAAGGCAAAGAGCCATGAGTATAGCTGGCATTATCACAAATACAATGGAAGGTGTGTTATAACTGCAGATGCGTGAACTTTCTTGACATAGTCTTAGACTTGCTTGAAGGTGTTATATCATAGGGCAAATACAGAAGACAAAAAATATGGGACCACTGCAAATACATAACTGAATAATAGAACAAAAGTGCATGGACATAGTGAAAAAAGAAATTAAGGAATCTGATAAGCAGGCAAAACTATAAAACACATTCTAATTCAATACATAGCGTGGATGTGTTTTATACTAGTTGTTCGGTTATTGGATAAATCATATACTGTGATAAATTTTCCACTAACTGTACTGTAAAAATGTCACAAAAAATTAAAGGCCAGGCCTTAGTTAATAAGGAGAAGGAAATTTGTAGTAGGATTATTTGGAACAGTGAAATTATTACTAGTGAAATTCTTGAAAACGCTTGAATAGATTTCAAAAACCTATTCATGGTGAAATTAATCTTACTTTTCCCAAAAAGAAATAATTAGACATTTGAGAGGACTCTGAAATTGGAAGTTTTACTGAGAAAACTATCTCTAAATGTAAGCATAAATAGTTTTCTTATTAAAACAAGGTCGTATGATATTAAAAATAGAAAACTTTTTCAATTGTTAGCTCAAAAGTCTTCAGGTTTTCCTTCTAGTCTTCTAAAACCTTTTCAGTTGGCAACAATAAGTTCCTGGAAATCTGAGGAGGTTCCTACGAACATACTTAATGTTTCCAGGGATAAAGATTAAAACCTGAAAAAGCAGTTAAAAAAAAAATTCTCTTCAGTTTCTCCAAAACTTGTTCACTGTACATTTCTTTTTTTCCCAGAACTTGAAGAATCCAGGCAAAAATGTCCACCTTGCTGGTATAAGTTTGCCCACACTTTCTTAATTTGGAATTGTTGGGAGCCCTGGTTAAAAGTAAAGAATGTAGTTGAGTTTATTGTAATGGATCCATTTGTTGATCTGGCTGTCACTGTTTGTATAATTTTAAACACACTATTTATGGCCATGGAACACTATCCAATGACTGACAATTTCAATAATGTACTTAAAATAGGAAATCAGGTAAGTCCATCAAACTATATAATTTGATACAGTTGGAAGCTGGTTTCTGTTTGAAATAGAATGACTTTTATTGTTTTTATTATCATCCGATAAAATAAAAGTTAAAGGCTTAATTGTACTAAAAATAGTCTAAAATACCATTTGAGATATGTTGTATTTAAGTTTGATTTCTGTATAAAAATTTCTGCAAATAGAGTTTTTAACAACGAGAGTTTGAATGACATGAAACCAAAAGAAATCTGACTTGCTCTTGTTTAGTATTACAAAAAAAGTAGGAGCCAAATTGGATCCTTTCTACTCGAAGTATCATTGATAACACAAGAAGAGTTGGATGTTATTTTGGATTATTATTTTGCACTGTTATTTTTTGTGTTATTTTTGTATTTCCATGAAGAATGTTGCTTTGATTAATGGATAATCCAGATGTGTCTGTTGATACAGTTGGATTTTGTTCCCTAGTGGACACAGTCTGTACGTCAGGGTTGGGGTGGTTGGTTTGTTTGTTTTATAATGGCAATGATAATGTTACCTGCTATACTTCTTAACCTATGCTTATTGTAAGTGGTAATTCTAGTGATTATGATGTAGCAAAGTAATAAAACAAATCAGTTATTAGAATATATGAAATTGTAGTACACGTTAGGAACATATTCAAGTTTAAGTCCAGAGATGCTCATGTGTCAACATTTAAATTGTAGGCTGATATTTTTAGCCAATACAGACATAGTTCAATGTTTTCACCTTAACCTGGAGTCAGAGATCGTTATCTGTGGAAGATAACCATGTCATGTTGCTGTTTAAAATAGATTCAGATGTATTTGAGGAGAAAGGGAAGACGAATAGGTGAGGATCAATAGCTGTTGCAGAGGGCTGTCTTGTGATCATGCCTGTGTGTTTTACCCAGGGAACACAACCATTTTTTCCTTTCATATGTAATGGAGTATCTTAATATTAATCTAATTTTGAGCTGTGTGAGTATAAGTGTTCCTTCATGCTGATAAGAATTTGTATTTACTCCCAGTCAGCTAAAATGCCACTATAATACAGGTGTAGTTTCAGCAGTTGATTTCTTGCTTTTTGAGCTGTGTAGCACTTTTAAAGACTGTCAAATGCTCCTGATTTTTTTTTTTAAAGTTTGTTCAGCTTTCTACTAAAAGATGACAATTTATGCAATTCTGTAGATGCTGATGGTCATACATCTACACTAAATACAATGAATTTACTCCCTTTTCAGAGGCATTTTTTTGCCTTCTGCTTCAGAAGGTATCAGAGGCAGAAAGGAGTTTTACTTCAAACATGAGCCTCCATGTAACTGAGGGGTTTTTTTGGCAGCTAGAAAGACAGGGTATGCTTGCTGTATCTGTGAGTTCTCACGAAGGCTTCATTTAATAGCACATCACTCTCCAATTTGTGACCAATTCATATTTTTCCACACACCTTTGTTAAAGCAGCTTACATTGTGGCAAGATCAACTGTTATTATCTTCCTGAGGAAAGTTCCTTTAATTAGATGGACGGCAGATATGAGGAGCAAACAGGAGGCCTGTTAGGAATAGTTTATTCTTCACTAGCCACTAAATATATCTCGGGTTTGACTAAAGAGAGTTATGCTGCAGCTCATTTTGATGTCACCACTTCTCTGTGAGGTTCAGCTTGTGATAATTTTCCTTACTAACTTCCTGTTTTAAGAGGGTTGTTACTCTTATTTAAGTTGTTCTTTATCTGCTGGTTTAATTTACTCATACTCATTTATAAAGTAACAAGAAATGTTCTTCCTTTAGGTTTTTACTGGAATTTTTGCAGCAGAAATGGTTCTCAAGATAATTGCCATGCATCCTTTTTATTATTTCCAAGCTGGCTGGAATATTTTTGATAGTTTTATAGTTACCCTTAGTTTGGTGGAGCTTTTTCTGTCAAATGTGGATGGATTATCTGTTCTCCGATCATTCAGATTGGTAAATAAATTTGGAATAATAATATATCTACATTAATTAATGTGTTTATATTTGTATGTTAACTGTACTTATGTAAATAAGACACTTTTTACTAATGTTATATATATTTTTTGCTAAGTGTTACAGGGTATCTCTGCAAGCATGTTTTACAAAATTATTTGTTATCACTGAATAGTGTGTGCCGTTTTATGGTTCAGAAGCAACTAACTTTTTTCAAGGGAAAGAGCTGTAATTGTAATTATTTTAATATGGATCAGTAAAGGACAATGAAGTGTACAATTTATTTACTACGTATTGAGAGATATAAATAAATAAAACATCTGTAGTCTTCTGTCTACTTCCATACCTGGAAACGGCAAAAAGACTAGAAGTATTATTTTAAAATGTAGGAATTATAAAATTCATATTTTTTTCAATTTAAGAAAGATTTATTTTTCTTTTTCCCTTTGGCAAAAAAGGAATGCTTTATTTTATTAGAAATTTAAAAAAAAAAAAAGAGAAATGAACTATGAGACATTCTTTCCCTGTGGTCTCCTTCCATTTTGCGTTTCAATTTTGCTTTCATCTGAAAACAAAAAAATATTTAATACCTCTTTTATTTTGGGTGGGTTATGGGTAAGAAAGAGATTAATTATTCTTTTTCCCCTTCATAAATTGAAAAGTTTGACTTAGGTCTTGTTTTTGGCTTTTATTTCCAGACTGTGGGCCTGTCTGTCTCATCCGTTTTAAATTTGTTGGAGGCAATATTTTTTTTGGAAGACCCCATTTTTCGAGGATTTCAGAATCCTTTATTTTCCTTCAGTAGCATCCTGTTGAGCTTTATTGTTTTTTTTAATTTGTTTCTGCACATAATGGTTGAGATGTAGGCAATGTTCAGAATTCACCAACCAAATTCAACCAGTGTGCTGTTTCTTTCATGTAGAAAAGAATACAGGCATGCTACACAAAAAAAAAAAAAAGAGCAAAGTCTAAAATTGATTAAGCTTTAAAAGTGTGGATTTTATGACACTCCTGTTTGTGTAAGTTATGGTTGTTGGAATCATGTTGAAGTTTCTTCTTTTGTTATTGCTGAGAGTTACTAGTTCATAATCTGTTTATTTCTATAGCATTTTTGTAACTACTGCAAATAATGTCTCTGTATTTTTGTTTTTCAGTTGCGAGTTTTCAAATTGGCAAAATCTTGGCCAACTCTAAATATGCTGATAAAAATTATTGGCAACTCAGTGGGGGCTTTGGGGAATCTGACCCTAGTGCTGGCCATCATTGTGTTCATTTTCGCTGTGGTTGGGATGCAGCTGTTTGGGAAAAGCTACAAGGAATGTGTCTGCAAAATCTCTGAGAACTGTGTGCTTCCACGCTGGCACATGCATGACTTTTTCCACTCTTTCCTGATTGTGTTTCGAGTGCTGTGTGGAGAATGGATAGAAACGATGTGGGACTGCATGGAGGTTGCAGGCCAACCCATGTGCCTTACTGTCTTCATGATGGTCATGGTGATTGGAAACCTAGTGGTATGTAGCCAAAATAATTTGAGAATTCATTTGGAGAAAGAATGGTAACAGAACCAGTAATGAAGTTTTTAAACGTTATTAAATGTGTTATTTAAATATGTTTTTTTTATGACTTTGCATATTACGAGTATGGGTTCTGAAACAGAGTTTTCTGTTTGTTAGATTTCTGGTCCTATATAGAATCCTCAGCTTGGAGGATGGGCCCCCTCAGAGGTCTAGAGTGCAATTCAGAGGATCCGGGTGAGGGAGAGAAGCATTGTGTGTTCAGGTTTTTGTGGACCACTCCTGGTTACCTAGAGAGAGAGAGAGAAGAGCAAAGGCACCCCAAGCGTTGTGCTCCCAGGATGGGAGTTTGCTGTTTCCAGGGGGCATAGCAGGGTCTTTTCTCCCTAACTGATTGAGGGATCACTTCCAATCACTCATAGCCAGGTTGTTTTCTTTTTTCTTTTTCTGCTCTCTGCTGTCTAAAAGTCTTTAGACATTCTTAAACTCTGAAATTCAAGCCATTTTGAGCCCTGCTTGCTGCACAGCCAACTTTTATACAAATGGACTAAGGAAACTTGAATTGGAAGGCAGCAGTTCCGCAGAAAAAAGAGATTCAAATACTTCACATTTTCTTCCACCTCTTCACCTTTTTCCTTCCTATTTCTTATGTACTTTTTTACAGACACTTTTAAAGCGGTCTGTATTGTATCTTCTTTTTCAGAGCAAGGCATCAGATCTGTACCCGTTTGTACATTACCATGTATAAATTTGTCTTTTTAAATGTGTTTTATATTTATTAACTCACCAGTACTTGAGGCCTTTATTCCTCCTCCATTTGCTCTGCTTTTCTCATTGCCTACTGAGTCTTCCTCTATTATTCTGCATATTTTCTTTAGGCAACTGACAGTAGCAAAAGAGATGTTAAATTAGCCATTCTGGAGGCATTCTTTAGGAATAAATACCTAACAACAGGAATAAGCTAATTATCTTTAAACCAGCCATGCATTACTACTAGTAGCACAGCCACTTGCTCCAGGATTTTCTATCATCTATTGTCTTATAATGAAGAGAACTGTGAAATTGGTTGACCAAACAAAACATCCTCCTTAAATAGTTTTCTAAACCAGAAGATAGAACTTTGTGGAATGAAGTAACCATCTCTGTGAATTTTTTCACAGTAGTTACTGTATTCTGATTTTATACCATAGCTCTAGTAGAATTTCTTACATGAGTAGACGATCTCTGCTGTATGTTCAGGGCTCTGTTATCCAGTTGTCTTCCTGTATTCCCAACACATAGTTTTACCCTGTTGTCTTCAAAGCTGCATAGAAGAGCTGATCTGGAGGCTTTAAGAGCTGGTACTCTGCTGCTTTGGCTATCCTAGTACCATTTGAGCTCCTGGTAAACTCTGGACTTGTATAACTGATATGTATTATGTTTTGTCTTGCCATGGGAAGAGGATGACTTGGGGGTTAGGGGACAGGGCGTGCTTCACATTTTTTAAGTCACATACAGCAAAACATCTGTGTGAGTTTGGACCAGCATTTGAGAAAGCTGTTTTCTGCACACATCAGCTATGTCTTCTGTTGCAGAGTGCTTCCCTATGCCAGAGAAGTAAACATTTTGTGTCTGTTCAGTCAGTACCAAAGAATCATTCATTTCTGACCTTCCACAAACGTGAACAGAAAAAGAATCTACAAGTGTCTTTGTAGTCATACAGCAATGCAAAACTACAAGAACACCTGCATTGGGGTATAGGGCAGGTGTTGTGCTTAAATTACGTTTACGTTTTATTTACTGTGTAATTTCCAGAATTGTATACAGCAAAGGAAAACATGAAGCCTAAATTCATAATGGGTGATAGAAGCAGCATGTGATTGAAAAATTAAGTGAGAAAATTCAGCTGTATTGTCTTTTGGTTTGTTTTTTTTTTTTTCTTTTAGGTATTGAACCTTTTCTTGGCCTTGCTGCTGAGTTCATTTAGTTCAGACAGCCTTTCTCCTACAGAGGATGATAATGAAATGAACAACTTACAGATAGCTGTTGCAAGAATTCAGAAGGGAATAGATTATGTGAAGAAAAAAGCAGGTGAATGTGTCCAAAAGTATCGTTGGGGGAAACAAGCTGTTGTAAATCAAAGAACAGCAACAGATCAGTTGAATGATGAGAGAGATCATTGTATTTCCAACTGTACCATCACTGAAATAAGGATAGATACAAATTATCACAAAAATGAGAATGGAATGGCCACAGTTATAGGTGGCAGTGATTATACATCATTCATAAACAACCCAAGCCTTACTGTTACAGTACCAATAGCTGTTGGAGAATCTGATTTTGAACATCTAAATACAGAAGAGTTTAGCAGTGACTCAGATTTGGAGGGAAGCAAGGAGGTAAGATTTAAATATTTTATATTTTGTATGAATGACTTATAGCAATTGTATACTTTAATAGCGTGGCTCTTCCTGCTTAGAAATAGAAAGCGATTGTGGTTTGAGATTGTTGGACTGTACTGAGAGTGAATAAACTCAAGTGGGACAGTGGGGCTAAAGAGAGTAGGAAATCCGGACAGAACTGTATAAACATATACAAACCTGTTTATAAAAGGGTTTTGAAAAACAAGCTTTTCCAAATTTTTGGTCGGGTAGACAAACTAGTATATATGTACAGAATAGACAGAGACAAAAGACATGCTTTTTTGTATATAATCATAATATCTCCATGAAGGATGAATGTAAACTGCTATTTAAAAAAGCTAGAGGAGATATTAATAAAGAATATTAATACCCTTTGAATCTGATTTTTAAAGCTCACTGAATTCTACAGAAATCAGCATTATTTGTACTGGGTAATCTAACAGAGGTGCTCACTCAGGCTAATGAGAGCAATAACAACAGTTTTCAAGTTCTGAAGTTAAAATGATGGGGGAAAGCCAAGGGAAACAATGTCAGTATTATAAGGTGAATACGTCAAGTAAAAATTATGAAAAAAATATAATTACTGAATGAAAAAAGTATTAATTTCTTGCTTGTTTGTGGGAGTTTTGAACCAGTCACTTCAAAGACAACTGCCTGACCTTAAACTGTGTCAGCTTTAGGAAAGTAGTCATTTGTCAGCAGCTGTAGGCTGAGGGAGGAAGCAAAATCATAGATTTCAGCAGGAACCTGAGAGACACTTTGAAAATTCAGATTGCTATGCTGTGACTCCAGTGCAGACTGTGTCTGATATCAACTCCCCAGGCACCTGAAGACACGAGGACATTAATGGAGTGTCACTGCTTATGCAGACAGCTGTACTCCAGCCTAGATTGCTTTGTCTGGATTGTTTTATTTTCCTTTGGGGTTTTGGGATTATTTTATTTGGTTGTAGGCTTCTTAGGTTTTTTGGTTGTGTTGTTTTGTGTTGAACTGGCAATGAATTTGCCCATATTCTTGCAAAATTTTAGAAAATAAGTTTGTTCTAGTAAAGTGTAGTTAAATCAAACTTAAATTTGAAAGGTGTAATAAGGTGACACTTCAGGTGTTTCTTTTACTGTAGAGCACAGTCTTCAGTAGTATTACACTCATTTGTTATTTCAGCAGCTCATTTCCTGACACTTGATTTGTTCCGACTACTTTTTGGAGGTTCTGTTACTCCATATATTATGTTGAACTATCAGTTGAGAAGACCTTAGATTACTGAGAGGCCTATTAAAAGCAAAGCAAACAATATTCATAACTTGTTTTAAAGTATTAACTGCACTTTGTAAAGAAGCTATAACGTCTGCTGAACAGTGGCTACATCTTTTACATATTATTAATCTGAATAAATGATACTGGACGCCTTAGTATGCTTTTAATAAAACTTGGTTTTATGGAAGGAATATCTGATTAATCCAGGTAATTTACTGAGAACTGTGATAAATCTAAGCCTTACTGGAAATTATCCAGCAATTGAAGACACCTGATTCTTCATTGTTTTATATTTAAGAATTGGGTAACAAAATCTATGCCTTCTCACCTCTGGTATTCAAGATTAAACATTTATAAGATACTGTTACCTAGTATTAATTTTAACCTTCTCAAATTTGGAAAAGTGACTAAGGATTGGCATAGTTGAAAGACAACCATAGGAGATACATATATTAACAACAAAAAACCATTTCATATATACTAGTTGATAGCCAGTAAGGAAATTGTCTTTCATTTTGTGGATTATTTCAGCTCTTTCCTTCAGAATTTTCCTTTAAATGGGAGCAGTTTATATTGGAGTTGTTAGAGAGCTACATTATTTGATGAGCCTTTGAGAAGTCATTAGTGAGAAGTGAGGTTAGATTTATACTAGAAGACTAGTAAAAGATAGATATGAGGTACTTGAAATTACAGGCTTATCGCAAGGCGTGGGGTTTCCTTTTTACATTGCTATATATCTGTTAGAATCCATAATGCACCTTAAACTATTTGAAATGTGGTGGTGGTGGTGTTTTTTTAAGTTATGCGGTTAAAAGCTAACAATGCTGGGAAAAATTGCTTACCCAGAGGTTCTTGTGTTTGACCTGGTATGATTGATTTTGTTTGTTTGTTTTGTTTTGCCTGCAGCTTCTTTCTGAAAGTATATCCTAGATACATATTTAGCATCTAGTGAAGACCAGGAATAACCTTGAAAATGAAATGCAAGGAAAAATAATTTCTGTTATTTTATAGGTGTAATTACTACCATTTAGAGGATGCTTAAAGCTGTAATATACATAGTGTGGGTGTATCTGTCTGTCTTTTTGGTTTGGGTGGGGGTGGAGGAGTTTTTTGGTGGGTTGTTTTTTTTTTTTCTTGTGATTTCTTTCTTTTTTTTAAGTTCAGGCCCAAGTCCAATATACATCTATGAGCTTCAGATATTCTGCTAATTTTACCTCTTTCAGTATGTCTTTGGATATGCTTACAGCTGTAAATGCTGTATTTTGCAAATATGTGACATATCTAGAAAACACATTTTTAAATAAGTAGGAATCCATAATTCTGCTGTTTCCAGAACTCAAACAATGTAAAGGGTACCATGTTTTAACTTCATTGCGTACCATTCTTACTTCTCACAGGAGTAAAATCAAGCTGGATCAGTCAAGAATGCAGATCTGGTGCTTTTTAACCAGGCAGAGCAACGTGTCAGCATGTTTACACAGGTTACCTAAACAAATCATACATACATGGTCACTTTTGAGATTGATTGGCCTGCATGCTACTCAGCTACAATGTATTTTTCCCCATCCATTGCAATGTAGTGGAAACATGCACAGCCGCTCTGTAAGCCGAGTCCCATGACTCACATCACAGCATGGTTGAGGGCAACCCCAACATGTTCCTCTCTCCTTGTTACATCTTTGGTATTTTCTGTACAACTTCTGTGGCATAACCTGCATGCTTTGTAGGTTTTTATTATTGTTAACTGCATTATTATTAATTGTAAAGACTGTTCAAGTTTAAGAGGTTAACAGCCTATGATTTTATGAAAATGGAAAGGTATCTTCATTTGACTTTCTCTGTTCATCTGTTGAACCATGTTTTTGGCTGTCATATAATTATGAACATTTTCTGATCATGTTTGTTTGACCAATGCCTTTGTAATATTACATATATATAATTAGTTGTATGCTAAAATGTTTATATCTTTTGATGTAAATTGTTTCATGTTTGTTCACAATGTTTTTATAATTTACATTCCAGTTTTCTCATATAAGAGAATCTAAAATATAGGATGAAAGATACACTCCTGGGAACAATCAAACATATCTTTTTTTATACATATGCATAGTCCTTTTGAATATGGATGTAATAATTTATATTCTATATTCTATTTATAGAATATAGAATTTATAAACTATATTCTACTCTTGAAGTTTGTGTATTGTCTGTAAGATTGGAAGTTAGGTAATCATTTATATCAGTTTTTCTCATCATCATCAATAATTGTTTCATGTGAACTTAATCCAGTTGCTTTATTTTTAGAAAGGCAAACATAAAACAAATTCAAGCAAAAATTCTTGGTAGGATTCTATGTAGATATCTAAATAAATCTAGGTGTTTTAAAACAATATAAATAAGGAAATTCAAGCAAGAAAGAAATACAAAAATTAGCAAAATCCAGGATAAGGCTAAAATTAAGACTATTGTTAAAAAGACAAAGTAGGAACTAGTACCTTCCCAAACCTCTAAACTCAGGAACTCCAGAACTGTAAAACAAACCTTAATTGTACCAAGGTGTCTGTTTCTTATTCCTGATGATCCCTTCTGAATAGTTAGGAAGTTCCACTCTTTGCCATTTAGGGGTCATTGAGGTATTCCTTTTCCAAATAAAAATTTTGTTCATGTGGTTTTGTTGTGGAATCCTGCATTATCTTTCATGTATTCTTTTGCACTGTATTATATATTGGAAATATTTCAGGTCTCACTTGTGTGCCCAGGGGGCCTGTAAGCTATTCAGAAAGATGGAATGGAAAAATACCTTTCTAAGGATTTTTCCAAACCGTTTTATAAAAGGCACTTAAGTAGAGAAGAGTAGAATGTGGTAGTATCCCATCATATTGGTGCTAAGTATGGAGGGATGATTCTGATTTGATGGGTATTGTTTATGTTACTCTGCTCCTGCTTCAAGCTTCTGCTGCCATGGATCTGGACAGGTGTAGAACAACACGCAAAATAGTAAACCAGGGGCTTGTAATCATTGGACTGAAAAATACTTGAATCTTTTTCATTTGCATGTCACATTGTCTTACTGTAACCTTCCTTGCATAATAAAGTGATGCTTTTTTTTTTTTAATAGATGTGCATGCCATTTTTTTTTTCTAGGTCCCATAGAGTAGGAGAGGTAGGTTTTGGTTTTAGTTTGGTGAAAAAAACCAAGTTTGGTGGAATATAAGTGGTTAAACATAGGTGTGCTAAGGTTTTCTGTTGCATTTCTACATAGTAAAATTTTTGGTTCCTCTTTCCTAAGAGGTTCCTGAGCATACTCTCCAAAGCACTGTTATCAACAATTGTCTTTCACATGTTACTGCAGTTCTTTACCTTCTTCTCCAGCAAAAAGAGATTCAGTCTACTTAAATTAAAAAGAAAAAAGAGAGAGATTCTTAGTAAATGAGAAGATGAGAATATGCACCACAGTCATCTTCTGGGTTTGGTTTGTTTTGTTTTTAAATTACGCAAGACAACGTTTCCCTTTTATTCCTCATATTATCAGCTGCATTGCTGGTACGTTTGTTCTCTGCTTTAGAGGTTGGAAAACATATCAGATTTTCCTTTACTATTTGAGTATCAAAATGTGAATGACTTATAAGTTGAAAGCACAGTAGGTTGCACCATGTGAATAATCAGTGGCCTATTTATTATTAGCTCTTACTACGGAGTTTTCTTTAAAGTCATTATCTGCAATATTGTGTACGCTTTCATTTATTATTTTTAAGATGATGCTCACTAAAGATTGACTCTCTACTAATTACCTCAAGCAATCCTAAGTGGCTTCAGTGGGACAATTTGTAGCAGTAACATTACTCTTGCAAGTATTTATGCCATCATACCTTGACTCTTAGGAAAAAAAGAAAGACGATGATCTCCACATTATGACCTTATAATAGTACAGTAGATATTTGTATTGACAAAATTAATGTATTCAAAATCTGAATAACTTTTCACTGCCAACAGTGAAAAAGAAAAAAGGTATTATATTGAGGGAATTGTCTCTAACAAAAATGTTTTAGCTGCTGATTTGCAAACGTCAAGGCAGCTAATCAACTTCTGAGTATGTGAGTTGACACATTGAATCCAGTGCTTAGTGTATATACAATGAGGCCTTCTTATCTGAGTTTGGTAAACTTTGAAGAGCAGTTAAGTGCCCTGGAAAGTAAGGATGAGCATTTCTGTCTTTCCTAAAAGTCCTGGTCCTGGAGTGATTCAGAATATCAGTTAAATCTCTGCAGACTTTGTACATAGCAAAGAAACTAACTGAATTTTTAATTAGAACAGAAACTCTTCTATGCATGTTGCTTTTTACCATCTGTTTTTTTTGTTGTTCATCTGAGTGAAAATATTAGCACCCCACATGAAAATGGGAACCGATGTTTAGTTAAATCTGTAACTATTCAAGCACGGGATTATATCCTACACTGTCCTTAGAAGAGGGAACCAAGCTACCTGTCCTTTATATCAAAATAGTTCATTGAGCCTCCAATTTGATTTCTAGAGTCAAGAAAATTGCCTTTCTTAACCAAAAATAAAAAAATTATCTAATCTCTCATACTTATACCATGTATTAAATGAGATATATAACTTCATGTTCTAAATACATTGAATCTTTTCAGTATCTTTTCTGTTTATGGGTGTTTATCTTTTAATGTTGTTAATTCATAAAAATCTGTATTCTTTCAGTTGAATTCATGTCATCTGCTTAAACGGTGTACTAAGTAGCTTACAGTTCAAATGACCCAGGGATACTTCATGTTGTTTTTAATTTTTATTAGCAATATGACCCAAAACTTCCTTACTCTTAAAAAATATATATTTTTAAAATTAGCTATTTGATTTATAATTCATTATTTCAGTTTACCCACCACTGTTGCAACATTTTGCAATATATATGCCATGTCATGGAATGATGAAAGCAGCATATTAATAAAATGATGGAGGTATATAGTGCTATCCTCAGGTTCAGTAGAATTAGTGGTAGGAAAAGATGTTTGCTGTGAATATTGATATTTTAAAATTAATGCTACTAAAAATGAAAAGAGGTGTTTACATTAAATATGAATAATCTGAGGGTTCTATTCCAGATAATCAGTTTCTAAAGTAGCAGCAAAGTAGGCAATTTATTGAGTCATTTTTAATAAAAGTTAATGCAGAACACTAGGTTACTTTTTCTTATTGAATTGTCTCTGTCTTCTTTCACAAACATAGCAAAAAAAAAATAAATTTGTTTAAGACCTAAAATAACTTTGTCCTTTCACATATCACAATGAGGTGTAAATATAGCTTGATTGAAAAGTGCCTGTAACTTGTCTGCTTTTATATCTTAAATGTCTCGTAATCATGGAAGTCTAGCTAAATTAATGCAAATGGTGTTAATTCTACAAAACCAAGGCTGTTTTTATGAAGTGTGCTTACATCATTCCCTACAGGCATTTAGTTGTGTGAATTCATTACTGATGTTATATACTTCTTGATAATAACATTGTAAAATGTCAGAGAATGCTGTGACCAAAACTACTTTGACTTAGTTTGGTACTCATACTCAGATTAAGTGTACAGGACACCACATCTGCCTTTAAAATCTCCAGACTATGAATTTTTTCAATACCCATGCAGATCACAAAATAAAAAGTAAATTAAGGCTTATTCTTTAAATAGTAATTTTTCACGTATTAATGTGACTTATTTAATTTTAATTATTAAAAGAAAAAAAAAAATCCTTCCTTTCTGGGTGTTAACTGTACAGGTATGTGTACCAGAGTAATGGGTAGTTTCAGAATGCACAATGTAATACATATGTGCATTGGCAAAAAATAATGCAAATTAATGCCAGTTGAAATGTATCTATCATACTTTTTCCTTTTTGAAACTTATCAGTATATATGGAAAAAGATAAAAGGTGTTCATATGGTAGTGATAATTATGGGATAAAATAGGGCAGGCTTAATTTGTTTCATGAATATGTTAAGGGTAATGTTCAAATTCACATCTGAAACAACATTTTATATTAATCCTGATTTTACTTTAGCATTTTCTAATCTAGATCATAAGAATGATCTTAAACCAAAAAATAACTAAATTATCTGTGGTAAAAGGTAACCAAATTTTATTATAAATTGTCATATATGCCAGAAGTGGTTAGCTTGCATCATACTGATGTTTATGATTCCAGTGAAAAATAACTGGTAATTAATTTCCTTTATTTTTATATTATGAATAATGGACACTGAATTAAAATCAGTCCTTAAAAATCTGCTACATTTTCTCCCTTGGATGGTTTACCCTGACAGTTCATAACTTGAAGGTTTTTTGCAGTCAGGATTTACTATCTTCAGGTTGAGGAAACTGCTCTAATGGAAGTAGCTACCAACATACATCATCTTAAAGTATACAGTCTAACTGATATTGGTTTAAAATGTCGCAAGAGAAATTATAGTAAGAAAATAATAGTAGGAAACAAAATAAATGAATATGTATCAGAAAATCTACCTGGTTGTAGTAAACTTTGATGAATGATTACACTGTACTATGTTTAGACTAGAAATTCTGAAACTCCATGACAGATTACACGATACGCCTTGCAATCTCTAGGTAGAAAGTGGATGATTTATGCACATTTCAACAGCATTGACTGCTATATGTGGATGTTTGTGTGTATTTCTGGTGACAAATATTGTTCTTATTACTTGCACACAGTGTTGCATGCTTAAAGTTAATTAAAGTTCTAAAAATGTAAATATTAGTAAAGTATAACTGTCATTGGATTTCATTTTCAGAAGCTAAATTTTTCCAGCTCATCTGAAGGAAGTACAGTTAATTTAGCTCTCTTTGGAGAAGAAAAAGCTGAAACTGAATCAGAAAAAGCATCAGAGCTGCAGGCATGCTTTACAGAAGGTATGGAAATAAAATCTGGGGTTAGCAATTACGTTTTGGTTGTTTGCAACAAGCATGGGCAGTTCAAGGGCTATTTTTTGTAGCAGTCCCAGATCCTAGTTTGTCAAGTCTTATGATATGATTAATTTTGCCTGTTGTAGATAGTTGTACTGAAGTCCATAGAGACATGTGGGTGATGCAAAGTTAAACACGTGTGTATGTGATCATTTATAATATTTTTAAGTAAACATCAGGCACAATTCTGTAAACTGATTCTCAGCAATCAGTAATCCTGTTGATTTAAATGACATTCTCAGTAGTGAAATCTGCAAGACCAAACCCTACAACAGGTTCAATCCACTGAGAAATTTAAACCAGAATCATGTGATTACCCATGGTCCCTTCGTAGTGCTAGAAAGCAATCCAGTGGATGATTCAGATCTTGGAAAGTTTGGCTGAAACAATAGAGTTATCTTGACATTACACCATTAATTGGGGGAGGAGGTGCATAAATACAATGTGGGATGCAACAGGGGAATGAGATCCTGTGTTTTTATTCAAGTAAAGAAGTAATACTTAACAGCATACTTGCATGTCCTTAGAAGTTCCCATTTATTTTAGTTCTGCATAGCTATATCCTTTAGGGGACTACTGAAATTTACTGTATAGGAATGTATTTCCTATTTTTGTGATATTACAGATTTTACTTTCCTTTTAAGTCATGATTAAAATCATTCAAATTTCTTGTCCTTTGAAATATTATTTCACTCATCTTTAAAAAAAAAAAAAAAACAAAAACAAAATTATTTTGGAATGTGGGTTTATATTGAATATATCAAGGTCTTGATTAAAAAAAAGAGTACACTTCTCAAATAATTTCACATTATATTACAATTCTTCCTTATCCTTATATTATATGATGTCTGTCAATCCTTGGGCATAAGATTAATTTTTCTGTAATGTAGACATTTTGAGTAGTTGAAGGTAAGGTAAGTCATGCTGTTCACAGTGGTAGCTGTTTTTTCTGAGTTGATGAAATATAGCATAACTTACTTGTAACATATGGACTTAATGACACTCACAGGAAAGCTAGAATAGTGCCTTTGGGACCAATTAAAATCGTTTAAACCTGGTTGTGTTTCTATGTGATTAATCCTTTTTAAAGAAATAAGGAGACTACTATTAGCCAGGCAGATACTGAGGTTCATTGAAAACTGTGCCTTGAGGCCCCATGATAAGGTAGGGAGCTCTCCAAGGTGGTACAGATTCTATGGATGGTTGCCCTGAATCTGTACCACATGGAAAAGCTCACACAATCCTCAGTTAAATCACAGAATCACAGAATGTTAGGGATTGGAAGGGACCTCGAAAGATCATCTAGTCCGATCCCCCTGCCGGAGCAGGATTACCTAGATCATATCACACAGGAACGCGTCCAGGCGGGTTTTGAATGTCTCCAGAGAAGGAGACTCCACCACCTCTCTGGGCAGCCTGTTCCAGTGTTTGGTTACCCTCACCGTAAAGAAGTTTTTTCTCATATTTATGCGGAACCTCCTGTGTTCCAGCTTGCACCCGTTGCCCCTTGTCCTATCAAGGGATGTTACTGAGAAGAGCCTGGCTCCATCCTCATGACACTTGCCCTTTACATATTTATAAACATTAATGAGGTCACCCCTCAGTCTCCTCCAATCAGTTGTTTGTCATGAAAGAGGTATCCTTAGTCAGCCCTTGAAGCAGAGGTCATTCCTCAGTATAATAAAATAGAGTGTTTACATCTGTGTGATTTATTTGAACCTTAGCTGAGAGACAAAAGTACTTTTAAAAGAAACTGCTGTACTCTTGAACTAGTTCATGTGAAAGTTGCTATGTGTTTATGCTCTTTGTTTCTACTCCCTGACAATTCTCATATGTTCTTTGATTATCTGTATATAAATGAAAAATAATTTTTTAAATGTGTTTATAAATGAAAATTAGCTCAATTAGATGACTCTCTTTGATTCTAAGCCTGATGTAGCGTCAGGGTAGTAGAAAAATTGTGTATGTGCAAGCTTTCCTACATCCAAAGTATCAAATTGAGAAGGTAAGGATGCTTTAAGTAGCATGCAGTAATTTGAAGTGCTGACTACCTCATGAAACAGGAGCTAGTTAAGAGTGATTTTGCTTTTTCAGTATAATGACAATTCTACCATATAATAATTTGTCATTGTTTGTATTATCAGGCTGTATACAGAAGTTTAAATGCTGTAAAGGCAGTGTGGAAAGCACAAAAGGAAGAATCTGGTGGAACCTTCGAAAAACCTGCTACAAGATAGTAGAACACAACTGGTTTGAAACATTCATTGTCTTCATGATTCTTCTCAGCAGTGGTACTCTTGTAAGTAGAGCTTGCACGCCTACAAACAGTACCTATAAAAATGTTTTATCAAAGATAATATTATAACACATCTGTGTTCATTAAGAAAAAAATACAAAGTTGCCTTGAAAGAGAGCTTGGTACTAAATTCCCAGAATATTTTGGGTAGTGCATACAAAATAAGTTGTTAAAATTCAGCTGTCAAATAACATTCTGCAGATGAATTTTTTATGAATACAAGGTGATATGTGTGTATGAGGATGCTTATGAAAAGGATTACACTAAAAATCTTGTTTAAGAAATTATAAAAATCATACAAAATTAACTGCATGCAGTAACTGGAACAATTATTCTACTTTAAATTAAAATTGTCCCCAAAAGCAGTACAGATACTGAATTCATCATGTTCTCAGTTAATTTTTTGCTTCAGTTTTAGTTTCAGTATTTCTAGACTGTTAAATAGGAACCTTGAATTCCTCTATACTATTCTTAGTGACACTTAGTCCTTCACACAACTAGTTAAGTACTCGGTTCTTTTGGGTTGTTAATTGACATATAATTTAGTATATACGGTCATTATCTCTGCTCTGGCATCTGAAGCACCACGCCCCTTCCTTCTCTGACGCTGGTGTTTGCAAGGTAGTTTCTCTCCCTTTTTTCTTCAGACCTCATACTGCCATGCAGTTTTGCCCTTTCTTAAATCTGTATTCCTGTAGACATCACCAGCTTCACTGATGGGCTCAGCTGCTTCCTGTGGTGGGTCCATTGTAGAGCTGGAACAAGGCAGCCCCTGGCCTCTTCTCACAGCCAAGAGAGGCCTTGGGCCCTGCAGCCTCCTGCTACCAAAACGTTACCACCAACACCCAATATTGGAATTCAGCAAAGATCAGCAGCAATATAATATTTGGTCATAGTAGCTCATTATTCTCTTTTGTTAGTTGATTTTATTATAATCAGGAGATTGCCTTCTGTCTGAGACTGACTAGACTTTTCAGGGTGACAAATTGTAATTCTGTGTTGACTGTTATTGAAATTTCTAAAAACCTTTTTGGCAACTTCAGTCATTACATGGCAGTTCCCTTATCAGGCAATGATAAAATCTAAAACTCAGAAAGAATGCAATTCTAATCTCTGCTCATGCTGGCTTTTCAAAGTAAAACATCTGAAGTTGAAAGTGATTTTACTTTGCCATGTTTAATTCAGTTCTTCTGTCTTAATTTGTAGTTTGCAAAGACCTATGACATATCTGACTTATATGCAACCCATTCTTCACAGGCTTTTGAAGATATATATATTGAACAGCGCAAGACGATAAAAATCATGCTGGAATATGCTGATAAAATCTTCACTTATATCTTTATTCTGGAAATGGTGCTAAAATGGGTGGCCTATGGTTTTCAAACTTATTTCACTAATGCTTGGTGCTGGCTGGACTTCCTGATTGTTGATGTAAGTACTCTACTTTCTAAGTAGCCTATTTCTGTTGTTTAGGCAGGTCCTTTTATGTAACTCCAATTTGATACATATATATACAGTGAAGAATATAAATGGGATTTAAAAGAACAGAAAATTACATACTGGTGAATAAGATTCCATTGTAATTACTCAGTGAATAACTAAATCCTTGTTTATATTTATGCTATCATTGACTCCATGTATTCTGTGTTTTACTGCGCTGGGTCTCAGCCAGTGGGTGAGGACTATCAGCTCATTGGACTTCAGCCTTCTGGATTTGGTGACAGAGAACAAGGAGGAAGCAGACACGGAAAGGAAAGGGAAATTTAAGTGATCACATGGGGTTGGGGTAGGACAGTTGATCCAGGGGTTAATGAGTCACTTGCAAAAAACTGCAGGGGAGAATGGTATCAGGAAATCAAGACAACAGCAAAAGAAAAGGGATGGGGGCAAGAAGGCAGCAACTGGAGTAAAGAGAAGGATTGAGGAAAACAAAAAGTGATGGCCTGTGGATCAATATAAAAAGGTGGGAATCATTCATTCACAATCTTCATTTTGATTGTTATGGCACTCACTGGGTACTAGACTGCAAGGCTAATTTCAGTGCAACTTTTCCACTTTTCATTGACGTATGACTTTCTAAAGATTCTTTTTTGGAACCTGAAATTATTCTGATTTTGTTTGGCTCTGTCTCCGATCATAGAAAATGCCTCTTGTTGCCTCTCTGAATTCTTATAACAGAAAAAAAAGCCAGGTTTTAAGTGACAGAATGAATGTTTTTCAACAATTACAATAAAAAGTAGTGTTGAAATTGCACTCCAAAGAAATTAATGAAATTAGTGACATTGCATGATACATTCTTATAAAGGAGTTCTTTCACTTTACATAGACATTTGAGTGGAAATTCAACAAATGGAGAGGGGAAGACTATATTAATCGGATGGAATCTGGAATCTAGGACAGAAATTTTGTCCCCTACCAATAGAACTGAAACCTACCTAATGCTCTTTTTTAAATACTTTTTTGGAGGGAAAGGCACAAGTAGTGTTTGTTATCTGTCTTCCTCATTTAACTGTGCCTCTCTTTTTAGCATCAGTTATAGGGCGGGGCACAGAATCCCTATTCTGAGCAAATGGGCTAACTTAGTGAAATGAGAAATAATGTATGTTTTCTCTGGGAAACGCAATTTTTAGCTTGCTTCTTTCATGTCCTCTCCATTCCTTCTGTTTTGAACACCCAATATATACTTATACAAAGTATAATGTCAACATGTATTCCCAGAAGAGATGTATTGATATCTAAGAAACTTAGTAAGTATAAGAAGTTCTCCCCTTTCCTTAAGATTAAATTCTGCAAAACAAGATACCCTCAACAAGGCAAAGAAAAAAAAGTTAAGACTCTCTTTGAGTGAGGCTGAATATATATATATATTTTTTATATTAGCTTTCTTTATGGATGCCATAGACTTCTGATTTTTTTTTTATTGTAACTCAACTGTTAGCTGAAAAAGTATGACAATTTTATAATTAATGGGAAATCAGCAGCAATCATCCAGATGGATTTTGTCGTCTTTGCATAGAATTGGTTGATTCCATGCTTTAGTCTCATTTCCCGTTAGGATTCCAAAACAGTATGTTTCCAGAACCTTGTGATACTTAAATTTGCATTTCTGTTTGTCCATTAGAGTTCTCATTTGTGAAAATGAAAGTAAGTTAAAACTAAATAAATAAATGTATTGCCATCTAAGAAGTATTCAGAATGAATATCTTTGTACAAGCCTGTATTGTGAAAGGTTGATCTTGAATTGCGTTTAAGATGAATTCTTCTTAGTAAAGCATACCGTATCTCCATATGGGTAGGTATGGGCTATTCCTTTTTTCAGTGATTTCAGTGCTTTCATGTAGCCATCTTCATCTCTTGCTTGGAGTGCCTGCATCTCATGACCCTATAGCAGCATCTCATAGAATAATTTAGGTTGGAAGGCACCTTTGGAGGTTTTCTGGTCTAGCTCCTTGCTGAAAGCAGGGCCAGCTTAGAAATTAACTCTAACCTCAAGGTTAGATTAGGTTGCTCAGGGTGATACCCAGTTTTGAATAGAGATTTTGCCATCTTACTTGGCAATCTGTTTCCACACCTGTATTGTAAACCTGCTCCTCGCCCCCACCCGCATCCCCCCGAAAAAGTCAGTGGTGGTCTGCTTAGCTTTTTCTGACTTGATTGCCAGTTTCACTTGTTATTGTTTTCAGCTTGTAGTAGCAAGCAACTTTACCTCTTTCTCTTACTGCTGGCATTTTACCTTTTGGTTTAGGTAACAGACAGTGTGCTGCTGATAGTTTGAATCTGTCTTTGCTTTATCTTCCTGTTCTGTGCCTTTGTCCAGCTAAACGTTGAACAAATTTGCCATACCAGTACCAGTCTAATTAAGTTGCCTCACAGTGAGGCAACATTTTGCAGTATCTTTTTAGGCAAACTGTTCTATACCTATTGGTCTAAACTCTCCAGCTGTCCCCTATTTGGGAAAGAACTTACAGCACACAAACAGAAATTCTTACCCATTGTGATGTTCACGGTGTTTCCAGAAAAGGATAATTAGCCCCAAAACAAGTACAAATGCTGATTTTGCTCAGCCTTCCATGTGCAAGTTCAAAGGGTATAATGAAAAAGAGCAAACATGCGATTTTGTAGTGTTTAACCGCTTTCTTGAACTACCCTTAGAGGAAAGAAATCTGCATAAGGCTTCCTCATGTGTAAATGCAATGGGACACAGCCATCTGGAGTGGAAGTCTCAGTAAGGACACAAGTCATTGACTCTCACCAGAAGACAGCAGGACAATCAGCTTTTGAGCTGTTAATCCAGCTGTACTGAAGGTTTCAAAAATTCTTATGTATTAGACCCTCTCTTCCACAAGAGTAATGATGTTAAAAGAGGAGATAAATCTCAAGGCACATTAATTGTCCAAAACACAAGCAGTTTAACAAATTCAAAGTAAGATGTTTCCACCTTATGTTAACAATGTGCTTTTCTGCAAATGCCCTATTTGGTAGTTACAAGAACAGAAAGTTGAAATAAAGCTGAGGGTGGAGTCTGTCTCACATCTATCATTACAGTGTGTTTTTTATATTTCCCCTTCTTTTTGTTACAATAAACATTTTGAATTTACTGTATTGGTGAAAATATATAATAGTATTTTCTAATTTTACATCACAGAAATGTTACAGTTAGCATGTTTGTATGTGGAAAAAAGTTCAGAGCTGGTATCGGGAGTTGTCCAAACTATGATCATACCTAAAGAAGAGGAGGAAATTATTTATTTTAAAAAAAAAAAAAGAAAAAGTGCTTGCATGCACATGCACACACATCAAATTGGTACCAAAAAAATTAAGCTTTAATTGCCATCAGCTCCAATGTGGTGAGATGAACTATCCTCGTTCTGCTTTCTCCACTCCAAAAAAGAAAGTCGAAAAAAGCAATATGTTAAATTGCATTTTAGTTTCCAAAGAAAGATAAAATTATGGCATCCTTAAGTAGAGATGTGCTAATCTTGCAGGAAGAGGTTTTCTTGCAATGCAGATGTAATAACTGCATTATCTAAGAAAATATGGTTATCTGACAGGAATTTGTTTTTATCTAGTTTGTGTGATTTACAAAAAACTTTGCATCTTGATTTTTTTAAAATCACCTGATTTTATTAAAACATTGCATGCTACATTTAAAAGACAAAAAATTAGCCCATTTCTCCTCATTATCTATGTATTTTATAATGTGCCATTGTTTAACTCATTTCGATACTGTAAGGCAGATAACTCTTAAGCATATCTGCCAGCTTCTTTGATCATTCTTGGACTTAGAATTTTTAACTTCAGTTTTGAACTTCAAACACCGGAAACAGTGCTCTTTGCCAAACGGAGGTAAACATACGTTTTTCTTCTGGTACTTGATATTAGGATTTTAAAATATCTAGATTCCAGTAGTCTGAAGAGCCAACAAGCCATAGCTCACAATTAAATTACTAACTCTTTCATAACTCCACTTCCCAGGAAAGTGCTGTCTACCATTCTAGACATTTGAGTGCATTGCTTTTAGGTAATTGTGTTGACATTGGTATTTCTTTGTGTCTGTTGTACAGTTATGAGTCACGTGTGTCAGAGTCCTCTCTGACTGAGTATATACCACTTCCAAGTCTGACATCATCTGCAGGCAATATGAATTACTAGTTATTCATATATCTGCTATTATGTGAATTATTATAAGTGCAAATTAGCAGAAGAAAATGCTGCTGGCTCACATTTTCTCATGAGTATAATAATGCATCTGTAGTAGAGCACTATTTAGTATTGTAACATGTCATGTAGAATGGGATTAGGTTTTCAGTACACTTCAGGATTTGTCTGAGTTTATTGGGAAGATGAGCTTTTATTTAAATTCTTTTTATCCAGATTGCCCTTCATTTTGCACAGGTATGATGTGTATTCTTCTAACTAGCACTCTGTCCATGATGAAAATTCCAGAGATTAAGGTCTCTTTTTGTTTAAACTGTTCTGAAATCTACACACAATGTTCTATTTTTTTTTAATTTGTTTTGTTCTTTTTTATTTGTTCTTGCTAGAAGCTTAGGGTCCTTATGCACTTTTTTCTGATATCCAGATTAGAGTTTTCTTCCTCTAGGTATTACATTTGTATTGTGAGGCTATTTGAAAAAACAAACAAACAAACCAAACAAAAACAAAACCAGAAAAACACATAAGTTCTTTTGTTTTGTTTTGTTTCCTCTAGGTCTCCTTGGTTAGCTTAGTAGCTAATGCCCTTGATTTCTCAGACTTCAGTGCAATTAAATCCCTCCGAACATTAAGAGCTTTGAGACCTCTAAGAGCTTTGTCACGCTTTGAAGGCATGAGGGTAAGAAAAAAAGAAATAGTCTGTAAAACAAATCCATAAAAATATGCCTAATTATAAAATCATGGAGGAACACTGAACTGCATGTCTGTTTTCAAGGCCAACAGTAGCATGTTTGATTGTATTGCATGTTATTCCTTTTCTGTTGGCGTTACTTCAATGTATTTTAATGTTTTACGTTAAATATTTTGCTATAGTTGAAAAAAAGTAATCTTTTTACTGCTGTACTTAACATTTTTAAAAAGATTTTTTTTCTGTTTTTATTTACTAGGTGGTTGTGAATGCTCTTACTGGAGCAATCCCATCCATTATGAATGTACTTCTGGTTTGTCTTACATTCTGGCTGATTTTCAGCATCATGGGAGTAAATTTGTTTGCTGGCAAGTTCTATCACTGTGTTAACACCACAACTGGTGAGCAATTCCCACCAGAGGAAGTCAGTGACGTAACTGTGTGTGAAAATCTTACAACCACTGCTACGGATGTTCGGTGGAAAAATGTGAAAGTAAACTTTGATAATGTTGGAGCTGGTTATCTTTCTCTGCTTCAAGTAGTAAGTGTATAAATTTTGATAAAGTAATTTTCCAGCTTTAAGTGTTGTAGCAGTAACATTTCATTCCGTGATTTTCGGTGTTATTTTACAATATATGAATGGATATGGGATTTTATAATTGTGTTCTATGAAGATAATTAATATTGCTTATGGTATAAATCTGATACATTCTATGGCCGTTTTGGAAGAGGAGGAATATCTAATATCTACCAGATGGATATAAAGTTCTTTTGCACCCAACCACTAGTACCTTTTCAAGTTCTACAGAAATACAGTACCTAGTGGAAAAAAAAATGCAGCTAGGGTTAGTTTTCTTTTATTTACTTGATCTGTTAAGGCATGTTGACTTAAATTTTTACCAGAGTAGTCAAAAAGATACATTCTAAGGCTCATCTGATCTTCAAACAAGGAGAGGGCCAACTATTGATTCAGAAAAAGTTTTTAAATTCACTTTTTCCTTTCTCTTCTTTTCCTTTTTTATTATTCCTACTAGTCTCACTCCAGTCATTGCCTATTATTGTCAAGTGGATTTTTCAGAGATAGTTTTTAGCTTGTTTTTGAACTCTAGATGAGAAGTTGTAGAATTTACTAGTGTTAGATTTCTAAGCACAAGTGTTCTTTAGAGGCAGCATCTGTAAATAGGAGCCAATAGGACAGAAACATATATTCCTCATCGGATTTGCTTGACAAACTGCTGCTGGGAAAATATTTGTGCTCATAAGCACTTGGTAATTATTCTGTCTTTAAAAATCTCCAACTGGTAGCATTTAGTAGTTAGTATTGTGCTAGCAGGCTACCATCTGATTGCTCCAGGGAGTAACAGTAGCTATTACTAAATAGCACTAGGCAATTGCATAAATTACCAGTGTAGAGGACAGCAGTGCTTTTAGCTTTTGTAACCTATCTTGCATAGAATGGTTCAGCAATGTAATGTTTCCAGTAAACGTACCATTCATACCTTGTTTTTACTTAATATCATAGCTCACAGGAGTAGGTTTGATGGAAGGCCCACTAGATGGATAAAGAATTGTCTGGATGGCTGCATCCAAAGACTTACAGTCCGCAGCTTAATGTCCAAGTGGAAACCAGTAACAAGTGGTGTCTCTCAAGGGTCTGCACTGGGACCAATACTATTTAATAGCTTCATCAATGACATAAATAGTGGGATTGAGTGCACCCTCAGTAGTTTGCAAATGACACCAAGCTGAGTGGTGCAGTTGATAAGCTTAAGAGGGATGGGATGCCATCCTGAGGAACCTTGGCAGGCATGATGAGTGGATTCATGTGAACCTCATGAAGTTCAACAGGGCCACATGCACCTGGGTCAGGGCAATTCCCAGTATAAGCAGACTGGAGGATGAATGGATTGAGAGCAGTTCTGCAAAGAACTTGGAGATACTGGTGGACAAAAAATTGGACATGAGCCGGCAATGTGCGCTTGCAGCCCAGAAAGCCAATCATATCCTCAGCTGCATAATAAGAAGTGTGGCCAACAGATCGAGGGAGGTGATTCTCCCCATCCACTCCACTCTCATGAGACCCCACCAGTACAAGACATGGATGTCCAGGTGGACCTTATTGTGGCCTTTCAATATATAAAGGGGGCTTATAAGAAAGATGGAGAGAAAATTTTTCCCAAGGCCTGTAGTGACAGGACAAGGGGCAACAATTTTAAACTGAAAGAGGGTAGATGTAGATTGGATTTTTTTTTTTTTTTAACGATAAGGTGGTGAGACACTGGAACAGGTTGCCCAGAGAAGTTGTGGATGTGCCGTCATTGGAAGTGTGTGATGTAGTGAAAGCTGTCCCTGCCCATGGCAGAGGCATTGGACTAGATAATCTCTAAAGGTCCCTTCCAAGCCAAACCGTTCTATGGTTCTATTATTTTCTTAAGATTTCTTGGGACTACTTATCTTCTGGAGTTTCTTCTAGGACTATTTGCATATTCTGTCTGAAAAATGCCAACCTATGGTAGATGATTTTGGAGTCCTCCTGCAGTTTTTTGGTAGTCAGAAACTTAGAATTGAGTGCCTTGTTATAAATTGAAGCCTGTTTGTTATGCTCAGATATTGATTGCAACTCATCCCACATAGAGTTTATACGAATTTGCATGAAGATTAGAATTTATTGAGTGTTTAAGTATTAGGGAGATGTATTCCACAGTAAATTACTTCCTCTGAACACTTCATCTGTGTCTTACCAGACTTTTAATATTCCTCTTTATTTTTGTGGGTGCAAATACATTGCAGAACACAGTGTATTGTTTAGAATGTTTACAAAATTGGAGCTTTGATAGAAAATATTAACAAACTTTGTTTTTAGGCAACGTTTAAAGGATGGATGGAAATCATGTATGCTGCGGTTGATTCTAGAGAAGTGAGTGCAATATAAAATTTACTGAGTGAAAAGAAATATGATTGATGTAATGCTTCTTGAATGGCAGTTGAAATAAAGTTAAATATAAAGAATAAAAATGTAAAGCCTTGATAAATGTTCTATGTAAATCTATGCATTATAAAGTAGTTAAATGCATATACTTTTAATAGGTAAAAAAAAAATAGCAATAGATCTACATAAAGTATTACTAATTTAGATAAGTCGTCTGTAAATAACAAAACTAATGAAATCTGGTTTCCTATTAATTTATGTCACTGAGATCATAGAGATTAGGAAACAAGTTTTTCGTGTGTCTCCAAATATAACCCAAATAATCAAGTGGCATCACCTGCAATAGCTAATCCAGACCTGCAGATTCTGATGATCTCAAAAAATAAAATGGCTGAATTTTGCCCGTTTTTCTGTTAATGCTGGTATTTGTTTGCATCTCTCTATTCAGCTCCTGATTTGCATGAAGTCCATAGGAACTGAATTGCTTTTGAGATTTGCACACTTCTGTCAAATTTAGTAGGAATTACCTGAAACATCAAATGTTATCAGAGAGGAACTGGCAGACAGAAAGGGGAGGAATGGCAGGTCTGTGTGTGCAATTACAGACACCTGTATTAAATAGATTTTCAAGTTCAAAGATAAGGCAAGTGTAGGGTATGCTCCGAAACAGCTGTTTTTCTCCCCCTTGTCAAGGAGTTGCTGTCCAGCTGGGTGCAACTTCAACTTCTGTCTTTGCTCAGTGTTCTGTAATTTGTCTTAACTGTTATTTGTGATCTATTGCTGTTTTTCTATGTTACATAGACAGGGAAACAGCCCAAGTATGAGGACAACTTGTACATGTATATTTACTTTGTTGCCTTTATCATCTTTGGATCGTTTTTCACCCTAAACTTATTCATTGGTGTCATCATAGATAACTTCAACCAACAAAAAAAGAAGATAAGTATCACATGTTTCATTTTCACAACACTTCATTGTTATTGAGCATTCAGCAAATGTATGCAAGGATAAATATGAGTGTCTGAATTTTCTTGTGGTAATAAAAAGAAAAAAAGAAATCAGCTACTAAGATTTCCTTTTATTCTATTCAAAATAATGAAATAATACTGTCTGCTTTTTAAGGCATTTGAAATACTTAAAACTTACACGGAGTGTTCTCCACATTCCTGTACAGCCCAAGGATATGTTGTACAACAGAAAGTTATGTATTGTTTTTCGCCTACCCTGACAGTGCTGTGACAAATCCATGTGAAAATGCAGATGACTTAACTCAAGCAAATAGATGACAGGGAAGAAGAGAATATGCAAAACTACAAGTATCAAAGTTGATAAACAGATAATGTATAGCAGTACTGTGAAGGCCTTCTCAATTACAAAGAGACTAATACAGACAAGCTGAATGCTGGAACTGCTGCTCTGTATTGTAAGATTAGAGCGGGTTGAGAAACTGTCTCATGAGTTAGTTATTTGCAAGAGAAGGAAAATTGTTGGTATTTGAAAATGTGTAGTTTTTCTTTTCAGCTGAAATTGTTTCTACTATTCAAGTGAACACAGGATTGTGTCAAGAACTCCAGGAGCATTTAAATAGATTAAAATGCAGACTCTGGCAAATTAAATTCTACTTGCTATTTAAACTATAAATGCTAAGGTCTACAATAGTCTTATTTTTCTGGACACATTTGGAGCAGAATCATACTGGAATATCGATATTTGTTTTTTTAAAAAAAGAAAGTAAGCTAAGTAATAGCAAGGCAGTACATAATTTCTTAATTTGTGATTCTAGATGGTTTGTCATTGTACTGAAATGTTTGATTCGTTGTACTGAAAAAAGATATTGCTAGACTTACTGCAGTGGAAACTTCCAGTAAATCTTTCCACTTGAGACTGGAGTATGCAGCTTTATATGTCACTGCTTCAGATCCTTTGAGTTTCTTATCTGCAGACCCACATAATAGAAAGGATGATTTTGTGGTTCCAAACCTGATGACATCTTCATCCTCCAAGATGCTTACACCCCCCTTGGAATAAACATCAGGGTCTTCCAGTACTTTAAGATGAAGGTGGTTCAGTTTCTTATCCTTGGAGAGGAAGATTAAGGTTATATACATGCTATTGGCATTTTTGGCAGTCTGTATGTAACACGATGAACTTGCTCAGTAATGAGGTGATTATAAATTCTATTAAGTTCACTTGACACACACTGTCTACTGACTAGTAGTCTTTATGACTTAAAAGGCAGAGAAGGGTTTCTGGCATTGTGGTATACTCCCCTTGTACATTTGTAGCTGTTTTAACTGTCACCAAGAAAGTAAAATACTGCAGATATCACAAAGGACAGCAAGTAGAAGGGGAAAATTCTGTCTACATGCTATTCTTCAGTTTCATGTAGCAAATTAGCAAACATTAGTCGCCTGTCTTTTGAATTTATAGATGCACTCGTGCTCATAGAAATGTGCAGATCATGCAGTGCATGACTACCCAGCAGTATTTTTCTTGTCTTTGTTCTGCCTTCACATCACTGAGATC